>NC_137104.1:33649951-35029951 GCF_949357685.1 Gobio gobio | reverse complement strand
CACGTCATTGTCTCTCCAGTCATCGCCGTCAGACACCGCGCGCACAAAAGACATTAGTGTCTGTCGCGTGAATTTTATATAAACGGACATTTATCCCGTCTCAACGTTTTACATATGGTACAGACTGTCGGGTTTGGTGAATAGAGATAATCCGCACTCTCAGACACCGGCTCTGTCGCAAACCCTACCGTGCACTGCAGCCTACTTAGACAGCATCATAGACGTGTTCCTGTATATGAGATACTAAAAAGGCTGTATGTGTGCTTAGACGCCTAGATAGCACGTTCTATGCATCATATGGTGACTGAAAATGCTGTCTAGGTAGGCAGCTTACTAGTTTTTGAGACTCAGTTTGCTGCCTCAGTGGATGCGTTTTACTCACAGGGCGTCAGACACAAAACTGTCATGCAAACTCTTTTGAATATCTTTCTGTTAGTATAATTTATTATTATTTTCAGGACTGTTTTGGGGATGTTTTGAGCTGTAATTTCAGTGTACAGACAGCGATCCTTTAAACAATTTTTTTTACAATGTATAACCATATAAAATCACACTTTGTTGTCTTTGACACATATCTGATTTCACATTTCTTAATTCTCCATATAAATATAATACAAATATATTAAGACATATATTTAAGAAATATTGTACCACAAAATAAAACAGAGGAAATCATTATGCATTACACATTTTTCCCTTTCAGTGGCATTTTTGCCTCAATCTCTAGTTAATTTCAGACCCTTGTTGTATGTTTTTTATTTTTATTTATTTTTTTTATACTTGAGTAAATGTTTATTAAAATAATTATTTAACAAATCAGAGTTACAGTGGTGACCAAAATTATTATTATTATACTTAAAATGTTGACATTTTTTGCCTCCAAAACATGATTTAATTTAATGTTCATGAAACATGCACATGGTTGCTCTGACCATCAAATATCAGATAATACTGTTTTTATCCACTTTAACTTTAATATTTGGTATGTCCACCTTTTGCAGCAATTACAGCAGCGCATCTCTCTGGCATAGTGTCAATATATTTCCTCTGAGAACTTCAACACTAATGTTATCCCATGCCTTCTGCAACTGAAGCCAAAGGCTTTCTATAAGGCTTTCAGTAGATCTGTCCAGTTTATTTTCCAACTCGCCCCAAATGTGCTCGATTGGGTTGAGGTCAGGACTTTGAGGGGGCCAGTCCATTATTTTCAATGTTCCAGCAGATTCCTTCCGTCGCAGGTAGTTCTGACAATAGTTAGAAGAATGTTTTGGTTCAATGTCCTCTTAGAAAATAAATCCAGATTCCAGGCCCAATAAGATGACTCCCAGATCCCAAGTGTTCTAATAATTTTGGCCACCACTGTACATATCTCTTTTTGACTTTAAATGGTTGCAAAACCAAATCAAATTGATTTATCCATTAAAAGCGCTGCAGCCATATAGTCACTTTTCAATTCAATTAATTTTCTTTGCTTTTCTCTGCATGTTATTGGAACAACAGGTAAGAGAAATACAGCATGTTTATATATGTTTTCAGAATCCAAAAAGTATCTAAGCTCTTAATTGTTTAATTCAATTGTCTGTGTGTTGATCTGACTTGATTTACAGGTGAGGTGGGGTCTGGGAAGACCACCCTGGTGGCCAAACTACAAGGTGTAGAAGAGTACATGAAGGGCCGGGGCTTAGAGTACCTCTATTTCAATGTTCACGATGATGATATTGATGGTAAGGATTAGACAGTTGTCTAAAAGTTTGATATTGGCAATCTATAGACAGTTTTTAGGTGTCTAACCTTAAATGACACTGAATTAAAGAATGCTGGTTGTGATCAACTACAAACAATCAATAGCTTTTGGCTGCGTTTACACTGCAAGTCTTAATGCACAGATCTGATCTTTTGACCATATCCGATTTTTTCTTTTCTTTCGCCCTGCTGTTTACATTCACTTTATTTCCTGCTCAAAGTGGTTGTAGACCCTCTGTTTTCTAATGGCCGTGCTATTAAAATGTTTTATATAATTCATATCGGGTGGCCATGATTATTTGCCAGTGTGGACAAGATAACAGCTGTCATGGATGTTTTGCAGTGCAAAATCTGACTGAATGGATATATACAGAAAAATAACGGTAATTTTCTGTTGTTACTTTATCTATGGCTCTTTAAATATAGAATTCTGAAGTGAAATAAGTGCTATAAGATAACTTTTTTTGTTGTTGTTGAATGTATGAACGAGAGAGAGAGTGAGAGAGAGAGTATGTAGCCTAATAGTAAAGGTTGTTTGTTTAATTACAGTGAAGTTATCACCTTATTGCTAAGAAATATAATGTAGCCGTCAGTAGTGAAGCTGTTTTATTAATAAAACTCACGGAGCAGAGGTTGAAAACCAGCTCCTAAATTTTTCTGTGTGCATGCAATTTCTTTCCGTTATAAAGTTTCCACCTAAACAAAAAAGTTGCGATTCATGATTCAAAAGAAATGCATTAAAAGCTATCTTTGTGGGCAAACGTGTTGCCCTTGCCATGTGGCGGCTTGGAATTCAAAGAGGAATTGCATATGTATATTAAACATGTACAGTGAGGAAAATAAGTATTTGAACACCCTGCTATTTTGCAAGTTCTCCCACTTAGAAATCATGGAGGGGTCTGAAATTGTCATCGTAGGTGCATGTCCACTGTGAGAGACATAATCTAAAAAAAAAAAATCCAGAAATCACAATGTATGATTTTTTTTAACTATTTATTTGTATGATACAGCTGCAAATAAGTATTTGAACACCTGAGAAAATCAATGTTAATATTTGGTACAGTAGCCTTTGTTTGCAATTCCAGAGGTCAAACGTTTCCTGTAGTTTTTCACCAGGTTTGCACACACTGCAGGATGGATTTTGGCCCACTCCTCCACACAGATCTTCTCTAGATCAGTCAGGTTTTTGGCCTGTCGCTGAGAAACACAGAGTTTGAGCTCCCTCCAAAGATTCTCTATTGGGTTTAGGTCTGGAGACTGGCTAGGCCACGCCAGAACCTTGATATGCTTCTTACAGAGCCACTCCTTGGTTATCCTGGCTGTGTGCTTCGGGTCATTGTCATGTTGGAAAACCCAGCCTCGACCCATCTTCAATGCTCTAACTGAGGGAAGGAGGTTGTTCCCCAAAATCTCGCAATACATGGCCCCGGTCATCCTCTCCTTAATACAGTGCAGTCGCCCTGTCCCATGTGCAGAAAAACACCCCCAAAGCATGATGCTACCACCCCCATGCTTCACAGTAGGGATGGTGTTCTAAGGATGGTACTCATCATTCTTCTTCCTCCAAACACGTTTAGTGGAATTATGACCAAAAAGTTCTATTTTGGTCTCATCTGACTACATGACTTTCTCCCATGACTCCTCTGGATCATCCAAATGGTCATTGGCAAACTTAAGACGGGCCTGGACATGTGCTGGTTTAAGCAGGGGAACCTTCCGTGCCATGCATGATTTCAAACCATGACGTCTTAGTGTATTACCAACAGTAACCTTGGAAACGGTGGTCCCAGCTTTTTTCAGGTCATTGACCAGCTCCTCCCGTGTAGTTCTGGGCTGATTTCTCACCTTTCTTAGGATCATTGAGACCCCACAAGGTGAGATCTTGCATGGAGCCCCAGTCCGAGGGAGATTGACAGTCATGTTTAGCTTCTTCCATTTTCTAATGATTGCTCCAACAGTGGACCTTTTTTCACCAAGCTGCTTGGCAATTTCCACGTAGCCCTTTCCAGCCTTGTGGAGGTGTACAATTTTGTCTCTAGTGTCTTTGGACAGCTCTTTGGTCTTGGCCATGTTAGTAGTTGGATTTTTACTGATTGTATGGGGTGGACAGGTGTCTTTATGCAGCTAACGACCTCAAACAGGTGCATCTAATTTAGGATAATAAATGGAGTGGAGGTGGACATTTTAAAGGCAGACTAACAGGTCTTTTGAGGGTCAGAATTCTAGCTGATAGACAAATGTTCAAATACTTATTTGCAGCTGTATCATACAAATAAATAGTTAAAAAAAATCATACATTGTGATTTCTGGTTTTTTTTTAGATTATGTCTCTCACAGTGCACATGTACCTACGATGACAATTTCAGACCCCTCCATGATTTCTAAGTGGGAGAACTTGCAAAATAGCAGGGTGTTCAAATACTTTTCCTCACTGTATATGTAAATTACCTAAACGTGTTTAGACGCACAGTAGTTCGGATGTCCAGATATCGGATATGTATCTGATTTAAAACCAAGTTTTATCTGGCCCAGATCGGATGAGGAAAAATGTGTCAGATGTGTGTAAAAAAATCCAATTATTTTGTCTCAGTGCAAATGCAGCCTCTAATACTACAGTATTTAGAAGCAAATATTTTAGTATTTAGTTAGTAGGCAAGTAATTAGTCATGTCCTTTATTGAAATGGGAAAGTGTTTGTTGTAAACAATAATAAATGCCATAATTGAGAACTGCATTATTGAGTGTAATTTGTTAATTTTAATGCACCATAATGCATGTTCAATCTGAAGTATAAATAATGTTACTGTTTTAAAAATATTATTTTTGCCAACTTAATTATCCAAGACATCTTTAACCTGTGAGTATAAAGGCAGCCTAATAACCAACATTAGGTAATCTAATACAGTCATGCTAAAGCTAATGAAACTCTTTTTGGCAGATCATACACGATGTAATGCATGGGTGCTGGATGGGGACCTGTACCACAAAGGCTTGCAGAAGTTCGCCGTATCGACAGAGAACCTGGAGGACTCGCTGATTCTGTTTGTGGTGGATCTGTCCCGGCCCTGGCTGGCCATCGATTCGCTGCAGAAATGGGGCAGTGTGGTGAGGGATTTTGTGGACAAGCTCAGAGTTCCCCCTGAAACCATGAGAGAGCTGGAGCTCAGATGTGAGTAGCGTCTTTGTGTGTGCGTTTAGATTGTGAGTGTGTTTGCATGCCAAGTACCCTGTAGGAATGATCTAGTGTGGTGATGCATTTTGATCTGTGGTAGTCCTATAGATTGCTGCAGGCGGTGCTGACATTTCTTATACTTGCATGAATGAGTTTCCAGTTAGTAAATAACCTTTAGTAAATGCAGTTAGAATGTGACTGTGTGTGGATGCAGTGACAAAGCAGTTCCAGGAGTATGTGGAACCAGGAAGTGACCTGGACGCTGTGCCCCAGAGAAGGAATCCTGAGTCAGAGGAAGAGAGTGTCCTGTTGCCGCTGGGAGACAACACACTCACACACAACCTGGGCCTGCCTATAGTGGTGGTCTGCACTAAGGTACACCTGCTGCCTCAAACTACTCCCGACATGTAATTAAATTGTATTTAAAGCTGCAGTCCGTAACTTTTTTTTGGTTAAAAATGATCCAAAATCTAATTTTGAGCAAATACATAACCCGCCAGTGTTCAAAACGATCTCTTTACCTTAACCCGATTCACAATGGTAAGCTTGCAATAATGTTATAATTTGAGTAGTACTGGTAGCTTTCCACGGGAAATAAGAGCTTCCGCCATAAAGACGGAAAGGAGTCTGGGCTGGTAGTAGGCTATATCGCATGTGTGGATGCTGCAGGTGGTGGATCGTTTGTGGCCTTACAGCAGCTGGAATGTAATTAAACTTGTCATTTTGATGGAGGCTTGTAATCCAGAAAGTTCAAAACAACAATCATCGTTGATAGCTGGTGCATTGATAGACAACCCACACATACACCTCAAAACATTTGATTCTTCCGCGTGGATTAGCCGTGCCGATGCACAACCCACGTAAAGAAGATAACTCTGCAAATAACTGCACCTTCAGGGTTCAAACAGAGATGGCAACAAAGAGGTAAGACTTACGGACTGCAGCTTTAAAAGAGCAGCTACAACACAGGATGCATTTACACACTTGTTCACAAAAGTTTGGGGGTAGTAAGATTTATTTTTTATAGTTTTCAAAGAAGTCTCCTATGCTCACCAAGGTTGTATTTATTTGATTAAAATACAGTAAAAACATTAATATTTTGAAATATTATTACAATTGAAAATGTTTAATATTTGAATATATATTTTAAACTGTAATTTATTCCTGTGATTGCAACGCTGAATTTTCAGCAACCATTACCCCAGTCTTCATTGTCATCAGAAGTCATTCTAAAATGCTAATTTGGTGCTCAAGAAACATTTCTTCTTATTATTAATGTTCAAAACAGTTGTGCTGCTTAACTTTTGTGGAAACCTTGATGATAAAACTTTTCACAATTCGATAAATAGAAATGTCAAAAGAACATAATTTATAACAGCCTTATAAATGTCTTTAATGCCAATTAATTAATTTAATGGCGAATTTAATGCATCCTGCTGAATAAAAATATTAATTTCTTTAAACAAAAAATCTTACTGACTCCAAACTTTTCAAACAGTATTGTATTAATATTATTAGCGTAATAGTTTGAGTAAAAAGTTAACATCTGACCTTTTGAACATAGCAGTGTCACAAATGTGAATGCTAAACTAGAAATGGAATTCTATATATTTTTTATTATTTTAGCCTTTAGTTTATTTCCTCGGATTTTGTTAATGTGCTCTCAGACTATTGGACCCTTGTATTTCAGTGAATATGATGATCTTTCCATTTTTGTACCTTGTTTACCAAGATGGATTTGCTTTTACTTTCACAACAAGCCCCAAGTATATCAAGTTACAAAACAATGATAGACTAATATATTAATGTAGTCTCCCTTTCATAATTCTCTCTCTCTCTCTTTCTCTGTAGTGTGATGCGATCAGCACTTTGGAGAAGGAGCATGATTATAAAGACGAGCACTTAGACTTCATCCAGTCTCACATTCGACGTTTCTGCTTGCAGTGTATCCTTACACATCAGCACATCTAAACCAAAGATGTAATAACAATGATATTTCACCCCGCACATCTTAGTCATCTTGTGGACAGGTTATTTCTATGTTCAGTTTTACCTTTAAATGTCAGTAGTAGGGCTGTGCGAGTAATCATGATTGATATTCATAATTATAATCATAATTCATTTTGATTTTGGCTTCCAGCGATTATGAAAACAGGATAATCGTGGTAAAACTATTATTGTGCCGCTGCCACATTCCATCCAATGCACCATCCTTCACAGCGGTGTGCTTTCGTTCCTCCCTAAAACCCCAAACTTGACATCCAAATCAACCAAATAAGTGAGAGTAGTAGAATGCAGTCTACTGTTGCTAAACTGCGGGACGTTATTAAAAGAGATTCTGTACCACAGGCTGCTTTCTGTGTGTGCGATCCGAGTTGCACAAAAATGTCAAAATGCCTGTTTGGAGAGGATTCACGTAAACACAGTGTGTTATGTCGTAAGTAAACGTACACAGTCGAGAAAAAAAACGCGTGTAACAGTATATTAGATCTGTGCATTAGCTCTTAAAGGGCCTGTTTACACCTGGTCACTTAATGCGTTTTCTCTGATTGGATGGCTATCCGATCCTGAAAAGACCAGGTGTAAATGCCCTCTAAAACGCATTAGAGACGGATTTAAATCCGAACGCTTAATCCACTTCAGGAGGTGGTCTCGGCTGCATTCCAGATGAAACTGAACAAGTCTAAATGCATCTGGTTGTTGAAACCACATATGTAAATTGTACTCCTCCCAGCAATGCTAAAAAAATAAACGTGTGAGAGCATGTTATAGGCTATATGACATGTTATAGTCAGATATGACAGCGCTACTGCAGCACGCATCGCCGCAGCTGAGTATCTCTTCATCAAGCCAACGCACAAACTATCGCAAATAAAACTGAAAGTAAGTCGCAGATGCTCAACACGCAATCATCTTCATTAAAAGGAAAGAAACTAAATGATCTTACCAGTGCAGTTGCCACAATCTCTCCTATTGCGGTCTTTGAACATTTATATACATTTTGCGGAGACACATTTATGTGACCAAGTGTAAATGAAATCGTTTTGATAAATCAGATAGCTATCTGATCAGTAAAAATGCAAAAAAGAGACCAGGTGTAAACAGGCCCAAAGTGACGGCAGCCTAATAAACCTGCAGTCTGTCAATAATGATAATCAAACAACAAATGAAAAAAGGACAATCACTCACTGATCTTGACTGAATAATTTAAGTATAAGGATTCATCTATATTTAATGTGTACACTGTTATGCAGTTTTATTTTACATTACTTTTTTTGCTGTAGGCTACTACTTATCTGAATTCTGTTAGTATATCTTCCTGAAAAACTTAAAACACTGTTTATTTAATTTGTATTTTCGTTCTATTGTATTTGTGTTTTGTTTGTAATTAGTTTTTGTTCTTATTGTATTGCTGACTGTTCACTTGTCTTATGTAATTATTTTGAGGACCTTTTTCTTATATTAGTTAACCTAGTATTAGTTTTTACTGAAGTTGATCATTTCAGTGATATTTCAAATGACTCATATCGTGAAATAAGACTTTGATCATATTGCCCAACAATAATCATGTTAAATAATCGTGATTTCAATATTGACCAAAACTAATCAGTTATGATTTTGCCATAATTGAGCAGTCCAAGTCAGTAGTGTACATTTGTGTGCATCTGAATACAATAACAGGGGCTGCACGGTTAGATGTTCTGCATCTCAAATTCGCCATGAAATCAATATTGACAAATCTTTATTTATAAATTTTTTTTACAGAATGTTGCTGTGCTTATTAGAAATTATTTATCTGTACACATCATTATTTTTTAAATTAATATGCCCTTTAATCAATTTTTAATCAAATCTCTTAATCTAATCTCCCCTCCCCCTCGGAGGGTGGGTCTATATATCCTCCACAACTGACAGCAAGGTGACATTAAGTCTGCCTCAATTTAGTTCGCAACGGCCAACTATCTAAGATGCAATCATTTCCCGAAGGATGAAATCAAATCCCGTCTTCCATTTTTCTCATTCCAGAAGTCGTTTCACTGGGATATACAATGGGGAAGAACAGACTATGGCAACTTCCGTTTTTAATTCCGTTTTCCAACTTTGATGTCTTGTTTAACAGTAGAGGGTAGTAACATGATCTGCAGACCTGCCAAAATGGCGGTTTTCCAAAAATCTGTACAAATGGAGAGTAAAAGTGGAGAGCTCACATGTTTCTGTTTAAATGTAACTCGTCTTGTTTTTCTCCTTCACAAGTGACCTTTCAGATGGGGCAGCACTACTCTACACATCCATGAAGGAGAACAAAAATCTAGATTTGTTATATAAATACCTCGTTCACAGGTTATACGGCTTTCCCTTCAACATCCCAGCTCAGGTGGTGGAGAAAGACTCTGTGTTTATGTAAGTGCTTGGATGTCAAGAAACATTTAGATTTTTGTTTTACAATTAAAGTCTGCACATGGAATCCAAAATCAATTGCATATTGTTTATAGTCTTTATTATGTAGAAAACGATATTATCTCACTCAACAAGGAATTAATTGTTAAAGGGTAACTAAACCCCTGCTCAGAGCTTAACTCCACCCACTGGCAATTTTCAAAAAATGCTGGAAAAGTGGGCAGAGCCCGGCGGACACAGAGGGGACGAACCGAGGGCGGGACTGAGCGGAGGGCGTGCACCTGAGACCCGCAGTGACGGATTGATTGACAGCTGTCTGACTCGCGAGTCGCAAAGATGGAGAATGACTGGAGTGACGCCAGCTTTGCAACAGAGCGGTCATTTCTCCTACCTTCACCTGAAGTGGAGGAGGGTGGATTGTCTGTAACAGACATAAACCCAGAGCCTTATCAATGCGAGCCGCTGCTCAAACTGCGTTAACTCCCGATGCAGACGATGCTAGTGAAGCAGCCGCGCAAGAGAACTGACCTAATCTATCTGCGTCCGAGGCAACCACTTGCGTGTCAGGGTTTGAAAGCGCGTCTCATGTATGAAAATGATCTGTACACATGACGGGCGGCAATAATATCGCAAGAAAAGCCTGACGTGTACTGACAACTGCTTTATTTAACCGTATTTTCTTCAATACAATGTTAAAGCAAGTATCAGTGAGTTTCATTCATAATGTTTACTTCATGTAATATGACAGTTCATACTGGAGTGAAGCCGTTCTCATCGTGTGATTGGGGGAAACATTTCTGAGGGCGTGGTGAGCTCGTGCCAGGGGCGCGGATAGTGAGCCGTTGGAGGTACCATCCTACGTCACGATGTACCACAACGTCCAATAGGAAAATTCAACTGCAGTAGCCACCGTTCAACCTTAAGAGGGCAGCACTTTGGCGGTTTTACACCATATTTTATAGAATTAAAACACTTTATACTCAAATGTCAAAACATTTACTCGAATCAATGAACAGCATTAATAAAGCCCCAGTATTACAGATCATTAACTAAAAAAAGTTGGTTTAGGGTTTAGTTACCCTTTAATGGAAGTATGGTGGGATAACATTCCCACCATACTTTTTCTTAATATACTATTTCGTCAATATCAGATTATTTGTGTAAAATTGCCTGTCATTAAATTTTTAGTTTTTTTTCAAATGGTAAATATATTCGTATTATCTCTCTCACTTGCAGCCCGTCAGGATGGGACAATGAAAAAAAGATTGCCATTCTGCATGAAAATTTCCAGACCGTAAAAGCAGACGACAACTTTGAAGATGTAATAGTGAAACCTCCAGTTAGAAAGGTAAAGATCTTTTCCAGAGTATGTGGAATTAGCTATAGAGTCTCTCTTTCCTAGCGATTGCTCATTTCTGACATGTCTTTCTAGTTTGTACATGAGAAGGAAGTTCAAGCTGAAGATGACCAAGTTTTTCTACTAAAGTTGCAGGTAATTGCTAAATATTTTATAATATCTTTATAAAATCTTGATTTATTTACCAGATTGCCCGGATGGGGTGTTTTATTCTTAAAGGGTTAGTTTACTCAAAAATTAAAATTGTCATTAATTACTTACCCTCATGTCGTTCGACCCCCGCAAGACCTTTGTTCATCTTCGGAACACATGAAGATATTTTTTTTGAAATCCGATGGCTTTTCGGTACAGGGCTTTCGGTACGGTGCGCGCGTGTACCGAACGGTTATGAATGCAATCTTTAACAGTTAACAGTCGGCTTGTTTAAAGTGCGGAACACACTTCAATCCGAGTTCCCACACGAACATATTGAGTATTCAGTCCATTTTATCACGAAATTCAAACGATAAATGCCGTTTTAACGCTCTATAATGTGACGTGACTGATAGACGTGTATCAGTTCAACTTCAAGCGGCAGCGCGCGGCGTGCGAGTGAACGCGATCATCTCTTCCTAAAGAATAAACATAAATTAATATCTTAAGGTATGTTGAGGATACATTGCAACTTACTGAAACGTATCATATGTTGTGTAATCGCTCCATCAGTGTTCCAACCGCGGAAAGACAATAAAACAGCTTGTAAACAATGTCATGTAGAATCACGTTTACCTCAGAAGTCATTCAGTGTCCACAGCTGTGAGTTCACAAGAGAGATTAACTCTTTCACTGAATACATGCACTATATTAGCCTATATATATTCATTTTATACTACTTAGCCTGTTAGTGATGTCTTGTTTATTTAATGTATGTTTAAATAAACCTGTCATGAAAATTACAGCCACTAAATGATTATATTTCAACAACGAATTGGAGAAAAAATAATAATAATTAGATTTAGATGTTAATGCAAAAACTGCCTTATGTGAAGCTTATGAGTGTTGATTATTATATCTAAAAATAAATAGCAACTGAATTTAGGCTAATAGTTTGGGCTTTAATAGCAATGTGTAAGTAAGGGCTCCCTATATAGTTTACAGCATTATCTTTAAGAAACTTTTAGTTATAACTGAATTCATTCAAGGACAGACAACATTTTTTTTCATTAAACCACTGTTGAATAAAAATTAATAAAAAGCAATTTTGTAAAACTGCTGTACCGAACCGTGACTTCAAAACCGAGGTACGTACCGAACCGTCAGTTTTGTGTACCGTTACACCCCTAATATATATATATATATATATATAGTGTATGTATATACTCTCTAACAGACAGACACATTTACAGACACACACACACACACACACACACACACACACACACACACACACACACACAGTAAAAGTGAGATTCAGTGAGACTGCAGCCCACTATTTATAAGTCTAGTAACCAGAGAAATTTTGTTAGTGATCCATGAAACAAATCATTACCAAATAGGAAAGAAATAATCTCTGAATGATTTTTCTGTCTTTGTTCTGCTCTCAGTCTCTGTTATCTAAACAGCCTCCAGTCACTGCAGGAAGACCAGTGGTGAGTGTTTTACATGTGCTCGATTTACATTTCAGCCCACAGTGTTACTCACTGTTGAATCATGTTTTGGGTGGAGACCTTTTCTGCTGCAAGACATTTATTTGTTTTAATTTTGTAGACACTTTTATCTAAAGCAATTTAAGTAAAGATATACTAATTATTGCACAATGTTTACATGTGAATTCAGCATTGCTTTATATTTAAAACTTAATTTTTTTAAAATAAAGTTTTATAATCCTAAAACATTTCTGTATGTGTAACAGGACCCAACAAACAGAGCTCCTACCGGCTCACCAAGGACGACCAACCGGTCGGCGGCAGCTAATGTGGCAAACGTCATGCCCATGCAATCAGGTACCAAGAAGATTGATCCCAACATGAAAGGTGTGTATAAGAGCACTATATTCAGGATGCATGCCTCCGTCTTCTCTCCACCTTTAGTCTCTTTTCTTCTGTATCTCGCTCTTTATTTTCTCTCCTCGGCTGCATCTTTCCAACTTTGGGAGCAACAGCTTTTGGAGTCACACCTTTCTACTTCCTGGGCATTCATTTTTAAAGTCCCTGGATCTGGTCTTCACCACCCTTTCATCTTGGGAATAATGTAACTTTTGACCTTCAACATGAGATCCCATCCTCTTTTTGTGGCAAAGCTTATTTATTTAGCTTTATCAGAAAAATGTTCGTTTGTTTTGGGCCGCACTTTCATTGTCTCCAGAGATGGTCTTCCAGCATCTCTTCCTGTATGCAGATAAAGAGGACTCTACTCTCATGGGTAGAGTCATTGGAACATTGCTGCCATGTTTGGAGAGGATTAGGAAAGCTTGTTGGGATTAAAGCTTGTTTCCTTGCTGTATTTCTCTTAGACTTTTACTTTGACTTTACCTTCTTAACACACATTTTAATTCCAGCTTAGTGTCTGGTACATATTACTGTTTTGCACTGATCTGAAACTAGTTTAGGCTAGTTGGGTTAAGTTTCAGCTTGTATAATTTTGCTAATTATTGTAATTTCTCATGGCAGGAGGTCAGACCAGTGAGGGCGTTTTGGCTAACTTCTTCAACAGTCTGTTGACTAAGAAAGCAGGCTCACCTGGCCCAGGCGGCCAACCTACAGGAGGAGGGAGCAACACACCAGGAACAGTCCGCAAGTCAGGTGAGGGATCCTCCTTGACACTATCACTCACGCATTCATATATATGTCCACTATCATGGTGGATTTGAAGTGTTTTGACTTGAAGGGCTTGAATTTGTTTTTCAACAACAGGAAATTCTGTATAAAACCTGTTTTACATGGTACAAGCATCACATGCAGGATTAAGCAATTTTAGGTTTTGTGACAACAATAGCTATGTTTCTATCCAAAGTTGCAAATTTAACTTGCGCACAAAATTGGAACATTGCATAAAACATTTGTGAATAAAGTAGGGATGCACATATTGACTGTTTAATCGTTAACCGATAGTAAGAATTTGAACCGATTAATACTATCAGTTAAACAGTTTAAAAGGTTTTTTTGTTTTGTTTTTGCTGCATGGTCACCACATTTTTATAAGAAACAATATCGAGTCTATTAAACGCGAAAGAACAACAAATATATTGGTGAGAACACTTGTTTAAATAAAAAAATAAAAATAAAAGTATAAGGTTTACACAGTCGTATACAATAAATGAGCTTGCACAGCGACAGGAAATAAAAATTAACGCAAAAAACCTGCCTACCTTACCAGAGCATGTGAGCAAAGCAAAGCGGAGCTTCACTCATGAACCACTCAGCGGTAAAATGACGTGCGCTCAAATCCCGCTCCGACATGACATTTCTCAGTACTGTAGTCTACTATACTTGTAGCCATTAAAACACGTAATTCATTTCAGTTTAAATATTATGTTATTTTTTTTATTTCATTTACGTTGAAAAGTGAACAGGACACATATATGAGATGAGATGCATAATGTCAGAAGACGGGGGTCTTCAATAAGTTCAATAACACTTCAATAAGTTTTGTTTTGTTGTAAGCCTTTCTTTAAAGTGATTTTTGTTTTGTATAAATTGTATCTTAATTTGAATCTATGTTTAAACAAACAAATTGCCCGGATTTAATAAATAATAAGCAAATAGCCGCGTGAACAACGGCTTAAATGAACAACTAGAAAAGAAAAAAAACTTTAGTCAGGGGCAGCCCTTACTATTTATTTCAGATAGACCTATATTTGATCCGGCATGTCACAAAAGGGAGTTCTGGGTTGAGCATGCGGTGCTGAGCGGAATGAGCTTCAGAAATGAACGGAATCTCCAGAAAGGCGCTCTCCACTGGAGGAAATATTACCGCTCTTTCAACGCACACACCGCAACAGTCACAATATGACCTCATGTATATTTTAAAAACATAATTCAACAAATAAATAATACTTTTTAATGGGCCACTTAAAATGTTTATTACAAATAAATAATTCAATTTTAAAAATGAATAAAATGAACAAAAATTTGCATTGCATTTGCAATCCACCCCCACTTCCCGCGCCCCTACACCATTTAGACATGCTACTTTAAAAAAAAAAAAAAAATGTAAACCAGTCAAGGTGTGGATTGAGGTAGGCCTGCTATTTTTATATGATGAAAAAAACGTAGTTTGACGGGAAAAAAACTATTCCGGTTCTTCAAAGCTTCAAACGGATTCAGTGTTTTCGTTTTGTCATCTTAATTTGTTAATTATTTAAGTGAAAAATATTTAGTGTAGACCTTTTTATTTTATGCTTTTTATTCATATTTGATTCAGTTTTTCTCTGTTGTCAGAAACGCTGCAGGTGCGTGAACATTTGATAATGTGAATCCAGGTTCTGATGTTGTTGTTGATCTGTTCTGTATGCTGCGGTTTGCACAGTAAAATAAACCTGTGGAAAAGTGTATTTTTAACGGGCCACAGACACTCTTCAATTGTATATTTATTTAATGCCAATTCAATATTATACTCTTATCAGTTAACGGTTAATAATCGGATCATGAGAGGTGGTTGTCGGTAGGGAAAATTAACCGTTTTGAGCATCCCTAGAATAAAGCACCGTCTCTATTCCATATGTTCAAGAGAGCAAAATCTTCACTTCCTGGAAAATTGGCTCAAAATATTATAATAAAAATGGAAGTTGTTGCAATTTGGTTGCTTCTGTGGCTCTTTTGTAGCCTAGAAATCTAGACGCACCCTAGCGGCAGCAAGTCTAATTTGCCGCGAGTGTAGTCTAGCAACTCTCGGTAGACCTGCGAGCTGGAAAAAACAAAACTCTGGTCAGGCCAATCACATCGTGTATAGAGTCGGTGGGCGGGCTTAACATAATGACGGTAGAGTTGCGCCGGTTCTGCGTGCTACTCGTAAACAAAGAAGCTGGCGAACAGCGGCCTTTCCAATCGGCTTTGGCTGCGACTCTGGAAGGCTTGGAGTTTAGCTTTTCTTTGAGAAAAGAACAAAGAACGGCACTGAAATCATTCTTAAGAAAAGAAGATGTGTTTTGCCGACCGGATACGGTAAAAGTTTAATCTATCAACAAAAGTTAGCTCTGCTTCACCTTCTTCTTTGATCTGGTTGGTTGTGGCGCTCATGGCGCTATCCAATTGCGTGCAGAGGAAATTTGATAGACAACCGTTTATCCCGCCCCTCGGATTGAGCCCTGCTAATGGTGAGTTTCCAGACCCAACATCTTGATGTGGGTCTGGCTTGTCAGGCTAGCTCTTTTGTCCTACATAATAAATGCCTCAGAGAGCACAGGCGAAACGCAATAAACGCTGTCATGTTATATCTTGCGTTCGGATGCCTGATGATTGTGAATGGAATCATGCGAGAGAGTTTTGGGTGGTCATTATACCAAATCATTTTGATGGCAGACTTTGGCTCAGGCTTTTCAGATAATCTAATACAACATTTGAGATGCTGTGCAATGAAACCCATCTGCTGGTTAGTCCAGTTATCCAACCACATCCTCAAAGTCAAAGTCGCAAAGTCACCTGAGGTTTTTTTTTTAATTGCGTATCGAGGGATTTATTCGATAAATGTCTTTCCATCGGAGTTTGTGCACGCAGTCTTTTTATAATATATATAATATAATATAATATAATTTTTTTTTATTATCCAACTCAATTAAGTATCTTAATATGATTTTACATTCTGATTCTTAACCAACTATTGTTTTAATATCTTCATTTTGAAGGCCTTTTGTGGTTTAATTCCAGAGATATTGGGATCTCAATATGGCTCCAATCATAAATGGTTAAATTGTATACATTTTCAATGGTCAAAAACTAAATCTGATTCACTTTGCTTACAGCGGATACTTATTATATTTAAAGGGGAATGTCTGAAGAATGAATAATATTGAAACCTGAAATGTATCTTGTTTGCCTTTATCAAAACAAATGCATAGAACATACCCGCTGTGATCTGTTTCAGCGTTATTTGGAAAACGGGCTTTTGTTCATTTAAGCAGCTCCTGAAGATAGCAAGAGTTCAAATATTCAGTATTGCAACTACATGTTTGAAACAAGTTTCATGCCTCCTAGAAAGTGTGTTTGCTCTCCCAACACATTGCATTCACATCAATAAACTAAGATTGGATTGTTTAAGTATTATAATATTACAATTTCCTATTGTTATAATGTGAAACATAGTCATAAATCGAGTGGTATCCACTGCTATAGGGCATATTTCAAACTTTCCACACTTGATAATTCTAAACCCTGGGAATCTTTCACACTGCTCATACTTTGCCTAGAGTTAACAATTAATCCTGGTTATTCATAATCTGAAACCTTAAACCCTGGGTTACTGTTCTTATTTGCAGATGTTGCGGTGTCAACAGTCATGACTGGATAAACGCAAATCACATTTGGTTTTCAACCACTGAAAATGGGTAAAAGTCAACAATTTGGATATGGAGTCTCATTGAGATCCCAATACGTCTGGGATTGAACATAGAGCCTTAAAAGTTATATAAAGATTAAGATTCCAGAAGAAACATTTCTTAGGAACCAGAATCTAAAATCATATTAAGATATCTTTAATACTACTTTAGTTACAGGCAGGCAAACTTTGGAAAAAGATCATTTTTGGCACGAAGACAGGTATCTTCTATGCAGTTGTTTTGCACCTTTTTCCTCAATAAACTCCTAATTACTGCTTCTTAATAGTTAGTAGGGTAGTTGTTACATTTAGGTATTGGGTTGGTTTAAAGATGTAGAATATGGTCAAGCAGAATAATGCATTTAATATGTGCTAATAAACAGCCAATGTCCTAGTAATAAGCATGCAGCTAGTAATAAGCAACTAGTTAATAGTGAGAATTGGACCCTAAACTAAAGTGTTACTGTTGTTTTGATAGAGGGAAACACGATATATTTCTACAGAGATTTTTCTTTAAATACAATAAGTTTTAGCTGTATGCAAAGTGACCCACGTTTTGTTTTCAACCATTAAAAATGGGTAAAATTCAACTATTTGAATAGTCACATTAGGATCCCCATATCTCTGGGATTGAAAAAAGCCTTAAAAATGAAGATTCCAAAAGAGAAGTTTATTAAGAACCAAAATCTAAAAAGATATTAAGGATATTGAGTTACTGGCATGCAAACTTTGGAAAAATAATATTTATAGTACTCGGGCAGGAATGTTCAATGCAATTGTTTTGTTAAAGGGGAACAACACATTTCTAGTTTCAACATAATTTGTTCTTCAGACATTCCTCTTTAAAGGAAAATTATCATCTATGTGCAAAATGGCTCACTTTTGGTTTTTGAACCCTAAAAAAGTGTACAATTTAACAATTAATTAATGGAGACACATTGAAATCTCTATATCTCTTGAACTGAACCATATAGGGCCTTAAAACAAAAAAAAACAAAAAAGATATCTTTAATAATTTGAGTTATAGGCATGCACATTTCAGGGGAGAAAAAAACCAAGAAGTGCTTTTTCAATTTTTTAACTGTCACTATTGGCATTTAATGCAACAAAAATTGCTGAAGTCAACAGATTTTAATAACAGACCTACCAATCTCTATGTAAAAATAAAATAATGATGCATTGTTGTGCAGGCGTTGAGACATTCAACGCCTCAGTGGTGACAATCTAGTCTAGGGATGCTCATTTTGGTTAATTTTCCCGACCGACAACCGCCGCTCTATCTGAATATTAACCCTTAACTGATAAGATTACAATATTGATTTGCCATTAAATAAAAATACAATTGAATACAAAAGTGTCTGTGACCTGTTAAAAAGACAATTTCACGAGTTTATTTTACCATGCAAACAGCAGCATACAGAACAGAACAGCTCAACAACAACAGAACCTGGATTCACATGGTATTAATCGGTCAAAATTCTTACTTTCGGTAAATGGTTAAATGGTATGGGACTAGATTAGGGATGCTCATATTGACCATGTAAAATTACCTTTACAACTACTTAATCTGATGAATTTCACTATAGAACATAACAATTATACTGTTTTTGAGACTCTCCGCCATTTTTCAACATCAATTTCATAAAAGCAGTAGTGTGACCATGTCAACATATGAAAACGTGCTGTTTCTGGGGACTGAGAGCCTTGGAGTGTTTTTAATTTTGAAGCCATAACTTGCAATCTTAAAAGACTAAGACAGTCTTTTAAGATTGCAAGTCATGGCTTCAAAATTAAAAATATCTCCCTAAAGACCCACTTCATATGAGAAACAGCCCTCAGAAAGAGTTATGTTGACACATTAGAGGATAGAATCTTGAACTTGCAAATGAAAGGAGCAGGTCTGTGAGATTATTATCTTCAAAGCACTTCAAATCTTGTCTTTATGTTGTGCACGTGTGAAGTGAACGACACTGAAGCTTGTCCCCTGTTCTCCCTTTTTGTTTGTTTGTCATTTATATTGTCCTCATCATCCTCCTGTCCTGTACGTTTATCCTCCCATCCCAGATCTTTGACATCAGTGACGGTAAAATAAATATATTTAATAAAATCTCCTCTGCATGTGCAGTTAAAAACCCAGCTAATCGTTCAAGTTGAAATGTCACTAATAACCCAATAGTCTATCCCAAAATGCAACGGAGCAAATTAACTTGCATACAACCTCCTTAAAAAGGATGAAAACTGCCATCTCTTACTCACCCTTTATGTTGTTCCAAACCTGTATGACATGCTTTCTTCTATGGAACACAAAGATTATAATCAAGGGGGTTCATTGTTGTTTTGGGCCCCATTGACTTTCATTATATGGACAAAAACAGTTGAAACACTCTTCAAAAATATCTAATTTTGTGTCCCAAAAAAGAAGGAAAGTCATATAGGATTGAAACAAAAATATTCATTTTTGAACTAACTATCACTTTAAAAGTTAAAATGGAACAAGAGCTTAAAGGTGCACTGTGTAAATGTTAGCGCCATCTAGTGGTGAGGTCGCAAAATGCAACCGCCCACCGCTCGCCCCTCCCTTTCGAAGCACAGAGAAGCTACGGTGGCCGACACAGGACAAAGATGTCGTCGCCTGAGAAAGCAGAGTAGCAAGCGTTCTGTAGAGCAGTTTGTCCGTTTAGGGCTACTGTAGAAACATGGCGGTGCAAAATGGTGACTTCACTGTAAGGGGACCCGCGGTGTATGTAGATAGAAATGACTCATTCTAAGGTAATAAAAACGGTTCATTATGTCTTTATACATACTGAAAATATTTATGTCTTTATTATGTCTATATTTACACCACTGAAAATATGTATATTATATTGCATTTCTGTCAATATATGCTCATAAATACTACACACTGCACCTTTAATAGTAATATGAGTAAAAACAATTAAAGTGTTAGGGCTGAATTATTGACAATAACCGCATGTAAAACATGCTTACTCTAAGGTTTTGCACATATTTAGCATTCAGCTTTCAAGCTTTAAAACTAACACGGCTAACGCAGTGGTTTTACGGCAAACTCTATTGTGTCCTTTCATATTATGCTTTTGCATTTTCGTTTGTTTTTAAACCCATAATTCAGCTTGATTTTATGGGAGTGTATTAAAGGTAAATTACCTCTTTGGTGACAGTGACCTCTCCCAATCATCATCCTCTGCCCTGATTTTCTTTGAGTCTATTTTTTTTAACCTTTTTTTTTTTAACCTTTTGTTTGTATGAATGAGTGAGCAACAACATTCGTGTACACTGTTCATCAGTCATGATATTTAACCCCTTCAAACTGTCTTTCATCATGTGTATTAGCCAGGGGATGTTGGCCACGCTAAGGTGTGTGTTAGGCGACTTTCCCTCACTTGCATCCCTTTTCTTTAACCAGTGCTGCATCTCACTTTTTATAACCACTATGAATACTTTTTTTATGGCACATTGATACACTTGTGCATGTTTAACATCACCTGTCCTTCTCGTTTCGGACCCCTCGTCTTGCTCCTTTGTTATTAACACTGTCTGTCTTATGCTGAGTTTCAAATTGCACAATGTAAGGCTGCCTAATAATCGCTGCATGAAGCTTCACTAAATCCATCTTTAAATTTGGCATGATTTTCTAGATGCTGATAACAAGGTCCTGATCTGCAGATTTGTTCCACAATTTCTGTGGACACTCAGTACATCTAATTGAAAAGTAAATTCTATGCAATCTGTTAAAAAAAAATCTTACTGAGCCCACACTTTTGAATGGTATTGTATATTTCCATTAGCAGCTACATTTCCCCCAGGCGATGTTTGTCTTTAGGTGAGGTCACACTAGGCTTTGTGCATGCAAAATTACTTCTGACCCACAACACTGCAGCTTTTTTTCCCTTGAGTTTGTGTTCATCCAACCGGTCAGTCTGTGACATTGATGCTCTGTTGGTGAAATGTTTTAGTTATGATTCATATTCAGATTTATTACAGCTCAGACAACATATACTTACATGTTTATCACTTTTAGCTGTGTTTTATGTAACTTAAAAGGGTTTCCTGTAAAATTACACCAACATGTTGTATTTAGACCACTGTATAGGAAGCTTTTCAATTTGGGTAGGCCAAATCCAGGCGGAAATGGTAATTTAAATTCTAAAAACTCTCCTCCCATAAATTTTGCTTCTGAAAGGGACACTCCTACAAATGCATATGCAATAAGTTCAGCCGCAAAAATAACTGTCCACACCTTTTCAGTGCAAATTTTTCACTGCGTGTCTTTAGTAAATCCTGACAGAAGGTTTTTAACGATAAAAGACGGTTTTTGCGCTGTTTGTAAATCTGGCCCTTAAACCTTTAAGGTACCATCCACAATTGACTAGCACATCATTTGCTAATTTAAACCCCACATTTTTTCCGCATACTATTTGATTGCATTCGCGAATGCAGGCGGTCAACACATGCACTCTAGAAAGTTTCATCTTTGTCCAGTGTCTGCGCTATTATTTTAAACTAAAGTTGAGGCTATCTCATAACCCCCTCACAGCGTCTGTTGCAGTCTCCAGTATTTTGTTGTTGTTCCATCTCTTTAGTTTTGTTTTCTACTTGACACAACGGCCCAGGTCAGTTTTGCAACCTTGTGGAGCAACTTATTAGTTCAAAACAAATTCAGTGTGCATGTGTGATTATGCACAGGTACAAAAAACATTAAAAATCGGGCATTGAACATACTACTCTGGTGACAATTTGTATTACCTACACTGTACGTAGACCCTCGCGTACACATAAAAACCAAAGTATGATTTGAGCTTGTCGTGGAAAAAAACTTGTTTTTTTCTTTATGGCTTTTGAGATCCCGGTGGTGACAGTCCAGGTCACCAGTCCTCTCATCCCTTAATTTCTGGGGGAGAGGCTAACCTTCTTTTTCGAATTGTCGTGGCTTTTGAGATCCCGGTGACAACAGTCCAGGGGCCATATTCACGAAACATTTTATCGTAGCACTAAGAGTTCTCCTAAATAGCAGTAAAAGTTCTTAGTTAAGAGTCTTCTCTTAAAACCTATTCACAAAGTTGCTGAGACCAACTTAGTCCTCTTGACTACTCCTAACGTTTCACTGATTTAGGAGCTAATGCTTTGTGAAATACTCTTAGAGCAAAAATGTAGGAGTCCTAAAATTAGGACTGACACGCCCAATATTTTTAAGAGTTTCCCATAAATCGGCAAGTTAGGAGCTACTTTTAGCCTTAAAATGTTTTGTGAATACGGCCCCAGGCCCCCAGCCGCCAGTCCTCTCATCCCTTAAAGGGTTAGTTCACCCAAAAATGAAAATTCTGTCATTAATTACTTACCCTCATGTCGTTCGACACCCGTCAGACCTCCGTTGATCTTTGGAACAGAAATGAAGATATTTTAGTTGAAATCTGATGGCTCTGAAAAGGCCTCCATTGGCACGGTTCACTCTCAAGACCCTTAAAAGGTACTAAAGACGTCGTTACAAAGTCCATCTCACTACAGTGGTTCTAAAATAACTTTATGAATCGGCGATAATAGTTTTTGTGCGCAAAAAAACCCTAAATAATGACTTGCATAGTGATGACGATTTCAAAACACGGCATCATGAAGCTTCGAAGCGTTATGAATCAACGAGTCGATTCAGCGGTTTGAATCGCCAAATTTCAGCAGTTTGGTGGTTTGATACGCGATCCGAATCATCAATCGGCTCAGTGATTCATAACGCTTCGAAGCTTCATGATGCCTTGTTTTGAAATCGTCATCACTATATAAGTCGCTATTTAGGGTTTTTTTGCGCACAAAAACTATTATCGCCGATTCATAAAGTTATTTAAGAACCACTGTAGTGAGATGGACTTTGTAACGACGTCTTTAGTACCTTTTAAGGGTCTTGAGAGTGAACCGTGCCATTGTCCCAATGGAGGCCTTTCAGAGCCATCAGATTTCAACTAAAATATCTTAATTTCTGTTCCGAAGATGAACGGAGGTCTTACGGGTGTCCAACGACATGAGGGTAAGTAATTAATGACAATTTTCATTTTTGGGTGAACTAACCCTTTAATACCTGGGGTAGAGGCTAACCTTCTTTTTCAGTTGGGATGGCCAATCACCAACGCTGTAGGTACAGACAAATCACTCACAGGATCCCAGCCTTGTCGCCATGGTGAAGCTGGAATTGAAAAACACAAGCAAAGTGTCTTTATTCTTACCAAGAATGTAAATTCGGACATGCGGGTTGTGCATTCAGAAAGACAAAGTGGAAGCCTCACACTTGTTCTTTTATACTCTCATTTCAGTGGGTGATGACTTTTGATCAATAACACAATAACAAACTCCTTAGTTGGTGTTATCTGCGGCTGTCCCACCTTGGCTACAGACAACGAACACACTAGTTCTTTTAAGAAAAGTATCAAAGGTTATCAAACAAAATTGTGTTTACTACAGAAAACTAGACTTCCCATTATATTTAACAAAAACATCTTATACTGTATAAATTTAATGTAATTTAAAACACCTTATATGGTCAAATTTTTCCAAACAGGCTTAAGATACAATAGGTGATAATGACTGAAGATTTGAATGACTGTTTGGCTTCAGGGATACTTTCAAAATCAACATAGTCTCAGCATTGTGAATTGAACCTTTTATAGCTCTAGATACACATGGTTCTCAATCACAGCTCAATTTTTATTCAAAATAAGTCCATTTGTGAAAGCTTTCACTGCATGCCTAATGTTAGTGTTGGCTGAAAGGTCCTTTTTTTTTTTTTTTTTTTTTTCTGAATGCGTGTGTGAGTCTGTGTGAAGGTTCATTGACAGTCTTTCATCTCCATTTATTCCATCTTTATGTATTTACTTTTCTTTCAAGCTCCAAAAACCTTTTAATTCCCAATTCTTATGTCTGATCTTTCAATGATCAATCTGATCAATCGGGAAGCAATGACCTCACTTAGGCTTCCCACTTGCTCTTGTGCTAAATCGTTCACTAACAGACTCACAAACACTTATACACTAATGTTTTAAGTGTATTGCCATCCCTTGTCAATGACTTGTTCTTGATACAATACAAGTTAATCCAAATCAGCAGCATTTGTGGCATAATGTTTATTACCACAAAATTGATTTCAACGTGTCCCCTTTTCAAGCCATAATATGGGATACACTGAGGCACTTTAATGGAAGTGAATGGGGCCGATGTGTAGTATAATCAAAAGATGTCAACAAATTGCATGTTAACATAAAAACATGAAAAATAAATCTTACTTACTATCTTAAGTTTTTCTGTTGCCATACTAATGTAATGCCCAAAACAGTGTAATTTATTAAACCGCTTTATGGCTAAAATATTACACAAGCTTTAACTGAAACGACTGTACAAAATATATTTTGCTGCATTATTTTCACCAAGCATTTTTCGTTGTAATTAACATTGTCACAATTGCTGCAGATTTAGCTTAACTTGTATTGGACCCAGAATATCCCTATAAAACTTTGGTTAGTACTGTTTCCAAATGTGATCTGAAATGTGGTCAGCGTACTCGTACTAATTCTATCCGATTTTATCTTGTTTGTTCTCAGGCTCCAAGTTGGGGTTGACAGATGTCCAGGCTGAGCTGGACCGGATCTCCAATAAATCTGACCTGGACTCCTCAGCCCCTAACGCCACCACACCCCCTGCCGAAAATGACGAATCCTGAACAAGAGGCGGGGTTTATTCAGTGGCAAGCCCCTCCCCCTTTACACTGCTCTCTCTGCCTCCCCTGAACCTGCCTCCCTTCTGCCACCTCTCCTCCCTTTCTCTCCCTCACTCTTTCTCTTGATCTTGTTCAGAAGAGGGATTTATTCCTGTTTATTACTTGTAAGGCCAGTGACAAGAAGCTGCATGTCGGGCAAATTGCGATTGCTATGTCTGTCTCCACACACGCACACATGTACAGCGGACAGGTCCTTAAATAACCACAGAGGCGGGATTGTCATAAAAAGAATGACACTAGATCAGTGTTGGACACTAAAAGAGAGGCTTCGAGAGGAAATGGAGATGTAGAGCCAAGTCTGAATTAGAAAGTGAAGGGGGTTTATGAACTTACGTGTATATGTATGCAAGTTAGACTTTTCTTTGGATTTCAGTAGTGAATTATCTTATGTGAAGGATCCTGTTCATCTAGAGTAAAAGTCAGTCAGCTTCTGATAAAATGCGCACATTTTTACTTATCTAAATATCTTACTAAGCCTCATGCGAACAAAAAACAATAATAATTAAATAAAGGGAAACAGCACATTTCCGTCAGAGAGGGATTCGATCAAATGGTTCATTAGATATGGTCACCTTGCGTTGGTGTTTTCATGAAGTGGTCATCATAAGCATTCTTAATACCTGCCCTATTATTAAGTGTATCGTTCACAGGACCAGAACAAACATACTGACATAATTTCAATGCTTTATAATATTCATAACCCCTTTTTTGCTGCTGAGAAACTGTCAACAGAGTCACCAAGTAAGATTCACCACTTGCGATCTGTTGCATACGGTAAAAGTATCTAAATATTGCACTATTACACAATATTAGGCAATGACACTGAAAATCATCTCTTACAATGCTGATTGTAGCAAAGTAGTACACTTAACTGGAAAGAGAGAGTTTTTAGCTTAGACATGGTTTATGAAGTCTGTGTAACTGCTGAGCAAGAATATTGATGGGACTGACAACTATGTCCGGTGTGTAAATTTTGTTTGTTTGTTTGTTTTTCTATGTTCTTAAAAGCTTGAAAATTGGATGTTTCTGTGTATGTCTGTTTTCATCTTTCAACTACAGCCAGTTATGGCACTGTTTATTAATGAATGCACTAGAGATCATGCAAACAAGATCAGTATTACTGTCTTTACATCAGTGTGTGTGTGTGTGTGTGTGTGTGTGTGTGTGTGTGTGTGTGTGTGTGTGTGTGTGTGTGTGTGTGTGTCTGAGTATGTGTGCAGGAGTTGAGCAAAATGAATAAATTCAGCCAGATTTGTCTGTTTAGAGACTTTAACGGCTAGAAATTAGTAGTGGGAAGGGGAGGGAGGGGGCGAGGCAGAGGTGGCAGGGCAGGTGAGGTCTCCGATCACCCTCACCTGCATGTACAGTCATCAACCAAACTTCTTACGAGAGGGGGGGGGGATAAACATACGCTATTATGGTCCTGTAATTTCACAAGATGTAGTGATGTTTCTCTGGATCAGGTCTGTAATCATTCTATTAAAGTTGTATTTATTGGGACTTGTTGCTGTCTTTCTTCTGATGTGTGGGTGGAGAGAGATAGGAAACAGCGTTACAACACAGGAAGTCTGTGATCTCAGCAACAACAAAAAAAGTTCTTATTTGGAAGTTTACTCAATGCTGACATAAGCTCAACATACACTGTATTGCCAAACGTATTGGGACACCCCTCCAGATCATTGTATTCAGGTGTTCCAATCACTTCCATGGCCACAGGTGTATAAAATCAAGCACCTAGGCATGCAGACTGCTACAAACATTTGTGAAAGAATGGGTCCCTCTCAGGAGCTCCGAGAATTCAAGCGTGGTACTGTGATAGGTTGCCACCTGTGCAATAAGTCCATTTGTGAAATTTCCTCACTACTAAATCTTGCATGGTGATCTGTTAGTGGTATTATAACAAAGTGGAAGCAATTGGCTGTTCACAAAGACCCGCCCCCTTTAGTTACTGTTGCTATGTCCGACAAGCCGCGCTCTCACACAACACGTTCTCACGCAGTGAAAAACACATTGCAGAGCACAGAGGATACTGACAACGCACTGACAGACAGGACAGAGCAGGTTACTTTTAATATGAAACTAAGTTTTCTTTCTAAAAAAAGAAATTTAAACAATAAATACCATTTTGTGGCTCTTTAATGTGTGGTGACAGGTCGCTGTAGCGCCTCAGTTAAAGCTGCTTGTGAACTGATCATCTCTTCTAGTTAATTTATAGTATCAAATAAACATGAATGTACTTCAGAAAGAATGTTGTTTCAACCGTGGAAAGATGTCAGTACACACCATTTTTTAAGTTCAAGTCCACCGATGTTAATCTACGAACTCTCTTGACTGCTATGTCGGACAAAAATGGCAGATTTGTCGGATTATGCTTGGTCAGATAGCCTGTCAATCAAACTCCAGGCGAAGGGTGAATTGGGAACAACAGCAACTCAGCCACAAAGTGGTAGGCCACATAAAATCACAGAGTAGGGTCAGCGCATACTGAGGCGCGCAGTGAGCAGAAGTTGACAACTTACTGCAGCGTCAATAGCTTCAGACCTCCACACTTTGCGTGGCCTTCAGATTAGCTCTAGAACGGGACTCTAGAGCAGTGGAGACATGTTCTATGGAGTAACGAATCACGCTTCTCTGTCTGGCAGTCCAATGGACTAGTCTGGTTTTGGCAGTTGCCAGGAGAACGGTACTTGCCTGACCGCATTGTGCCAAGTGTAAAGTTTGGGAGAGGGGGGATTATGGGGTGGGGCTGTTTTTCAGGGGTTGGGCTTGGCCCCTTAGTTCCAGTTAAGGAACTCTTAATGCCTCAGCATACGAAGACATTTTGAACAATTTCATGCTCCCAACTTTGTTGGAACAGTTATATATACGGATTAAGAATGGGATGTCATTAAAGTTCATGTTATGAATATAAACGTCCCAAAACTTTTGGCAATATAGTGTATCTACAAATTATATGTTTGTTTTTTGAATTTCTTTTCATTCTAGATTTGGTCAAAATAAAGACAATTTTTAATATTTTATGTACCAGTAATTTAATGGCATGGTATTACAATACCTTTTTATTATAAAATTATTTATAATAACTTATATGGCTGTAACAAATCATGAGTGCAATAAATGATATTGTGATAGTCTTTTACATTCCATGTGAATTTACTGAAACAACCATACCCTTTACCAATTTCCCATCCATGCTGTCATGTGTTGAGAGCAGGATCTGGAATAGAAATGCATTATTTTAGATAAACAGTTCAGGATCCAGAAGTGCATGAACACACAAAGTGTACCTAAAGTATAGTTCCATTTTAGCACAATCAAATGTACTTAACCCACTATGTTCTAACAATTATTACATGAAATAGCTTCAATCATACAAATCAAAACTTTTTTGTGGGGGTAACTATTCTATTTTTGTATTTATACATAAATAAAACTATACTACAATAAACACTTAAAATAAATTAATAACTGCTATTATATTATTGATGTTACTATGTCTAAAAAAAATCCCATTGGGGAAATGCATTACTGCAATTCCACTGTGTGACAGAGTTGCCATCTGGCAACATACCTATTTTTCCATAGTGGTACAGCAATGCCATATGGAAACCTTGATATTTTCCTCAATTTACAGTAAAACTATGTTAGACAAAGTTGATTTGTGAATACAAATACAGTCCATCCGGAAAGTATTCACAGCGCATTACTTTTTCCACATTTTGTTATGTTACAGCCTTACTCCAAAATGGATTCAATTCATTCTTTTTTCCCTCAATTCTACAAACAATACCCCATAATGACAATGTGAAAGAAGTTTGTTTGAGATCTTTGCTATTGTATTAAAAATGAAAAAATCACATAAGTACATAAGTATTCACAGCCTTTGCCATGACACTCAAAATAACGCTCGGGTGCATCCTGTTTCCACTGATCATCCTTGAGACTTGATTGGAGTCCACCTATGGTAAATTCAGTTGATTGGACATGATTTGGAAAGGCACACACCTGTCTATATAAGGTCACACAGTTAACAATGCCTGTCAGCGCTCAAACCAAGCCATGAAGTCCAAGGAATTGACCTTTGAATCAGCATTGTATTGAGGCACAGATCTGGGGAAGGGTACAGAAAAATGTCTGTAGCCTAGAAGGTCCCAATGAGCACAGTGGCCTCCATCATACGTAAATAGAAGAAGTTTGGAACCACCAGGACTCTTCCTAGAGCTGGCCACCCAGCCAAATTGAGCGATTGGGGGAGAAGGGCCTCAGTCAGGGAGGTGACCAAGAACCCGATGGTCACTCTGACAGAGCTCCAGTGTTTCTCTGTGGAGAGAGGAGGACCTTCCAGAAGAACAACCATCTCTGCAGAAGTCTACCAATCAGGCCTGTATGATAGAGTGGCCAGACGGCACATGACAGCCTGCCTGGGGTTTGCCAAAAGGCACCTGAAGGACTCTAACCATTTGAAACCAAATTCTCTGGTCTGATGAAACAAAGATTAAACTCTTTGTCCTGTATGGCAAGCGTCATGTCTGGAGGAAACCAGGCACCGCTCATTTCCTGGCCAATACCATCCCTACCGTCCTGCAAAGAAGAATGGGAGAAACTGCCCAAAAATAGGTGTGCCAAGCTTGTAGCATCATAATAAAAAAGACTTGAGGCTGTAATTGGTGCCAAAGTTGCTTCCACAAAGTATTGAGCAAAGGTTGTGAATAATTATGTACATGTTATTTTTTTTCCGTTTTTTATTTTAAATAAATTTGCAAAGATTTCAAACAAACTTCTTTCACATTGTCATCATGGGGTAAAAAATAATGAATTTAATCCATTGTGGAATAAGGCTGTAACATAACAAAATGTGGAAAAAGTAAAGCACTGTGAATACTTTCTGGATGCACTGTATCTAATTTACATTCCAAATATGCTGAAAATCCCCCTTGAGAAGAGATGTTTAAAAAATGTAGATTACTAGAGCAATTTCTGGAGCACTTCAACAGGTCTCTTCCGTGTGAGGGTGACAGGGGAAAAGAGAATTTTGGAGGGACATTCAAATGTCATTTGACTTAAAAACAGCACATCATTATCTACCTTAAGGCCTGCCCTTTTAATTCCCATAGTGCAATATATTGTTGTTTTTTTTTACTTCTAAATATCTAATTTCAATATTCTATTTCTAAAGGAAATCAGTAGAAATTAATTGTTGCCATATGGCAACTATGTACCATAAAGGGTTAAGTATATCTTTAGTCGGACCTCAGCCCTACTTCCGGACAATTAAAGTGCATTAAGTAAAAAATTTGTTGTTCCAGTTTAGCAGATTGTAATATACCAAAAGTACAATTAGGGTATTTATATTAAGTACATACATATGTAAATGTATTTATAGTACTTAGCATAAAATAAATGTATTTTATCTTAATATGCGCTGAAATACAGACTTGAAGTACACACAGCTCTTATCTTACCTGCAGGTTGTGGGTGGCGAGTGGCAACAAAAGACAGTATCATACTACCAACTAAGAGATATGAGGCCAGAAGACCACATACCTGAAAAACAAACACCAAAAAGCTTACAATATTATCAGTCTGACAGAACTAATAAAAATATACTATAGAGAGGTGAGCAGTTATGTAAATAAAATGCTGCAAAATGAGAACAACACCAAACCAGCTAACTTCCAGACAACTGTCTTTTCCACAAAAGAAGGACTTTTCCTTCATCACAAGTTTGATTGGATGTAATAAAACTCAGCAGGCTATATTAAAACTGATGAACATTCATTGTGATGAAGCCCTTACTGAGGCGGCAACCAGAATGGGGACATCATAAGACTTCAAGGCAGCTACAATGGACCCAGTGGAGATGAAGAGGAATCCCAGTGTATCGAGCACAAACTCCTTGAAGAACAGACGGAAAGACTTTCTTAATCAGAACATCCATAATCATATACTCTTGTAGGAATACGTGATTATCATGGTAGCAGTTCACATGAAACTGGGAAGAACTATGGAAAGTTGACATGTAGCATAACCTAGTTTGACATGCTATACTGCATTTAAATAAATAATTTTAAACAGCTCTTTTTTGATAATTATCATCTTGAATAATAATTATTACACATCAAAGTATTAGGATCTGACATTATAGTTTTTTAAAATTGCTTACAATTTCGTCACTCTCTTGAAAAAGCAAACACTTCATTCAAAACTATTTTAACTCTTCTAAAAATAGTTTTTGCATTGTAACTCTACACACAAACTCTAGCCACATACACGCCAAACTACACACAGATGCGAAAAATGTAAAACACTACTTTATGTGTGGAGCACAATACTCACAGCTATGAGCCAGTTCACAAATGATATCCTTTTCGGAAGCCCAAAGACAGTCAGGAACAGGTAAAGGACAATTGTGATGGAGTAACCCAGCGTGACCCCTTCGTAGAAACCGTACGCGTAAAAGCTGTTGAACCACGTCGAGCGAACGCACGCGAACGCTACTAGGAGAAACACCTGCACACACATAAAATGCTCCGTCTCAGTTCGTAGCCTACTATAAAGATTCACACTCACGATTAAAGCGACATTATAATTGACAGATTTTATCATTCACAGAAATGAAACGCGGAAGCGTGTTCATTGTACTGTTATGTTACATAGGTGTCGATTTGAAATAGGCTACTTACGAGCTGAGCTATCTTCAGAATTCCTTGTTTTGATAGTAAGTAGTCCAGAAATAAAATCTCCATCATCGTTCGCTGGTTGATGTACCACTACATACACTTCAAGCGAAAAAAGTGCGCGCGTGTAGTGGCCAGGAAACCGCGTTGCTCAATTTCACATCATGATTCACAGTCACACATGCTCTTATTTGAGATCATGAAACTCAACAACAAGGTAATGACAAAATAGATGAGCTCAATATGTATCTCATTACATTCTTATAGTGAATGCATATTTGACAAGCACTGTTTGTGGTTTGTATGGATGCACTTTTGTGAACTTTATTTAAACTTATAAAAGTTAAATGACTTTGATCCTATTTCAAAGGACAAATGTAATGACAACAGCTTGGATGCTTCTTGAAATACAATGAGGCTCTCATAAAAAACATGAGGTTTTTCAACATAGATCATGTAAATAAGAATCAACATCCACGCAGGTGAAACATTAAATGTCTATTTATTCACAACCAGTCAATAAGCCTGATAATTACTCCATTCAATAAAGTTACAATAATGTAAGTATATCCATATGAATTATGAAAAACATCTCTTGTGCATTAGACAAATCTGTATTTGGATTTTGATTACAAATGATTGCAAATGCATACAGAGCAAAAGGTTAATTTCTTTATTTTTTTTAATAAAAAAGACATTCATCAATATAAAATAGGCTATTTTTCAAGTTTAGTCCATTTCTGAACAATATAAGGATGGGCCACATATATATATATATGATTAAAAACTACAATCTACCCATCCTCACACTTTATTCATCTCCTCTGTGCCAGGATTTGTAACTGAAGAACGCACTAACAGCGTAACTCAGAGATACTAGGAATGCGAAAAACTAGAACAGAAAAAAAGAGGCAAGTGTTAAAAAGGAGATAAAAACATGTATTTCACAGAATCAAGAATGTAACCACAATGTAACCAGACTACTGAAAACTAGTTAACCACTTATATAGCCTACAGTATATTCCCCTCAATGTTATGTTGGTTACAGCCTTGGCTTGCACTCAATTATCTAACTACTTCAAAATGATTATTACCGTTGATGCTGCCCAGCAGTTGAAATCATGACCTTTAACCCCCTGATTGACCAACGCTGCCTCAACAAAAGCAGCTGAAGTGTACAATAAAGCCGCACTGCAGTTAAAAATGAGAACCTAAGAGAGCAGGGACGGAACTACAATTATTTGAGACAATTAGCACAACATGTTTCTGTAAAACCCGTAAAGGGATAGTTCACCTTAAATACAAATTTTAGAATCATTTCCTCACCCTCAAGTTGTTCCTGTATGATTCTGCTGAACACAAAAGAGAATATTTTATATGGGATATGCGTTACAAATCAGTTGTGGGGCACCATTGAAAAAAAAAAATACTATAGAAGTCAATGGTGCCCCACAACTGTTTGGTTACAAACATTTTTCTAAATATCTTCCTTTATGTTCAGCAGAGCAAAGATATTTATACAGGTTTGCAACAACTTGAGGACGATTAAATGATGACAGAATTTTCATTTTTGGGTGAACTGTTTATTTAAGCTATGTTGTTTTTGGAGGTCATTGAAATAATTGACTTTAGACTTGTTTTTTTAAATCCAAATGTAGTACTATTTCCACATACCACTGTTGCATACTTTTTTATTTAATCCCAGCTTTATAACGTTATAGAAGTGCACCCACCACTTTAGTCCAAGGAATGTGTCGGATTCTTCCATTGGCCAGGTTGATGATGAAGAGGAAGAGGGTGAGAAGCCAATAGAAGACAGTCACAAACATCACCCATCCAAATGGGGAAAAGTGGAAATACTCTGTACTTGCAATCAGTGCCCATACCAGCAGGCCCAAAATCTGAAGAATAGAAGAATTCCTGTTGCTTTAAATTACTTAATCCTCTGGAAAACCTAAATAGAGATGCTGTGGGCCAGTGGGTCTCAACCTTTTTAAACCCCCCAGTATCCATAACTGTATTTAATTCCAGTCATTTGTGATTTACTGGATAAGGATCAAGGCTAAGTATATATATATATATATTTTTTTTTAAAGAAAGATCTTAAAAAGAAAGTTGTTTAGGAGGTTACAGTTTTTCTAAATCGATTTGGTACATTTCTCCAAACTCAGGTAACAGCTCTCAAAACAGTTAACACAGTGATCAGTACACTTTGTAATTGTCCTAAACAGATAGTAAATTCTCCTTCATTTCATACAAATCACAAATCAAAAGCATAATTTTCTCAAAACACTGTGCACAAAAATAAAAAAATTTATCACAGCAGTTCATACAGCCAACCAAATCTTTAATATATCAGGAAAAACATTTGTAACTTTTTCATTGTTCTTCACAAAAATCACAAGCATTTTTGTACCATTTTCAAAACACAACAAACAAAACTCTGTGAATTGTAAAATAGTCAGTTACACACCTTGTGGCTTCTATTAATGCCAAATCGTTATCTGATGAGTTAGTAATCCACTCAACACAGAAAAAGCCAATTTCCTAATTGTTCACACAGCTGTCTTACGTAATTACAACAACTACAAAAGGGGAAGAGAAGAAGAACAAAGAAGACAAATGAGGAGATACAGTAAGACAAAAAAAGGAAGTATGAGCAGTGGAAACAGAAGAGGTTTAAGAGTGAGAGGTGGTGGCCAGGGTAGAGGGAGAAGAGGAAGAGGAGATAGAGAAAGAGAAAGAAGAGCTGAAGATGTAGGAGGAAGAGCGAGAAGAGCTGAGGATGTAGGAAGAGGAGAAGAGATTGAAGAGCTGGATAGATTGGAGGGCAATGGTATAGTGGAAAGAGAAAATATGAGAAGAGGTGGACAGGGAGGAAGAGGAGGGCAAAGAGGAAGAGGAGGCCAAGGTGTAAGAGGAGGGAGGAGAGGTAGAATGAGGGAAGGGTACATGCGTGTTTCAAATGAAATCAGAGCCACTCTTATTGACCATGTCATAAATCATGGTCTCTCACTGAGAGAAGCTGGCCAGAGAGTTCAGCCCAATATAAACAGATCCACAGTGGCTTCAATTATCTGCACATTTCAGAGGGAAAACCGGTAAGTAACTATATCATTCTACTTTTACAATGAGAGTCCATGTAGTCTTGTTTGACATAGGTCTAGATCTCTACAGTAAATGTTCCTGCCTGTCCAAACCTTTTTCAGAATTGAAGTTAGAGAACATTCAGGTGGACGAACAAGACTTTTTTCAGTTGAACAAGAGCATGCCATTGTTGACATGGTGGTCCGGAAAAACTCCCTCCGCCTCAAAGAAATTCAGCAAAGAATAACACAGGACAATCAACTGTTCCACAATATCCACCAATGCAGTCTCTCCACAACTGACCGTGTTCTAAGAAGAAATGCTATCTGAATGAAGCAAGTATACAAAGTGCCCTTTGAGAGGAACTCCGTTAGAGTAAAGGAGTTGCGATTCCAGTTTGTTCAAGTAAGTGCAACCCAATTATTGCAATTTTACTGTCAACTCAAAGATATATATTTTCCTGAATTTTAAGTATGTGTCCATAAACTATTCCATGCTACTATATGTGAAAAGATTTAGGCATGTCTATGTATTCTGCTGCTTCAAAGTGTGAACTCAAACTTCAGCAACAATTTCACAGTAGTATTGACTGCAATCAATGCCATTACTGTAAAACACAAATTTACTATATTTTACCTTGTGTTCTTTTTACTCTAGAGAATCTTAGAGTTGGATAGCGGTGCAACTCATTATGAGTACCTGTATATTGATGAAGCAGGCTTCAATCTTCCAAAAAAAAAGGAGAAGAGGGAGAAATGTGATTGGCCATCGTGCTACAGTCAATGTCCCTGGACAACGAGGAGGCAACATCACTCTCTGTGCAGCAATTTCTACAACTGGTGTTGTGGCACACAATGCTGACTTGGGACCATACAACACAGAAAGGCTCCAACATTTTTTAAACCTCCTCAATGAAATCCTCTTTCCGCAGGGTGATCAGGAGCAAATGGTGCGGAATTTTGTAGTTGTTTGGGACAATGTCCAATTCCACCATTCAGCACTAGTGCGAGTGGTTTGAGAATCACCCACAATTCAGGCTGGTGTTTCTTCCACCATATTCTCCTTTCCTGAATCCAATTGAGGAATTCTTCTCCTCTTGGAGATGGAAAGTACATGATCGCAACCCTTACAACCAAGTAAGTCCTGTGGAGATATTGGGGCACAAGCATGTCAAGGATGGATACAGCATTCAAGGCGTTTTTTCCCACGATGCATGACTCTTGAAAATATTTTCTGTGATGTTGATGAAATTCTCTGGCCAGATGTAATTGAGAGGCATGATCAATAAAATAATTGATTCAATGAATGCAGTACATTTATCACTTTATTTTTTTATTTACTTATGTACTTATTTGCATTATATATATATATAGGCTATATATATATATACACATGTGTGTGGTGACAACTTATTGTTATACACCTGAACTCCTCATTAAAGAACTTAATGAAAAACATGCATTTTCATTTATTTCTTTGTGTATCTTCAGCTGAATTTGTTATAAAATCAACAGAGAACACACTTTTAGTTTTGATATTAATATTGAATTTTAATAAATGCATTACTAGAATAAAATGCTGTGTTTCATTGTGCAGTGAATACTTAACGGTTTCGCCAGCATAAGAGTGTGTTTAGTTTGCTGTGTTAACTGTTTTGAGAGCTGTTACCTGAGTTTGGAGAAATGTACCAAAACGATTGAGAAAAACTGTAATAAAAATGAGAAATGTCTTGATTTTAGTTGCTATCTCAATTGGTAGTTTCTATATAGATGAACAGAAATACAAATAAGTAAAAAAATACATGGGGGAAAAAACCTTAACGGAAAGTTACATCAATAAAGTGTCAGCTTTACATATTAAAAACAATTTTTTTTTATTTGCTAACAAGATATTTGATGAGCTGTGGCGAACCTATATTAAATTTAAAAGTTTACTTTTATACATAAAAACAGAGTCCTCTACTTTTTCAAAACTGCACTGTAAACCTGAATAAATTGGCAAAACTAAAAAAAAAATAAGTTGCCTCAATTTTTTTAAGTTCAGAAATGTAAAGTAAGCAGAACGTGCAGATTTTTATTTTGTAATCATACATTTCAATTGCTCTGAACTTGAAATATTAGCTAATTCATACATTTAACTTAAATCATGTAATCTCACATTTTTAATGGTGGAAACTTGACTTTTACTAGCTAATTCAATAAATGCTACCTTGCTAGTTGGTTAAATAATGATTTGGTACATTAGCATAGCATAGCACTTGCTGAATGAGGACAGAAATATAAAACATTTAACATACTGTAAATCTGTTCTTAAACTAAGCATGCTCCACTTGTCACCATGATGGTAACCCTACAAACAAAAAACAAAACAAAAAACATAATAGAAGCTCTTCTAAACTAGCATAACAAAACATTAAATACTGAATCTACAACAAAAATACTGATTCTCCCACTTAATGTTAATATTGCACAAAAAACATAAACATGCTGGGAAATAGAAATCCCAGCCCAGTTTCAGTTAAATTTAATTTAGTCTAAATTAAAATAAAAACAATGAAACAATTCAGTTTACTTAAAATGTGTCAGTTTTGAGAACTCAAAAGAAAAAGAACGTTCTAAATACTCATACAAGTTAATTTGTTTGAACTAATTTGTTTATGTTGAGTTGGCTCTACTCAAATTAATTAATTATTTTGAGTGTTAGGATTTACATTGTGGGTTATTAGGTCATTGAATTAAACCAGCCATTTGCACAATCCATTTAAATATAGCTCTATCACTATCTCACTTCCTCTGCAACACAGCCTTATCTTACCTGCATTGAGACAGAAAGAGGAACATTCACACTGAACACAATGACACACACAAACGCACACAAGCACAAGCACAAGCACACACACACACACACACACACACACACACACACACACACACACACACACACACACACACACACACACACACACACACACACACACACACACACACACACACACACACACACACACACACAAATTAGTTTAGAACAATGAAAAAAAGGGGGAAAATTAGCTGTAGGTTTGGCTTCTCATTAAGGATCACTTAGCCTCACAAAATCTCTCCATAAAAGTTGTTATAGGGGTCGCGAGGAATATGCATATGCAAGGCTATGGCCTAGTTACATACAAAGTAGGTGTCAGTATCTTTAAAAAACAAAACATAATACAAAGACCGAATATTCACGCATGCAGTGTAGGCTAGAAGCCCCACAACTAGTTCCTCCTGAATGCAAAGGTAGCCGTGTTAACTGTGCACTTCTGCCTTTAATGAATCGTGATATGGGGATAATCTAAAATCAACACGAATCCAGATGTTGACAACCGAATTCATGAATGAATTACACCGTGAAAATAACAACGTTTAACATATTCCAATTTCTTAAACCACAAACAACTTTGAATCGACGGCTTATGATAACTGCTGCATAACTTCATCTTGGAGAGGAGAATAGCCTACATTCGGTTGCTTAGCAACCACGCCGTCCAGCGCACGTAATGGCTCCTCACAAAGCTCTATTCTGCTCGAGCAGATTCCAGTGGAAAAGCAAAAGGAAAGATAACAGAACAGAACAAACAGTAGAAAAGCTTCCTTTACCACTAACAAAAATTATTTAGTACAAGCCTGTTGGATTTGTTCATCAACTGCCCGTTTCAGTCGAGTTTAAAAAGCCGAAGTAAAGTTTACTCACAACTTCAACAAGGATGAGGTACTTAGGCACGCTCAGCATGGACTCTTTGTCGTACCACGGGGTCCCTGTGCTCGAATTCCCGCATTCCAGGTATGGACTGCTCGAGGTTGTTATTACAGGTCGAGAGTTTGGATGCTCCGCCATGAATGCGACCCAAAATCTTTCTGCTCCAATCCAAAAAAGTTTTTCTTCTTCTGCGTACAAATACGTGGATACGAGCCAAAGTCGCGTCTCATCCGATAAATTTGTAGTCTGCTTATTTAATACCAGTACCAGGCACAGAGGATGGCGAGTCCATACTTTTCATAAATAGTAACGTTAGCTCCAATGAAAACCAAAACAATTTTGTTTGCATACTGAGGTTGCAGCAGAAAAGACTCCTCCCACCGACCACCCCCATCTGTAACAACCACCGTTGGCTTCCTCCAGAAATACACCTGACCAGGTTAGATATTGCATTTCCTGAATGAAATTGCCTACCAGAGCGTTCAAGGCAGCAAAAAGAACAAAGTCACTATTTTGATGAAATTATCCATTGGTAAAGAGAAAGGGGTTATCCTTTGCCGATGCCATTAAAAATAAAATATTTTATGTCATAATGGATGAATTCCACGCGTACAAAAGTGTCTCATAATATAAGGGTTTCCACTAGATGGAGCCACAGTCAAAGCTCAGTCACAACTCGACTGCCAAATGAATAGGCTAACCATAAGTAGGCTAATCATAAGTAAAAAAAAAATTATTGTTTTAGAGAATCTAAAATGTATGGTGCATAAAAAGGCAATTTTAAAGGCAATGTAGGCTATGCATAGCCTACTATATAAGCATACTACACTACCTTTCGAAAGTTGAAGGTCAGTATGATTTTTTGTAATAGCCTACTTTTTTGGGGAAATTAATACTTTTATTTAGCAAAGATGCATTTAATTGAAAACACAACCCACGCGTAGCGGCACAGACAGCCTTCTTCAGGGTGTGCTTCCCAAACAAACAATTTCCCCTTTTGTGTGCACTAATTAGAAACACCTGAGTAACATGGTAAATTACCACATGAATCATGCCAAAACAAACCACTAGGTGGCAGGCTGTAATGTTCACATGCAAAAGAAAGAAAGAAAGAAAGAAAGAAAGAAAGAAAGAAAGAAAGAAAGAAAGAAAGAAAGAAAGAAAGAAAGAAAGAAAGAAAGAAAGAAAGAAAGAAAGAAAATGTGCGTTCCGTTCGACCGTAAGTGGACTGCGAAGTGGACTTCAGAGGGTATTCCGCCATCTTAAGTGAGATTCCAATCCAAAGGGAGCGAACATGTTCAGTCCGAAGGGTAGGCCTACTGCGAACGGCGCAGGGAAGAAGGGAACATCGATACATCACTTCACAGGAAGTGGAGAGTGAAAATCACCCAAATGTCTTTGCGCGTCGCATGCATCACCTGTCTGAACGGTCTGAACTAATTAATGATGGAGCAGAGCCGTTGGTTGGAATAGTTTTTAAACAGCTCTGCGATTAAGGAGTTTACATATGCATTTGAATATTCATAGTTATTATACAAACTAGAGTATTTATGAATGGTTATGGCAATAACTGTTACATTTGTATATTATATTTTATGAATATGTAAACAAATTAAAAGTGTTGAGAAGCACTGAGGGCTGTCATGTTTTATATTTCACTTTATTTACCTCAGGAATGTTTACTGTGCAGCTGCACTTGGGAAAGAAAGTGAATGAGATGAGACCGCTACAAAGACCATTAAGAATAGCCTACAAACATAGTTAACCAAATCAAAGTATTTTCATATTGAATGACAGGTGCAGCTTCAAATCTGTTCATAGTCAATACAGGTTATAAGTAAACTAATAAAACTAATGGACAATGTTTTGATTAGGCCTAGCCTATGTTTTAGATAGCCTATAGCCTACGGTGTGTTTTGTAAATGTAGGCTATATGCTTATTATATGGTTTTCAATTTGAAAGTAAAGTAAATTACAATATTAATTTATGTCAAAATCTGCACCCGTCGTTGCCTTTCTTTGATGACGTTGCAGGCCGGGCGTTCCAAATGAGCGATTATTGTCAGCGAAGTCCACTTCAGCTGATATACCGTGCTCAGGGAGTAGGGAGCAGTGAACAGTGCGTAGGGACCCTGTCGAATGGAATGTACCCAAAAATAAAGAACAACAATCCACTAGGTGGACATCCGTCGTGATGATGCTGAAAATTCAGCTTTGTCATTACAGCAATTAATTATTATACATTTCAAAATATATTAAATAGAAAACAGTTATTTCTCACAATATCAATGTTTTTACCGTATTTTGATCAAGTAATGCAGCCTTTGTGAGACTTATTTAAAAAAAGAGAGAAAATCTTACTGACCCCAAACCTTTGAACGATGGTCTTTGTAATGTATTATAATAGATAAGTATAATGATAATAATATACTATTGCTTTCATGGCTTTGATGCTTTCAATGCAATTAAAAAAAAAATATGTTCAGAGCTGTTTTAGGGTTGCTCTTAGGTTGGTCTCTAAACAATGAGAAAAATGCAAATCTAGTAAAATGAGATCCTTTTGTGTTTAGTCGCTTGTAAACTCCCTCAATTAAACTACCAAATCTTATTTTACTGTAAAATATGGACCCAATAAATGGACATGGTTCTATGCACAATATTAACAGCTCTGTTCAAACATTAGTTTCTCTGTGCATATATGCAGTTTTAATGATTGACATCATTTTCAGAAAATATCTCTTCTCTCTCTTCTCTACTGTCACATATAAATGATTAATCCATTAATGCTCAGATTCATAACCCATATTATTCTGACACACATTCATTAATCAGTCAAATACTTTGTGCATGTGACATTTGTTGTATCAAATTTAATATTCCTTTTTTGTGCGCTCTTCGCTGCCTTAAAGGCAGATTAATGAGAAGAAGTCTAATTGGCTGAAATTGGATTGATAAGTAGCTGCTGCAAATTTGCATAGAGAAAGTTATGAATTTTAATCTGTTTTTTCTTTTTCTTTTTTCTTTAAGTGGATGTGTGTGATGGAGCTGCTGCTGAATGCTCATTTAATAGAGGGGGGGGGGGGGGGGGGGGTCAGCTCAGCAGATAGATGCAGGAAAGGGAATGCGTGTGGAAGACATGAGAGAAATAGTACAGAGTAAAGAGAAAAAGTTAGGAGATTAATGTTTATTAGCCGTATTTCTGGTTTATAGGCTTCTGTACCAAAACATTCACAGATGAAACCAATTTATACAAAGCAAGTGGGCGCATGGATGACGTTAGCAAGGACTGCATTGATATTTTTCACTCCATGAAGAGCTCTATACATCCGTGACTAAAGAACACCAAAGGAATAGTTAAAACAACTAAAAGTCATGTGCGGTGTGCAGTATGCCTGTGTCTGTGTGAGGTTACCCACATAAAACAGAGAGTCATGTCCTTACAGGCCCCTCTCCCACCTGTGCTCAGACAACAAAGAAAAAAAGGATTTAAAGAAAAAGATTTAGCGTCTTTGAGTGAATCTGAGAGTAAGAAAATCACTCTTTCTCTGTGACATAGAATAGAGAGAGTCTAAACACAAACATGTCTAAACACACTCTCCCTATGTGAAACATATTGCACAGAAGGCCCTTAATGAAAGAATAAATACATCAGAACTGCTCTAGACAGAGTGTTGCATTCAAAGCTGAAGAAAGAATAAAAGCTGGACTGATTACTACCCTTGCGGAAAGAAAATATATTTCCCTACACTCTAAAAAAAATGGTGCTATATAGCACTAAAAGTGGTTCTTGTCCCGTAATCATAGGGTAACCTCTTTAAGTGCTGTATAGCACCAATCTTGGTGCTTCAGTGGTTCTTCAGCGGTTCTCCAGCAGTTCTTTGGCTGAGGTGCTATATAGCACCGCTACCATATACAGAACATGTTAAGATATGGTGCTATATGTAGCACCAAAAGTGGTTCCCCTATCATTATGACCAAGAACCACTTTTAGTGCCATATAGCACCATTTTTTTAGAGTGTATTTTTTTCTTCATTTCTAAATATTTGATATGTATCAATATATAGATATACATGGTCAATGCATATATTGCAGTACACTGAAAAATATAAGCACTAGTTTCCCATATATGGAAATGTATTATGTAATATATCGCATTATATTTTGCAGTATATTTCCATACATTTTTGTTCCGTAAGGGTAATTACTGCATTAAGGTCATACTTGATGTTAGCAAGCTCAATAATGAATTCTTAAAGGGATAGTTCACCCGAAAATGAAAATTAGCCCATGATTTACTCACCCTCAAGTCATCCTAGGTGCATATGACATTCTTCTTTCAGACAAATAAAATTATAATCCAAGCATTATAATAGCAATTGCTCTGTTTTTGAAGTCCATAAAAAATGCATCTGTCCGTAGAATAACGTGCTCCACGCTGCTCTGGGGTGTTACAGTTTTTCTCAGTCGCTTTGGTACATTTCTCAGATCAGAATTGAAATTCTCAAAACTACCTGTTCAATTCTCACATCTTTGTGTCACTTGTGCACATCAAAAAAGCAGTTTCTCATTTCTTTGAACAAGTGGCAAATGCTTGTGTACATCCATGCAAATGATTATGTACAATTTTCAGCTGTTTCCTATATAATCAGTTGCTTATGTCATGTTGATCAAAATGTATTATATTGGGTCTCTGTTGAATAGTCACACCCCCCAAAACATTTAGGCATTAGTTCATAGCATAAGTCTTTACATGCAAAATGGTTGAACAAGTTGTCATAATATGTCAAGCATATTTCTATACATTTCCATTAGACGTTCATATTTCTACTTTTGTTTTTCAGTTTTTTTTCCTTTGTGCTATGCAGTGCTGTCTTTTTCTCTCTGTATCGCAATGACATGGTCTGTCAACAAATTACAGTTCAAACAGTAAAAGCGTAAATGTGAATCTTGTCCAGTCTCTTACAATCAAACTCACACATACACTAAGGTATAACCAACAATTTACAATAATTGTCATCAAAACTTTAGCCATAGTTTACATCAGAACATCCGTCCAGAGTACAGTTATATTGACAATATGACTAAGCAATTTGACTGTCTTATCCGTACACAATGACACAAGGACTTGTTATTCTGATGGCACTGACATGTTCATTGACACAGATATTTACTTTTGAGAGATGAACTAAGGATTTTGAGCAAGAGACTGGCTTTTGCAGGTAATCCATGGTGTTTTGCTATTTGTACGAATTGTTTTGAGAAATGCACTTACTGTTTTGCAAATGTCGAGGATGATTCGAGAAATGTACCAAAGCGACTGAGAAAAACTGTAATAAAGGCCTTCTGAAGCGAATCGATGCGTTTGTGTAAGAAAAATATCCATATTTAAATCTTTATAAAGTAAAGTTTCAGCCTTCCGTATTCAATTTATGGGAAAACAGTTGAAAGTGCCGCTGCCAATCGAAAGACAAACGCTACCAGGTACGCTCGTCATGACGTCACGTACGCATCTTGAATTGCGAGATGGCACTTTCAACACTTTTCCACGGAAGGCGATTGGCTGGAACTTTACTTGATAAAGTTTTAAATATGGATATTATTATCCATATTATATCGATTTGCTTCAGAAGGCCTTTATTAACACCCCAGAGCCGCGTGGAGCATGTTATTCGACAGACAGATGCATTTTTTATGGCCTTCAAAAACAGAGCAACTATTACTGCTATAATAATGCTTGGATTAGCCTGGACTTTTTAAATATAACTCTTTGATTGTATTCGTCTGAAAGAAGAATGTCATATACACCTAGGATGACTCGAGGGTGAGTAAATCATGGGCTAATTTTCATTTTTGGGTCAACTATCCCTTTAAGTAGCTTCAAAAAAGATTCATAAAAACAACTAAATTGTCATGACGGGCTGTAGTGAGCGTACGACTACAGAGAGTCCAAAACAAAACACACTTTATTAAAGAACAGAGGAGATCACAGAATTAATAGTTGTAGATAAACAACCAAATCAGCATACGAGAACCGACAAGGGAAGGAACTAAACAGGGAGTATATATGGCAAATGTAAAGAAACTAAGGTGATAATCTTAAATAAATAACCGTAGAAACAAATGAGGACATAAAAAGTAACCACGGAAACCGACACTAAACTGAGAGTGGAAACAGGAATGAAAGGAAACTTTCGGGAAAATTTCAAAATAAAAGACAACATAACAGAATCTAACCATAACATCAATGGCTGCGTTTAAGTCCACTTTTTTTTAGACACAGGCTGCGTCCGAAATCGCATGCTCTCTTGTGTAAGTACTTATTTTGAATAAGTCATTACTTCACAACCACTGAAAAAGTATGTTCTATAGGAAAGTGCCCAAGCAACATTGGTCAAAATAGTTGCCCAGATTACATTCATACTACACACATTCACACTAGTGTGAATGTGTGTAGTATGAATGTAATCTGGGCTGTGTTTAACTCCATTTGTAAGGTGATGATACACAGGGGAACTATTTTGAGCAATGTTGCTTGGGCACTTTCCCATTGAGAATGGGCAACCAATTTCTATCTGGATACTTTAGATCGGTTGTTGGCCTTGTGTGGTTGCCTGTTGATGGCAACATTGCTCAAAAAATTCCCCCGTGTATCATCACCTTAAGACTCGCAAACTTCCCTAAGCACGTCCCCTCGGAGGGATCCCCACCGCCATTTTGAAGTGTATTCAACTTCGTCAAGTGGACTTAGGAAGTTTATTTGGACAGACCCTCGACCCCTGAATTTGACAGAGGGAGCGATATGTACACTTCAGGCAGATCCATAGACCACAATGCAACATGATTGTGATGTCACAGCAGATCATGCTTAATTTATCCCGACCCCACGTAACTCTAGTGTATGATATTGGTGTTATTTTGACATAGGCCTATATCCTTATAAAACCTTACTGTACTTAGCTGACTGTTATAGTTGTTTCCGTTTGTGTAATATTTTAATATTTTCTGCAACAGCCCAAGCATACAGGCCTATATGGTGCGTAAAGCAAATTCATAAGGAAAATAAATGTATAAATAATAAATCAGCTCCATTGCAGATTCCCAGTGATCAAGGGCTTAGGGCGTTCCATTTAAACACATTGCAAGGGTTTCGTCAGGGCACTCTTGCAACATAAGCAATGACGTATATCTGAGAGAGCGAGATGGGGGGAAGTTAGCGAGGGAAGGGCATAAAAAACTCACACACAGCCCATACTATGAGATAACAGTATTTATGCTGCTTTGGAAGCTTCTGCACCAAATTTAGGGGTACATGGTGCTACAGCTTCCATGAGAATCATTTTTTTTTATTGAAAATTGATGGGAAAAATAATTATTGTAAAACGAAATGGTAAAGAACTTTGCTTTGATTAAAAATCATGTAAATATGAAGGCAGCTAGAGGGTAATATTGGATAAAAGGCCCCCTGGGGCACAATAATAATTAACGTAGCTATATATAAAATGTGTTTCCATATGCAAACACTTCTGATATAATAACATTCAAGTACTTAATCAACATATGTCAAGCTTTGATAGGCTCAAAACCTTTTAATCTAAGAGTGAAATATAATGTTACAGTGACCAAAAAAAAAGTATATATTGGGGTTATAGGATATGTGAGCAGATAAGAGACAGAGAAAAAAGACAAAGAACATAGGAAGAAAAAAAAAATAAAGACATTTTCCAATTCTCTTCATTTGACAAGTGAGTAGTGAGGGATTGTTTTACTGTGTGTCAAATAAATTAAATACATATTCACACTACTGCACCAAAACTCTGTCTCATTAATCCCTGGAAGAAATATTTGATAACACAATTCATTTGTAAATAGGATTAATCCATATTTAATCTGTGTTGAAGTTGTTGGTGTGGTGTGGGAGTTGTGTGTTTGTGGGTGAATGTGCGACTGGGGTTGCTCTTCATCAGTCATATCACTGTATAGCTGCTGTCATTTCTGTTTATCATTGACTTTGACAAATTCAAAGGAGGAGGCAAGGAGAGATGATGCACACACGTACACATACACACTCCTGCATATACAAAAACATTTTATACGTGTACATTGCAACCTTTCATGAAGGGTAGGATACAACTAGAGGTTTGATTCAACTAGATCCATGGCAAAATATGGCTCTTTTAAAAAATAAAATGTATTGAGTTATAAAGCCAAATGATATGCGTGACATGCTTCTGACACATTGAGCCATGGTGCCACCTAGGTAATGAAGGTTCAAGTCAGGCTGTCTCTACTGTCCAATCACCCCCTGGATTACATTAATAATGAAGTATATATCATTTTAATCCACAATTAATGTATGAAGCTGCTCTTAAAAATATATGAATAATTCATGCAACTTCATGCAAGTCATGTAACTTAAAGGATTAGTTCACTTTTAAATGAAAATGACCCCATGATTTACTCACCCTCAATCCATCCTAGGTGTAAATGGCTTTCTTCTCTCTGATGAACACAATCAGAGTTATATTAATAAATATCCTGACGCTTCTAAGCTTAATAATGGCATGATGGGTCCATTGAGTTGGAAGCGAATCGATGGGGTTTTATAAGAAAAATATCCATATTTAACACGTTATAAAGTAAAAATATCTAGCTTCCGCCAGACCACCTTCCATATTCAACTTACAGAATGACATATCTCTAGAACATAGCGTAAGCGTTTTGAACGCAGAGTCTGGGGGAAACTAGATATTTTACTTCTTACATTTTTAAATATGGATATTTCACTTACAAAACCCCATCGATTTGTTTCAGAAGGCCTTTATTAATCCCCCGGAGTCGTGTGGAGTATGTTTATAATGGATGGATGCACTTTTTTGAGCTTAATGGAACTGTCAATGCCATTATAAAACTTGGAAGCATCAATATATTCATTAATATAACTCAAATTGTGTTCATCTGAAAGAAGAAAGTCATATACACCTAGGATGGCTTGAGGGTGAGTAAATCAATGGGTCATTTACATTTTAAAGAGAACTGATCCTTTAAGTGTGACTTAAAAAAAATCACCCCCTACTTAAAAAATGAAGTTTACATAATATTGAATCCATAATGGATGTATTTACAGTGTCCCAAAATATTTAGCCTCTAAAGTCACTTTTTAAAATAGTTGTGAATAGTTAAATACATGATTTAAATGTGACTGAAGTGTAAGTTAAATAATTAAATGAATAAACATTGAATTCCTAGAAAATCAATATGACTCAATGTTACTGATATTCAGAGACACATATTCATAAACTGTCCTGCCTTTTAAAGAAATCTTTCTATAGTGTTTCCCCTGTGTGTTTTTATGGCCTCTAGAAGTCAACGACATTGAGTCCAGTGGCAAACTTTATTACCACTGTCTAGTGTGTGTGGGAGAGAGAGTCTCTTGGGGTACCAGAGATCCCAGTGGCCCTCATTATCTGCCTATTTGGTGTCACTAGTGGTCAAGCATAAATATGTATTGAAAGATCAATGTTTGTGAGTGTGTGGGTGTAGGGGTGTGTTTGCTCAGTCCCAACATCACTGCTGGGCCTTTATGCTCATCGAGACACAGGCCAGACTCTGTTTACTTCAAAGAGACCCTTGTTCACAGCAGATAATTATATCTATTAGTGTCATATTCATTTACAAAAACCCATTACAGTCTAAACACTCTCTCGAGCCACAAACAAGAGCCACAGACCCACACTACAAATTACGTTATTCCTTCATGATGAACATTAATTTGACTTTCTTAGTGCACAAATCGTATTAAGGTGCACATGTTTTCATTCAGGATCAAAGAAATTACTTTCGTATGGGAGCACACTTTAAAAAATAACATATTTATTAAAGCCTTCTGTTGATTTCAGCATTAGTTGCATCTTTCTTTCAATCTATAAATGGCTCCATCTTGGTTTTTTTTTTTAAATAACTTGCTCAATTGAGAGCCTAACCAACCGTATTTCCCTTGGGAGAGATGGAGAAGGCAGAAAGAAAGAAAGAAAGAAAGAAAAGGAGCAGGAAACGGATAAGATGCAGTGAACTGTGTCTTTCTGGGCCCCATGTAAAGTCTTCTGGGAGCTGGAGGGAGTGTCTGGTCATCAAAAAGGGGCGTGGCTTCATCCAACCATCAAAAAGATCTCCAATCCCCTGGGCCAAGGCCCCCTGTCCAATTCATTCGTGGAGCTGTCAGTCAAATGAATCACCTCACTTTCAAACGCTGAAGAGCAGCATGTCTGTTGCCAATTAAATGATGGACTCTTTCTTCAAGTACAACATATACATAAATGCAGCTGGTCCACAAAAGGGTCATTCATTAGTCTACTTTTCCTGTCCTCTGGGATTTTAGAGTTGTCGAACTTCATAGCCTGGGGCCATATTCAATGAGGTTATTGAATTTTAGATTTATTTATTTTTTTTATCCACTGATTATGCAATAAATCAGGAGGGAAAACCAGAAAGAAGAGAAGAACTAAATTAATCTAGATGGAAGGTCTGAAACTTTTACAGTCATTTATGTAAGTACCTGCTCTATATGATGTAGTTTCAGACTGACAAATGCAAAGTTAAAGTTTTAAATAAGGATATTTTTCTTACAAAACCCCATCGAAACCCAAAGCCATTATTAACCCCCTGGAGTTGTATGGATTACTTTTATAATGGATGAATGCACTTTTTTTGGCTTCAAATATAGGGCTTCTGCCATTATAATGCTTGGATTAGCCAAGACATTTTTAAATATAACTCCAATTGTATTCTTCTGAAAGAAGAATGTCATATACACCTGGATAAATCCTGGGGTAATTTTCCGTTTAATTTAACTGCGCTATTAAAGCAATATCGCACTCGTAATCTGATTTGGAATGGGTTATTTTAGCTTGAGCCATATGCAATGCTATAGCAACCACCCAGGACACCCCAAGAACACCTTAGGGACCATGACTTTATATGACTTTAGATGCAGCAGGATTTTTGTTTAATTTATGCATGTCAAACAAGCTCAAAGCAGACTTGAAATACTCCATGTATGTTAAGGTGTGTGTTACTCATGCAGATTACTTCATGTAGGATTGTAAATTGAGCTTTCATTAGCAATAGAGATTTCACTGGAGACTGAGGATTGTCATTCACAATGATCTCTGCTGTGAGAAACATACATTGTCTTTGCTCTCTCACACAGACACACACACCCATAACGGAGCTGCTTATTAGAGCAGATAGGGGAGTCTGGGAGGTCATCAGGTCAAGAGATCATACATAGGTCACCGTGTTTGATTTCCCTGTGCACTGTCATGGATTGGGGGGTGTGTGGCCTACGTTAAACCTGCCTCTGGCACCAAGACTGAAAATCACTCCTAGCAAAGCATGATTGACACTGCCACTGCCTCCAGCCTAGTGTGAGGGTTGTGAAGGTCATATATACAGTATGTTTCAGAGAATCAATGCGCGCACACACACACATGACGCTGGAGGCAAAAATGCATCAGGAATCTGAACATCAATTACATAATAAGGAATCTGCATATTTGCATACTTGATTAAGTCTTATGCGATAGCTGTGAAATATATGATCTAAGATGCAATAAACCGGTCCATTCTTTATCTGGGAAAAATCCTCTTTGTGCTACTGTACACCAAAGACAGGTGAAATTCTAGTATCACTTCTCTGAGGACCCCTTCAGCTGTCTAACTGCAACTTGCCCCCATTTTCTTTTCCTTCATTTCAGTGCAACAAAGAGTCTACTTAACAGATAATTACAGCCCAAAGCTCAGAGAGATTAAGAGACACTGGGAGAAAGAAAGAGAGAGTATCAACTGAAATTGAGTTCAGATTTTTCCAGTGACTTCAATCTATTTTTGATCAAGACTTTATATATTTCCTTATCAGATCATTATTATATGCTTTACTTGATTTTACTGATTAAAAGTTGTTTCTTCATAGCTCAGATTTAATTGAGTGCTCCAGCATGCCTCGTATTTGTCTCACTCATCCTAAAATTCCTTATAGAATAATTAAATGGACAGAAATAAAACACAAAAACAAATCAGCAACACAATTGCAAACTATTGCAGCTATTTTCGTTGTGCGATTCATTAGCTGCTGTAGGTAAATGAAAAACAGTTCAGTAAAAAGTAAAAGTATTTGCACTACAAACCATTGTTTTAATGATTATGATAATAAATTAAAATATGATAGCCGATACCAGTTTGTAATATAAAGAAGCATAACAGATTGCTTTTGTACAGCTAAAATAACTGGAAGCGAATGACACCAGAAGCCTTGCACATTCAAATTACGTTAAAAGAAGGTGGATACAGTTAACACAATTAACCAGATTTTATCCTATATTTATAATATCAGAAATATTCAAGTTTGAATCCAAATGAATCATAATCTCTAACTCTTTTATCACAGACTTTAGTGTGTTGACAAATGTAAACACAGTTTGAGTGATTGTTGAGATCTCTTCTGGTCCTCCAGAGGTACATTTGAGATTAAGTCTTTCTTCTCAAATCTTAGAAGCACAAGTCTTAATTTGCTTTCAACTTTATATTTAATCTCATTACTGTCTGAGAGAAACAGCTGAGATATTACATTAATTAACAACATTATACAGTACTCCTCATATGATCTCCCTAGCTCTCTTTGCACATTTAATGAAGCTTCTCTCCTATCACTCTTAACTAAACCGCTTGTACATTAGCAGAAACTCAGCATATCATGGTTTATCTCTCAGTTCATCTCTTTTATCTGAGTAAAAAGCAGGCTTTCATCTTCCTGTTTCAAGTGTGTGTCTGTCCCCACCCAGCCTCTCCGCTCAACCAAAAGACACCTGCACACGTGTGCACGGATGTGCGTGATTGTGAGAGTGGCTATAAGTGCCTTTCCTGCCATAAACCCCTGGTTGCCAGGCAACAGGCCCCTTGCTCTTGTAAGAGAGGCTGAATAAGCATGTCTATCGGTGTGTGTGTGTGTGTGTGTGTGTGTGTGTGTGTGTGTGTGTGTGTGTGTGTGTGTGTATGTGTGTATGGGGCTTCCCAACATTTTACTTAAACTGCAAAGAAATAGTGAATCAGCCAGCGCTGATTGTTACGTCAGATAATCACTCATGACAGCCCAGTTGTATCTTGATGATTGTTAGAAAATACTTTTTGATGGGTGTATTAGAGTTTTACTAAGAGAGTATCTTTTTGATTAAACAATATTTTGTGGTGATAATGCCAGTGCAAAACTGGCTGGCACAAGATGGGTTCCAGGGTATTACTATGTGGTTGTTAGGGTGTTCTGGGAGGTTGCTAGGTGGTTACTTACTGGCCCAAGTAAAAAACAACAACTATCATCATGATCCCTAAATATGGCTTAAGCCGTGTACACACTATGATTTTATAATTGTCTTTATACCATAGTCTGTCTGAATACTCGAATCTGATTGGCTGGAAGGTGTGCAATAAAACCTATTTAATGTTTTATGTATATTTATATTTAATGCACAGGTAGTTCAAAGTCACCGTTTTATATTACAGTTTTTCTCAATTGCTAAAACACTAAACCCTATTGTCTGAACCAAATGCTCAGTTGCCTGAACCCACTGATTGAATCAATCACTCTTTTGGCAAAACCATAAGCACTTTTCGCCTGTTTAGACACAACTTGCCAACACATTTTCATTGTGATGCACCCGTGCTGCATAATGGTGAGCACAGGTGACAAAAGTCAAACACAATTAAAGCACAGATGTCACTACTTGAACACAACAACTCAAAATTGATCACACTTGTGGCTAATGATGTGAGGGAACATATACAGTAAGCCAGTTCAGAGAGCACTGGTTTGTGAGGCCCTACAATGGATAGAAATCTGAGAGGACGAGTTTGTGTGAGAGGAGGTCAAGGTGGTCAGCGAAGACAAAGAACAGTAATATCTGATGAAATCAGAGCTACTGTAATTGACCATGTTCTTGTCCATGGTATGAGCATGAGGGAGGCTGGACAAAGGGTACAACCAAACATCAGTAGATTCACTGTGTCCACCATAATCCGAAGATTTAGAGAAGAGAACAGGTAATTACCTTTTTTTGACATTATAGTACAGTATGTAAATGTTGACAGCAATTACTGTATGACATACTATATACTGTACCACAGTATACTGTAAGTAAATATGTTTCTGTACATCACTGTACCAATATACTGTAGTATTGTATTGGAGGGTTGGTCTAACTGTTCGTAGGCCAAGTATTCCATGTATATTTTTGTACTTTATTTTCACATGGGCTTACTGTATGTGGCAAATGCATAAGATTTTTGTCTTTTTGTACAAGTGCTAAATGAACAGTTTTTTTTGTTTTGCAACATGCATTTAGCCTACAGTGAACAATAAACATTTATTTCTCCAGCTTCATGTCCTGAGCATTGTGTTTTCTATTTTTCTACGTAGTGTTTAGTGACTGTTCAGTAGTGTTTTTAATTTTGATTGACGCGGGGCACGATTTGACAACATAGTTCAGTTTTGAGCACAGATTGAATTGTTTTGAGGTGAAAGTTTGGTTTTGAAAGAAGAGTCTGAGGTTTTGTGAATGTGGCTTGAAAATTGGGTTTTGTGTTCACAGTTTAGAGAAAAGGAGAGCAGCTTTCAAGAAATTTGTCTTAGCAATCGAGAAAAACTGTAATGTGCGGTTTTTATTGAAGCACACACTAATATGTCACACTAATATGACTGGTGTTCAGTGAGTGCAGTAGCTGCTGAGGAGTACTCTGATTGAAGTATTGTTATACCTGATTCAAGGTTATTGTTTCCTGTTGTTTTTGTTTTGTTTTGCACTTGTGAGCACCCTGCATCTTACTGGCTTGGGCGTAATGAAAAAAAACAAAAAATAAAACTGGCATTTAACGTCCTCCAGTCATTGTTTGAAGAACACTAGATGGTTTCCCTAGAAACCTTGACAGGCATAGAGACTTATCAAAGTTGTCCCGCGACTTTTAGTAATAAAATAGCTTCGATACTGAATCACTTCATTATATTTCTCAGCAACGAAGGGGTTACATTGCTTTTTTTTTAATAGAAATTAAACTCATAGCTTCATTGTTGATGGACAGAGAGGTCAATTCAGGCAAATGACAATGGTATAAGCGGGATAACCCATGACTAGCTGTGCATTAAACAATTTTAATGCACATGGAGGCAAAGATGTGGTTTGTTGTTGCCTCCCGGTTTTGCTCTACAACGTACACTGCACACACTCACACCCCAAGCTGTCTTATCTAGTTACTTATTCAAAACTTTTCAAAAAGTTAAAAAAAAAGAACATTACTGCTTCAAAATTTGTTTTTCACTATGCACTGTAAAAACCAACGAGTTATGCTAACTCATTTCAATTGAGGAAACCGATTGCCTCAATTTAAGTTTAGAAACCAAGAGTTATGGGTATTGTTTTAGTGAACTTATTTCATTTTAGTTCACAAAAAGAATATTTCCTAACATACAATTAAACTCCATTCATATATGTTATGTTTCTGAAACGTCGCTATCATTTTTAAAACCACTTTTAAAATAAATTACCTCTATCTCTACTCTCTTTACCTGCTAGCTATAGCACACATGTACCCTCATACCCCTAAACCCTCATTTGCTATTCCTTACATTAGTCCACTAATATAGTTCACTTGAAGGAATGAATGAAAACGAATGTGTGAAGTCGGACAGCCATTGAGTGTACATCGGCTGTACACTTGTTATTGTGGTGCAATGTGAGATTCAATGAGTGGACTCAATAACGTCCACTATGGTTGTGGACACCACTACAAATGGCTGTCCCCTCAAATAGTGCCCTATTTAAGGGTATAGGGGGCGATTTCGGATTCAAGTACAATTACTACTTTTATTTTTCTATTAAGTGAAATTAACTCAAATAATTGCATAAATTTGACTGGTTTTACAGTGTGGGTATGTGTAATTACATAAATTGAAAAAAATAAATAAATTATAAAACCCCATTGTAAAATCTCGAAAGAACTAGTAGCAAATTAGTCTTCCGGGTTCTGTTGTCTACTTGCACCACTCAACTGTCGTCAGGTTCTGTGCTCTTTTTGATTTGACGGTTGTCGTAAGAAAAGAGCCACACTGCAGGACTGTGCCTCAAAACTCCTGACACTGCCAGAATTTCATCTGAGGTAAAATTTGATCACAATAGTCATTAATCGGCTGTCAGCAAACATGTTTAACTAGAGATCAATTCAAGATTTTGTCCTAGGATCAGAGGAATCTATCAGGATTCACAAAATTTGTCTTAGATGGCCAAATCATGGCCAAAATCGAACAGTGTAAACCCGGTTTAGGTCTCTCCTTCAAAATGGCAGTCTATAAGATTTTTGACCATATTATTGTCCAATAGGTTCTTTTTTAAATCTTTGTATTACTTATAGGTAACAGCACATCTGTACATAAGCTGTAAAATTTAGTATCATCTCTGTAGTCCAAACAGGCTTCAGACAAAAATGACCAGAAAGCCATTTAATGAATTAAATATTTAGTTGACAAATGACAGAATCGGATTGTCACGGATGGATGATGAAGGTGAGACATAGAGGATTTTAAAATGCAGTGTGAACTTTATTAAACAAAAACAAGGGAGTATATTCCAACATAACAATAGTCCAACACAAGAGAAAGGCAACATAACAGTGCCAATGAACACAAACAACACTGAGGAAATTAAACAGAGGGCATTATATCCACATGAACTAATGATTGTCAGGTGTGAGAAATCAATCAAACAATGACTAAACCATTACAACCAAGGACAAGCGGGAACACAGGAAACAAAGACAAACAAAGACAAAAAAACTAAAAGTCCTTGAAAATTAAACCAAAACACTGATAAAACGTGACAGTGATCTGATAAAAGCCTCAATCCTAAGGTACACATCGTGACGGTTGACGGTGTCGTTTGAAATTGGGTCCTCAAGTATCCAGGACACCAAACGAGCCAATTGGGTCTCAAAGAAATGTTAATGGGTACTCTTTTCAGTGCATGATTACAATTCCTACAAAATCAAGTTAAATGTTGTTTGAACTATGTTATAATGACATTGTGTCCCAAATGACATACTATACACTATGCACTTAAACTACATTCTTTGTACTCTACTGTCTAGTATATGTTTGCTTCTACATAATTAAAGCTGCAACCCTTAATTGTCCAACATTCCACACTTCTTTTTTCCCAGTTAAATAAACTTATTGTTGGAATTTACAGTGTGTATACACTATTCTCACTATTCTCACAATTTTTGCTACAAAATGGCATAGAATAGTGCTAAACTATGTGAATTGAGAAGCTGTTTTAGTCAGCTTATGTACTGATTAGCCTGATAGCTTAGTTTAGCTAACATTTTACACTTTACCCTATACAGGTATTCACAGCATTCTTTGTGAAAATGTCCAAATATTTCAGTTATTAAAATAATTTACTACGTTTATTAATTCAAAGAAATTAAATTGTTTAATTTGCTTTATTGGACTTTGTATATATATATTAGGGATGCAACAATACAGTTAGTCCATGGTTCAATACATACCTCGGTTTTTTTAACCACGGTTTTTGGTTCGGTTCAGTTCGGTTCGGTTCTGATGGCTTGTCACATCAGTTTTTTGGTATTCTTTTCTCTGTATTCAACAGAAGAAATGAATACAGGTTTGTAACAACATTAGAGTGAGTAAATAATGACATAATTTTAGAGGTGAACTGTCTCTTGTCTCACGACCCTGTCATCGGTTCACCACTGTTTCTTCCTTGGATCACTTTTGATCGATACTGACCACTGCAGACCGGGAACACCCCACAAGAGCTGCCGCAATTTGGCCCTTGTTAAACTCACCCAAATCCATACACTCAATAAATAAACACAAAACGAAAATAAAAGTGGCGGCCCCTCATGGACGACTGCCGCACACACATAAACAAAACACAATGTAAAATAGTCCAGGCTTTTATGCTTCCGAAGCTTGCCCCGTTCTCACAGCCTGTGTTGCGAGAAACTGAGTCCTTAAAAACAGGTCTTCATCACATTATATATATATATATATATATATATATATATATACACAGGTGCTGGTCATATAATTAGATTATTATCAAAAAGTTGATTTATGTCACTAATTCCATTCAAAAAGTGAAACTTGTATATTATATTAATTCATTACACACAGACTGTTATATTTCAAATGTTTATTTATTTTAATTTTGATGATTATAACTGACAACCAAGGGAAATCCCAAATTCAGTATCTCAGAAAATTAGAATATTACTTAAGACCAATACAAAGAAAGGATTTTTAGAAATCTTGGTCAACTGAAAAGTATGAACATGAAAAGTATGAGCATGTACAGCACTCAATACTTGGGGCTCCTTTTGCCTGAATTACTGCAGCAATGCGGCGTGGCATGGAATCGATCAGTCTGTGGCACTGCTCAGGTGTTATGAGAGCCCAGGTTGCTCTGATAGTGGCTTTCAGCTCTTCTGCATTGTCGGGTCTGGCATATCGTATCTTCCTCTTCACAATACCCCATAGATTTTCTATGGGGTTAAGGTCAGGCAAGTTTGCTGGCCATTTAAAAACAAGGATACCATGGTCCTTAAACCAGGTACTGGTTGCTTTGGCACTGTGTGCAGGTGCCAAGTCCTGTTGGAAAATGAAATCTGCATCTCCATAAAGTTGGTCAGCAGCAGGAAGCATGAAGTGCTCTAAAACTTCCGGGTATTCGGCTGCGTTGACCTTGGACCTCAGAAAACACAGTGGACCAACACCAGCAGATGACATGGCACCCCAAACCATCACTGACTGTGGAAACTTTACACTGGACCTCAAGCAACGTGGATTGTGTGCCTCTCCTCTCTTTCTCCAGACTCTGGGACCCTGACCCCAAAATTTACTTTCATCAGAGAACATTACTTTGGACCACTCAGCAGCTGTCCAGTCCTTTTTGTCTTTAGCCCAGGCGAGACGCTTCTGACGCTGTCTGTTGTTCAAGAGTGGCTTGTCACAAGGAATGCGACAGCTGAAACCCATGTCTTGCATACGTTTGAACGTAGTGGTTCTTGAAGCACTGACTCCAGCTGCAGTCCACGCTTTGTGAATCTCCCCCACATTTTTGAATGGGTTTTGTTTCACAATCCTCTCCAGGGTGTGGTTATACCTATTGCTTGTACACTTTTTTCTACCACATCTTTTCCTTCCCTTCGCCTCTCTATTAATGTGCTTGGACACAGAGCTCTGTGAACAGCCAGCCAGCCAAGACCCTTTGTGTCTTGCCCTCCTTGTGCAAGGTGTCAATGGTCGTCTTTTGGACAACTGTCAAGTCAGCAGTCTTCCCCATGATTGTGTAGCCTACAGAACTAGACTGAGAGACCATTTAAAGGCCTTTGCAGGTGTTTTGAGTTAATTAGCTGATTAGAGTGTGGCACCAGGTGTCTTCAATATTGAACCTTTTTACAATATTCAAATTTTCTGAGATACTGAATTTAGGATTTTCCTTAGTTGTCAGTTATAATCAAAATTAAAAGAAATATATCAGTATGTGTGTAATGAATGAATATAATACACAAGTTTCACTTTTTGAATGGAAACTTTTTGATGATATTCTTATTATATGACCAGCACCTGTATATTTATATGTATATATATATATACCTGTTTTCATGGACTTCATTTTGAATCAGACATAACCGAAAAATGGTTGCTTTTTGCATTTTATTCAAACCTCTAAGGCCCTGTTCCAAATGAAACCCTGAGCCCTCTTGTTCTTCTTCCAAGTCTACACCTTTGTGACATAATGCCACTTTGACTGTAGGTAGAAGTCTGTGGCAGAGCTTGCTTCATTGCAGGCTGAAGCATTGCATTGCTTGCTTCAAAGTGTGCATTATAGTGCATATCACGCACAAAGGGGGCACTCGCGAGCACCCTTCTGAAACCTAAAATGACAAGCAACACACCCTACGGTCTTGTGGACTATTGTATGTCCACAAGACAGCAAGTGCACATGAAGTGTGCAGGGCCTTACTCACAGATTAACAAGAATAATTTTCCACAAAGCAGGCAGTATATGGCTTGTGCCGTGTTTGTTAAAATGTCTCTAACAGCATCCTGATGATATCTGATGAAACCCCACATGGATGCACAAAAATGATTTCCGACTTGTGACAAAAGCTAATTTCACAAATCCACAGTACTCATCTTGCTGGATCTGTCTGCTGCTTTTGACACAGTCAACCATCAGATCCTCCTATCAACACTCATGAAGCTGGGCATCTCAGGAACTGCACTCCAGTGGTTCAAGTTCTATCTCTCAGGTAGGTCATTCAGGGTGTCGTGGAGGGATGGGGTGTCTAAGTCACGACATCTAGCTACTGGGGTTCCCCAGGGCTCAGTGCTTGGACCACTTCTCTTCTCCATCTACATGTCATCCTTAGGATCTGTCATCCAGAAACATGGCCTTTCCTATCACTGCTATGCTGATGACACTCAACTCTACTTCTCATTTCAACCTGATGATCCTACAGTTGCTGTTTGTATTGCAGCCTGCCTGACAGACATTTCTGGCTGGATGAATGACCATCACCTTCAACTCAACCTTGCAAAATCCGAACTGCTTGTGGTCTCAACCAACCCAGCACTTCATCACAATTTCTCCATTCAGCTAGGCTCATCAACCATAACTCCTTCCAGGACAGCCAGGAACCTCGGAGTTGTGATTGATGATCAGTTAAACTTCACTGACCATATTACTGCAACAGCCCGGTCCTGCAGATTTACGTTATACAACATTAGGAAGATTAGACCCTTCCTTTTAGATCAGGCCACACAACTCCTGGCCCAAGCTCTTGTTCTCTGACAGGACTATTGTAATGCTCTTCTGGTGGGCCTTCCGGCATGCACTATCAAACCCTTGCAACTGATCCAGAATGCAGCAGCAAGGATGGTCTTCAATGAGCCAAAGAAAGCCCACATCACACCTCTCTTCATCAGTTTGCACTGGCTGCCAATAGCCGCTCGCATCAAATTCAAGGCACTAGTGCTTGCCTACAAATCAAACACAGGCTCTGCACCAATATACCTAAAACTCGCTTGTTCAGACTTACACACCCTCCAGAAGCTTGCATTCTGCAAGTGAATGATGCCTCGTAGTGCCATCCCAAAAAGGCACGAAATCACCCTCACAGACCTTTTCCTGGACCGTTCCCCCCTGGTGGAACGTCCTGCCGATCTCAATTCGAGCAGCCGAGTCTGTAGCCATTTTCAAAAAATGTCTAGACACATCTTTTCCAGCAGCACCTGACCAATTAAGACTAGCACTTAACTAACTTAACTAATCTATTCGTTTTTATTTTTTATTTAAAAACCTGTGTGTGCTAGACTAACTGAGACTTGTTACAGTACTTGCATGCTGTTGCCCCTTGTTTGTCTGATTGTTTCTATTGCTCTCATTTGTGATGATTAAATGTAATTGTAAAGCTTAACACTTTAATATGAGCAATGACAGTGATGCGGCCCTCTGCTCACACCAATAACGGAAATATAAAAATAACTACAACGATAACTTTAGCATCCACACTAACAAACGACATTGTGGGCTCCAGTTATGTCGTCTTCCGATTTAAATGCTCAAGCTCTTTAAAGTCGAGTAAATTGGAAAATTGTTCTGATGATGATTCCAGCTATATCATTCCCCTGTGCCATTATGGTTATAGTTGTGGTGTGGTCTCTGCTATTCTTTTACATTAATTCATTTTTTAAAATGATATCTTTATCTTTAATGTTTTAGTAATTGTCTTTGGTGTGTACAGGCATTTACAGTTCACGTTTCTGTTTTAATGATTATTTCACTCTAAAGTGAATTCAGTTATAATAATCTATTGAATGGTCCTCCCATACCTCGTATAGCTCCAGAGAAAGAAATATGAACTGCAGTAAACTATTCTCTACTTTGACACTTCCCATCTTCACAGCGCAGGGACTGACAGACACTAGATCATGATCCGTCTATGAGCTTTGATCTCATGGACTGTCTCTCTCAAACACACAGACATCCTCACAGGTGTGTTGCCTCGAGGTAAGAGAATATGTGGGAGGGAAGGTCAGAGAGTTCTTGGGTTGTGTGTCTCTCTCTCCAGGGCAGCCAAAATCTCCCGTATTCTGTCTCACCGTCTCTTTCTGGGATCTGATGATGTGACCTCTAAGAAAGTGTGTTACAGTTGTGTATATAACTTTCGGTTTGAGAATCAATGGTTTTGTCTTCAACTATTTACAATGTCAAAGAGTGGAAATGCATCACATGATGAATGGTGTTATTTAGTGTAATTTTTTCCTAAAAATTTATTTCCACCACAATATCATTATATTTGTCTATATCTCAATATCATTGTCTAATGCAAATAACAAAATAACATTTTAAACATTTGTGGATTAAAAGGACCCCTTGCTCTAAGCTAATTTTAGCTATAGCATTTTAGGCTATGTGCATTAAAGGGTTCAGTACACCCAAAAATGAAAATAATATAATTTATTACTCACCCTCATGAATCAGTGAGTCGATTCAGTGGTTCGGAGTGCTAAAATCACGTGATTTCAGCAGTTTGGCGGTTTGACACGCGATCCGAATCATGATTCGACTCGCTGATTCGATACACTCCGAAGCTTCATGAAGCAGTGTTCCCTATGGAGGCTTCACTGAGCCTTCAGATTTCAACAAAAATATCTTAATTTGTGTCCCGAAAATGAACGGAGGTCTTACGGGTGTGGAACGGCATGAGGGTGAGTAATAAATGACATTATTTTCATTTTTGGGTGAACTAACCCTTTAAATACACAGTTTGATTAGAAATTACACTATTGATCAAAAAGTGGCAGTAATATTTATAATATTACAAAACATTCTATTTTAAATAAATGTTGTTGTTTTTTACATTTGTATTCATCATAGAATCTTGAAAAAATATATAATAATCAGAAATGATTTTTAAGAGGCATATTAAAATGATTTCTGAAGGATCTGAACACTGGCTGCTGAAAATTCAGCTTTACCATCACAGGAATAAATTATATTAACCCTGTGGTGCTCTTCGTTTAGGGGTTGCATTGGTTGTCTTCCCTGTCATAAGTGACCGGACACCTAAAAATTAAATTTCCTCCACCCCAGTAAAACCAATGCAATTTATTTTTCTTCAATAATATTTTTTCTTTTTAATTTTGTATTTTGAGATGATTTGATGGTATTTTTTAATATTTATGCAATAATTATGGTCTATTTTTGCATTTTTTTTATTTTATTGCAGTATTTCAGGTTAAAATAGAGACTAGGCCTTCAAAATAAATTCTTTTGAAGGCAGATTAGCGCCCTCTTTTGGAATTATTTAAGAAATCATGCAACCATTGGTGTAATCACTAGAGGTCTCGATGGAGAGGCTTGAGAATTCCCTTGTTCTGTTTTGAACACATTTAATAATTTTTTTTTTAATGGATTTGAATATATATTTTAAAAATCTCAAAGACTATTTATTATAAAGTTTTAGATATATATATATTTTTTTGTTATAAATATAGATTTTTTTCTGTGAATTTGTGTTTTTGCAGATTTCCCATTCATTTCCTATGGTGTCATTTTTGACCGAAGAGCACAAGTGGGAGTATTTTTTATGACCACTTAGCATGCTCGAATCATGCCCTCAATTTGTTTTTGTGTTTATATACCTAATGCTAAAAAAACAAGTTTCATATCATTCTGATGAAGCAGTGATTTTTAAAAATTCCAAATGTGGTTCATAGGTTCAGTTTTTCATGTGTGTGTGTCTGTGTATAAGTGTGCGTGTGTGTGTGAGTGGATGTGTCAATATCACACTCTTGATGTTTTAGAGTGTCACCCCTTTACTGCTGTTTACTTTTTTTCAGCATCGTGGCCGATTTGTAGATTGTACACACAAATATTCAGAGAATTTTTGTGTTTTTGCCGATTTCCCATTCATTTCCTTCGGTCGGTCATTTATGACAGAAGACAATGAGCGTTACTTTTTTTTTTACAACCAATTAGCATGCTCGAATCATGACCCCAATTTGTTTTGTGTGTTTGAATACTTAATGCTAGAAAAGTCACCAAGTTTCATATCATTCCAATGAAGCAGTGATTTTTTAAATTTCAAAACAGAAAATGTTCCTGTCAGAAATGACCGAAGAGCAATAGAAAACATAGAAATTAAAATAGAAAACAGTCCTTTTAGATTGTAAAAGTATTTCACAATATTTATGTTTTACTGTATTTTTGATCAAATTAGTTTCTCAAATGCTAAAACACAATTCCTGAAACCTTGCTCCATTTTCTGAAAACATTAAACACAAAACCTTATCTTCAAGCAATATTTCGAAAACCTCTGACTCCTCTTGCAAAATGAAACTCTCACCTCAAAACAGTTTTTACCTGTGTTCAAAATCAAACACTGATCTCAAATCATAAACAAAGTGATCAAAATGACATACACTATCAAGCAGTCAGTAAACAATACACCAAAAAAATAGAAAACAAATAGTTCAAAAGTTGCACATAGTTCTCAGGGAGAAGTACATTTTTAATCTCTAAATAAATTTCATATTTTCCGTCATTGTCTTTTAATGAACAGAAACTTGATCAGAAATTACCACTCTGCTTTGCTCTTTGCATTTTGTTTTTGTTCTTCCTCCTCCTCTTCTTCCTTGTCGCCCACCTCGCATACACACTTGTCCTCGTCCTCTCACAAAGTTTTTTCTATCCATTCTCAGACTTTCTCCTTCAAACTTCAACAACCTGTTTGCTCTTTGAACTGGCTTATATTGGTTCACACATCATTTGAAACAGGTTAAATCAATTTTGAGTTGTTGTGTTCAATCAATGACATTTGTTCTTTATTTGTATTTGATTGTTGCCACTTGTGTCTACCAGTATGGATGACATGTGCATTAGAGGGCAGAATGTGTTTTGAGAATGAGAATGTGTTTAGAGTTTTGCTGAAAAGTCTAAGTGAGATCTGCAAATGATGTTTTACCATGTGAAATGGTTTAATATATTGACAACAGACTGTACAATTAGCTAAATGAGTTCAGACAACTGAGAACTTTGTTCATCCAATGGGTTTTAGTGTTTTAGCAATTGAGAAAAACTGTAATTCAATATGAAGATTTTTTTTTTCAAAAACATAAAAACTGACCCAAACTTTGGAATGGTAGTGTATTTTTATTTTCTTCACACATCACTTCTCATATTTCATCTCAAGGCTAAAACAACCAAATCATGAAATGCATTTGAAAAGTAAAGAAAAATTAACAATGAGCTTGTAAAAAAAGTTCAAAGACATTTTAATGTAATAAATATTAAATCATATAACAAAAATAAAAAAGTTGAAAATCAACCCCTGGGATAAGTGCCTGAAGTTGAAGAAAAGTTTTTGGGATGTGTACTTTCCAGGCTCCATTGTATAGACATGTTGCCCTGCCCCCTGTCCAAACTGGGCAAATCCATCCCCCTCTCTTTTTCTATGTGAAGAGGGGGATGAGTGTGTTTTTGTGGAGGCGGTGAGGGCTGCTCAGCACAAAGCGCTCTGGCAACACTTCAAACTGCAGCCGCCGTTTGGCAAGGCCTCAGTGAAATTCCACTCCCGACAAAAAAAAAAAAAAAAAGAGGTGGAGGCAAATGGAAACGTTCATAAAACTTCCAGAGTGCAAGCTAAAATGCTGGTGCTAAACAGCTCATTTAAATGGTAAACCGATCAATATTTGTATGTATATAGTTTTGTCAAAACAACAATTATGCAGAGCCTTAAATTCAACCTCAAATACAAAAATGAATGGTGACTATTGGGGACAACAGATATGAGACTTCAACAAATCAATTGAAAAGCATGTCAAACATTAATGCATCATATCAGAACTGCTGCCTGTTTGAGTTAAACCCAATTGACTTGAATCAGCCAGTCTCAAGACATCCGTTAAGATAAACACGCTCTCTGATCAGAGGCTCATATGGATCCGATTTATAAAAGGGGGTAGCTAATGCAGCCATATGTGCACAAGTGTAGATTTCATCGTCTGCCCTCGTCCCTACATTCAGATAAGAGAACGGAAATCTTTTCCACCCTTCTGAGGCTGATTTATTGATAAAGAATCTTCAACTTTGATTTCACACAGACATAAAGATGTTAAATGGCCTCCAGAGGAGGGGAAAAGAATGACAGGCAGCAGAGAAGAGAAACTCTTTGACCCATTTAAACACTTAAAGGTGTCATGAACTGGCTTTTTAAAAAAAAATGTATACTGTTGTCTGAGGTCAACTTATGACGTTCGTGTGGTTTTTACTTTCAAAAACATCATAATGAATAAGTAATAGGCTATTTTCTGCCATGGTTTTGAGGCTTTCTGAAAAACGCTCGGTTTTGATGGGCGTGCCGCACTGAAGACTGGGAAGTAAATGCCCACGGCTAGGATTGGATAAGATTTGCATATTTAATGAGCTTCAGCTCCCCTCAGTACATATGGGGATTGTTTTGAAAGCGTCTGGGGAAACGCTCACAGCAGGCACGTGCAGAGGGGGGGGGGGCTTTGGGTGCTCGAGCCCCTGCCCTTTTTCAAAATGAATCAAAAGTGCCCCTCTCAGACAGATATCAATGATAATATCGTGGTCAATAAAACTAAATAAATGTGATTATTATAACATGACAATGTATACAATAGTAACGAACGGCTCAAAAGTCGGACAATTTCTGTTGAGGCGTTGTCATAACGCGTTGCTATGGGTCGCGTGCGTTTTGATTGACAGCTGATTTTCCACTGTTCGGAAACGGCTCTCGAGCCAAATATGGTCCTTTCAGAGAGTGTGTGACCTTACGGGAAGAAAAGTGAACCAATATTTTTTTTTATATCCATAATCAGAGCTAATGTGTAGATTTAATTACAAAGCTATATATTAGCTATATATTTTAAAGTATTACACAATTCACCAATGCCCGTTTGTCATGTATATACACCAACCAATCGTGATCTGGCAAAGCAAGTTCAAATTCCATTGGGCGATGTGAAGCGGTAATTTTCTGTTCTTATTCATAAATCGGTTGAAAATTACATGGACAGACGAACTAACGTTTGTGGAACAATTTCCTGCGGTTTGGCTCATTTTATAAATTGCATCACTGACACTGACAAAATGGATTTAACTGACAACAAACAAATCCCTGCACAAAACCACAGCAGCAAAATTCGCATTAATGGTAAGTAGTGTTAAATTCACTTTTATGTATATTGATACTCCGTTTACTATTTCATGAAACTATCAAAGTTAACAAAACCCAAGTGACTGGCGAAATGGTTACGTGAAAGGACTTTATTATAGCCTACTATTTTTGAATATTATGCAGCATTATGAAATAAGTCTCTTATGTTCATCAAGCCTACATTTATTTGATAAAAAAACAGCAATATTGCGAAATATATTAAAATAATGGTTTTCTATTTTAAAATAATTTAATATATAATTTATTCCTGTGATCATAACTGTATTTTCAGCATCATTACTCCACTCTTCAGTGTCACATGATCATTCAGAAATCATTCTAATATGAGGATTTAATGTCAATGATGGAAACTGTGATAGCCTACTATTTTCAAGATTCTTTGATTAATAAAAAGTTAAAAAGAACATAATGTAATAATATTTCACAATATTAGGATACTGTTTTTTCTGTATTTTTGATTAAATAAATGCAGGCTTGATGAGCATAAGGATATACATACACATATACATATACATATATGTGTATATGTGTGTGTGTGTGTATATATATATATATATATATTTACATATTGCCCCTTTTTTACATTTGAGCCCCTGCCCCTGATGAACTCTCTGCACGGCCCTGGCTCACAGGGCTCGAAAAATGCCTTTATCAAACAAACAATGATTCAGCTCTCATCCACCCGCGATTGATTGGAATGTTATTTTTTGTATTACTTGGCCCGCCCGATCAGTGAATATAACTGCGAACCGTACACACACACACACACACGCACGCGTAAGAAAGGAATGTTTTTTCACTATTTAAGATAGCTCGTCGGCAGGCCAGTGATACGTTTTGGTAGCCGTCTGAAAAACACATAGCCCGGGACGTTGGGCTTTGCGAGCACTGGCGTTACAAGTCTGAGTCTGATCACGAATGAACCAATAACACCTTCTCCAGCCTGTGACAGCGTGCTAAGGTATGTAATCAATAGATGTCAAACAATCTGTAACAATGCAATACTAACAAATATAATGTATATATAACAATATATATGTTTTACTCACATAAGTGTGTTGCACCGTTCCTGTTGGATCCAATATAGAAGGCACAGCATTGGGTTTTAATCTCAATATGTCTGCAAATCCAGTCTTGACCTGTCTCTTGTTTACAAACGATTCTGCGGTGAAATGAAGCGAACAAACGCACAATGTCTTATGCACGTGAACTGGAACAAGCATGTGTATTGCTCGGTAGCGACCCGTTTAGCTCCACGAGTCGGTGGGCGGGCTGCATTCTATGACTTCAGTGGTTGACATATTCTGAGATCTCTCGTTTTCTGGGCCTGGTGTCAATAAAAGCTTTTCTTTGTCTAACAAGAATGTTGTCTGCTCTGAAACTTACAGGATATTCTTATATCACGATTAACTTTTATATATCAAAGGCTCAAGGGAAAGTTGATTTCTCAATTCATCTCCCCTTTAAGTTTATAGACATAACTGCACAGTCAATATAGATTGCACTTAAAACCAGTTTAAGGTTGGGTAGACAATTTTGGAGAGGCTAGCAATAGCAAGCTAGTTTAGAAAGCATTAGATCCCACCCTCCCCTCAGAGTGCTCTCTTCAAAGCACATGAACTCACACACAGGATGCAAAGCGTCATGAGACAGCGTTAATTACCTCATGTCTCAAAGCGCATAATAATGATGAACGTAAACTGCAGATTCATTTTGGCATTGATAATGTTGCCAGAGAAACGCAAATCTGAGTCAGTAGAACGTTGCAGGTTGCCATCTTGTTATTACGGTTACGTCATAGCAAGGCAAGGCATAGAGAAAATGCCAGAGAAAAAAAAAAAAAAAAATATATATGTCTTCAGTGAGGTTTTAAAACTAATGTGTAAAGGAGAGCGGGGCACAACCTAATGCTTTTTGACTTTCTCAGTTTGTGTAAATTCACTTGGGGTTCAGAGTTTTTTTTTTTTTCCCACATTAAAGGATTAGTTCACTTCAAAATGAAAATTCTGATAATTTACTCACCCCCATACCATCCAAGATGTTCAGGTCTTTGACATGACCACAATTTGACTGTTCTGATTCGGTTACGTCAGCTGTACAGCTAGGGTTCAGCTGTAACAGAAAAAGAGCGTCCACACCAGAGAGAATTCAAAATAATAAGTGTTTATTTACAAAAATAAGGGTTTAGCGTCATGGGCAGACAAGGCCAAAATAAACTTCTTTTAGAAACGAATTTACCTATAACAAAAATAAAGAAAAACAAAAATAAATTTAGCTTCCCTACCTCCCTTTAACATAAACAAAGTTCAAAATGAGGTATAAATAAATTGCCGTCAACCCCCCTACATCCCTTAATTAGACAAAACAATGTTTACAACAAATAGATATAACATTGAAGGGCAAATAAATCAAACTATTACCAGGTCAAAAATAAAACAAACATCAGGAAAAACTGGAGAATCAAAAAGGCTCACCAAATAAACAAACACTTCACAGAAATACTAGCAATCTCTCTCTGATAAGACTCTCTAATTCAAACGAAGCCAAATGGCACGAAATACGACGGCACATTGAATGTCACGAAGACCGACAGCACACAAAATGGCATGAAGCCCTGAATGAGTGTTTGGGGCGGTCCTTATATCTGGTTCTAGTGCTTGGCAGGACCAATCACAGTCTTCGGGTGATTAATAGAGGAAACACCAATCTGCAACACAAACATACATCTACACACAGAGAGATAGACAGTATACACAAAACCAGTTGATAAAATGAAAGAACTTCTCAATATCATAACCCATAAAATAAAACATTGTGTTTTACTGGTGGACACGGGATAGTGAATCAGCTATCACATTTCCAATACCTCTCTTATGAGAAATCTTCATATTGTAACTTTGACAGATAAGGGACCATCGCATTAAATGATGATTGAATTACACATTGTTGAAGAAACGTAAGAGGATTATGATCACTAAAAATGGTAACTGGGTGTACACTTGAACCGACATACAATTCGAAGTGTTGTAAGGCGAGGATCAATGCGAGAACTTCTTTCTCTATGGTGCTGTAGTTCATTTGATGTTTGAGAAACTTCTTATAAAATAAACTAATCGGATGACTCAAATTATCTTCACCGGTCTGTAATAAAACAGCACCGGCACCAGTACCACTAGCATCAACTTCAATCTTTGCAATCTGACCACTTTCTTCAGTGTAAAAGAAATTAAGTTTTTTTGAGGAAAACATAAATTTTTTTTAAAAAAGAGTCCTAAATTTTACCTTTTAAGGTACAAGTGGCTGTCACTGGGGTGTACCCTTAAAGGAGCTGTATGTAGGACTGTGGCCAAAACTGGTACTGCAATCACTTTCAAATTACTGTAGAGCGGTGTCTCCCCTCTCCCCCTCCCCCTGACTCGAGGTTGCCAGCTAGGCTGCAGGATCCAGCAGGAACGTAGGCTGCTACACGAAGCTTTCAATGGCAAGTGACGAGTCGTACACAGTAAGATTTTTTTCTTTCTGTTAATTATGTTTATGCTTTAAGAGCGATGTTTTGTGAAGTAATTATGAATCGCAAAAATATACTAATGGCGATTAGCCAAATATAATCGTAAATATGAACGCTCATATGTGACAGTACATTCCCACATGAAAAAATACTATAGTAAAATTACAGCAAAGCTAAATAACATTAGCAATGGTCATACAGGTCAACTTGCAGCATGTTTTGTCCACTATATATGCGAAGAACGAATGAGGAATAATTTTTACCGAGGTAACGTTAGGCTACTGTCTCAAATACGTTTTCACATTGCCATAATGGCGTGCTAATGTTGTTTTCCTCAGCGTCCCAGCATAATGACAGAGAAACGGGCTCTGATAATGCATTACTAATGTTAGCAATGACGACTCGCCGTTTTTATTTACCAAACAATTCCTTAACGTTACCTTTTCAATTCAATGACCCACCTCCTCCATCTGCGCTAACCTAGCGTTACTTTGCACGAACATGCATAACTTTGTTCGACTGTCATGAATATTTGAAATGTCCATTTACATTAAGTACAAGTTAGCCAAACATAGATGAACCTTACCTGTCCAGGAGAAAATTAGCAACGTTGGCATCAGTCTTCAAATTATTCTCCGTTTTCAGCCTTCTCTATCTTTCAAAGGCATCTCTTATACAAATCCTTGTTTTATTTCGGACACTGTCACAACGTTTTTCTGATTCATAACGAGGTCGTTTAGGTTTCGTAAAGTTAGACATTGTTTATCCAAAAAGTTTGTAGCTGCAGCTGTGGTAACTAGAGCAGAGCTGGCAACCCGAATGCAGAAACACTACTGACTTCGTGATTGGTAGAAAGGCGGAGGGTGGCGCTTCAGGCATGACATGCACAACATGTCAACATCAACATCAGTTGAGGGCTGCAACTTCACTTTTAAAATGACAATATCTTGGCCGGACAACCGTTGTCAGTGATATAAATATTTGAAATTAACATGATTTCTTAATGTCTAGTGACATATCAGGGCCATTTTATGATTAATTGAAATACATTTCTTACATACAGTTCCTTTAAGGGTACATTTTTGTACCTCTAAGTCAGGGGTTCGGTCCTAGAGAGCTGATGTCCAGCAGAGTTTAGCTCCAACCCTACTGCACCATAGTATAAAACTCATGCATTGCAGCATTATGTCACCATTGTTGAGATTCATATGCTGATTCTTGATATCTGTGTGCATCTAAACTTTTTTCCCCCTAGAATGTATTTAAAAATCAGAATTAAGAATGTCTGATCTGTGGCAAGAAAGTATTGTTGGTGAATATTATTTATTAATATTTTTAGTCAGTGATGAGTTTAGTCAAAAAATTTTCTTCATGATAATTTTTGTTTATGGTTTCTTTTGATTTGAACAGATTATGTGTTTTGTTAACACTGTATACAAAAACCACAAACTCGCATAAAAAGCCAAGTCATGCCCAACTAAACATTTTCAATAACTAAATAAAGATGTCTTTCAGGGTTGGAGCCAAACTCTGCAGGACAGCGAGTCAGCGACTCACTAGGACCGAACTTGCCTGCCCCTGCTCTAAGGAAAACAATGGTATAATTGTACCCTAAGGACCAATTGTGTTCCTTTAAAGGTACAGTTATACGTTTTGTTCCCCAAGGAACAAAATTGTACCTCCACTGTACCTTTTTTTCTGAGATTGCAGGATTTTTCTCCACACAATGAACTTCAATGACAACCAAAATGTTGAAGGTTTAAATCAATGCCGTTTCAAAGGGCTTTCGAATGGCTTCAGAGGCTCTGCCCACCCCGCGTTTACAAAGCGCTCATACGAAGACTAATACAAAAATCCTTTAGGAAATAAAAGCATGAATCACGGTCTCCAAAATCCTTTACTGATAAAAATACTTTCAATTTCACAATAGATCTGAGATGATAAAAGCCGCTTTTCCCCACTGAATTGATTTGTTAATCAAATTTAAGGCCGTTATCAAAAATTACTCCCAAATTTTTAGCATGAACATGGGAATTCACAGATAAGGACCCAGATGGTTATTTATCTGTTTAATAGAAGTTGGTGGTCTAAAAACTACAATTTCAGTTTTAGATTCATTCAATGTTAGAAAGTTGGCTGCCATGTCATAATTTTCCCCATGTTTCAAAGGGAGGTAAACCTGGGTATCATCTGCATAAAAATGATAAGGAATATTAGGCCTATGCTTTCAAAAAACCAAACCTAAAGGGAGAAAATACAACGAAAACAAAAGTGGGCCCAAAATCGACCCCTGATGTACACCACAATTTAATGGTACCGTAGAGGAAGAAAAATTCCCAACCTCCACCGAAATTGATTAGAAAGATAAGATTTATACCAATTCCATGCGGTACCTTGAATTCCTACACACTTACACAACCGTTCAAGCAATATAGCAGGCTGCACTGAGAGGAGGACCAGAATTGCACAGTTACCAAAATCCACCGCTAACAAAAGATCACTCAACACTGTTAGCAAAGCAGACTCTGTACTATGATGTTATGTAAAACCAGTCTGAAACTTGTCTAATAAGTTGTTTTTACTTAAAAGTATAGATTGATGGAATTGGGATTGATATGGAAGGCAACCTTTTCCAATACTTTGGATAAAAATTATAATTTTGAGATAGGACATAGAAGGATCTAAACTGAACTTTTTTCGAAGTGGATTCACCACTGAATGTTTCAGGATTGACGGAACAGTGCCTTGAGATAGGCTATCATTACTATTTTTTGTTAAAACAAAAGGTTCAACGACACCCAGCACTTCCATAAGGAGATGAGAAGGCACCACATCCAAGGAGCACCAAGGAAAGCTTCATTTTATGAAAAACATCCACAAGAAATGAAGAAATATGCTTAAGCTCAGTTAAACAGGCTGTACATGGGTCAATACCAGATGAACTCATATCAGATTTGGGTATAAAAGATCAAATAGTATTATTTTTACAGACAAAAAAACTTCAGAAAGTTATCACCCATTGTAGCAAAGCATAGTGGGATTTTGTACAGTATGTATTGTACTAAACAGTCTTTTGGGCTATGTGCATGCTTTGCTATCAAGTTAGAAACATATTTTTCCATAGCAGCCAGAGTGCTGGTAGCTCACTTTGCAGCCTCTCGTGATTTTATAAGATACCTTCTTTCAGGCTTCCTCCATTCCTGTCCGGAGGCACGAGGATCGTATCCTTGTTAACCCAAGGTTGCGTTTGTAGATTGGGTTTCCTAATTTTAAATGAAGCAACAGAGAACACTGCCACACAGAGTGTTAAAATAAGAAAGTTGCTCTTCGACAGACAAGAGAAAGAAGACACAATAGGGCAAACACCCCTAATAAAAGCATCTTCAAACTTTTCAGATGTAGCAGAATTAACTGACCGCATACAACAACTTGACTTGACATTTACCATTGAAGTATTAAGCGCAGTATTAAACAATACTGGCTTATGATTTGATAAATACATAATCTCTATATTACTGACACAGGTCTAATGAAATGACCAAATCAAGAGTATGCACTGAAAAAAAAATGTTTACTGCTTGTTCAGATTGCTTAATTCAAATGAGCTACAGCACCAAAATTGCTATACATTTTGTCCTAACTTAATTTGATTGTGTTCAATCCACTTAAATATAAATCAAATTGAAGTTTACTTAATCCATTTGTTTTAAGATTACATGAATGATTTGTGTTGCATTAACTGAAACTAGGCGGGGCTTGTTAGTTCCCAGCATGCTTTGCATATGGCTAAATCAAGAGAGAGTAAATGTTATTTTATATGTAAAAGTATTATTTTATGTATTTTTGAACAAGATGAGAAAGGGGGAGACTTGATTGTGTTTAATAGTGTTTAATATTGAATGCTGGAATTATTAGAACGATTTAAATTACATCGGGTTACCATTGTGGAGAAGAATGAAGCATTTGCTTAGACTGTGGACTAAAACAACTAATGCCATAACAGCTTTGCTAAATTTAAGATGCTAATGTGTTCTATTGCTAGCTGAAAGTTTGTCTATTAGCTAGTGCAGTATTATATTTCAGTTGTGTAACATTAAAATATATGAAACTGAAGTGGATGAATGAATATATGTAGCTGAATGCCTGAATCATGTCAGGGAGCTAGATAAAATTCACTTTGAGACTACTTAATTGGGTCCCTTCAAATGTATTAATTCCATGATGTTGAAGTTACAAATTATGTTTGTTTAACTTAATTGATTCATGTGGGACCGATGTACACAATTAAATCATATATATCCAACACTATTTTTTTTAAAGTGTGACATTGTTTATGAGTAGAATCTTTGACAGACAAAGTGTGATTAAAAGAGTCAGTAATTTGCAGAAACTCATTAGCCAAAGGATGAGAGGGACAACACATGAATATTAAAATCACCAAGAATTAAAAGTTTGTCATAAGAAGGTACCAGAGAATGTATAAAAAATCCTGCAGAAACATCTTATATACAGTTTAATGGGATGGTCGATGAATCAAGGCACAGAGAATGGCATTCGCTGTACTTATCTTGACTCTACACACTCTAGCCACATGAGGCCGGGCATTATCATGCACCAGGAGGATCCCAGGGACAACTAGAGGACGTTGCACGCAGCACAACGTTCCCCACGGCATCTCCAGACTCTTTCACGTCGGTCTCTTGCTCCGTGTGAACCTGCTCTCATCCGTGAAGAGAACAGGGGGCCAATGGCAGACTTCCCAATTCAGATGTTCCCTGGCAAATGCCAATTGAGCTGCACGGTGCTGAGCTGTGAGCCCAGGTCCCACTAGAGGACGTCGGCCACTCATGCCACCCTCATGAAGTCTGTTCCTGACTGTTTGGTCAGAAAGATGCACAATTTGCAAATGGGTTTTTGCCCTTCTACATCCCGGCCAAGCTCTCCTTGTGTAAAGGTCTGTCTCCTGGTATCTCCCCCATACTCGTGAAAATGTGCTGGGAGACACACCAAACCTTGCGACATTGTAGCATTTTGAGGGTAAGGAAAGTACATAAGAATGAACTTGAATTATTCTGTGAAATGTGAGTTTAGTAAAATTCAAAAGAAGTGCCTTATACATCATAAAAATCACAAAAACACGAATGGAATAAAAGTCTTTTATTGATTAGCCATGTCATTATCCATGATCCCAAAAAGCGCCGCACGGGCTAACAAACAATGACGGTGCTTCAATAGAGACTACCTCCAGATAGCATAGAAAAGATTTCTGTCTCTGTGTATACCTCATAAACCCCCATCTACAACCCCCCCCACACACACCCTTTTTGGAACAATAGTGACATTGAAAACTGCTTCTCCTTGCTTAACATTAAGCATTTTGTAAGAATGCATATAATTTTTTTTTGAACTCCCAACAACCACCATTTTAACTGATCATATAAAAAGCTACACATCATTACACTTTCAGTCAGATTACATAGGAACTGAGATTAGTGTTGTTCACTAGCACGTGATAAAGATCCAGAAACCAATGAGGCAAGTCCACTACAACTTAACACTATAGAAGACATTTATAAAAAAAAAAAAAGAAAAAAAAATTACAAATTTATGGCAGAAAAAAAGCCAGGTTTAAAAAACCAAGCTAGGGTCAGTACCATGAAAAGGTTGATAAAAAAAAGAAGAAAAAAAAAAAAGATAAGAGTTCCATCTTAAAAGATCCTTTTCATGTGCATTCGTCAGTATCCACATCACAATCCCTCTGTACTTGCATTTCTCCATCCAGGGCAAAAATAAAAAAAGGGTCATAGCAATTAAGGAGACCAACATCCACCATTTCCTGTTAGACATCTCCCCTTCGTCTGCGACAAGTGTATTGTGTGTCAGGCACTTTCTGAAACACTAGCCCACCCTCTGGCAAACCTTCCACGACTCTTCAAAATCACAATGCAGATTCATTCAACATACAGCTGTGGAGAGACAGAAGTACATTAACAATTATAATATAACCTAAACAGAATGCAGTGAGTTTTTGAAAGTCGTCTTACCTTCAATACTTTTAGACCACAAGTGTTTTAGAGGTCCGTGTCAAACCATGCCAGCTGATTGGAGTCTGTAGGGGGCAGGCCATCCATAAGGTCCTGAGCATGGCCCAAGTCGGGCAGTCCCTCTACTGGATACTCAGCCCCAGGATGGTGGCCTCCCATCTCATGCTCCAGCATGCCATCCATACCAAGACCATCCTGACCGTAGCCAGAGTGGAAAGAACGATAGCTGGGGTCTAAAAGGGATACAAGAAAACCATGAGTTGTGTGTAAACGTGTTCAAATAAAATAATTTAAATAAAATAAATGTTTATATTAAGTGAAATTAAAAATGTTTTACCATCTGGTCTGTATCCAAGTGGGTCTCCCTGAGCACCAATATCAAGACCTAGGTCACCAGTCTAAGACAAATTTAAAAAAAGTCCATAACCATGATTGTGATTCATACAGTGATTGAGACAATTTCTCCAGTGTGTAAATTTAAGTTTGTACCTCATTCCAGGACATAGGCTCTGTTCTGAAAAGAGAGCTGGTAAGTTCCACAGAAAGACGTTTCTTGTAGTCCTGAGGCTTATCCTCGGACATGCGGAACAGCACTGCTGCAGCGTATGTGGCTATATAGAGAAAAGTACATGACAGATTTAAGATTAAAATGGAGAGCCTTTTGGTCTTTGACCCTTTAGCTGGTAGCACAACCCACAAAGAACAAACAAAAATTGAAAAAGCATGTGCACACAGATATAAAAAGCTTATTTGCTGTAATGCTGTATGGTACTTGACAGTCAATAGGGGGCAGTCACTCACCCACTCCCTCGTTTCTGGAGTGTAACAGCTCTGTGAGAGGAGCGGTGGCTCCTTCTGCTTCAATGGCCTCTGCCGCCTCCTTATCCTGAGCCAGCTCACACAACACTCCTGCTGCGACCCGCTGGATATTCTCAATGGGGGAATAAAGCAGCTACAGAACAAGAGAAACTCATAAATAACATTGTTTACAAGATTGTTTGTAGATTTTGTAGGTGAATGTAGGCAATGATCAAGCAAAGTCATACTTGTACAAATAAGGGGATGGTGTTGAGCCCCCTGATGACGATTCTGTTGTGCACATCTCTGGCCAGGATGTGAAGTGCTCCAGTGCAGCCTTCCACAATCTCCTCCATACGAACTCCCTCCTGAATATTACAAATCAGACAATTAGTACAACATTTTTTTTTAAATGGTTGAAAGGCATTTAGAAAAAAAAAAAAAAAAAAAAAAACTTAACTCACCACAAACTGTTGCTGTGTGCCGCCCATTGAAGTGCGTCTCTGGGTGTCCTGGTGTGCCCTCACCAGCAATTGGACCAATCGAGGAATTGCACCCTGCTCACGGAGTGGCGCATGATTGGCTGGGCATAGTGCTAGATTACGGATAAGACCGACTGTGGCCTACAAGGATGTGGACAGACTTGTTAGAATGTGTAATATAACAAAAGGCTGAAAAACTGGACACTATCTAGCACACTTACCTTAATTAACGGCCAGTGTGAGGGTGGGTGAAGCAGTTTAACCACTACAGGCAGGCCATAGTGAAGACGCACTGCATTCTGGGCCATCTCAGCATCTTGGTGTCTGGAGGTAAGATGGCGTAGCGCGCATACGGCAGGCTCAGTGATGTCCTCTCGGTCACCAGCCCTGAGAACAGTGCGGACCAGGGCCTCGATTCCTCCAACTTGGCAAACCATCATCTTGTTCTTGTAGTTGTTACATGTGAGGTTGGATAGTATGCCGGCGGCACATGTGACCACATTGATGTCATCAGAAGCAAGAAGCTGAACTAGAGTGCCAAGAAGTCCTTCCATCCCTTCCTACAACGCATGAGAAAAAGGGAAATTTAAAAATAAGTGCCAGCAGTTCATCAAAACCTGGTGTTACCATTTTAGTCCAATCCTTTACCTGCTTGGTGGCAGCATCTGACAAGTTTCTGAGGGTCCAGAGGCAGTTTTGAACCAGACGCTGGCTGGGATCGGTCAAGTGAAGGCCGAGAGCCTGCATACCACCTGAAACGCACACGGAAGCAAAAGATTAGACACTGACGTCACATACATGAATGCAGACTTTAAATGGCACAACCAGGCAAGTACATACCAGCCTCGACAATGGCAGGTTTGTTGCTGGAGCAGACGGACAAAACTTTGAGCACACGACTTGTGGTCCAGAGCAGTTTCTCATACGTGTATGTTCTCATGATGTTGACCAGAGCCTGAGGCCCTCCACTGGCCAGGATGATCAACTGTGGCAGCAAGAGTTGAGATAAGAGCATGAATAAAACAAACACATCTGTATTTTTTTATTCCCCATTTAGCAAGACCAATGTAGTACTTGCCTTGCTCTCCTGGTTGCCATATGCCAGGATCTGCAAGCAGTCTGTGGTGATGGCGAGGAATTTGACGTTGGTTTTGTTGAGCAGGGCCACCATCTTCTGAAGTCCTCCAGCTAGACGGACAGCCATTTTAGCACCTTCCTGATGGAGTAGGAGGTTGTGCAGGGTTGTGATGGCATAGAACAGCACACTATCCACAGGGGACCTGGAAACACAATCATGTAATATAGTTTAGTGGAGAACTGGCATAAGTAGGACATGATCTTAAGACTGAAGTGCCTTTGTTTAGGGTCTTCAGCATCTCAGTTTTCATGCAGCTCTACTCAAGGCTTTCAAAAACCTGCCTTCTTTGCTTTGGCGCCCTTACCCCAGCATTTTGACGAGTGCAGGGATTCCTCCAGACTTAAAGATGGCAAGAAGGCCCTCTCTGTGGTGGGACAGGTTGTGCAAGGTGCCGGCAGTGCAACGGGCAGTCTCCACATCATTGGTGTTCTGCATGGTCCTCACGATTGCCGACACCATCTGGGGGGAGCGCATAATGGCGTGGCGAGAGGCCTCTTTCTTGGAGAGCTGGTGCACCATCACTGCGGCTTTGTTCACCACCACCTGGACAGCAAGATTGAGTGTTTTAGGGTCATTGAGATTTGAAACTGATAAATGACAAGTTGCCCAATTCCAACAGTGAGGTTTAGTAGAACAACTGCAGACAGATCAACCAGAGAAATCTGGAGTGAAGGAACTAATTTGCTTTTTAAAACTCATTGTCATCGCTTAATGCACTATATGGCTAAAAATAATCTTAATGAAGCCTCCTGCTAAAAGATCTTCCATTTTTAGCTTGAGCTGCAAATAAACATTCCCAGGAGCAGAAATGTCTTGTCAAAGGAAATTGCAATTCTGATGGCTTAAGAACACCTTAGGAAACAAACATCAAGTATTGGAACTAGGGCTGTCACCTTTTATTCGATATTCGAATATGCATTCGAACATGACATGAAATATCCGTAATCGAACTAAAAACCGGATAGTTTATTTATAAAGTGCCATGCAGAGTCCCGCACGGGTGCGGGTACCCGCGAATATTGCTGAAATGGGTGAAAAAAACATCCTAACTTACCCCTTTTCCACCAAGGCAGTGCTAGAGCTAGATCGGAGCCAGAGCCTAGTTTCAAATCGGTTCTTTGTGTTTCCACACCCAAAGCCCCAGTTCCGAGCCAGGAAAAGTGGTTCTTAAGTAGCACCAAAACATTTCTGGGCTAGAACAGGGCTAGAAGTAAGAACCGATTACGTCAGGCGCTGGGGGCAGGGTCAACAAGACGAACACAAACTTGAGATCCGCCATTGTTGAAATAGCAGCTAATGGAGCTAACAGCTACTGCTGGTTTGTAATCTCCGTCTATTCAAATTACGGCGAACTGCATGAATGCGTTGGATTCGCTGTGTTTTGATGCCGATGTAGGATCGTAAAGCCATGTGAATCAATAGTAACGCAAAGTTTGCATTGTTGATGGAAGGCTTGTTCGCAGTGGTGCTGTGCAGACCGATCGCCCTATGACAATGAGTCCAGCGAGAGCACACGACTCCTTTTGATTCACTCATGCGTTTTTTTTTTATATCCTACGTGGATCGGTCTACGCAGCGCCAATGCATCTCGAACAAGCCTGGTGTGTTTGTGTTTCCCGCTGCCCAGGGTTGCCAGGTTTTCACAACAAAACCCACCCAATTGCTACTCAAAACAAGCCCAATCGCATTTCAGGGGGGCTTCCCCGGTAAAAAGCACATTTGGGGGTAAAATGTGTTTTTTTGGCATGGTTGCCTACTTAAATTCACATTCCCGGGGCTAAATATCACATAATTGGGGTCGCCTCAACCCGCGGACATGAAAAACAGCCCGCGGCAACAGTGATGAAGTAGCCCAACTTGGCAACACTGCCGTTGTCTCGCTAGCGTTGCTGAGAAAGATGAGACGTATACAGTGACGTAAGACCTGGCTCTGTTGTGGCTCTCAGCAGGTGGAAAAGCAAACCGGTTCTTAGAAGGCTCCTCAGTCGAACCAACTATGAACTGGGACTAGCTCTAGCACTGCCTTGGTGGAAAAGGGGTAACTGTCGCATACTGGTGCGGGTCGGGCCGGACAAGGGAGAACACTGGTCTAAACACGGGTTTTAAACAGTCACATAAAAAAAATATATGCATGTATATTGTAGATGTACAAAATCTACAATACATATGCCTTGCCTGTATTTCAAGTTAAAATAATTTCAAATCCATATTAGTTTAATTGTGCCCGCGCAGCGCACGCCCTCCTAGGAAAAATCACAACCGCACGCGCAATCTGCCTGCACTTGTCGAGGAGTTGAAGAAAAGATAGCCGCAAATGTGGAAGTTCATTGCTGAGGAAGCGCGCAGATAACTGGTGGTAAACCAAGCACACGCAGTTCTATCGAACAGTATTTTTGTTATGTTTCCTGAGTTTGGTCTCTTAAGAACACGGTCTTAGTATATTAAGCCACATTAAGTGTTTTCTTATAGCCTAATGGTTTTCTATGGGGTTTGGGGCACTCGTAGATATTTTAATATATTCGAATACATTGCTTGATATTTGAGATCAGTTCGAATTAGATTTTTCTCAAAAATGATAGCCCTAATTGGAACATTCCTTACCTGGTCCTCATCATTGAGAAGTTTTGTGAGCTCAGGAATGGCTCTGGTAGCCAGCTCAGCATCATCCTGGTAGTTAATGAGATTGACAACAGCATGTTTGAGCATTTGGGAAGGCTCAGCCAGCCGCTGCACATTTGTAGGGTGGGCAGTGTCAAACTGGGTAGAAGCGATCTGCATGCCCTCATCAAGAGTCTCTGGAAACATGGCGGCACGGACACGCTGTGCACGGGTCATGGCATACTGCCCATCCAGGTCTAAGAGAAAAAGTTTGCGATTTAGCCAGACAGGAAGCAGGCAGGAAAATTGTAAGTCTGAAAATATCCATGCAGAAAGGTTTCCATTTTTACTTTTAATCTAATAGAGGCATGATAGTGTGCTGGTAGCAAATACAGCCACATACCTGTCACCTGCTCAGGTGTGAAGGGCTGGTTGAAGCCCTGCTCCCACTCATAGAGCACCTGGTTGTCCAGATCCTCCTCTTCAGGGTTGCCTTTGCCTGAGAGAGATGGCGCTGTGGTGGTGGCCCCAGAGTGAATACCTGAATCCAGGTAGGACTGCTGCTGCCAGTGACTCACAGCAGCTTTACGATCCTGCTCCATGGCCATATCAAGCTCCATAAGGTCAGCTACAAGAGGCCGATAAAAACACATTTTTTAATGGATTTTCCTCAACTACATCAAAGTTTCAGGAGCACAATAGTTTTACATCTCACTGAACTGGAAGTAAAGTATGCGATTTGCATTTTTCAATGCCTGCTAATTTATTGCCATTTCAGCAAAAACCTTCATTCACAGAAGGGGGGGGATATTACAGTAACTACATAAAACCTTTAAGCTTGAAAATTAAAATAAATGTAATGTCATTTGCTGCAGTCCTATTAAATTTAAAAAGTAACGTTAAATTTTGCATTTGAATATTCACCACATTTAATACAATACCTTTAATAAAGGAGCATTTATGTAGTGTTTGATATATTGGCTCTCTGAGGGTTAACCGAAATCATTCAGTGAATAAACCGGTTCTTTATCAGTTTATATGTGTGTCTGTGTCAAGAAGAACAGTCACAGAGCAAGCATGTTGATAAACTGACAGGTTAATTTGGAAAAACTCACCCTGGGTAGCCATTGTTGTGTCAATCCCTCAGCCTGAGTGACTTCCAAACCTGTAGACAAACAAAAAGCCAATCAGTCAAGTCAAGCATATAAAAGGTCAAGAAAATGCTACATTTTACAAACTAGCAGTAACATTTGGCTTTTCCCCTCAGACAGCAGCTGCTTTTTACAAGCGAGAAAGACACTAATCTTCATTACAGACCCTAAAGGTAGTCTAAATGTGGGGAAACTCCCCTCATTTAGACTGTAGGGTGTCACGCAAGAGCGGGAGACGGGACGGTGAGTCACCTTGGCAATGCCAGTAAAAACATGCTGAAGGGGTTCGTCAGTCAGCTTCATTCATCCAAAGCTTACAAGAACAATACAGCATAAAGCATCACAAATTATGTGATTATAAACAGCCCAAAGACATGAAACAAACACTGTTGCTTATTAGGATCTTAACTGAAATCAGATTTACTTGTTCTCCTTAGAGCGGCCAATTTGACTACAGGTTACAGACTTATTCTGGAAAAGTTGGATAGACCTAAATAACATGAACAAGAAAACAAGCATTAAGTATGTTTTCTTAGAACCATTTCAACAATTAAATGTGTACAAAAATTGTCAGTTTCAGATTATAAATTAGACATTAATTTGGGTGACTCAAGCTGAAAAATTTCACCTAATACATTCAGGGGGTGTAGATTACAGAAACAGATACTGTAACTAGTAAGTGACTGAAAAAAATAATGATTGCTCTCTAATACGTGTACATAGAAAATGAGCCCCCCCCGCCAAATTATTTTTTAAAAAGTGTAAGAGAAATAGATACTAAACCAACTAGACTATTTATAAATGAAGCAAAGTATTTAAGGTGCAAACAGTACATTTCTAATGTACTCACACAAGACATTCTTGTTCAAATGTTAAAAGCAGCTGGATGGAGTGCAGAAGAATGTAACAATGAAGAATGTAGACTTAAAATATCACTTCATTTAATCTTCAATGTATAAATATAAGAGCAATTCTTAACGTTACAGGACTTTCAGTCAAGTGGAGAGCGATTCTTGTCTTTTGTTGTTGGTTTACCATTAAAAACATAGACAGCAGGAATATAATGCATGGATCCAGTATGCCGATACTGATACGCAACACATGCATTGTCCTTCTTGACTGTTTACGTTCACTTAAGACAAACCTAATGTGTGCAAGGGTACTCGCCAAGACGGGTATGTTGACAATTGTGTGTGAATTTTTAAAGTCTCAATTTTGTATTCACACTTTGTCTGTCTGAAACGCGGCTTCCCATGCGTGAGCTTCGAACGTCTGTGCAGCGTGCACACAAAGCGTGCGCAAGTTGTCTTTCGCTTGAATGTTTAAATTGGCAAGGCTGCAGTACTGGCTAGAGGTCTGCCACCTCTACCTGTTCAGGTTTGGGTTAATGTTTCATAAATATGTTTGGGTTCGGTTTTGTAACAATAAATAACTATAAAATGCTTAAGGCTGCATAAAAACAAGGATCGACCACCATATCAAAGCCAATCGGCAGGGTTGTGGACTCGAGTCACATGACTTGCGACTCGACTTAGACAACAATGACTCGCGACTTAAGCCCTCTGACTTGGAAAGACTTGACCTACCTTCTAAATGTTCAGAGAATTGTAATCACTGTAGGATTGTCCCTGCAGTGCATGATCACACCGCTAAGATTAGCGCTGCTTTTGCACGTTTGGCACGGAGCCAGAGAGGCACTCATTCAGCGAGCGCATGTCAGTGCAGATGGGATGGTTTTGGGGGCTCGAGCCCCTGCCCTTTTTGAAAATTAATCAAACGTGCACCTCTCAACAATATTGTGGCCGATAAAACCGAATTTGAATTGTAATATAACATGTACAAAATAGTAATAAAGCTCTCAATGACGTGTTGCTATGGTGCGTGTCTTGCTTGACTGCTCATTCTGAAACTGCCTCCTCTATATTTTTTTTTATTTTTGTTGTAATTGTTCTGCTCATTGTAAAAGTAAAATACAATAAGTTTGTATCTGTAATCCCATATTCATAATTGTGACCAAACTGTCTGCTTACAACAGTTGTCGGGAACCTCTCTAGTCTGTGGCAGGAAAAAAAAACAAGCCAAACAATTACGATTTTTAAATCTTTCATCATTAGTCAAAGCTATTATTTGAAGTGTAGGCTGTCAAGAAGGAGGCAAGAGAGGCAGTGTCTCAAACTGGGTGAGACAATATATAATATTACAAAAATAAAACCATGCAAATATTAAAAATGTTACATTAAAAGGTGTAAAAATTACTCGTTTTAATAAAACACTAACTTTACCTGCGGGTGTCGCTGTTGGACAGAGGGTTGCCTGAGCACATTGCCTTTTAACAGACCCGACTAAGTCGCGCTATGATTGGATATGATTGGTTCACACGTTAAATCCCACCTCTTGATTTCATACACGTTCTCGAATCGGCCTGAATGAAAGACTAACTAAAAAGGAAACCACTTGTGTTTATTTAACCAGGAAAATGAAGTGTAGTGACATTTACATTTGATATGTTTATAATAAAAAAAAAAAAAATAAAAAAAAAACTTTGCCTCTTCACCACACACACCACTGAATACAGGCTACTATTATTTGTTATATAGGAAGTTATAGATATCAGTGTTTCCCTGGCCCGCCCCCCCTGAATGAATGACAAATTACTTGTCATTACGGTCGACAATAAGAATTGCCCAATGGCCCAGTGCCAAAGTGAAAGACACTCGGGCCAATGCTGCATCTTCACGGACACTGATCATTTGCGCATTTTTAAGCCTTGCCAATTTAAATATTCAAGCGCTCATAGACGAGAAAGTGTGTCTCAGTTTGCTACTCGCGAAGCGCAGCAACAACACACATACACATGGCCACGCGTCTCACAGCGTGCGAATATTCACACAAAATTATATCAAAATGACTGTCTTGTAGGGCTGGTCCGAATACCATTTTTTTGGTATTCGGGCAGTATCAAGATGCATGTTGACTAATTTCAAGCATTAAAGAGAAAACTGTCTTCACTTTTATCTTGTTACACATTCATTTCCCACATATAATTGAATGAGGAAAGGAAAAACAAAAGAATAAAAAAGCATGTTGACTACTTGAACATACATTTTGCTCTCCTTTCTTTCTGGCCAGCAAATTTCTCAATGACTCTCTGATTAAAGTCAGACATCTCAGTAGTCCTATACAAAACATCCATAGAAAATCTCACTGTGTAACATTTGTAAAGTAAATCTAATGCCCTACCAAGTGAACAGGTCAGTCTCAAACTTCGTACAGTTAGTGATAACTGAATCTTCACTTTTCGATTAGATAATTCATTATGATTTTTTCATGGCTCATTGCGCTTAATAACTTTTACATAAAGCACGTCCTGCACTTTGTGTTCTCATATTCATGCATGTTCTATTCGTATAGGCTTACAAACCGAAACAGACGCAAGAGCTTTGCTTCCGAAGGACATACGCAATTTTTATATTAATATAATACGGGTTCTTTATTTAGCCTACAAAAAAACAGTAGGCCTATATTAATCCTTATTAATTAAACTATCAGGTGTTCTGTAGGGGTGTGCATTGGCACTGCCCTCACAATTCGATTCGATTACGATTCACCAGGTAACGATTCGATTCAATTCGATTCTACGATGCATTGCGATGCATCAAAATTCTACTGCACACAACAAGGCAAATTTTTAATCAGTCATGAGGCAATACAAGCAGTCAGATATTGAACAACAGATTGTATTGGCTGCTATGTGCGTATTATCACTCTCCTGTATCTTTGACATAAATGTCATTAAATAAAATAAAATGGTACAGGGTATTGGATATGGCATTTTCAAACCTGAAAAAGAAAACCTAAATCACTGCTTTCAGTGCTTTGAATGAGAAATGTTTCTCTTCTCTCTGCTTTAGAACCATTTGAAATTATATAGAGCAATAATAACCAACTAAGCCAACTTTTTCCAGCAGTGAACATAAGGTTTTTTTTTTTTTTACACACAGTAAAAAGCAATAGAAATATTCAGTGCAACACACACAGTAACGTTGACACAAGGGACTCTTCAATTCTCGTGCTTGATTTTAGTGTGGCAGGCGCATTAGCAGGGCGTAAGCAGTGCATATTTTTTTCGGCGCCCATGTTAACAGATTAGAGCATTCACATCGCACGCAGAGGCGGCACGGCAGCGCATCGCAGGAGCAAAAGCAGCAGTGCCGCGATCGTTTCGGCGCCGAGTCTAAATCAGCGTGAGCAGCGCGGCAAAAATAAAGCCACAGTGGATTGTTCTTGATCAAAACTGACCAGATTAACATGGAAAATAACAAATTTCACCATGAAATCATGTAGTGAAGTGCCCCGTGTGTTTCACAATCACAGCATATGCTGCCCATCATAAATCAAAGCACGAGACAGACGGGGCTCAGAGGAGAAGACCGGAAAATGTGACATAATGTACAATATTTGTCTGTATTTGCAATATCTACGCGAGACAAACGCTGCCAGTGTGAATCCACAATGGGCGTGCGGGCTCCTGCTCTCCATACCCACCGCTCCTGCCCTGCTAACGCGTGCGGTGTGAAGCCGGCGTCAGAATCCGAAATGTGCCCAGATGTCCGCTTTCCAAGCTTTGGGTGCGTTTTTAATTACCCGTCTATCGCGGTCATCTCCCTCCGCCTCAGCCATCTTGATTGTTGTTGTCATGACCCTGGAAGTAATTGAAACTTCACAACTTTATTGTCCAACTCAAGGCCAGAAAATAAACGGTGACATAATCGTTTATGGCACTTGCCGCATCGATGCTGAATCGTGCATGCCCCGCATTGCAATGCATCGCTGAATCAATTATTGTTGACACAACTAGTGTTCTGTCCCTAGCGCTTCGCGTGCCCGCCCTGTCAGAGAGGGCATTCATAAACCCAGCGCATCAGCAGCCAAAAACCAAACTATTTCGACACGTCACAGCCATTAAATGCGTTTAAAATAAGATGGATATATCGGCAGAAGGTGTAGTTAGACAACTAATAAGCTGTTCCTGAAATGTCGGTGATGGCACAAAGAAATCCACACAGAAATCGGGACCCGGCTTAAGTCGCCTTTTTCTTGCCTTTCCCGACACGGACCTGATCATTGCTCGTGCGGATTGATATTATGGTCTGTTTGCACTTTGTAATTGTAAAAAATATGTTTCTGAACCGAATGATATAAGAATCAGCAGTTGTTTCTGCGTCGAAAGTAAACATTAAATCAATATTTAAGAAGCCCACGTCCAGTATTTTTTGGTGCAAAATAATAAAACGTAGTGTCAATAAAATCATTTATTTTAGTATTTATAATATTATAAATGAAAAATTGAGTACTGCATCTCAAAGCCCTTGGTATAATCTATCATTTACAGCAATAAACACAAATCACCTGTTTAGGTCATTTTTATGGCTATGACTACTTTGACGCTCTAGATCTCATCATTAGATTATGCGACTTTAGCCGGGGTTTCACAGACGGGGTCACATATTGTAAACAGTCAACTTGACCTGCAGCGAGTGCTGAGCGTTTTTTGGTGAGGTATGATCAAGTATGTCTTTGCCAGCTGCGCAATTCAGGGTTTTTCCTGGGTCAAAAATGGTCTTCGGTGGTGTCTGACAGACATGGTCATCCACACACAGTAAAAAAGTACCCTACCCACGTGATCTGTGAGCGCAATACATTTAAAATAAATGCAAAGAAACCGTTTGTAATTTTTGCTTCTTATTTTGACATCTGATATTATGCATGATCTCTACCTTGATGTTTGTTTCTTTTGATCCTCATTTTTTACACTTTTTACTGATAATTGTTTTGGTATAATCATATCAATATTAAAAAGTAGCATTAAAAAATTACAAATAGCCTAATTTTCTACCATATACAGTTTTGTAAAATTATCAGCTAGCTAACAACTTTGTTCTGGTCTCACCTAACTCCAGTCTACACTAAATTATATTTCACTGCACATTGTCAACATAAATAAGCTGAATGACTGTGGATGATTAAACTAATTCCTACTATCCACTCTTGCTAAATGGGGTAAGCACACTTGTGTTCTCGTTTCAGATGTTCTGAGTAAATGAATAAACTGATTCGTTCGTTCAGTGTGGGACGGATCAGTTGTTCTAACCAGTCGCTAAAATGATTCGATTCAAAGGAGTCATTGGTTCGCGAATCGTACATTAGCAGACGCGTTGTGTGCGAATCCCGTCTGTTAGAACATCGCGAAAGATTTGTCAATACAGAATACACTTCATAACAGAATATAATGTTTTCCCGTTTATTGAAACTTATGTTTATGTCAGCTGGTCAGAGAAAAGTCAATGTTTTTTGAGCGCAGTTCACACTCAGCGGGAATTCAAGGAAAAAAAATATCCGAATGCGGCACGTGCAACATGGATTCGGTCTTCCGACCTTTTGATTTTGATTAATATGTGAAATATGAACCAATATGTGAAATATGAGAAGACATCGACAGAAAGAGAGAGCGGTCGCGCGGGGGAGGAGCTCTCTGCTCGTTCTCTGTCACTCATTTAACACTGCCATATCACACGTGCAACAGTCATCTATTCTACACTCATAAATCACAATAACTCATCAAATAAGGCTTTGGTGGGCCAAAAATTTGTCTTGGCGGCCGCCAAAATGCAGGAAAAACCCTGAATATGTGGATACATATATAACGCATGATTTTTGCCACCAACTGAGAGGATTTGTCAGCGGGTAGCAAATCTTTCATTTATATCCATCTCATGCTCCTAAGCCCGGATTGCCTTCTTCTGAACGGCTCTGTGTCTGACTGAATATGCCTTTGAACAGGTTGCCCATTTTTACGTCTTTTTACAGTCGCAGCGCTGTACTGGATAAACAAACCGCGTCAGTTACGTCATCATGTCTCGCGAGCCTCTACCAAAAATTCGAATGCACAGTTTTTGCATTCGAATGTGCTTTTTTTTTTGGAAATTCAACGAATATTCGAAATTCGAATTTTTGACAGGCCTAATTCACAGACACAAGTCTATATCACCAGATGTGTTCTCAGGTACCGAATTTATTTAATGCGAATCGGTACTCTGTAGTACCGACGTAATTCGGTCGGTGCCCTTAAAAGTACAAGTTCGGTACCTAACCCTACTAAACACGCCAATATTGGTCAATCACAACAACAAAAAATAGTTTAAAAAGTATTACAATTTAAAATGTCTAATTTAATACATCTTAATGTAATTTATTCCGGTGATGGCATTACTCCAATTTTTAGTGACGCATGATCCTTCAGAAATTATTCTAATATGCTTAATATAATAAGTGATGCATTTTTTCAGGGTCTAAAAAGAAAAGATCTTTTGAAACTTTATAAAATGCATTTACGGTTACTCCAACTAAACACATCCTTAATGAAGATGTAGTACTCAAATGGTGTATAAACCAGATTTACAAACAGTAGGCTATGCATTTGCTAATGGATAATGTAAGCATTTGAAATTAAATAAGAGTGCTGTAATGACCTCTGTAAACCTTAGTCTCACGCAAAGCCTTAGGCTAGGGCTGCCAGTTCATGGGGTAGGACATATTTAGCGTGAAAAGATGCCACAACAGAATGAAAGCTGTCAAACATTCAGAATGTGAAGAGTTTCCTCACGCTGGCCTCAAACCAGAGAGGACACATTTTATTTCCATAGGAAACTGCTCACGTCTGCATAAGGGCCAGTCTTCCTTCCTGCACAGGCCTTCAGCACACCAAGCAGCAATTAAAAATCTATTAAATGAGTCAAAGATCCTTTCTTGGCTCAAAGAAAAAACTTCTAAAATGGGTCTAAAACATCCTTAAGAAAACATCAGATTAAATTCTTCAGAATAAACAGGTTAGTTAATAGCCTTAATGGTTAATAGGGGACACTTTCACAAAAGCATCTAGGAAGTGGACAAGCCTTGGAAACGGAAACGTTGACAAAATCTGGCTTCCTGCTGCAGTGAAAAACAACATTAGCTCTCGCATCTTGCAGGTCTCAAAAGATCTGATATGCGTCATGATATTGGGGTTAGCAAGAAACCGACAGCCTCATTTCCAACTAAACCAGACATTCAGGAACAATCTATGTGGTTAATCTGACCACAAACAAACACAAAACGTCATCGAAGCACTGATTTGGTGCCGTGGAAAGGAAGAGCATCATTAACATTTTATTTAAAAAAATAAACACAATAACTATGAACGTATACACAGCAAACAGAATAGGGACATCAATATAACTTCAGACAAGAGGGAAATTTGAGTTCTCATAGCAGCTCTGGATTAGGGATGCACCGAAATAAATTCTTGGCCGAAGCTGAATAATAATAACACTTGCCCGAAGGCCAAAGCCAAATGCGTTCTCTATGTATTTTTTTCATTTATTTTGCCAATTTTTTCACCATTGCATAAATGTGCTTTTTTTTACCATTTTGTCTTGCTTTTAAAATAAATTACAATACAATTTGAAAATATTTATTTAACACTGAACATTATCATTCCAGCAGACATACAAACAAAGCACAAAATTAAAAAAAAAAATGTATTTATAAATATTAAAATATGTTTATTTGGCCATCTTAGGCCTATTTTGCCTACATGTAGCCTATCATAAATCAAATTTAGTTTGTTCATGAGAGGTTTTGAAAGCCTGTAGAACAAAAATCTGAATAAAAAAAAATCTGGCAGTTTGAGCAGTGAGTGGAGTCTAACTTAAAACATATTGGCCATTGCGTACAAAAGATCAACAACCATGTCACCACTGCAGAAACACGTCGTAAATGGATACATTTGACGTTCTACAGACACAAATATGCACTGGAGCATTTGCCAATATATTACAGTATCAACGAAGAACACCGAAAGTTACATTTTTGCTATTTTCGGCCAAATAATTTCAGTTGCCGAACATTCGGTGCATCCCTACTCAGGATGTGTTCACGTCCTTATAGTGACACGGCTGACGCTGAAAATATCAAGAGCGCAAACCTCTACAATGTGAGTAAATCACTCGCATATTCGAACAAGTCTTCACTCTGGGTGACTAAATATCTATCATTAGCCATTAGCTAATAAATGCTTCGATTTTATACGCCTGCGTATCAGAGGCTAAGAATAAGTTTGAGATATTTTCACTCGCTGAACACTGAGAAACAGAGTTTTGCTCTGTCAAGCGATCTGTCTATTTCAGTTCAGCTCAATGGATGCACAGCGCATCTGTATTTGATGTACCACAGACACTAGTGTGAAGGCACCCTACTCGCCGTCGCTTTGCTGAGAGCGGTGTTTCTCACACATGCAAAGAGAGGGTCTTAAATATCACACAGAATCGACATGCTACATGTAAACGATATTCTTTGTTGTATTTTCTTGTAAAAATAACCTGAAATATTCTGCTTTTAAGAACAAGTTGAAGAAGTTGCCGTTTCTCCAGTAGTGGGTGGAAGTAATACACAAACAGCAATCTCATTGGCTGGTGCTCATCTATTACGGTCCCCGTTTTGATTTCAGCAAATCAGTTTGAGCGAACACTGACAACATGACTAATTTTCATGAACCCCGCAGCTCAAGTTCTTAGTGTTGTATATTATTAATTGTAGAATTAGTATCATTATAATCATCCTCATCGACTAATTATCCATTTTTTTTACAGAAACACTGAATGAGCACCACCACCAGTCCAAAGTTCAGTTAAAATGGCAAATATATATATTCATGATTAAGTTTTAGTTTGAATTACTAATGTTATATCATTAAATCGTGCTTGATAATCATAATATAATGATTGGGTGGAATCATGTATTAGTGCTGTCAAACGATCAATTGCGATTAAATCACCTCCAAAAAAAGTTAATGTTTACAAATTATAGGTGTGTGTACTGTATGATTATATATAAAATACGCACATCCATGTATATAATTAAGAAATATTTGCATGTATATATTTATATAAATTAAATGAATATTTTACAAATACATTTTTCTTGAATGTATACATGAATGTGTGCATTTATATATACATAATTATACACAGTACTAGGGGTGTAACGATATTCAAAACGAAAAACCGCAATACACCACCCACGGTTTGAACCGTGATCCTCTCATGTTGAACTGATCGCGCCCCGCGCTGCCCTAGCCCAGCTCTCACTTCACCGTATGCCACAAAATAATTCTTCCTCCTTAACATTAGATTACATAGTAATTAGTACACTTATTACAACTAATAAGAGCTGTATTTTTTACTAAATTTTATTATAATATTTACTAAGAATACACTAACTTTTGTCTTCCAAGTGCGTGTCACGTCACTTTGGGTGACTGCTCAAGCTGCATGGTGGAAGGACAAAGAGCCAGTTTCCCCATTTAGCCAGGTAGGCAAAATGCTACCTGGAGTCCCAGCAACAGTGATTTTCGTAGCTCGTTACACACAAACACACACAAAAAAAAACCATCTCACCTCAGAAAACCACTTTCCTGTCCTGTAAGCCGTTATACTGCGCTCATAGTGCACACTCTTTAGTTACTCGCGCGCGCGTTAATCATAAGCGCAAGAGAAACTACAAGCATGCAACGTCACGATGTCAATAAGCAAGTCATGAAATAAAAGTAAAGTACCAATTAGAGGTCGACCAATAGTGGATTTTACAGATACCGATAACTAGGTTGGACCGCACTTGCCGATAAACGATTAATCGACCGATATATTTTTTTAAATGGATACTGGATAAAAAAACAAAAACAAAGTAAAACAGTGCTGAACGTTATAACAAGAAAAAAAAACCACAGTACTGATCCATGAAGAGGTCCTAAATCAGCGGTTTTCAATAGGTGATGCACGCCTCCCCTGGGGGGCGCCAAAGAGCCACAGGGGAGGCGCGACGTGAAGAAAAAATAAAAATAAACCATATACTCGCGTCGCGGTATACTGGGTAAAAGCTACGCGGGATACTTGCGTCGTGGTACAAACGAGTTGACTGATTACTGACAAGTAGTAATGCTGACAGATTAAGCAATGGCTCCTTCTGGCTCAACGTGTGCACAGGTGCTCAAACAATAGGCCTACTCGAAAACTGAAGGATTTTATGAATGCCACCTGTTTTCAACACAAACACTCTACGCAGAAAGAGTTTTTCTTGAACTTAGAAAAAACTGCAATACAATTATTTTTTTAAGGGGTAGGCTGTGTTTATTTTTTTCAATCATTTTAAAATTAATTGGAGAATTAACTTTAATGTGCCTAATAGCCTATGTGTTGTAGCCATTAAATAAGCGCATTTAGTTTCATATGTTAAAATATTATATGTTATTTTTTTCCATCTATATGTTGATTATGAAAAGTGAACACCATGAGTAAGATAGGATGCATCGGGGACATGGAATGGGTCAGACATGATTGACCACTTCATTAAGTTTTGTAGAAAGACTTTCTTTAAAGTGAATTTCGTTTTGTATAAATTGTATTTTAATTTTAATAAATGTTTATTCAACAAATTGCCTGGATTTAATAAAGCAAATATAGCCGCAATCAATTGCATTGCACGCGTGAACTGGAGCACATCATAAATTCATCTCATATCTCTTAAATATTTTTCATGTCTATGAGGCATAAACTGAGTTTCGATTCATTTATAATAAAAAATTAAAGAAAGCTTTACATTTCTTTGAACGAAACTATTCAAAACGAAAAGAAATAGGCTAGCTAACGTTACTCAATGTATTCCATGATGTGCATTTCTCTCAGTAGGCTAGGCGTGTTCAATACGGAGATGGCGATCTTCAACTTAATTTTTGCAGCTGACAGACAGAAAAGACTAGTGTAGGCCTACTAATACAAATCAAAGCACGAAGTCGAACTTTATTTTATTCAGCTCGAATGTGGACTTGAAGCAGAGACTGGCAGAAATGCCGTTCACGCGTTTCTGGTTGTCTGTGGAGAGCGAGTTCCCTCAGATCTCCACTAAGGCTATGCAAGTCCTAATCCCCTTCACCTCCACTTACTTGTGTGAGTGTGGGTTTTCCGCACTGACTATGATTAAAAATAAATACAGATCAAGGCTGCAGGTGGAGGACGACTTGCGTTTATTTCTCTCTGCAGTGCAGCCCCGCATCGAACACCTCTGCGCGTCAAAAGCGCGTCCACATTGTTCCCACTGATATGGGCGGTTATTCAAAGTTCAAAATTCAAATGACGTGAATGACACGTGCAAATGACGTGAATGGTGCATTTTGTTTATTGTTTAAATCTGAATGTATGATTTTAAATAATTTTAGCCACATACAAATCTTGGAAGTCAATGGGACCAGTTAACTGTTTGGTTACTGACATTCTTCAAAATATCTTGCTTTGTGTGCAGCAGAAGAAATTCATACAGGTTTGAAACAAATTGAGGGTGAGTATATGATGACAATTTTCATTTTAAAGTGAACTATCCCTTTAAGACCCAGACACAAGTTTCACACTTGTAACATTCACATGTTAAGCATGTTTTGTTGACTTATGGTTAGGCCTACTGATGTTCTGTGATTTTTAAAAGTAGCCTCAAATAGGCCTGCATAAAGTTGGAAGTTATTTGCTGTTGCAATGATTTATGAATGCACTTCTTAAAAAAAAAGGAAATAAAATACAATATGAAAAAATATTTACATTTTATAAGTTGTTATTGAAACTCATCATTGCCAGGAACACACAGAAGATGGCATTTACTGCCGAGGCGTGTGTGGGTTAGAGCAGGCGGACAGGATTTTGGGGAAGGGGGGCTCGGCTGTCCTTACCTACTCTAAGGGGAGGCTCACATTCACCCAATTTGAAAACCCCTGTCCTAAATTAAAAATATTAAAATAAATTCTAACAGAACAAATTCTTCAGAAAATAATTTAAACATTACAATATTACAGGTCATATTTTTTTCTTTACCTATAACCTATAAACATGAATGTACATTTCATAGGGAACACCATGCAACAAGGATGTATTAGCTTACATGAACTATATGCATTATGCATATATTTTTACAGCATGTATTAATATGAGCAATACAAATGTACCTTGATCATCCATGTTAGTTCATAGTGCATTAACCAAGGTTAACAGAAAAATAATTCAAACTCAATTTAATGTTGAAATTAACATACTAACAATGAACAATACTTCAACAGCATTTATTAACCGTAGTTTATGTTACAAATGGCATCTTATTGTAGTGTTACCATTTTTATACAAATACAAACAGTCTGCTTTTTAGAAGGCAACTATAAAAAAAAAAAATAAATGCGTTTCTGCTTTGTTTATGTCGGCAGCATGACGATGCAGTTTGCGTTTTCACATCACAAATTTTATACGTAACATTTAGGTCTGACTTGCGTGTTTTGATCACATTGTTTTAACTGCTTGAGGTAACGTTACTGCTAATGTTAGCGTTCTCTCAGCCTCGTTGACAAACATACACACTGCTGTTATTTACCTGTTAATGCAGCATCTAGTCAAGAAATTAATTACTTTAATGATTTGGCAACAAGTACTGTAGTGTTCTGTATTCATACCTTTTCGCTGTCGTGTTTTAAACTCGAATCTGATGTGTCAGCACTCTCCGTGCAGCGGCGCGCCCAGCCTCACGTGTGAATGTAAACAAGGCGTCAGTGAGTTATTTGGCCTCTAGAGACAGTCTCGTGCTATATAATGGCAGCAGGTCATTCTCAGAGCTCTTGTACTGTATAATAACAGCGCACCCGTCTCAGCCACTCCAGCAACGGACGCAATTATCGGTTTGGATTTTTAAAGATAACAATTGTTCCACCAGTCAGCTATCGGTGTCAATTAATTGGCAAAACCGATTAATCGTCGACCTCTAGTACCAATAAATCACAACTGGTTCGACGTTTTAGCTGGGAAGGATTTGCATGCAGTTATGTGCATTCTGTTTATCAGGAGCAGTTTTCATATTTCATTAACAGTTCATGATGCAGGCTATTGTGTATTCGCCATGGTAGCTGTTGTTTCCATAACCACAAAATGACACCATTTTCACTTTGTTATTTTGTTTATTTTTAAATTAGTGTGGTGGCTAGGGCTTTAACGATTTGACCAAAAATAAAAACCTCGATTAATTGAACATTTTACCTCGATTACGATCAATGAACGATTATTTTGCCTTTTTATTTATTTATTTCATTTTTTGCCCTCATAAGTTTAAGTTCACTGATAAGGTTTGTACTGTAAATATTTTCTACTATTAAAAGGTGGAATTTTTTTCTATTGAAAAAGTGCATGTATTAAAATATATGCCTATAACGGTTGAGTTTCTAAGCTACTTTAGTCACAGGACAGCGTTGACACTGCGTTTCTGCGCTGCTCTCTGCGCGCGATCTTCACGTGATGTGCGAGCTTCTGTCTGAGTGTCCGTGTGTCACAATATATCAGGCCTTAGTTCAACATAATACACATCTGATGGTCGAAAACTGGCAGGGCTTAAACCAGATACAAATGACAAAGCTTTGTGAGGACACAGGTGAAATGTCTGCCTTCAGGGCGCGCGCGTTGTCAGAGACGCGACACGGCTCAGCTCTGTGTCACAGAAAAAAAGCTGAGCACTGAATGGATACATTTTCCGTATTGTTGTTTTTGAATAGTGCACAATCGCTTTAAGTGTTCAAACTGGCAAGCCTTTAAACGCATGTACTTGACAAACTTTGAGCACGAAAGTGATCTGGCTTCAGGGCTTGCGCGCGCCGTCTGTGTGTGTCAGCGCGTAGGCTATAAGAACACCAATTAACTTACCTGTATAAACTGTAAAACATGCAGTTACTATAGTGATTTGGTGCATCTATACACACAGATAACTGCTCCTGCATCTCTCTGGGTGCCTGTAAACTGCACTTGATGTGACTGACGGGGCGGAGTCAAGTGAAAACCGAAATAACCGACATGGGGAAAACGTTGGTTAGAGGTTCTGAATGTCGGTTTCGGTTATTTTTCGATTAATCGTACAGCCCTAGTGGTGGCTACTTTATAGTATTAACAAAAACTGCTATTTAATATCTTTAACTTGTAGGCCTATTTATTCATCAGTACGAGTCATTCATACAATGTATGTGTTTGTTAAGTAGGCTACAGTGGGACATTACTTGTGTGCGTAATCAATTTTTATGAAATAAATGTGCCTTTTTTACATTATGGTAAAATTAGTATACGTCTGCACTGGACTAGTCAGAAATTCTCATTTGAGTTTACTCGGGTATGCTAACTGCTCAAAAGAAAACGTGAAGCCAATGTATAAAGTAAAATTATTGCGGTTATTATTAAGAGTGACTCTAGTGTTATTATTGCTGGTGCCCGCCATGAACCATGACTCCACAGCAGACAGAACCGAACCATGGCTCCAAAACCGTGACATGGGTGTATCGTTACACCCCTACACAGTACTCACATATATAATGTAAACAATTTTAATTTGGATGCGATTTAATTAAAAAGGCACTAAATGTTTTATTTTATAACCGATTGTTCCACCAATCAGCTATCGTGCCGATTAATCGCCAAAACCGATGAGTCGGTCGACCTCTAATTGTGACACCCCTATACCCTACTATGTGAATTTAAAAGTCTAACATTTAAGGACATTGCAGGGAATTACAAATTAATGGATTTGTCAAGAGAACTGAACTTCTAAAGCTATCCCATGGTCATCATGGGTGCAGAGAGACTGAATCCGAACAATGCTCAAGTCACATGCACTCAAGAGCTCTTCAGCTAAATTGCAACCTTCTGCAACTAGGTTAAGTACTGGTTCTCAGCTGGATGAGCATCCAGGCTGTCTAAGAACATACAGTTGAGTGAGAAGTGAACAGCTCTTAATCATGTGGAAACTTTAGTAATCACAATGTCATCTTTCACACAGTCACCCCCCCCCCCCCCTCCCTCTTAGCACTACTGTAGCAGAACTTCTCAACACAACCTCCAAAATATATCATCAAGAGCCGCCTTCACATACAGGCATTTATAGGAAACCTTATGATAACATCCTGGAGTCAGCACTGGACATTCCTTTCCAGAGTGTATGTCTGCATAACACAAGATACAGTACTTCAAATACAGGCCTGCACTGAAAGACCCCGCTAGCGGGAAATACAGCTCTGTGAAGCCATGCCAACGTTAATAAATTAGGCTTTTTAAGGGTGCACGTGAAGGGAGATGGATTAATTTGAGAGCAAACAGAGGCAGCTGTAGTAGTTTATGCAAAATGCATCATCCTCCACAGTGGTGAGAATGACCTGGAATTAATTTACCAGACAATAAACACCGAAGGAAGTCAGACAAACTCACAGAGTTTTCTTTGCGGCACCAGTCAGCATTCCACACAGGCGCACGGGAGGCGGACGTGCAGACGAATCACTGTGTCATTATGAGACGGATTTGGAAACCAAACCTTCAAAGTAAAGGAAGGCCGCCTGATTAGCACTCTTAATGGGCTCGTTTAAAAGTTTATTCACTGTATCCTGTTAACACAAGAAGAAATGTTGCTGCAGAGGGATAGTGCAAACAAAGCAAGTTTAAGTTAGTTGTAAGTCAAAAAGCTATACTATGAATAAAAATAAATGTCTAACAAGTTGATCCAAACGTATGTATTGTTTGACAGAAAATAAGGGATTTCAGGCAAAACTGACAGCCTCAAGGTCCACTATATAACTATAAAGTTTTAATATTCATTCTAATTGTGAGAATAGTTAAAGCCATACCACTGTGCTTATAAACCTTTAGCCACCATTCAGCTTCACTGAATCTTTTCCATATAATGAAAGTGATCATCCAACTGTTGTCAATATTATACACGTTTGGAGCATGAAAGCCAGCCAAGAAGTGACAAATTTCCTTTTTGGTTATTTTGTGAAGAAAATATAATTTACAGCAGCAAACAAGTCAAGTAAAAATAACCATTAGAACAATTTTCAAACCATTTTCACAGGTTCTTCCATAAAACAACCATTTTCTGCGTATTATGGGAAACCCATGTTGTTTTTAAACCGACTACTGCGGGTATTTCCCACACAGATATACGCTCGCCCCTAGACAACGCGACCACACACGCGCAATCGTGGAAAAGTTTCGACCTCTTCAGTTTCCACAGCGCACGGTGCCGAGTGACTTTAGCCCCGCCCACACTTCCTCCAGCGGAGACACGCGCGGTGGCTGATCTAAGGTCAGTTCTGCCGTGCCTCTCAAGGTGGGTACGTGTAACTAAAGTGTGAGAAACAGCTGTTCCAGGCTCTGGGAGCCGAGAAACCCGAGCCCCTCCTAAAGCACGCAGGAATTCGGCCATCGGGGCCTTTGTTTCAAGAAAGAGCAATGAACCCTGAAATATTTCCCCTTCTCAAGCTTAAAAACTTGCCTATCGGATGACACCGAAATGTGACCAACTAGATCACCACATTGGAGGAGACAACACCACGATAGTTCTTGTAGCCAAAACTCACTTTATCCTGACAAGTCCATCATGGATATCCACGTAACGTTACGTGTTGCTGGATGGGTTGTCAAGACAGCAGTTTTAATGAACTCAACAGTACATGTTTGAATACAATACTCAGATTCTCACAGTTAAGCTCCACGTTGCAGTTTGAGCTGAATAACGTTACACGCAAATAAAGTTGTGCGATAGAGCAAAAATAAAAAATACTAACAAATAAAAATATCATTTCCTTCTTTCTCAACTGATTAAAACTAGTTTCTGACACACGTTTACCGCACCAACCTTACAGACCACAACCTAAATAATTGGCAGTTTTATTTTATTTTTTTTAACTATAAATGTGAAAATGTTCGCAAAAGACAAAAACAAGTAAAAACTCACCGGTATATATGACGACATAAACCATTGAGGGAGAGGAAACAAAAAATCCCGGTGTGGTTACGAAAAACAATGCGTAACGTTACACGTGTGTGGAAAACCAACACGCGAAGTCCCAAAAATCATACTTGTATTTATTCATTAATAATTTTAGTTTATCGATTGAGATATGCTGGTTTGCTGTTAGCTCGCTGCTCGAGCCATAGAACTGAATGAAGGCTAACATTAGCTAACATTAGCCAGGGTTTGCGAAGCCAAGTTAACGTAAACAAACACAAGAGTCAATGCGTGTCGTGCATAAACATGCAACTTCCTGCTAAAACCAGTATAAAACAAAAAGGAAACCCCATCTAAATCAAGCGTTTTTAAATGCTCAGGTAGCCGAAGGTATATCCAACCCCAAATCTTGCATGGAAAACCATGGGAAGATCCTCCCGCTTCTCCAATCAAACTAACGTTACTTGGAATTTAATCAATCCTCATTTAAAAAGCTTACCTGAAATTAAAATGAAGAATCTATTTGTTTGGCCGGCGAAGGCTGACCAACGCGTTGGTATACTAATAGGGATGAAACAGCCAAGCCAGCCGGTGAAATTCCCGGACGGGTAACGTAGCTGTTCTCCTGCGTTTGCGGTGCAGCAAACCTTCCGCGCTGATGTAGATCTAGACCTTAAAATGGCGTCGTTCAGACGCAGCTCTTATACGAGGAATGCAGTTCATGTATCCTACCGCACACGAAAAACTAGGGCGCAGCAGCGGCTCGTCCAGTATGAAGCTAAGCGTTAGTATTATATTTATATGTTGACAGGTGATAATCAATCATTATTGTATCATATGCAGAGTATCCTGTCTAAGGTCTGGGTGTTTTTAAGTCCACACCGGGAATGTGGTATGCGCGGAGTAATATAGCAGCTACAGGAAGGGCGAGGTGCGTCCATTAGGTTGGAATGTGGGTGTTTTGAATGGGATGTTGGGAGCAGCTATACAAAGGTAACAGTTGTATTAGGGATGCAGGAAACGCTGCTCCTGCAGCAGGACGGTTAACTTAAGTTACACATTTTTTTTTTTTTTTTGTAGTAGCCTATAACTAATAGCTGTGACTTTCTTATATAGCTAGGTTATAGGTTTGTCTTTTATAATGTGATAAATAGGACCTAACGAGCACCGAATACTGTAGGCTAGTTTTGCTCATACAATGGACCTTCATCTTCTAGCCCTTCAGGTTGTCAGAGTAGCCTATATTTTTTGTGGTTAATAAAAATGTAATTTAACTGGAAGTTAGTTCTGAAAAAACAAAGCAATATTTTTTACTTCTGATAAATCTGCTGTTTGTTTTGACACTTTTATGTGATTTTACTTAATAATAATAATAATCAAAATAATGTGATTTACTGTGCACAAACGCATTTAACACTTCCATCTGGAAAACAGCACAGCATACACAAATAAAGACAAAAAGAAAGCAAGAACAAATGCTGTAAATATAATGTTTTTATTGTAATGATCAAAGATAAAAAAAGTCTATCTTAAATTCATGTATCATGTTTAAAAATCGACAAATTTAAATATGTCAGATGATTTGAATACAATTGGTTTCAAAAGGAAGACATACAGCTTCCATATGAGACATACACATGTATTAAATCATATAATAATTGAGACATATAGACTGAAACAGCAGCTGTCTAATCACTGAGAACGGTGATGAGGGCTGCAGGTTTTCATCAGTATGTTTTCTGCAGATGTTAGGGTCGTGTGTGTGTGTGTGTGTGTGATCCTCATTCATGTCAGTACATCCAACAGTCAGTATGCAGAGTGAAAAAAGGGACAAATAACCAATAATTTGTTAAGCACTTCAGACAAATGAGCATCAATTTCTTTTAATATGAACATCTACAGATTAAATCCAGAACAAACATTTAACATAAATGATTAATAACTTTATATTCATAATTTTAACAGGATGATACAAACTTATAAAATAACCACAAAAAAAAAACACCAACCACACATAGCATGATTCAGCAATGATGCAATTTACGAGATCACACTGTTTTCAATGCACACACTTAATTTGTGTTAGCACAATATTATTCTTGAATTAAGTGTAACAAAAAACATTGAAATGTTGTAACCCAACATCTAAAAAGTGTCATCAGTTTTTTAATTAAGCCTATACTTGACATTCAAAAATGGGTGTTTGTAAGTGCGTGTCTGTGTTTCCGTATCACCCTCCAATGGTAATTGTGTGTGCACATTTTGGGCAGTGGCCATGGCCACACTAAGTGCTTCTGAATGGTGGGAGTGTCCTTAACAAATTTAAGTGCTTTATGCCTTTCATCAGGCCAACCCCCATGACCCACACCAAAACAGATAGGATCTCTTATATCCTGGGTCCGTTCACCTTAAATAAAAACAAAAACAAAAAATAACATATGTTATGACTGGAAAAAAAGAGTCAAGAAAATCATTTCACTTTGAAAAGGAAATCATTACCACCATTTTTTTTTTCAAACAGAAAAAATGTATGTTATGATTCTGTTATGTAATGGAATGTACATTATAAACAAAATACATGCAGTTTTATAATATAAAAAAATATCCATTTGTCTTTTATTTAGCTTTGTCTTTTGGCAAGAGGTAAACCTCACTTTGAGTTCATGCTGAGAGTATCAGGTGTGAGGTAGTCAACCAAAACTCAAACAGTCATATTTTAATAACCTCCTCCTGTTCCTTATTTTCCTAACACACCATTCCCCAGTACAGATTCGCCACATTTACCACGTTCTGCAGAATCAGAATAATTTATCCTACTTTCACAGGTAGATTTTGCTTTGAGCGTTTTAGAGGAATAATATTTTTTCTTGGTTTTATATTGGAGTTGATCTGCTGCCTTCTTTAGCATCAACCATTTAAGCATTAAAGTACAATTATAAAATTAATTCTGAAGTCTGAAAAGGATTTAAAAAACCTAATCAAACATATACATTTAAATTTACAATGTAAATCTAAACTGAATAACTGTTATAAAATGCCATGGTAAATAATAAGATTCCTTTTAATTTTTAGGCAAAAAAATATATAATTGCTTTATTTTCTAAAACTAATCAGGTGAAAATCAAACAGTAAAAAAAAAAAAAGATTATTTGTTTGTCTTAAATGAAAGAATAAAAAAATACATATCTATTTAACATTTTCTCTATGATGGGGTTTGTTAGAGAAATACTGAACAAAAATGAAGTATCGTTATCAAAGGCTGATATTTTTGTTATCTTTATTCTCATCACATTCTTTTTTATGTAACAGAAATGACACAGTCCCATCGACACTGAGGAAATCAGTGAGACCGAGGGCTTTGTACCGAAGATTAGCAAGCACAGATCGATTGCAGATGGTATACAATAAAAGGGAGAGATATTTTCAATATTGATGCCATGTTACGTTCTCCTTATATCACATTTACATTCCACAAAATCGAAGGAAGGAGTCATCTTAATATAGACTCCATATCTTATTCTGCTTTCACAGAACTGCGTTTGTCTTTCACCTTTTTGGAGGGATCTTCTTAAAATCCAGAGCACACCTTAAACCTAGCAGAAAATCAATCAACTCTCATCTCCTCGCCTTAAAAGTGTGTGTGTGTGTGTGTGTGTGTGTGTGTGTGTGTGTGTGTGTGTGTGTGTGTGTGTGTGTGTGTGTGTGTGTGTGTGTGTGTGTGTGTGTGTGTGTGTGTGTGTGTGTGTGTGTGTGTGTAAACAGATGAACAGACGTAAGGAATCGGCTGCCTCATAATATATGGCTTTGACAATCCTCTGCTTCACTAAATAAACTCTCATGTGCAGTTGGTTCAAACATTCATACAATATTATGTAATCTGCACGCTTGTTAACATAAGGGTATTTTAAAGAACAAATAAATGCAGCTTGGATTAAAAATCTCGGTCACACTTTATTTTAAGGTGTCCGTGTTACAGTGTAATTATGCATTTAAGTACTGTGTAATAATAGCTACTACATACTATAGGGTTAGGGTAGGATTGGGGTTTGTTGTAGGGTTAGTTACATGTAATTATGCATAATTTATAGTTAATAGTAATACAGTAACTACATGTGACAAGGATACTGTAAAATAAAGTGTTACCAAAATCTCTCGTATTTTCTCTTTTTTGGCATATATTCTCCCACTAAGCAGAGATTCCTGATGTAAGCGCACTATATTTAATGCATTCATACTGACTTAATTTATAAACACAGCTTTACTATTGTTCATTTCTCCTCTAGACCGTTTTCAATGATCTAATCCTCTCCTTCCGCTCATGCTCAGTTTGCAGACCTTCTAAATATTTTTTTCTATCCTCTTTAAATAAAAGAAATCCTCACATTAACCTTATTGCATTATTTAAATTTGAATTAAATTTGAATTAGCTGGTGGACCATTTTCTAGGTAGGGCTGTGCCACAATTTTAGCAAACATACCAGCATGATTTAATGCTAAACAGTTAAAGAAAAAAGTTAACAGAAAAAAACATAAGACAAAGTTTAAAGGTTGAAACATATTTTAAATAAAGATAATTGTTTTAAGTTCAGAATTAAGTTTGAGGATGATTCACACAAAACTACAAGTCAAGCTGCAATACAAAACAGGACCTCATGGAAAGGCCAACAGACCACAGTCCCAGCCGCCTTAACCTTACAACATATAGATATAGATCCATTCAGAATGATTAAACTAAGCAAAACACAAATAAAAATAAATAAAAACATTCTTAATGCCCATACTGCATAAACACTGCACTGAACCTCGCAAACTCCTCTATAAAACACTCATGCGACCGTAAATGTGCTTGTGCAAAAAAAAAGCTATCAGTGCACCAAGAGCGTGCATGGTGTGTTTCATATTAATAATAATAATAATTACGCATGCGTGCTTAGTGTATGACTCCTGCCATTTTAATTGTCTTTACCACAACTTTACTGGTGAGATACTTGTTTGCTTTATTTAGCCTCCACAGACTAGTCCTTACTATAGCAGTAGCTCATTTCAGATAAGATTTGAGGATGCTGACTGGTTAAATGTTCTGTCATATCTTGAATATGTTCACAGCAATTGGCTAAACAGCTACATAGACCTGCCTCCTGTTGGCAATTTCTCAGAGCTGAACTTGAGACCTGCGGACAGGCAAAAAGCTTAGGCCTACATTTTGCAGAGAAGATTTTCTATCATATCATACACATTTCAATTTAATAATTATTATTATTATGTTGTGTGGCTCATGGGGGGCGTTGGCCAGCCGCACCTGATTTAAACATGCTTTAGTTTGTTTATTAAGATGTTTTTCTCGTGGGAAATACTAGCTTGTCAGATTACCACAATCTAAGTAATTTCAGGTTTTTTACCACTGGTTCCATTTGAGTCACAAGGCAGGCAAAATCTGACCCATCTAAAAATACCTATTCCAAAACAGGGATAATGACAATCCATAAACACTCAAAATAATCAAACAAATTGCTCTATTTATTCAGCTTCTATTCAGTCTTATGAAATCCATTATATTACATCACATGCACACTGTCAGGATCCATTATCATCATCCAAGTGCAACTATTTCGCCATCTTGGATTCAACAGTAGGCTATATATTGCATTCCATTCACTGTCATCTTTTGAACACTGTGATGAGCCTGTATAATATAGCTCTATCATTGATATCTACTCCAAACCCACAATAGCAAAACATTAGCATAGTCAAATGTATTCAAGCAAAATCTTACCCATAGTAACATGCAACTTCCTCCACTCCTGATGGGTCAGATTTGCACATTAACCCAGACATTCTGCAGTATATTAAAAAAGCAGTGACTGAGATTGCTTGCTTTCACTGTTCACATCCATTTCTGAAAATCTCTCGTTTCTTCTGGGACAGAAGGGGCATATGCGTGCTCCAGGAGGGGTGGGTTGGCGGGGGTGGCACCCTGAATTTTTAAACCTAGATTTCTAAGCTCTTTTTGTGGGGAAAAGACGCCGCAATCTGGGCCTCTTCTCCCCAGGAGCCATTAGGCATGGTTTGGTGGCCAGTATGAAAAGAGTACGAGGACTTGGCACAAAAGAAAAGAAAAACGTTTTGCTTTTTTTGGTAAAATATATATAATTTCTTTATATTGTGGTTTTCGGCATATGACGCAACCCTGGAGCTTTGGTAATGTGTGAGATGAGAAGTGAGGGGCTCAGTTGGCATCACAGCTCTTCAAATGAACAGCGGGACGTTTGGCCAGAAAAGGATGCAGGATTATGCTTGGATAAGGAGCCTATATCTATTATTTCTATTCAGCAGTCTCTTTCTATTGTGTTTATCTTTCATTCTCTATCCATATTTTGCCTACAAACAAATGTGCACTCTTCCCTAGACTGGATTCATGATATAGGCCTCTTAAGGGCTCCTTCACACAGAGAGCATTCTTGCATTTAAAAATGTAAGATATAAGAATTTTAAAACATGTTCACAGCGGTGCTCATGCGGGAGACACTAGCGGAGCAACGGTTAAAATGTCCGTCTAGTGGATGTTTACATAAAGCAAAATTTAAAAACAGCTAATGAAACGTTTGGGGACATTTTTGTTGTTGTTGTAAAAACACACCATGCCACACAATAGTATTCAACTGCGGAGTCGCAGAATTGAATAATGGCACGTTTTGTAAAATTTTAACTTTTTAAAATAGGGATAGTTCACCCTAAAATGAAAATTAAGTCATCATTTACATGATGCCGTTCTAATGCCGTATTCACTTTCTTTTATGAACCCCAAAAGGAGAATTTTTGAAATAATGCTTGCGCTCGTCCATATAATGGCAGTGAATAGTCAAGTCAAGTCACCTTTATTTATAAAGCGTCCAGCTTCAAACATTTTATTTAGCCGTATTTTCCAAGTGTTCTGGGGGGATACGATAGGGTTTGGTGAAAAACAAACCGAAATTGAAAGTGTTTTTTAACAAAATTCTTGACCGTGGCCACGCACATTCGTGAGACTCTAAAGTGCCTCAGTTTACACCTAACCCAGAAAAAGCACACAAGTTGTGAAAAAAATGAAGTAACAAGAAGTTGTAACAAGAAGTTATTGCGTTCACATCTGTCAACTGTCATTTTGACTATCATCAGACAAACAGAGTTCCGGTCTGGTGATATTTGACTTTTTTGGGGATTTCTAGGCATTGTATTTCATGTGTTTTTGTTCATCTTGATTTCTCAAGGTTTTTTTAATCTTGAACGGAGGGAACTGAGTCGCTAATACAATCTCACAAACGAGCACATTGTGCAGCCGTGCAGAAAAGGTCAAGAATTTTGTTAAATAATAGATTAAATTATGGGTTGTTTTTCACCAAACCCTATCGTATATCCCAAGAACACTTACAAGGCATGTGTCGCATGGGTTAATTCTGTGATACTTTTGCATCTTCTCAAAAAAGCTTGATGCTGGTCGTTATTTACTGCCATTATATGGACAAGCGCGAGCAGGACATTTAAAAAGAAAATTCTCATTTTGTGGTCCATAAAAGAAAAAAAAAGAGCATACGGCACTAGAACAACACCAGGGTGAGTATGATGACTTAATTTTCATTTTAGGGTGATTTATCCCTTTAACTTGACACAGCATCTCAAAAATGTGGCGCGCGAAAAACGCTGAAATAAACAGTGAGACAAAGCGCAACGGTCAAAGACACACATCTAAGACAAGTTTACAAAGAAACTAACTGTGTTATAACTGTATTAACTGAGTTAATAACTGTGTTCTGTGTGTATTTCAATTTAAACATGTGCTAGACGTTGCCTTTATAATAATAAAAATATCCAACCTCACAATATCAATGTCACAGAAACTAAACTGTGGTTGCTTTTCTCTATTTCTGTAATCAAAACAATCGAAAAAGTATTAAATTCGTCACCCTTTCTCTTTTTTAATAGATCACTAAATCGGAATTATGGTCAAATTCATAGTGAAGTGTTAAAGGTCAGAAATAAAAGAAGACTAGAAATAAATACAGGTTTGAACAACAGAAAACACAGATTTTCAGTGAAACCAGATATGGGTATCTGACATACTGTGCAAATATTTTATAAATGACGCATAATTAGGTGTGTTGGCTTTATGCAATTTACAGTAAACTGTATCAGCACGCACTGTGGTTTTATGAAATATCTTTTTACCAGTGTCAGTGTTGTTATGAATTTGACACGTTTGCATGTGTCCCTGCAATAAGCCATAAACAGCTATTTGGTAATTAAAAGCATACTAGTGGCACTAAAAGTGAATTAATTTCCTGGAATAGACTGTGTGTGAGAGTGAGAGAGGGTGAATGTGCATTGTGAAAGCTACGTGTTTCCAATAACACATATCAGAGAAACCATAGCAATACATTTTTGAAGTCTAACTCTCTCCATTTCTCTTCATCTTCCTCCTCATCCCCACCTATAATCATATCCAGAATTAGATCTAAAATGTGCATATGTATTTCTGTCTGAGAGAGTGATACAAGACAAGTGAAACTAATGTTAGATTTCCAGTTTGCTTCTCTAGCATAACTAGATTTTCTCCCTCTGATCAGAATCGTTCGCACCGTCACTGTCGGTTTTCTCAACACTTGTATATGTGTGACTGTGCGTCAAGAAATAGGACATCATCCTGTGACAGATGCTGCACTTTGCATTATTTATAGACTCGAATAAAGGACGGATGCATTTTTTTCACCTTTTTTAGTTAAGACAAAATAAAATGCAAAAACAGTATATTCTTGAGCTAAGCTGCACAATATGCAATTTATTGAAAACACACACACACACACACACACACACACACACACACACACACACACACACACACACACACACACACACACACACACACACACACACACACACACACACACACACACACACACACACACACACACACACACACACACACACACACACACAACATATATATGATGTATATATATGTGTATATATATGATGCCTGCCTTTACATGCACATTAACTTTAATGACATCTCATTCTTAATCCGTAGGGTTTAATATGGAGCTGGCCCTGCCTTTTCAGCTATAACAGCTTCAACTCTTCTGGGAAGGCTTTCCACAAGGTTTAAGAGTGTGTTTATGGGAATTTTTGACAATTCTTCTAGAAGCGCATTTGTGAGGTCAGGCACTGATGTTGGATGAGAAGGCCTGGCTCGCAGTCTCTGCTCTAATTCATCCCAAAGGTGTTCTATCAGGTTGAGGTCAGGACTCTGTGAAGGCCAGTCAAGTTCCTCCACAAACTTTCTGATCCATGTCTTTATGGACCTTGCTTTGTGCACTGATGCGCAGTCATGTTGGAACAGGAAGGGGCCATCCCCAAACTGTTCCCTCAAAGTTGGGAGCATGAAATTGTCCAAAATATCTTGGTATGCTGAAGCATTAATAGCTCCTTTCACTGAATCTGGGGGCCAAGCCCAAGCCCTGAAAAACAAACCCACACCATAATCACCCCATCCACCAAGTACCGCTCTCCTGGTAGCCGCAAAACCCAGACTCATCCATCGAATTGCCAGACAGAGAAGCTTGATTCGTCACTCCAGAGAACACGTCTCCACCGGTCCAGTTGTGCCGTGCTTTACACCACCGCATTTGACGCTTTGCATTGCATTTGGTGATGCAAGGCTTGGATGCAGCTGCTCGGCCATGGAAATCCATTCCATGAAGCTCTCTATTCTTGAGTTATTCTGAAGGCCACACAAAGTTTGGAGGTCTGTAGCAATTGACTCTGCAGAAAGTTGGTGACTTCTGCGCATTGTGCGCCTCAGCATGCGCTGACCCCGCTCTGTGATTTTACGTGGCCTACCACTTCGTGGCTGAATTGCTGTTATTCCCAATTACTTCCATTTAGTTATAATACCACAAACAGTTGACCGTGGAATATTTAATAGTGAGTAAATTTCACGAAACGACACAGGTGGCAACCTATCATGGTACCACACTTGAATTCACTGAGCTCCTAAGAGGGACCCATTCTGTCCCAAATGCTTGTAGAAGCAGTCTGCATGCCTAGGTGCTTGATTTTATACACCTTTGGCCATGGAAGTGATTGGAACACCTGAATTCAATTATTTAGAGGGGTGTCCCTCCAATATATGAATAGGGTATATATATAGCGTATAAGTAGAATACACATTTATCAATATGAGTATCTAAAGGTTTGTTTTAGAGATCAGACACTCATCGTAAGATTCCATGAAAATTCTAAACAGATTATGTTGGGAATTATCCTTCTCTGTTTAATGTGAGTATTGATTAAAGACGTACGAGGTGAAGCTAAAAACATATTTATAAACACGTACACTCCTCACTCACACACTTATATGTGCTGTCAGCACAACCTTGACATTAAGACATGCCCATAAAACACAATATACATGTATCTTCAACGTACACACGGGAATTCTTAGCCGCGGCTGGAATGATGACCTTCATCTAGCGTCAACATGGTCAGAAAAAAAGGGGTAGAAAATATCTGAAAATTTATGTCTATACCTTTTCAGATTGTATTATACCCCACAAGAATATCACATCCAGCCCATCATTTCAAGATGCCCTTGGACACAACAGCCTCGGAGATGGAGGCCTCTTTTTATATCAAAGGAGACATAAATTCCATTTTGCTGCCAGACTTTATGGACAGATTATTCTGAGAGAAAATGTACAGGACAATAGCAATGTACACAGAGGATAAATTCAGATGGATAGTTTCCCCTGTACAGCAGGACTCTATTTTTATAATAAATGTTTTTTGGACTGGTATTATTCAATTAGAGCCGTGTCTTTTTTTCCCTTAATCTTAAATTGTATGTTTCAAAAGGGTTGCATAACCTGTGGTAAGAAACAAACTAAATTGTTTTAATTGCTCTGCTGGTAATTATATTTCAAATTGCACCTCTAACAGACCAGCACAGTTTCAGTCACGCTTTCTCATCTGTGATTGGGTAGTGAATCACCTGAATACAAAATAACTGTTTCTGATTCGCTACAACATTTGTTTGGGAAACAAATGCATGATTCAGAGCTGTATGTGAAGTACACTGTGTGCTTTAAAATTAGAAAATTGCTGAGATCAAAGTTGTGATATTTGTAAATGTAAAATCACAGTAGACTCCCAGTATAATTCTGCCTAATTCTATTTTTATATGCAGCAATGTAATTTAATTTATTTTTATTAGTAGTTATTCAGTTAATTTTCTGGCTATGTTTCAGCTTTCCATTAGGGGGGAAAAACCCTAAAGAAATTATCAAGAAAATGTCAGTGTGCATGAACATTCAAATTATTCCAGACAAGTGCTCTTTGTCACACAGAAATGGAGGACTTTAAGTGTGAGATAAAGCCATATTTGAAGAGAAACATCATAAAGCGATTTTCCCTTGAAATATACAATTATTTAAATATTATTACACACTTCTGTACACGCCTTAACAATGTTCAGCAACTAGGTCTTAGCAATAGAACAATGCACAGTTTTAAACAGGCAAATCAGTCAGAAAAATATTTGTATATTTCAAACACTAAATAAATAATGCAGTTATCCTGATTTCATAATTTATTGTGCTTTTAAACAGCTTTTTACGTTTATAATGACAGACCACAGTAATCTCAAGTGATGGGTGTGATAAAAATAAAAAAAAATAATGAAGACATATTTATATTGATTGCTAAATGTTCCATTTAGCATGTAAATGTAAAATTAATTAAAAAAATATTATTATACAACCCTAATGGATAAAGGTATTTTAAACATGTTCTGTCTCAGACCAACGCATTTTGATTTGGTCAGTTAATAAGCAGATTACATCAAGATGGCAATCAGTTAGTACACGGAATAAAGTCATATTGTTCTGAATGGGATATGCAAGAATTTACAGTTTAATACCAGTAAAGCTCCGTTTTAGGCCTGTGTTTCATGTGAATCAGTCTAATACCAGTGTTCTTACGTTCCTTCTGGATGGATACAAGGGATTATAAATTGTCTTTCATCTAATAACAGTTTGCACTTCTCACCTCATCTACTAAAGCCTTGTAATCAGCCTAAGCTGATATACTGCAATGTGCAACGAAACAGCCCATTTCATGCCCTTGCTCATGTTAAATCTAACAGCACAAAGATACTGAAATGTTTTATATGCACACGTTGAGTATATTGCACAGAGGTGGATGACTTGCAGTAACAATCAGTTCTTTTTGTAAAGTTACATCCACCTGAGAAAAGTGTGCTATTTTTCAGAGCTGTGTTTTAATCACGATTTAGACTAGAGAAATGTCAAACAATTAGCCTGCATTCCAACCCATATTCACATGTTCTGAACAGGTTGTAAATGTAGTTGCTGCTAGGCCCACAGTAAATATTATGGCATTTTCAGCATTGGCTTCCCACCAAACCGAACATCCCAGACTCTCCGCTATGGCAAGAATTTGAAGTCAAGCCAATATTAGTACAGAGCAGAATCTGAAAAATGATATTTCACCACAAAGCCGCTCTTATACTGCACACCCGGGGAGGTGAGCCAAAAATTGATCAGCTCCTAAAAGCTGTATGATTCTACCTTAGGTAGCATATCGATCAAATTCCTACACGTCATCTCCTCAAACTGCTCGTCTAATCATAACCTGTTTCTCAAGCCATCATTAGTAAGTGTGAATGGGAATACTCAAGCATTAGCAACTCAGTGTCTTGCTAGAACATCGTTCCATTACACAGAACTAGGTATGACCGAAACCTAACTTTTACATACCTCAGATCTTATCCTTCTGCTCAGAAATATATATTATTCCCAGCTAGTTAAATGGCTGGAATTTTTGCAGGTCGAAATCTACTGGTACTGGAATCTCGTGATCCAGGGTCGACGTCTGAGTCCAGAAAGACATAATATGATGTAAAAAAGAAAATGACAGAAAATGAATAAGGAGACCAAGCCCATGTTCAGTCCTCTGTGGCTTTGTAAGAAGAAAGTGAGGCTGGAACACTGAAGATTTCGCTTTTCTTTCCCTAAATAAGTGGCTGTTGGAGCTTCAGGCCCCCCAACTGTGCACAGCATGGGCCTGGAGCTGGGAAAGCCAGAAACAGACTCACTTAGCACAGAGAATGATATATTGTGTAAAAAGAAAATGAATATCAGAATACCTTAGAAATATTTAGGACTTCTATGGGAGAAAGCCAGGTCATTCCACTTTACATCACATCACTTTATAATTGAAGGAAATGACCCAAAAGCATGTGTACACAAATACCTGCATTAATGCATATTCTTTTCTATATGTGCACTGGAAGCTTCAGCACCAAGAACAATTCCTTGTGTGTGCAAGCACACTTGGCAATAAAGCTCTTTCTGATTCTGATTCTGATAAATGAAACAGTGTAATGTAGCATTTTGAAGTGTGTAATGTTTAAAAAACTCAATATGACTTTTATCAACCTAAACATTTGATGTAGTTTATGCTTTTCGTAAAACTGCATAGGAAACTGGCACATAGGTTAGAACGAAATTGTTAAATTGTTGAAAGTCGTTATTTTTGTTTGTTTTTGCGCACAAAAAGTATTCTTGTCGCTTCATAAAATTAAGGTTGAACCACTGGAGTCACATGGACTATTATGTTAAAAACGTTTTTAATACCTTTCTGGACCTTGAAAGTGTTAATTAAATCGCTGTCTACAGAGAAGTCAGAGAGCTCTCGGATTTGATCAAAAATACCTTAATTTGTGTTCCGAAGATGAACGAAGGTCTTACGGGTTTGGAACGACATGAGGGTGAGTAATTAATGACAGACTATATAGGGACACTATCCTTTTGAGTTTAATTGATATTCACAGGCATATTAATTTGCATCATTGTAACAGTAAATGTGTGTTATTACTAGAAACACGTTTATAGATCTACATACACTGTTTCATCACTGTTTTTACACACAGACACAGTATTAGCAAAGTATCTCCCCGCTACATGCAGTCAAAACTGTCACATTTGGTCTCTTCAGACTGAGAGGGCAATGAAAGCACCAGTGCAGCTTACACACTGACTAAACCAACATGAACACAAACACACACTCTCGTCTATGTCTGGAACCTAATATCATGTTAATGACCCTGTGCCTAAAGGCAGCCTTGCATTATGGGGTTTGCGAGTAGCTGGTCGGTCGCTTTAGTGCGGGTGGATTAGGGAAATGCTGTGGCCCCTGTGCAGAGCGGGGTCACAGGACTAAAGGGTTTACCCTGCACACACAGACCCAGACTGACACTTTCTCATTCGGCTGTCACTTTGACTCACCTCTGCGAAGCTCCGCACCCTCTCCTCACAAAAGAGTCTCTCTTGTTTTCTTTCTCTCTGCAGCCAGACGCTCCTGCCTTTGTCCACTTCCAGCTTCTTTTGTTTTTGTCATTGAATCTTTATTTTTTGTCTTTCTTGTTTGCTTTGTATTTATCAATGTTTGGTCCTTTATTGTAGCCTGTAACGATATTCATTGCAAAGTTACCAAAAACTTTGTTCAAATTGTTAAAGCAAGATTGTTTAAAGACTATTTAATTGTGTAATTTCATTTCAGAATCAAATGTGATATTCATAAAATAAAAAAAAAATAAAAAAATACAATATACAATTAAACTTCTTACAAAATTACCACCTCAACTATATATTCTTCGGTTTTTAATATTTGAGAAATGTAGTTTAGCATAACTCCTCATTTATTTATTTATTTATTGAAACCAATAAATTTGATTGGCTAGTTTCATCTGTCATTCGTTTTTTTATGCATATAAAATGGAAAAAGATTCTTATTTGTAACCCTGGACCATAAAACCAGTCATAAGGGTCCATTTAAAAAAAAAAAAAGAGCATTATACATCATCTGAAAGCTGAATAAATAAGCTTTCCATTGATGTATGGTTTGATAGCCGAGATACAACTATTTGAAAATCTGGACTCTGAGGGTGCAAGAAAATCGAAATATTGAGAGAATCGCTTTTAAATTTGTCCAAATGAAGTCCTTAGCAATGCATTTTACTAATAATAATAAAATTAATTGTGATATATTTACGGCAGGAAATGTACAAAATATCTTCATGGAACATGATCTTTATTTCAATATCCTACTGATGTTTGGAATAAAAGAAAAATAAATATTTATAATTATTAATATAATATGACCCATACTATGTATTGTTGGCTATTGCCACAAATACAGTATACCAGTGCGACTTATGACTGGTTTTGTGGTCCAAGGTCACATTTATGCATTTATTAGCCTAGAATACAGATACATATTTACTAATGGAATTCAATAGGAGGCACAGGGACTGCAGCACACAGTTCTGTGGCTTGCTGTTTTGCCATATGGTTTGACATAACAGGCTGTTTTCCAAAAATAGCATGGCCAGAAACATAGAGGTCTCTCTCATTTGTTGGTCATTTGCAAAACTATACAGAAGGCCTAAATGAGCAATACAGCTTGAAATGATGTACAAAGTAATAAACATATTGCTTACTAAGGCCTTTAAATGCACATAGTGCAGCAGGCTCGTCATTGGTGACCCCTTCCATGCTTTTAAACACAAAGGGTTTTTAGCTTCAAAGCTAATACTGGTTCAAGACCTACAGTTGGTTTACATATGGATTGTGTCTTAAAATATCTAAATGGAGATCAGTTAACTGTGTAGTGATATTGAACAACAGGTAATCACTCTCCACATAAGTATGGATAAAGTATTTGAATGTTACCGTGACAACAAACTAACACAGAGAAGAATAGAATCTAACACATACTGCCATGGGAATATTCATCCAAAATAAACCAAACACAATGCATAAACATTATTATGGAAATTAGGCTCAACAGACAGATGTTTACTTGTAAGGCAGTTCAAATTCAAATAGTCAATAATGTATCATTTTATGGTAATAATCCAATAGCAATTTCCTCTTTTTTCCTTTTAATGATTATAAGAACTCTAATCTAAAGCCATCAGAAGCTTTAAAGGGATAGTTGACCCAAAGATGAAAATGATCCCATGATTTACTCACCCTCAAGCCATCCTAGGTGTGTATGACATTCTTCTTTCAGACGAATACAATCAGAGTTATATAAAAAAAATGTCCTGGCTCTTACAAGCTTTATGATGACAGTGAACGCCAGCCCAAAATTTGAAGCCTAAAAAAGTGAATCCAGGGGGAATTAATAATATATAGTTAATAAAGGCCTTCTGAAGCGAATCCATGCGTTTGTGTAAGAAAAATATCCATATTTAAAACTTTATAAAGTAAAATATCTTTCGGCAGACCGCGCCTCTCACGGTTCAAAACGCTTACTCTGACGTCATCGTTGGACCAGTTACGCATTTTCCCTAAGTTTAAAATGGAAGGCCGGTCCGCCGGAAGCAGGATATTTTACTTTATAACGTGTTAAATATGGATATTTTTCTTACACAAGCCTATCGATTCACTTTAGAAGGCCTTTATTAACCCACCAGAGCCGTGTGGATTTTACTTTTAATGGATGGATGCACTTTTTTGATCTTTTTTTAATTTTGGGCTGCCATTCACTGCCATTATATAGCATGGAAGAGCCAGGACATTTTTTAATATAACTCTGATTGTATGAGGTGTAAAAAGAATGTCATTTACTCCTAGGATGGCTTGAGGGTGAGTAAATCATGGGGTAATTTTTGTTTTTAGGTCAACTAACCCTTTAACCAGCTGTTTGAAGCAAAAGCGAGTATACACGTTTTAGAAATGAGAATGGTATTATCCGGTTGTTTCTGTTTTAACCCTAGCAAAAATATGGGGTCTGATATCCCAAACATATATAACATATCAGACAAAGGGCTTTGAATTGCAAAAGCAAATAAATGTTGATATTTTGCTTATAATCAGTTTTCAAAAGTAATTATAGGGATAATTAAAAGTTATGTCATCCTTAATCACCCTCATGAAGTTCCAAACCTATAAGAATTTATTTATTTTGTGGAACACAAATGAAGATATTTTGTCTGTAAAATGAATATAAATAGGGTCCAAAGTTCTATTCATGATTATATGGACAAAAAATATTCTTCAAAATATCTTCTTTTGTGTTCTACAGAAGCAGGTCAGTAAAATGACAACAACATTTAACTATCCCTCGAGAAGCATCAACAACCTGATATTTCAATGATAAGTATATTTTTGTTATTATAAAATAAACTCTGCGAGATCCCAAACAGAATATGATTAAGCCATGAAGACAACATGATATCTAAATTGAAATGCTTATTGCATACTGCCAAATTTGCACATTGCAACTTCATTGTAAAATCTTTTGTATTTGCAACCTTGGCCTGCACTTCCACAACACAATTTCTACTGGCTGCCCGAAGAGATGTCTAAACTAGATATATGGGTATGTGTGTGCGCATGTGTGCGTATGATAGACAGGGACACCGTCTCTTATGTTTCATTATCATTCCTGTTGCAGACCCTCCATGAAAGAGCAAAAATCCAGAGATTTATGAGGCGGCTTACCCCCCGTAGCGCACATCATCAATGCTCTGCGCTAACCAGACTAACTCTCAAAACATGCACATACTTAGACTCTTGCTTTGCCCTCATCTATGCCCAAACCGTCATATGAGCACATACACAGATGCTTCATGACATTTGCACACTGAAAGACAGACAGCACTGTATGGGGAGTGCTGAATTAAGGCTTAAAATAGTCCACTGTCAACAGATTGTCGCATTGTGACAATTGCATGTTTGCACGTACAATTGTTCGTTTTTTTCCCCCCCAAATAAAAGACATATCAAAGCGTGATTCCTGCTGTGCAGGCTAGTTAGAGCGAGCAGACAAGGGAATGAATTTTTCACAGGCTAGCCTCTTTTTCCCAACACACACACACACACACACACACACAGTCACATTCTACTTTAAGTCTTTTTCATAAATAATTGTGTGTGCAATTTGAGTGACAGTGTGGGCACAGCCAGTACAAATACTAATTAAGTTTCACAGCAGGGGGCGGAGCTGTAAGAACGATTACTTTTGACAAAAAGGAAATTAAACTCGCTGCACAATAACATCATTTGCATATTTATTCACAGAGATATGCTATAGATGATTTGGACTGGACTGTTAAGCAAGAGCGTTCTGTCTGCAAAACAACTAGTCATTTCCTGAAAGGTATCTCAAACTTTGCTATAAAACCAGTAATTTAAATCACTCAGTGGGTAACTTGGATTTTCACTTGAGTATAGATGCGGTTTCAGACTGCTTTTCCTATTTTCTGTTATTTGTTAACTTCATGAATGCTGTTTAGGATCTCAGCATGTGGAATTAATGTTTTAACATTTCCTATCGAAAAATATGCTAAGACATCTCAAGTAAGACAAAAAAAAAATCATGCTTTGGTAAATCCTATTTATGACAAAAAGTTGAAATTATGTCATAAGGGATTAAAATGAGAAAATCATGACTTGTGTCATAATTTGGACTTTTTATGTCATAATTGGCTTTTCATGTCATAATTATGACAAAGTTAATAAATATTATGATATACTATAGCAATTATGAGATTATAAAGGAGAAATTATGACATAAATTGACATTATAACATACTATGATCAATTTTTTTTTCATAATTATGACATAGAAATGAAACATTATTACATACTTACAGTCATAATTATGAGATAAAAAGGTTAAAATATGATATACTAAATCATAATTATGACTAAATCATAATTGAGATGAAAAAGTTGAAAATATTGATTTCATAATTATGACTTTTTAAGTAATAATTTCGAATGTCATAATTTCGACTATAATGTCATAATTATGACATCATATTTGACTTAGTAGCCTATGTCTTAATTTTGAATTTTCATCTTATTAATATGATTTAGTGTCATAATTTCGATTTTTTATGTCATGATTATGATGAACAAAAACATGTTTGTTTGTTTTTTTTCTTATATGGCGGAAGTGTGTTTCCATATGTGTATTGTTACACACACCTGGCAGGTGACTCACCTGCAGATAACAGTGAGGTCATGCAGGAGGTGAGGGGAGTGAATGACCTCTTTGGATACAAGAATGAGTCATTATGAGTAAGCCCACGCGTGCTGTCACTTACACCCACGCATACATTCCCACGTATCGGGTAAAAGGGCTAGTTCACCCAACAATGAAAATTCTGCTATAATTTAGTCCAAGAAATAGGCCCTTTATGCAAATACACGAATACACTCGAGCGCTTGGCTAAAGCACTACCAACGCACGGTGGCCTACTTCCGTTAATCTGGCCATAACTCATTAAAATACATAGGCTACATATACCTACTCACTTTACTTACCTTGCTCAACAATATTTCCTCCAAACTGTTGCCCCGCCATGATAGTATTTGACCCGAAAGAAAAATCTCGTCGAAAAACAGTAACAGTTAGGCTAAATCAGGGTTTTCATCAAGCCCCGAGATTATTTGGGGCGTGTTATGGTGGAAAACAACGGATGCAATATATATATATATATATATATATATATATATATATATATATATATATATATATATATATATATATATATATATATATATATATATATATATATATCTTACTTACTTTAATAAATATTGTATAAAGGACATTTCTCCAGAGCTGCTTTATAGATGAACTGAACTAATTCCATAACTGATGAATTTTACAGTTATTGAACCAAACTGAATCAATTCAACACTGAACTGATTTCAACTGGATGACTTTTTAGAGATGCTCTACAGCAAAATTGAATTCTTAATTAGGCCTATTGTATCATTATTTGTTTATCACTGTAAATATGCTTTGAAAGACTCTGAATTGTATAAAGCGCTTTATAAATAAAGGTGACTTGACAAAAATAATATTTCTATAGATAAAAATATTTTTATTGATATTTTCAGTCTGTTCCAAAACAAAAACAAATAAAAAAAACTATCAAACATTTTCAGAACACCTGGAATATAGTAAAAAAGTTGTATATAGACCACTTTTAGGATGCTGTATTGAGGCTTTTTGTCCTTTTTGCAACTTGACAAACCCTGGTCGCCAACTCACCATCCACTTTCATGATATGGAACAGAGAGCAGATAGAACATTCTTCATAACATCTCGTTTTATGTTCCATTGAAGAAGAAAGCCATAAACATTTGGAAAGACATGATTGTGAGCAAATGATGATAGAATTTTCATTTTGTGAACTATCGCTTTAAAGTAACCATGAAATAGAAGTTGCGATAGTCTTTTCTTTGTGACATATTTGAGTGAAACAGCTTCTTGAACAAAAAAAAAATGTAAAAGAAATGTTATCGTCTCTAATTGAGCTCATGCCTGTTTACCTACCCCTAACTGATTAACACTTATTAAACACGTTAGACGCTTTATTTTCACTTTTCTAATATTTTCTTAATTTTTATTGAAAATAAATTTTCAATAAAAATGAAAATTTTCGGATCTGATAAGGGAAAAGGGAGAAGAGCGAGTTCAGAAAAAGGCGGATATGAACCTCGGGTCGATTTGCGTCAAAGCTTGATACTATGTGTCTTACCCCTACACTATTGTTGCTGCAAATAAGTTTGTGATTTTGGCTGACCTAAGCAGATGTTTAGTAAACAAGGCGATATATTTGTATTTAATGTAAATGGCATCTATTCCAGTAAAATTTTTCTATGAGAGGAACTACCCATATTTTGCTTCCGACATCCATGGCAGGACTTGATTTCATGGTGACTGACGTGGAGATGAAACTATCTCATCATCCTGTAGTAGAAATGAAAACTGGCCATTTTCTTTATTTTGTTTATGTGTGTGTTTGTGAGATGGTGTTCCAGTGGGTTAAACCATGGAACTGATAAGCAGAAGGTTGCTGGTTCAATCCCAGCAGTCACCTAGCCTGACGTCGTCATACTCAATTCTAGTCAGAATATGAGTCTGATTCTGCTCCGTTGGGCTGTGATTATGGGGCGTGTTTCAACCGAACCAGGAAAGACCTCAATTGGATAGACCTACAACCAATCAGAGCAACCGAGCGACGCATAACGTTACTGTGCGTTCACACCGCCGCCGGCGAGAGCGTCAAAGTGGCCGGAAGTCATTCATTCTCAATGGGAGCCCGGCGGCGAGCTCCGGCGAGAGCGGCGCGGCGCGTCTTGGACGATTTGGGCGTCAAGGAGAGTTGAAGTCAGGTCAACTTTATGGTAATGAGCTATGACGCGGTTCGGCGGCAGCCGGCGGCAACCAATGGGAATGTAGAAGTGCTCCGCTTGAGATGATTCTAGAGAACGCAGTGCTGTAAACTTCGGTTCCGACCACATTAGTTCCCAAGCAAAATAGAGGAGGTTGATCACTGCTGGTGCGGCGGGTTTGATAAGAAGACGTGCAACATTATTTATCCACCACACAAATGGCTTTTAATTGGTTTATTTCGTTAGCAAACATGTAACTATAATTGTTAAGTTCTTTCTATCGATCTGCTTTTTTTAAACTTTCACATTTAAATGATTTCATGAGGTTATATTATACGGTTATACCCTACCTGTGGTTAGTCTGCACAAACGCAGATCAACATGAGTGTTTGCTTTGCAGCCCCTTTAAATGCCGTTTCAAAAAAGACCAAGCATTCGATCTACGTCAGAGCGGCAGCGCGTCCACGAATCTTTCTACAGCGTCGATGGCAGAGCGGCCAGAGCGAAGTTTGACGCTCTCGCCGGCGGCGGTGTGAACGCACAGTTAGTTGTCAAATGTCAACAGAACTCAACTGCACAAGTCCACGGGTTGAAGCGACCGCAATTATGTGATATACAGACCCAGGAATGCGAATTTTAGCAGGCAGTCCTTCCAAAATAACACATATTTTACCCCCCAAATGCCTTTTTTCCCTGAGAACCCCCTTGGAAAGCTATTGGGCTTGTTTTTGGCTAGTTTTGAGGAACGTTAGCAATTGGGCGGGTTTTGTTGTAAACACTTGGCACCCCTGTCTGCACGCACGCTGGACTAACGTTAGAAGAAAATGATGAGTGTAAACTAACTTTGCTGGTGTTGTAAAAAAAGAATTTAAGGATACACAGAGTACTTACCAACACGATCATCATTTCTGAGAGAAATAGTAAAGGTGAATGCATAAACGAACAAGTTCTCCGTTTAGGATTAGAACAAATTCAACCCAAGCGGCTTTTGATGACGTGGATTGCTACGTTACTGTTGATCATCTGTCCATCATTGTCTAAAGCCCGCCTGACAATTTCATTGGTCCGAACAGCTTCTGTTCGGGCATAATTAGGCTACTTCTCTATTGAGCAAGTCCAGACCGAACTGCCCGAGTAAAAATGTTGTGGGCGGGGCTAAGTTCGGCTGGCATCCAGGCTAGCAGTCACCACCAGTGTGTCCTTGAGCAAGGCACTTTACTCCATGTTGCTCCAGGGGGATTGTCCCTGTAATAAGGGCGCTGTAAGTCGCTTTGGATAAAAGCGTCTGCCAAATGCATAAATGTAAATGTAAAAATGTAAAATGTTTGTATTCTTTCACCGATGGGCTGTTTCTTGTTTTTAAGTCACTCTGAGTAATAAAAACATACTGTGCTCACATACAGGAAAGGGGCCTGCCATGTGATGCTGACTTCCTGCCATTCTACTTTACAAACAATGAGAGTAAAAAAAAAAAAAGAATTATAATAAATAAAAAAAATCTAATGTGTGTGCATGTGAAGGCCGGTTCAGGTTGTGTCTGTGAGAGATGTGTGTGGGTGGATTGTTTATGTGCGTGTGAGCAGAAGTGTGTGTGTTCAGGCTTGTAAGTCAATGTGAGTGATGCACAGGTTTTGTATGAGCAGGTGAGTTTGCTCACATTTGAAAAGAGTGTGCTTGTATGTCAGCTTTTTTGGCTTTCTGTAAAAGAAATGTCATTGTATTTCAGACATTGTTTATGCTTTCAATCTTTCAAACAATCTTATGTCAACAGACATGATCCTTCTATTATATCTGTCTGCCGTAGCGACTATTATATATTCTAGTCTAGTTGAGCTGAGCACTGACCTTGTGCTGTACTGCCATCTAGTGGCATCTCTGCGAAATGTTCTACATAAGAGAGCGAGCGCAGCCATTGTAACTTGATTGTGTCGATGCTTCAGTTCTCATCTGCTTCCAGTTATTTTAGCTGTACAAAAACTGTCCGTTATGCTGCTTATTATTGCAAACTGTAATTTGTTGTCATATTATTACTATCCTAATCACACTTGTAGTGCATATTATTCTACCGTTTACTGCATTTTATTATTATTCCACTTATTGTAGCGAATAATGAATCGTGTGCCCGCACATTTACAGAAAAAGCTTACTTCCGCGTTGCAACATAGAGTAGCCTAGCTACTAAGAGCATACAGTCAAACCAAAATTTATTCAGACATCATTACATGATCACAGTTTATTCGCTATAGTTTAGAAAATGGTAATGAAATATGACAAGAACTCAGAGTTAAACTGTGTCAGAAAAAAAAATCTTGATAATGTCATATAACTTTGATGGAAAGGTATGTAATGGGTTACAAGCAATCAGCTGTCAGCTGTTAAATAAGTAGCCTACACAATTAGATACTACCAAGGTCAACCAAGCAATGCTTCATTTTGTTCAGCCTGTGTCCAAACATGGTCAGGTCAGAGTGTCAAAAAAATAATTTAGGTCCCAGATTTTTATCAATTTGACTGGTAGTCCAATGTATGAAGAATTGTTGGGTATAATATGTCACAGTTTACTTATCTGTATATATGTACAGGAAGAGCGAGAGAGAGAGAGAGAGAGAGAGAGAGAGAGAGAGAGAGAGAGCGAGAGAGAGAGAGAGAGAGAGAGAGAGAGAGCGAGAGAGAGAGAGAGAGAGAGAGAGAGAGAGAGAGAGAGAGAGAGATGACCTACAATTCCCAGTGAACATTGCGCGAAGTGTACGGTTGCTAAGCAACACCGTCAGACGAAGATGGACGCTTCCGAGAGAGATGAAGTTACTTTACAATGAAATAACACTTTTGATGCGTCATTTTGGCACAAAACAATGTGCTTGAGAAACGCGTTGTGTTCGTTTCTCGTTTAAACGCAATACTTTGAAATAAATTTGATGAAAAAAACCTCTAACTCTTGGTCATCTAGCAGTAACTTAGCCTAAACAAACGTGACATCTGTTTGCCTAACAAAAAATAATTTCCACGTAAAGAAATATTAAAATGATTTAGCAAAATTTTTTGCAGACATATTAGCACATTCACCTAGCATATTTTCTCATTTGTGTGACAGAAAAACAAAATTTAGATGATTCGTTTTAATGGCATTTTAATTTCAGAGCAGGCAGATGTTGAGGGGGTTGACGAGTGTGATGGAAAACCCGAGGAAGAGCACAAGAAGTTAATCCCACATGACATGTATTACAGCTATGAAGACCTGTGCTCCAGATCCTTCATCACCGCAGACTCCAACATCCCACATAACCTACTGCACCTCTCGTATCCACAGCAACTAACACTAAAGGAACACTCTCTCTCTCTCTCTCTCTCTCTCTCTCTCTCTCTCTCTCTCTCTCTCTCTCTCTCTCTCTCTCTCTCTCTCTCTCTCTCTCTCTCTCTCTCTCTCTCTCTCTCTCTCTCTCTCTATATATATATATATATATGTGTGTGTGTGTGTGCTGCTGGTCAAACGTTTGAAATAAGTACGATTTTTAAATGTTTTTGCTCACCAAGGCTGCATTTATTTGATAAAAAATACAGTAAAAACAGTAATATTGAGAATTATTTTTTACATAAAATGTAATTTATTCCTAAAATGGCAAAGCTGAATTTTCAGCAGCCATTATGTGGGAGTATTGGGTGTATCATGATCCTTCAGAAATGATTCTAATATGCTGAGTTTCTGCTCAATAAACATATCGTACTCGGTTACTAACTTAACCTCGGTTCCCCTAGATACGGAACGAGTACTGCGTCGTTCGTCTTATTAAGATAAATAAGACAATACGCTACGGGAAAAAAAAGTTTTCTTCGATTCTGAAGCCTTTATAAAATCACGCAGTGAAACTGCACATTGATTGATTCGTGAAGTTAAAGATAACGAACCAATGATGCCGTGGTGTGCGCAAGACAATGGGGAGTGAGCCCACCGAAAGGGGCGGAGTCTCTGGCTATAAAAGCGCCCGTTTCACCATCGCAAATCGATTGGTTTCGACTGAAGCGACGCATGAGGCATCTTCATGCGGCAAATTACTAAGGTTTCTAAGGGAACCGAGGTTACGTTAGTAATCGAGTACGTTCCCTTGTGATACTACACGAGTACTGTGTCATTCGTCTTATTAAGATAAATAAGACAAGACGCTACGGGATAATACAATCACGCCATTCTAGCTAAGAGGACAACTAAATAAAAGTGTGAAGCGCTTAACAAAGTCCCCAAAACACTCAAGAGGTATGTCATCCACCAGAACCCCATTACTAGGGCCTCCAGGGGCCTAGCTTATGTATACATGGGGCAGACATTAGTTACTCCCAGAATATGTCGGGGATATAACAAAAAAAGCATGTGAGTGCAGCAGGTTTATGCAGAAAGGACCAGCGATTGAAGCGCAGGGACCTCTAGATTATAAAATCGAACAAATGTGGACGGTGAGGCCCAGCCGGCCGCCGTACAGATGTCATCAATGGATGCCCCCAAAGGACCACGCCCACAAGCAGGCCATGCCTCTCGTGGAGTGTGCTCTCACTCCCAAGGGACATTGAAGGCCCAAGGAGGAATACGCGAGAGCTATGGTGTCTACTATCCATCTAGATTGTCTAGGCTTTGTGACTGGAAGACCTTTCGTGCAGCCACCAAAGCAGACAAAGAGCTGCTCCGCCTGACGAAAGGAAGCGGAGCGATCAATATACGTCCTCAGGGCTCTGACAGGACAGAGAAGGTTCAACTCCTGTTCGTCCTGAGAAGGAGGAAGGGTGGAGAGAACTATCATTTGCGCCCTAAAGGGGGTAGATAGAACTTTCGGGACGTATCCATGTCTAGGTTTCAGGACGACCTTAGAGTCGTTAGGCCCAAACTCAAGACACGAGGGGCTCACTGAGAGCGCCTGCAAATCTCCCACACGCTTAACCGATGCTAGAGCTAGCAGCAAGGCGGTTTTTAGCGACAGGGGTCAAAGGTCAGCAGTCTGGATTGGTTCAAATGGAGGGCTTTTAAGGCCCCTAAGAACCACAGAAAGGTCCCAAGTAGGGACCGTGAGGGGACAAGGAAGGTTTTAGCCTCCTGGACCCCTTAAAGAAGCGAACAACAAGGTTGTTTCTTCTTATAGACTGCCCTGCTATAGGAGCGTGTGAAGCTGCTATAGCTGCAACATAGACTTTAAGAGTAGAGGGGGAACGGCCTTTATCCATTATGTCTTGAAGAAATGATAATATCTGAGATATGTCACAAGTTAGAGGGTCGTTGCCCCGGGTTTTGCACCAGGAGGCGAAGACGGCCCATTTTGAGGCGTAGAGACGTCTTGTAGATGGAGCTCTGGCCTGAGAGATAGTGTTTAGGATATTCTCAGGGAGATTTAGGGGCTCCCATTGAGAAACCACTCATGAAGGTCCCACAGCTCGGGTCTGGGGTGCCAAATTGTCCTTCTCGCTATCTATTAGGAGAGGAGGTCCCAGGGGCGATAACCAAGACAGCTCCGAGAACCATGGTTGGGTCCTCTAAAGAGGAGCCACCAGGAGAACCTTTGACGAACCTCGTCAAAAGAAGGGGAAGTGGAAGTGAGAGGCAGAAGAATGAAGGCGGGCTGAGTAGGGAGCGTGCCATGACTTTGTCATTTCGTCGTGTACTTCTGGAAAGAAGGGCGCTGATCGCTGAGAGGGAGCTTGACAACGTCCAGGCAGAAACCACTCATCCAAATGGCTGCGCGTGGATTCCTCTGGCGCAGACCACTCTAAACCGAGCTGTTCGACCTCTTTAGACAGAACACGATAGAGCTCTGAGTCACTAGAAGCTCTGGTATCAATCGGCTCCAAAGACGGCAAGGGGGCGGGGTCATGTTGCGAGCCCGACCACTCCTCAGCCTTTGACGCCGCTAAGGACATGCTGTCATCCTACAGCTCTTCATCAGATCCTCCAAACGAGACCAAGTCACTCAGACGTTGGTCTGGATGGGAGAAATGGACGGGGGGAACCTCTTTCTGTGGGGAGAGCGAGTCATTTGGGCGCTGAGCCGTTTGAGAGCGGCGAGTGGGATTGAGAGCGGCGAGCAGGGATCAACTGCACGAAGGCGAGAAGATCAGTGGCGAATCCAGCTTCAAAGTGGCTTCAATCCAAGTTCCAACGAAGAGATGTAATCTGCGTCGCTGAAGGAGAATTAATCGATGTGCCATGGTGAAACGGACGCTTTTATAGCCCAAGACTCCCCATTGGCTCGCATGTACCGCGCCGTCATTGGTTTATTTTCTTTAACTTTACGAACCAATCGACGTGCAGTTTCACTGTGTGATTGTATAAAGGCTTCAGAATCTGAGAAAAAGGAGTTTTCCCCGTAGCATCTTGTCTTATTTATCTTAATGAGACAAACGGTGCAGTACACGTGTAGTATCACAAGGGAACTTATTATTATCATTGCTGAAAAGAAAACAGTTGAGCTGCTTAAAATTTTTGTGGAAACCGCAGTACACCACCCTTCAAAAGTGTGGGGTAAGTAAAAAAAAAAGAAATTAATACTTTTATTCAACAAGGACCCATTAAATTGATCAAATGTGACGGTAAAGACATTTATAACGTGTAACTTTTTTTTTTTTTTTTTTCAAATAAAGGCTGTTCATTGAACTTTCTATTCATTATGATAAGAAATATCATGGTTTCCACAAAAATATTTAGCAGCAAAAACCTTTCAACTTTGAAAATTATAAGCACCATTAATAATAATTGAGCACCAATAATAATTTATAATATTTTCTGAAGGGTCATGTGTCAAAGACTGGAGTAATGGCTGCTGAAAATTCATCTTTGCCATCACAGGAATATATGATTAATTAAATGCAGCCTTGCTGAGTGTAAGAGAAGAGACTTCTTTATAAAACATTAAAAATCTTCTTGTTTTTATTCCCAACTTTTGACCATATAGCTGTATAATAGGTTTGTTGTCTTGGGAAGATTTCATTCCATTTGATTTGCTCCTTAAACTGAGCCCAGACATTCGTTTGGCTATGACTGTGGGCGGAGAGGAAACCTACAGCTATTGGATGAGCATATTTTGGCCTTCATTGCCGGAAATCTGCTCATCCTATTGGATGTGCACACTAAAGAGCAGCGTTACATCCGCTCTAGCAGCGGGGGCGGCATTGGTGCCATCATGGTACATTAATACTGTTATTTAGGTGGCTATATGTGAATGGAAATGCAAGGGCAAGTTAAAATATCAGCAACAACCAATAAAGGCCTTGACACATGAGTGTATGAGCAACATGAGAAAAGTTATAGCGCTTACTTTAAACAGGCTCAGACATATTAACATTTTACACTGTATAGAATGCACATAGATTATTATGCACAATTAGGTTATTATACAGATTTATGTGAATCTTAAGACCTAATATCTCCTTTTCTCTCTTTAAAGGCTCATCCAAGTAAGCAATATTTCGCAGTGGCTGAGAAAGGCCGTCATCCTAATATCATCATATATGAGTACCCATCCCTGCGGCCTTACAGGATCCTCAGAGGTAGGACATCAGTGACAGATCAAATGTCTTACAAAAGTATAACTTAAATTTGAACGGGATGTGATTTGAGATAGAATCATACATACATAATTTTGTGTTTAATGTGAAGGTGGCACAGGCAGCACATATAGCTATGTGGATTTTAATCGTGATGGCTCTTTACTGGCCAGTGTGGGTGGTGCTCCAGACTACATGCTTACACTGTGGGACTGGAGGCAAGAACAAGTAACACTGTGCAATAAAGCTTTTGGTCAGGATGTCTATAGGGTCACCTTTTCGCCTGACTGTGTCGGACAGCTCACTACATCTGGCTCTGGTCACATTAGGTCTGTATTCCTATAATTAATCCACTTATGTACAGCATTTACATTAAAAAAAATGTTTTTTTTCTTTAAATCTTTCAAAGATGCTTTTTGTATGTTAAGAAAGAATATTTATACACTACCTTTCAAAGGTTTGGGGTCAGTCATTTTTTTATTTAACTTTTATTCAGCAAGGATGCTTACTATTAAATTAAAGACTTTTATCATTGTTACAAAAATTATATTTCAAATAAACTGTCCTTTTGAACTTTCTATTCAGCAAAAAATCATAACATGAATAATGTTTTCCACAATAATAGTAAGCAGCACAACTGTTTTCAACAGTGGGAATAAAAATAAATCTTTATTGAGCAGCAAATCAGCATATTAGAATGGGCGTAAACCACCTTGGCTTTGTAAGACCGCATGAATTCGCTCCAAGGATCGGTAGCGAACCGCGGTGAAGGCCGCACGCCTTCAGTGTTTCAGCTGGAAGAATGGATTTGATTATAATATTCTTTATCTGACTCCATTTATCATAGTTGTCGCATTTAGAAGAGAATGGCAACTGGTTGTTTGATCATTTATATTTGATAGTTAATCATACATTTAATCATTCCGTTTTAACCCTTTGGTGCAATTATACCTTCCACATTGGAGATAGTTAATAATTACAGATTAATTCAGAAAGGATCAAAAATGTAACAATTTATTAACAATCAAGTAAATGTAAAATGTCAATCACATAATAGGCAGAAATCTCTTTTAAAAGGAAACACAAATTCTAGTTATGGTTACACTTAAAATAGTTTCAAATAGATGTAAACATAAACTCTTAATTATACTCAGTAGGCCTTTGCCTAAAATGTTAGATAGAGATAGAGATAGAGACAGAGAATCAAAAGAGAGCGAGCTACAGTTGAAATCCTCTTTTGTCCTTTTCCCTGATGTCACCAAATTCAAATATGTCTCTTTTAAAACTGACCAATCAGACCAAACCGTAAGACGTTTGAAAGTAACCAATCAGACAAAACTTCCCCCATTGAATCAAAGGTGTAAAAACCTTTTTGCCATCCAGCCATTCTTTTGTTCTTCTAACTCCAATTTGTCCCTCTGATGGCGTTAAGGGGGAGGGGGTTGAGTCAATTTCAAATATCTTGATCACGACGATGGCTGCTAACAGCAAAGCAGATGATTTTGTTCTATTTCAAATATCATTGATTATTTTCCACCTTACAGCTTTAAAAGGGGACAAGTATTCCAATAATTGGAAATGTCCAATATTTGATATTTCTTAATTCTGCTCTCCATTACGCATCACTCTGTTTGTTGTTAGGATGGCAGACAGTTTAAAAATGTAAATTTTTATGCTGGTTTGCCTCAGCGGTCTAACAGCGCTTGTAAAACTTTGCATATGATGTGGTTCAGGAAATGTGCTACCAGGATGTTGTGTCCATTAAAACACAGTTGATCCAGTACTCAATCCATACTCATTTATGGCACACATCAGCATGTGAATCAGGCCATAGTCACAGGGAATTAGACAGAGTGGAATGGAAGTTGGACATAGAGTTGCATGGTTTCTAAACAAAAGAACAAACAAAATCTTAAATACAATTAACACCATGGAAATGCAACCAATATATTCCCAATCGTACAATGCAACTATTTCAACACAAAACAATTCAAAATTAATAAACTTAAAATTTCAGGAACACACCAACTCTACAGAAAGCTCTTATTTAGGAGAGAAGGAAAGGACCGGTCTGCTTCAGCTACATGTTGCACCCATTAACAAACCAAACAAAGGCAACTTATCTATAATTTGGTGCACCTGAGGAGACCTGGCTCCTTTTTTTTAAACATTTTTGACACATTATACATACAAACAAGAGTGAATGTGTGCATATTTTAAAAAAAATATATTTAAATAGATTACTTCACAGCTATGTAGGCTATAATTAGACCTAGAACTTACTTCTTACTTCTTCTTTATTCCATTAAATCACTTTTAATCCTTTAATTATTTAATTTCTTTAACCCCCCCCCCCAAAAAAAACAACAACAACAACTTTGGTCACCCCAGTGTTCAAGACATGTGTACGGTCTTGTATTAGAATGATTTCTGATGGGTCATGTGACACTGGAGTAATGATGCTGAAAATTGCAGATTTGCCATTACAGGATTTAAAAAACAGTTATTGTAAAATGTAATAGTATTTCACGATATTACTGTATTTCTGATCAAATAAATGCAGCCTTGGTGAGCAAAAACAGAATAAAATCTTACTGACCTCAAACTTTTGAACAGTCTATATATGTGATAAGAGAGTTTGGGTTTAATGTTTTTTTAGATTCTGGAAAATGGCCAATACCTTCACTGGTTTAAAGTTGCAAGGGTTGCTAGGAAGTTTTGGAAAAACAACTGTAACAGATATAGAAGGATATGTGGAGCTTCCTGATGGAAAGGTTTTTTTCAGCACCTTCTTAAATTTTACATATTCACACACAAAAAACCTACACACTTTTTAAATGAAATATGTTATTGAAGAAATGAATTCTCTCTCTCTCTCTCTCTCTCTCAGGTTGTGTCAGGATCAGAGTGGGGGAACATGCTCCTTTGGGAGGGGGGTCTGATAAAGGTGGAAATATGCCGTAAAGGTAGACGCACATGTCATAGCGGAACCATTTACCAGTTTAATCTGGATGAGGGAGAACTAATGACTATAGGATCTGATGGTGTAGTCAGAGTAAGTACAGTTTGCTACATTTTTGCTGTTGTTTTATTTTCTGAAAGCTTTTAAAGCAATTTCTCCATCTTTTTCCTCAGAGCTGGAACTTGGAGACCATAGACACGGCAGATGCAGTTGATGACAGTGGCCTGTTTGAGACAGAACCCATGAATGAGATAACAGTAGGCCGTAATGTCAGCTTGTACTCTATGGTCAAGAGCTCCATCCCAGAAACCTCCATTTGGTTCGCTCAGGTATCCAATCTTTTTTAGATGTGGAACTTGCTTGCTTTATTTATTTATGACAATTTTTTAACCATCTAAGACCTAGTCTGAATATGTTTTTTTGTGTGTGTGTGTTTGATTTTTAACAGGACTCTAAAGGCAGTATTTGGAAACTGGATCTCTCATTCTCCAACATTGTGAGTCATTTTATACAGGAGCTTAATCTTTTTTTTTTTTCATGGTTGGTCCAATAAGCATTTGTTCTGGTCTTTTGTTTTGCAGACCCAAGATCCAAAGTGTCTCTTTTCATTTCATGCTGGTGCCATTCGGGGCATGGATGTTTCTGAAAGTAGCCACCTCATGGCTACTACAGCCTTGGACTGTAAGAAAAAATATAGCATTGATCAAACATATACCCACATACACAGACCTATAATGTGCTCTTGTAAACATTGACAAATACCTCTTTATACTACTACTCAGCCTCTGTCAGGGTGTTTGACTTTCTTTCAAAGAAAGAGCTCACGATAAGTCGCTTCAAACAAGGAGGGACAACGCTCACCTGGGCCTCAGACATGGTAATGTAAATGAGCCTCTTAGAAACATGTATATATACTCTATGTGCATCATGGGGGTGAGTGAATAGGGAAGTCCAAATATAATTTTTGGAAAAAAAAAAAATTCTCGGAGATACTATAGAGACAGAGCGGCATGAAACCCCCCAAAAAAGCTTTTTATTAGCTGTCGACCCCAACAAAAAGAGCGTTTAAGGACACAACAATTGATACAGGCAATTGAGACAGAGCGCAACGTGTCATATTACTCTGAGAACTACGCCCACTGGAGGAGAACGTAATCGGCAACAGGATAGGCTATATTGGCATACTGAGTGTCAGGATCCCACAGTTTGCCCATTATTCCTGCTGATGCTTCACATCTTATTGCCTGTATCCACTTTTGTCTCCTTAAAGGCTGGTTTTATGGTTCAGTAGCTTATAAAAATGTAATTCTCGTTTTTTTAGCTTGTTTGCTACACCCTGTCACACAGCAGCTTTTAGGCATTGTTCTGTCTTTTGTTAGAAGCAAGAAATGACAAGGAGGCTTCATGCAGTACAAAGTCAATGGAGAGGGTTGGATTACCCCCCCCCCCTCCTGGTGTGGGCGTGGCCTAAATGTGCTGTGTCTTGGGTTTGTGTAAGAGAAATATCCACATTTAAAACTTTATAAAGTAAAATATCTAGCTTCCGGCGGACTGTCTTCCGTATTCAACTTACGAAGAAAAGTGTAGCGCCTCTCACAGTTCAAAATGCTTAATGTTCGATGTTATCGTTGTGCCAGTTACGCTTTTTCGTAAGATGAATACGGATGGTGGTCTGCCGGAAGCTAGATATTTTACTTTATAACGTGTTAAATATAGATATTTTTCTTACAAAAACCCATCAATTCACTTCAGAAGGCCTTTATTAACCCGCCCGGAGCCGTGTGGGGTGGGGGGGGGGGGACAATCCAACCCTCTCCATTGACTTTGTATTGCATGAAGCTGCCTCCTTGTAATTTCTGACTGTAACAAAAAACTGAACTATGCCTAAAAGCTGCTATGTGACAGGGTGTACAGCAAACAAGCAAAACCCCCCCAAAAAGCTTTTTATAAGCTGTCGACCCCAACAAAAAGAGCGTTTAAGGACACAAAAATTGATACAGGCAATTGAGATAAAGCGCAACGTGTCATATTACTCTGAGAACTACGCCCACTGGAGGAGAACGTAATCGGCAACAGGATAGGCTATATTGGCATACTGAGTGTCAGGATCCTACAGTTTACCCATTCTTCCTGCTGATGCTTCATATCTTATTGCCTGTATCCACTTTTGTCTCCTTAAAGGCTGGTTTTATGGTTCAGTAGCTTATAAAAATGTAATTCTCGGTTTTTTAGCTTGTTTGCTACACCCTGTCACACAGCAGCTTTTAGGCATTGTTTTGTCTTTTGTTAGAAGCAAGAAATGACAAGGAGGCTTCATGCAGTACAAAGTCAATGGAGAGGGTTGGATTACCCCCCCCCCCCCTCCTGGTGTGGGCGTGGCCTAAATGTGATGTGTCTTGGGTTTGTGTAAGAGAAATATCCACATATTCAAAACTTTATAAAGTAACATATCTAGATTCCGGCGGACCGTCTTCCGTATTCAACTTACGAAGAAAAGTGTAGTGCCTCTCACAGTTCATAATGCTTAATGTCCGATGTTATCGTTGTGCCAGTTACGCTTTTTCGTAAGTTGAATACGGATGGTGGTCCGCCGGAAGCTAGATATTTTACTTTATAACGTGTTAAATATAGATATTTTTCTTACAAAAACCCATCAATTCACTTCAGAAGGCCTTTATTAACCCGCCCAGAGCCATGTGAATTACTTTTACAATGGAGGGATACACTATTTTGGGCTTAAAATTTTGGGCTGCCATTCACTGCCATTATAAAGCTTGGATTAGCCAGGATATTTTTTTTATATAACTCTGATTGTATTCGTCTGAAAGAAGAATGTAATATACACCTAGGATGGCTTGAGGGTGAGTAAATCATGTGTTAATTTTAATTTTTGGGTGAACTATCCCTTTAATTGTAAAAATAGGGCTTTCACAAATAAATATCCAATATCAATCAATACAGATACATTTAAAAGTCTCTAATATTGGCCGGTAACCAGTATAGTACCAGTATGTGTGCATATTGGACGTTTATGGAGAGTGTGTCTGTCTTCGCAGATGAACAGTGCTGGGGGTCTGCTGGTTGTTGGTTTTGATGATGGTGTAGTACGCCTCTTGGAGCTGTATAACCCTCAGAGTCTGCACACTGTTACAGGGCGCACACGCTCTGGAGACGCCGAACTCCGCCTTAGACAAGCTCTCAAGCCCCACAATGCACCTGTTACCGCCATCGCTTATGAGAGAAATAGAAAGATCATGGCTACTGGGGTAAGGGTTGAGTGAGTGAGTGAACATGATTTGTGTCAGAATATTCTGCTGTATTAATAGGATATTCTTTTGTCCTCTCTCTCTCTTTAGAGCACAGACAGCACTGTTTTCTTCTTTACGGTGGGAGAAAGATATGAGCCGATTGGGTTTGTTACTGTCCCAGGGCCTGTGCAAGGCCTGGAGTGGTCACCTCAGTCACATGTGAGTGATGATGTTAGTGCATCTTACCGAGGCTCTTGTTGTGACTGTATCATATATGGTTTATCGAAGCGCACTGAATTTTTGTGTATGTGTATGTGTATGTGTTTAAAGGGAAAAAACACTCTGCTGATCTTATGTCAAAATGGTCATGTGGTGGAAGTTCAGTGTCCTGACCCTGGAGCTCAGACCGGTGGAAACTCCTTCCAGCTCTCAGGACTTCCCACAATGCATTTCTGCTTCAGAAGCATTAAGTCCCGAATTAAGGTTACCCACTGAATCTCTCTTTGCCTTTCTCTCTCTATTTCTCTTGAAGTTTGTATTGTTGTCTAGTTTTAATTTTAATTATTAAACTAGTTTTCTAAATGTAATTTTAATTCTATTGATTGGGATTCATATTATTAAAATTAACTATTAATATGCACAGTGATTATACAAACAAAATGATTAAAATCACAGCAATTGTCTGTAATAATGTCTATAATGTTTAATGTTATAATTTTGGATGCATGTGTGTTTGCAGAGAGACGCAGAGGTAGCACTCAGGCAGGTCAGAAAAGAGGAGAAGAAGAAAGAGAGGGAGGAACGCTTGAAAAAACTGTTGGAGCAGAAGTCAGAGGCCACAGAGGAGGAACTACATGAGAAAGCTAAAGAAGAAGAAGAGGAGGAAGAAGTGGAACTGCCTCCTCTTTACGTTCCATCTCAACCTAGTCCTCTACAATGCGGCTTCTACTCAACACCAGGGTCATTCTGGCTTTCTATGGTAAAAACATACACTCACATTTTTAAAGAAAATAATACTTTTAGTCAGTAAGGATGCATTAAATTGATCAAAAGTGACAGTAATGACACATTATAAATATTTATATTTCAAATGAATGCTGAAAAGTTTTTTTTTACTTTCTATTAATCAAAGAATCCTGTAAAATACATCACTGTTTTCACAAAAATATTATAAGCAGCACAATGATAGTAATAAGAAATATTTCTTTCTATGATGTCTGAAGGATCATGTGACACTAAAGACTGAATTTTTTTTATTTGCTATCACAGGAAAAGATTACATTTTAAAATACACTATATTTCCAAAAGTATTGGGACACCCCTCCAAATCATTGAATTCAGGTGTTCCAATCACTTCCATGGCCACAGGTGTATAAAATCAAGCACCTAGGCATGCAGACTTCTTCTACAAACATTTGTGAAAGAATGTGTCGCTCTCAGGAGCTCCGTGAATTCAAGGGAGGTACCGTGATACAGAGTCCTGCACGGGTCCGATTTTGTAAACCCTCACCCGCCCGTACCCGCAGTGCTTAAAACTGCATCCGACCCGTTTTCCGACAACAGCACTAAATAAAATCCGCACCCGACCCGACCCGCTTAAAATAGAACTGACACCCGACCCGCACCCGCAATAAAATCAGTTTAGCATATTACATTATAGACACACTTACAAAAATGTTTATTGCCAGCATACATAAATTATTACACGACCATTAACTTAAGGAAAACTTCGGGACATTCTAAAACGCTTAACGTGGCTTAATGTAGGTAAGACACTGTTATTAAGAGACCAAACTCAGTAAACATAATACTAATAACATATACTATGTACAAAAAATCAGATGAGCCCAAAATTGTAACGCAACGCGTTTAATTACACGTTAAGCGTTTACCTCCCATAGAAAATCATTATAAGAAAACGCTTAACGTGGCTTAATGTAGGCTACTAAGACAGTGTTATTAAGAGACTAAACTCTTGAACCATAACAAAAATACTGTTCGATTGAACTGCGTGTGCTTGGTTTTGTTACCACAGTTAGCTGCGTGCTTCCTCAGCGATGAACTTCCACATTTGCGGCTATCTTTTCTTCAACTCCTCATGATCCATCTCGACGAGTGCAGGCAGAGCGCGCGCGCGGTTGTGATTCTCCTGGGAGGGCGCGCGCCGCGCGGTCACAAATAAACTGATATGGATTTGAAATTATTTTATCAACTTGAAATACAGGCAAGGCATATTTTTGTATATGCAAATTTTTAGGAACACATCTACAATATACATGCATATATTTTTATATATAGGCCTATATTCGTTTGCACGTGACAGTTTAAAACCCGTGTTTAGACCCGTGTTCTCCCTTGTCCGACCCGCACCCGTATCCGACACAGTAGGATGTTTTTCACCCGTTTCAGCAATATTCGCGGGTCACCCGTCGGGTACCCGCGGGTACCCGCACCCGTGCAGGACTCTGCCGTGATAGGTTGCCACCTGTGCAATAAGTCCATTCGTGAAATTTCCTCACTACTAAATATTCCACGGTCAACTGTTAGTGGTATTATAACAAAGTGGAAGCAATTGGGAACAACAGCAACTCAGCCAAGAAGTGGTAGGCCATGTAAAATCACAGAGCGGGGTCAGCACATGCTGAGGCGCACAGTGCGCAGAAGTTTACAACTTTGTGCAGAGTCAATAGCTTCAGAGTTAATAGCTTCAGACCTCCAAACTTCGTGTGCCCTTCAGATTATCTCAAGAACAGTGCGTAGAGAGCTTCATTGAATGGGTTTCCATGGCCGAGCTGCTGCATCCAAGTCTTACATCACCAAGTGCAATGCAAAGCGTCGGATTCAGTGGTGCAAAGCACGCCACCGCTGGACCCTAGTGTTCTCTGGAGTGATGAAACATGCTTCTCTGTCTGGCAATCTGATTGGCGAGTCTGGGTTTGGCGGTTACCAGGAGAACGGTACTTGCCTGACTGCATTGTGCCAAATGTAATGTTTGGTGGAGGGGGGATTATGGTGTGGGGTTGTTTTTCAGGGGTTGGGCTTGGCCCCTTAGTTCCAGTGAAAGGAACTCTTAATGCTTCAGCATACCAATACATTTTGGACAATTTCATGCTCCCAACTTTGTGGGAACAGTTTGGGGATGGGCCCTTCCTGTTCCAACATGACTGCGCACCAGTGTACAAAGCAAGGTCCATAAAGACATGAGCCGCTTTTCCACTGTCGGGCCGAACGGTTCTTAGAATGGTAAGGAACGGTTTCAGTTGTGTTTCCACTTGAGCCTGGTATGGCACGGCACGATTACCGTTCTCTGCCTGGAATTCTCGGCACGGTTAGCTAACCGTGTGCTGGTAGAATCTGTGAAGTGACGTCGCCACTCAGGATTTGTCACTTGTCCATTGCCTGGCTACCAGGCAGTTTCTCTGTAGCTGGCTAAGCTCTATTTGAGTGATGTAAACACAAATTAGTAATAAAATTACAATAAATATCTGATCATCCTCCATTATGCGGTTAATATTTACATCTCATATCATCAGTAAACCATTGTGTTGTCAAGGCAACGACTGATGCTTTTGTATTACATTACAAAGAGTACCCGTTATCAGCCCCACAGTGGAAAATGAAACCAGAACTATACCAGCTGGCCTGGATCGGCACGGAATAGAACGGTTACGCAATGAGAACCGCTCAGCCCGACAGTGGAAAAGCGGCGATGAGCAAGTTTGGTATGGAGGAACTTGACTGGCCTGCACATAGTCCTGACCTCAACCCTATAGAACACCTTTGGGATGAATTAGAGCGGAGACTGCGAGCCAGGCCTTCATGTTCAACATCAGTGCCTGACCTCACAAATGCGCTTCTAGAAGAATGGTAAAAAATTCCCATAAACACACTCCTAAACCTTGTGAAAAGCCTTTCCAGAAGAGTTGTAATGGCGGCAGCAGTCGCAGAGGGCTGTGACCGGCTACAGCAAACAAACATTAAATACGCGACAACTCAGACGTTTGCAGGTCTAAAATTTGTCAAGAATGCTGCAACATGGATATCTTACTGGTTCCAGTTATATCTTGTGGCTGTCCGCTAAAGCTGCTTTATATGGACAACAAATAAACAAAGGATTAATCCAAGATCATTATCTTCACGCATGTCAACGCAAACTCGCAAACGCAACTACCAAAGTCTGGATCATCGCCTACCGTCTCGGTTGGTTTCTTCTGTGCGTTTATTGCTTTCATGATGGGCCTGCATGCTGTCGAAATCCTTGCTCCTGTTTGCGATCGTCGGTCCTCTGGAGTGGCTATTCTGCGCGAGTACATTCAACTTCCACCTACCCAACCATCTTCAGTTTTGTGCGCGTCAAACGGCTGTCTACATTGTCCTGGCTGGGGGTTTGTACACGAACATTTTGGCAGACCAAAATTCCATCAGCCATTGTTCTTTTCCACTCTAACTATTATTTTTCATCGGTGGGTAACTGATGTTAAATCAAATGACTCTGATTAAAATAAGTCTAAATACGTTTTAAACACTTTTAATAACTATTCTCTTATTTATTGGAAATGTTGAGCTCAATCCGGGACTTGGCTCAAATATTTTGTGGACAAGTTTGGGTATATTGCATTTATGGGGACTATATGCACATGCAAATTGCAAAAGACATTTTTCTGCTGTACCGCAACCTCCATGTATGTTTTTACCTATAACTCGAAACTATTTACCCTATTTTAGAATTCCAGCTCCGACTTTTGCCCCTCCATCTTTTCTATGCCCTTTGAAACATCTTTTGCTTGTCCGATACTCAAAACAATTAAACCACAAAGAAAAAAAATTCACCTAAGAAAAAGCCCAATTAATTTAAGTCAACTTGGTAGCACTAGAGGCTTTAAAATCTGTCACTTAAATATCCGAAGCCTTGTTCCTAAAATAGACGAACTTAAAATCATGCTTGCGCAATCGAAGGCACATGTAATGGCAATCTCAGAATCATGGTTAACCCCTAATATTCCTGATTCTTTCCTTTCTATAGAAAATTATAAATTGTATCGTAAAGACCGTACTATTAAGACTGGCGGCGGAGTGGTCTTCTATGTGAACCAGAATTATGGACACCAAATATTAAAAGTTGAGACTGAAACTGAAACTTTAAAACTGATAGTACATTCTACCCCCCAACACGCAATTACGATTATTGTGACTTACAAGCCTCCTAATGTCACTGTTAGTACCTATTTATCTCAGCTTTCTAACATAATTAAATCTGTTACAACAAAAGAGCTTGTCATTCTTGGTGATATTAATCTTGACTGGAATGACAGTTCATCAAAATCTTTGAAAGCCATTGCAATGAAATTCGGACTTTATCAATTAATCAAGGAACCAACAAGAATTGGCAAAACACGTAGTTCAATTCTAGATCTTATCTTTACAAATCAGCCTTCAAAATATGCAATGTCTGGTGTTATAGATTCGGCTATTTCAGATAATTTGCTCATTTATGCAGTTAGGACAGTTTTAAAATCTTCAAAAACTCATGCTCCTCATTCTGTACCAAAAATACCAACTTCAAAATTACCGCAATTTAATGCAGAATTTAGTGTTACTGATTGGAGCGATGAGATGTCAATGGAAAATCCGGATCAAATTCTAACGCAATTTCATTCTAAACTTCAGAAAATACAGAAAAAATATATCACTGCCAACAAGGTTCGACCTAGGGAGCGTAAACTACCGTGGATAAATTCTGACATATTGCAAATCCTTAAACAGAAAGCCTCTCTCCTTAAAATATACAGGTTAAGTCGAACACTGGAGAGTAAAAATAATTTTATACAAATTAGAAATAAATGTACTGCTGAACTGTGTAAGGCTAAGGCGATCTATTTCCAACAACAGATTAGTATATCTGCAAATAACCCAAAGACGTTATGGCAGACCCTTAAGGTCATTACCGGCGAGAATGAGAAGAAAAAGAATGTCAATATTCAAATTTCCCTACAGGGTATACTTATCTCCGATTCAGAAAAGATTGCAAGTGTTTTTAATGATTATTTTGTATCATCTGTTAAAGAATTGGCAACTAATTTTGCAACTTCTTCATTCTCACCTGTTCTCTCTCTAACAACTGATCAGTTCTCATTCTCGGAGATCTCACAGAACGAGGTGATGAGAATACTGCGGTCATTAAAAAACTCTCATGCCCATGCTATTTACGGTTTAAACACTTTCTTTTTGAAGACTCACGCTGATAGCCTTATAACCCTTTTTCAGCATTTAATCAATCTTTACATTAGGCTTTCGATCTTTCCTACTGACTGGAAAAGGGCACAAATCACTCCAATTTTTAAATCCGATGACCCTACCATAGTTTCAAATTATAGACCTATAGCAATACTTCCAGCAATGTCGAAATTGCTTGAAAAAACCTTGCATAACCAGTTAATTTCTTATCTTGAAATTAATAACTGTCTCAGCGACTGTCAACACGGTTTCCGCGCCAAGCAATCTACCATGTCGGCATTACTACTCTTTACTGAACAAATTCGTAATGCTCTTAACAAAGGACACATCACTGGAGCTGTTTTTATTGATTTTCGTAAAGCCTTCGACACAGTGAACCATCAGATCTTGCTTAACAAACTTTATTCATTTAATTTGTCTTCATCTGTGATAGAAATGCTTTCTTCTTTTCTGATAAATAGGTCAAAAGCTGTTAAAATTAATCATGTAACATCTCAATCTTTAGACTGTGATATGGGCGTTCCTCAAGGCAGTATTCTAGGACCTTTACCTTTTCTTTTATACATTAATCTCCCCCAAGTGTGTACATATTCAGAAAGCTTACTTTATGCTGATGATACTGTGATTTGTTTCTCTGACTCAAATCCTGACGTCATAAGTTCCAAATTAACATTTGATCTTCAGTGCTTACATGACTGGTTGAAAAAGAACCACCTGACCATCAATGTAAAAAAAACGGAATGTATGTACTTTCATTCACCTAGAAAAAGTCTTTCTTATGTTGATTCTATCACTTTTGCAAATCAAGATCTTGCCACTACAAAGACTTATCTTGGTGTATTACTTGATACACACCTTACATACCGGGATCATATTTCTAATTTAACAAAAAAACTGAATCAGAAACTTTATGTGTACAATAAGATTAGATCATATCTTTCTTTTTCTGTTTCTGAAACTTATTTACATGCAATTATGTTTTCAACAATGTCTTATTGTCTTCCAATCTGGTCTCTTACTACTAAGGAAATTACTGAACCATTAGCACGATTATACAATCAAGCTCTCAAGATCCACAGTAATCTTCCAAAATGGTCCCATCATTGCATTGCACTTACACGCTCAAACGCTCTGACTTTCCAGCACTATATAAATAGTCATGCTATTACATTTTGTTTTCAAATTCAAAATGGCACTTCACCTACACTTGCTACACTTCATCCATCATCCAATATGAAACCAGTACGCCTCACTAGGTCAGTTTCACAGGCCCTTATACCAGTCCCTTCATACAAAAACAACTATGGTCAGAAATCTTTTTTTTATACATACACCAAAATTTGGAATGATATTCCACATCACATAAGAAAAATACCATCAATCACATGTTTCAAAAAGGCATACAAACTGTTTCTTCTAAACAGTTACAGTTGTACTCACTGATTGTTTATTTATTGTCCTAAATTTAGTTTGCACCGTTTGTATTATCGTTTCTAGTCGTTTGTATTTGTTTCACCTGTGCTAATGTTTTGTATGTGTTTTTTTCCCTTGTGTTTTAAATTGTTTTATGTTTTATGTTGTGCAGAACAGGAACCTGCTGGAAAAGAGTTTTTAAACTGAGTCAGGCCCGTTTAAATTGTACCTTAATGTTACTTTTTAACCTTTCCTGTATAATAAATTAAATGAAATGAGTTGAAGCTGTTATAGCTGCAAAGGGTGGGCCAACTTCATATTGAACCCTATGGATTCCGGATGGGATGTCATTAAAATGAATGTGCATGTAAAGGCAGACGTCCCAAAACTTTTGACAATATAGTGTATATTCAAATTGCAAAGTTATTTTAAATTATAATATTGCAAAATATTACTGTTTTTACTGTATTTTCACTCAAATAAATGCAGCCTTGGTGAGAATAAGATACTTACTTAAAAAAAAGCTTTCATATCCTAACTTTTGAACAGTAATGTTACTAATAAATGTGCTGTGTGTGGGTCACTAAAATGCCCCCACCCAACCCTCCTCCTCTCTTTCAGGGTGGCTATGACTCAGGGTATCTGTATCACTGTAAATTCTCTGAACAGCAGAGCGAAGATCCATTAGAAAGAAAAGATGAGCCCTTCTTCTTCTTACTTGTGCATGACACAGACCAAAACCCCATTCTCACCATCACTTTTAAGTGAGTTTTTTTTCCACTTGGTGTGTCTATTTGTGCATGTGTTACTCTAATAGCCTAGGAACTGAGAAATCATAATTATTTTCCTTATTTGATATCTATTTCATTGAGTCAGTATATTTATTCAGCAGTTAATCCGAAAGATGATATTTCCCATACCTTACTTCTACTCTTCCTGTCTTAGTTCAAGCAGGCAGTTATTGTTATGTGGCATGGAGGATGGCAGTATTCGGGCGTACCCCATACAGGCCTCGGACCATCAGCTCAGCTCCATGCAGGCGTACTGGGCCCTCAGCGTCCATGACAGCCATTACGGCCATGTATGCCACATCCGCTTCAGCTTTGATGACATGTTTGTCCTGACCGCAGGAGAGGATGGCAACATCTTTTCCTTCAGCTGTTTGCCAGAGGAGGAGCTCCAGAAAGCCATGCAGCTCAAACATGCCAAAGTGCCCTCTCCACGGGTCAGTGTAGGCTATATGTATGTTTGTGAGTGGGTAAGTGTGTGTACGCCTGTGTTTCAACTTACCTTACTCTGCCATGAAAACAGGTTGGACTGGAGATGGAAAAAGCAGCACAGGACATAGAGGATCCCTCTGCTTACAGGTGACAATGTGTATTTAAATAAAGCAAGTAATAGGGTCAAGGCTTTTGCCTTTATATGCTACTTACAAAGACACAAGAGCAGTGCTTATCTCTGTGTGCTATAGCCCCCCAGTGGGCCACAGAGGTAATAAACTACTATTCAACCCTTTTATGCTCACCAAGGCTGCATTTATTTGATTGAAGATACAGTAAAAACAGCAATATTGAAAAAAACATTACAATTTAAAAAACAAAAAATAATATAAATAAAAATAAGACACAGCATTTTTTATTTTAATATATTTTGAAATTAAATGTATTCCTGTGATTAAAAGCTGAATTTTCAGCAGCCAATTCTTCAGTGTCACATGATCTTTCAGAAATTATTCTAATATGCTAATTTGGTTCTCAAGAAAACATTTACTATTATTATCAATGCTGAAAACAGTTGTTCTGCCAAATATTTTTGTGGAACCGTGATTTTAACCGTGAACTAGTCTTTACTGTCACTTTTGATCAATTTAATGCATCTTTGTTGAATAAAATAATTTATTTATTTAACTAAATTAATCATGTCTTGTTTTCTTGTGATCATGTATAAAAATTGTCACTATCACAACTTATTTATCATAAGAAAATATTAAGAACATAGATCTCACATAATGTTATGATATGTTACTATAAGACATTGTTATTTATTTATTATTCTATATTTATAGTATTATATTTATGTGGTACTAAATTTATTTGGTTAAGGATTTTAAAATTAAGAACGGGGCTGAGGCTGCTATTTCCTCAAAATAAATAAATTGTCATCTTGAGCGATTTTATTTTTTATCACAAAAACAAGAAATACTAATTTTCTTTATCCATCACATCTTAGGGCTTTAAAAACACTAGTAAATAATGAGTACATAATGACATAATTTCCATTTGTATTATTATGCATGGTGCTTGTTTAGTTAGCATAAGTGTGTGTGTGTGTGCAGCATAGAAACAGCTAAACAGAAGCTGGAGCTGGACCGCATGCATAAGGAAGCTGAAGAGAGGAAACAGGAGCGGCGTAAGAAGCTGGCTGAACTGCAGAGTCGATTTCAAGCTTTATTGGAGCAGAACCAAAGCCTTCCTGAACACATTCGCCTCCATCGCTTGGTGCAAAGCTCTCACACGCCTCCCTGCTCACTCACCTATTGCAGTGTAATGATTACACTGACACAATGATCTAACATAATTTTTATGGGTGTTTGTAGGAGTTCGAACTGGACCTGCGCTTCCACACGGAGACTGAAAGACAGACTGAAGAGAGAGTGATGGAGGTCAGGAAAGAACTGGCCTGGGAGGAGGAGAAACACCGGATTGGCCTCAACAAACTACAGACCATGTACTATACCTCCACGCAGATCCACTTTTCTCCATTACTTTACATGTTTTTTTTCTCACCCTCATGTTGTTCCAAATCTGTATGACTCACTTTCTTCTGTGAAACAAAAAAGAAGATATTTTGTCCATACAATGACAGTCAGTGGGGTCCAAAACAACATTGTACTCTTATGACTTTCACTGAATGGACAAAAACAGTTAAAACATTTCTTTAAAAAATCTTACTTTGTGTTCTAAAGAAAAAAGAAAGTCAACGACATGAGGATGATTATATAATGAAAGATTTTTTTTAATTTATTTTAAATATCCCTTTAGTCTTACACCGTGTCTACACCGGACGCGAGCAGCATGGCGCAATGCGGCGCGACAAAATACAATTTAACCCATTATAATCAGTGATGTTGTCTACACTGGATGCAGTGCAACGCGACACGACAAATCCCCGACAATAAACTGATGCCTCATTCTATTCATGACGTACTGACATAAAGGACAACTGCTTTGCAACGGTCGCTTTGTCGCGTCCAGTGTAGACAACTTCTAGCTGTTGCGGCATGGCGCGACGCGTCAACGGTCACGTCCTGTGTAGACACTGTGTTAGATGTTTCTAATAAAGCTTTTAAAATAAAAATAGACACAAATGAGACAATTGTTGACACAATATAGGGGAGAGCGGGGCACAACCTAACGCTTTTTGACTTTCTCAGTTTGTGTAAATCCACTTGGGGTTCAGAGTATTTATTGTTTCCCACATTAATTGCACACGTCTAGTACAATTATGTGGTTTTGTTTCATTAATACAGTGTATACTTTTTTTTTTATTTACCCCGAAAGAATGGAAGTTAAATGTGACAACATGCCCCAATAGTGGGGTACATGTGGTGGGGCACAATGTAACATGACCAAATAACAGCTTAAAATGTAATCTGATATAATCAAAAAATATACAAGACAAACTAAAATATTTTGTCAACAAAATACAATTATTAACTTTTTAAAATAAAATAATGGCATTTTTTAATCATTAAAAATATAAGCATTTTTGAGATTGACTACAAACACATCGCTAAATTCAGCCATACAGCATATTTCAAAACATAATAATAATTAATATTTTCTGAATATTAACTCTCAGTCATTATTCACCCTTTTCTTATGGTTTTTCAAAAGAATTCATAAAAGTATAGAATATAATGGCATATTTCTAATAGGGGCTCATTGTAACGCAGTGTTACAACACACCTCACCTGCACAATTGGGATTGAAATCTTGGCTCGTGTCTTCTGCTGGTTAGATCAGCATTAAAGAACGATCTCAACTGTTAAATAACAGATATAAGATTAAAATAATATCTGATTTGTCTTATTTTAAATAAACACAAAAAACAGAGATGAAAACTAAACTTAAGTAAGAAATTTACTTTCGCTATGGTTAAATACATGTTCAGTAATATCTTCCAGAGATTTTTTAATTTTGGTGCTATTTTTTCTCTAAATAATGTTGATATGGCAACTAGTAAATACACCAAGTTTCGTCATTCTGGCATGTGTGGAAAGGGTTAAAACATGCACGTTACAATTAACCCCGCGTTAGGTTGTGCCCCGCGCTCCCCTACTATATAGGGCTATAAAATGACTAAAATATAAATCTGAGAAACTAGATGTTTACGCAAAAGTCTTAAAGGGTTAGTTCACCAAAAAATGAAAATTCTGTCATTAATTACTCACCCTCATGTCATTCCAAACCTGCAAGACCTTCGTTCATCTTCAGAACACAAATTAAGATATTTTTGATGAAATCTGAGAGCTTTCTGACCCCTGTGGTTCAACCTTAATGTTATGAAGCAACGAGAATACTTTTTTTCGTCGCTTAATAATATTAAGGTTGAACCACTGTAGTCACATGGACTATTTTAACTATGTCTTTGCTACCTTTCTGGGCCTTGAAACTGGTAATAACGTTGCAGTCTATGGGGGGTAAGAAAGAATAAGGTCTTACGGGTTTGGAACAACATGAGGAAGAGTAATTAATGACATAACTTTCATTTTTGGGTGAACTAACCGTTTAATTTGTAAATGCATTCTTATTGAATTGTAGGAAGAAACAATTGAGAATCACTGCTTTTATTTTTTCATGTTGCTGTTGTCTCTGTAGGTTCTGGGAGTCAGTGGTGCAGGACACGGTCACTGTGTATGCGTTTAAGAGTGGACATAAGATCTCCAACTACAGGCTGTTGGCTCTGTCTGCCATACAAATGCACCAGCACGGCACAGCGGCCTCTCAGAGCGCACCCATGGAACAAGAGCATTGGCGAAATAAAGCACAGCCCGGCAAAGAATCCAGCAACATTTCATGTGAGACAGGATGAGAGTTCTAACTTGACACTAAGACTTATTGCAGTGTATGTGTGCAGTCATCATTCTACTTCTCTATCTCTAAGCAGTGCAGGATGAGCTGGTAACAGATTCGGTGATGCAGTCAGGAAAGATGCAGTCAGGGTCTCGTAAACTGGCCAGCAGAGAGGCAGAGAAACTCCGCAAAGCTGCAGAGAAGGCAGAGAAAGCTCAAGCCATGATAGAGAAGAGGAAAAAAGAGTGGGCAGAACTGTAAGTGAATGCCAATGTGTGTGTCCCTTTGTCTTTGAGTTTTTTGTGTGTAACATTTTTAATACTTCCTCAGCTATGCCTCAAAGCCCAGTGAGGACTACGAGGACCCTAAGGATGTGGAAGCGATTCGATTGGCTAAAGAAAAAATGGGTGACTTTAAGCTGAAGTCAGCAAAAGACTTTACTGTACCTGAACACCTGAGGATGAATGTGGAGAAAAAGAGAGTGCAGTTAGTGGAACTGGAGAAGAAGGTGAAGGACATAATCATATCAGCAAAAATCACACTTTCTTTAACAAAAATGTAATCTTTCCACAAAGTAAAAGTAATATTGTAAACATAATATAGACAGCGAACTTGAACTGCATAATACTCTGAATGCATTATTAGAATATGAAAATGTTTATACATTTTTCAAAATTACAGTTTGATCTGTTTCACTACTGTTCAAAAGTTTGATTACCTTTTTTTTTTTAAAGTCTTTAAAGGTCCCATGGCATGGATTTTTTAATTTATTTTATAATGTATTCTGAGGTGTACTTATATTGTTAGTATGATTTTACATCATAAAATGTCATAATTTAGAAATAAAAGGCATTTTTTCTATACTGATGTTTGCCCTCTGGCTGAATGTCCTGTTTCAAGGGGCGTGTCTGCTGTGAGACTTCAGTAAAAATGCCCACTGTTGTGACTGGCTGACATCTTTGCATTTGAAATGAACGGAGGGGGCGTGGTTTAAAAAGGTCTACGAGGCACAAGCCTGCCAGAGAGACGGATGTCACTTCTCATCAGTTCTCTCAGCACGTCTCAGTTCAGTGAACTGTTGTAGTTACTAGCATATACTTCAGGTTATTAGTTTATTTCTAGTCGGAGGGGCTGTCACTCATGTCAGAAAGTTAGTAACTTTAGTAAATGATGGATCAGCGCTGACTCGAGACGCGAACCGGTTCAAAAGAACGATTCGTTCGCGAACCGGACATCAATGGACCAGAGAGCAATTGCTAAAAAAAGTTATATATTGTAACTACTGAGTTGTAAGAGCGCTAGTTTATTTTGTTTGTATCTGAGAGTTCTGAATAAACACGAGTCCCAGTCACGCCGATCCCGTCTTCCTCCTTATTCAACCAACTTTGTAACACATGTAATGTACCATTACAGCTGTCGAGATGAACGAGTTACGAGTAAGTGTTGATTATAGTATTATTTTTAGATATTTTCCTATCATATGAAAAGCGTCATTGAGTACACAGCGCAAACAAAGACACAACATCGCAGTAATCGAATGTAATCCAGTTTATTGTGGGGATAGCTGGCTAGCCTAGCCCGGATACGCTCACGCTTACCCCCCCCCACCCCCCCCCCCCCCTGCTTAATCTCGCGCCGCGCATGGTGCCTCCGCTGTGGGCGAGATGCAGTAGTGGGGGTCGGTGATGTTGAAGGCCGACCGGTCGGTGCAGCCCGAGCTTCGGCGTGCGTGAGATTTATCTCTAAAGATGTGGCTCTTCAGATGTTGAGCAGAAACTCACGACTGTATGCACATTTTAGAACAGATAGACGCGACGAGGACGTACAAAAACACTGACTCACAAGATAGAAAACACTAAAACACTGTTCTGTGTCGGGACAGAGAGAAGCCGCAGCATGTGCACGAATAATACAGGTCTGTGTGAACTTGAATAATTAGCTACAAATCAGAAATCACTGATCACAGATCAGAAGGAACTGAAAAAAGACTTCTGTTTTCATTTGAACATCCAAACACTGAGAAACTGCCAGCATTCACTAGTTCACAAGCCATGATCTCTCGAGGACAAACAAATATGGCGCTCGCATGGGCATGCCAAATTCTTTGGGCGGAGGAAAGGGAGGTAACTGTTCCTGTTATGACGTCATAACAGGAAAATTCAAGATCAGCTCATCTGAGCTGTCATTTTCTCAAAGGCAGAGAAAGACAGCCAGAACTCGGTTTACACCGATCAAAGTTTCTACCCACTTGGGGACAATATTCAGGCTAGGGGAACTCATATTAATGTTGAAAAACCTCATAAAATGAAAATTTCATGCCATGGGACCTTTAATGCTCACCAAGGATTTATTGATTTGATTAAAAATACAGTTGAACAGTAATAGTGTGTAATATTATTACAATTTAAAATAACTTATATTTTAATATATTTCTATTCTATTTTATTTATCCTTGTAATGGCAAAACTGAATTTTCAGCATTCATTACTCTAATCTGTGTTACATGATACTTCAGAAATCATATGCTGATTTGCTGCTCAAGAAACATTTATATTTATTAATGTTGAAAACAGTTGTGCTGCCTAACAATTTTTTGGAAACAAGTGATACATTTTTTAGGAAGCTTTGATGAATAAAAAGTTCATAAGAACTGCCATAATTTGAAATAAAAATCTTTTTAGCATTATAAAATATCTTTACTGTCACTTTTGCTCAATTTAATATGTCTTTGCTGAATTCTTACTAGCCCCTAACTAGTAATATACACTCGCCTAAAGGATTATTAGGAACACCTGTTCAATTTCTCATTAATGCAATTATCTAATCAACCAATCACATGGCAGTTGCTTCAATGCATTTAGGGGTGTGGTCCTGGTCAAGACAATCTCCTGAACTCCAAACTGAATGTCAGAATGGGAAAGAAAGGTGATTTAAGCAATTTTGAGCTTGGCATGGTTGTTGGTGCCAGATGGCCGGTCTGAGTATTTCACAATCTGCTCAGTTACTGGGATTTTCATGCACAACCATTTCTAGGGTTTACAAAGAATGGTGTGAAAAGGCAGTCCTGTGGGCGAAAATGCCTTGTTGATGCTAGAGGTCAGAGGAGAATGGGCCGACTGATTCAAGCTGATAGAAGAGCAGCTTTGACTGAAATAACCACTTGTTAAAACCGAGGTATGCAGCAAAGCATTTGTGAAGCCACAACACGCACAACCTTGAGGCGGATGGGCTACAACAGCAGAAGACCCCACCGGGTACCACTCATCTCCACTACAAATAGGAAAAAGAGGCTACCATTTGCACGAGCTCTCCAAAATTGGACAGTTGAAGACTGGAAAAATGTTGCCTGGTCTGATGAGTCTCGATTTCTGTTGAGACATTCAGATGGTAGAGTCAGAATTTGCCGTAAACAGAATGAGAACATGGATCCATCATGCCCTGTTACCACTGTGCAGGCTGGTGGTGGTGGTGTAATGGTGTGGGGGATGTTTTCTTGGCACACTTTAGGCCCCTTAGCCAACATTTCTAAAGAATGCTTTCAGCACCTTGTTGAATCAATGCCACGTAGAATTAAGGCAGTTCTGAAGGCGAAAGGGGGTCAAACACAGTATTAGTATGGTGTTCCTAATAATCCTTTAGGTGAGTGTATATTAGTGAGTGTTTCAAATTCATAAAAATTTAAAACAAAAAGCTTTACTAGCAGTGTAAGTTATGACTTCTATAAATGATTTTGTGGCTTTTTACCTCAAATAAATCTTATTATGATTATAAGCTCTTATGATCTACTAAATTATTTGATTGAACAGATATATGCAAGTGGTGGTCTACATATTTTTATGTATGCTACAGATCTTTGATAAGAAGTCTGAGATGAACTCCCGTGTGATGGCTCTTAGAGACAGTAAGGTGGAGATTGTGTCTCAGCTCCATGCCAAGGTGGAGCAGCTACAGGCAATCCAACAGCACCTGCCACCCGAAAAGCGTCATCCACTGCCAGCTGTGCCTGTCTTAATGCCAGAAGAGATGCCAGAGAGGAAACACAGATACACACGGGCAACCTTGGAGCGTTACGCCACTCTTAGGGTCAAGATGGCTTCCACTGGCCTGGATGCACAACAGAATGGGGAGAACATCCTGGAGCTGCTTGAACAAGAGACGCAAGACACACATACTGAGGCTCAGAACACGCACATTGAAGTCGTTGTGGAAACACACTTTCAGAAGCAGGAAGAGGAGCTCACAGAGCTAGAGAAAGAGATGAGAGAAGTTGAGGAGACCAGAAACCTGTACCAGCAGGACAAACTTCTTAAACAGGTGAGTTTGTAGTGCTGTGAATATAGAGGGGATTTTATTTATCACAATCCTTCAAATTTCTTTCTCTCTTTCTGCAGATGGAGGATGCAGTGTGGCGTTTCGACGCAGAGTTACGTGTGTTGCGTCACGAGAAGCAAGAGTTGGATGTGTACATGAAACTGGCTGATCTGAGACATGTGACCCTGTTTGAGGAGCTGCTGCTTTTGAAGGAGTTCGAGAAGAAAGAGGACATACTACAGGAGCGACTGACCACCTATATACAGGAAGAGCAAGAGATATGGGTGGGTGTGTTTTCATTTGTGCGTGTGGTTTTATGATGTGTGTGTGTCCAGTGCAGAACAGTTTCCATATTCATTATTTTGTGTATCAGGCCAAGATGCATGAATTTAAGAAGCAGATGGAGCTGAAGAAGAGAGACATTTTGAGACTCGAAGGGAAGGAGAAAACTCTCACCGCCACCTTTCAGGCTTCATTGGGGGAGAACAACAAGTTTGTGGAGTTCCTCACCAGAGTGTTTAAGAAAAAGATCAAGCGTACAAAGAAGAAAGAAACACATGGAGGTGAAGGTGAGCTCAAAGTGTGTGTTCTGTGTATTTCACCTGGTGAACCTCACAAAAATGTACACAAAAATTTATTAAGACCCTTTTTGCATTGTGACATTATTTTCAAGATGATTAAGCAGTTTTCATTACTGTAATACATCTGATTTTTTAACGATGATTCTCATTACTGTTTTGCAGTTATTTAAACAAATACTACCATGGTGTGCAAGTAATATATATATATATATCTTTTTAATTGTCTCATTAATGAGAACTGGTCAAATCAAAATTACTTTTGATTTTTGGGGTAAATTATAATGTAATGGCAGCAACTGTTAGGATACACATAAAATTGCCAGAGATTGCCATCATCAGAGTTGTGTTGAAACATTGAACATGTGATTTGAAATGTAATATTTGTTTTGTTTAACTCCTTCCATCAGGTGGTGATGTGACAGATGATGAAGATGACAGCGATGAAGACTCTGATGAAGAATCAGACAGAGATAATGATGAGGATTATGATGACTCTGAGGCTCCCCTGGACGACAGTGTTTGCCCACCAAGTAAGCTCATAATCAAAAAATCTAAATCGATGTCAAAATTGTGACAAGTAAAATGTTGAGCGGCTAGTAACTCTGGGAAACCACTAGCCACAATGGCTGGTGAGCAAAAAAGTTAATGTCAAGCCCTGTATATATAGGTTTCAAGGCCTTAACCATGTCTTGAACATTGGGGTGGATCAAAGGTTTTTTTTTTTGAGGGGGTTGGTTTTTCTATTTAAAGAAATTAAACAATTAAAGGATTAAAGGGATTTTAAGGGAATAAAGAATCAATAAGAAAGGTTAGAACATTCTAGGTCTAATTTTAGCCTATATAGTTGTGAAGTAATTAATTTAAACTCTTTGAAAATAACATTTAATTTAATAATATGCACACATTTACTCTTGTTGGTATGTCTAATATGTCAAAAATGTAATTATGTCACACTCGTCACATTCAATTATGATTGACATCATTTAAATGATTGCATATTTTCAATTAAAAATGGCAAAATTACATTCAAAAAGTTGAGTAGTTTGCATCACTGTATGTTACTATGGGTCGTTAAACATATCCATCATAAAACAGTCGTCAAATATTAAATGTTTAGCTTCTTACCAACCATGCACTCTTTCACTGTAAAAACTATAAGCATCTCATCAGAATTCACACCCATCTTCAGTGAACATTAAGCCCCGCCTTCTTTGATCTGATTGGCCATCATTTTGACATTGACGAGCGCTGTTAGACCACTGAGGCAGACGAGCCTAAAAAATTTACATTTTTAAACTGTCTGCCATCCTAACAACAAACAGAGTGCTGCATAATGGAGAGCAGCATTAAGAAATATCAAATATTGGGGGGGACTCAAAGCCTATGGTGGTTACGGCCATGATAGGTCCTGTCTCTGTGTTTCAGACTGTGATCCCGAGCTCTTTGATAACACACTGAGGTTGCGTGAACATCGTCTGGACGTAGAGGAGCAGTTGCAAGAGGATATAAAAATAGTTGACAGTTTAAAGAAGGAGTGTGACACACTGGCCAAGAAAGTGAGAGATACTTCTTTCCACGCCTCCCACCTTTCATTCTGTTATTTGTTTTTTTAAAAGAACACCCTAAAAAGACAGTATTTTTATTTGTGTAGGAGAAGATTGTGCAGAACAATCGCAAGGCAGCAGAGGGCGATCTGGAGCTCATTAATCGAGAAAAGCAGCAAAGGTTGAATGAAGTAGATGTGGTGGTGCCACTCAGACTGCATCAGGTGTGAACATAATTACACATACTGTACTTGCTCTTATGTTGTACATGTATTTACCATCTCAGCTTCTGCTAAAGTGTAACTTACAACCAATATCAAGTCTCTCTTTTTCTCAATCTGAGCAGATTGAATACGTGAATAAAGGTCTCTTGCTGGGTAAACTCGACTCAGCACTGGTCCTGAACACGGCTGATCTACAGCATTTGCAGAAGCGCATTGAAGAGTTACAGGAGGAGAAGACCGAACAGCGAGAGCTCTATAAACACGCCAAACAACAACACATACAGCTCAGACATGACCTTAAAGACATGGAGGCCAGAATAAAGGGTCAGAGATGTGCATACGATGACTATTTTAAATCACAGACTTACTTGCCTGCTAGTCATTATCTAGGCAACGTTATATTTCTTTAAACTTGAGGTATGAGTTTCAGTGTATAAAGTAATACGTTACATAAAATTCTTTGCAGAGTCAGAAGTACCTTGCGAGCAGCTAATGCTCATGAAGTTTGGACAGCTGGTGGAACTTGAAGTTCTGCAGACTCTCTCAGGCAACAGGAAGGTAGAGGAGATGAGACAAGAGGTCAGAGAACGAGACGGCAAAAACACACAGGAGCTCAAACACTGGGAGGTACACTGACATTAAGAACTGGTGTGGACACCTGTGATCCTGTTTGGGGGTTGTATTACACTAGCTTTCAAAAGTTTGGGGTCTGTAAGATTTTTTTAATACTTTTTGAAGGAAGTCTCTGATCAAATATACAGTAAAAGCAGTAGTATTGTGAAATATTAATACATTTTAAAATTTCATCTATTCTTGTTATGGCAAAGAGTTTTCATCAGCCATTTCTCCAGTCTTCAGTGTCAAATCATTCTAAAGTTGATTTGGTGCTCAAGAAACATTTATTATTATTGTCAATGTTAATAATAACATTATTATTATTAACATTGTTAATAATAACCCCCCCCCCCGATCAATTTAATGCATCCTTGCTGAATAAAAGTATTCTTTAAAAAAAAAAAACATTCTGACCCCAAACTTACACAGTAGTGCATGTTATGAGCAAATTATTAAGGTTACATTTGCCAATCTAGAGCGAATGTTCATTATTATTTGTGTGTGTACTAGGCAAAAGTTAATGAAGCAAGAGAGGCACTAACCGAAGTCACGAAAAAGAACACAGAGAGACTACGTAAAATGAACAGCCTGCTTAGCCAGAAAAAAGCATTGGACGACCAACTCAATTCCAAACAGAGAAAGACGGTATTCTTTTCTTTCTTTTATTATTAGCATTTCATCACTTTCTTTATTTAGTTCTTCACATTGATAAACGCCAGATTTAATACATTTCCGTTTGAATTTCTACAAACTGACTGCAGTTTATTCACAAATTAAAGGTGCACTGTGTAAATTTAAGTGACATCTAGCGGTGAGGTTAAGAATTGCAACCACTCACCCCTCTCTTTCGAAAGCACATAGAGAAGCTACGGTGGCCGACACAGGACAAAGATGTTGTCGTCTGAGACACCAGAGAGTTGCTAGCACTCTGTAGAGCAGTTTGTCTGTTTAGGGCTACTGTCAAGTCAACTTTATTTATATAGCGCTTTTTACAATGCAGATTGTTTCAAAGCAGCTTCACAGTGTTAAACAGGAAAATATGTGGGCAGATCAGTAATTTAGTTGATGTATTTAATATAGTTTAGTAATTAGATTTATTTGGATATTTAGTTGAAAATGTAGTGTCCCCAACTGAGCAAGCCAAGCCAAAGGCACAGTGGCAAGGAACCAAAACTCCATCAGGTGGCAAAATGGAGAAAAATAAACCTTGGAAGAAACCAGGCTCAGTCAGGGTGCCAGTTCTCCTCTGGCCAATTAACAAAAGTGTATGATTATTATTCTGGCAACTTTACAGGTCAGAGGTCATATTAGATCGAAATATTAGAAAGATCGGAGTCATGATGCCAGAGATGGGTTTATTGAGGATGACATGTTGATTAAACAATTATAAAATAGGAACATTTGAAAGATCGGAGTCATCACGCCGGAGACGGGTTTATTGAGGATGACATGTCGATTAACCAATTATTAAATAGGAATATTCGAAAGATCAGAGTCATCATGCCGGAGACGGGTTTATTGAGGATGACGTGTCGATTAAACAATTATTAAATAGGAATATTCGAAGGATCTGAGTCATTATGCCGGAGAGGGGTTAATTGAGGATGCCGTGTCGATGTGGCAATTTCATGGGGGAGTCTAATTGACACAGGGATACGTTGGTCATGTCTGGGCGCAGGTCCACCATCTGATCTGGATATGGCCCGGATCCGGCTGACTGCAGTAAACTTTGGGATAAACAGAGAGACTAACATTAGCGTAGATGCAATTTTTATGATGTAACGAGTACATCAGGTGTAATGGGAAGTGTTCCCGGTTCCGGCCGACCTAGCTAATGCAGCCTAACAATCATTTAACTGAGAAAAAAAAAATGTTTTATGTGTATGCCATAGTAAAGAGATGTGTTTTTAGTCTAGATTTAAACTGACAGAGTGTGTCTGCTTCCCGAACAATGCTAGGAAGACTGTTCCAGAGTTTAGGTGCTAAATAGGAAAAGGATCGACTGCCTGCAGTTGATTTTGATATTCTAGGTATTATCAACTGGCCATAATTTTGAGACCGCAATAGACGTGATGGAGTATAATGTGTCAAGAGTTCACTCAAGTACTGGGGAGCTAAACCATTTAGTGCTTTGTAAGTAATAAGCAAGATTTTACAATGTATGCAATGTTTAATAGGGAGCCAGTGCAGTGTTGACAGAACCGGGCTAATATGGTCATACTTCCTGGTTCTAGTAAGAATTCGAGCTGCTGTGTTTTGGACCAGCTGGAGTTTGTTTATTAAGCGAGCAGGGCAACCACCCAGTAGAGCATTACAATAATCTAGCCTTGAGGTAATGAATGCATGAACTAACTGTTCAGCATTTTGCATTGAAAGCATATGTTGTAATTTAGATATATTTTACACCCATGTTCCTAACTGACTAAGAGGTTTCTGTCAAACACAGCACATCTAGATTATTATCTGTAATCATATCATTAACAATAAGCACTTTTGGGGAAAGGGATTGAATATTCAACAAACCGAGCTTTATCATTTGTTAATCTGTTTTATATCTGTTGTTTATTTGTTGGACATCAATTACATTTTTACCGTTGAATGGTTTTGATGGTTTTTTGTATTTACTAATTCAGGGAACAGACACAGTCTCTATGTGATAATATCTAGGTGAAAGAGTCTCTATGTGTTGGGATTTATCTGACTTCTGTGATAGGAGACAGTCGGTTTAGCCAGTTTGTCTGCTTCCTGACCTGGGCCTCACTTAGTCATGGTTTAGCTCTAAGACTATGTGCCAAATTACTAGAGAGAAGAGCGGCACCACCCCAGGAAGGATGGATGCCATCCTTTTTCAACAGGTCAGGTCTGCCCCAAAAGCTTTTCCAATTGTCTATGAACCCTATGTTATTTTGTGGACACCACTTAGAAAACCAGCCATTGAGTGATGATAGTCTGCTAAGTATCTCATCACTCCGGCGAACAGCGAGGGGACCAGAGCAAAAAACTTCACCTGACCTTGTACTTGCGAGTTCACACACCTCTTTAATGTTAATTTTGGTGGTCTCCGACTGGCGAAGTCGAACATCATTTGTGCCGACGTGAATAATAATCTTAGAGAATTTACGATTATCATTAGCCAGCACTTTTAAAATTTCTTTGATGTCAGGCGCTCTGGCTCCCGGTAAACATGTGACTATGGTGGCTGGTGTCTCTATTTTCACGTTCCGTGTAATAGAATCGCCAATAACTAGGGCACTTTCAACAGGACACTCAGTGGGTGCGTCACTGAGTGGGGAGAACATGTTTGATGTTCTAATCGAAACAGAAGAGCGTTTTTTTGATCCGCGACTATGTTGTCTCACAGTCACCCAGTTGCCCTGCTGCACAGACTCTACAGCCAGAACCAAACAATGCACAGAGGTCACTAAGCTAGTCGTATCCAAATCAGTGTCTAAAGCTGTTACATTCTCACTACTCTCAGATAAAGTCTGGATGCGTGTCTCTAAATCTGAAATCTTCTCCGTCAGCCTGACTATCTCCTTACATTTATCACATGTTGCCCGTTCGCCGATGGAGAAAGATATACTAAACATGTAACATGCAGTGCAAGTGACAATGACAGGAGAAGGTAACATGGCTTACCGTGTTTGTTGATTAATCCAACGCACCACAGTTGTTTGATGGACACAATTTACTAATCCAACTCACCACAGTTGTTTGATGGCCGCAAAATGGTGACTTCACTGTAAGGGGACTCGCGGTGCAGTGGCGAAACTTTTAGTAATGACGGGCCCCAGTGCAGGCTATTACGACGGGCCCCCTGGGCTGCACTGTTATGAAAGCACTTTTAAACAAACACACACTGCGCTCGTGCACGATATCATGAAATATGTGTCTATAGCCTGAATTGTATTTATCGTTCAATTTACTGTATATGCAGAAATGACTTTTTATGTGCATATGATATGCAGTTTCTCATTTCTGCATATGAATTGAGCGATAAATACAATTCGTGATATAGATATGCACTTTCATGAGATCGAGCTGCGTGTCTAGGTAACCCTATATAAACACCTAACCTAGGCTACACCAACTAAAATCAGAGTCTTATCAGTTTCGTATAGTTCTCTTTGCGTGCGTCTCTCTCCAACACAAATGCGTTCATGTTCTTGATCGTACTTTGCTTTGGGGTAAAAAGAACTTTGAAATACCTTTGCAGCATTATACGGTTAAAGGATTAGTTCACTTTTAAATAAACTTTTGCTGATAATTTACTCACCCCCATGTCATCCAAGATTTCCATGTCTTTCTTTCTGCAGTCGAAAAGAAATTAAGGTTTTGGATGAAAACAGTCCAGGGTTTTTCTCCATATAATGGACTTCAATGGGCCCCAAACGGTTCAAGGTTTCAGTACAGCTTCAAAGGGCTTTAAAGGGGTGGTAAAACACATTCTTTTGAAGGCTTGATTGTATTTGTGGAGTGCACTGTAACATGTGTTCATGCTTTGTTTAAAAAAAAATGGCATTATTTTTCATATATTTGACCTTTATTCTACACTGCTCTGTCCCTCCTTGTAAAACGGTCTGATGCTTTCCGGGTTGTATGAAGCCAGTCCCTCAAAAATACGCAGTGGGCTGAGATTGGTTAGCTGGCCCAGTGTGTTGTGATTCGCTAACCGCAGTGCACGTTCGTCACGCCCCTTACCTTTACCGGTAGACTGTGCTTTGGTCAGTATTAGAAACAATGGCGTCAATAAAACCATACCAATCTGAGCTCGAATCAGACCCAGAACATTTTAGTGAAGATGATCGAGCATAACCTGTTCAGTCCTCAAGAGTAAAGACTGCGGATCTATAGTGATCGCTACTGAATGGCACTGTTACTTTTGTATTTTTAGAACGATTATAGCCAAATATCTGTCGCAAGAACTATTAACCCAAAATGAACACTAAACATTGGCTTTACTAGTAGCCAAATCACACACAGAACCATGTTTAGCATGCCTGTAGATAAACAATACATACATTTAATAATTTACACTAATGCCAACTTCGCTGTTGAGATTTTAACGTTAGTGTTTGTAACGTTAGGTGTTCGTCGGATAACGTTAAGGATGAATAAGCATTTAACAGACTGGTTTGCAGAACAGCGTTGTCATCTGTTTACTTCCTTGCTACAACGTACAATTAACCTATCACAGGAAAACACATAGATGAAAAATAAATCAGACTTACAGGTTGTGGCCCGTAAACAGCTTCTGTTTGTAAATCCAGCTTTCAGGACAAGCCGTTGTGTGATTCCTGCATTGAACTCGCGAAGATTGTGGAAGCCAATTCCTCATGTGCAGCAGGAGCCCCGTGCGCGTCGTGCATCCACGCACTGGCCGTGTTAGTCTCGCACAGCTGACGTTGTGTGAATCCTGCATTGAACTCGCGAAGATTGTGGAAGTTTTCCTCCGTGAAATGTGCAGCGGGAGCCGCGAGCCCGTCGTGCATGAACCGCGGCTCATGAATTGCAAATACAGATGAATATTGTCCATTATGTCACATTTTCCAGTCTTCTCCTCCGACCCTGTCTGTCTCGTGCTTTATGATGGGCAGCATCTGCGACCTGTTCCCCTCTGTCTAATACACACACGTGCATATAACATGCTGTATGTTAAACGCACTGCAATGCACCCCCGTCCCTAGGAAGGAAAGCAAGTACCCCAGACCTGCAATCCGGTTGAAAATAACAGCGTTTCGTCGGCATTGCAGCAATACCACTCCAGCCTAACTATACCACAACAACAGCGATACAAAATGGCCTCACCCCCCCTTATTTAATATTCTCGGAGGAGGGGTTTATGTAAATATTGAGGCTGGTGATGTCACCAACCCTGGAGGAATGTCTGTAGTTGCCTACTGGCCGTTTGCTGTAGTCCTTAGAAATTGATTTCTTTAAAAGCAAATATATCCCTTTGCTTTAAACTTTGAACGTTGTAACTTTGCAGATGTTGATTATGCTCAAGCAGCAACATTACATGCTAGCTAAAGTTAGAATAGTGAAATCGTGGTTTACCACCCCTTTAAACAATACCAAACAATGAATAAGGGTCTTATCTAGCGAAGCGATCAGTTTCTGCGAGAAACCGAGCAGTGTTTATGCTATTATTTTACCTCTTTTCAGACGAACTTTATCATGTCTGAGCTCAGCCATTACTTCCGCTAAGTGAGGTCAAAATACGAGCGTGGTCATAGATATATCAATCGTAGATTCCTCATTCTATTGATCCGTACAAGCGCTAATGAGGTATCTACGTATACATCTATGACCACGCTCATATTTTGACCTCACTTAGCGGAAATAATGGCTGAGCTCAGAGATGATCATGTTCGTCTGAAAAGAGGTAAAATAATAGCATAAATACTGCTCGGTTTCCCGCAGAAACTGATCGTTTCGCTAGATAAGACCCTTATTCATAGTTTGGTATCGTTTAAAGCCATTTGAAGCTGTACTGAAACTCATTTGGACCTTGAACCGTTTGGGGCCCATTGAAGTCCATTATATGGAGAAAAACCCTGGACTGTTTTCATCCAAAACCTTAATTTCTTTTCGACTGCAGAAAGAAAGACATGGACACCTTGGATGACAAGGGTGAGTAAATTATCAGCAAAAGTTTATTTAAAAGTGAACTAATCCTTTAATGAACATCCCAAACCCGTTTAGATGAATTTGAATAGGTGCTGCGCACATATAAAATAAAAAAAACACACAACAAATATGACATTTTAAAGAGAAAGTGTCTGATTGGATCATATCAATGAGGATACGTTTGCACCAGCTCTGCGATTTATACCACTTTAAAGCCACAAATATAATAACTATCTATAGGCCTACTAATTAAGACGTGTATTCAAGAAATCAAATTTATTAAAAACAGAAAGACGTAGCCTATCGTTTCAGCTTTATTCAAAGGCAAGTGGCAGAAACAGGCAAGTGGGTTCGTTACGCACTTCAATCCATTCCCGACGTTCTTGGTTTGCTTCTTATTTATTAAATCCAGGCAATTGGTTGATGAAACATTGTTTTTCCAAACGAAATTCAGTTTAAAGAAAGGCTTTCTACAAAACAAAACTTAATTAAGTGGTCAAAGTCATGTCTGTTCCATGTCTCCCGACATATTGCGCATCTTATGATGTAGCCTATTTTATTCATGATGTTCACTTTTCATAATCAACTTGGATGAAATAAAAAAATAAATGTATAGGCTACTATATATTTAAACATAAATTTTAAACTAAATAGGCTATACGTTTTCTTTAACACTCTGGTCGACGTACACGCCGGTGCGTTCTGATGTTTTTTTCCTCATGACAGCAGAAATAACTCACAATACAATACAATATTTTTGTCCATACAGATAAATGTGAGGCATAATTTTAAACTATAAATTGTCTACTTTTATTTGTGTACACTCACAATAACGACAAAACTTTGTGCTTTTGTAAAATAAAAATAAAAACAGGGTCCACTTTCAGCTGTCTCTGCGAGAATCTTTCTGAAACACGTCTGAAAGATTATCTGAAACTCAGCTAATACTTATCACAAAAACATGACGCTTGAAAATGCTACTTTTAAATAAAACAATTCACATTTTAGAGTGAATTGTGGTGCACGCTGGCATGGAGCGGAATATTGAGCTTAGCATCACACCTCTCTGCTTCGCTCACATGCTCTGATAAATACTATAAAATGGTCGTCAGTAAGCTCACCAGTAGAGTATCCTGCAGAGTCACTTCGTCGTTTGCGATGTGGGCAGGGCCCCTCTGCCGCTCGGGCCCCAGTGTGGCTGCACTGCCTACACTGTCTGTAGTTTCGCCCCTGCCGCAGTGTATGTTGATAGAATTGGCTCATTCTAAGGTAATAAAAACATAACGGTTCATTATGTAAGGTCTTTATACACAATTGAAAACAGTTATGTATATTATATTGCATTTCTGTCAATAGATCCTCATAAATACTACACACTGCACCTTTAAGCAGCAGCAGCACCTGCAGCTGTGAATTCACATGCAGGACACTTCTCAGACATTCAAAACGTGTGTTTGTTTAAGGTGGGTCAGTTCCAAGGCCGTCTGGTAGAGAAAAAGGAACTGCAGAGGCTGCATCAGCTGGTAGCGGCTCAAGCACAAGACATTGAGGCTCTCAATGATGAGATCTACGCTCTCTCACGCAAAGACGGACACATTCTCCCTCCGCTCGAAGCTGTCCCGCCTCCCATTCCCTCCCCGCCCCACAGACACACAGCAAGCAATTCTGGTGTGCACAGGAAACTCAACCTCAGCAGCAAAGCTGTGAAATAGACCCACATACACACTTTTACCCTAAGTACAAAATCAGCATGTTAGCACACAGACCTCAAACTATCAATTTGTTCCTGTAGACATATACGACTTACAAATATGCAGTTGTCTAAATGCAATAAATTCTTACCTTGGTGATTTGAATGTGTTTAATGTGTTTTCTTCCTCAAGATTTACCTTCATAGAAATGTATGTATAACCTCTAAAATTAATAATCAGGCAAGTTTAGGCATTATTTGTAATAATTAGCAGGCTGACTGTTATTTTGATTGTCAATTGATTGTACTCTTGTACTACATTGTGAAGCGACCCTGGGTTCTTGAAAGGCCCTATAAAAAATAAACATATTATTATTATTAAGTAAATCCAAATCACAATGTCAAAGCACTACTCAACCATATCAATTAGAAAATGAAACTAATTAAACAGTTACATTCATTCTGTACTGCACTTTTTATGAAATCATTAAATTTGAAACTTTTAAGTAATATGTGCACATAACCACAGAAAATATTTATATTTATTTTCCATTAAAATGTGTGTTAATATTAAGAATAATATTAAAATAAATGGTAAACGGTTACAGCACTTAAAAATACAAACTGTTATTATATTTAAGAAATCTAGTTTAGAAATGTAGGTTACTCATATCACGAATGGCATAAAAATGTCTGTCCTTAAAAATGACGTAGCCTATACCTCTTCTTCCCGTTTCTACTGTCAATAAATAAACGCATTTATTCAAATAAACAAGTATACCTATAACCTTTAGACCTATAAAACAAATACAGAAAAATTGTGTCACGTCCTTTGTGACATTCTGGTGCTGCAGGAACGTTTGACGCGTGACGTCACGAGATTTGCGACGCCCTCAGATTGAGAATGAAAGGAGGTGATACAGGAGAGGATGATGTACAGGATGGGCAAAATATGTACACTCAGAGGAACTAACGATAAAGTCTGATTGGTTTCGGAGATTCGACGACTGCTGTTGAAGACATTTATCACAATTCCGGTAGTAAAACAATACGACAATCTAGGTTCTTGGTTCCTTAGAGACAAAAGCATATTTCTAGTATTAGCTTTATTGTTGCCGTGACTAACGCCGTTCACTTGAAGAGGACAGATAATCTGTGGCGCGCGTATCATCCGGACGACGATAAATGTTGTAAGTTAAATGATTTCAACATTGACTGGGGATTCCTCACTTGTAAGTATCCAGAATCATTTATCTAGACGAAATCAAAGTCATGAAATTATCTTGTTTGATAATATAGACTATTTGCTACAAGATGGGCTGTAATGAAATGTAGATGTTCATTTTTAATGACTTAATATCAGTTTGTTTACGCAAGGTGTAGGTACCGCAGAAGATGCGGATGAACGTCATGACGACACATACGTAGACACGCCCATTACGAAAAGAAACCACGTGTCGTGATCTCTTAATTTACGATTAACACCAGTATGTGTGTGAGGGCTGTTCTGTGTGTTTTATAATCTCTTTATATGTACACAGATCTAATACCTATCCAATATTCGTTATGTAAGATTCGTTTTATTCCACAGGATTTGTGTGATCTGTGCTGGGCAAATATCATGCTTTCCTGACATTTTAAATGTTGAATTAGGTCTGGAATTTTCAAATGTTTTGATGCCAAGGACATCCATATATTATGTTTGTTTCACTATATTAGTAAGAACATTGATTTTATTTCAGGTTAATGACGTGTTCTATCGCCTAACTCAACCCCTATCCCTAAAAACCTACCATCACAGAAAACTTTCTGCATTTTTACATTTGTGTTGTTGATGTGACATGGCATTTTCACTGTCACACAAGATAAAAATTAATATAATTAATTTCATCATCATAAATTTTGATCATCATTTCAAAATGCAGTAAATGGTTAAACATTTCTTGGTCTTACATGGACCTATTGATATAAAAACTGCTTTGTCTTTAGCTAAATCTCAAAATTGTCCTATGGTGTGACTGTCACTGTCTCAAGCATGGTTCAATAAATTACAACTTTTATAAATGAAAAAGAAAAGCATACAAATATTAACAAATACCTCAGGCATAATTTGTGACAATGGACCACAAAAGCAGTCATAAGTCGCACGGGTATATTTGTGGCAATAGCCAACAATACATTGTGTGGGTCAAAATGATCAATGCCAAAAATCATTAGGATATTAAGTAAAGATCATGTTCCATGAAGATATCCTGTAAACCGTAAATATGTAATTATTAAAATGTATTTTTATGATTAGCAATATGCATTGCTAAGGACTTCATTTGGACAACTTTAAAGGTAATTTTCTCAGTATTTAGATTCTTTTTCACCCATAGATTCCAGATTTTCAAATAGTTGTATCTCAGCCAAATATTGTACTAACCTAACAATCCATACAGCAATGGAAAACAAAACTTTTTTGGAGCTTTTTTCATTTATTAAACAATTTTTACCCTTATGACTGGTTTTGTGGTCCAGGGTTTGGGATTGTCTATTTTAGTAAATGACAATAATTTTTTTCATCCAAATATTTCTAAAAGCATAGGAACTTGATATATTTTGTCATTGAAAACCATGTCCTCCAATGTGACACCATATCCTGATTTTAAATCGGGCAATTCCAGTTTAAGTTTAATTAGTTGTTTAATTATTTGAAGGACCCCATTCAAGGTTGTGTTACTGTGAAGCCCATGACGTGCACATGGTAAGATTTTGTCTCAGAATTGTTCAAATATTGATTTTCTTTTGGAACCACCACAAAAGGGTTAATTGTTGTCCTTTGGTACGACACCCCTATATTCTTAATTCTTTCAATGTCACACCATAGGACACATTTCAGTAAAAGATTTTCAAAAAACAGTGAAAGAATTTAAAAAGTTAGTGACCCCTTATATTTTCTCAATCATCAGACTTCACACTACATAATATGCATATTTTTCTTACCAAAAAAAAACTTTTTTTTACTGCTTATTTGTCAACTACCCATTTAAAAAAAAAAAAAAAAAACATTCTGTATGATTTATAATTATAAAATAGATTTCAGATATTGTCATCTTTTTTGGGGTACAGGTGTGGCTATTTGTGAGGGGTAAATGTTCTTACTTATATAGTGAAATATTATGACAACCGACAACACAGACCTCACAGAAACATTTGCAAAACACACACATATTTAAACGAAAAATATGTTTTTGCCGATTTGATCAGTGAAATGGCCTCACCCTCATTAGTTACAAAGTCGACCAAATTTTTTATTTAAATCTAGTGTTTTGCAAATGTTTCTGTGAGGGTTGTGTTTAGGGTTAGGTGATAGAATATACAGTTTGTACAGTATAAAAATCAATGTCTATGGAAAGTCCCCATAAAATATGAAAACCCAATGTGTGTGTGTTTATATATATAACTCTGTGAGAAAAATAGTTTGCATGATTTTAATGACCTCTTGTTTGCAAAATGCAAAATTAAATAACTGACTATATTGTAAAGGAAAATATTTAAAAAAAAAATGTCTTACTTTAACTATTTACATTATGAACAGTATTTTTTTTTCTTTCCACTATTAGATTAATGAACAAACTTAAAAGGAATCCCCTTGCTACACCTGGTGGTCCTACTTTAGGCTAAAGTCTAACTTCTCATTAGCTAACAGCAAAACTATCAAGAAGGATAACAAATTATGTAAAAATTAACACTAAGCCTTGAAATCTAATTACCAACATTCTTACTTATTTGTGGTTGCTGATGAAACACAAGATCCTTAGATCACTAATACCGAATCATAGTGTGTTTTAATCTTCAATCTCACTGGTCTTTGTTGTTTATAGAAGGCCAAAGCTGGACGTGTTCTAGTATTCCATTAAGAGGTTGCCAAGCTGGACGAGTCCAGTTCTGAGTGCTCGAGGACAGACCCTACAGAACCCGTGCATCTCGGACCCATCCCAGAAGAGCAGTATGTAGGTGAAGGAACCGAGGAACCAGTGCCTCTAGCGCTACATGCCCGCTACAGGGACGCAGAAACAATCACAGGTCAGATAGTGCGTCATTTCATTACAAGATGCTTAAGATGTACTAGTGTTTTTTTTTTTTTTACATCTTTTTCTGGGTCTCTGTTGTAGATGTTTGTAACAGCACAGAGCTCCCTGAGGTGGAGATTATCAGTCTGTTGGAGGAGCAGTTGCCGGTCTACAGGCTGAGGGCAGACAGTGTGTATGGCTATGAGCACGACGACTGGATCCACACGCCTCTCATCTCACCTGACACACGCATAGACCTCACCTCTGAGCAGATTGAGGAGACCCTCAACTATTTTTGTGAGTCAAAGAGGCTTGCTCTCATTATAAAAAGTTATGACCACTTATTGATTAGAGTCTATCTTCTCTAATATTATGTTTATGATGGTAAAGGTTTGTAGTAACAGTGATATGTGGAAAACATTGGTGAGGGTAGAACCAAAAAATGGCAACAATATTGTACAGTTCATCATACTAAAGTATACTAAAAAACTTTTTTTTACGGAGTGTCTATTTACACCAAGTGCAAATAGCATGCCTTGTTGGCAAGTGCTATTCGCTCTGCCTAACAATGCCTGTTTGGGAAAAACAAGATACGTGAGAAAAAAGTAACGTGAGTATCTTAACGTTTCCAGTGGCATAGTCAGTAAAGCATAAGGCTCAAAGACCTAGGTTTTGACGCGATCGACCCGGGTTCGAATCCGCCTTTTGCAGAGCTCGCTCTTCTCTCTTTTCCTATCACATCGGAATGCCTGTGTCCTACGTAATACGCTGGAATGCCAGTCTCTCATGAAGTTAGAGATTACAGTTTGTAAAGTTTTAAATGTGGATATTTTTCTTACACAAACACATAGCTTTGCTTCAGAAGGCTTTTATGAACCCCCCGGAGCCGTGTGGATGGATAGATGCACTTTTATGGACTTCAATACAGAAACAGCCATTCACTGCCATTGTAAAGCTTGGAATAGCCAGGACGTTTTTTAATATAACTCCGATTGTATTCGTCTGAAAGAAGAATGTCATATACACCTAGGATGACTTGAGGGTGAGTAAATCATGGGCTAGTTTTAATTTTTGGGTCAACTATCCCTTTAATGAAAATGTAAGAATGACTTGTGCTTTTTTTACAAGCCAGAATTAGAATTGAAAAGTCCTTTCTTTCTTACTCTTTTGTTAAGAAAATGTAACATTTAATGAACAAAAAAAAGGAATTTCTTGCATGTTATTTATCTAAAAATCTTTGCTAAAAATCAAATTAAACATAATTTTGTGGGAAAACCGGCAGAAAAACAAATATTACTTTTTTGAGCCTTGTGCTTTTTTTTTGCTGCTGCCTATAAATAATTGTTAGATTAAAGTTACTGCTTGTCTGCTGGTTTTTTTATCAGGTGGAGTGAGTTGTGCTTTTGATATTTTTTGTCACGATAAAACCTTTTTCCTTGCCATATAATATGATATTGCTAATTTTACAGATTTTATATAGCCTATGTAGCATAATATGTAATGTAGGTAGTTCAAGGTGTTTTCACTGACATGGCTCAGCCAGTAGATGGCGCCCGTTTCTTTCTTCTGCTTCCCCACACTGGTTTTATAATTGATGTACAGTTTAAAATAAAGTAAAGTAATGTAAAGTTACAGCTGATCGCAGCCCATATATTATGTAAGTTATATACTTCAGCATTTGATTTTTTGCTATTTTTTCTGCTATTACAATAGAGTTGCTGTTTCACTGGCCTTATTGTTTTCTCAGGTGCCTGAACTGACTGCTTGTGAACTATTTTGTTGAAAGTTAAAGGATATAAACGTTACATATTAATGTACACATGTTTATAGTAAACTACTAAAAAAAGTTCTTAAATTGTTCTTTGGCAGGGTGTATGGTTCCATGAAGAACCTTTATCCAAAGAACCTTTCCATTGCACAAATGGTTCTTTGTAGCGCAGAAAGGTTCTTTAGACTATAAAATGGTTAGAAAAAAATGGTTCTTTAAAGAACCTTTCACAAAATGGTTCTTCAGGGAACCAATAATGGTTCTTCTATGGCATTGCCGTGAAAACCCCTTTTTGGTTCTTCCTGGCACCTTTATTTTTAAGGGTGTACATCAGGGTTCCTCAAACTCGGTTCTGGAGGGCCACTGTCCTGCAGAGTTTAGTTCCAACCCTAATCATACACACCTTCCTTTGATTTTATAGTGGAGCTAAACTCTGCAGGACAGTGGCCCTCCAGGACCGAGTTTGAGGAACCCTGGTGTACACAGTAAACTACTGTTCAAAAGTTTGGATTTGGTAATTTTTTTGGAAAAGAAGTCTCTTTGTTTTTGAAAGAAGTCTCTTACACCGATCAGGCATAACATTATGAAATACATTCCTAATATTGTTGTTCCCCTTTAGCTGCCAAAACAACCCTGACCCGTCGTGGCATAGACTCCACTAGACCCCTGAAGGTGTGCTGTGGTATCTGGCACAGATCAAAGAAAACGTGATTCATCAGACCAGGCCACCTTCTTCCATTGCTCCGTGGTCCAGTTCTGATGCTCACGTGCCCACTGTTGGTGCTTTTGGCGGTGGACAGGGGTCAGCATGGGCACCCTGACTGGTCTATGCAACCCCATACGCAATAAACTGTGATGCACTATGACACCTTTTTTTTAGAACCAGCATTAACTTCTTGAGCAGTTTGAGCTACAGTAGCTCGTCTGTTTGATCGGACCACACGGGCCAGCCTTCGCCCCCACGTGCATCAATGAGCTTTGGCCGCCCATGACCCTGTCGCCGGTTCACCACTGTTCCTTCCTTGGACCACTTTTGATAGATACTGACCACTGCAGACCGGGAACACCCCACCAGAGCAGCAGTTTTGGAGATGCTCTGACCAAGACGTCTAGCCAACACAATTTGACCCTTGTCAAACTCGCTCAAATCCTTATGCTTGCCTTTTTTCCTGCTTCTAATACATCAACTTTGAGGACAAAATGGCTGCATTCGAAAACCTAGGCAGCTGACTCGTTGCCTCACTGCCTTATAAGACAATGGCTTGTAAGGCAGTGTTTGTGCATAAAGGCAGACTTCTAAGGCAGTGTAACTGTTTAATGATCTAACTTACAGCAAAATAGAGGGAGTTCCCTTTCAGTCGGTCACGTTCGACGTACGTCGGAACTGACCGACGAATTGGGATCTGATCTCAGAGACCAATCTACTTTGAGTGTATTAAAAACGAGCCAATGGAGATTGGCATGCGATCAACGCATTCCATGCACCGCCCCGCAGCGCGGGTATAAATAAGGAAGTGGAATGCTTGATCATTGCCTTTTTTTTAGGAGCCGAACAGCGTCATTGCTGTGTCTACGAAGAGTGTTATTCGAGTCTCGTGAGAAGGATTGCTGTTCCAGTGCGGGTGTGATGGCGCTTTTCAGCAGGTGGCCGCTTCAGAGGAGATAAAGAGCTGGTTTTGTTGGTTGGCTGGGCGTTTCCATTTCTGAGTGCTCACGCAGGCTTGCACTATCTGAACTGCGTGAGCCGCGGTCATCTCCCTGAGTGCTTCAGCACTGAAAGAGCGGTTTTCCTTTTCTAAAAAGAGCAACACGGTTTGACCCTGCGTCTTTTTCAAGATGTCATTCAAACCGTGTGTTTCTGGATGCGGTTGTTTCCTGTCCTCATTTGACGGCCACGATCTCTCTCACATATAAACATGTGTGATTGCGTTCGTGGGTGATCCATGCTCTCTCAGGAGAGCATGGTCACGTCGGCGCGTTGTTCGTCTCACCTTTCTCGTAAGGGCTCGAGCGTTCAGCGCGCCGTGTGCCGTCGAGCGCCGGCTGACAGCGGGGGTTGCCACGGCAACCCAGCGCGTCACTCGGCACTCTCTAGATGCGCGATCCAGACTATGAAACCTCAAATGGGGTTGAGTCCCTTTCCTTATTCCCTGATCTAGTTTCTTTTCTGGTGCATCAGAAAAGGACTACTTTAGCTAATAAGCTTTGGTGGACCTGAGGATTACAGTGGGGCATCCCCGCCGGGTACATCTCTTCTGGCCCCCACTCCTTTATCGCATCATGAGCATGCCGAGACTTTGTTCGTGGGTGGTTCATGTTCTCTCATGAGAACATGACCACGTTGGTGCGGTGTTCGTCTTGCCTTTTCATAGGGCTTGAGCGTTCAGCGCACCGTGTGCCGTCGAGTTTGATGGCCACGTTCACTGTTTCACATGCCTGCTGGTAGCTTACAGATGGGATTGCTGGTCCTTTTAAAACAAGGAGACCTAATGTTTCATTTGTGGCTCTGGCAGAGGACAGATGTCAATTGCTGCATCGGAGAGAGGGCTGTTATGCACTGGAAATGATGATGCTGAGTTTCCCACTATAATGGTGTGTGCTCTTGCTGAATCAGATTCAGAGTTGACATCCATGCTTTCCCGGGTGGCTGAGGCGTAGTGCAACGCTTAAATCGCCTTGCCTACCCTCGTGCCTTTTTTCCCGGATGGGCATTGGAAAAAATTAGCAGTATGGAACTATTTGGTGTCAAAATATGGAACACCAAAAGGGCCGAAATCTGTATACATTTTTCCCTCTCTCACTACCCTCTGTCCTGCATGGACGAGGGTAGTCCCGACCCAGGGGTTATGCAGGAACTGCGTGCGGTGGTGGACCTCGCTCTCTGGGCGACGGAAGTCACTGCACGCTCCCTGGGTCAGGCGATGTCCACACTAGTGGTCCAGGAACCTGGGGCTAAACCTGGCAGATATGCGTGAGTCCGACTAAGTTCGGTTCCTTAATGCCCCTGTCTGTCAGGCTGGCCAGTACTTTGCCCAGCAGTTCTCGATGGCCTAGAAGCAGACAGAGGTGGTTTAAAAAAAAAAAAAAAAATCCTAATTCGCAGCACCTCTGCCTGCTTGTCGCCGAGGGCGCCCCCCCTGCGTCCACCTCCGCCCCTGCGAAACCCAGGCAGCAGCCTCCATCTGGGAAGCAGTGACGTAAGGGAGGCGCCCAACCCACTCAGGGCTTGCTAGTCTACAAGCAAGCGTAAGGGCAAGCGGCCCTGAGATGGGCAGCCCGGGGAGAACAGGAGCTGCTCCGAGGGAGTTGGCTCCCCCCCCCCCCCCCCCCCCCCCCCCCCCGGGGGCCCTGACTGGTGTCAATACTCTGCCGCTGGCTCTCCGGAGTCCAGCGGTACCCACATTTTCAGAGCAGTTTCCTCTCTCCCTGGGCCCCAAGAGGGCCAGGTTGGCAGTGTGTGACGCCCCCGGGCCTTGTCACTTCTTTCCTCCCCTCCCTTCGCCAGGGGGCAGCAGTGTGGGCACTGAGAACGCCCCCGGGCCTTCTCACCCACACTCTGCCCCACCCTGGAATACTCAGACAACACTCCGTGCCGCCTCCGGGCCTCCCGAGTCGGGTCTGTCTATTCCGCCTCGCTGCCCCACCCCGGGTACGTCTGTGGTGCCGTTGGTCCCGCTTGTGCGGTCTCTGGGCTTCGGCCCCCAGGCCGTCTCGCTGGCTCATCCGTACCATCAGACTCGGCTACGCGATTCAGTTCGCTCACCGGCCTCACAAGTACAAGGGCATCCTCTTCACCTCCGTGCGAAGCAGCGATGCTCAGGTCTTGCGGTCAGAGATCGATGTCCTACTGGCGAAGGACGCGGTCGAGCCGGTTCCTCCAGCCGGTTCTACAGCCCCTACTTCATTGTACCCAAGAAAGGGGGTGGGTTACGGACAATCTTGGACCTGCGTATCCTGAATCGGGCCCTGCACAAGCTCCCGTTCCGGATGCTAACGCAGAAACGCATCTTCGTATGCATCCGTCCCCAAGATTGGTTCGCAGCGATCGACCTGAAGGATGCGTACTTTCATGTCTCTATCCTTCCTCGACACAGACGTTCCTACGTTTTGCGTTCGAGGGGAAGGCATATCAGTACAAAGTCCTGCCCTTCGGGCTGTCCCTGTCGCCTCGCGTCTTCACGAAAGTCGCAGAGGCAGCCATTGTTCCGCTCAGAGAACGCGGCGTTCGTATCCTCAACTATCTCGACGACTGGCTCATACTCGCCCAGTCTCGGGAGCAGTTGTGCGAACACAGGGACATGGTGCTCAGTCACCTCAGCCTGTTGGGCCTTCGGGTCAACCGAGAGAAGAGCAAACTCTGTCCCACACAGAGGATCTCTTATCTCGGTATGGAGCTGGATTCGGTCAGCCAGACTGCGCGCCTCACGGAAGAGCGGGTCCGGTCGGTGTTGAACTGCTTGAATTCGTTCAAGAGCAGGACAGCGGTCCCACTGAAATTTTTCAGAGGCTCCTGGGGCATATGGCATCTACAGCCGTGGTAACGCCGCTCGGATTGCTTCATATGAGACCGCTTCAACACTGGCTCCATGGCCGAGTCCTGAGGTGGGTGTGGCAGAGCGGCCAGTACCGGGTCCCAGTGACTCCTTACTGCCGCCAAACTTTCAGCCCATGGTCCGACGCTTCGTTTCTCCGGGCCGGGGTGCCCTTAGAACAAGTGTCCAGGCATGCTGTGCTCTTCACGGATGCCTCCTCCACGGGCTGGGGGGCCATGTACAACGGGCATGCAGTTTCAGGTCTGTGGGCGGGACCTCAATTGCATTGGCATATCAATTGCCTCGAGTTGTTAGCGGTACACTTGGCACTGCGCCGCCTCAAGGGGCTGCTACGTGGCAAGCATGTACTGGTCCGTACGGACAGCACTGCGGCCGTTGCGTACATCAACCGTCAGGGTGGTCTACGCTCCCGTTGCATGTTCCAACTCGCCCGCCACTTCCTCCTTTGGAGTCAGAAGCATCTGAGGTCGCTTCGTGCCATTCACATCCCAGGTGCGCTGAACCAGACAGCCGACGAGCTCTCTCGCCAGTCGACACCTCCGGGGGAGTGGCGACTCCATCCCCAGGCGGTCTAGCTGATATGGGACCTCTTTGGAGCCGCACAGGTAGACCTGTTTGCCTCTCCGGACTCGACCCATTGCCAGTGGTACTATTCCCTGACCGGGGGCACCCTCGGCACGGATGCACTGGCGCACAGCTGGCCCCGGGACCTGCGCAAATATGCGTTTCCCCCAGTGAGCCTTCTTGCACAGACCCTGTGCAAGGTCAGGGAGGACGAGGAGCAGGTCTTGTTAGTTGCGCCCTACTGGCCCAACCGGACCTGGTTCCCAGAACTAACTCTCCTCGCGACAGCCCCTCCTTGGCCGATTCCCCCTGAGGAGGGACCTTCTTTCTCAGGGACGGGGCACTCTATGGCACCCGCGTCCAGACCTCTGGAAACTCCATGTCTGGTCCCTGGACGGGACGCGGAGGTTCTAGGTGGTCTACCACAGACAGTGGTGGACACCATCTCTTCTGCTAGAGCCCCCTCTACGAGGCGCCTCTGCGCTTTGAAGTGGAACCTGTTCGTTGAATGGTGCTCTTCCCACCGGGAAGACCCCCGAAGGTGTTTGGTTAGTGTCGTGCTTTCTTTCCTGCAAGATGGGCTGGAGCGAAGGCTGTCTCCCTCCACCCTCAAGGTGTACGTCGCAGCAATAGCGGCGTATCACGACGCAGTCGAAGGTAAGTCCTTAGGAAAGCACGACTTAATCGTCAGGTTCCTCAGAGGTGCGAGGAGGCTAAATCCTCCTCGTCCAAACTCGTTACCCTCTTGGGACTTAGCTCTAGTGCTCAGAGCACTTCAGAGCCCTCCCTTTGAGCCTTTGCAGTCTGTGGAGCTTAAAATCCTGTCAATGAAGACAGTGCTTCTGACAGCATTGGCCTCCATCAAGCGGGTAGGGGACCTGCATGCACTTTCGGTCAACAAATCGTGCCTAGAATTCGGGCCGGCCAACTCTCACGTTGTCCTGAGACCCTGGCCTGGATACGTGCCCAAGGTTCCTACCACTCCCTTCCGGGACCAGGTAGTGAACCTGCAAGCGCTGCCTTCGGAGGAGGCAGACCCAGCCCAGGCTTTGTTATGTCCCGTCCGCACTCTCCGCGCTTACGTCGACCGGACTCAAAGCTTTCGGACCTCAGAGCAACTCTTCGTCTGTTACGGAGGCCAGCAGAAGGGAAAGGCTGTCTCCAAGCAGAGGTTGGCCCACTGGATAGTGGATGCTATCGTCTTGGCTTACCAGTCCCAAGACGTGCCTTGCCCGTTCAGGTTGCAAGCACACTCAACAAGGAGTGTTGCTTCTTCCTGGGCGCTGGCTCAAGGCGCCTCGCTGACAGATATTTGTAGAACTGCGGGCTGGGCGACACCTAACACGTTCGCTAGATTCTATAGCCTCCGTGTAGAGCCGGTATCTTCCCGCATCCTCGCCCCCAGTGGCCAGTAGCGCTAAGTGCCCGTTCTAAGTGTCGGCTTGCAACGCCACTCCCGCCCTCTGGGCCGGATACGTGCGTCTATTTTTCTCCAGTTGTGTTCCCCGGAAACGGCTAACCCTGTCGAGCTCCTCCGTCACCACTGCGGTGCCAGACGTTGCGGCCGTCTGACGCCAGGCCTGCACCCGTATGCTTGTGAAACGTGTGTGTAGGCTGGGTTCCATATGTAGCGGTCCCCTCACGGCTACCCCATATGTGTATTCTTCCACGGTACCAGCTACCCTACTCGGCTAGCCCCGTGTCTTTCCCTTGACAGAGCCCGCTCTGTCGTCTCTGGGCGTGTTCTTTCCCCCTGGGACCAGGCTGGAACCACCCCAGAGACTGCCATATGTTGCACTACCCTGCCAGGTTAGTCCTTATGTGTATTCTGCCACCTAGCCTTCTACTGAAGGACGTGGCTCCGCAGCGTACCATCTCCCGAGACGGGCACGCTTTCCCAGCGTTATCCAATAGTCACACTGGGTGGGTCTTGCAGAAACAGCAGTGACTGACCTCCCTGCTTGGAGCCCTGACATCCGTACCATCTTAAGACGGTCCACGATGGAAGGGCCAGCGCCCTGGCGTTTTGGTAGGGATCCCAATTCGTCGGTCAGTTCCGACGTACGTCAAACGTGACCGACTGAAAGGGAACGTCTCGGTTACGTATGTAACCCTCGTTCCTTGAAGGAGGGAACGGAGACGTACGTCCCGTCGCCAGGTGCTGTGCTTCCGCTAGGGGGCCGAGTCACTAGTTCGGCTCCTCAGCAGAAAAAAGCAATGATCAAGCATTCCACTTCCTTATTTATACCCGCGCTGCGGGGCGGTGCGTGGAATGCGTGGATCGCATGCCAATCTCCATTGGCTCGTTTTTAATACACTCGAAGTAGATTGGTCTCTGAGATCAGATCCCAATTTGTCGGTCAGTTCCGACGTACGTCTCCGTTCCCTCCTTCAGGGAACGAGGGTTACATACGTAACTGAGACGTTTTGGTGAGAACTAAACAAATATTTAATTGCTGCATTATTCCTAATTAGTAATTAGTTTACTAATTTCTCGCAAGAAATGACATCAGAAGTAGAAAATGTTGGTAAAAATGTACATATTACACACAAACTGACCAGCAAACGCAACTTTCAGACGCCATCTTTTTTTCCAGCTCAACTGTCACAGAATAGAAAGCACAGGATTGTGGGATGTCAAAGGCAGCGAAGGATACAAATATGCTGCCTTCAAAAATCGATCAGATGGAGGTATCTCAGGAGACAAGCGAAGCTAACATCAGATTCGGGCGTGCCTTGGTGCCTTCCTGCCTTGAAATGTGTCCTCCGAACGCAGCATTTTCCAGGTTTCGGACGCAGCCATTGTTCACTTGCTGCCTAATATATCCCTTCCATTAACAGGTGCCGTGATGAAGAGATAATCGGTGTTATTCTCTTCACCTGTCACCGGTCATAATGTTATGCCTGATCTGTTTATGTTCACCATGCCTTTATTTATTTGATCAAAAATACAGTCAAAAACAGTAATATTGTGAAATATTATTACAATTTAAAATAATCTTTCAATATTTATTAGAATATATTTTAAAATGTAATTTATTTCTGTGATGGCAAAGGAAAGCTCTTCAGAAATCATTTTAATATGTTGTTTTTGTGAAACATTTGAAACATTTCTTACTCTTATCCATGCTGCTTTTAAAAAAAATTTTTTTTTACTGACCTCAAACTTTTGAACGGTAGTTTTTTCCACGTTAAATAACTATATATTTTGACATTTTTCCCTGTTTTTGTATACCAACACATTTACCTTCTTTCTTTTTTTTGCATTGAACTTCTCTGGCTTGTAAACAATGACACATTTTCATTAGCATTCTGAGAATTTGGCTTATTAACCTTTTGTGCAGCCTTTCTTAAAAAAACAAAAAAAGTGGTTCTGGTTACATAACTGTTATAGATCTCCTCTCCAGGGTATCAGACATATCGATAAGAGAGTTTGACGCACATGCATCAGTATAAAAAGGACTACTAACGCACAACTTCTCTGATTGACTGCTGCATGTACAAGTATGTCACAGCAACAATAAGCCATATATAAATACATAGTATCATAGTATGCTGGTACATTTCACAAATAATTACAAAGAAACAGCAAGTAACATTGAATTGAACATGACGTTTTGATGTAGAAAGAACTAGATAGTATTTTTCTTCATTTTATTTACATTTTTACAGTGTACTCTTTAGAGTAAATAGACTAACAATAAAATGGTTTTAATTAAAGTCATATGTATGAGACGTTAAACCGAGGTCTTGACTCTCTGTGGTCATTAAAAATCCCAGGATGTGAGGAGGGAGGAGCTGCAGAATCTCGAGGTCATGAAAAGGAAGTCAAGTCAAGTCAAGTCAACTTTATTTATATAGCGCTTTTAACAATGTAGATTGTTTCAAAGCAGCTTTACAGTCTTAAACAGGAAAATAATGCAGCATAATTTTATTCAGCTGTATAGCCATTCTGGAAAAAACGCTGATGTCATCATTTCATTTAAATTATCATACAGTGACAGTGTGGGCTTTAGATCAATGATTCGATCAGTAATTTAGTTTAAATGGTTAATTTAGTTTATTAATTAGATTTATTTCGATGTTTAGTTGAAAAATTTAGTGTCCCCAACTAGGGCTGGGCGATATGGAGCAAAAAATATATCTCGATATATTTTGCTATATCTCGATATACGATATATATCTCGATATCTTTACAGGAAAAATAACCCCCCAAAAACTACTGCAAAAACAAATATGCCAAATACCACAAAGTCTTTTTTTTTATTGAAGTGCAAAGAGGTAGGCAGTTCATGTAGGAACAAAGTAGGGATGCAACAATACAGTAAGTCCACGGTTCAATACATACCTCGTTTTTTTTTACCACGGTTTTCGGTTCGGTTCTGATGGCTAGTTGCATCAGATTTTTGCTATTCTATTCTTAGCCGAACAGCAAGAGCTTAAGGAGGAAAAAATACTATTTTTTTATTGCAATACTCTTTCTTTATTTTACTTAAAAGACTTGAAAAACCTTACTTAAACTTAAAACTTTACTTTTAAAAAACCTTGTACACATTCCTAGTGTACTGTATAATATAAAATAAATATAAATTTATAAAGATTTACACTGGCAGCTCAGAGCTGTACAGCAGCATTTAAGTATGAAATTGAATTAATAAATGTAAAAATAAAACACTACATAGACTTCCCTATAAAATATACATTGATTCTTATTAAAGCTACTGTATTAGTTTTTCAGTCAAGAACCGTGAGTGATTTTGTCTTTTGTTATTTTATTAACCACTAAAGGAATAGTTCACTCAAAAATGAAAATTATGTCATTGATTACTCGCGCTCAAGTTGTTTTAAACCTGAATAAAGTTCTTTCTTCTGTTGGACATAACATATATTTTGAAGAGTATTGGAAACCAAACAGTTGCTGGTCCCCATTGTAGGAAATAATAATATGGATGTCAATTGCTACCATCAGCTGTCTGTGTTCAACAGAAGAAATTAATACAGGTTTGGAACAACATTAGAGTGAGTAAATAATGACATCATTTTAGAGTGAACTGTCCCTTTAAGGACAAGCGGCAGCGTGTTCACTAGGCTGCCCTGCTGTCAATTTAAGACTTTCACGCATCTAATATTCAGACACACGCCGATTTTACTTTCACTTTAGACATAACCGACTGTGTTAACCTTGTGTGTATTTGACAGTATTAGCGCAGTAAGATTTAGTCCAGTAATCACTTGTTTGACAGGCTTTTAGTGCGCGCGCTCAGGAAAGCGCATGGTGCCCTACGCGCAAGGCTTTAAAACGCATGCAAATAATGAATTTTCATTCAAAAATAAAACAACTCAAATCAAGGGCATAGTAAGTAACCTTCTCCAGCAAGCAAGCCGCTCTCTCTCCGTAGTGTACAGTCGCGGGAGTTCTTGTCTCGCAAAGTAATGCCGCCTAGGTAAACTGTATCTTGGATCAAGTGTTTGAGAACCAACTGTCGGCATTCATGGCAGTAGACATATGTCTGCTGTTCGTCTGACGCCTTAAAACCGAAGTATCTCCATATAATGGAGCCAGTTGTTTTTAAGACGAGTTCTGTAGCCTCCGAGCTGGTTGCGGACGCCGCCATGACAACACGCGAGGGGAGGGGGAACAAAAGCAAGGAGGCGGGGGGCGAGCGAGCGGGGGCGAGCACAGCACAGAGAAGGCAAACAAGCAAAGTGGCGTAATCAGAATTAAATATAAACAATATATCGATATATACGATATGTCAAAATCCATATCGTGTTTAAAAAATATCTCGATATATTTTAAATATCGAGATATCGCCCACCCCTATCCCCAACTGAGCAAGCCAAGCCAGAGACAACAGTGGCAAGGAAACCAAAACCCCATTAGGTGACCTAATGGAGAAAAATAAACCTTGGGAGAAACCAGGCTCAGTCGGGTGCCAGTTTTCCTCTGGCCAATTAACAAACAGTGTATTATTATTATTATTCTGGCAGCTTTACAGCTCAGAGGTCATAATAGATCAAAATATTCGAGGGACCGGGGGCAATATCCTGGAGACGGGTTTATTGAGGATGATGTTGATTAAATAATTATTAAAGTGCAATATTCGAATGATCGGAGGCAACACACTGGAGACGGGTTTATTGAGGGTGACATATCGATTTAAGTATTATTTAATTGTAATATTCGAACAATCTGAGTCAACACGCCGGAGACGGGTTTATTGAGATGCCGTGTCGATGAGGCAGTTTCAGGGGGAGTCTAATCACGGTCTCTGCAGACACTTCGGGGTCCTGTGTTGGTCATGTGTTGGTCATGTGTTGGTCTTCTCTGGGCGCAGGTCCACCATCTGAACTGGATACGGCCCGGATCCGGCTGACTGCAGTTAACCTCGGGATAAAACAGAGAGACTATCATTAGCGTAGATGCCATTCTTCTGATGATGTCACGAGTACATCAGATGTTATTCGAAGTGTTCCCGGTTCCGGCTGACCTAGTTAATGCAGCCTAACAATCATTTCATTGAAAAAGTGTTTTATGTGTATGCCACAGTAAAGAGATATGTTTTTAGTCTAGATTTAAACTGACAGAGTGTGTCTGCTTCCCGAACAATGTTAGGAAGACTGTTCCAGAGTTTCGGAGCTAAATAGGAAAAGGATCGACCGCCTGCAGTTGATTTGGATATTCTCGGTATTATCAACTGGCCAGAATTTTGAGACCGCAGTAGACGTGATGGAGTATAATATGTTAAGAGCTCGCTCAAGTATTGGGGAGCTAAACCATTTAGTGCTTTGTAAGTAATAAGTAAGATTGAAAAATGTATGCAATGTTTAATAGGGAGCCAGTGCAGTGTTGACAGAACTGGGCTAATATGGTCATACTTCCTGGTTCTAGTAAGAACTCAAGCTGCTGCGTTTTGGACTTTCAGGAAGACGATGAAAATGTAAATTCTTATATTTTCGCATTCTGTTGCCACAATACGGAACGGCACAAACGTGAACCATTTCTTCTTCACTTGTGAGCCGATCATCACTCTCCACACACACGACGCTCCTCCCACCTGGACTATTTGCCTTTTTCCGGCTACAACTGAGTTCCCACGGGACTTCAGCCTGAGACTACTGCTAGCCGTCTAAAGCACTATTTAGGTGAGTTTAAACTATGGCTAAGTGGCTAAACGCATCTCGTTGTCATGTAAGGGCCCTGTTCATGTTGGACAGACATTTTAATTGCATTTTGTGTCTGTTAAGAGGCACAAAGACACTCTTTATGTATATGCCCCCATAGCTGCCGTTTTAGCCGAGTGGGAGCTCTGGGCATTAACTGTAACAGCTCCGTGTTGCAAGCACCAATCCGGTTCGTTTTTTTTTTCTATAGACAGTACTCACAAAGGTATAACAATCAAGATTAACTTAAAAATACACCGGAGTTCTCCTTTAATATCTGTTAACACTTTATTTTGATGCTCCCAAACAGACATTAGTATAAGTAACTTATAATGTCAACTTATTCAACTAACCTGAACCCAAACCCGAACCCTGACACCTAAACCTAACCTATGTTACTTATAGTTAGTAGAATGTCATATATTAATCTCCATGCATGTTCAGAATTACATGCATGGCTTTGTTTCAGGTACAATACTTAATTTGCTAGATAGTTTTTTGTGTTTAATAATTATAATAATTAAAACAGCATACAAAAAATGTAAATAAATAAAATAAATGTATTTACTGTCATATTTGATTGATTTAATGAATTGTTTGCTTATTATCAGTATTCATTGCTTTCATAATATAGATAAAACAATATATTATTATTACTAAATAAATTATTCCAAAATAGCCTCTATATTAATTTGTCATATTGTGATAAAAGAAAACAAATGAGTATGAATTAGAAATGATCAGTTTAATATTTTATTGTATTATATTATGATCTGGTAATCATGGATAAAATTGGGGCATGAAAATATATTAGATATTAATGACCCACTAGTTACACTGTAGACTATAGTCTAGTGGGTAACCTTTACATTTGACCTTGTGATATCAACCCCACTTTCATTCCTGCATCCCCCACCACCACAACAACCTCTCTTTCTCTCTCTCTCTCTCTCTCTCTCTCTCTCATTCCCCCCCTCCCACTGTCTCTCACCGTAATGTTAAATATAGTCTACTCTTGTTGCTGTAACTGACCACACTCTCAGCATCACTCAATACGGGAGCAAGGAAGTGTAGCGCTCACGCTCAGTTTGGTCTGGTCCACTCCTCTCTGCTGAGTGGAGAGGGAGTGAAAGGATGCACAAGATCATAGGAGCAGAAGACTTTGAGCTGGAGTGGTGCTATGAGCAGTATGCCAATGGTAAAGCCTCTGTGCAAGTGTGTGTATGTGTGAGTTAGTTATGCACTTTTAGCATCTCTTTGATAAGTTTCTCTTTTCATTTCTCAGGGGTGTTTTTGTTGATTTTGAGGTGTTTATATTGCATGTTGTGGGCTACTTTTATCTGTAAATGTTTTGGATGAGGTTTGGAAATGCTTTAAAGTTAATCGCATTCTCCTTTTTACTCTCTCTTTCCTTTTTGAGTATAGCCTGAGGCCTCTTGATGTCTCTGTGTGTGTGTGTGTGTATGTGTGTGTGTGAGAGAGAGAGAGTGTGAGAGAGGATGGCATAGTTATCTTAAAGATGTATTTCTTCTGACAAAAAGTTCCTTCTGCATGCCCACATCCTGTACATTAAATTTAGTGCGAGATGTTTCATTAACAAGATGTTGTATAAAGTTTATATTCCAATTTTATCTTTTACTCCTTTTTATTTTTGTGTATACTTTTGTGTGTGTGTGTGTGTGTGTGTGTGTGTGTCTGTGTCTGTGTGACTGTAAGAGTGTGATATAACAGTAATTGTAGCTGATCTGATTCTGGCTGACTGTGGATGGGGTTGCTGGGTAACAGCACCATGGAAACAGTCGGCGGGACAATCATGCACAATTTGTCATTGATGTTATTGTAAGAGCGTGATGGTACGAGGTCAGCAAGCCATATCGTTTTTCTCCTCTTTATCTACTTAAACTCACATTAGATGTTTGTAAGCTTAAGAGTTATAATGTCAGGATCTTTTTTTTAGGTTAAGTTATGTAAGATCCTCGTTGCATTGAACTGTGCTTTGCTAACAGGTTTTTCTACATTCTTTTGGTCTGTTTCAGTACTATGTGCTGACCGAGTGGGCCAGATGACTAAGACCTACAATGACATTGATGCTGTCACAAGACTTCTGGAGGAGGTGAAAATTAAAAATAAATTATGTGTATTTATTATGATGCTAGAGTTCGGGATCATTAAGTCTTTTTTTTAAAAAAAAATAATACTTTTGTTCAGCGAGGATGCATAAAATAGATAAAAATGTGACAGTAACGACATATAGAATGTTACAACAATTTTTATTTCAAATAAATGCTGTTCTTTTGAACTTTCAAATCATCAAAGAATCCTGAAAAAAATGAATCACAGTTTCCACAAAAAATGTAAGCAGCATAACATTGATAACAATAAGAAATGTTTCTTGAGCACCAAATCATCATATTAGATTGGATTTCCAATATTTCTAATGGTGGTTTGTTGGATTTCAGAAGGATCATGGGACACTAAAGACTGGAGTAATGATGCCGAAATCCAGCTTTGCCATCACAGGAATAAATTACATTTTAAAATATATTAAAATAGAAAACAGTTATTTTAAATTGTAATAATAATGGACAGTGTTACTGTTTTAATGTTGTACTTTATTTTTGATTACATAAATGCAGCCTTTCATCAACAACAACTAAAAAATTTAGACTCCTGACTTTTGACCGGTATTGTATTTGAGAATTTTTTTTCGACTCTTTCTACAGAAAGAGCGGGATCTGGAACTCGCTGCCCGCATCGGTCAGTCCCTCCTGAAGAAGAACCGTGTACTGTCAGAGCAGAATGAATACCTGGGGGAACAAGTGGGCACCATCAGGGAAGAGGTACATGAACAGATTCATTACAATGTGTAGGTGGAAATCTATCTGGTGCTAAAAAAGTTACCACTGCTGATATACTGTGCACAGAAGTGCTGCAACTTTTTAGTGTATTTGCTTCTTAGTTTTCAGAAGCATTTTTGATGTTTCAGCTCAGTTAAAGTTAAACTATTAGTAATAATATGAGTAATGACAATTAGCCTATGTTCAACCTCTTAGTAAAGTCATGAGCAATCAGTGAATTTTTGTAGTTGAATTCAGTTTTGTTGATTTGATTGTACCGCAGGTGGCTCAACTGCACCATGAGTTGAATCTAAAAGATGAGCTCCTGCAGTTCTACACTAATGCAGCAGAGGAGAGTGAAGATGGGTCTGGATCGCCCACGTCAGTCCACTGTTTTATAACACTGTTCTCATTTATCTATCGCTCAAGGCCAGTGGAGCCAGTTCTGTTGGCTTCAGTTAGGATATTAGTTTAGGTGTTTTTCTTCAGGGCTTTTCAGCTGTAGTTTAATTGATAATGTGCAACTGTATTATTATTTGTTGTAATAACACATGTCATTTTTACAGCCCAAAGATCTTCAATAAAGATAAAGTCTTTTGTTTTGGGTTCAGGGGTCAACATGGAAGAGCAGGAGTTTCTGCCCGTAGCGGTTCATCTCTGGATATTCTGCAGCAAAAACTTCGAGACCTTGAGGAGGAAAATCTTTCTCTTAGATCAGAGGTACATGCACATGCAGAAAAATACATTATATATATATATATATATATATATATATATATATATATATATATATATATATGTATTTGAACACCCTGCTATTTTGCAAGTTCTCCCACTTAGAAATCATGGAGGGGTTGAAATTGTCATCGTAGGTGCATGTCCACTGTGAGAGACATAATCTAAAAAAAAAAAAATCTAGAAATCACAATGTATGATTTTTTTTAACTATTTATTTGTATGATACAGCTGCAAATAAGTATTTGAACACCTGAGAAAATCAATGTTAATATTTGGTACAGTAGCCTTTGTTTGCAATTACAGAGGTCAAACGTTTCCTGTAATTTTTCACCAGGTTTGCACACACTGCAGGAGGGATTTTGGCCCACTCCTCCACACAGATCTTCTCTAGATCAGTCAGGTTTCTGGCCTGTCGCTGAGAAACACGGAGTTTGAGCTCCCTCCAAAGATTCTCTATTGGGTTTAGGTCTGGAGACTGGCTAGGCCACGCCAGAACCTTGATATGCTTCTTACAGAGCAACTCCTTGGTTATCCTGGCTGTGTGCTTCGGGTCATTGTCATGTTGGAAGACCCAGCCTCGACCCATCTTGAATGCTCTAACTGAGGGAAGGTTCCCCAAAATCTCACAATACATGGCCCCAGTCATCCTCTCCTTAATACAGTGCAGTCACCCTGTTCCATGTGCAGAAAAACACCCCCAAAGCATGATGCTACCACCCCCATGCTTCACAGTAGGGATGGTGTTCTAAGGATGGTACTCATCATTCTTCTTCCTCCAAACACGTTTAGTGGAATTATGACCAAAAAGTTCTATTTTGGTCTCATCTGACCACATGACTTTCTCCCATGACTCCTCTGGATCATCCAAATGGTCATTGGCAAACTTAAGATGGGCCTGGACATGTGCTGGTTTAAGCAGGGGAACTTTCCGTGCAATGCATGATTTCAAACCATGACGTCTTCGTGTATTACCAACAGTAACCTTGGAAACGGTGGTCCCAGCTCTTTTCAGGTCATTGACCAGCTCCTCCCTTGTAGTTCTGGGCTGATTTCTTACCTTTCTTAGGATCATTGAGACCCCACAAGGTGAGATCTTGCATGGAGCCCCAGTCCGAGGGAGATTGACAGTCATGTTTAGCTTCTTCTATTTTCTAATGATTGCTCCAACAGTGGACCTTTTTTCACCAAGCTGCTTGGCAATTTCCCCGTAGCCCTTTCCAGCCTTGTGGAGGTGTACAATTTTGTCTCTAGTGTCTTTGGACAGCTCTTTGGTCTTGGCCATGTTAGTAGTTGGATTCTTACTGATTGTATGGGGTGGACAGGTGTCTTTATGCAGCCAACGACCTCAAACAGGTGCATATAATTTAGGATAATAAATGGAGTGGAGGTGGACATTTTAAAGGCAGACTAACAGGTCTTTGAGGGTCAGAATTCTAGCTGATAGACAGGTGTTCAAATACTTATTTGCAGCTGTATCATGCAAATAAAGAGTTAAAAAATCATACATTGTGATTTCTGGAATTTTTTATTTTTTATTATGTCTCTCATATTGGACATGCACCTACGATGACAATTTCAGACCCCTCCATGATTTCTAAGTGGGAGAACTTGCAAAATAGCAAGTTCAAATACTTATTTCCCTCACTGTATATATATAACATCACTGCTCTAGAGGAGATCTGCATGGAGGAATGGGCCAAACTACCAGCGTTTTTTTTCTCATTCTGTCTCTAATAGTTTTTTTTGTGATCAAATTTTTATTGAGTTACAGAATATTAATGTACAAAAATAGAAAGTAAAAATAAACACTTGTTTTTTTTTTACATTGCCCTCCCACAAACCCAATACGACCAATCATTCTGTCTCTAATAGTTGAAGTGTACCTATAATGAAAATTACAGGCCTCTCTCATCTTTTTAAGTGGGAGAACTTGCACAATTGGTGGCTGACTAAATACTTTTTTGCCCCACTATATATATATATATATATATATATATATATATATACACTCACCTAAAGGATTATTAGGAACACCATACTAATACTGTGTTTGACCCCCTTTCTCCTTCAGAACTGCCTTAATTCAATGTGGCATTGATTCAACAAGGTGCTGAAAGCATTCTTTGGAAATGTTGGCCCATATTGATAGGATAGCATCTTGCAGTTGATGGAGATTTGTGGGATGCACATCCAGGGCACGAAGCTCCCGTTCCACCACATCCCAAAGATGCTCTATTGGGTTGAGATCTGGTGACTGTGGGGGCCATTTTAGTACAGTGAACTCATTGTCATGTTCAAGAAACCAATTTGAAATGATTCGAGCTTTGTGACATGGTGCATTATCCTGCTGAAAGTAGCCATCAGAGGATGGGTACATGGTGGTCATAAAGGGATGGACATGGTCAGAAACAATGCTCAGGTAGGCCGTGGCATTTAAACGATGATGCCCAATTGGGACTAAGGGGCCTAAAGTGTGCCAAGTAAACATCCCCCACACCATTACACCACCAGCCTGCACAGTGGTAACAAGGCATGATGGATCCATGTTCTCATTCTGTTTGCGCCAAATTCTGACTCTACCATCTGAATGTCTCAACAGAAATCGAGACTCTTCAGACCAGGGAACATTTTTCCAGTCTTCAACTGTCCAATTTTGGTGAGCTCGTGCAAATTGTAGCCTCTTTTGGTACCCGGTGGGGTCTTCTGCTGTTGTAGCCCATCCGCCTCAAGGTTGTGCGTGTTGTGGCTTCACAGATGCTTTGCTGCATACTTCGGTTGTAACGAGTGGTTATTTCAGTCAAAGTTGCTCTTCTATCAGCTTGAATCAGTCGGCCCATTCTCCTCTGACCTCTAGCATCAACAAGGCATTTTCGGCTACAGGACTGCCGCATACGGGATGTTTTTCCCTTTTCACACCATTCTTTGTAAACCCTAGAAATGGTTGTGCGTGAAAATCCCAGTAACTGAGCAGATTGTGAAATACTCAGACCGGCCCGTCTGGCGCCAACAACCATGCCACGCTCAAAATTGCTTAAATCACCTTTCTTTCCCATTCTGACAATCAGTTTGGAGTTCAGGAGATTGTCTTGACCAGGACCACACCCCTAAATGCATTGAAGCAACTACCATGTGATTGGTTGATTAGATAAATTGAACAGGTGTTCCTAATAATCCTTTAGGTGAGTCCCAATGACCTGGAACCAAAATACATTGCAGATATGCTGATAAAGTACAAACCCAACAGATCACTCAGATCATCAGGATCAATTCAATTAGAAATACCAAGGGTTCACTCAAAGCAAGGAGAGTCTGCTTTTAGCTATTATGCCAGCCGTAGCTGGAACCAGCTTCCTGAACAGATCAGATGTGCTCCAACAGTAGCCACTTTCAAATCCAGACTAAAAACACATCTGTTTAGCTGTGCATTTACTGAATGAGCACTGTGCCACTGTACGTCCAGCTGATTGCACCTTATCTTATGCTTTTACTGAATGAGCTCTGTGCTTTGTCTGAACTGCTTGCACTTTAATTATGTGTTTCAATTTAACCTGGTTTTTATTTTTAGTTTTAATTATACTTTTTATTTATATATTTTTTCTTAATTTTTTTTTTTATTTGAATTCCTATTATAACTGTTATACTATATATATTTTTATTTTATTCACTTTAACTTCATTTGTGTGTAAAGCACTTTGAATTGCCACTGTGTATGAAATGTGCTATACAAATAAACATGCCTTGCCTTGCCTTGCCTTGAGTGTATATATATATGCATTTGATCAAAAATTCAGTAAAAACTGTGAAATATTATTACAATTTTAAATAAGTGTCCCCTTTCAGTCGGTCACGTTCGACGTACGTCGGAACTGACCAACGAATTTGGATCTGTTTTCAGAGACCGTTCTACTTCGAGTGATTAAAAACGAGCCAATGGACATTGGCATGCGGTTCACGCATTCCACGCACCGCCCCGCTGCGCGGGTATAAATACGGAAGTGGAATACCGCATCATTGCTTTTAACTTCGGAGCCGAATGGTTTGCTGTATCAAGCTGTTTCTACGAAGAGTGTTTAGACGAGTCTCGAGGAGGATCGCTCTCTTACCTGGGTGCTGGTGTGACGGCGCGAGTCAGCGAGTGGCCGCTGCAACATACACTTGTTCCTGTGTTGGTTGGCTGGGCGTTTCCGTTCTTGAGTGCTCACAAGCAGGCTTGCCATCGGACTGCTGTGAGCCGCGGTCATCTCCCTGAGTGCTTCAGCACTTCTAAAAAGAGCGTTTCCTTCTAAAAGAGCAACACGGTTTGACCCTGCGTCTTTTTCAAGATGTCATTCAAACCGTGTGTTTCTGGATGCGGTTGTTTCCTGTCCTCATCTGACGGCCACGATCTCTCTCACATATAAACATGTGAGATTGCTTTCGTGGGTGATCCATGCTCTCTCAGGAGCGTTCAGCGCGCCGTGTGCCGTCAAGCGCCGGCTGATAGCGGGCAGCGCGTCACTCGGCACTCTCTAGATGCGCGGTCCAGACTATGAAACCTCAAACGGGGTTGAGTCCCTTTGCTTTTTCCCTGATCTAGTTTATTTTTTCTGGTGCACCAGAAAAGGACTACTCTGGCTAATAAGCCTTGGTGACCTGAGGATTATAGTGGGGCATCCCCGCCGGGTACATCTCTTCGGGCCCCCACTCCTCTATCGCATCATGAGCATGCTGAGACTTTGTTTGTGGGTGGTTCATGTTCTCTCTCATGAGAACATGGCCACGTCGGCGCGTTGTTCGTCCTAACCCTTTCATAGGGGCTTGAGCGTTCAGCGCACTGTGTGCCGTCGAGTCTGGCGGCCACGCCAACTGTCTCTCATGCCTAATGGTAACGCCCAGATGGGATTGCTGGTCCTTTTTTGAAAAAAGGGGGGACCTAGCATTTCATTTATGGCTCTGGCAGAGGACAGATATCAATTGCTGCATCGGAGAGAGGGCTGTTATGCGCTGGAGATGATGATGCTGAGTTTCCCACTATAATAGTGTGTGCTCATGCTGAATCAGATTCAGAGTTGACAGCCATGCTTTCCTGGGTGGCTGCCTGGGTTGTGCATCGGAAAAATTTAGCAGTGTGGAACTATTTGGTGTCAAAATATGGAACACCAAAAGGGCCATAACCTGTATACATTTTTTCCCTCTCTCACTACCCTCTGTCCTGCATGCACGAGGGTAGTCCCGACTCAGGGGTTATGCAGGAACTGCGTGCGGTGATGGACCTCGCTCTCCGGGTAACGGACATCACTGCACACTCCCTGGGTCAGGTGATGTCCACATTAGTGGTCCAGGAACCTGGGGCTAACTTGGCAGATATGCGTGAGCCCGACAAAGTTCGGTTCCTCAACGCCCCTGTCTGTTAGGCTGGCCTCTTCGGCGACGCCGTCGAGAACTCGCCCAGCAGTTCTTGGTGGCCCAGAAGCAGATGGAGGTGGTTTAAAAAAAAAAAAAAACCATCCTGCCCCAACGACTAGCTGCTGCCTCCACCCAGTTGTCGGCTGCAGCGCCTCCTTCTGCTTGTCGCCGAGGTTGCCCCCCTGCATCTCCCTCCGGGAAGACCCCCGAAGGTGTTCGATTAATGTTGTGCTTTCTTTTCTGCAGGATGGGTTGGAGCGAAGGCTGTCTCCCTCCATCCTCAAAGTGTACATCACAGCAATAGCCTTAAATAAACCAAAAATCCTAAAAAAAAAAACAAAAAGGTGAGCACGACTTAATCGTCAGGTTTCTCAGAGGTGCAAGGAAATTGAGTCCTCCTCGTTCAACCTCGTTACCCTCTTGGGACTTAGCCGTGGTGCTCAGAGCACTACAGGGTCCTCCATTTGAGCCTTTGCAGTCTGTTGAGCTAAAAATTCTGTCCATAAAGACAGTACTCCTGACGGCATTGGCCTCAATCAAGAGTGTAGGGGACCTGGATGCACTTTCGGTCGACGAATCGTGCCTAGAATTCGGGCCGGCCAACTCTCACGTTTTCCTGGGACCCCGGCCTGGATACGTGCCCAAGGTTCCCACCACTCCTTTCCGGGACCAGGTGGCGAACCTGCAAGCGCTGCCTTCGGAGGAGGCAGACCCAGCCCTAGCTTTATGTCCCGTCCGTGCTCTTCGCGCTTTCGTTGACCAAACTCAAAGCATCTGTTACGGAGGCCAGCAGAAGGGAAAGGCTGTCTCCAAGCAGAGGTTAGCCCACTGGATAGTGGATGCTATCGTCTTGGCTTACCAGTTCCAAGACGTGCCTTGCCCGTTCGGGTTGCGAGCGCACTCCACAAGGAGTGTAGCTTCCTCCTGGGCACTGGCTCGAGGCACCTCGCTGACAGATATTTTATTTTTATTTATTTTATTTATTTATTTACAGGGACAGTGCATATTAATTAACATTTCTGTCAATATGCCAGAGTTAGCCAAAAGGCTATTTTTCACCTGCAGTCCCTAGACAGATGTCATCCTAAAAGAGAGTAAAAAAGTTACATTTTACATAACAATATAACAATTATAATACAATTTTAAAAAGTACTAAGTTAAGAGCACAGACCTGCACAGACCTGAACCCGATTGAAAATCTCTGGAGAGATTTGAAAATGGCTGTGTACACACTATCCTCATCCAACCTGATGGAGCTTGAAAGGTCCTGCAAAGAAGAATGGGAGAAAATGCCCAAAAGTAGGAATGCCAAGCTTGTAGCATCATGCTCAAAAAGACTTAAGACTGTAATTGGCGCCAAAGGTGCTAAAACAAAGTATTGAGCAAAGGCTGTGAATACTTATGTGATTTTTTTTTTTTTTTCAGTTTTTTGTTTTTAATACATTTACATTTAGTCATTTAGCAGACACTTTTATCCAAAGCGACTTACAAATGAGAGCAATAGAAGCAACTACAACAGTCAGAGGCTACAGTATGCAAGTGCTGTAACAAGTCTCAGTTTATCTAACACAGAACACACAGGATTTTTTTTTTTTTTTTTTTTTTTTTTTTTAAATAAATTAGACAGACAGAAAAATGAATAGAATGTTAAGTGCTATTCTTGATTGGTCAGGTGCTGCTGGAAGAGATGCGTCTTTAGATGTTTTTTGAAAATGGCTACAGACTCGGCTGCTCGAATTGAGATAGGCAGGTCATTCCACCAGGTGGGGGCAGTCCAGGAAAAGGTCCGTGACAGTGATTTCATGCCTCTCTGGTATGGCACCACAAGGCGTTGTTCACTGGTAGAACGCAAACTCCTGGAGGGTGTGTATGTCTGAACAAGCGAGTTAAGGTAAATTGGTGCAGAGCCAGTGGTTGCTTTGAAGGCGAGTACCAGTGCCTTGAATTTGATGCGAGCGGCTATTGGTAGCCAGTGGAGTCTGATGAAGAGAGGCGTGACGTGCGCTCTCTTCGGCTCGTTAAAGATCACCCTCGCCGCTGCATTCTGGATCAGTTGCAAGGGTTTGATAGTGCATGCCGGAAGGCCCGCTAGAAGAGCATTACAGTAGTCCAGTCTGGAGAGAACAAGAGCTTGGACCAAGAGTTGTGTGGTCAGCTCAGATAGGAAGGGTCTAATCTTCCTAATGTTGTATAATGCAAATCTGCAGGACCGGGTACATTTGCAAAGATTTCAAACAAACTTCTTTCATGCTGTCGTTATGGGGTATTGTTTGTAGAATTGAAGAAAAAAATTATTAATTTTATAAATTTTGGAATAAGGCTGTAATATAACAAAATGTGGAAAAGGTAAAGTGCTGTGAATACTTTCCAGATGCACTGTATATTAGTGTCCACACCGGCAGAAGATATAGTTCTGTTTGTTCTAAGTGCCTGCTTGTCTGTCTCTTTAAATGCTTGCGCTCTTTAAAAGCACAATGTATTCTGTTAGGCTGCCAATGTTTTTATTGTTCATCAAATGGATAAAATCATTCTGAAAATGATTCCAACTATATATATATATTTTGTGCCGTTATTGTTATACCTTTGGTGTGGACTCTGCTATTCTTTAATATTGAGAACGATTTTTAGAACTATATCTTTATCGTTATCTTTATAGTTATCTTCCTTGGTGTGAACGGGCCTTTAGTCAGTGTTGTTCTGAACTCACAGTGAACTATCAGCAAATGATCAATAATGATGTTTCACTTTATAGGGTTATATATCATGTCATCTGGGGTATTTAGAAAATATTTGCTTAAAGGTTGCTTAAATTACACAGAACAATATAAAATAATTTTACATATACTTTTACATAATTCTCACACTTGACCTTTAAGTAGTACTTGTCTCTCTTTCTTTTTCTTAGGCGAGTCATCTGAAGTCTGAGACAGAGTCATATGAGGAGAAAGAACAGCAGCTGGTGAATGACTGTGTCAGAGAGCTAAGTGAGTGAAACGTTGGCTTAAGTGGAGGTTTAGAGCTCTATATTTTAACAAAACAAAAATAAGTCCACCCTTTCTCCTCACACAGGGCAGTCCAGCATCCAGATCTCCAGTATAGCAGAAGAGCTAGCGAAAAAGACAGAAGATGCATCTCGCCAACAGGAGGAAATCACACACTTACTCTCTCAGATAGTGGACCTGCAGAAAAAAGCCAAAACTGTGAGAGTTATTCGCATCATTCACTTTATCAGAGAACAAATTATAAAATATATGAGGTAAATATGTGCTGAGATTTAAATGTGTATGTGTGTTTGTGTATGTTTTTGACAGTTTGCCATTGAGAACGAAGAACTTTCTCAGCACCTCTCGGCAGCTAAAGATGCTCAGAGACAGCTCACAACCGAGGTACTTTATTTCAGACGTATTTAGGGCCCTATCATACACCTGGCATGTGTTTTTTGCTAGTTTAATTTTCACATTTGCACTCATTTGTGCGCCCATGGGCATGCTGGTCTGAAAAAAAGGTGTGTTCAGGTGCATTGTTGGCGCGTTGCTATTTTGAGGCAACTGAAATAGACTGCGCCATTGACCAACTGAAACCTGGTCTAAAGTTAAATTTTTTTTTTGTTATTTAAAGGGCGTGTGCCTATAGGTAGGTCCACAACGCGTGTACACTATTATTACTTATTACACACAGAGCGGCAGCACACAAACATTTTTAAATGTTAAAAATAAAAGGATTCCTCTCTGGAGAAGTGTTCTGTTTTTCCGTTTGCAAATTCCGCCATGTAAATAGCGAATCCGCCATGGCGTGAGTGCAACTGGCTTTTAAAGGGAATGGTAGATGAGACTCTGATTGGTTTATTGCACATTACGCCCAAAACACACCCATGACTCGTTAAGAGAATAGGGACAACCCTTTTAAACCTTGCGCCTGACGCGCCAACCATTTTTCCTGTCATTAAACTAGCAAAAGTGGATTTGGACACGCCCTAAATGCACTTGCGCCGTGCGCTTTAGACCATGCGCTTAGATCGTTAAAATAGGGCGTTTAATCTTACAAAAGCATGTCTTCATAATATATTCACTTATTCATTCTGTGTGAATGTTATTGACTATTGTTGGTTCCTCACACACACACAGCTGCAGGAGCTGGAGGAGAAATACTTAGAGTGCATTGAAATGCTCCATGAGGCTCAAGAAGAGCTCAAGAACCTACGGAACCGCAGTGTGTCTGCAGGAACTCCTCGACGCTATCACCCTCTCGGACTTTTTCCCATGGTACACAAACATATAACTCATGCAAGGCCAGTGCACTAGGAGATCACAAACAAGAATATATTTTTTTTGTATATTTTGTAATGTCTGCTGGTGTGGATTTGCTGGTATGACAAAATCTGGATAAGACTTGGACTTGAACAGTCAATTCACACTGCTGTTAAAAAAATAATAAAAAAGGACATTCAATTGATTAAAAGTGACAGTAAAGACTTTTACATTGTTAGAAAAAAATCTATTTGAAACTTGAACTTTCCATTCATTAGAGAATCGTAAAAAATGTATCACAATTGACTTTAAGTAAGTTGTATAGTAAGTTATATAAATAAAAACAGAATTAATAGTTTGGTAATGACATTTATGAAAGCTACTCATATCATAATGTAATATTTTTTTTAATGAATGACATTTCTGTCAAGTTCTACTAGAGGTATGCTCTTCTCTCAGTTCTCATTTCCATCATAATCAAAGAAACCTCTTTGGAAAACTTGTGAATAATTGCTCCGTAAATGCTTAAATGTAATGACAGCAGGGTGGGAGACAGCTGTTTTTTTGTTTTGTTTTTTTTATAAAATTACAAATTGTAAACAAATACCAAATGAATTGAAAATCTATTAGTACAAAATAGAATTTCCCTGATTATAAGACATTTTATGCATTGAAAGGCGAATTTAAAAAGTGGAGAACAAGCCCCAAACAGAAAAAAACAAATGGTATTGTTTGTTATAAATAATTATTGTTGTAATGTTGTTTATTATAAATAATTGTTTTTCTTGTTCTTTGTGTGTATTTAACCATATTTTAGGGGTAAAATTGTACCCAAAGGTGAGCTAAATCTGACAAAACATACTTTTGTGGATGTCCACAAAAAAACAGTACAAAAGTGAAGTAAATAAAGTTCTTTAATAATAGTAAAAACTGCAGAAAGTTTTCAGTTAGGGTCATTTATAACTAGCTGTATGTAAAGACAATAGAACTCTATGGAATTCTATAGAAAAAAATGTGTGTGTTTTAGGACTCCCTGGCTGCTGAAATTGAGGGAACCATGAGGAAGGAATTGAGTCTTGAGAATCCTGACAATGAAGAACAGAGGTTTGAACTTTTTTTCCTTCCCAATGCAAAGCACATTTTCTTTCTTTGTCATTATCAGAATTGTTTTAATTCAATAACTTTTTTACTCTTTAACTCTCAATTAATCTTTGCAATCAGTAACAAAATATGCTTTTGTCTCAAGGGTCCGTCATAAGCGTGTGTTTGAAACTGTGAAGAACATCAATCAGTCCGTCAGACAGCGCTCTTCTGCTAATTCTGCTTCTAACATCCCTGGGTCCAATCAGACGCTGTCCTCCCTTAGCTCCGTCCTATCTGACAGCAATAGCAACAATGCAGCTCCTGATAACCGTACACAGAGCATTCTCCAGGAGACCGGCTCCTCAGATGCTGCGTGAGTCTATGAGGCTATGTTTACAGAGGCTTTAAGCCAATAACTTCCAATTGAACTTTAGGTGAATAATAATGCAGTCGCTGTTTTGCTGGGGAAACAATAAATGTAGGTTAAAATATTCTCTTAAAATAGTCTGAAAGGCCACTGGTTCTGGCCCACTTGAAAGAGTTTGTGGGTCATTCTCAGGAAAATCTCAAATTTAAGTTTTAACATAAAAATATCATTTTAAATGTAACTGATGTAGGGGGACTGATATGGGCTGATATTCCTGATGGAAAATAGAACATTTAACAATTTTACCAATAATTTTAGTTTTGCATTACACAAAAAAAAAACAACAACTATCAAATACTGTGACTAAGTTCAGCATCCTTATTATCAAAACAAACAAATGACTGTTTCCTGAGAATGACCCTTGTTTTCAATCAAACGACTTTCCTTGTTCTCTGACTGCAGTGTTGAAGCCTCTGAGAAGCGATCTGGCTCTGAGGAGCTCAAGCTCGCTCTGCGGCGACTGTCTCTACGACGGCAGAACTGTCTGAGCGAGCGTCTCTTCTTCGAGGGGGAGCGGGAGAGGCGTAATCGGGACCCGGCGGACTGTGGAGATTATTCAAACAGGCTTGTGCACAGTGAGAGCATCATGTCCCTGGGCGCTTGGGCCAGTCGGCCTTATCTTCCCGACAAGCTCCAGATTGTCAAACCTCTGGAAGGTGACCGAAATACCCAAAATGTCTATCCTAAGACATTCCTGCATTACCGTTCCAGGCCACGCCCACCCACTATGATGCTTTTCAATTCACTGTGGGCACTGATGCATCCCCGCAAACACTCGTACTTTAGAGAGTCCCGCTCCTGGGTACATTTACACTAGAGATCAGATTATGACAAAGTTTTAAAAATGGATAAATGTAGCCTTTTAATAAAAAAAGCTAATTTAGAAGGAAACACACCCTCCACTGTATCACTTGGCTGATGCAATTTATTTAGCCTATGCTGTTACTGTTATGCATATATTCTATAAAAGCTCTACTATGAGGCAATCAAAGAGGCAGGACTTTATTTGAGTTTTATTTATGCTAAACCCTCTATGTGATATGTTAAAGAGTCCCATCAGTCATTTCTATATATGTCTAATATAGTGTAGTACTTAAACTGCATGAAGTAGTGATTAAAATATTGATTTGTTAAGTTTGTTGTGAACGTTCTTGGGGAATTTCTGTTTTCTGTTTTATTACCGCCACCTATTGGGCAATAAGTGAAAAATAGACATGCTCTTTTGTTTGTTATTCTTCATCCATTTTTATTCTGTTTCTGTATTTCTTGTACTTTCTTGTATTTTTTTCCCATCTCTTGTTTTGTTTTAATTCTGTGTTCTTTACTTTCATTTAGTATATCTTCAATAAAGACATCGTATTCTCACTCTTTCTTTCCTTCATTTCTGTTTTTCATTATCACTTCATTGCAGCATTGAAGCATTGTTAATATGTGTTTGTTTTCACACTTAGCTGATGTTGCCACTGTGTAAATTAGGTTATGAAATTACACAGTTCTCCTTCTCAACATCCCTCATGTCTTATTCCTAGGCTCAGCTACCCTTCAGCACTGGCAGCAGTTAGCTCAGCCTAATCTGGGCGGTATCCTGGATGCTCGACCTGGTGTGGTCCCGAAAGGCTACCGTCCCTTGGAGCTGGACCTGGAGGAAGTATATCACTATGCCGACTACGAGGAGGACGAGCCTGGAGAGCATTACTTCCAGAACCTTCCCACCACAACCACATCTATTTGCAATGTCCCTCCTGCCCATAGCCTTGCCCCCTCAGCCTCCCCGTCACCATGTCTCAGCACAGGTCATGCTTCCATAGAGTTCTCAAGTAAGTCAACATGTTTCTGTGTGCTAGAAATGTAAATTAAATTATAAAATAATTTAGTATTTGCTATATATTTGCTGTAATTAGTGCTTGTGCAAAACTATTTGCCTTAATAAATTAAACATATTTTAAATATTTATTGATTGATTGAATGATTGATTGATCAATCAAAACTATATATTTTTCCATTATTTTCTAGTCACAGCGATTTCTGTGACTAGGCTCAGTCCTTACACAAAACTATGTGACTTAAATGTAATTATATATAAAATATGTATTTATTTATTTGATTGATTGATCAAAACTGTATATTTGCCCATTGTCTCAGGCAAACAATTTCCTATAAATTAGGCTAAAACATATTAGATGACAATATTACACATTTTTCAAATCAATCATTTCAGTAGCCATGTAAATTAAAAAATATTTTAAAAACGTATTTATTTATTTAGATGAAAATAAATGAAAACTTTGCTATGCTCTCAGCTTTTGTACCTTTTTAGTGTATTTCCCAGGCAAATGCATGGCTCACACAAGTTCGACCTATACCTTCACCACCTGCAAAATCCTCCATCCTTCTGATGAGCTCACAAGGGTGACCCCCAGGTAATGTACTGTCCTGTAACTGAGACAATAAGTGACCAGCCAATCAGTACATAATGTTCTGCTTCTCTGTCCAGTTTAAACCCCGTCCCAACCTCGTCCTGCGTGATGTCAAGCAGCCTGCGATCGACGCCTGCCGTCACTCCCTGTACTCCTCGTCGAATGAGTCTGTCCCAGTCGCAATCCTTCACCAACCTGCGGGACCCCACAAAAACCTTCAGCACATCTTTGGGGCTAGTGCGCCTCCTGCAGGAGAGGGGCATCTCTGCCGCAGTGTACCAGCCTCAGAGCTGGGACAGAGGAAGTGGAGGAGTCCTCTTTTCCACCTCAGTTCTTCCTCCTCCGCCTCCAGACCCCCACCGCCCCGCTACCCCGCCCAGTTCCCCCACCCGCCGCACTCCCAGCCCAGGATCGGTGGTTTCTGATTCAGACACCTCCATGCCTTTCTCTTTCAAAAGCCCATCCTATGAAAACTTTTTGGCTTCCAAGCCGGCACGGTCCATTTTGAAAGAGGTAACAGGGGTGTCCGGGGCTCAGGCTAAAGACTGTGAGAGCCAAACTGATGTCAGTATGTATAGTCTCAATTTGGTTGATAAGCTGAAAAGGTTGGGGTTGGCAAGCCCCGGGGCTTCTGGGGCAACAGGGGGTGGGATGCCACGGCCAAGCCCGCTTATTGGTCCTCTTGGTGGGCTTCGAAGGGCAGGGTCCCCCTTTAGTCCACTAAATGAAGGTATGAGGAGGAATCGGAGCTATCCTGCTATGGTTGGGGCCAGTATGGCAATGAAGGGGCCTGGGCCTCAAGGGGATGAAATGCTACTGGGTCCTAAACTACCTAAGCAAACAAGTCTCAAATGAGTTATGCATAATAATGAATCACACAATCAATAGATAGGACACTAACTTACTAACTTAGAAATCATAACTTGTACAAACACACTCTCTAACTTAAAGAAATAATTGACCAAAAAAATTGATTCTGTCTTCATTTGCTCACTCTTATTCCAAACCTGTATAACTTTACAAGATCAATTATTTTGAAGAATATTTTAGCTGTTCATGCAATGAAAGTCAGTGGGATCCAAAACCATGTATGTACAAAAGCCACTAAGACACTTTTTCAAACATACACATCATTACACAGCCATACACATTTGGAAGGACATGAGGGTAAGAAAATGACAGAATTTTCCTTTTTTGGTGAACTATCCCTTTAAAGCTATATTAAAACACGCATACACTCATAGTTTGAATTCATGCTGATCTGTCTATATGTTCTCTCCTAACTAACTGGTACAATCGATATGTTCCTCTACCGATGGTGCATAACCTTTGACCTCAATTTCACTTTGCAAGGCACATGCAGGAAGGAATAAACCATTAAAACTAAGTGAACTGGAAAATCTACAGTCACATGTATGTTTCGATCACTATGAATTAGAACTAAGTTATCACATTTGACGTGTAGTTTTTTGAGCTGAGGGTATTTCCAGGGTTTAATAAAATGTATTGATTTGGGATCAATGGTGTTCTGTCCCAGCTTTGGGCAACTATAGAGATTCTCCCTGGATGCCTGCTGGTTTTGAATGGTGGCATTTGAGTCTGATGTTTTGATGCTGGGAGACAGAATGTGTAGGACAGGTTTAATCGCCCACCTCACCAACTCTCTTTTCTTCCATGTCTCAAATTGTATCTTTTTAGAAGATTAATCTTTAATAAAGCAAGAGAAAATTGTAGCTTTTAATTTGGTAAATGGATTTGGTTATGGGTTGGATTTGGTTTTTGGATGGGTTGTCTATACACAAATAGGTTGATTTCAGAAAGTGCTGCTATCTACATATGAATCTTGGTTTTCTATGATAAAAAAGGCGAGTGACTGTATTTTAGTCATCTGTCTTGTCCGAGTATTTACTGAATGATTGGGAACATTTGAGCAGCTGGAGAGCACTGTAAACTAGAGCACTGAGCACTTGTTTAATTGCAATTTTATTGTCTCTATTCATTTACATTGTTTTATTGTTTCATGTTATTGAAATGTGCACTTTTACGTTCTAATGTGCTGTTTAACACCACCTGTTTCACAACGTTTTTGAGATTTTGCTGCTTTTAGGTAATGGTCTTACAAGGGCAAAAGCTTCTAGATTAATGACTACCCATTAATGTTTTTTTAAATTGTTTTATTTTCAAATAAAAATAAATGCGGATACATAAAAATGGCGGTTTGGTCATCGATGTCCATAATTGTCACTAGAGGGCACTGTGTCCTCACTCATTTGTATTAATTTCTTTGTTCTCTCACTGATAGCCATTAAGTGAAGTAGTAGCCTACCAGTTCATGATTTAAAAAAATTTAAAAGCTCATACATAAATGTTTGAAATGAGTTGTTATACAGTATATAAATTATGACTACATTAATCTACTGTATCTTAATGTAAGAAAAGCTTACATTAAGATAGTTTTGATTTGTTTAACATTTTGGTAACTGTCCCCTACCTCCATTTCAGGAGTTAACAAGTTAACACAGCATTAAATAGAAGTGGAGGTAAACTGATTTTGGCAACCTTGACTGAGGTAAGCCATAGTTTGTGCAGTCCTCTACGAACTTTTGTTTAGAACCCTATTTGTGTTATTTCATAGTTTGGATGATTTGGACTCGGCTTCATAGTTTTGGGTCCGTTTAGCTTCGGATCATTTGTTTTCTCTTTTTTGTCTTCAAAATGGAAAAACGAGGGGGGTAGGGGGGCGTTAATTTACAACTAATTCGACCCTTCCCATGAACACAATCTAGTCTCGTGTTGGGTTTTTTTTTTCATATTTTTGTTTTCATCACACTTTGTTCTAATTTGCTAAATACAACCAAAGTGGATAAGCGCACGTCTCAAAAAGTGGGTTGCTGCACGCGGACGTCCGCGAACCCTCCTGATGATGAAAATTGCATCACTTTGGGCCTATATGCTGCGTTCCAGACATTGTTGGATGTGGGAATATCCCAAATTAACCCTGCATCCCAATATGCATATATCTGCCCTAAGTAGTATTCTACTAATTTCACATAGCTACTATTTAGGATGAATAGTATGCACATTGAGATGCAGGCTAAAGGCCATTACATACTCCACAAGAACACAGAAAAAAGCCCTGGTTTGGGAGTTCTTGCAGCTTGTTCTCGACACATCATCTGAGCAGAACTTTTATCTTGTGGGTGTCTGAGAACTATTGTGTGATTGGTCAGAAATTTAAACGTGTGCTGCAGTGGGCGGGGCCTCTAAGGACTCCCTGGAAGTTCGGCACTTGCTTTTCTCATGAAGTAGGACTATGGAATGTCCTGGCCAGAACAAACTTTATTCTTGTTCTTGCCACCTCGAGAAAACAAACAAATTTCTTTGTTCTTGCGAAGTATGTACCAAGCTTAACTTCAGACCTCAGTGAGTTCCAAGCAATCAGAGATGTCGCCATCACACAACGAGAGTGTATCTTGTTTTTGTGTCAACTATGGCAAAAACTATAAAAACGACATAAAATCAATTTAAGAGACGAAAAGCAAAAACGAATGCATACATAAACTTAATGTCTAATGTTAAAGTTTGTTTTTACGTTTATGCTCATTGGAAGTGTCTTGCCGACATCTTATAAGGGACATCAAATGACGTACTCGCTGAGGTCAGGGTTGATTGATCTACCCCGAGTTCACACGCCGAATGTCCGACTTTGAGTGGCATTCCAGATTTATTTCTTAGAAGGTGGGAAAAACCCATATTCCGATCTGTCTGGAATGCAGCATTAAACAGCTTGAATATTCAATCTCTACATGGAAGGAAATGAAACACCCCTTTCCACAGATTAGACGTAAAGTGTTTCTGAGTCTCAAGCAACGGAATAATAGGATGCTTCTCAAACGGAAGGCTTAGGTCCTAGTACGGCTGCATATCTCATCTGCCACATCAAGCACCGCCAAAGGCCGTCTCAATTTGATGGATCCTTGGAAGGCAGCCTTTGTTTCGTATCCTTCATTCAGCTCATTTTGAAGGATGCATCAAATGTAACCTTCGCATCCTTCAATCACCCACAATCCTTTGCACACATTCCAATTGACCTGGCTAACGGTAAGCCCTGCCCCCCTTAGTTACTGTTGTGAACTTGGACAAACAAACAAGAGTTGCTTACTGTTTTACAATGACAGCTGTCAGTGTGAAAACCTTGTCCCAAGATGTTTTTGATAACTTTTGGACACAGAAGGACCACCTGTCGTCAAGGAGCATTCAAGTGGGATATATCAAAGATTTTAAAATAAATATGGTGGGTAACAACATTAATTTGGAAGTGAGAGTTTACAGATCAATACTATTCATGTAACGCAGGGTAAGATTAAATTAATTTACATTTAACCTGTTTAATATGAAGAGGCACTGAAATGTAGACCTTCATTTATGTGTTTTTAACCTATACTTTGTGTGACGTGAGAACAGTTAACATTATTATTTAGGTCAGCATGTTAGCATGGACTCACTAACTTTAATTGTAACTTAATGAGAGTATGAAAGTTTTTGTCTTCATTGGGATTGGGGTTTAATCCTTAGGGAACCAGATTACTGCGCCCAGATCATTGGATTAAAGGGGTGGTAAAACACATTCTTTTGAAGGCTTGATTATGTTTGTGGAGTGCACTGTAACGTGTTCATGCTTCGTTTAAAAAAAAATGCATTATTTTTCATATATTTGACCTTTATTCTACACTGCTCTGTCCCTCCTTGTAAAACGGTCTGATGCTTTCCGGGTTGTATGAAGCCAGTCCCTCAAAAATACGCGATGGGCTCAGATTGGTTAGCTGGCCCAGTGTGTTGTGATTCGCTAACCGCCTAGTGCACGTTTGTCGGAAGCGATACACCCCTTACCTTTACCGGTAGACTGTGCTTTGGCAGTATTAGAAACAACGGCGTCAATAAAACCATACCAATCTGAGCCCGAATCAGACCCAGAACATTTTAGTGAAGATGATCGAGCAGAACCTGTTCAGTCCTCAAGAGTAAAGACTGCGGATCTATAGTGATCGCTACTGAATGGCACTTTTACTTTTGTATTTTTAGAACGATTATAGCCAAATATCTGTCGCAAGAACTAACCCAAAACGAACACGAAGCACTGGCTTTACTAGTAAGTTAGCCAAATCACACACAGAACCATGTTTAGCATGCCTGTAGATAAACAATACATAAAAGCTCTAATCAAAGAATCATTTACACTAATGCCAAGTTCGCTGTTGAGATTTTAACGTTAGTGTTTGTAACGTTAGGTGTTCGTCGGATAACGTTAAGTATGAATGAGCATTTAACAGACTGGTTTGCAGAACAGCGTTGTCATCTGTTTACTTCCTTGCTACAACCTATTACAGGAAAACACATCGATGAAATATAAATCAGACTTACAGGTTGTGGCCCGTAAACAGCTTCTGTTTGTAAATCCAGCTTTCAGGACAAGCCGTTGTGCATATCCTGCATTGAACTCGCGAAGATGGTGAAAGTTTTCCTCCGTGAAATGTGCAGCGCGCGCGTCGTGCATCCACGCACTGGCAGTGTTTGTCTCACGCAGCTGACGTTGTTCAAATCCGGCATTGAACTCGCAAAGTTTGTGGAAGTTTTCCTCCGTGAAATGTGCTGCGGGAGCCCCGCGCGCGCCTGTTCCCCTGTCTCATACACACGTGCATATAACATGCTGTATGTTAAACGCTCTGCAACGCACCCCCGTCCCACAAGGAAGGCTGAACAAAGCAAGTACCCCAGACCTGCAATCCGGATGAAAATAACAGCGTTTCCTTGGCATCGCGGCAACAACACTCCAGCCTAACTATACCACAACAGCGCCGCAATACAAAATGGCCTCACCCCCCCCCCCCCTATTTAATATTCTTGGAGGAGGGGTTTATGAAAATATTGAGCCTGGTGATGTCACCAACCCTAGAGGAATGTGTGTAGTCGCCTGCTGGCCGTTTGCTGTAGTCCTTAGAAACTGATTTCTTTAAAAGTAAATATCTCCCTTTGCTTTAAACTTTGAACGTTGTAACTTTGCAGATGTTGTTTATGCTCAAGCAGCAACATTACAAGCTAGCTAAAGTTAGAATAGTGAAATCGTGGTTTACCACCCCTTTAATACACCATGTGAACCTGCTGCGTACCACAGATGAACAATCATGCACTAGTCTGCTCTGTCTTGTTTGGGTTTAGAAAATGGAATAAAATAAATCCTATTGCCCATCCTCTCCATGATACCTGGAATCAGTGTTATAAGTACCTCAAGCACATCGTTTTACCATTTTTGTAGCATAACTGTCAAACCGATGAGAGCTTCAGAACTTCCAATGTTTCAATGGCGCTGAAACCTAAAGATGTCCAAGTTGTGGTTCCCGCGCAACTGATACTCAACTGCCATTGGCTCATCTGCGTTCGAGGTGAGGGGCTTACCGATAGGTCAATTCACGAAAAATAACTGATGGAAAACGAGTTGGCACTGAGCTTGTCTGAGTTCATTATGAAATGTAGAACAAAAATTGTGTTTTCGGAGATTAAGGCATACATGTTCTATTTTATTATGGTGTAAATTAATCACTAAACTACCAATAATGTACGCCACTGAGAGACCGTATGCTTGTATTGTATTAAAGGGGTCATGAATTGAGAAATCAACTTTTCATTCAGCCTTTGATATATAAAAGTTCATTGTGATATAAAAATATTCTGTAAGTTTCGGAGCTGAAAACTTCCTTGTTAGACAAAGAAAAGCTTTTATTGACACCAGGCCCAGCAAACGCTCAATCTCAGAATGTGCCAACCTGTGACGTCAGAGTGTGGTGAAACACCACCTCAACAGAAGAAGAAGTACGTCTGATTCTGTAGCCCCACCCACCAACTCGTGCAAGAAATGTAACATAAATAACATAGGCCTAGGTGGAGCTAAACGGCATGCCCATAAAAACTGAGCGTTCCAGGATTGGTAGTGGTAGTGCAGCTTTGCCACACAGATTTTGATAGTTGGTCAGTTAAATAAAACAGGCAGTGTGCCAAATATTGGCTACGGGTAGTTGTGGGTGCAGATGTGAAGTTATTTATGAGATAAACCAATATTTCACATAAATCCCGTCTAGGCTCGACCCCTGTATGGTTTGTGTCAAGCCAAGCCAAGTTAGTCTATTTGTTTGATGAGAAAGAGATGAAATGTAGTTACAATAAACGCTTTGAGAATCAGTACAACTGTAGCAGTGGATGACTATTAATCTTTTTTGCAAAATCACGGAACAACTGATGATGGCATGGTTTGATGTTTGGTTGACCAATTAGTGGAAAGGGGTTTAATTCCCGCCCATGTAGATATCGAATATTCAAGCTGTTTATCCATTTAATTTTTATTGTATTTCCATTAGGTGAATTAGAACAAAGTGTGATGAAAACGAAAATTAAAATATGACAAAACCCCCACAAGATTATTTTTTTTATGTTCATGAGAAGGGTCGAACATGTGATAAATGAACGGTTTCTGCGTTCTGCATTTTTGTTGAAGACAAAAACACGAAAACAAATTTGTGACGAGCAGGACAAGCGAGAGCCGCGAGAGGGTGACGTGAGGCCAGTGAGTAATTGGATGATGAGCGCCAGCTGCACGTCACACTGGTCTCGGATCTCTCACAGAGGAGCTCGGACACATAAAAGGAGGAGCGACGACTGTGAAGGACGAGAGAGGACCAGGCCTTTACGTTTTGTTATATGGTGCGGCAGTCGCTTTTACTTTCAGTTTGTTTATTTACTTATTAAAGTCTTGTTTGAATGTTCGGCGGTTCCCGCCTCCTTCTTCCCATAACAAACCTCATTACAAAATTATCCAAAGTTTCACAGACCGGTTGCATTTCTCCTCGAACACAGCTTTTTTATGTAGCCTGTTGTTTGTTTGAAGGAGTACAAGACAAAAGTGATAGGAAGCAATTTGTTATCCCAGACAGGATGGCGACTAACCTAATTTAAGTTCTTGCCTACTTCAGACATGCTCTCCAAATTAAGTCTCTACGCTCAAACTACCTTATTAGGATTGTAAAAAGAAAAGGCCCTGGTATTCATAGTAATTGCCATGGTAACAGGATGGGAACTATCTGCACTCAAGTATTTCTTATACACCACAAAGATGTCCCTCAAAGATCTTAAGATGAATCAGCACAAACAGCATTTTATGTGATCCTGAAGCAGGTGGGACATAATTTGAAAATGTTGGTCAGACTCATAAATATATGACTATTTTATTCATCACAATGACTTTTCCGTTGTCCTGGAGGCAAATCCATTAATGTCTGATAAATCATTGAGATGTTTTAGAAATCTAAAAATCCTCAATTATATATTAAGATATCCATCAGACAATGTTAATCTCTGGTCACAAATAAGTAGCCATGTTTTGGTTCATCCATTTGCGTCATCCAGCCAGACATGAAATAACACAAGCAATTGCTCATTTTTTAAAATGAGGGCAAAAAGTTGTAACACAGTAACAAGAATGTAACCAATGGGTCCAGTTTATCTTAGTGTCCCCAGTAGTGTAAAGTAATTTTACTTTACATTATTTTATTCATCCGTTACATTGAAGAGACCTTTTTGAAAGGAACTGTTACGTATGCCCTTTTTGAGCACTTGAGCTTAACTGAGACTTGAGTGTTTGTAGACGTTTAAGAGGCTGTGTTGACTGAATTATTTCCATTTTGAAGTGTTCATTTTAATTTTAGAAAATAAACATGTGATTGCTATCTTCACAAATCTACTGTTTCTTGTTTTTCACTGGCATGTCTCTTAGGTGTTGATGATTAATTAATCTTTGAGCCTACATTCAGTAAGTACTGTCAAAATCAGATACCATTTTGCATTTAAGTAGCTTTTATAAACATGCCTTAGAAAAAAATATTACTGGTGTGCATCTTGAGACAAAACAATGGCACTGACATACACTCACCTAAAGGATTATTAGGAACACCATATTAATACTGTGTTTGACCCCCTTTCGCCTTCTGAACTGCCTTAATTCTACGTGGCATTGATTCAACAAGGTGCTGAAAGCATTCTTTAGAAATGTTGATAGGATAGCATCTTGCAGTTGATGGAGATTTGTAGGGGTGACCCCGAATAGTCGAAGATTCGATGCATCGATATGCGGAGCCTGATTCGACCACCGATCTTTGCGGGTATTATGAAACGAGGATCATGCCATTTTGGCAATATGGGGGTGCTCAATGTCTAATTTCACACATAACTACTGGTTTTGTACGGTTATATTAAGTTATATACAGCCTTTAATTATGATAATGATGTAAAAAAAAAAAAAAAAACAGTGAAAAGAAAGCGTTCAATAGCGCGCGCGCGTGTGTGTGTGTGTGTGTGTATCCTGTCCTGTGACAGATTTTAAGCATACCTGTCAAGTATCCCGTTTTGGCCGGGAAAGTCCCGTATTTTACCCTTCTTTCCCGCCGTCCTCCCGTATTAGTATTTTCCTGTAAATCTCCCGTATTTTAACCTGCGTTATTAAAAAACAATAATACCGGAGTAAAAAAACAAAAACATTTCCAATCTGAGCTCTGTAACTAGCCTCGCGATAACTGGCATCTGCAGTAGCCTACAGTATAGGTGTCAGTTGTCGCGAGGCTAGTGTGTGACTGAGGTCAGATGACGAGTGACAACGCGGGAAAAAAACAAAACAGAGACGGATGATGATGGACGTAACGATAGAGACGGATTAAGGCTCTCCTGCCAAAACAGACAAAAAAAAAACCCTCGTGTAAATACCGTGATCAATGGGACAGCGAATTTAATTATAAAATGTAAGTAACTTAATGTTAATTCATTGTTTATGGAACTGGCGTATGAAATCAGTGTCATTTCCAGTCGTGATGGTATTCTGGAAAACAACACTCTTGTTAGTGTAATGTTGCTTAACTGTATCATATGTTATAAATATAATAACTACACCATTTTAACCGTGTATGTTAACTGAGTTTCTGTGTGTGAGCGCCGCTCATTTGTTTTCGATTTTCTCTTCGAGAGGCTGCGCGAGCCTCAACCACTCAACATTGTTGTCAGTTCGTTTTATATTATTATCCACTATCGATCGCCACTTACACTAACTGAATGCAGAATCATTACTGCACTTTGGTGATTCCCTGGTTATTTTTTTGTTTTGACATTTTACTCAGGATACTTCTCTGTTGGGCAAGTAAAATTATTTTTCACTTGCCCCTTCAAAAAATCCACTTGTCCCGGCGTACAAGCGTTCATGTCTCGAGCCCTGCCCATAGCAATGCAAGTTCAGAAAGGGTATTTAGCATGGTACGAAAGATTGTTACAGAGAATAGGATGACATTAGACAACAGAACTGTTTGTGCTCTACTCTTGTGTAAAATGAACCACTCTGGCCCAGCCCACAAATACACTCCTTCCAAAACAGTCTTAAAAAATGCAAAGTCTGCAACAAATGTGTACAATAACTCACTAAAAGAGTAAAGAAAAGTTGTGTGAAATGAAAAGAAAAGAAAAACTGTAAAAGAAAAGCAATATGAAATGAAAAGAATGTGTGGAATGAAAATAAAATCTAAAGACAAGCAATTTTAAATGAACAGAAAATATGCAAATAAGCCTTTAAATAAATGCTCATTATATATACCCTTTTGTGTTTTCATTTGGGCTATAACACCTGTCTTAAAATGTAAGGGATACTGGAGCTTGGTTGGGGTGGTGGGACTGCTTGCGGTGGGCGCCGAAAAATTTCCCTTATTTTCAAATCCAAAACTTGACAGGTATGATTTTAAGTTTCACTTTCCCTGATCCGTGACAGACGAGGCGCATCTTGGCGGCAGGGAATACTTAACAATGTCTGAAATAAGAAACTCTAAAGTGTGGATGCACTTTGAAATGGTAAAAGATTATCCAAAAAAAGTAAAATGCAAGTTGTGCCAACAGCTCATGTCATACCACTCATCAACAACAAACATGGCTTTCCACTTAAAACGGGCAAGGTTAAGAGCGCACTGCAGCCGGCCAACGTTAACAAGTTGGTTTTTCCCCGCACACAATTCGAAAAGACTCAAACGCACACAAGCAGAGTGAAAGAATGGATTTTTTTCGATCGGGTAAGGTACAAGTGTTTTCAAACATTTCAGCCGTTTCTAATTTTAATTTGCTGTGAACATGTTTAGCTAAAAAAACTATCAGTTTAGCATTATTGTTGTTTCGGCAGTTAAAAAGAACTAAACTTTCGTTGTTTTAAAAATTTATTTATTTTTATTTTATTTATTGATCACTCAGAGTTACTTAATTTAACTGTGGCTTGTGTTTTTTTTATATATATTATTATGTTCCCCTGCACTTTGGCATTTTGCACACATTTATTATGCTCCCTGTGACTTGATTCTGACTTTATTTCGTTTTTATTTATTTTTTATTATTAGAAATGTATATTGTTCTAATTTAATTCTGTAAATGAATGATTTTTATTGTTTTTCGTTGTCTCGATGTTGCGCTGCACTGCTGGCACAGCAATTTTGCCGATTTAATTTAATTTTGCAAAATTTGAAATGCAAATCCTATCTGCAGTCAGTGTGTTCTTTTCCTCTCTAGGCAGGTTTTTTTTTTTGTTTATTTATCAAAATCTGCTTTTATATATTTGTGTGATCTGTATTTCGATCGCGGCTTTAAAATATTATGAGAAAACGTTTTACGAATGTTTATCCACCACATTACCTTTTAGTTAAACCTAAATAAGAAAGCCATTGTCAGTTCGTCTGTCAGTTGGTGTTGTCAGTTTTGGTCGCTTTATTAAAAGGTGTTGCTGTGTGGAGTGTGTAAAATAAAATAAAAATAGTTTTACCCTCCTGCTGACTGTCGTGCCCCTCCCAACCCATTCACACACACATAGATGATCACACAAACACATGAACACAATCTCATGACAATGCGTATCAATAGTACGAGTGTGCAATCTCGTGGAATGTATACGCCTAAATGAGTTTTGGCGTGCATATGATACGCATTTTATGGCGTGTATATGACACGCTTTTGGGTAGGGTGAGGGTAGGGGGTGCGTATCATATGAACGCGAAAAACGGCGTACCATTCACGCCAAAACTAATTTTGCCGTATACATTACACGAGATTGCACACTCGTATTATTTTTACGCATTTCCGTGAGATCGGGCTCGATGATTCGACTATCGGTTGACTATAGAAAGATTCGACAATTCTGATTCGAATGTGTAAATCATTAGTCGGGGACACCCCTAGAGATTTGTGGGATGCACATCCAGGGCACGAAGCTCCCGTTCCACCACATCCCAAAGATGCTCTATTGGGTTGAGATCTGGTGACTGTGGGGGCCATTTTAGTACAGTGAACTCATTGTCATGTTCAAGAAACCAATTTGAAATTATTTGAGCTTTGTGACATGGTGCATTATCCTGCTGGAAGTAGCCATCAGAGGATGGGTACATGGTGGTCATGAAGGGATGGACATGGTCAGAAACAATGCTCAGGTAGGCCGTGGCATTTAAACGATGCCCAATTGGCACTAAGGGGCCTAAAGTGTGCCAAGAAAACATGCCCCACACCATTACACCACCACCACCAGCCTGCACAGTCTTCTCATTCTGTTTACGCCAAATTCTGACTCTACCATCTGAATGTCTCAACAGAAATCGAGACTCATCAGACCAGGCAACATTTTTCCAGTCTTCAACTGTCCAATTTTGGTGAGCTCGTGCAAATTGTAGCCTCTTTTTCCTATTTGTAGTGGAGATGAGTGGTACCCGGTGGGGTCTTCTGCTGTTGTAGCTGTAAGACCGCATGAATTCGCTCCAAGGATCGGTAGCGAACCGCGGTGAAGGCCGCACGCGTTCAGTGTCTCAGCTGGAAGAATGGATTTGATTATAATATTCTTTATCTGACTCCATTTATCATAGTTGTCGCATTTAGAAGAGAATGCCAACCGGTTGTTAGATCATCTATATTTGATAGTTAATCATACATTTAATCGTTCCGTTTTAACCCTTTGTTGCAATTATACCGTTCCACATTGGAGATAGTTAAAAATTACAGATTAATTCAGAAAGGATCAAAATGTAACAATTTATTAACAATCAAGTAAATGTAAAATGTCAATTACATCATAGATATAAATCTCTTCTAAAAGGAAACACAAATACTAGTTATGGTTACACTTAAAATCGTTTCAAATAAATGTAAAACATAAACCATTAATTATGCTCAGCAGGCCTCTGCCTAGAATATTACCTGTGAGATAGAGAGAGAAAGAGAGAGAGAGAGAAAGAGAGAGAGAGAGAGAGAGAAAGAAAGAGAGAGCTAAAGAACAGCTCTCTCCAGAGATAGCAGAGAATCAAAAGAGAGTGAGCTACAGATGAAATCCTCTTTTATCCTCTTCCCTGATGTCACCAAATTCAAATCTGACTCTTGTAAAACTGACCAATCAGACCAAACCGTGAGACATTTGAAAATAACCAATCAGACAAAACTTCCCCCATTGTATCAAAGGTGTTAACCATTTGGCCAGCCAGCCATTCTTTTGTTCTATCTCCAACTGGCCCCTCTGATGGCGTTAAGGGGGAGGGGGTTGAGTCAATTTCAATGTCTTGATCACGATGATGGCTGCCAACACATCCGCCTCAAGGTTGTGCGTGTTGTGGCTTCACAAATGCTTTGCTGCATACCTCGGTTGTAACGAGTGGTTATTTCAGTCAAAGTTGCTCTTCTATCAGCTTGAATCAGTCGGTCCATTCTCCTCTGACCTCTAGCATCAACAAGGCATTTTCGCCCACAGGACTGCCGCATACTGGATGTTTTTCCCTTTTCACACCATTCTTTGTAAACCCTAGAAACGGTTGTGCGTGAAAATCCCAGTAACTGAGGAGATTATGAAAAACTCAGACCGGCCCGTCAGGCACCAACAACCATGCCACGCTCAAAATTGCTTAAATCACCTTTCTTTCCCATTCTGACATTCAGTTTGGAGTTCAGGATATTGTCTTGACCAGGACCACACCCCTAAATGCATTGAAGCAACTGCCATGTGATTGGTTGATTAGATAATTGCATTAATGAGAAATTGAACAGGTGTTCCTAATAATCCTTTAGGTGAGTGTATTTTAAGATATGTCAGTGCAAGTTGCTTTCAGTTAAAACAGCTCAAATATGCATTTTAGTCTGGGACTAGGCTTGTCGGTGAAACCAGGGGCTAGACTCTTGCAAGTTGTATTGGAATTGGTGACTTTTTTGCTGTGAGGTACAGTATCTGTTTTTAGGTACTCTTTACACCTCTGCGCAATCAACTTTCTGTATCTGCCTGAGCTCAAATCTTCCTCCTGGGTGCTCGGTGACTAATAAAGGTTTTCCTTGTTTGTCCTTCATCGCATCTGCATCAGTCTCTCTTTTTCACCTCTTTTATCAACAACACCACAACTATTTGCTTGTTTGAAAAAAACGTTTCACACTCAGCTGCCGTGACATTTTTGCAATTGTATGTAGTGGTGACTAAAGCCACAGGTCATGCACTGAGACCAAAGATGAGACAATGTTGGACATTTGGGTGTTTGCAAGCAGTGATGACGTGTTTTGTGTGCGGAGCCTACCTGGCAATTCTGAAGGAGAATATATGCAAGATATAAACTCGTTATTCTGTCTTTTTCCTCTGGATTGTGAGTATATCCCCCCTCACACACTCAGATTTATGATATAAACTGGCAATTGCAAGTTATAAAGTCTGAATTGGGAGATAAACTCACAATTGCACGAAAAAAGTCAGAATTCTAAGATAAAAATGTTATAGGTTTAAAGGTGGGGTAAGTGGTATTTCAAAAATGCTTTAGAAAAGTGTCTCGGGCCGAGTACCAAAACAAACTTATAGCCAATCAGCAGTAAGGGGCGTGTCTACTAATGACAGGGAGAAGAGAGCACTCAGCGCACGTCATTATTCAAAAGACACGACACAGGACGGACATTAGCCGAGCGACGACAGAAAGAGAGAGATGGCAGATAAAAACTAATGTGGAAGATGTCTGTGGAACAAAAGAAGGCTTACGATCAGGCAAGAAGTATCAGCTTTCCAGCGCTGGAGAGAACTCAAGGAGCGAAGGCCGAGGTTGCTTTATTTCTTTTCGATAGGTGAGTAACATTGATTTTGTTTTGTTTCACAAAACTGATATATGCTGGCTCCTGCTTGAATATGCTCATGTGTCATGTTTGCTTGCTTGTCCATTTGCGATCATATTGTCTTTCAATTCAGCGATGATAAGGACCCATTAATTTTTACATCCTATAAGCCTGAAGCATCTAAACCTCCTCCACTGTCTGTTTCAAGCGTCACCTCCAAAGTGTGTCCGAAAAGTAAAATAATATACTCCTAATTAGTGCTGTCAGTTAAACGCGTTATTAACGACGTTAACGCAAACCTATTTTAACGGCGTCAATTTTTTTATCGCGAGATTAACGTTCTTTTTGGTCTAACAAACTTTGTAGTTTTTTCACATGCTGTTGCAACAACTAGTAACGTTAGAAAAACTACAACACCACTCCGGATGTAGCTAGACCGGAAACAAAACATCAGGCACGCTGCGGCTGCCCGCACTCGTTTGGGCCATTAAAAGATTAGACGTGGATGGCAAGCGTGAGACGCCGAAATGAGAAACGTATTAAGCCATGGTTTAACTCAGGGGTCTTCAACTAAAAGTGCTTGTCTTGAGCGCTGCTTTCTGCTCTGACACCAGACGCGAATGAAGCGTTTTGCGCGAGTGATTTAAGTCAATGCAAAGACGCAAATAGACATTCTGCGGCGCGGATTAAGCGGCGTGCATGTCGCGTCATTCGCGTCCGGTGTGAACGCACCATCAGTCTCTTCTTCACTGCATGCTTGACCGCGCGTCTGGGTCTGAACGTAGTAACTGAGCATTGCAACGTTAACTGTTTCATTACGTCAAAAGGCTTCGCGGTCCGGATTCGGACCGGAGTCCGCTAGTTGGCGACCCCTGGTTTAACTGCACTATAGGCGGAGTCCTAGTTTACCTTGCATGTGCACTTTGTAATTTTATTTTGTATCACCCTGTTTTGATCCCTTAGAAAGGGCTGTTGAAGGGGCTGTTTGTGCAACAAAGTATTTGTTTCACCCTTTTATTGATGGGCAGTGTTACATTGTGTGAGCGATTATTTGCTCCAAGTGAGAATGTTGGTGTGAAATCGAACACTAAAGTATGCCAATGTTGTTTTCAATAAAACAAACATTTGAACAAAGCAAGCCGATCCACTTTTCTATGTTGATAAGAGCATTAAAATAAGAAAAAATAATGGGACAAAAAGAAATCAAGGGACATTTAGAATAAATAAAAATGTGCGATTAATTGTGATTAATTGTGAGTTAACTATGACATTAATGCGATTAATCGCGATTAAATATTTTAATCGTTTGACAGCACTACTCCTAATATATGTTTGTTTCCTTTGGTCCCTCTTTTCGTGATCGATATAACCCTCTAATCCTTTCATAATTGTAATATGTTCGTTAGTTGGACTGTCGTGCTTGTGCTATCGAGTTGTTGATGAGAACTGTGTTTGTGTTTTTGGGATGGAAGGGATGACTTTTTCACTGAACATTCGACCTGGATTACCATAGTAACACACATTGCTTTCACTTATTGATAACATCATACCCTTGGCCGGCTGGCACAGCAGATTCCGCCATAGTCGTTGCCTGGGTTACGCATGTGTGGGGCGGAGCTATCAAAATAGTGGCGTGTTTGTTTTGGTGATTTGAAATCAACCTATGTACTATATACCTATGTATTATGTTATAGGTTTAAATATTATGTCACGGTGTAACTGTAGGGCTAATACATTATGTCCCCTATGAACTGCATATGTGAATATTATGTAGACCTATTGTTTACATCAAATTCATGCTTTAATAGTAGACTAATCATTGCAGGTTTCATCAGTTCAGTCTGTCCGTTTTAATGGCTTGCAACCATAAACATCAGCATTTAGCTTAAAAGTGCATCTTCAATGGCAGTATCCTATAAAAATAAAATACCATCTTTTTTGCATTCTGATTCTGACATATGGCACCAAGGCACAACAACACATTTTTCTCTTAATCCATGGATTTTGCCCATTTTCATTCACTTGTTACCACTGTTTTTCTGTCATCACAATACGCACGCAGCTGCAAGGGACGTAATTGTGACGTCTGATGCAAATGGGACAGGGGTGCTACAAGTTACAATAGATCACCTTCAGTGTAATCTGTCAAAATGTTGAACGGCCTTCAGATTTTTCCATCACTGCAATTTTGCAGTATTTTTGTCAATGACGAAAAATATTTGGTCCCCAGGTGTTAAGTGTTCCTGCCCAGCAACAGCCCTGACTCCAATAACTCATTTGACTAAATTATGACTGCAAGCTGAATCCAATCCAGTGGTGGTCTAATATGATGTAATATGTCTTCGATGTTGCATTAGATCTATAATTGAGGGTTTGATGCGATTAATTTTTGTTCTTATTGGCCTGTATTTGATTACAGCTTAGTATGATTTCACTTTAATTATGGGTCAGTGGAGGGAAAGGATGATGTTTTGAATATGACAGTTTTGTCCTGGTCTCTCGCATTTAAATATTGCCTAATTATAGTAGACAGTGACATTTGTGTGGCGGCTGACCAGTCTGAAGACATATGTCATATCCACTGCATGGTCTGTTATTATATAGATAGGTCCATTGCATCTGTCTTTCTTCCAGTCTATTTCTGTCTCTGTGTGCCTGTCAAATGAAAATCTTTACCCCTGGACAGCGTATCAAGCTCAATAAGTCCCTTGAGTCTTCCTTGAAGAAACTTTCAACTCTCTCTTTGCACTTTCTTTGTCTTTGTCTTGGAGAATATGAATAATTCAGATGGTCTTTTCTAACCAGAAATTGTCCCACTCTCTCCTCTTAATGTTCCTTTAAAGCATTTCCTCCATTAATTCATTTACTCATTTATTGATTTTTCACTTTTTTTTCAAGCAAAGAGGCTTCATGAGACTGCAGTTTGAGCCACAAATACTTGTTAAGCCCTTGCCGAGCACTTCCTTCCATTAAAAGCAAGTTCTTGTGGTTGTGAGTTATTTTGATGGACAAACTGCCAGAGTCTGTAAGATTTAAGGCCAAAGTTGAATGCTGACCTGATTTATTGAAAACTGTGGTTTCATGAATATGACAAACACATTAGCTTAATGGTTCTCATTTATGCAAAACCACATTGACAAATAAAATGACAAGATTTAAAAACAATACTTTGAGACTTTTTTGTCTTTTTTAGCAAAATTCAGCATATGTCTATTCTGTATTATACTGGTTTCTTAACAAATGTACATTAGAATAATAATAACAATAGTAGTAATAAATATACTCTTTATTTGTAGATGAGGAACCAGATGGTATATATGGATTTTATGATGAGTATTCATATTCCTCAGCACTCCGGCGGCCAAAATCCATCCATCCCACATAATCCCGATCTTTTATCCGGTGGTTAATGCTGTTTGCTCTGCTGTTCATGGAGGAGTTGCGACGAACAGAGCCTAGGAGAGAAAGAAAGAAATTATGTCTCTTAACATCTTAAATAACCAGTAAAGTGAGATGATATATCAAGACAAGTTAAAGAGTAGAAAACAGTGTTTTTTTCTCACCTCATGCCTGGATCTAGTTCTACTCAAACCCCTATGCTATACAATCATTGTTCTGCCCATCTGTCTCATATAGACTCTGCTTTCTAACATAACTCTAAAAATAACCATTTTGGTAGATGTGTCAAAGTGGAATTTGAAGAGTCAATATCCTCTTGGCCTGCTATGAATTGTAATACTTGCAGAGCAACAATTCATTTTAACAGTGATTGGAAATTGTGTCCAGAGTGGCATGCTATTGTGTGTGTCAGCTATATACAGCATTTGTTTTTAAGGGTGTGATACTGTTTGCAACAGATGGGAGACTTTTTACACACTACAAACTATAATTTTGTTGACATTTGTACAAGTTGTAGACTTGTTTTGACATGTGTGAAACTTGCACCTCCTACTCACAATTATTAAAAGAGAGAGAGAGCTGACCTTATTGAGAAACTAGGTGCACGGAGAAACTAGGGCTGTCATAATGGGATCAAACACTGAATACCATTGTTTTGTGATTCAGACTTTCCGTTTACTTTTTTGTATACTTGGCTAATGATATTATCTGATATTGAAACTAATGAATGACATTAATTCTAACCCTTACAGAAGACCCTTCTGCATTTTTAAACAATATTTATTGAGTGCACCCCATTTTGTAATTTCAGGCTTTTATGGGGACATTTGGCCACTTTATAAAATATTTGATTCACATACAAACACACATTACAGGCGCTGTTAACAATTAAATGTTTATTTAAAAAAATACCACACTGCGCTACATGTTCAGATGTGAAATTCCTTGTTCCTGCGATTAGGAAGGATAATAGTTATACCCTTTGAAAAGGTTACACCCTAATGAGTAGTTATGCAATTTAATGGTGCACACCTGACCCAAAAATATTCGCCCCTCGTACACCTCGGGCATAAACATGCTTCACTCGGCTGTGTTTATGTTTATCAATGCCAAGCAACGCTAACCCGGAGCTACTGTATAGTGCGTGACAAAGGTTTTTCTTTCATAACCTGAAAACCTGTAATTTCATGTAATGATTTTACCTACTTGTTTGTTATTTTCCCTTCTTGTTGCTGTTGAAAATGACTTGCTCTAAATGTTGTGTAAGAAGACTCCAATTTGTATTTTTACATTTTTAAACACTTATATACTGTAAAAGGACTAAGAAAAATCTGCATTTTTATGGCTAGTTTTCAGATGTCCTCAATGAAGTCAAATTAAAAAAAAAAAAATCATACTCAAGGACATACATTGAGATGAATAAAAAGCACAAAAGAGTATAGGAAAGGAAGAGCACAAGAGAAGGAAATAAACAAAGTTTGTGTGCTTCTACTCCTTACAGCTTTTTTGTTCTGCAGAATTTGCTGTTTTACTCATTTTATGTTCCTGTCCTGGTCTATCCACTGAGAACATTAAACATTTGTTGAAGCTATTTTTTGGTCTTTAAGATAATTGCTTTCTTCCTATCATTGAGGATCGTTGTTTGTTGTGTATTTGGCCGTTGAAGTGTCTCTCACCTTTTTTAGAGATGAGTTTGGCCAGCAGTTCGCTGAGATTGGCACGGGTGTCTGTGTCGCCTGCTGGCTGCTGTTTGAGGGTGAGGCTGCTGGAGCGGACGACCCGGGGGTGTCCGCTTAAACTGGTGTCCACCTGCGAGGGGAGAGGGCTATCATCAGTCTCAGAGGAAGAAGAGCGGGGCCGACCCAAACAGGAGGCGGAAAGCGCAGCCAGGATCACACACATGCACACCCCGCTGTTCATCCTGCAAATGTGAATGAGAGGAGGAGAACATGTTAAAAGAAATCTCTTAAGTAAGACATCATATTCTGTTCATATTACTATAATTTTTTTTTAATGTATTATTCATTTATTATTGTTAATATTAGCTGTATGTGCTTATTTATTCTTAGTGTTATACTTTTGTTTCTAAATATTTTTAGTTATTATTATTCAATTACATTCTTATTTAATTTCAGTTGTTTATTTAATGCACTTTATTTAGTTTTTCTAGAAGAAAATCTAATTTATCCTCGAATTTGATTAAGTAATCAATAATCAAATTAATTTGTCTGTAACAGAAAATAACAGGGAAAATTTCGTTTTGGATGTAACAGATTGCTATTGTAGCTATTATTAATGTAAAGGAAAAAAGACAGAAGTTAGTTATCAAGCACTGTTTTACAATTGTTGCCATCTGTGATTCGAATGTTTTATATTTCTATAAATATTTCTATTTTCATCGAAAAAATATTAATAGAATGTTAAATCCTTGTGAGAGGTTAAAGAGATGATTAGATAGATAGATAGATAGATAGATAGATAGATAGATAGATAGATAGATAGATAGATAGATAGATAGATAGATAGATAGATAGATAGATAGATAGATAGATAGATATGATCTCTTACCTTATTCTGTTTTGAGAGCTTGGAGGAGAATGAAAGTGGGTATTCTCAGGAAGGAGGGAGAGAGGCTCTTATATACCCAGCTGTGACGTGCACACACACGCACAAATGCATTCACACACACTTACACAGACATGCACAGTACACACATGGAAAGTGTTTAAGCATATACATATAGGCCTACTACATGCTATTTTTGAGCATGCTTTTTCTTAGAATTACAGAAATTGTTCTACAAAAAAGGAGGGAAATATGTTGTTTTTTTATTTTAATTATTAAATTATTCTATTTGAACTTTTTAAATTGACATTCATTCTAAATTTGGTGATACATTATTTTAAAGTCAGTTACACAGACAAAGACAGTAAGAGATGTCTGCCTATTTGGTGGTCTGGTGGAAAAACCAAACATGCAATTTGTAAGCCATATTTATTTACATGTTAGGTATGCTGCCCATTTCAGTCCTCGCATTATGGCATCAGCCCATGCACCTGTACTCTTTGGATGTCAAAGTAGACCCACAAGTGTGAATCTGAATGTAATTGATGGTGGAAAGTTGAAAGTCATTGATAAAATCTGCTGCTGGTGTCTTTTTAGACAGACTTTATATAACTCTTTATATAACTTACAGCTTCATATAACTTTCTGGAAGTGTTTCAGCACCAGTACTTTGACAAGGATTATGTTGTAAACACTATGTACCAATACCTGTCTCAAGGCCATTTTCTTTTTAGTTTGCTGTGTTTGTTTCCCTTTCCACTTTCATCATCATTCTTCTATGAATTCTTTCTTTATCTTCTGCCGTCACACAGCCTTTTATAAACCCTTCTATGTAGAATAGAGACTGTGGTGTTGGACAAGAAAATCAAGCAGATTCATTTTGAGATATCCTGGTCAATCAACCATAATCGTTAACAATTGATCCCTTCATTTGCAAAGTAATGGGAAGATAAGACACAAGGTACAGGAGTTATCACAGCTCTAAAAGTATTTCCTATGTGAACCTCAAGAGATAGTTCACCTAAAAAAAAAATTGTTTACCCATTTACACATCCTCACATTGTTCCTTTCTGAAGAATATCCTGGTTTTAGGATTTATGTCAATCAAGCTGTTGAGTTCCAAAATGACAAAACTAACATAATAAAATTATACTTTTATGGTGTTTTTGTAATTTTGGAGCTTGATAGCCCCAGTCATATACTTTATAGAAAAGTGTGGCTAAAAAGCCTGAGAAAAAAAGACTACCTTTCGTTGAGTATCTTTTTTTAATATTTGACATCCTAAAGACATTGCAATTTAAGTTCACATGGGGTACTTTAATTTGTTTTCAGAGAAAACAGCTGTGAATAAATATAACTGTGTCTGTCCACCTGTCTCTCTCTCCTTCTTTCTCTCCGTCTATCTCTCCCTCTTACGGTTATCAGGGTGCAACATTTGCGTGGTTGGTGTGGGAACACTTGTGTGGGAGGTGCTATGAGGCATGAGAATTGATTGGCTTGCGTGTGGGAGGTGTTTGTGTGATTGGAGCCTGTCGTAGTGTGAAGGCAACCTGCACTTCAATTTGCTTGACTTCTTTACTCCAGGTGTGAAGGATGGTCACATGAGCTCCACTCGCAACCTGTGCTTCATGAGATGATTATTATAGCGATCTAAGTTCATCAAGACTACTGACCTTTAGTCCACTGTTACTATTAACTTTCATCACCTTACATATACACCGATCAGGCATATCATTATGACTACTGACAGGTGAAGTGAATAACACTGATTATCTCTTCATCACGGCACCTGTTAGCGGGTGGGCTATATTAGGCAACATTTTGTCCTCAAAGTTGATGCATTAGAAGCAGGAAAAATGGGCAAGGGTAAGGATTTGAGCGAGTTTGACTAGGGCCAAATTGTGATGGCTAGATGCCTGTCAAAAGTGGTCCAAGGAAGGAACAGTGGAGAACCGGCGATAGGGTCATAGGCAGCCAAGGCTCATTGATGTACATGGAGAGCGAAGGCTGGCCTGTGTAGTCCGATCAAACAGACAAGCTACTGTAGCTCAAATTACTCAAGAAGTTAATACTGGTTCTGATAGAAAGGTGTCAGAATACCAACCTAGTCTCATTGTGAAAATGTACCTCTGGCAACGTTTTTGCAAACCGCCAAAATACGTACCAATAAGTACATATCTCTGCAGTTTCAAAGTGAAATGAACACTAGAGGCAGTAAAACAGCAAGCACTTTTTATCGTTTTTTTTTTTTCCCATGTAAATGAATACATTTTGGAGTTTGCGTCACTTAATCTGCTCCATATGCTCGGCTTTTTTTATAAAATAAGTTTGCTCAGTAGCTCAGCTGGTACAGATTTGTACTTGATAATGAAAGCTCAGGTACGAATCCCGTGAAAGACAAGTCATGATAAAAGAGCTCAAAGATGAGTTCACACAAGTCAAGTCAAGTCAACTTTATTTATATAGCGCTTTTAACAATGTAGATTGTTTCAAAGCAGCTTTACAGTGTTAAACAGGAAAATAATGCAGCATAATTTTATTCAGCTGTATAGCCATTCTGGAAAAATTTCAAGTATCATACAGTGACAGTGTGGGCTTTAGATCAATAATTTGATCAGTAATTTAGTTTAAATGGTTAATTTAGTTTATTATTTAGATGTATTTCGATGTTTAGTTGAAAAATTTAGTGTCCCCAACTGAGCACGCCAAGCCAGAGGCAACAGTGGCAAGGAAACCAAAACCCCATTAGGTGACCTAATGGAGAAAAATAAACCTTGGGAGAAACCAGGCTCAGTTGGGGTGCCAGTTCTCCTCTGGCCAATTAACAAACAGCGTATTATTATTATTATTCTGGCAGTTTTACAGCTCGGAGGTCATAATAGATCAGAATATTCGAGGGACCGGGGGCAACATGCTGGAGACGGGTTTATTGAGGATAAGCACACAAGCTAACAAGACATGGTTACTATTGTATTTTTGTCACATTTGCTTTTGTTAACACTATCGGTTAGGTTTAGGGTTTAGTGTAGGTGTACGTTAAAAAAACAATGTCACAAAACGTCAGATTGACGCTCATCTGTTCCGGGAAAAAAACGAAGCTTTTGGCGGCACCCAGTGGACATATCACTTTGAAACTGCAGTGATATGTACATATTGGTACGTATTTTGGGGTTTGCAAAAACGTTGCCAGAGGTACATTTTCGCAATGAGACCAGGCTGCAGAATACACAGTGCATCACAGTTTGTTGCGTATGGGCTTGCATAGCCGCAGACCAGTCAGGGTGTCCATGCTGACCCCTGTCCACCACCGAAAGCACCAACAGTGGGCATGTGAGCATCAGAACTGGACCATGGAGCAATGGAAGAAGGTGGCCTGGTCTAATGAATCACGTTTTCTTTTACATCACGTGGATGGCCAGGTGCGTTGCTTACCTGGGGAACACCTGGCACCAGGATGCACTATAGGAAGAAGGCAAGCCGGCGGAGGCAGTGTGATGCTTTGGCAATGTTCTGCTGGGAAATCTTGGTTCCTGCCATCCACCTGGATGCTAGTTTGACATGTACCACCTACCTAAGCATTGTTGCAAACCATGTACACCCTTTCATGGAAATCTCTAGTGACTGTGGCCTCTTTCAGCAGGATAATGCGCCCTGCCACAAAGCAAAAATTGAGGAGGTTTGAGGAGCACAACAACGAGTTTGAGGTGTTGACTTGGCCTCCAAATTCCCCAGATCTCAATCCAATCGAGCATCTGTGGGATGTGCTGAACAAACAAGTCCGATCCATGGAGGCCCCACCTCGCAACTTAAAAGACTTGATCTGCTGCTAACATCTTGGTGCCAGATACAGCACACCTTCAGGGGTCTTGTGGAGTGCATGCCTCGACAGGTGAAAAAAGGGGACCAACACATTATTAGGCCTGATTGTGTACAGTATCAAAATCTGCTAAGGGGTGATAGTGGAACAACAGTTTTAAAAAGTTATTTTCACTATTTTTTAAAACGGGATACAATTTGTTAATCAAATTAATCAAAATCACTCCTTTCCTGGAAAAAATGGACTTTCAAAAGTCAATTAATTTACGACAGCTGACAAGCCAAACCTGTCAGTCTCTGAGTAACATGTAATTTATTTAAGCTACGAAATAAACTTTATTCCATAAATGAAGTATAATGAATTGGTAATAATATTGGTGGAGAGTTCCTGCCCCAAGTGGAGGAGTTTAAGTATCTAGGGGTCTTGTTCACGAGTGAGGGGAGGATGGAACGGGAGATTGACAGACGGATCGGTGCAGCTTCTGCAGTAATGCGGTCGATGTACCGGTCTGTCGTGGTGAAGAAAGAGCTAAGCCGTAAGGCGAAGCTCTCGATTTACCGGTCAATCTACGTTCCTACTCTCACCTATGGTCATGAGCTTTGGGTCATGACCGAAAGGACAAGATCCCGGATACAGGCGGCCGAAATGAGCTTTCTCCGCAGGGTGGCTGGGCGCTCCCTTAGAGATAGGGTGAGGAGCTCAGTCACTCGGGAGGAACTCGGAGTAGAGCCGCTGCTCCTCCACATCGAGAGGGGTCAGCTGAGGTGGCTCGGGCATCTGTTCCGGATGCCTCCTGAACGCCTTCCCGGGAAGGTGTTTCGGGCATGTCCAACCGGGAGGAGGCCCCGGGGAAGACCGAGGACACGCTGGAGGGACTATGTCTCCCGGCTGGCCTTGGAACGCCTCGGTGTCCCCCCGGAAGAGCTGGAGGAAGTGTCTAGGGAGAGGGAAGTCTGGGCATCTCGGCTTAGACTGCTGCCCCCGCGACCCGGCCCCGGATAAGCGGAAGAAGATGGATGGATGGATGGAAGTATAATGAAGTACGCACCAAAAAAACCCATTTAGAACATATCCAGCACGTTTTATAATTACCCGAAAATCAAACATACTGTATATAAAATTCCAATCGGAAGTGAACATTCCTATGCCCAACTCACTCTGAAGGGGAGAGCACTTGGAGTGGGGACTTTAGAGGGAGCAGGGCACTTGTTTGTCATAATGAAGCCATTTGGAACGCATTTGGCAAAGGGAGCAATGAAAGACTAATTTCCGTATTAGCTACGCATGGATTGTTACCACTAAAAAGCTTGGCAGCGACAACAGGAATATCTTATTACTATACACTAATTATATATATATATATATATATATATATATATATATATATATATATATATATATATATATATATATATATATATATATATATATATATATATATATACTTTATGTGTATGTGTGTTCCTGAACTTTATAAATAAAGCATTAAAAATGAAGCATTAAACACATTTCTTACTTATCAAACTTTTTTAAACTTATTACAAAATGCATGATGAAAATGTGTGTAATATATCACAACAAAACAAAAAAACTTGAATTATTCTGTTTATACTTTAACGCCAACTCTCCCGCCACATCTAGATTAAAATGAATGGATTCGTCATCCTGGGTCACATGACCATAAACGATTAAATTACTTCCTTGAAGTGACCATTATGTTCCCTTCGCTAATGGACTTGTGGAAGGGCCCTTCGTGAAGGGATTCAGTTGATAACTTTTTGTTTGGAACGCCCCAACAAATGGCGTCCCCTTTCCGAAGTGCCCTTCAAGGGTACAAAAACGCCATTTTGAATTCGCCCATAGTGTACCTCTCAAAGCACGTTCTCACCTCTGTCAAAAACTTAGGCTGGCTGTTGGTTGGAATATTAGAATTATAAACATCAAGATAACACACTCATGGGAGTAAATCACTTCACTGAATACCTGCCGACTAACCTTACAATCCATCTGTTTTCAAATCCATGTCATTTTGAAGGCGTCATCGCTTTATACACAAGTATACATTGGTTAATTTTGTAATATATATTATTAACTTGACAGGTGATTTTTATTAAATGTAGTTTGAATCATCTTATTTAAAAGATTAAGGCAATTATTAAAACTTGATACAATTTTGTTTTTACATTACTTTTTACATTTAATTACCCCTTAGCAGATTTTGAAGTAAGAATGTCAATATATAATATAATATTTTTGAGTTATATGATTTTTTGGTAACACTTTAGTGTTAACACTTACGGAAAGTACTGCGTAAGTAAAACAAATTTTCAGGGTAACTTTCGGTAATTATAGTGTTACTATAAAGTACTATAATGTACGTGTAGGTATAAGAGAACAATATGTAATATTTGGGGAATAAAGGGGTAACTACCAGGAAAATTTACAAATTATTTATACTGTAATTATTTTTTAATTAAGAGGTAAATATCCATGTAGTTACAGGGTAAGTATGAATCTGAGGGCTGTTAATTAAAGGTGTGTTTGTTACCCTCTTGTTTCATGTAGTTACAGGGTAAGTAAAAACACGTACACAATCTGATATCACTCGGAAACCTTTATTTAGAACACCATACAGTGTCAAACATGGAGGGGAGTCAGTCTTGTTATAGGGGTGCTTTGCTGGAGCAGGAAGGGTACATTTTGACCATGTGACCAGCGTCATGTATTCTTTGAATTGTTAGGACATTTTGGCAAAGATAGTGATGGTTTCAGTTTAAAAACTGAAGCTTTACTGGATCATTAGACTTCCCAGCAGGACAATGATCCCAAGTATAGCTACATCCAAATCTACTAAAGCTTGCTCAGGGATTGGTCCTGGAAACTTGAGTGGCCTGCTTAGTCTCCAGATTTAAATTTCCTTAAAAATCTTGATAACTTTATTTTGATGGTCCCCTTTGAACATTCTGTTGACTATAAGTAGCTTCACAACTAAATGTCAACTAACTCTCATTAGAGTATTTGTAGGCTGTCTGCTTAATATCTGCTAACACTCTAATACCAAAATCTTTGGTAAGATTTGAAGAAAGCAATGGCAGCATAGAAACCAAAGAATATCTAAGAGCTGGAAGCTTTTGCACACAAGGAATGGCCCAAGGATCCAGTAGAGAGTGTCAGAAGCTTGTAAGCACTTACAGGAAACATTTATTTGAGGTTATAAAGAGTAAAGGATTCTCTATAAAAATTGACTTTTGAGCTAATTAGATTTTTAGGTCACACTTTAGATTAGGGCCAGTTCTTACTAAACTATCACTTTTGCCTTAATAAACTAATTATTGCTTATTAGTTGTTAAATTTAGCTATTGGGTCGGAATTGGGATTAAGGGATGTAGAATATAGTCATGAAGAATAAGGCATTAATATGTGCTTTATAAGTACTAATAAACAGCCAATATCCTATTAATATGCATTATAATAAGCAATTAATAGTGTGAGTGTTACCAAATTATGTTTTTTTTAAATTTGAACTCAGAACTCAACTTTCTCAGAATGACTAAATAAATTAAATAAACGTATACTCTTTCTAAGTGTTTTTGTTCACAAAACCAGAATGTCTTGTGGGTCAGGGTGGTTAAATAATTTTGTTTGCAAGTATACCGTTCAAAAGTTTGGGCTTATTTTATTCAACAAAGTCTGATCATGGTCAAAAGTTTTGAAACTAATAATATGACATACACTCACCTAAAGGATTATTAGGAACACCATACTAATACTGTGTTTGACCCCCTTTCGCCTTCAGAACTGCCTTAATTCTACGTGGCATTGATTCAACAAGGTGCTGAAAGCATTCTTTAGAAATGTTGGCCCATATTGAATGGATAGCATCTTGCAGTTGATGGAGATTTGTGGGATGCACATCCAGGGCATGAAGCTCCCGTTCCACCACATCCCAAAGATGCTCTATTGGGTTGAGATCTGGTGACTGTGGGGGCCATTTTAGTACAGTGAACTCATTGTCATGTTCAAGAAACCAATTTGAAATGATTCGAGCTTTGTGACATGGTGCATTATCCTGCTGGAAGTAGCCATCAGAGGATGGGTACATGGTGGTCATAAAGGGATGGACATGGTCAGAAACAATGCTCAGGTAGGCCGTGGCATTTAAACAATGCCCAATTGGCACTAAGGGGCCTAAAGTGTGCCAAGAAAACATCCCCCACACCATTAAACCACCACCACCAGCCTGCACAGTGGTAACAAGGCATGATGGATCCATGTTCTCATTCTGTTTACGCCAAATTCTACCATCTGAATGTCTCAACAGAAATCGAGACTCATCAGACCAGGCAACATTTTTCCAGTCTTCAACTGTCCAATTTTGGTGAGCTTGTGCAAATTGTAGCCTCTTTTTCCTGTTTGTAGTGGAGATGAGTGGTACCCGGTGGGGTCTTCTGCTGTTGTAGCCCATCCGCCTAAAGGTTGTGCGTGTTGTGGCTTCACAAATGCTTTGCTGCATACCTCGGTTGTAACGAGTGGTTATTTCAGTCAAAGTTGCTCTTCTATCAGCTTGAATCAGTCGGCCCATTCTCCTCTGACCTCTAGCATCAACAAGGCATTTTCGCCCACAGGACTGCCGCATACTGGATGTTTTTCCCTTTTCACACCATTCTTTGTAAACCCTAGAAATGGTTGTGCGTGAAAATCCCAGTAACTGAGCAGATTGTGAAATACTCAGACCGGCCCGTCTTGCACCAACAACCATGCCACGCTCAAAATTGCTTAAATCACCTTTCTTTCCCATTCTGACATTCAGTTTGGAGTTCAGGATATTGTCTTGACCAGGACCACACCCCTAAATGCATTGAAGCAACTGCCAAGTGATTGGTTGATTAGATAATTGCATTAATGAGAAATTGAACAGGTGTTCCTAATAATCCTTTAGGTGAGTGTACATTTTTAATCTATCAAATTATTTGTTTAAAATAAATTCTGTTATTTTGAACTTTCTATTCATCAAAGAATCCCCCCAAAATGTATCACACAAAGTGTCCACAAAAATGTTAAGCAGCACACATTTCTTCCAACACAATAATAAGGAATGTTTATTGAGCACTAAATCAGCATTTTAGAATGATTTCTGAAGGACCCAAGACACTAAAAACTGGAGTAATAATTAAAATACCACAAAATAAATGTGTATATTTGAACAAATAAATAAATGTAAAAAAAAAACTTTCCAAAAAGTTTTGGCATGATCAGTCATGTCAAACCAACTGCTATGCAAATCATTACTTTAATCTCACTCAAACGGTCTCGGTTCAAACAATTAGCCGCAGGCCTTGCAGAAATTCTGCCTGTCGTAATAACTGATGCTCATCGTTTTTTATTTTGATTGGTGTCTGTCATGACAGGGTCAACTGTAAATCGAGGGCTAGGAGGTTAAATGGCAGATGTAATTGTGCTCACCTCACAGTCTTCTGGAAAGAAATGAAACCAGCGCCATTACCAAAGATCATTCCAGAGTAATTGAGAATGACCTATGTAAATCTATGCTTCTTACAAGACGGCTAACTTTTCACTGCACACATGAATGAGTAATTTAAAGCTGTTTCTCTTTTTGCTGCTGCCCTCTCTCTGTCTGTAATTACATGCTGGGGGGCATGTCAATTAATGACACTTAATTACCACATTTCAGTCCAGAAAAGTCTAAGTAAAATGTCCATGTTAATTCCAGATGTTAGCAGGAAAGGGATGAGACCAAGCAAAACTGGCAGACGTATGTATTGTGCTAGACTTTATGAAATAATAATAAAAAATTAGCTGTTAGCTTTAAGAACATGTATAGTGTAGTGTACTTCTAAAAGTTAAATTAACTGATTAGATTTAACATGTACAGTCTTTCCTTTTTTAGCAGAAATTGACCAAAATATTGGTAAATTTTGAAATAAATAAATATGTCCAATCAAATACTCTGTAGGGGAAGTCCCTCCCTCAATACCATCTACTTCTGACTAGCATTAGCAATTAGCAAATAATGTCACTTACCGTTAAATGAAAAGGCTTTTGGCATTCGTTTATGACAAGTCCTTTGATATCCCAGGAAAGAAAACTATGCTCCTCAAACCATTTGATGGGCACTTTATGTTTTATGTTTTTTTTTAATCTTTTTTTTTATATTCAACAAGACATCAATAAGCAAAAATAAAGTTATTAACTCAGCAGATGCTTTTATCCAAAACTGTACATTGAATTTGTGGTATATATTAGTTTGTGTGATTGCTGGAAAAGTGGGCAGAGCCCAGCGGAGACAGAGGGGACAAACCGAGGGCGGGACTGAGCGGAGGGCGTGCACCTGAGACCCGCAGTGACGGGTTGATTGACAGCTGTCTGACTCGCGAGTCGCAGAGATGGAGAATGACTGGAGTGACGCCAGCTTTGCAACAGAGCGGTCATTTCTCCTACCTTCACCTGAAGTGGAGGAGGGTGGATTGTCTGTAGACACAAACCCGGAGCCTTATCAATGCGAGCCACTGGCTCAAACTGCGTTAACTCCCGATGCAGACAATGCTAGTGAAGCAGCCGCGCAAGAGAACCGACCTAATCTATCTGCGTCCGCGGCAACCACTTGCGTGTCAGGGTTTGAAAGCGCGTCTCATGTATGAAAATGATCTGTACACATGACGGGCGACAATAGAGATCACTAAGACATGTGACCAATTGGGTGGCAACGTCATCAGAATGCAAAGAATTATGGGTACGTTTGGCCCGTTTACATGGCCTGGCATAGCAGGCTAGTGTTCTGGCATTAAAATAATTAAACATTAGAGAGAAAAACAGAATATAATCATACAAAATGCAGCGGGCTAAAGAAAACATTGTCGGACCATACAAAGACGGACCATGCAAAGACGAGATCTGATGAGAAAAAGGGAATCAAATGACTGGATCCTTACGAGCTGAGTGACTGTTCAAGGGACGTCAAACTGTTGCCCAACTTCCAGCACCCATATATATATATATACAACTACATGACATTAAGTGTTGTTACTGCGTACACACACACACACACACACACACACAAAGTTTTCAGAATTCAAGTCGCTGCAGTCTTTTTTACAGATGGATGGGTCTAGGACCTGGAGATTGTAAAAGTGGGGCAGAAAACTGTCGTCCGTTCAAAATTATGCTAAGTTTTAAGCACCACACTCCTCGCTCTCTCTCTCATCTATCTGCATACAGTCAGAATTCAACAAACCTGCGTGCGTGTGTGTGTGAGTGAGGCCGGCTACACACTGCAAGCGTGGCGTGTCCGTTTTTATTTCGGCTCCCATGTTAACAGGTTAGAGCGTGCACACTTGTGCATGCTAGAAATAGAACAGACGCCTATATTTCACGCGACACGCAAGCGTGTTGGAAGCGTTTAACATGAAGTATAGGCCTTCCACTACGTCACCTGGCCGCAGCATCGCCGCGTCAGACATGCTTCTGGAGTGCAGACACAGAAAACGCCACGCACCTGACACACAACAGAAACGCCACACTTGCAGTGTATAGCCGGCCTGAGAGAGGGGGGAGCGGGCGCAATCGAACAGTGGACACATACAAATATACTCCGTCATTTTGTTCATACAGGACATCATTCAAACTGCAAAGTGTTTACTTATTTGTATATCCCGTTCTTAAGCTTTATGCCACTTCTATCGTGAGAACGACTATTGTAGTTTATAACACAGCAGGTAGACGGCATCTTGAACACTGCGTTCTTCCCTCCATGCAAAGAAGTCTGGCGAGCGGCGCCCGTTTGTGCCGCGGATTCCCAAAATGCTTTGCGTTTACCACTGGGAATACGTCATGATGACGACACATTAGCAATCTCTATAATATCGCAAGAAAAGCCTGACGTGTACTGACAACTGCATTATTTAACCGTATTTTCTTCAATACAATGTTAAAGCAAGTGTCAAGTCAGTTTCATTCATAATGTTTCTACTTCATGTAATATGACAGTTCATACTGGAGTGAAGCCGTTCTCATCGTGTGATTGGGGGAAACATTTCTGAGGGCGTGGTGAGCTCGTGCTAGGGGCGCGGATAGTGAGCCGTTGGAGGTACCATCCTACGTCACGATGTACCACAACGTCCAATAGGAAAATTCAACTGCAGTAGCCACCGTTCAACCTTAAGAGGGCAGCACTTTGGCGGTTTTACACCATATTTTATAGAATTAAAACACTTTATACTCAAATGTCAAAACATTTACTCGAATCAATGAACAGCATTAATAAAGCCCCAGTATTACAGATCATTAACTAAAAAAAGTTGGTTTAGGGTTTAGTTACCCTTTAACCTATAGGCATCGCAAGTTCCACATTCAACTACACTATATTGCCAAAACTATTGGGACACCCCTCCAAATCATTGAATTCAGGTGTGCCAATCACTTCCATGGCCAAAGGTGTATAAAATCAAGTACCTAGGCATGCAGACTTCTTCTACGATCATTTGTGAATAGGTCACTCTCAGGAGCTCAGTAAATTCAAGGGTGGTACCGTGATAGGTTGGCACCTGTGCAATAAATCCATTCATGAAATTTCCTCACTACTAAATATTCTACGGTCAACTGTTAGTGGTATTATAACACAGTGGAAGCAATTAGGAACAACAGCAACTCAGCCACGAAGTGGTAGGCCACATAAAATCACAGAGGGTCACGTTCTGTGATTTTACATGGCCTACCATTTCGTGGCTGAGTGCTGAGCGCATGCTGAGGCGCACAGTGCGCAGAAGTCGCCAACTTTCTGCAGTCTACAGTCTAATAGCAGCAGACCTCCAAACTTGGTGTGGCCTTCAGATTAGCTCAAGAACAGTGCGTAGAGAGCTTCATGGAATGGATTTCCATGGCCGAACAGCTGGAGTGACAAATCAGGCTTCTCTTTCTGGCAATCCACTGGACGATTCTGGGTTTGGCTGTTGCCAGGAGAACAGTACTTTCCTGACAGCATTGTGCCATGTGTAAAGTTTAGTGGATTTAGTGGAATTTAGTGGTTTATTAATTCTTCAGCATACCAAGACATTTAGGATAATTTCATGCTCCCAAACTTGGGGATTGCCCCTTCCTGTTCCAACATGACTGAGCGCCAGTGTACAAAGCAAAGTCCATAAAGACATGCATAAGTTAGTTAGGTGTGGATGAACTTGACTGACCTGCACAGAGTCCTGACCTCAACCCAATAGAACGCCTTTGGGATGAATTAGAGCGGAGACTGCGAGCCAGCCCTTCTCGTCCAACATCAGTGCCTGACCTCACAAATGCGATTCAAGAAGAACGGTCAAAAAATCCCATAAATACATTCCTAAACCTTGTGGAAAGCCTTCCCAGAAGAGTTGAAGCTGTTATAGCTGCAAAGGGTGGGCCAACTCCGTATTAAACCCTATACGGATTAAGAATGGGATGTCATTAAAGATAATGTGCATGTAAAGGCAGGCGTCCCAAAACTTTTGGCAATATAGTGTATTTCAGCTATAGCAACTCTTAAGTAGCTGAGGTAAAAAGTAGAACATTGTGACAATAAAACTCACACACTGCCAGATGTCACAGTGATAAACCATATGCAATGTCCTTTGGTAAACACTAAATAATTCACAACTAAACGAATGCATGTTTTTATGTGCTAGTCTTTGTCACCTTTACAATACCACTGTGATTTGCATGAGATAAAATCACATCACATTTTGTTCATGGACCCTGCAGATTCCTTAATCGTAATGATACTTCATCCCAGCTAACAGGGAACGTTCCCATAACTTTCACTAACAAAATGTTCTTTAAATGATGTGTTGTCCTTTAAGGATTTTAATTTTCAAATATATTCTTTAAATATTTTTGTTAATGCATGAGAAGTGAGAAGATGAGATGTTAATAATTACTGAGAAAATGAGAAGTTAATAATTACTTTTCAGTTTTAAAAAATAGTTTCTAAAAAGTAATATTATTTATGTCATGTGATGATGCCACTGCCTGTTTAGTCACTTCCTGTTAGTCCTTCCCGGTTCTGCATGGAACCACTGGGTGCTTCTCAATTCTTATTTGTGCATCCTCATTTCCTTTCCTCGCCTCCTTTCCTCGCGAATCTACACCGATAGATTTAGCTACATTAGAGATAATAATTTATATTGTAATAGTTTCAACCTCTACAAAATACCATATTTGTCCGTAGCCTACATTTCTTCATATTACCAGTTATTATTAACAATTAATTATTCCCAGTTATTAACTGCTTTTTATTTGTTGTATAGTTGTTACGAATGCTGAGAGATGAAGCAGAGAGATGGAATCCACTTGCAAACACAACTTTAATTAAACTATTCCATAAATAAAACAGTGACATCCGGGAACTCAAGAATCAAGACACGAACAGGTTAACAGCTAACAACGACGACAAAAGACAAGTGAACCACAAGCATATATATATACACACAGGCAGACAAGCTTAACAAGATAACAAGGAGGGGGTGTGATGAATGGGAAACATCTGGGAAGACTAATCAACATGAAAAACTACAAAAGACTACAAAACATGACAAGACAGGAAATAACAAAAGAGTCCTCACAAGACAGGGAAACACAGGCTGGAATTATGACAGAGCCCCCCACTTAAGGAGCGGATTCCAGACACTCCACAGGAAACAGTCTAGGAGGGTGGTGGAACGGAGGCAGAACAAGGGGATGGATGGTGGGCCAGGCCCGTGCAGGGGGACATGACTTGGACCCAGACCTGGCAGAGACGGGCCTGGGAGCATGGGCGGACCTGGACCGTTGAGCATGGGAGGACCTGGACCGTTGAGCATGGGAGGACCTGGACCGTGGAGCTTGGGAGGACCTGGACCGTGGAACGTGGGCGGACCTGGACCGCGAAGCGTGGGCGGCCACTGCAGTGCAGGAGGTTCAGGGGACCATGGCGGTACAGGCGGTTCAGGGGACCATGGCGGTACAGGCAGTTCAGGTGGCCATGGCGGTACAGGCAGTTCAGGGGGCCATGGCGGTACAGGCAGATCAGGGGGCCATGGCGGTACAGGCATTTCGGAGGACCATGGCACTACAGGCAGCTCAGGGGACCATGGTGGCTAGGGGTGTAACGATTCATTTTAACAACGATTCGATTCGTATCACGATTTGAGGTTGTCGATACGATTCAAGGACGATATTGGTTCATTTAGAACGATACGATCCAAAACGATTCAGTGACTTGAAATCGATTCAGTAACTTTTTAGCCAAAAATTGTGTGACTGAAATAAATATCTGGATACTGGTCAGTGCAGGTGAAGTTTCCTAGATTTCTTTTGTTTCTTGTAAGGGAATCAGGTATCAATTAATTATGGATATAATCAAACAAGTAAACAACAATTAATGGCAAATGCATTCAAATTTTATTTGAATAAAGTGCAACCAACAGTTTAGGTTGAATTAAAAGGAAGTTAACCTTTTCTGCTCTCATTTTAAATATTCAATAAATTTTCAATAAAAGCACAGTAAGTGCAACCAACCAACATTTCAACAGGTTAACCTGCTACTTCTGCTTTTGTTTTCCAACATACAAATATTACAATATTAATATCAAAAATAAAGTGCAACTAACTTCTCTTCAGGTTTAATTAATAGTAGGTTTACCTGCTACTTTTGCTGTTGTTTTTCAACATTAAAATAATACAAATACAATATTAATATCAAAAATAAAGTGCAACCAACATTTCTTCAGGTTGAATAAACTGTCTGAACCTGCTACTACTCTCAGTTTAATAAACAAACAATATTTAACAAAAGATAAAATGTAACCAACTACCCTTCAATGACTACAGATTTATTTTTCAAAAATATCAACATGATCTGACCGCAGAACACTTCTCTGTGCGTTCACTATGTCGCCAGCAGTATTAAAAACTCGCTCTGCTGGCACACTGGTGCCAGGAATGCACAGGTAACAAGCAAGGGTTGAAAGTACAGGTAGCCCTTTCTCCAGGTGGCTTGATCATTTCTCGCTCATTGGCTTCTCCTCTGCCATCCGCCATGCTTTGTTTTGTTTTCTTAGCGCTCGCTGCTGCTGGTGCGTTGCGATGATGTCACAGATAGGCAGACTGAATCGAGTAACGTTTAACGCCTTTATCATTAAAAGTGCTAAGAAAAAACATCCATATAAAGTCTGACGTGTTAAAATCCAATGCGTTATTTCCTATTATCGATACAATCGATTGATTACCTTTTAAAACGATGTTAGATCGATATATGTCGTCCGGAAGGCCAACTTGCCGAGCACAGATCGATGTAGTTAGATCATAGGAAAATAAATCGATGCATCGATGTAGTAGATGAATCGTTACACCCCTAATGGTGGCGCGGGCAGCTCAGGGAGCCGCGGAGGCTCGGGCAGTTCAGGGAGCCACGGAGGCTCAGGCAGTTCAGGGAACCATAGCAGCACAGACCCTTCAGGGCCAGCCTCCATGGATGGGTAGCCCCCTCTCAAAATCTTCTCAGGAGGCACTACAGACTCTGGAGCAAGGATAGGAGGGACAGGAGACGGAGTCCTCTCTGGACTCCTAACAGGAGGCGGAGTCCTCTCTGGACCCGTGACAGGAGGCGGAGTCCTCTCTGGACGCTGGTCAGTGGCTGGAGCCATCTCTGGACGCTGGTCAGTGGCTGGAGCCATCTCTGGACGCTGGTCAGTGGCTGGAGCCATCTCTGGACGCTGGTCAGTGGCTGGAGCCATCTCTGGACGCTGGTCAGTGGCTGGAGCCATCTCTGGACGCTGCTCAGTGGCTGGAGCCATCTCTGGACGCTGGTCAGTGGCTGGAGCCATCTCTGGACGCTGCTCAGTGGCTGGAGCCATCTCTGGACGCTGCTCAGTGGCTGGAGCCATCTCTGGACGCTGCTCAGTGGCTGGAGCCATCTCTGGACGCTGCTCAGTGGCTGGAGCCATCTCTGGACGCTGCTCAGTGGCTGGAGCCATCTCTGGATGCTGCTCAGTGGCTGGAGCCATCTCTGGACGCTGCTCAGTGGCTGGAGCCATCTCTGGACGCTGCTCAGTGGCTGGAGCCATCTCTGGACGCTGCTCAGTGGCTGGAGCCATCTCTGGACGCTGCTCAGTGGCTGGAGCCATCTCTGGACGCTGCTCAGTGGCTGGAGCCATCTCTGGACGCTGCTCAGTGGCTGGAGCCATCTCTGGACGCTGCTCAGTGGCTGGAGCCATCTCTGGACGCTGCTCAGTGGCTGGAGCCATCTCTGGACGCTGCTCAGTGGCTGGAGCCATCTCTGGACGCTGCTCAGTGGCTGGAGCCATCTCTGGACGCTGCTCAGTGGCTGGAGCCATCTCTGGACGCTGCTCAGTGGCTGGAGCCATCTCTGGACTCTGCTCAGTGGCTGGAGCCATCTCTGGACGCTGGTCAGTTGCTGGAGCCGTATCAGGATGCAGGTCAGTGGCTGGAGCCGTCTCGGGACGCTGGTCAGTGGCTATGACGGAATAAGACTGTGGACTGGTAGCCATGATGGGATGAGACTCTGGACTGGCAGCCATCTTGTCCGAAGACATAGGCTTGGGAGATGTAGTGGGAATGTTACGATCCTCCTGCGTGGCAAATGCAGATCTGCAGATCACTGTGAAAGCAGAGCCACTCTGTTGCAAGGCAATGTCTATATAATATTTCAACGACCAGTCCGGATGCCATAGTGGCATATACGAGCTGAGTGGCTCTGATAGCCCCCCTCGGAAAAAGATCATGAGGCATACCTCATCCATGGTTGTCTTATATGCCAAATCAATAAAGTCCTTCACATATTCCTCGATCAGGCGGTCACCCTGTCGGAGACGCATGATCTGTGCTGCTGGATTCATGTTGTTAGGTCGGTCGTTCTGTTACGAATGCTGAGAGATGAAGCAGAGAGATGGAATCCACTTGCAAACACAACTTTAATTAAACTATTCCATAAATAAAACAGTGACATCCGGGAACTCAAGAATCAAGACACGAACAGGTTAACAGCTAACAACGACCAACAAAAAACAAGTGAACCACAAGCATATATATACACACAGGCAGACAAGCTTAACAAGATAACAAGGAGGGGGTGTGGTAAATGGGAAACATCTTGGAAGACTAATCAACATGAAAAACTACAAAAGACTACAAAACATGACAAGACAGGAAATAACAAAAGAGTCCTCACAAGACAGGGAAACACAGGCTGGAATTATGACAATAGTATTACAGTTTGTTTAATTTTATTTAATTTTCTTGTGCTTTGATATAATGCTGCAACTGTCCTAATGTTGTTGCTATTTGACATACATTTTGTGTCTTGTACATGTAAACATAATAATTAATAAACTGTGGCAAGATGTGAAGGGGGAGGAGAATTTATACGTGTGTCACATTTAGTCGATAAAACACACCTGTGTATCCTCGCTCATGACTCCTCAGGAAGCCTCCTCACTCCTCGATCCTCTCCTCCTCGCGGTGCAATTAGAGAGTTGAGATGTCCTCCAAGATGGCTGAGCTCAGTCGGTTTCCGGGTCATAAGATGGATGACGGAGAAGCGAAATTGAGAATCACCCATGGTGTGCTCTTGCTATCTATCCACTTGCATCCACTATAAAGCATCATAGAGGCAATGCCGTAAGTTAACTTATGTGACTTTTGATGTGTTAAAGATTGTATATCAGAAATAATTTTGTTAAAAAGTTGATGTTTGATAAGTTTGTTTACAAGCTTACAGCAATGCTGTTGTATTTTAGTTTTCACCGCTACATGTTAATGAAAAAGTGTGACAGTGAATGATCAACCTTACTACGACTGTCTTCAATGGCGACGGTTTAACTTGGTGTTTTCTTCAGTTTAACTTCAGAGTTTCGACACACTACACGAGAACACTATAATAATGTTTATGGAATGTTCTTTTAATGTTATTAATAGTTTATATGCGTTCTCATAATGTTCTCATAAAAGTTCTTAGAACAACATGGAAGGTCCTTATGACATTATTTGTACGTTTTCATAATACTGAGAGAAAACCTTCTTAGAAAAATAATTATAATGTCCTTGTAATGGTATTAGTATTTGTTGAATGTTTTCATAATGTTATCATGAAACGTTCTGAGTACAATTTTTATAGAATGTCCTTACGATGTAGTTTATACTTGATGAATGTTATCGTAATATTCTCGTAACATTCTCATAACATTGAGAGAAAACATTCTTAGATCAATATTCTCGGAACGGCTTTATGATGTTAATATTTGCTGAACTCTTTCCACAAGGTTTAGGAGTGTGTTTGTGGGAATTTTTGACCATTCTTCTAGAAGCACATTTGTGAGGTCAGGCACTCATGTTGGACGAGAAGGCCTGGCTCGCAGTCTCCGCTCTAATTCATCCCAAAGCAGGGGCGGACTGGCCATCGGGAGCACCGGGCGTTTCCCCGGTGGGCTGCTGGACAAAGTGGGCCGGCCCGTTGCTACGTAAATATATATGAAGAATGAATAATAGTAAATTTACGTAGCCCAGTCTATATCCTTCTGTCAGCCCAGACTACAAATGGCCAGCGCGGCCACTTGAGGGGAAAAACTCGAATCTATTTAGCCAGAAAATGATCAGTCTCAGTGGTGTAAAAGCGCTCGCCAATGTCAAAATGTTTGATATATCCAATCAAATCGAAGGAGGCGGGATTTATTGTCCACAGAAACCGAGCAGCGCAGCACTTGAATGCGAGCTGAGGTAAGAAAAACAGTTGAACTTGAGGAGTCAATACAGCAATATTTTGCAGCAATAGACTGTTTATGATTAAAAAAAGTTAAACAATACACATTAACCTTTTCGAATTTCTCAGATTGTTATGCCATTTACATTATTCGACACACAATGCACAAAGAAACATTAACGTAGCAGTTTTCAGCATATCGGAGTGAATGTTTATGTATCTGTTTCCAGGCTTCAGTAATATCACAGTCATTTGAAAATGATTCATAAAACTTAATATATTATTTTCACTAAAACATGGTATAACTGGCAACTTTCATATTCAAGTATGTCCCGTGAAGGAACGTGTCATATACTAAAATAAATATAGGCTATAATTTGCTAGTTAGTTCACATGCATTATTTTACACACTAGCAATAACAGTTTCAAATAATTTAGACGTTTAACAATTAAGACTAATGTTTTTGAAAGGAGAAGGCTGAATTTATTTGATTAAAAATACAGTAAAAACACAATATTAAGAAATATGAATACAATTTCTAATAGCTGTTGTGAATATATAGTAAATGTTTTTTTATTCTTGTGATCAAAGCTGAATTTATCATTATTACTCCAGTCTTCAGTGTCACATGACCCTGCAGATCTCATTCTAATATGCTGTATTTTTCATTAAAAAAAAACCCTTCAGGACCAATATAATTTTTAAACAATTGGAGCTCTATTTCATAAAATGACAGATGTCAAGCTCCTGAAAGGACAAATACTATAACCTCTAGAAAGGGACCATAAAATAGTCCACATTCTGCACTACATATTAAGTCTTAGACCATAGCATTGCTTTATGGACTGATTTTATGTTAGGTATTGAACTTTAGTGATATTAAACTTCACTGTATGGAAAAGATTTCAAAATGTGTAAAAAAAAAAAAAAAAAAAAACTAAATTATTTATCAATTGCCATGTGCACCAGGAAAGACCAATTATAACCTAAAGAAGTATGCCTGTTGTTTGGGACTGTATTTGAATATAGGTAGTCGAATGCTCATCCACTACGGGACTCCGGTAAGAAGCATGACAGGAGACAGGGAACTGTTCAACTCTTTATATAATGTATTCTCCACATACATTGTCATCATCCAGTTGTACTGAATCTCGTGATATATAGGCTACAAGAGGTATTAAATGTGGTCTTTCTGAAATAAACAGAATAATAATACACATCAGTGTATGTCTAATAACTTTGATTCACATAAACATAAACACCAACTTAATACTGACAGGTTATACATGTACCAACGTCACAATGGGGGGATTAAAAGCGGCGAACATATGCACGCAAATTACCATGTATAGCTTTCATATTATAACATAGCACAGGTCAAGTTCAATTGCACAAGCTGAATATTTAACACAACAAAGTAATGAACATTCATCACTTATAATTGTGTATAATTAAATAAACTTACATTCAATCACGCACATTAACACCTGTAGAAATGGCGGAGCAAAAACGGCTGATGAAAGTCAACACAATAGCGGAATAGCGGAAACTAACGTCACATAGCGACATACACGTTTCATAATAAAAGTCCTTCCCGTATACCCATATAGGGAATTTAGAACAGAAGCCCCCAGATTAGCATAGCTAATGTGTATAAGGATAAATTCCCTAGTCCTTGGGGCCAGTGTCAACTCCATCCGGAAGTCCTGGAAGTCTGACAAGTTTAGCCACAGGTCGTAGGTATAAGCGATCATTGAACTTGATTTGATCTGACCTAATGTGCCCATCAGCACTGGGTATCAACTTGACAACCCTACCAGCTGGCCACTGGGCTCTGGGAAGCTGCGGAGCCATAATCATCACCACCATATCCTCAGTTAAATCTTGGGTTTCTCGCTGCCACTTCTGGTGAGTCTGGAGACTTGGGAGGTAATGCCGGATATAGTATGCCCAGAAGTGGTCAACAATTGTTTGAGAATGACGCCAGCGGCGCTTGTATAGTGGTTCAGGAGTGTAGATTACCTGGGGGAGTGAGGCATCTCGCCGCCCCATAAGCAGCATGTTAGGGGTAACCGGGTCTATGTCTGCCACATTGGATGAGACATTAAAGTTGATCTGATAACCAGCCAGCAACTCTTGCAGTTTGGGTTCCATTACTTTGAAGGCTTCCATTAGCTCTGTCTCAGCTCCTCGGAAATTGGTCCCCTGATCCGAGAAGACTTCGGATGGGGTTTCTCTGCAGGCTATAAAGCGTCTAAGTGCCAACAAAAATGCATCCGTATCAATGCTGTTGAGGAGGTCAAGGTGAATGCATCTGGTCGTCAAGCACTTGAAAATGACTCCCCATCGCTTTTCAGTGCGTCGGCCAATCTTCACAATGAAGGGACCAAAGCAGTCAACTCCAGTTGAGAAAAAAGGTGGTTGGTACAGTCGCAGGTGAGCTAAAGGTAAGTCAGCCATGATAGGCACAGTCGGCTTGGCTCTCCACTTCTGACACTCCACGCACTCTCTCTGATGTTGCCTTACTGCTTGTCTGCCTCTCAGGATCCAGTAGTGGCGACGGAGTTCGGCGAAAACCCTGTCAGGTCCTGGATGGAGAAGGTGTTCATTAAAGTGCTTTATAAGAAGTTTAGTCACCTTATGCTGCGGGTGTAAAACTATTGGGTGGATCTCAGCTTGACTTAAGCTATCCAGTTTACGCAGTCTTCCTCCCACACATATCACTCCCAGTGTGCGATCAAACTCTGGTGCAAGTGTGTTCAGACGGCTGGATGTAGGCTCAGGTTTCACTGCCTTCAATGCCCTAAACTCTTCTGCGAAGGTCTCCTCTTGGCATTGACTCAATATGAGTGCTTCCGCACTCCGGTAATCAGGGTGTTACGTGCTCATGTCTTGGGTAGCCGCCCCGTGAAGAAACTGGTAAGTAGCATCAACCAAGTCTTTCCAGGAAGTGTACTGGGATGCATCAGGAATTCCAGAACTTTGATCATTCCCAACTAGACCACAAAAGACAACTTTCCTTGTCTCCGAGATGTCATCTTGGGCCTCCATCGAAGGCATAACTGGCCATCGTTCTGGTGGTTCATAAAGGAATTTTGGACCCTGACTCCACCTGCCTGGATTTGCCAGCCCTGTAAGCGTCCTCCCTCTCGTAATATCATCTGCCGGGTTATTGGAGGAATCCACATACCTCCATGAGTGAGGCTCGGTCAACTCTTGGATTTCCACCACTCTTGTCCCAACGAAAACCTTATATCTACAAGACTCTGACTGTTTCCAGGTCAGGACAGTAGTAGAGTCAGTCCATAATGTCACCTCCTCTATGGGGATGGTCAGTTCCTGGCTGAGGAGATTGGCGAGTCGGGCACTGGTCAGAGGCGCGCATAGTTCGAGATGTGGCACTGATAGCTGCCGTTTGGGGGCTACCCTAGAGCAGGCCATGACGAAGGAGGTATGGATCTCTCCGTGTTGCTCAACCAGGAGGTAAGCCACTGATCCATAGGCGACCTCTGAAGCATCACCAAACACATGCAAGCTAAATTTCGATGTCTCCACATCAAAGTTCGAAGGCACGTAGCATCTGGGAAGCTTGATCTTGCCGAGGTCAGGCAACTCCTCCTCCCATGTTTTCCACTTCTCTAGCAAGTCTTTGGGAAGGTTCGGATTATCCCAATTCCTTGGTTTGGCCCAGAGTTTCTGGACAAGAATCTTGGCCCGTGTGGTAAAGGGAATGATAAACCCTAGGGGGTCATATTGTGACGCCAAGACCGTATAGATGTGTCTCATCGTTGGGGGGTGCTCTCCCATTGCACGATGCCGGTAGCCCAGATGATCTTCTAGACAGTGCCACATCAAACCCAGAGCTGGTTCCAGAGGATCCAACTTATACTGCTGCAACCACAGTTCGATGCTCTCTGATCAAGCAGTTGAAGGTAAGTGCTGGATGACTGAAGGGACATTAGAAGCCCACTGTCTTATTTCAAAGCCCCCTGAGGCTAGAATAGGTCTCATCTTGTCGATCAGTTGCTTAGCTTCCATAGCAGTGGCAAGACTCTGTAGACAGTTGTCTACATAGAAGCTTCGCTCTATGGACTGCAGCACTTCTTAATTTCCGGGCTGCTGGCTGCGAACATGTGCCTGTAGAGCAAAGGTGGCGCAGCAGGGACTGCAGGTCGTCCCAAAAGGCAAAACTTGCCACTCGTAGATGTCAGGCGGATCCTCTGTACGCATATTCCTCCAAATAAACCTCAGCAGGGGTTTGTCTTCAGGTAGGAGTCTCACCTGGTGAAACATTCCGCGCATGTCACCACTAACAGCGACCGTATAATGCCGAAACCGAAGGAGAACTCCCAGCAGTGAGGCACCAAGAGTGGGACCAGGAAGCAGCTGCTGGTTAAGGGAGACACCTAAATGCATGAAAGAGCAGTTAAAAACCACCCGGTCTTTGCCATTGTGGTGTACAAGGTGATGTGGTATGAACCATGACTCCTCATTGGGCTGCAGATTCTCTGGTGGTACCTTGACAACGTACCCTGAATCAGGGAGTTTCTGTATTTCAGCTTCATACACTTTAGCTTTTTCTGCATCTTTGCTGAGACGCCTCTCTATGTTCCTGAGGCTGAACAAGACTGACTCCTTGGTTCCTTTCAACGGTGGGCCATCCCGTGCATGAAGGAGGGGAGTAGCGTAACGCCAGATACCATTAACTTCCACACGTTGTGTTCTGGTCTCCAGCATATTCACAATCGCTTGATCCTGTTTTGATCGTGTTACCAGCTTTTCACTGCGGTATGGGAGGACATCCAGTTGCCACAGTCGCTCAACATGTTGGTAGACAGGATCTCGAATTGGGGTAAGGGAAGTGAATAAGCACTGTGGTGAAGGCACCTGATGTGGGAGAAGTCCATCTGGTCCCTGGAGAACCCAACCAAGCTGTGTAAGTACAGCTGCTGGTCCACCAGCTGGTCCTAGTCTGATGGGCTCCTTACCTGTGATCAGGTTTGGGTAGTCAGACCCAATTAGTAGAAGGGGCTGCACCTTATCAAAGGATGGAAGAGGAATCCCTCTGAGGTGGTAATGGCATCGCTGGAGCCTCTTGATGGGATAAGTTTGCTCAGTTAGTGTAAGGAGAGGAGCAGTAAACACATTTGTGAGGCTTGCGGGTTTAGGCTGTCAGTGCTCAGTCTGCCTCGCAACTGGAGATGTTCAATAAAACTATCCCTGTAGTGCTTGGGTAGCTTACTGAGTAGTCTGTCGACATGGCCCGTGCAAGTGAGTTCTCGTCCCTAGCATGCCTACCAACAAGTCAACATTGAGTGCAAAACTCTGGAAAGCCTTTGCATCCCCAGCTCTAATATCAGGCAAATTCAACAGGGATGCAATTTCACTTTGTGCCAACTGATGAGGTTGGCCATACTGACGTTGCAATGCTGCCATGGCTACTGCATAGGGTGCAGGATGATGCCGGCATGCTTGGGGGATTAGCCTTGCTTCCTCTAGGACTAATTGTTCCATTAGCACCCTGTATTTATAATGTTCAGTAAGCTCAGTGTGAGGATTGAGGAGATTGTTCAAAGCCATCTTTATATTCGTAAACTCTCTCTCATTATCATTCACAAGCTTAGGTAATGTTGGGATTGGAACTGGCTGGAGCGGAAGTGCTGCAGGTGTTGGCTGGTAAACAGGGGTTGGAGGTGATGGCGGGTACATTGCAGGAGAGCCATACCAGGTCTGTCCTGGAATATAAGTAGAAGGCTGTGTGACATAATGCCCTGTGACTGATGGTGGAGGGCGATAAGGGTCTGGCTGCGACAAGTAGTCAGTTAATGACTGTCGTTGTAGTTGGCGTGGCAAAGTAGTCTGCGACTGATAGACAGAGTGAACATGAGTTATGTGGGCTGTTGTAGTTAAAGACAGCTTCACTGATGTAACCGTACGTGGCAATGATGAGGTAAGCTGAAATGAAGGACGAAAATCTAGCGTACTAGATAAGGTTTGCTGATGCAGCATTGCATGTGGGGCAGATAAAGGTGAGACACCAAGATATGGCGGAGTCGTACCATATTAGGCGTAGTTTGTGTCATGTGCCATGGCACTGACTGTTGAGAAATGTCTCTGGTTGCCACAACAGCTGGGAATGATTGGGATACAGGATTGGGATAGACTGCTGAGTGACCAACGTTCGGATTGACTGTGATATTCTCGTTGAGCTATTGGTGAACTAGAATGACTATAAGATCTCTCTGCATCTAGCTGTTTGGCACGAACACCAGCTCCATTATCAATGCTGCCCAAATAACCTGTAGCTTGACCTGCTCCATACTGCACCAGAGATAACTCACTCATAGGCAGCTGCTCCACAGTCGAGACTGGCTCGGCCTGTCCACTGAGGTTTAGCTGTGCTGTTGGGTGATCCATCCTTGGCTGGTGGTATGAACTGTCATCCAGCGCAGGGTCTGGTATGAGAGATTTAGATAATGTGTGGTCATAAGCTTGCAGACGTGTTGAAAGCTGACGTACTCTGGCCTGTGGTCGAACAGGATGTGTAGTATCAGGAGAGTAATGCTGGCTCTGTTGCTCCATATCACTGTAATGAGTGTAGCGCTCCGGCTCGAAGGACCATCTGTTGGGGACTGTATTTGAATATAGGTAGTCGAATGCTCATCCACTACGGGGCTCCGGTAAGAAGCGTAACAGGAGACAGGGAACTGTTCAACTCTTTATATAATGTATTCTCCACATATCGTGATATATACAAGAGGTATTAAATGTGGTCTTTCTGAAATAAACAGAATAATAATGCACATCAGTGTATGTCTAATAACTTTGATTTACATAAACATAAACACCAACTTAATACTGACAGGTTATACATGTACCAACGTCACAAAGAGGGGATTAACAGCGGCGAACATATGCACGCAAATGACCGTGTATAGCTTTCATATTATAACATAGCAGAGGTCAAGTTCGATTGCACAAGCTGAATATTTAACACAACAATGTAATGAACATGCATCACTTATAACTGTGTATAATTAAATAAACTTACATTCAATCACGCACATTAACACCTGTAGAAATGGCGGAGCAAAAACGGCTGGTGAAAGTGAAAGTCAACACAATAGCGGAATAGCGGAAACTAACGTCACATAGCGGCACACACGTTTCATAATAAAAAAAACATAGCATTTATATTTCTGTATAAATAGCATCTATATTTTTATGTTAGTAAGTGGTGTTTAAAATTGCTCTGTGCATAATGAGCTAGTGAGTTTATGAGATGAAAAACTTTTCTTCAAAAGCAAAATTAATTTCCTATTATCACTGTAAAGCTTTGAAGCAATCTGTGTTGTAAAAAGTGCTATATAAATGAATTTGACTTGACTTGACGTGTTGCGGACTGGTTGTTATGGGCCGCTTTGTGCCAGAAAATCCAGGGCCAATTTTTTGCCCCAGTCCCCCCCTGTCCCAAAGGTGTTCTAGTGGGTTGAGGTCAGGATTCTGTGCAGGCCAGTCAAGTTCCTCCTCACCAAGCTCGCTCATCCATGTCTTTATAGACCTTGCTTTGTGCACTGGTGCTCAGTCATGTTGGAACAGGACTCGACTCCATCGGATTGCCAGGCAGAGAAGCCTGATTCGTCACTCCAGAGAACCAATGCTCTAGAGTCCAGTGGCAGTGTGCTTTACACCATTGCATCTGACACTTTGCATTGCACTTGTGATGTAATGCTTGGATGCAGCTTCTCAGCCATGGAAACCCATTCCATGAAGCTCTCTATAATCTGAAGGCCACACAACGTTTGGAGGTCTGTAGCTATTGACTCTGCAGAAAGTTGGTGATTTTCTGCGCAGTGCGCACTGTGTGCCTCAGCATGCACTGACCCCGCTCTGTGATTTTTACGTGGTTTATGTGAGTTGCTGTTGTTCCCAATTGCTTCCATTTTGTTATAATACCACTAAAGGTTGACTGTATAATATTTAGTAGTGAGGAAATTTCTTATTGAAATTTCAAATGGACTTATTGCATAAGTGGCAACCTATCACGGTACCACGCTTGAATTCACTGAGATACTGAGAGCAACCCATTCTTTCACAAATGTTTGGCCTAGGTGCTTGATTTTATACACCTGTGCCACAGGTCCTGTGGCCATGGAAGTGTTTTGAACACCTGAATTCAATGAGGGTGTCCCAATACTTTTGGCAATATAATGTATCTTAATATCTTCATGCTTTATAGTTAAATTGACCAGATTCACAGCTAACAGGGAACATTCTCAGAACTTTGGCTAACATTCTGGCAAGGTTCTCATAAAGTTATGAACAAACTTTCTTCCAGTTACGTTAATAGAACTTTCGTTAAAGTTATCTGGTCTTTAAAAACGTTGTGAAAATGTCAGCACAAAACACTATAGGCCAACGTCATTAATGGAACATATTTTTGGAATGTTTTAGTTGGATGTTCATCTAACATTTTTTAAATGTTACTAGTTTGATTATTAAAGAGAATTTAAGAGAATAGAACATGAAGTCACAATACACATGCATAGGGAACAAACAATGAATGCAAGTTGTATATAAAATATACAGGCAAGCAGGTATAATACACTGACTTAATTGAACCTAATGCATTACACTAAGCAATCAAGGACTTTGAACGTTCCCTTCTGTAACACATTTTCATCTGATTCTGAACTAAATTCTCTCATCGTCTTTCTATTACTCACAACTCTGTGCATGCGCTCTATTTCATGCCATTTTTAAACCAAACATCCAGAGTCAAGACAACCAGACAACATCCAGACAACCATTACACTCTATGGTCTCTTTTCAGCCTACAGCATCACAAAGCATTTTGTAAAATTACAGTGTTTGAAATTCCATATGAAATATGCATATTTTGTGGTGTTTTCTATTTCTGTTGTGTTGTTTTCCACATTTTTTTTACTTGTGTGCTGTGACTGTCAAAGTTATACAAGTTGGAAAATAACAACAAGTATGTTTGTTTTATTTTCCCCCTTGTTTAACTTGTTGTGGTTGTGTTTTTTTTTTTTTTAGAAAATGTAAGCTTTACTCTTTCTAATTCCATATTTTAAACTGTGTACTTCCCAGAGACTCTTACACAGTTTAGTGTACAATAAAATGTGAATCTTAAAGTAAAGTCTTATCTGTTATTTTTGTAATTTAAATAGGTAATGCACTTAGACATTTAACAACACTAAAAGGGGGCATAACCTTCAATTCACTATACGTTTGTGTTGTTGACATTACATGCACTTGCACGTGCCGATTGCCAATAAAACACAGACATTTGATGCAGTTTCACTCATCGCCTGTGGTTTTGAACTCCGTTGCTGCTCCTGAAAAACAAACTGCATCCACTGTTTCCTTAACGCTGGGTTATTTAGGAAGTTGAACAAGGTTATCTTTCCCTCACAACCAGAAACACACTTCTTTAATGACATTGTTGATTTCGCGGTTGAATTCTTCCGGCATCTCCTCCTCTAATTTGCTCTGTCCTCCTACGTACAGTATAGGGGGGTTTTAACTCGCCGCTCTAGCCAAGCCTCTGGTTCGAGCCTCCCCCAAGGACAGCAAGCCAAGTGTGTTTACTATTAACCTTTAAGGTTGAATGGGCAGGCGAACTTGTGAATCATATAAAATAATCGTGTCTCTTCAGAAACTTTTGACTAAACCGCTCAATTCATATGGATTAACTTTTTGAAGCGTCAAAGTGGTATATGGATGATATTTGAAATTGCATTTTCAATTTGTGCATGCATACGTTGTGACATAATAGAAAAACAAATGCGTAATTTGCAGTTGCATTTTGGATTTTCTTTTCTGTGTATGTAACATGTCTGCCAAATTTCAAATGGAAATGCTAAGTCCATTTGCAATTGCATTTCCAATGTCTTACGAGTTTGGAATAACAATAGAAAATCATTAACTTGCTATTTCATGTCCTCCGTGTTGTGCCACAACCCTCACAAAATTCAACTGAAATCGCAATCCCCTTTGCACTTGCTTTTCCGATGTCTAACTGTCACGGTTCATGGGCTCATTAACTCGCCCTCGTGTTGTTTGTTGGATTGGGTGCGTGAGTTGAGTGTGGGTGTTGCCTTGTTGGTGGCTGATTACGTTCAGCGCCAGCTGTTTCTCGTTTTGGCTGCCTATTTAATGTGTGTGTCTATGTGTCCTGTTTGTCAGTCGTTGCAGGCATTCCTGGTGTGCGTTGGTGTTGCCTGGTTTCTCTTGGTTCCTGGATTCCGTTCTCTGTTCGTGGATGCCCTGTTTTCTGGGCTGGATTCTTCTCTGTTCTCGGTTGCCCATTGCAGACCTGCGTAACCAGAATCACCACCTGCCAGTCATTTGCCACCTGACTATCACCATTGCTGTACTGAGTCTCCTGCCAGTCACCTGCTGCATCGACTATCGCTAATGGAAGCTTTAGCGTAAGTTCTGCCAGGAAGACTTAATTGTCATGTCACTTTAATTTTATCTATCCAATCACATGCTAAATACCTGGGTATAAAAGATCGGTACTTACTCATGTCTGAGTTCGCAGATGCTGACGCTCCCATTCACTTGACGATCCGGGCGTTCCGTAGTGGTCGATCGCTGGTCCTACGATAACTAATAATGTGTTTACAGTGGCGTTCTAAGTCCATGTCAGCCTTTCATCTGTTCAATGGGTTACCGCAGTAACAGACGCGAGTGCTTCACTAACAAGAGCAAGTCTCACGTCAGACTCAGATCAATCGCTTCATGAGGACTATCTGGGCATGTTATCAAAGACACGGCTGTGGTTTTCATCACCATTCTGGCGACATCACTACATCAGCATTTATCACAGTGATATGCATATGGTTATGCATTCCGATGCCGATTGGGTGTAGTATATTACTTTTTTTTTTTCAACTTTGTCGCAAGCATGTCTGTATAGAGCACACACATGCATCGTGTGAGACGCGCACAGGTGTTTGCCGGTCTGCTCGTGCAACGTGATCTCTCGTTGTGACTCGTTTGTGCCCATAGTGCTCGTAAATGATTCGCATGACACCGGTTACCGCTATAGATAGTATTTTGTTATAAAACTGAAACAGAACAGATATGCACAGCATATTTTGACTCTATCATTCTCCCTACGAATGCAAGGAAAATTAACACGGGTTTTAAAGCAACATGCACCCATTTAATCGGGGCTTGATGTTGAACTGAAGTTAAGCTGAAATCGCGATTGGGTTCAGTGTTATCAGATCATTAAAATTGAATTTAAAAACTATGCTGAGCAAATAAGCATATTTAGGTACAGCACCGACATCAGTGCTTTGATCCGGTCTGATTCAATGGCGTTAGATTCATCTTCCAAGTGTTGTGAGTTCGTCACATATGCAATTTAACTGTCACAACAAAGTTTCAAGCTTGAAGTGTTGGCTGTCATCCAGCAGAGTACATATTTTGCTCAAACATACGGGGCACCAAGCGTTGGACCGGCTTCCTTTCGTGATTCGATATGGCTTCCTTCCCTATGAGGAAGATCTGTAGCGTTCTGTGCTCATATAAAGGTGCTGTTTTATGTTCAATCTTCAGGTGCTACATGGAAAGCCTAATGAAATACTCATCCACCTATTCAAAGAAAAAACATCTCAAATTAATTTTCCAGAAATTAAACAAAAGTGTGCTTTGATGAACACAGAAAAACACATTTTGATGGTGAGAACAAGAAAATATATGTAATTCGCTGAATGGAAACATTTCGTTTTTATACGTATTGTTGAAGGTTAACAATGTTTGCAAGATAAATGAGTTTAAATTATCTCCTTGATACATTCTTTGCATTATGATACTTTTTGATGTTGTGATGGTAATGACGTTTTGCAGTGCCAGTTGGCAAATGGATATAAAATACTCAAATTACATTTAAGCTCAGTCGTGGCCATTTTTATATCTTTACATCAAAGCATGTAAACATTGTCTTGACATAATTTTAACAAAATTCAACCAAATTTCATTCATCAAAATGTAAGATGGCAAAATAGCCCCCAATTGAAGAATCACCCTTATATTTCTAGAAACTTAGAATTTGGTGTTATGTCTCCCTTGGTCTTCCGTGCTAGGACGCCATGGCTACATTCATGAATAAAACAAATGTGTATCTCGCTTGTACTCTCAGCATCATATGTTGGGTAAGGTTTGCATACAAAACAAGGTTGACTTGATATTCGATAGCAGTACTAATTTAATTCCTTACTCAATCCGACCTGTTAACATAAGATTGCATCTAAATGGCAGCACGGGAATACAATTATTCAAATCTTTTATGAATATAGTGAGCAGAGTGCACTCCTTTATAAACGCATGAAACTGCCAGATGCTTCAGTTCAGATAAACTCAGTGGAAACTGCTGTGGTCAATCTGACTACACCGAATCATGATCTATTGGATGTTCTACTATTCGTTGGTCAAACGTATGCACTGGAAGGCAGAATTAGCGGTTAGAATAAGCTCTGAACCATTCAATCCTGATTGTGTGTTTTGTGTAGCGCCTCCAATTGGGCATTGTATTCGAGTGCCCAACGGACATTACATTTATGCATTTGGCGGACGCTTTTGTCCGGGCACCTTGAGTTGCATTCAGGGTGCACATTTGGCATTTTCGGGTCTTGCTTTTCCTGGGAATCGGGCCCGCGGCTCGGCGTTGCTGGTGCCATGCTCTACTGTTTGAGCTACAGAAAAGACATGCCTGTGATCAGTTACACTCACACTGAATTCTATCGTGACTAAAACAATATACAGGGGAGTAAATATAGCATTGACTGTTGCACAGTCTGCATATGCGTATTGATTTCTGGCTGCGCCGCAAACAGCGAGTTCTCTCGCAGTAAGTTTCTCTTCACTAAAGCTGGCACACACGGTGCGCTTATAGACATTGTGATTTGTTGCTTTTCAGACTGCGATCCTGATGCCACCCTGGGGGATCTCAGTGCATTTACAGCAGGCTGTATGTTAATCAGACGCACGAAGACGTGTCTGGAGTTTTACATCAACTAATTCACTAAATTATCATGGCGTTGGGGAACATGTCAAACTAATTATTAAAGACATCAGATTTTATTCTAGGAATTTTTAGGATTGCGATATTGTCTCATACTGCCAAACGTGGCTAAAATCACACAGTATTATCCTGGCTTAGGTATCAAATGAAGATTTCGCTTCGATCTCTTCCATAGGTTCGGTAGCGGTGTCGGTTCCTATATAGCTAGTTATGGTTTTATTAGCTAGTAAAGCTTAAACATATAAAACATAATTTTTCCTTTTGCAAGGGCATCGTCCGGTGTTCTCAATCACATGCGCATGTTATGTATTTGTCATGCTGTTCTGGTTTATTTTCTTTTGGGGGTTCTCTCAGCAGGTTGACGGTTAGATGGTGTTCTATCAAGATGTGAGCGGGAGCTACGCCCAGGGGTTTAGAATCCTCCTAACTGCAGATGGAAAGATGTGTGATCTCTAACTCGCCTGTGCATGGGCCATTCTTTCAGATTGGTGTTGCTACGAACATAGCTCAACGCGCAGAGTTGGCATCCTCTACTAAGGTCTCTCCTATCAAGAAGCATTTGAACGCAGGATTCCATGATGGTCAAGATGGTTTCTTCAGCAATGCTTAAACCATCAGGCATGTTCATTAAACTCTCCCATAATTCCAAAGGTAAAACTAGGATTACCTACTTGTCTTAACAAACATCAGGTACGTTCAAAGCTTTTAAGGTTGATCTTCCACTTACACCGATATTCCGATAGAAGCCATGTTTTATAAGCCTTTCGGCTTCATGTGTCCAGGGAAAATCACTTTAGAAACTAATCAGTTTGATTCTACTCTCGGTCTTTCCTGTTCTGATCGTCACTTCTCACCCAATTTCTTTACTCTTTTACTTAAGCATTCTAGAATGACTTTAAAGGTTCTGGTATCACATGAACAATTTCTAAGATGAAGAATAATTACTGTCCCTTCACTTCTAAGGTTAAATATCTTCACGTTCATCCTAAGACTTCTGACCACTCCCCCCTATTTTTATCTAATGGAGCACCTCTCTCTAAGGCCTGGTTCAGACCCACTTTTATACTGACTTAAAAGCTGCAGTTTACCTCCTTCTCTTCATATCAGACTTTCTACAGCTACGACAGCGGAAATTCTATGCCAGCATTTAAGCTACCGTGAAGATGATGTTCTTCTGCATTCGAGTCTTATATAAGACCGATTCTAAAATCATCCTTGAAGCAAGCTCTCCAGTAATGGTTCTGGTAAATCCCTATGCAACTACTGGTGGTGGTGTTCCGGCCAATTCGGCTCGGTACGTTATGATAGCATGGTCTTTCTACTATATCAAAGATGGCGTGTGGCCCTGCGGCCTTGTCTCTGTGGTCTAGCAGACTGTGTGGCCCTGCGGCCTTGTCTCTGAAAAAAAAAAAAAAAAAAAAAAAATAATAATAATAATAATAGAAATATATATATATATATATATAAAAACCTGTTACATTTATGCAGCAACAGATATGAATTGCTCATGTGTAGTACTCCTCTACAAATTATAACTTCAAGTTCTGTTTAATCATGAAGTGGCCTTTAGCCATCAGCAGGCGGCGTTCCATGTTCACGCTTAACATGTTAACTCTTATTCTTCTTCTTTGTAGGAACTCCAGGACACAAGACCGGTGGGTCTATTTTATTTACCTTTTTTCGTGTGGCCCTGCGGCCTTGTCTCTGTGGTCTAGCAGACCGTGTGGCCCTGCGGCCTTGTCTCTGTGGTCTAGCAGACCGTGTGGCCCTGCGGCCTTGTCTCTGTGGTCTATCAGGCCGTGTGGCCCGGCGGCCTTGTCTCTGTGGCCCTGCGGCCTTGTCTCTGTGGTCTAACAGACCGCGCGGCCCTGCGGCCTTGTTTCTGTGGTCTAGCAGACCGCGCGGCCCTGCGGCCTTGTCTCTGTGGTCTACCAGACCGTGTGGCCCGGCGGCCTTGTCTCTGTGGTCTATCAGGCCGTGTGGCCCGGCGGCCTTGTCTCTGTGGTCTATCAGGCCGTGTGGCCCGGCGGCCTTGTCTCTGTGGTCTATCAGGCCGTGTGGCCCGGCGGCCTTGTCTCTGTGGTCTATCAGGCCGTGTGGCCCGGCGGCCTTGTCTCTGTGGCCCTGCGGCCTTGTCCTTGTGGCCCTGCGGCCTTGTCCTTGTGGCCCTGCGGCCTTGTCCTTGTGGCCCTGCGGCCTTGTCTCTGTGGTCTACCAGACCGTGTGGCCCGGCGGCCTTGTCTCTGTGGTCTATCAGGCCGTGTGGCCCGGCGGCCTTGTCTCTGTGGTCTAGCAGGCCGTGTGGCCCGGCGGCCTTGTCTCTGTGGCCCGGCGGCCTTGTCTCTGTGGCCCTGCGGCCTTGTCCTTGTGGCCCTGCGGCCTTGTCTCTGGTCTAACAGACCGCGCGGCCCTGCGGCCTTGTCTCTGTGGTCTAGCAGACCGCGCGGCCCTGCGGCCTTGTCTCTGTGGTCTACCAGACCGTGTGGCCCGGCGGCCTTGTCTCTGTGGTCTATCAGGCCGTGTGGCCCGGCGGCCTTGTCTCTGTGGTCTATCAGGCCGTGTGGCCCGGCGGCCTTGTCTCTGTGGCCCGGCGGCCTTGTCTCTGTGGCCCAGCGGCCTTGTCTCTGTGGCCCTGCGGCCTTGTCCTTGTGGCCCGGCGGCCTTGTCTCTGTGGTCTATCAGGCCGTGTGGCCCGGCGGCCTTGTCTCTGTGGTCTATCAGGCCGTGTGGCCCGGCGGCCTTGTCTCTTCAAGTTCTGTTTAATCATGAAGTGGCCTTTAGCCATCAGCAGGCGGCGTTCCATGTTCACGCTTAACATGTTAACTCTTATTCTTCTTCTTTGTAGGAACTCCAGGACACAAGACCGGTGGGTCTATTTTATTTACCTTTTTTCGTGTGGCCCTGCGGCCTTGTCTCTGTGGTCTAGCAGACCGTGTGGCCCTGCGGCCTTGTCTCTGTGGTCTAGCAGACCGTGTGGCCCTGCGGCCTTGTCTCTGTGGTCTATCAGGCCGTGTGGCCCGGCGGCCTTGTCTCTGTGGCCCTGCGGCCTTGTCTCTGTGGTCTAACAGACCGCGCGGCCCTGCGGCCTTGTTTCTGTGGTCTAGCAGACCGCGCGGCCCTGCGGCCTTGTCTCTGTGGTCTACCAGACCGTGTGGCCCGGCGGCCTTGTCTCTGTGGTCTATCAGGCCGTGTGGCCCGGCGGCCTTGTCTCTGTGGTCTATCAGGCCGTGTGGCCCGGCGGCCTTGTCTCTGTGGTCTATCAGGCCGTGTGGCCCGGCGGCCTTGTCTCTGTGGTCTATCAGGCCGTGTGGCCCGGCGGCCTTGTCTCTGTGGCCCTGCGGCCTTGTCCTTGTGGCCCTGCGGCCTTGTCCTTGTGGCCCTGCGGCCTTGTCTCTGTGGTCTACCAGACCGTGTGGCCCGGCGGCCTTGTCTCTGTGGTCTATCAGGCCGTGTGGCCCGGCGGCCTTGTCTCTGTGGTCTAGCAGGCCGTGTGGCCCGGCGGCCTTGTCTCTGTGGCCCGGCGGCCTTGTCTCTGTGGCCCTGCGGCCTTGTCCTTGTGGCCCTGCGGCCTTGTCTCTGGTCTAACAGACCGCGCGGCCCTGCGGCCTTGTCTCTGTGGTCTAGCAGACCGCGCGGCCCTGCGGCCTTGTCTCTGTGGTCTACCAGACCGTGTGGCCCGGCGGCCTTGTCTCTGTGGTCTATCAGGCCGTGTGGCCCGGCGGCCTTGTCTCTGTGGTCTATCAGGCCGTGTGGCCCGGCGGCCTTGTCTCTGTGGCCCGGCGGCCTTGTCTCTGTGGCCCAGCGGCCTTGTCTCTGTGGCCCTGCGGCCTTGTCCTTGTGGCCCGGCGGCCTTGTCTCTGTGGTCTATCAGGCCGTGTGGCCCGGCGGCCTTGTCTCTGTGGTCTATCAGGCCGTGTGGCCCGGCGGCCTTGTCTCTGTGGTCTATCAGGCCGTGTGGCCCGGCGGCCTTGTCTCTGTGGCCCTGCGGCCTTGTCCTTGTGGCCCTGCGGCCTTGTCCTTGTGGCCCTGCGGCCTTGTCTCTGTGGTCTACCAGACCGTGTGGCCCGGCGGCCTTGTCTCTGTGGTCTATCAGGCCGTGTGGCCCGGCGGCCTTGTCTCTGTGGTCTAGCAGGCCGTGTGGCCCGGCGGCCTTGTCTCTGTGGCCCGGCGGCCTTGTCTCTGTGGCCCTGCGGCCTTGTCCTTGTGGCCCTGCGGCCTTGTCTCTGGTCTAACAGACCGCGCGGCCCTGCGGCCTTGTCTCTGTGGTCTAGCAGACCGCGCGGCCCTGCGGCCTTGTCTCTGTGGTCTACCAGACCGTGTGGCCCGGCGGCCTTGTCTCTGTGGTCTATCAGGCCGTGTGGCCCGGCGGCCTTGTCTCTGTGGTCTATCAGGCCGTGTGGCCCGGCGGCCTTGTCTCTGTGGCCCGGCGGCCTTGTCTCTGTGGCCCAGCGGCCTTGTCTCTGTGGCCCTGCGGCCTTGTCCTTGTGGCCCGGCGGCCTTGTCTCTGTGGTCTAACAGGCCGTGTGGCCCGGCGGCCTTGTCTCTGTGGTCTAACAGGCCGTGTGGCCCGGCGGCCTTGTCTCTGTGGCCCTGCGGCCTTGTCTCTATGGTTCAGCAGTCCGTGCGGCCCTGCGGCCTTGTCTCTGTGGTCCAGCAGACCGTGCGGCCCTGCGGCCTTGTCTCTGTGTCTAGCAGTCCGTGCGGCCTGCGGCCTTGTCTCTGTGGTCTAGCAGTCCGTGCGGCCCTACGGCCTTGTCTCTGTGGTCTAGCAGACCGTGCGGCCCTGCGGCCTTGTCTCTGTGGCCCTGCGGCCTTGTCTCTGTGGTCTAACAGACCGTGTGGCCCGGCGGCCTCGTCTCTGTGGCCCTGCGGCCTCGTCTTTGTGGCCCTGTGGCCTTGTCTCTGTGGCCCTGCGGCCTTGTCTCTGTGGTCTAACAGACCGTGTGGCCCGGCGGCCTTGTCTCTGTGGTCTATCAGGCCGTGTGGCCCGGCGGCCTTGTCTCTGTGGTCTAGCAGGCCGTGTGGCCCGGCGGCCTTGTCTCTGTGGCCCGGCGGCCTTGTCTCTGTGGCCCTGCGGCCTTGTCCTTGTGGCCCTGCGGCCTTGTCTCTGGTCTAACAGACCGCGCGGCCCTGCGGCCTTGTCTCTGTGGTCTAGCAGACCGCGCGGCCCTGCGGCCTTGTCTCTGTGGTCTACCAGACCGTGTGGCCCGGCGGCCTTGTCTCTGTGGTCTATCAGGCCGTGTGGCCCGGCGGCCTTGTCTCTGTGGTCTATCAGGCCGTGTGGCCCGGCGGCCTTGTCTCTGTGGCCCGGCGGCCTTGTCTCTGTGGCCCAGCGGCCTTGTCTCTGTGGCCCTGCGGCCTTGTCCTTGTGGCCCGGCGGCCTTGTCTCTGTGGTCTAACAGGCCGTGTGGCCCGGCGGCCTTGTCTCTGTGGTCTAACAGGCCGTGTGGCCCGGCGGCCTTGTCTCTGTGGCCCTGCGGCCTTGTCTCTATGGTTCAGCAGTCCGTGCGGCCCTGCGGCCTTGTCTCTGTGGTCCAGCAGACCGTGCGGCCCTGCGGCCTTGTCTCTGTGTCTAGCAGTCCGTGCGGCCTGCGGCCTTGTCTCTGTGGTCTAGCAGTCCGTGCGGCCCTACGGCCTTGTCTCTGTGGTCTAGCAGACCGTGCGGCCCTGCGGCCTTGTCTCTGTGGCCCTGCGGCCTTGTCTCTGTGGTCTAACAGACCGTGTGGCCCGGCGGCCTCGTCTCTGTGGCCCTGCGGCCTCGTCTTTGTGGCCCTGTGGCCTTGTCTCTGTGGCCCTGCGGCCTTGTCTCTGTGGTCTAACAGACCGTGTGGCCCGGCGGCCTCGTCTCTGTGGTCTAATAGGCCGTGTGGCCCTGCGGCCTCGTCTCTGTGGCCCTGCGGCCTCGTCTTTGTGGCCCTGCGGCCTTGTCTTCGTGGCCCTGCGGCCTTGTCTCTGTGGTTATACATGTTTTATATATAAATATATATTATATAAAACAAAAATGGCCAAATGTACATTTATGCAGCAGCAGATATGAATTGCTCACGTGTAGTACTCATCTACAACTATAAATTCAAGTTCTGTTTAATCATGAAGCGGCCTTTAGCCATCAGCAGTTGGCGTTCCATGTTCACGCTTAACATGTTAACTCTTATTCTTCTTCTTTGTAGGAATCCCAGGATACAAGACCGGTGGGTCTATTTTTATTTTTCACCATTTTTTGGGGGTAGGATAGGCTCCGTCCAGGTGGAAGTATTCTTCCACTTATTCTTGGGGGTCGGCTGTGCCTCTGCCTTCGTCTTCAGGCAGGATATGCAGAGTCCGGACCCTCAGATTGCGAGCTACGGACGGGGCCTATGCCAATATACTTTATTGCTTGCTGGGTTGTTAATAAATGGATAATTGTCACAGTATTTATTCTCCCGAGTCTTTCTGGCAGAAATGGAAGCTTTAGCGTAAGTTCTGCCAGGAAGACTTAATTGTCATGTCACTTTAATTTTATCTATCCAATCACATGCTAAATACCTGGGTATAAAAGATCGGTACTTACTCATGTCTGAGTTCGCAGATGCTGACGCTCCCATTCACCGCCATCCTCCCCACCACCTCCAAGTCAAATCCTTCCCTACATCCACCCCACCACCACCAGGATGGTCCCTTCCATACCTCACGTGGGGGTCGGCTGCGCCTCTGCCTTCGTCTTCAGGCAGGATATGCAGAGTCCGGACCCTCAGATTGCGAGCTACGGACGGGGCCTATGCCAATATACTTTATTGCTTGCTGGGTTGTTAATAAATGGATAATTGTCACAGTATTTATTCTCCCGAGTCTTTCTGGCAGAACTGCTGTTCTGAGTACATTCTGTCAATAAATCTACCCTGTGAACTCGCAATTGGATCTTCTGTGTTTTCTGATTTAGCAGCCCTGACACTAACACAGTCAACTGTCAATCAGTCTTGAGGGTGGGGTTTATTCATATAGCCGGAAAGTATGCCATGCCCTCTGGTGGTATGCCATGCCCCCATGTCAAGTTTCTATAGATTCTCTGATTTTAATTCATAAAGAAAATTCACTGTGTTAGCTGGAACTATGATTATGATATTCGTCTGATACATACCGAATGCAGTCAAGTCAGTTTTCTTATTTTCTTTTTTCTGGGTACCAGGTAAAAATAGGCCCTCAATCAGTTCTGAATTTTTTACTTTGTTTGAACTTAAGAGGGAAAATAAGTAATGTTTTATTACAAAAATTTCCAAATCTTCCACCACTTATCGCATACTTTCCAACTATATCCATAAACCCGCCCTCAAGACCGATTGACAGTTGACTGTGTTAGACATCGGAAATGCAAGTGCAAAGTGTGATTACATTTGAATTTTTTGAGGGTTGTTGCAGGACGTGGTGGTATTATGGAGGTAGTGAAATAGCAAACGTCTCGATTACGTATGTAACCCTCGTTCCCTGAAGGAAGGGAACGGAGACGTTACGTCAGTTACTGACGAAATGGGGGTTTCGCTTAGAAGCCAATCGCCTTTGAGATCTACAAAACAAGCCAATGGCATGAAAATGCCATGGGTCTGCATTTGCATAATGCAAACCCGCCCCACCGCGTGGGTATAAAGGGCGTTGCATTGCAGTCTCGCATTATGTTACCTGGCATGAGCGCCCGGCCGTTCCAGCAGTACAGCGGTAGTGGCATGGGGACGTAACGTCTCCGTTCTCTTCCTTCAGGGAACGAGGGTTACATACATAACCGAGACGTTCCCGTTCAGTCAGTACACTACGAGTTACGTCAGTAACTGATGAAATGGGGGTCCCAATTCAATCTCGCCACGACGGCTGTCTTCCAGCGTCCTGCGCTGACCAGGGCTCCCTGACGTGAGTCTGAGCACGAACGAGGGGCTAGGCTCAACGCCAATACCAAGGTACACTGGGAAGCATATCCCACGTGGAGAAATGCAACACAATGCCTGCCCGAAGGGAGGACTTAAGAATACACATATGACCCCCGTAGGGACTGCATAAGGAGCACTCTGGGGTATCCAGCCGCAGGTGGAATGTTTCAACCCCAGGGGTGGCAAGGTGTCTTACCAAGGGAAGACACGTGCTCAAGGAGACTTACCGTGGAATACACATGTAGGGGTTACCCAAAGGGGGAACCATGCACACGGAGGCACCTAGCCAAACACGAGGGCTGACCAACCGGGCATGCACTCTGGTGTCGGCATCAGCAGTGCTGGAGGAGCTCAGGGCCTACTGAGCAGCTCACCTGAGTAAAAATGCGCACACATCCAGTCCGTGGAGTGGAATGGCGCAGCAAGCGATGACACCTGAGCCTGTCCAGTTACTGGCCCCTTGGGGCAAGTTTATGAGAGGAACTGGCTACACTCTGAGATATACTCAATCTAGCGAATGTAAAGGTGACGCCCAGCCTACAGCTCTTAACCTGTTAGCGAGGCACCATGCGCTTAGCCCAAGAGGAGGCAACACTCAGTGGAGTGTGCCGGAACCCCTAGGGGGCATGGTATGCCCTGAACATAGTCCAAGAGCATGCAACCTCTGCACGGAGAGAGCCTTCCCTTCTGCTGCACTCCATAATAGACAAGAACTGATCTGAGGTACTGAACACTGTGGCCGGTCTACGTAATGCGTGCTGGACCGGACAATGCCAAGGCTGGGTCTGCCTCCTCCAAGGCAGTGCTTGCAGGTTCGGCACCTGGAGAGGTGGGAACCTTGGGCACGTATTCAAGCTGGGGTCTCAGGTAAGCACGTGAGAGTTAGCCAGCTCAAATCCCAGGCACACTTGTCACCGACAATGCCTGCAGGTCACATATCCCCTTGAAAGGAGCCACGCAATTGAGAGTGTCGCTTTCATTGAAAGGAACTTACCTTAAACTCAGAAGGACTTCGAGAGCTCAAAAAGGGGGCACTTTGCAGGGAAGTAGTACCACTGTAAGGTCCCAAGAGGGCATGTAAGACCTGCGGAATAGGTTGTACCGTTTAAGTCCACCAGGTCGAGGTGGGCCGAATAGCGGGAAGGGGTACCAAGTACCAAGTACCAAGGCGGGAGGGGCGGGAGGGGCGGGAGCCGCAGGAGGGCAGCCCTGGCGGGGAGCAGGCTGAGGCATCTGTGCCGGCGGCTGGATGGAGGCAGCAGCAGGCCGCCGGGGCAGAACATGTTCAATGGCCTCAGTCTGCTTTTGTGCAGTCGAAAACTGTTGGGCAATAGCCCAGCCTGGGAGACAGGGGAGCCGAGGAAACGTGTTCGCTCAAACTCCCGCAAATCTGCCAGACTAAGCCAAAAATGACATTCCTGGACCACGGTAGTGGACATCACCTGATCGAGAGACCATGCAGCAACCTTCGCCGCACGTAGGACGAGGTCGGCAGCCGCACGCAACTCACGCACAAGTGCGGGGTCAGTACTGCCCTTGTGCATGCTTCTGAGCACCCTGGCCTGATAGGCTTTTATCTTTTTTGAAGGATGGGCATCGTAACAGAACGTTCAACAGGGGGAACCCCAGTGTACCGCTACACCGTGCCACTATCGAGAGCAGTAAGGCGAAAGAGGCTGCCGAGCGGCCGCGAGAAGTCAATGGAGACTCCCACAGCTTTGACACCTCTTCATGCACTTCCAGGAAGAAGGGCACTCAGGGAATCCAGCCCACCTAGTGATGTGGTAATCGACGTGATATCATCCACCGGCATCCCAAATGAGACGCTGAGCCCAGGACGGGAAACACCAGCGCCTTCATCTGGCAACACCATGGGTTGCAGTGTGCTAGAGGGAAGTGTGGCCCGAGGAATATTCGTCAGGTTGGCCCACACAAACGTCCCCAGATCACCCTGATCACCAACCAAAGTACTGCCTCTCGTGGAGGAAGTAGATTGGGGTGTGATAGAGGGGACTCTCTCTCCTGCTTTTTTTTTCTTTAAACAGAGTCTCGATCGCAACACCGCAATGGCCATGTTCCCGCAGTGGGAACATGAGTCATCCATGAGCGCGCACTCAGCGTGCACGCCCACGCACGCCAAACAGCGACCATGCCCGTGAGATGGACTAATCAGCCGACCGCACCCAGAAACAATGCACGGACGAAACGTCTTGAAAAAGACGTGCCGCGTGCAGCTCTTTTAGAGAGGAGTTTTGCTCTGCAGAATGCCGAAGCGCCCAGGGAGAATGTGCACGGTGTGCTGGATCACTGCACAGATCAGACAGGAATGCAGAACTCGCTGGAACACGCTGTAACACCAACACTCTGGAGAGAAGCTCATCTTGAAGAGAGAAAGCTCAGGCAAGTAACACTGGGCTCTGAAGCAGAAACATAATGCGAGACTGCAATGCAACGCCCTTTATACCCGCGCGGTGGGGCGGGGTTGCATTATGCAAATTCCGCAGACCCATAGCATTTTAAGCGAAACCCCCATTTCGTCAGTAACTGACGTAACTCGTAGTGTACTGACTGAAAGGGAATGGGTGATTTTCTATTGCTATTCCAAAATGGCAGGGTCATAACTCATAAGATATTGGAAATGCAAATGCTAACTCTTTCCCCGCCAAACACAGAATTTTCCGTTATTTGTGAGAAAACGCTTCCCTGCCAAACACAGAATTTTCAGAGTTTCCGTGTTTTCACTGTTATACACTATGCGCTACTACACATCTTCTGAATGAGTACAGGATCTCCTGATCAAAACACAGGCGAGGAAGATGCAAAAAAACAAGTGATTGTATGTAAGCAGATGCATATGTATAATAACGTGATCATCAACATTAAACATCATATAAATCAAAACTGCCTAATGTTACTGAACAGGGGCGATTCTAGGATTTTCATTTTAGGGGGGCTCAGGCCCCAGTGAGGGTATGAAAAAAATAGTAACACTTTAGTTTAGGGTCCAATTCTCACTATTAACTAATAGCTTATTAGTTTGCATATTAGGATATTGACTGTTTATTATTACTTATAAAGCAAATATTAATGCCTTATTCTGCATAATATTGTACATCCCTTAATCATACAATGTAGGCAGGTTTATAATCACTGAAGTCCCAAATGTGAGGTAGTTAGGGAGGTTGGGGGCTTGCTCCCCCGAGAAAATTTTGATTTCCATTATCTACATATGTGCATTTTAAGATATTCTGAACGCCAAAAAAATAGATAACAATAGCTTCAAAACCATGTCAGTGGGCAGATATGACTGATAAAGTTTTTCCATTTTCGTCAGTGAAGGCAGTAAACATATGTTTAACTGATATTTATATGTTTATGAATAATTTTCGTAGAAATGTTAAGGCTACCAAGAAAGCTAGGTAACTAAATGTATTAAATTAATGCACACATTCATTACTATTAATCTTATGCCTAATCTGATGAAAACTGCTGTGTTAATATTTTTTGTTAGTTAATTACATTATGTATCACATTATAGGCCTATTTTCAATTTAAAATGGCGAAATTAGACAAAAGTTTATTAATTTGCCTGAATATTTTTGTCATTTGTTTAAAATTTCTTACTTAAAGAAGCAGCTGTCAAATATGAATTGTTTAGTTTAGCTACTTACATATCTTGCACTTGACGTCGAGTCGCGCTGCTAAAATTCTCCCTCAGCAGCTTCTGTGCGTAGATAAAGCCTGACTACTCTGATTTGATTGTTTTTTTTTTTCAAATAATTTGACATTGATGAGCGGTGACAGACCAATGAGGCTCAGATCAATGCACACACCTAGGGTTGCCACCCGTCCCGTAAAATACGGAATCGTCCCGTATTTACAAGCAAAATGACACGTATCAAACCAATACGGGACGCGATTTGTCCCGTAATTTACATAGGTCCACACATAGTTCAATAAACAGATATGGGTTTTGCAGTGAGGAGAATACTGATAGCAAATATAAAGAAATCAATTTCACAATAAGTAGTACAGGAGCTCATTTGCGCGTGATTGCGTTTCAGCGGCTTTGTTGCCATAGCGGCGGAGTCTCGAGAACATGCGCTGTGCCAGTGTGGCTGAAGCCCCTAAAAAGTACCTAGTGACGCCCATGTTACTGAATGAAATGTTGACCCAGTACGAGCCATAAGACTGTGCAAGTATTAGGGTTGTTGATGGACTCGATCTGGTCCATCTGTGTTTGATCATCACTCTGAATCTAGATGTAGTCTTTCACAAAAACAATGATTTTCTCAGCTTGTTTTATTAACCTTTTTTTTATACGTTTGTATAAAAGCAGAGGGTCTGCTCTTTCTTTTGATATTTGCATGCTCAGATATTCATACAACAAAATATTCTTGGGCCATAACATTTTTGTGAAAATGATCAAAAACCCCGGCGGTGGCTAGCAACTTTTAAAAAAAACACTGGCGGGGAAAGAGACTTTGCGTTACCATTTAAAAATCTTTATATACACGGAAAAGAAAATCCAAACGCAATTGCAAATCATGCATTTGTGTTTCCATTATGTCAAAATGTATGCATGCACAAGTTGATTGCTTTTGAATATTGTCCAGAATATCATTCCATAATGGTAGTTGGTAGTTGACTGTCAATGGTGGGAAATCTCTCAGATTTCATTAAAACTATCTTCATTTGTGTTCCGAAGATGAACAAAAGTCTAACAGGTTTGGAAAGACATGAGAGTTAATAATGTCAATTTTCATTTTTGGGTGAACTAACTCCTCTTTAAAACATAAAACCTATACAAAATAAATAATAAATAACCTATATAAAAATAATAATAATTATGTATATATATATATATATATATATATATATATATATATATATATATATATATATATATATATATATATATATATATATATATATATATATACTTAACAGAAATGTTTTCATAACTTAATAGGAATGTTAGCAAAACATTCTCAAAACATATTTTTGTTAGCAGGGATGACAGCTGTGCTTCGTTCAGATATGACTTTTAAATGTTTAAAGTGCATGCTTGTGACAACAAAATCTGCCTTGTTAAGGGGAACAAACTAATTTAGTTCACTTTTGTCTCCAATAACCAGTTTGATCCAATGGGAATGCCCCAGTATTACAATGACGCAACTGTAATTATCTTTGTGTTGGGTGCTGAAAAAGAAATGGCATCCTATTTTGCAGTGTTTGATTGTATGATTTACCTCTAGCTTGGCCAATAACACTTGAAGCAGGATGAATTAGGACTGAAGTACCAGCTGGGTTGTGCTGAAAGAGGCACCTGTCCTCCTCCTCATCGGCATTGCAAAGAGCGAGGTAACGAGAGGATAGATTGACAATTATCAAATCGGGTCCCTGCGAGGCTGCTTGAATATATGTGCAGTATTTTTGGTAAGCAGAGTATTGACTCTGTGGGGATATAATTTTATACTACCTTCACTAATTGAAGTTAATATTAATAGACAAACTGCAACAAAGAATTAAATACAATATGGACACCCCATGGTTATATTCATAATTTGTGCTAGTTTCTAGGAGTTAAGTGCAATGACAAAATCTCTGCAGTGAAAATTACTCTTTTTTTTTCTAGCCAGCTGAGAGGCTGCATGAGTTTGCCTTAGGGGATTCATAAAGTATCCCTATCTATCAATCTATGAATATTTAATAATGCTGAGCTCCACAGCCAAACAAAACACATTACAGGTTTTCCTCTTTCTGCAATTCTTTCTTCAATATTTTTTCTTCATCCCTTAGCCTGTGTATTTTGTATATTGTTAGGATGTTGCCTGAAAGTAGTGCTAATTAAAACCATTATACTACAATGTTTTAAGAGAGTTAAGTCATCTTTAAAGGTGCAGGAAGTCAATGATATTGACTGAAGCCTCCAGCTAATGAAAGAGTTTAAACTACTTACTTGGTGTGAGGGCAGCATAAGCATAGCATAACAAATGTTTCATAAAGGAAACCGAAGATTCCAGAAAACTTAATGAAGCAAAACGTGACATTATGTTTTGATTCAAAAACTTTGCCTGAATCTTCTGTTCTTTCTTATTGCCTGAACCACAGTAATAATATGCTTAATATTTTTTTTATGTTTTTTATATTTAATGTTGTTAATATAAGTTTTTTATATTTCGTTTTGTTATAAATATACATGCATTGAAGATAATCAAGGTATACATTGCCTGAACAACATTTGTGTGGCTATTAATATGTTGAAGATTTTTTTAAATGAAAAAAAAAGAGGCAGAGTGGTGTTTTATGACATATTTCGTTTTATTGTAGCCTAAAATATAGCTACAGATAGAGATGACTGGAGTGAGAGCGAGCTGAGTGACGCTATCAAGAACGCTGCTGTTTGGTGCCCTGGGGCGATGGTGCTCTGAAGTCTGATTTGGAGGATCGTCTCTTCCGTCAGGTACCAGTGGTTCTCCCATCATGGTCAGTGGGGTGGATGAAGATACCATCACCACTCAGTCACAGTCACTCCGGTCCTCTTCAGTCCTCCTGGAACCAGCGATATTGACCGAATCACCATCTACCTCAGAATTCTTCCCATTTTCATCACTCCTCATACCAGCCCCAGAACCCTTTCCAGTGAAATTAATTCCAGAGCCCACTTGTCACAGGGTGTTTTGGTGTTGGTTCATGTTTCATGTGTTTAGTTCATCAAGTTTACTGTCATGTTTCTAGTTTGTCTTGTCCTTTCAGTTTCCTGGTTTTGTCATGTTTCATTGTCATGTGACTCCCATGCCCTCATGTGATCTTGTGTCTTGTCCTGTCATTGGTTCATTGTTTAATCACTGTTCACAGGTGTCACTTGTCTTGTCATTAGTGTGTGTATTTAAGCCCTCATGTTTGCCATGTGTCTTTGTCTGTTATTAATGTTGTTACCCGCTGTAGGTGAGTGGTTCTAAGTCAAGTCAAGTCTTTGTTTGATGTTTGTAAATAAAACAACTGCACATGGGTCCTTGAACTTGCCTCCAGTGGAATAGCGTTACAGAATAACAGACCTCCAAAATGGACCCAGCAGTTGTTTCTCTGCTCAAGCTCTGCCAAGGTGATCAAGCCATAGAGAACTACGTGGAGGAATTTTGTGGACTCTGTCACTTAGTTGAGTTTAATGACGTGGCGCTTAAAGACATTTTTCGTTTTGGTTTAAATAAGCCTATTAGCTCCAGACTTCCTGGAGGCAAGATCCACTGGTCATTGGCAGAGTATATTGACTTTGCACTTCAGCTGAGTGGCTCATGTTTTACTGTGGGAACGGTGGATGAGGAGCTCCACGTTCCCACAGTACTCTCCACCCCAGTGAGTCCAGCCCAAGTCCACGTCCAGGCTCCAGCCCAAGTCCACGTCCAGGCTCCAGCCCAAGTCCACGTCCAGGCTCCAGCCCAAGTCCACGTCCAGGCTCCAGCCCAAGTCCACGTCCAGGCTCCAGCCCAAGTCCACGTCCAGGCTCCAGCCCACGGCCACGTCCAGGCTCCAGCCCACGGCCACGTCCAGGCTCCAGCCCACGGCCACGTCCAGGCTCCAGCCCACGGCCACGTCCAGGCTCCAGCCCACGGCCACGTCCAGGCTCCAGCCCACGGCCACGTCCAGGCTCCAGCCCACGTCCAGGCTCCAGCCCACGGCCACGTCCAGGCTCCAGCCCACGGCCCCGTCCAGGCTCCAGCCCACGGCCCCGTCCAGGCTCCAGCCCACGGCCCCGTCCAGGCTCCAGCCCACGGCCCCGTCCAGGCTCCAGCCCAAGGCCCCGTCCAGGCTCCAGCCCAAGGCCCCGTCCAGGCTCCAGCCCAAGGCCCCGTCCAGGCTCCAGCCCAAGGCCCCGTCCAGGCTCCAGCCCAAGGCCCCGTCCAGGCTCCAGCCCAAGGCCCCGTCCAGGCTCCAGCCCAAGGCCCCGTCCAGGCTCCAGCCCAAGGCCCCGTCCAGGCTCCAGCCCACGGCCCCGCTGTCCCGCCCAAGAAAATTTTGGGGGGGGGCAAGGGGTACATGGAGGCCATGAAGGCCCCGCCTCTGTGGCCTGATGAACTCCCGTTACCGCCATGGCCTGATGAACTCCCGTTACCGCCATGGCCTGATGAACTCCCGTTGCCGCCATGGCCCGGTGAACTGCCGTTGCCGCCATGGTCACCCACGCCCGAGGGTCCAGGTCCTCCCACGCCCGAGGGTCCAGGTCCTCCCACGCCCGAGGGTCCAGGTCCTCCCACGCCCGAGGGTCCAGGTCCTCCCACGCCCGAGGGTCCAGGTCCTCCCACGCCCGAGGGTCCAGGTCCTCCCACGCCCGAGGGTCCAGGTCCTCCCACGCCCGAGGGTCCAGGTCCTCCCACGCCCGAGGGTCCAGGTCCGCCCACGCCCGAGGGTCCAGGTCCGCCCACGCCCGAGGGTCCAGGTCCGCCCACGCCCGAGGGTCCAGGTCCGCCCACGCCACAGGGTCCAGGTCCGCCCACGCCACAGGGTCCAGGTCCGCCCACGCCACAGGGTCCAGGTCCGCCCACGCCACAGGGTCCAGGTCCGCCCACGCCACAGGGTCCAGGTCCGCCCACGCTCCCAGGCCCGGCCATGTCATGTCTGGGTCCGGTGCCCCTGCACGGGCCTGGCCCACCATCCCTCCCCCAAGACCGCCCCCCAAGACTTTTTGTAGACTCTTTGTTAGGCTATTGATGTGTTCTGGTATTGTTTGGGCGTCAGGGGCCGCCCATAGAGGGGGGGATCTGTCACAGGGTGTTTTGGTGTTGGTTCATGTTTCATGTGTTTAGTTCATCAAGTTTACTGTCATGTTTCTAGTTTGTCTTGTCCTTTCAGTTTCCTGGTTTTGTCATGTTTCATTGTCATGTGACTCCCATGCCCTCATGTGATCTTGTGTCTTGTCCTGTCATTGGTTCATTGTTTAATCACTGTTCACAGGTGTCACTTGTCTTGTCATTAGTGTGTGTATTTAAGCCCTCATGTTTGCCATGTGTCTTTGTCTGTTATTAATGTTGTTACCCGCTGTAGGTGAGTGGTTCTAAGTCAAGTCAAGTCTTTGTTTGATGTTTGTAAATAAAACAACTGCACATGGGTCCTTGAACTTGCCTCCAGTGGAATAGCGTTACACCACTCCCTCAGACTCCGCTTCTGCAGTCGTTGGGACTGTCAAACCAACATCTCCAGTCTTTCCATGGGCCCGGAAGGTTGTGCCCAACAGTGCAGACCTGACAGCCAAATTGACCATTCGCAAAAACCTGCTCCCTTTAGTTAATGTTGCTACGTGCAGTGAAAAACACATAAATACACTGACAATGTGCTGACAAACAAGATCGTAGTGCAGCCGGGTCCCACAAACCCTGAATCGAAGGTAATTACAGCGCTGTCCACGATGGCTATAGCTATTTTGTGTGTGTGGGCTGCACACATAGCCATAGCTCCTCCCAAGAAAATGTTGTGGGGCAGCTACCTCATCACGGCCACAGAGGCCAATCTAAGCTCTCTCATCATGGCCATGGAGGCCGATCTAAGCTTCCTCATCTCAGCCACAATAGCTGCTTTTATGTCTGCTATGTGTGTTTTCTCCTTTTTTTGCCAGGTCGACCGTGATCTTCACTACAAAGGCCCGTTCCTAGCTGGCACTTCAGACACCCGTCTCTCAAGACGTTCTCAAACCAGCCACCCATCCAGACATACTCAAGCCAGCTGCCCTTCCAGGGGTTAGTTTCTATCTGCCCTGTACCGCTGGCACTGCCCTGGTGGCTATCTGTACTGCTGGCATCTCCCTGTACTGCTGGCGCCGCCTTGGTGGCTTTCTGTACTGCCGGCACCTACCTGGCTCCCTGTATCGCCATTGCTGCCCCGAAGGCTGCCCATCCTGCCAGTTACTGGATTACCTGTCTTTTGAGATCCTTCTCCAGCATCTCTCCAACGTACTCGCCATTCCCTGTAGAAAAAAGACTTCAGTTACTATTCAAGTTAATCGGCAACATAAGATCCAGACACATTCTACGGGCTGCTATCATTTCACTAAAAGAAAAATCTAATTACTGAGGCAAGAAAATAATTACTGTATGATTGACAATGCTCTACTTTGTAAACCTTGACACATGCTTGGTTATTGCTTCTTCCTTATCAATATTGCATGGTAAATCATGAAGAGCAACTTGAGAGGTTGGGTCTTTGCAAATAACAGTGGGGTCACTGCATTGCTCCAGAACTTTCTGAAGTAGTCCATACCCCAAAGTTTTGAAAAATCGGTTAAAATATTTGCCACTCAGTCTTTGGTTTGCTTGGGAAAAATCACAATGTATCGTAGAACACCTATAAAAGAATGGATAATCCTTCCTCATAATCTTGTGTATAGTTGGGGGTCTGTCCGTAGTCATCACTTCTATGTAAATGCCTTTATCCAAAAGATTGTTCAGACCTCTCTTAAAAACTAGGGGCTCCATGGAAACGTCTCGGTTATGTATGTAACCCTCGTTCCCTGAAGGAGGGAACGGAGACGTACGTCGGAACTGACCGACGAATTGGGATCTGTTTCCAGAGACCGACCTACTTCGAGTGATTAAAACGAGCCAATGGACATTGGCATGCGGTTCACACATTCCACGCACCGCCCCGCAGCGCGGGTATAAAAATGGAAGTGGAATACCGCATCATTGCTTTTCAGCTGAGGAGCCGAGATAAGTGACTCGGCCTTCAGCTGAAGCACAGCACCTGGCGACGGGACGTACGTCTCCGTTCCCTCCTTCAGGGAACGAAGGTTACATACGTAATCGAGACATTCCCTTTCAGTCGGTCACGTTCGACGTACGTCGGAACTGACCGACGAATTGGGATCCCTACCAACACGCCAGGAGGCTGGCCCTTCCAGCGTCCTGCCTGAGCTCGCTGGACCACTCCTATGTTAGAGTGGGAGTCAGGGCTCCGGGCAGGGAAGGACAGTCACTGCTGTTCCTGCAAGACCCACTCAGTGTGACTATTGGATAACGCTGGGAAGCGTGCCCGTCTTGGGAGATGGTACGCTGCGGAGCCACGTCCTTCAATGGAAGGAGAGGTGGAATACACATAAGGACTAACCTAACAGGGTAGTGCAACAAATGGCAGTCTCTGGAGTGGACCCAACCTGGTTCCAGGGGGGGGGGCACACCCAGAGACGACAGAGGAAACTCTGTCGAGGGAAAGACACGGGGCTAGCTGGGTAGGGTAGCTGGTACCGTGGAGAATACACATATGGGGTAGCCGTGAGGGTACCGCAACATATGGAACCCAGCCTACACACACGTTCCACAAGCATACGGGTGCAGGCCTGGCATCAGACGACCGCCACGTCTGACACCGAAGGGGTGACGGAGGAACTCACAGGGTTAGCCGATTTCCGGGGAACACGACTGGAGCAGAATAGACGCACGTATCCGGCCCAGAGGGTGGGAGTGGCGTATGCAAGCCGACACTAGAACGGGCACTTAGCGCTGCTGGCCACTGGGGGCGAGAATGCGGGAAGATACCGGCTCTACACGGAGGCTATAAAATCTAGCGAACGTGTTAGGTGTCGCCCAGCCCGCAGCTCTACATTATCTGTCAGCGAGGTGCCTTGAGCCAACGCCCAGGAAGAAGCAACACTCCTTGTTGAGTGTGCTCGCAACCCGAGCGGGCAAGGTACTTCTTGGGACTGGTAAGCCAAGACAATGGCATCCACTATCCAGTGGGTCAACCTCTGCTTGGAGACACCCTTTCCCTTCTGCTGGCCTCCGTAACAGATGAAGAGCTGCTGTGAGGATCTGAAGCTCTGAGTCCGGTCAACGTAAGCGCGAAGAGCGCGGACGGGACAACACAAAGCTAGGGCTGGGTCTGCCTCCTCCAAAGGCAGCGCTTGCAGGTTCACCACCTAGTCCCGAAAGGGAGTAGTAGGAACCTTGGGCACGTATCCAGGGCGGGGTCTCAGGACAACGTGAGAGTTGGCCGGCCCGAATTCTAGGCACGATTCGTCGACCGAGAGTGCATGCAGGTCCCCTACCCTCTTGATTGAAGCCAATGCAATCAGGAGAACTGTCTTCATGGACAGGATTTTTAGCTCAACAGACTGCAAAGCTTCAAATGGAGGACCCTGAAGTGCTCTGAGCACCAGGGCTAAGTCCCAAGAGGGTATCGAGGTAGAACGAGGAGGATTTAGTCTCCTCGCACCTCTGAGGAACCTGACGATTAAGTCGTGCTTACCTAAGGATTTATCATCTACTGCATCGTGATACTCCACTATTGCTGCGACGTATACTTTGAGGGTGGAGGGAGACAGCCTTCGATCCAACCCATCCTGCAGGAAGGAAAGCACAACGTTAATCGAACACTTTCGGGGGTCTTCCCGGCAGGAAGAGCACCACTCGATGAACAGGTTCCACTTCAGAGAGTAGAGGCGCCTCGTAGAGGTGTCGACTGGCGAGAGAGCTCGTCGACTGTCTGTCAGCGCACCTGGGATGTGAATGGCACGAAGTGACCTCACAAACTTCTGATACCACAGGAGGAGATGGCGGGCGAGCCGGAGCATGCAACGGGAGCGTAGACCACCCTGACGGTTGATGTACGCAACGGCCGCAGTGCTGTCCGAACGGACCAGTACGTGCTTGCCCCGAAGCGGTTTCTTGAACCGGGCCTGGGCAAGACGCACAGCCAGTAACTCTAGGCAATTGATATGCCAACGCAGTTGGGGCCCCGTCCACAGACCCGAAACTGCGTGCCCGTTGTACGTGGCCCCCCAGCCCGTGGATGAGGCATCCGTGAAGACCACAGCATGCCTCGACACCTGTTCTAGGGACACTCCGGCCCGGAGAAACGAGGGGTCTGACCACGGACTGAAGGTTTGGCGACAGTGAGGAGTAACTAAGACCCGGTACTGACCGCTCTGCCACACCCATCTCGGGACTCGGTCGTGAAACCAGCGTTGAAGCGGTCTCATATGAAGCAATCTGAGCGGCGTTACCGCGGCTGCAGATGCCATATGCCCCAGGAGCCTCTGAAAGAATTTCAGTGGGACTGCTGTCCTGCCTTTGAACGTATTCAAGCAGTTCAACACTGACCGGACGCGCTCTGGAGTGAGGTGCGCTGTCCGGCTGACCGAATCGCTGCGAACCAATCTCGGGGACGGATACATTGGAAAATTTGTTTCTGCGTTAACATTTTGAACGGGAGCTTGTGCAGGGCCCGATTCAGAATGCGCAGATCCAAGATTGGCCTTAACCCACCCCCTTTCTTGGGTACAATGAAGTAGGGGCTGTAGAACCCTGACCTCATATCGGCAGGAGGAACCGGCTCGATCGCGCCCTCCGCCAGCAGGACATCGATCTCGGACCGCAAGACATGGGCATCGCTGCTCCGCACGGAGGTGAAGAGGATGCCCCTGTACTTGGGAGGCCGGCGTGCGAATTGAATCTCATAGCCGAGTCTGATGGTACGGATGAGCCAGCGAGACGGCCTGAGGAGACCTAACCAGGCCCCCAGAGACCGAACTAGCGGGACCAATGGCACCACAGACGTACCCGGGGTGAGGCAGCGAGGTGGAGTATTCAGACCCGGAGTGTTGCCTGAATACTCCAGGTGGGTGGGTGAGAATGCCCGGGGGCATCCTCGGTGCCCACTCTGCTGCCCCCTGGCGAGGGGTGAGAGGGGAGGAAAGGAGTGGCAAGGCCCGGGGGCGTCGCACACTGCCAACCTGTCCCTCTCGGGGCTCAGGGAGGGAAGAAAATGCACTGAGAATGTGGGTACCGCTGGACTCCGGGGAGCCAGCGGCAGGACCAAAACCAAAAAAATATTCTCCCCCCCTTGTCCTCCTCCGGGGGAGGGAGGGGTGCGGACACCGTCTCCCCGAGCAATTCCTCTCTCGCTGGGCTGCCCGTTTCAGGGTCGCTTGCCCTTGTGCTTGCTAGCAGGCTCGCGGGACCCTGGACGGGTTTGGCGCCTCCCTTGCGCCCGGCCACCTGCTGCCTGGGTGGAGGCTGCTGCTTGGCTTAGCAGGGGCGGAGGCGGACGCAGGGTGGTGCCCTCAGCGACAAGCAGATGGAGGTGCTGCGGCCGACGAATGGGTGGAGGCAGCAGCTGGTTGTCGGGGCAGGATTTTTTTTTTTTTTTAGCCACCTCCGTCTCCTTCTTGGCCACCAAGAACTGCTGGGCGAAGTTCTCGTTGGCGTCGCCGAAGAGGACAGCCTGACAGACAGGGGCGTTGAGGAACCGAACTTCGTCGGACTCACGCATATCTGCCAGGTTTAGCCCCAGCTTCCTGGACCACTGGTGTGGACATCGCCTGACCCAGGGAGCATGCAGTGACTTCCGCCACCCGGTCAGCAGGGTCCATCACCGCACGCAGTTCCTGCATAACCCCTGGGTCGGGACTATCCTCATGTATGCAGGACAGAGGGCAGTGAGAGAGGGAAAAACTTATACAGGTTATGGCCCTGGTTATAACTTATACAGGTTATGGTGTTCCATATTTTGACACCAAATAGTTCCATGCTGCAAAATTTTTCCAATGCACATCCGGGCAGCCACCCCGGAAAGCATTGCTGTCAACTCTGAATCTGATTCAGCATGAGCACACACCATTATAGTGGGAAACTCAGCATTATCATTTCCAGCGCATAACAGCCCTCTCTCCGATGCAGCAATTGACATCTGTCCTCCGCCAGAGCGCCAAATGAAACGCTAGAGCCCCCTTTTTCAAAAAAGGACCAGCAATCCCATCTGTAAGCTACCAGCAGGCATGTGAGACAATGAGCGTGGCCGTCAGACTTGACGGCACATGGCGCGCTGAACAATCCAGCCCCTATGAAAGAGCAAGGTGAGCAACGCGCCGACGTGGTCATGTTCTCGTGAGAGAACATGAACCACCCACAAACAAAGTCTCAGCACGCTCGTGATGCGATAGAGGAGTGGGGGCCCGAAGAGATGTACCCGGCGGGGAAGCCCCACTGTAATCCTCAGGTCACCAGCGCTTATTAGCCAAAGTAATCCTTTTCTGGGGCCCCAGAAAAGAAACTAGATCGGGGAATAAGCGAAGGGACTCAACCCCGTTTGAGGTTTCATAGTCTCGACCGCGCATCAGAGCGCAGAGTGACGCGCTGGGTTGCCGTGATAACCCCCGCTATCAGCCAGCGCGAGACGGCACACGGCTCAGCCCTTACGAGAAAGGTGAGACGAACAACGCGCCGACGTGACCATGCTCTCCTGAGAGAGCATGGATCACCCACGAAAGCAATCTCACATGTTTATATGCAAGAGAGATCGTGGCCGTCAAATGAGGACAGGAAACAACCGCATCCAGAAACACACGGTTTGAGTGACATCTTGAAAAAGACGCAGGGTCAAACCGTGTTGCTCTTTTAGAAGGAAATGCTCTTTTAGAAGTGCTGAAGCACTCAGGGAGATGGCCGCGGCTCACAGCAGTCCAATTGCAAGCCTGCGTGTGAGCACTCAAAGAACGGAAACACCCAGCCAACCAACACAGGAACAAGTGTATGTTGCAGCGGCCAATCGCTGACTCACCAGCACCCAGGTAAGAGAGCGATCCTCCTCGAGACTCGTCTAAACACTCTTCGTAGAAACAGCTTGATACAGCAAACCGTTCGGCTCCGAAGTTAAAAAAAAATACAGGACAGCAGTTCATGTCTTCAACCTTTAGAGAGGTTATGTGATGCAACAAGACAATGAACCAAAGCACACAAATAAATCAAGTAAAGCATACAGTTTACATACCAAAATACATTTTTCCACCCTGCACTGTGAATGATTTCTAAATGGCTATTAATCATAAATGTGAAAAGTACAAGTTTGTGTGTTAATAGTTAAGTCAGATTGTGTTTTTCTGTAATTGTCATTTAAATTGAGCTCACACCACATTTTATGAATTAACAATGCAGATTTTTAAGAGGTGGTTTCCAGGACAGGGTTTAAATTATGCCAAGAGTAGGCCTTAATCTAGTTAATCGTGAGTTAAAAACTTGTTGCCTGGAACAAAGATTAAGCACAGATTACTAACACCTGGACTATGAGTCCTGAACTAAAATAAACTGGATTCATTTACAGTTTTATCTAATTGCTTACACACAATTTCTGAAAATATGGCTCCATTTCTTGTAACTCTACACACAAAACACACAACATGCAAAACATCAGACATCGCTTGCAAAAGCAACACTTTGTGCAAAACTATTTTAACTCTTCCAAAAATGTTGTTTTTGCATATATCTAACTACACACAAATATGCACAACTGAGGAATTTTACAGTTGAACTGAAATCAACTGAACTGAATCAACACTGAAGTCACTTGAGCTGAATATTGACACTATATTGGCTTGTTAGAGCCGGTTTACAGCAGAATTTGTTTTGAACTTGTTACTGAAGCTGCTATGAAACAATATATTTTGTTGTATGCATATTCTTTCTTTCTCAAACCTTAGTTTTGATTTCTAAGTGATCAATTTATGTATAAGTGTTTTCACACATGATCATTGGCTGTATGGGTCCTCAGTAAATTAATGTGTTAGTGTAAAGTTATTCTTGTCTCTATAACTTATGGCTTCCTAAAGACACGTTTATGGGTAAATAAAATATTAATAATATAAATAAAATGAATATCAAAACATATTTTAAATATAATGAAGTCATTTTATTATAGCACTCATCAGATGTTCCTGGACACAAAACAGAGAGAGAACAGTATAAACAAACTATACAACAAACTAAACACCAAATTACAAAAACATTATTATGTGAAAGTGAATAAAGTTGTGTGTGTGTGTGTTTTCAGTTATAAATATGTGCTGTGTAAATTAGCCTATATATACTTTTAGAAATTATATATAGCCTAACTTTAAAAAACAAACAATAACCCATATAGATAAATTATAATAATTGTATAATATTAAGCATTTACTTAATATACATTGTAACATTAGGCTACTTTACTCTAGCACAGTAGTCAGTTAAGCAATTAATTAATATCTTATATTAATATGTATGTAGCCTAGGCTACATCTAAAGGTAAGTCTGCTTTAAAAAAAAAAGAAATATTACACTTCGACATGTACAGAATGTGCGCGTTAAGAAACACGTTCAAATGTGTCTTCTTAACATGTTAAAACTGTGCGTCGACTGTGCGTGTATGCCTGTTACACGACCAGAATGTGCGTGTCTACACATACAAAAGAAACACGTAAAAAATTGCTGCGTTGACGCGGAAAAACAGTGCGTGTTGACATGGTCAAAAGTCACGTGTTTCGTATAAAGAGATTTGTTCCCGGGCGCGTTCCATAGTAGAGCCCTAGTCCAATCACGTGCGAGGTCATGGCCATGACGCGGAGAAGACGAGCTTTAAACTTTTTTTTTTCCTATGTTTTTGCTGCTTTCCTTTTTCGTGATCAACAATGACAGGACGCCGTCTTAAACTCCTCTGCATGGACGCGACCAACTTTTTGGACTCATTTTCAGGAGGCTGTCTTCGTCTTCACAACTCTGAGGCAAACTGCAGGCGCTATGAACCACAGCATGGGTAATGTAACGTTACGATTTAAAGAATATGCTTTTATTCAGCTGTATAAGGAAATGGATGCTTAGGTTAATAGATCCGAGCTTAAAACTGCACATTTTGTTTACACAGACTATCCTCGCCTCATAACGAAGGAGTGACCTCTTATCTGCTTGGAGAGATTTCCGCGAGTCCAGATTTAACCGCTGATCACAGCGAAATTGTGTGTAAGTATAACTTCTAATGTTTTTCTCATTCCTTGTTTAATTTTACTGTGACTGTTTTTATTAATACCAGTCTCATGTAATTGTTTTCCAGCTGCCTGTAAGACGTATTATGAATCAACACGCCGGAGCTTCAGATACAAACAACCTGAACTTACATCGCAGGAACCACCCTGGTGGCTAGTACCTATAACTAAGTTCCTAGAAAAACCTGTTGTGAAAGCCCCTTCAGTCAGGACCCCCAGTCAAAAGGTCCATTCCAGCTCAGTCCTACACAGGACCTTCAATCAGCAGGTCAAGCGGAAACTGCGAAGTTTAGCTCGGAGTCGATCAAGAAGAAAAAGGGTAAGATTTATTATATTAGATCCGTTTTTTGTCAATGTGAGTATTTTTCAGGTTGCTTATTGTCTTTATGGATTGTATTACAGTTGCTGGAAGCTAGAGTGTGCTGGCTGAGGATGAGGTGGACATTTGGAAGTCCGCGACCATTGAACTCATGTCTGACGAGGAAGACGGCATTGTTGACGGGGTTGTCTGGATGGATTGTGCGGCCACCGCCCTCTCGCAGCCTGGAGCTCGCCGAACTTTACATTACATTACGAGACATTACTGCTGCACTGTACATAGTTGTGTGTTTAACAATAAAGCTCTTTCTTTGAATAAACAGCTGTATGTTTATAAATGAAGCTCTTTCTTTGAATGAACAGCTGTGTGTTTATAAATGAAGCTCTTTCTTTGAATAAACGGCACGGTCCGTATCATTTTCCCATATATTCCTTGATGGTATGAATACTTCATAGCACAATAACATTAATATAAAACATAAATTATTACAACATAAATTATATATTTATTATTATTATTATTATTATTATTATTGGGGTTTACATTTATAATGAGCCAGGGGGACCAATAATGATTGGTTTGCAGTGATCTGCCAACCAATCACGAGGGATTTTTCTTGTTTAAAAGTAGTGGCCTCAGCCAATACTGAGTGAGTAAATTCAAGTCAGGCCGTTGACTCTCTGGTTTCGCTGCTATTCATATGCTAATTAAAGGTGTCGCACCTCCGCGCGGTCTCTCAGCGGGGGGCTCTCCACCTACGTTATGGTTCGTTTACGACAATTTGTGGCATAGACGAACGCGACGTTCGCAGCCTCTAAATTGTCGAAAACTGCCGAAAATTAGGGAGATTTCCGGGAGTCTACAGGCGTTTACGGGGTCGAAAATCCCACTTTTCATGCAGTGATATGCAGGGCTTCTAACAGATTTTCCTGTTGTTCTTTGTAGGCAACATTTATAACAGGGATTAAATAAAATGACTGGATTGCATAGAAGGTTGTTTTCTTTGGCAGTTGGAGGATGGGCAGGGCAGCCCACTAAGCAATGGTGATATATCGCTCCAGTGAACAGTTTACAACAGGGGTGTCCAAACTCTGTTCTGGAGGGCCGCTGTCCTGCAGAGTTTAGTTCCAACTTGCCTCAACACACCTGCTGGAAGTATCTAGTATGCCTAGTAATACCTTGATTAGCTGTGTGTTTAATTGGGGTTGGAGCTAAACTCTGCAGGACAGTGGCCCTCTAGGAGCATGATTGGACACCCCTGGTTTACAAGCTGCCACAAGAAGGTTATTTGTTGGCATTCCTCAAATTTCGTCATGAGTTCCACATTCTTTTATGTGCATTTGAACATTCCCACAGCACACGTATGGGGCTAACTAATGTTATTTTTTGGTGTCAATGACTGATCCCCCCACATCGATGGCATCTGCTAAAGAGCACCATCAAACCGGAGTTTTGAGGATCCATTTCCTTTCCTTATCATTTGCATTGTCTTCATCTTCCTCTGTAGTGGGAGTTGATGTTGAGGTTGAACAAAACAGAGGTCCTTCTTGTCTGTTGGCGGATCCAGGGAAAGCATACTGACATATCTTCAGATAGGTTTACAGCATTTGTTTGATCATCCTACATGGAGAAAAATTACTGATGTAAATTGTAAGGTCTGAATAAATATAAAGTACAAAAACAACTTAGAATAGTAAATAACAAAGACATGACTTTGTACACCATATATGATTTATAACAACCACAGAATAAGGACATTTTTATTATATAAAGTAGACCTACTGATTGATTGGACTTTGTGGCAGGTAAGCTGTAGTATGTCGCTGACGTTGATGGACGTGACCGCTGTTCAGTTGTTTCTGGACTTGTTAGCACGAACAGAAGTTTTGACTCAAGTGAATTCAGGTTCTAGAGTAGTAGTTTGGATGTTATTCTGCTTAACTGGGGTTGACTGAGGAACACTAAATATGCAGAAATAAATAATTCCTCTGTGTTTTCATATTTTTCAGTTTCTTGAGGGAGCTCACTGGCAAATAATTGACCTGCTGATTGAAGGTCCTGTGTAGGACTGAGCTGGAATGGACCTTTTGACTGGGGGTCCTGACTGAAGGGGCTTTCACAACAGGTTTTTCTAGGAACTTAGTTATAGGTACTAGCCACCAGGGTGGTTCCCCAAGAGCTAAATGTTTCCCTAGAGCCATTTTCCTGGTTACATTTGTACTGCCAGTAGGAACTCTAAAGTTACGTAAGTCGCGCTGGTTGTGGTGACTTTTATTTTGACAGCATGGTGGACATTTATGATGGGGGTAGAGAGAGCATTTTCTTGTGGTGCCCCCCTGAGCACTGGGTGCCCTACGCGCAGCGCGTGGTGGGAGCGGCGGCACTGCTTCCACCATGGAAAGGTTCCTCCGGTGCGAAAAAGTCCCTTGAGCTGGGGTGGACCTTCTGAATGGGGGTCCTGACTGAGCTGGAATTGACCTTCTGCTGGGGGTCCTGACTGAGCTAGGGTGGATCATTTGGAGTTTCTTAAAACATCCCATGTTACTGTTGTAACTCGGATGTATTTTGAAATAGCATACAAATAGCATTTTTTTTTATATTTAGTGAAGTGATATAAAAATAGTGATGAATAGTTATGGATAAATTACTGTATTATCATAACTTTAACACCTTCCCCAAGTCACTTCAAGATCTCTCCAAGCCACTTCCACTCATACCTGCACAGCTGTTGATTTCAGAGTTTGTTGTATCTTTCCCTGAGACGCTTTGACGCTAACTGGTAAAAAATTTTCACTACACAACCTCATTTGCTTAATGTGTCAAAGTGATAAACTAACAGCCCAAGGAACAGCCAGCAGCCATAGCTTCAGTCGCTCTGAATCATTAACTGGGAAAGTGTGACATGAAAGATTTAATTAAAAATATAATAATTTGTCTTACATGGTTAGGAACGACATGAGTAATTAATGACATTTTTTGGGGAACAATCCCTTTAAGTGTTCTGTACAATATCTAAAAAAGTGATGGTGTTATGTAGGCTACTTACCAATTACATTTTTAAGTCATTTTTGGTACAGGTATCAAGCTAAAATAAGAGGGTATATTTTGATTGAACTGTTGAAAATATTTAAGTTCAGTATAGAAATTCATGTTACGTGTATACTTTGTCAATTAGAATAGTCAGTGTACCCAAGAGATACAGAAAATGGCAGAAGATGGTCAGTCTGCTAAGAGTAGCAAAGAAAATATATCAGAGACAATCACAGCAGCAACTAGAATCCAAGGAATGTGTAGATATACATGCATCAGTAGCTGTTGATGATACAACAGAACCAGAGCCACAAATAAATCAAAGAACATGCAAGTTTACAGAGATGGGTAAAGAATTCAACACGATTACATGAGAATGCGTATCAATAGTACGAGTGTGCATTGTCGTGGAATGTATACGCCAAAATGAGTGTTGCCGTGCATTTGTTACGCAGATTTTCGCGTGCATATGATCCGCACTTTATGCCGTGTATATGACACGCTCTTCGGTAGGATGGGGGTGGGGTGTTTGTGCGTATAATACGGTATAAAGTGCGTATCATATGCACACGAAAAACTGCGTACCATATGCACGGCAAAACTCATTTTGGCATATACATTCCACGACATTGTACTCATATTATTTATACGCATTTTCGTGTGATCGGACTCAAAGAATTACATGATGAAACGTCTCGGTTACGTATGGTAACCCTCGTTCCATGAAGGAGGGAACGGAGACGTACGTCGGTAATAACCGACGAATTGGGATCACTTTAGAGAGCCCCTATCAGCTTCGAGAACTTAAGAACAGGCCAATGAACAATTGGCGTGCGAGATTTGCATCTCGCGCTCCGCCCCGCGCCGCGGGTATAAACAGGAAGCGAGAGCATCGCACTGACGTTTTTCACTGAGGAGCCTAACCAGAGACCGGCCAGGCAGTGATGGAAGGAACTGTGGCGACGGGACGTACGTCTCCGTTCCCTCCTTCAGGGAACGAGGGTTACCATACGTAACCGAGACGTTCCCTTTCAGTCGGTCACTACGACGTACGTCGGTAATAACCGACGAATTGGGATCCCTATGGAAAACGCCACAGTTACTACCACTTCCAGCGCCCAGCGAGAGCCCCTCAGACCCCGTTCTGAAGCGGGCGGGAAGATTCACGCCAGAAGAGTCATACTGCTGTTCCGCAAGACCCATTCAGCAGACTTGATTGGATAACGCTGGGAAAGCGTGCCCGAAGGACGCTGCGGGAGCCACATCATGCCCGGAGGGAGTTACCATGTGGAAGAATACGTATGGGCTGGCCGTGGGCAGCACAACATACGGAAGTCCCAGGGGAGGCCCCGGCCTAATGCAGGCGGGGGACGACACCGTACTGAGACGGCAGAGAACTCTGCCAAGGGAAAGACACGAGCTCGCCGTAGGGAGCTGAACCGTGGAGATACACGTATGGGACCGCCGTAGGGGTCACGACATACGGAACCCAGCCTGACACAAGTTCCACCAATGCATACGAGTGCCAGACCTGGCGTCGGACGCTCCGCAACATCCGACTGCCGAGGGGTGCGGAGGACTCAACAGGGTTCGCCAATCCTGGGGAACTCGACTGGAGAAAATAAGCGCACGTATCCGTTCCAGGGGAAGGGAATGGCGCAGCAAGCCGACACTAGAACGGGCACTTCAGTGAAGCTGACTATGGGAAGCGAGCACACGAGAAGCCACCGGCTCTACACGCAGGCTATAAAACCTAGCGAACGTGTTGGGTGTCGCCCAGCCCGCAGCTCTACAAATGTCTGTCAGCGAGGCGCCACGAGCCAGCGCCCAGGAAGAAGCAACACCCCTGGTGGAGTGAGCTCTAACCCCGAGCGGGCAGGGCACGTCTTGGGATTCATACGCCAAGACGATGGCATCCACTATCCAGTGGGCCATCCTCTGCTTGGAGACAGCCTTTCCCTTCTGCTGTCCTCCGTAACAGACGAAGAGCTGCTCTGAGGTCCTGAAGCTTTGCGTTCTGTCCACGTAAGTCCGGAGAGCACGGACGGGACAGAGCAAAGCTAGGGCTGGGTCTGCCTCCTCCGAAGGCAGCGCTTGCAGGCTCACCACTTGGTCCCGGAAGGGAGTAGTGGGAACCTTGGGCACATATCCAGGCCGGGGTCTCAGGGTTACCTGAGAATCACCCGGCCCGAATTCCAGGCACGAATCGTCGACCGAAAATGCCTGCAGGTCCCCTACCCTCTTAACTGAGGCCAATGCAATCAGGAGTACTGTCTTTAGAGACAAGATCTTAAGCTCTACTGACTGTAAAGGCTCGAAGGGCGCCCTCTGAAGTGCGGTCAGCACCAGAGCCAAGTCCCAAGAGGGTATAGAAGAAGGGCGAGGAGGATTTAATCTCCTCGCTCCCCTTAGGAACCTGACGATCAGATCATGCTTGCCTAAGGACTCACCATTAACGAGGTCATGGCTTGCGGCGATGGCGGCAACATATACCTTGAGGGTGGAGGGAGACAGCCTTCTCTCCAACCCGTCTTGAAGAAAAGATAGCACAGATCCGATCGAACATTTCCGGGGGTCTTCTCGGCGAGAAGAGCACCAGTCGACGAACAGGTTCCACTTCAACGCATAAAGCCGTCTCGTAGAGGGGGCTCTGGCGGAAGCGATGGTGTCGACTACCGCTTGCGGTAGGTCACCTAGAACCTCCGCGTCCCGTCCAGGGACCAGACATGGAGTTTCCAGAGGTCTGGACGCGGGTGCCATAGGGTGCCCCGTCTCTGAGACAGAAGGTCCTGCCTCAGAGGAATGGGCCAAGGAGGTGCTGTCGCGAGGAGCACTAGTTCCGGGAACCACGTCCTGTTGGGCCAGTACGGAGCTACCAAGAGGAGTTGCTCCTCGTCCTCCCTGACCTTGCACAGTGTCTGTGCAAGAAGGCTCACTGGGGGAAACGCATATTTGCGCAGAGCCCGGGGCCAGCTGTGTGCCAGTGCATCCGTGCCGAGGGTCCCCTCGGACAGGGAATAGAACAACTGGCAGTGGGTCGTGTCGTGGGCGGCAAACAGATCGATCTGTCCACGACCTGGAAAGCTCCTCATGCACCTCCGGGAAGAATGGCACTGGGGCGGGACGCTGAGAACCAGCGCGACCCCCCCCCAGGAACCAATCATCCAACCTAGAAGGTTCGGGACGTGGTGGAGGGTTCCACACAAGCCCGACCTTTTCGGCGGCCCGGGAAAGCATAGCCGTCAACTCAGGGTCCGACTCAGCCGTTGCCACTCTCCCAGAGGGAGGCAGTACAGCTGAATCCTCATCCTCTGAGGACTGGAACTCCCCCTCCGATGCTGCGATCGACATCTGCTCGTCCGCGGGCGCTCCGAAAGAGATGACTGGGCGCCCGTGGGCGGGACCAGCGATCTCTTCCGGTGGCGCCACCGGCAGCGGTGCTTGAGAGGGTTCAGGGACCTGCGTAGCTTGGACACTAGGCGGGTTTGGCCTGAACGTAATCCTCAGATCACCCCGGCCATCCGTCGAAGTAGGTCTATCCTGGTTAGGGATAGCTCTAGATCGAGGTATGGGGAGGGGGACTCCGCCTTCCCGAAGGTAGGAGAGTCTCGACCTAAGCACCGCAATAGTCATGTTCCCGCAGTGAGAACACGAGCTATTCACAAACGCTGCCTCAGCGTGCTGTAAGCCCAGGCACGTGATGCAGTGTGTGTGGCCGTCAGCGGGCGAGAGGGAACGACCGCATCCAGAAACGCACGGGTGGAATGACATCTTGAAAAAGACGCAGTGTCACACCCGTGTTGCTCTTTTTGTGAGGAAATCGCTCTTTTAAGAGAGTGCTGAAGCACCCAGGGAAACCGCGGCAACACACAGGGGATAGTGCAGCCTGTGTTTGCACTCAAAAGGAACGCCCACCGATACCAACAAGCTGTTTTTGCTGTGATAACAGCAGTTGTTCCTTGCAGCTTCGAGTTCGCGGTCCCGCTGGAAAGCGCCGTCACACCAACACACACGATCCTCTTCTCTCTGTTCTTGTTTAGTAATCTTCGCTGAATAGTCAGGAAGCAGTCTGCAAACTTCAAACGCCGGTTAGGCTCCGAAGTGAATGACGTCAGTGCGATGCTCTCGCTTCCTGTTTATACCCGCGGCGCGGGGCGGAGCGCGAGATGCAAATCTCGCACGCCAATTGTTCATTGGCCTGTTCTTAAGTTCTCGAAGCTGATAGGGGCTCTCTGAAGTGATCCCAATTCGTCGGTTATTACCGACGTACGTCGTAGTGACCGACTGAAAGGGAACGTTGACTAAACTTGACAATGGCTGCAAACTCTCATAAATAAGATTGGGGATTTCAAGGGATTTAAATGTTGCTTATGAATAGTTGTAACAAAATGTCCAGACAGTGATACCTAGAAGAGTATAATCTATCTCTAGACCTACCAAAATAATTTTAAAGCATGAATGTGGGATGGGTGTGGGAGGTGTTAGTTCTCTTTAGAGCAGTTTTTATTTTCCTGGTCATAGTAAAAATGACATATAAGTATAATTGAAATACACAATTATGGTACATTATCAAAAATGTTGATTAAAATGATTAAAATAGCAGCCTAATGGCTATGCTGAAATAATGTAGTTTCAGTCTGCTGCCTCAACTGATTTACACAGACATGACAGAACAAATTTAAAGAAATGAAGTAGCCTACTGTAAGGTTAATCTTAACCAAAGTTTGATATGACAAATAAGCTATCAAGCTTTCATTTATCAAACTAGATACACACTTGTCCGGATATGAACTGCGATCCGCGTTGTGAGTGTTGTTAAACTCATTGCGGTGTTCAGCGCAGAAAACGCTTTCATGCTCGTGTGTGTAATGCATGCAGGTGAACGCAAATAACACACTCTTATGACCTCTGAAAGACAAAAATGCTGAGTTGAACAGACGACAAAGATGAATGCGTTTCCCAAAAGCATTGTATACCTAAGTAGATCGTAGAACCATTGTCACCAGTGGTCTCTACCATCAACTTAGCTGACAATGCTTTTTGGAAATGCAGCCCAGACCTGAATCAGCCTTTTGTGACATTTAAATTCTCCGGTGTAATGCTATCTCATGCAGAATACAGTGCAGTGCAGTGAGCAAGTTTCTTCTCGTTTATAATGCGCACCGAACCTTAATGAATGTAGGACAGTTAGAGTTGTGCATGTAAACCTCACTCCCCTGGCCTCAAGAGGTAAAGCTAGAGGCTTAGCTTGCACGCCTCTCACGCTGGAGACACAAGTTTGAATCCAGCTCAGAGTGGGTTGAGTAGGACCAGTTACATTTAGAAATATTACAATAACAAGAGCATGAACTCAAAGAATTCCAAGACTTGAGGCTGAAGATAAAAAGAGAATAGCAGAACAAGAAGCGGAAGCTTATAAGTGACAACTAGAAAGAGAAGAGAGAGAAGCTAGACTCTAGGAAGCTAGGAATTTACTGACTTCCTCAGAGGCTTTGAAGCCACTCAGATTAAAAGCCTTGAAGTCCTTAATGACTGTACCGAAAACCAGAAGATCCTTTCCAAACTTCCTGATTGGTTAGACTCAAGGTGGAATTTGTCAGGTAATGGAAATTAAAGGAGAAACTAAGGCATGTCCTTCTTTCAGTAATATTGCTTGCAACCAGTGACATCCCTTTATGATCTGAAGTACAATAAGGTCGGAAAAAGAAAAGTATCAAGAAATCAAGTCACTAGAGCAAAGGACAGACCAGGACATGTTATTCACAAATGTCATAAGTTATAGAAATTAATGTTGCAGAGCAAATCAAGTTTGTTCAAATGAAGTTATGAAGTTATGTTTTGGACGTTTGAAGCCTGGTCATCGCTCAAAGAACTGTGAAGATAGAAGTTTATGGGAGAAATGTCGGTAAAGAGACCGCAAGTGAAGCAACATCCCGAGTTATACAGGATGTGAATAATACCCATACCTCTACAACTGTACCAGTATGGGTCTCGACTACCTGTGAAGTTTGAACCAAATCATGAAGTTCTGGTTTAAACACTTCTTAACACCCAGAGTGATACTACCTTCATCCTGGAAGAGTTGGCTCAAGCTCACAAAAAAGGAATCTGTGCAGCTAAAACTCTCAACGAAGATATCCATGAGTACAGTTGTTCCATGCCAGAAGGTGAGAGGATTTTATTCAGATACCCTTTGCCAGTAACCTATTCAAGAGAGATCATCCCTGCAAACAGAACTCACATTCCTATACCCAAAACTGCAAGAGTGTGGCCTCAACAAGTTTGTGATATTGGCATTCTAATTAGTTTGAACTGTTAGTCTCAAGCTCTCCTTCCCAAATGAATTGTACCTGGTGATTCGATTGGAGTAAGTCATTGCATCATAGTGAAACCAAGTTATGCAAAATCTGCCATCTTCCCTCAATCTTATGAATGAAGTTCAGTACATCTGTAGAACACAGATCAAGAAAGTAATCACTCCACCAAATGTGATCAACGCTCTTGAGTCTGACTTCAATGAGAAAGCAGCAGAGGATCGCCATTTCTCAAGAAGACCAACGTTTTCTGTCAAAAATTAAAACAGGCATCAGACACAAAGAGAATGATCAAAATAAAATGCATTTGCCTTTCAAGGGAGACAGACCAAACCTGCTGAATTATAGAATATGTGCTATTCTCAGTATATTCTCTAGTGCATTCAGGATATGGAGAATGCACAAATCTCCATTGACACACCAGGAAAGGTTCACTGTTCCTTAGTTATGGGCAAAGCCAGGGTCGCTCCTACTAAGATTACTGTACCAAGGCTGGAGTTGTCAGCAGCAACTTGCTCAGAAAATAATTAGAGATAGACCACCAAGATAAGTACTTCTGGACAGACTCAAAGGTTGTCTTTGGTTACATTAATAATGATGCCAGAAGATTCCATGTCTTTGTGGCCAATCATATTCAGTGGATTAAACAAATTACAGGTGCTAAGCAATATGTGACATCTGAAGAGAACCCAACTGATTATGCATCCCGGGAACGTCTCGGTTACGGATGTAACCCTCGTTCCCTGAGGAGGGAACGGAGACGTAACGTTAGTGACTAACGAATGGGGGTTTCGCTTAGAAGCCTATCAACTTCGAGTTTTGAGAAAACGCCCAATGGCGTGCCAATGCCATGGGGCATGCGGAATATGGCAATATCGCATTATGTTACCTGCTTGAGGAGCCAAGACTGAACTCCTGCGTTCCAGGCAACACAGCTGATGTGGCAAGGGGACGTTACGTCTCCGTTCCCTCCTCAGGGAACGAGGGTTACATCCGTAACCGAGACGTTCCCTTTCGTTCAGTCACTACGACGTAACGTTAGTGACTAACGAATGGGGGTCCCAATATAATCCCGCCACTCAGCCGTCTTCCAGCGCCCTGCGTAAGTGTGAGTTCCCTGTCGTAAGACTAGTACGGACGAAGGACTCCCACTTAACACAGGATTACCAAGGTACACTGGGAAGCATATCCCAGTGAGGGAATGCCAAGATGCCTACCCGTGGGGAGGACTTAAGAGACACATATGACCCGGAGAGGGTTGCATATGGAAGATCTCTAGGGTACCAGCCGAAGGTGGATTTTTAACCCTAGGGGTGGCGGGGACACGCCAAGGGAAGAAACCCGCTCACTGCGGAGACTTACGGTGAAATACACATGTGGGGGTCGCCAGAGGGAACCATGCACATGGGGCACCTGGCCGGACATGAGGGTCTGGGCTCGAGAGGGCAGACTGAACTGATGTCGGCGGCGACAGTGCTGGAGGAGCTCAGGGCTCTCGGGGAGCTCACCTGAGGAAAAAATCGCACGTATCCAGTCTGTGGAGTGGAGTGGCGAGCAAGCGAAGACACCTGAGCCTGGCCCATCACCGGCCCCTCGGGGGGGCGAGTACATAGTCGGACACTGGCTCCACTCGGAGATTGTAGAATCTGGCGAATGTGTTGGGTGTCGCCCAGCCTGCAGCTCTGCAGATGTCTGCTAGCGAGGCGCCATGCGCTAGAGCCCAAGAGGAAGCCACACTCCGGGTGGAGTGTGCCCTCACACCAAGGGGACATGGTCGGCCTTGCTGCTGGTAAGCCAAAGCAATGGTGTCCACTATCCAGTGAGACAGCCTTTGCTTTGAGAGAGCACTTCCCTTCCGCTCTCCACCATAACAGACAAAGAGCTGGTCTGAGGTCCTGAAACACTGCGTCATGTCTACGTAGGCGCGGAGAGCACGTACTGGACAGAGCAATGCCAAGGCTGGGTCTGCCTCCTCCAAAGGCAGCGCTTGCAGGTTCACCACCTGGTCCTTGAACGGAGTGGTGGGAACCTTGGGCACATATCCAGGCCGGGGTCTCAGGATCACGTGAGAGTTAGCCGGCCCGAACTCCAGGCACGCTTCGTCAACCGAAAATGCCTGCAGGTCCCCGACCCTCTTGACTGAGGCCAATGCGGTCAGCAGAGCCGTCTTCATAGACAGAAACTTAACCCTTTGAGACCTAAGGGTATTTTTACAATAAATTTTCCGCCTGGTGTTATTTACTAAAAAAGCTTGTAAAACATCAACCCTGTTGAGCACAGACAATTGACACACCTCTTTTTTTTCAAGACAAGTTGCACTGTCAGTATTTTTGTGTTGCATTGATGTCACCTGAATGTAAAATAAGTTATGGGACCATAAAGACAAATGAAAACATAAAACGGAAATTGAATCACTCAAATATTTATTGAAAACACACACAAATAAATAAAAGCTAAGCATATTTCCTCTGGAAAACAGTTTGTTCAAGTCTTTGGAGTCCTGGAACTCAGGAATAAACATGATAACTTATACAGAACCAAAACTATTTACATTTTTCCAAAAAAAGTCCAGGCGCTTTTGGCCTCTTTGGATTTTGGATATTTACTGGTGCCAAGCCTCAAAACAGTTCCTATCAGGAACTTCTCCACAAACTTTCTTCTCAAACTTTTTCCTCAAACTTTCTCCACAAAACTGCAGCGCGTCTCTCTCTCTATCTCCTCAACACTAGCCATGCGCCTCTCTCTCTCCACAATAACAGAGCTGTGGTAATGCGTAATGACGCACACCAACGTGGATGACGGATCAGCCTGTCATTGGTCAAACCCTCATCCAAAATGGCAGCTAGCATCGCGCTAGCGGCAAAAATGACGGGAAATTTATAAATTATGGACATCAAGTGGATATATCTTGGATGTAAGCTTTTTGATTTATTGCTGAACAACTCCAAAAAGATGCACATGTTCCAGGCTGGATAGAAAACCTTCTGTAAAGGCTTCAAAGACACCAAAGACACCCCCGTGATGGCTAGCTCGTTAGCTTTCTGCTGGAAAAAACGGTAAGAAAATCGATAAAAGTTTCATGAAATAATATAGATATTTATCGGAGGTGCCGTGTGACGTCGTGGACGATGCCGTCGGGCTCTGAGGGTTAATATCAACCGACCGCAAAGGCTCAAAGGGAGGTCTCTGCAGAGCAGTTAGTACTACTGCGAGGTCCCAAGAGGGTACGAGAGGAGAGCGAGGAGGATTCAGTCTCCTAGCTCCCCTCAGGAACCTGATGACCAGGTCGTGCTGACTTACCTTTTTGTTCTCCAAGAGATCGTGGTGGGCAGATATTGCGGCCAATTATACCTTGAGGGTGGAGGGAGACAGCCTTCGCTCCAGCCCCTCTTGGAGAAACTCAAGCACGGACCCGATCGGACATTTCCAGGGGTCTTCTTGGCGGGAAGAGCACCAGGTGACGAAGAGGTTCCACTTCAACGCATAGGCATGCCGAGTGGACTCTGCCCTAGCGGAAGTGATGGTGGCGACCACCGTAGGTGGTAGGCCACTCAAACCTGCCGGGTCCCGTCTAGGAGCCACACGTGGAGGTTCCAAAGGTCGGGACGCGGGTGCCAATGGGTGCCCCGTCTCTGAGTAAGGAGGTCCGGTCTCAGAGGAATAGGCCAGGGAGGGGCTGTCGCAAGGAGAATGAGTTCGGGGAACCAGGTCCGGCCGTGCCAGTACGGGGCGACCAAAAGGACCTGCTCCTTGTCCTCCCTTATCTTGCACAGAAGCTGTGCGAGTAGGCTCACTGGGGGAAACGCATATTTGCGTAGGCCCCGCGGCCAGCTGTGCGCCAGTGCATCCGTGCCGAGCGTGCCCTCGGTCAGGGAATAATACAGGCTGCAGTGGGAAGAGTCGTGGGAGGCAAACAGGTCTACCTGTGCGTCGCCGAACTGTTCCCAAATCAGCTGAACCGTCCGGGGATGGAGTCTCCATTCTCCCGGGAGAGGCTGAAACCGCGATAGCTCGTCGGCTGCGTGGTTCAGGACTCCCGGAATATGGACAGCACGAAGGGACCTCAGGCGCTTCTGACTCCATAAGACGAGATGGCGGGCGAGTTGAGACATGCGGCGGGAGCGTAGACCGCCCTGGTGGTTGATGTACGCTACTACGGCCGTGTTGTCTGTCCGGACAAGCACATGTTGACCCTTCAGCAACGCTCGGAAGCGGTGCAGGGCGAACCGTACTGCCAGCAACTCGAGGCAATTGACATGCAGGAGGCGCTGGGGTCCTGTCCTGTCCGCGGCTGCTTGTCCATTGCACATGGCACCCCAGCCCGTGGCAGAGGCATCCGTCGATACGACAACATGCCTGGAAACTCGTTCTAAGGGCACACCGGCCCGTAGAAAGCTGAGGTTCGACCACGGGGTGAGTGTCTGTAAGCAGGCCCGAGTCACTTGGATCCGGAGCGTGCCAGACTGCCATGCCCATCTCGGGACTCGATCGCGAAGCCAGTGCTGAAGCGGTCTCATATGAAGCAATCCGAGCGGCATTACCGCGGCTGCAGATGCCATATGCCCCAGGAGCCTCTGAAAAAGTTTCAGTGGAACCGCATTCTTGCTCTCGATTTGTCGGAGGCAAGTCAGCAGAGACTGCGCGCGCTCGCTCGAAAGCTGCGCGTACATGGCGACCGAGTCGATCTCCATACCGAGAAAAGAGATCCTCTGCACTGGGCAGAGTTTGCTCTTCTCCCAGTTGACCCGAAGGCCCAGACGGGTTAAGTGGTGGAGAACCAGATCTCTGTGTCCGCAAACCTGCTCTCGAGAGTGGCCTAGTATGAGCCAGTCGTCGAGGTAGTTCAGGATGCGGACCCCGTGCTGCCAAAGGGGCGCAAGGGCTGCCTCGGCGATCTTCGTGAAGACGCGAGGGGACAGAGATAACCCGAATGGGAGAACTGCGTACTGGTATGCCCGCCCCTCGAAAGCAAACCGTAGGAACGGTCTGTGTCGAGGAAGGATGGAGACATGGAAGTAGGCGTCCTTCAGGTCGATCGCTGCAAACCAATCGTCCGGACGAACGCATTCGAAAAGGCGTTTCGCAGTCAACATCTTGAACGGAAGCCGGTGAAGGGATCGGTTCAAGATGCGAAGGTCCAGGATTGGCCGTAACCCACCGGTTTTCTTGGGTACAATGAAGTAGGGGCTGTAGAACCCCGACCTCATTTCGGCTGGAGGGACAGGCTCGATCGCACCCTTCGCCAGTAGAGTGGCAATCTCCGCACGCATGACGGGGGCATGGGCCCCGGTCACGGTATAGCGGACTCCCCTGTAACGGGGAGGAGCCTGCGCGAACTGAATCGCGTAGCCGAGCCTGACGGTCCGGGCAACCCAGCGGGACAGCCCCGGAAGCTGAAGCCAGGCTTCCAGAGACTGCACCAACGGGGTCATACGGACAGTAGGCGTACCCCGGGTGGGGCAGCGAGGCAGCGTTACCGGCGCGGACAGGGGAGGCTGTTGGGCGTCCCCGGGTCGGAGCACGGTTAACGGCTGCGCCCTGACAGAGGAGACCAGGGAAGGACTCGCGTTCCACGGGGGTCTGCTCTGCCAGGGGGCTGGCGACAGAGAGGGACGAGAGTGGCGTGACCCGAGGGTGGCGCGCACTGCCGTCACCGATCTCTGGGGGCTCAGGGATGGGTTTGTCAGTTCTTTCTTTAACCACATTAGGGTGCTGCTGACCCGGGGGCCAGCAGCTGAACAAAAGATTCTCCCCCGGCCCTCCACCGGGGGAAGGAGCGGCCCTGCCGCCGTCTCCTGGAAAGAACTGCCCATCCCTGAGCCGTCCGCATCATGGGGGCGCCGCTTAGCCTGGCGTTTCTTCGCGGGCTGCGGGGCTGGAGCGGACTGGGACGCCTTCCTGCGGCTGCCTCTGCGCGGCCCGGGTGGAGGCTGCTGCTTGGGTGGCGCAGAGGCGGAGGAAGCCGCGGGAGGGCGTCCTCGGCGGCGAGCAGGCTGAGGCACCTGCGCGGGCGGTGGGGTGGAGGCAGCAGCTGACCGCCGGGGCAGGATGTATTTTATTGCCTCAGTCTGCTTCTGAGCGGCCGAGAACTGTTGGGCGAAGCTCTCGACCGCTCCGCCGAATAGCCCATCCTGTGATATGGGGGCGTCGAGGAAACGTGTTCGCTCGGCGTCGCGCATATCAGACAGGGTGAGCCATAAGTGTCTCTCCTGGACCACATTTGTGGACATCACCTGACCCAGGGAGCGCGCGGTCACCTTCGTCGCCCGGAGAGCGAGGTCGGTGGCGGCGCGCAACTCATTGCTGAGCCCTGGATCAGCCCCTCTCTCGTGCATATCGCACAGCAACTTGGCTTGGTAAGCCTGAAGAGTTGCCATGGTATGCAAAGAAGCGGCGGCCTGCCCCGCAGCTCTATAGGACTTCGCCACCAGAGATGACGAAAACCTACAGGCCTTGGAGGGGTGCTTTGGGTCACCACGCCAGGACGAAGCGCTCTGTGGACACAGTTGCATCGCAACAGAACGTTCGACTGGGGGGACCCCAGTGTACCCATGAGCCGCGGCTCCATCGAGAGAGGTGAAGGCGGAAGAGGCCGCCAAACGTTCACGGGAAGACAACGGGGCCTTCCAGGAACGCGCGACCTCTTCATGCACCTCGGGGAAGAAAGGTATTGGAGGAGCGGCCGGACGGGTGTCCGAACGCGCCGCCCCCAAAAACCAATCATCCAACCGCGAACGCTCGGGCTGAGGCGGAGGGTTCCACTCCAGTCCAAGCGCTGCGGCGGCCCGAGAGAGCATGGCTGTCAACTCTGGGTCCGACTCGGGCAATGCTGGGACACCCGAAGGTGGCAGCACAGCCTCATCCTCATCCTCAGATGACTCCAGCCCACCTTGTGATGCGGCGATAGACATCACTTCCTCCTCCGCCGCGCCAAACGCCACAGTCGGGACAGCAGGAGCCGGCCCCGATGTAGACGCCTGAGCGCGGGCCGGGTCAAGTGCCTGAGAGGGGGGTGTGGGCCGAGGAACTAGCGTCGGAGCTTTATTCCACACCGTCACCCTCAGATCACCCTGGTCACCAGCCAAAGTGCCGCCTCCAGAGGAGACCGCAGATTGGGGGGGGACGGAGGGGACTCTCGTTCCGGCATCAGCACGGAATTCACGGAGTCTCGATCGAAGCACTGAGATGGCCAGGTTCCCGCAGAGAGAACATGAGTCATCCACGAGCGCTGCCTGAGCGTGCTGAAAGCCCAAACACGTCACACAGCGCTCGTGCCCGTCGAAAGAAAAAAGCGATCTACCGCACCCAGAAGTGCACGGACGAAACATCCTGAAAAGGACGCGTCACGTGCAAGCTCTTTTGTGAGAGGAAACTTCACAGTCGATGCCGAAGCGCCCAGGGAAACACACACCAGCTGGATGCAGACCACTGCACAGATCAGCAGGCAGGAAGTATGCGATCACTGGAACGCGCCGTCACACCAACACCGACTGGAAAGCTGCTCGTCTCGAAGAAACTGACAGAGTCTCAGAAGGCTGTAGGATTGAAGAGGTAGGTACTCTTGGCTCCGAAAGCAGAAACATAATGCGATATTGCCTCGTAGTTCCTTATATACTCACGCAGTGAGGCGGAGCTACGTATGCAAATTCCGCATGCCCCATGGCATTGGCACGCCATTGGGCGTTTTCTCAAAACTCGAAGTTGATAGGCTTCTAAGCGAAACCCCCATTCGTTAGTCACTAACGTTACGTCGTAGTGACTGAACGAAAGGGAACTGGGAGAGTTCGAAGTCAATGACCCAGAGCTTTGAAAAGCACAGGTTCATAACAAATTCCCAAACAAATGAAGAAAGATAATTACTTGATCGACTTAAGTTTTCTGATTGAATAAGAGCAGTGAAATCTATTGTGAGACTTAAGCGACGTGCCAATAGTCGGGGAGCCAAAGTCTCAAAAATGGGTTGAACCAGACATGGTCTGCCATACTTTTTATTTGTGTTTTTTTCTGTTAACGTTGACCCTAAGAACCAATAATTGGAGGGTCTGCTCTGCCGGAAATATCGCGAAAAAAAATTGTGGCCATTTTAGTGTATGCACCCTTTATTTTTTATCAGAAAAATGTGAAAAATGATTTTTTTCCTCAAATCCTCAGTGGGTTGGGTAGGCTGTTAATAAATGTATTCCAGATACACAGAACACATGTGCTGACAACATCCACTGAAAAAATAACTTTTAAAACACATTTCTACATGATTTTGCATCAATTTAATGCAAAAAAAGGCGTTTTCTCACTTTTTTTCCAGTATTTTCATTTTTACTTCATTGGCAATCAACTATTCCCCCAAGTTATGACATCTGTCAATATGCCATTCTTTTCACCAAATAGTATACTTAGTCCACAGAAAAAATTATAAAAATCCAACCAAAATCAATGGATCTGTGATGATTTCACTACTAGTTGGCGATCAACAAGCTCAGAACCTCAATAGCATTTTAGGCTACTCTCAAAATTACGAAAGACATACTGGATATTTAACATGGTTGTTAATGTCCACATTATTAAACATCATGGCCTAGGCATCTTTTTAATTTCAACATAACCCTGTTCTCCCAATGGAAGAGTGTTGTGATCTTGGCAACTGCTTGGCAGACATCCTGGGCAAGGTTGAGAGCTTGTTCTTGCTGCTTAGGACTGACTTTCACCCGGTCGTCCTCACCTAACTGTGGAGTTGCATCTGTTATCATCCATGCCAGGTGGTTATACAGGTTAGAGCTTACTCTTCGGGATGCGTCCAGGTATGATATCTCTAGCTGCAGTGACGGGTCTTCAGTCATACTTCCAGGAATCTGCTGACTTCCACTGGCTTGAGCTGTTCTGGCTTCTCTTGCTTCCTTCAGGATCTGCTTACATTGGTTTTGGAGGTCCTTCCATATTCTCTTTGCAGTGTTGTAGGAAGAGACTATGGTGTCATCTGGTGTCAACTCAGATATTTGCATCATCTGAGGATTTTTTCCAGAAATAAAATCCATAATTCTCTCGTCTCAGGGGGATATGTGGGGGGAAAGTACCATAATTTGAATATACTACCGTTTCTACTGATACAAAGCTTAATGCTAAATCACTGAAGTAACCATTAAAGTTCCTTCAAATTTGAGAGCATGCAGCCAACATACTTTCTGTGGAACAACCATTATTTTACAATTGCCACCTACTTCATTGTGCCTTCTAAGGTGGGCAATCAAGGACTGACATCTGTATGAGGTAACATTCTGAACTCCATGGCTTTCCAAGTATTTACAGAATTCATCCCTCAAAGCTGTAACTAAGAATATGGCTCTTTGAAAGAGTGCTCATCTATCCTAGGTATGAGTTGGATCAGTGAAGCATCATATGGAGTGGTGGCAGTACTAGTCCTTTCCTGTGAACGAAGACGCTTTGTCAGGTAGTTGGTCATGCATTCCTTGTGGTACCGGAAGACCTCAGCAATCATATCAGAACACTTGTTTCCATCAGGACCACAAATCTTGTGTAGTATCTCTTCATCTTCAAGTTTGTTTGGTTTTTCCCAAACTGCATTCTGTCTGTCATAAGTGGCGATCAAAATGAGGGATCTATTCCCCCTGGTCGCGCATGCTCTACTAATCTGCCCGCATTGTCACCATGGAATAATTGAAATGAGCTGGATGAAAGAGATTTACTTCTGGCTTTTCAACTTTTTTCCTCGTCTGGTCAACAGTTTTACGATCTGTGTACCTCGCACAACATTGTGTGTGCCACAAAGTATTCCTCCTCAGAAAGTTACATTGAGGTTTCAGCCCATTGTCAAGTCTGTATGAGACATCATCCTTTCTGTTGGTTACAGCATATAGGAGGGAAGGGTAGCCTTGATTTGTCAGTTTCTGAAGAGGACCAGCGTCACTGTCTGTTTTCTGACATATTATCCAAGCAGTATAGTTGGGACTGAGCAGCTTTCTCTTCAGCTGTTTGGTTGAGAACTCAGGCTTCATCCTTCATTCTTCTCCAATTCACATCACTCCTCTCCTGTTCTCTCCTGTTCACTCCTCTCCCCTCTCCTCCTCTCCTCCTCTCCTCCACGCTTCTCCTCTCTTGTTTAATCCTAAAATAAGATCAGAACCAAATCTGCAAATGGGAAATATTGTGCATTCAGGTGAAAGAAATCATCTCTGGTTACGACTGTAACCCTTGTTCACTGAAAAAGGAACGAGACACTGCATCTAACGACACTTTGGAGACGCTCCTAAGCATAGCGATCAAGCAGACGCTCCATGCGTCTCGTTCCCTTCTCAGGGAACAAGGGTTACAGTTGTTACCCGAGGCGTTCCCTTTCGAGGGAACTTGCACTGCATCTAACGACACTTTGGGGAATGAATAACCACTAGGCCAAACGAGAATCACGCCCACCCTAGTGTGAAGCTGGAACCCAGGCACACTTAGGACGCGAGCACCCTAGCGCCAGGCGTCGCAGGGAGTTGTAGATTGTAGAATCTAATGAAGGCGTGCAGGGTGGCCCACCCGGCTGCCTCGCAGATCCTCCTGAAGCGAGATTCCAGAAAGGAGGGCCACAGAGGATGCCATGTCTCTGGAATGAGCCCTCACGGCTATCAGTGAAGGCAAATTACGCACCTGATAAGTCGTGGCTATAGCCTGGACAATCCACTTACTGATTGTCTGTTTTGACGCAGGCAGCCCTTTCTTGGATGAGCCAAAGCACACCAACAACTGGTCTGACTTCCTCCACTGTGAAGACTTCTCCAGATAAACTCTTTTTTCCAGAACTCTGCTCTGACCGGGCAGAGCAGGTGAAGTCTCCTTTCTTCTGCTGTCACGTGAGGTGGAGGATGGAAGGCCTAAAGAACCACTGACCGTGCCACACTCGATGGCACCTTGGGCACATAGCCCGGCCTTGGAAGTAAGATGGCCTTAACTCCGCCAGGGGCAAACTCCAGGCAAGTTGGCGTAACCAACCCCGGTCCCCCACCCTCCTCAGTAAGTGATAGCAAGAAGAAAGGCCACCTTAACCCCTAGGAGTCTGAGCTGTTTTGGGGCCCTTTAGAAGTTTTGACATGCTCTGACATTTGTGTTTTTTTCAGTTGCTTATAAACACATTAATGGCAAAAGTGTAATTACACTGTATTCAGCAAAAACTGGGCTACCATAATATGTGAGCAACATGTATGTACATGCTTGTATTTTTGAGAGAAAAATGTTTATGCACAGATTTTGAAAAAACAAAAAAAATTGTTTTAAAATTAAGGCCTCAAAACACACAATAGATATCTGTTCCCAATACTTTTTGACTCCTGTCTGTATTTGCATAGAGTTTTTTCTTTATACTGATGTGAGAATCATTGAGCCTACTCATGCGCCCTCGTGCACGATGTGTTTGAGCTGATGTGTGTGTGGGCGTCGCCTCAGTATTTGAATCTCAATAGAGCGCGTGCTTCGTGGCCGTGGTCGCATTAGTCTATAATGAGCCGCTCAGGAACAACTAACATCGATCTGCTTTCAAATGGATTACATAAACACAGAATATTTGTTTTTGATTTGGTTTACAGTGTTTAAAACCAGACATTTCAGCGTTTCTTTAGACTAATGGCTCATGTCTGTCAGACAAGTATTCAATAAGCTAGAGGTCATTTTCTGGGCCCGGTTTTTCAAAAGGTTTAATCCGGATAAAATTGATCCGGATTTAGTAATCCTTTTTTTGCGATCCGTGATCACGTAATCCAGCTTACTTTTGGAGCCAGTTTTTTAAAGCAACATCGGATTAGATCAATCTGATCCGGATAGGAACTTTTTAGGATCACCAAATCTGGATAACCAGTGCTGGATAACCAGTGCTCAAACAGGATAGGAAATCACAATGTAGAACTATAGATATGTAAAGAGCAACAAGTAGAATAGCCAGTGTGGGGTCAATATAAGTTTATTTTTATTTGAAATGAAAACACACACATTTAAAAAAAACTAAAAACAAGAAAAACCCTTGCCTGTATTGTCCTGCACAACATCGCTATTAAGCGCAATGTCCCTCTCTGTGCTGACAATGATGCACCTGAGCCCTTTGGAGACCCTAACCAACCTCCTGCATTCTGCCAGAACGACCAGACAGGACGTGCAACAAGGGACGCAATAGTTAGACACTATTTCTGATTTGGATTTGTTTTGGATTTCAAAAATCAGTGATTGCCATTCTTTGCATTTTTTGGGTTATTCTGTAATCATTGCATGCATCACTAATAAATATTCTAAAAACAAAAATATTTTCGATTGTAGTGAATATGTATATATCAATTAGTGACAGAATAAAATGTATTGTTTTTGCTCAATTTTAACAGCTGTTTGGGGGATTATTTTATAAGGCCAAACTCTTTCTACTTTGCTGTAGGCCTATACTGAAAGGCTGAATAAGTTAAAGCCTACCTAATCACTGTAGCCTGACGGATGAACAGATAAAATTAAAACCTTTTGAATAAAAGGATATCTTGTAAGATACTGCATGATCCAAATATAGTATTATTTGATACATTTTTTAAGTTTTCATTACATTTTGGGCATGAAATCCACGCTGAATCCACCCTTCAGATGGGATCAGTTTAATCCAGATTTTTTGGATCAAAGTGATTCAAATCCTACAAGAACGTTTTGAAAAACCCAAACTAAAGGTTTGATCCGGATCAAAACCAAGATTGGATTACGTGATCTAATCCGATTATGTAATCCGTTTTTTCTTTTGAAAAACACATTTTCAAGATTTGATCCAATCCGTTATCCAAAATCCTAGTGGATTACTTTTGAAAAACTGGGCCCTGAAGACTATCTGAATGAACGTCTTTGACAGAGAGGCTGCAGATCGCGCATCATGTTTGATTTCTTTATTTTGCAAAAAAGCACAACCATTTGTTTTTATTGTGACTGTAGTAAAAAAAAGTAACAGATTATAATGATGTATAACACTTGCCTGAATGATAAAAAACGACAGAGTTATTTGAGTCTCTTTGGCACTGATAAGAAAAAAAGCAAGCCAATCATGATTGCCGACTCGAGAGGGTTAAAGGTCAGGTTCTTTGCCTCAGCCGACTCGGTTCGAAGGGAGCCGCAGACAACCCTTCCAGAACCCCTGCCAGATCCCAAGTTGGGACTCTGAGTCGCAGTCCTCATCCTCCGAGCTCCATGGAGGAAACGTACAACCAAATGGTGCTTACCCAGAGGCCCATCACCTACAGCCGAGTGGAAAGCTGCAATGGAAGCCACGTACACCTTAAGTGTGGATGGGGTAAGACCGGCGGAGAAATCATCTTGGAAGAACTCCAGTACTGAAGCCACTGTGCAGTTGACTGGGTCCACCTATCACTCTCTACACCAAGTGGAAAACACATTCCACTTCATGCTGTACTATCTCCTCGTGGAAGGAGCCCTGGAGCTGAGTAAGGTCTCAACTACACCTGCCGATAGGCCCGCCTCTAGGTACCAGGCCCCCTCAGGGGCCAGACCCAAAGGTTCCACAGCTCTGGCCGGGGGTGAAATATTGTGCCCCCTGCCTGAGACGGGAGGCCTGCTAGCAGTGCTACGATGTTCGAGAACCATACCTGGGTCGGCCAGCAGGGTGCTATTAAAAGTAGGCTGATCACTTCTTGGCGGACCCGCTCCAATACTCCCGGGAGCAGAGTGAACGGGGGAAATACATAGACGCAGCAGCCACGTCTGCACTTGAGAGAAAACCACAGAGGGCAGTGGGATGTCTCTCGAGACGCGAACAGATCCACTTCCACTGGGCCGAACCTCTCGCACATGGCTTTCACCACCTCTGGGTTTGCTACTCCCCAGGCCTCAGCCCCTGCCTTGACAGGACGTCTGTTCCCTGATTTTGGTCCCTGGGGACATATATCGCTCGACAGTCTCCCTTGGGACCACAGGAGGATCTGGTGTGCCAGTCTGCATAGAGGGCTGACCACTCAGACCCCCTTGATGAATTAGATATGAGACTACTGACATATCAGGACATGGTGGTCCGGGAGGTCCGGGAAAAAGCTCCTCAGAGCTTTGTAGACCGCCAGCATTTTAAGGCAATTTATGTGCCAAGAAGGCCAAGTACGACATCTCAATGCCGAACTGCCACTTCTCGCGACTGGGCCAATATAAGCCAGTCGTCGATGTAGTTCAGTACACGGATGCCTCAGACTCAGTTGGAGCCAGAGCTGCATCCATGCACTTGGTGAACATGCGAGGGGGAAAAGCCAGGCCAAACTGAAGAACCCGATAATGGTATGCTTCGCCCCCGAAAACAAACCTCAGGAACTTCCTGAAGGATGGATACATGGAAGTATCGTGACAAACCAGTCCTCAAACTGGATCTGACTCACGATGGTTGGAATTGTGAGCATCTCAAATCTGAATCTCCTCAGAGAACGATTCAAGTACCTCAGATCTAAAATTGGATGCACCCCCCCCCCCCATCCTTCTTGGAAACTATGAAGTACCGGCTGTAGAACCCGGACTCCCTGTCTGGCGGAGGAACACGTTCTAACACGAGAGTGAACTTCCTGTTCCCTTACCCGAACCTGCTCTGGGACCACTGCAGTCCAGACCAACCTGTTGAACTTCAGGAGAGGGTAATATAAGATATATTCGGAAGGCATAACCATGCACCGAGATAATCTGCTAAGGGAACCAGCCTCTCGAGGTTGGCCTCGGGTGTCAACCGAGCCTCGTTCCCGACCCCCTGAAGCGGCTGACCGGCAGGGAGCAGTCAGAGACGTACTTTAAAAAAAAATACCCCATTCCTTTGAGGAGTTATGGCCGTTTAAAGAAACCACCAAAATTAGTTAAAACGGCTAAAGCTAGCTAAGTAAACTAGTAGAGAATGAATTCTGCTGCTGCTACAGGGATATACGTTTGGGATGAGGAATCAGCAGAAATATACTTGTTTGAAGACTGGCATGGTCCTTTCAGTTAATTACCATTACACTATCCATATTAGGCCTACTGTTCTTTTCCCAAAATGCTGGGGCATACCTGTCACATTCCACAGACAATGATGAGCAGCTTCGAAGTCCGTTGGTAACCGTTGGTTACCGTTTGTTGGCTGTTCCAAACTCATTCAAATTACTAAGATCATAAGTGAGCCATGATGCTAAATATCCAGCATGTTTTTCATAATTTTGAGAGTGGCTTAAAATTTTATTGAGGTTCTGAGCTTGTTGATCGCCAACTAGTAGTGAAATCATCACAGATCCATTGATTTTGATTGGATTTTTATAAATTTTTCTGTGGAATGAGTATACTATTTGGTGAAAAGAATGGCATATTGACTGATGTCATAACTTGGCGGAATAGTTGATTGCCAATAAAGTAAAGATTGAAATATTAGAAAAAAAGTGAGAAAACGCCTATTTTTTTGCATTAAATTGATGCAAAATCAAGTAGAAATGTGTTTTAAGAGTTATTTTTTCAGTGGATGTTGTCAGCACATATGTTCTGTGTATCTGGAATGTATTTATTGACAGCCTACCCAACCCACTGAGGATTTGAGGGAAAAAAAATAATTTTTCACATTTTTCTGATAAAAATAAAGGGTGCATACATGAAAATGGCCACAATTTTTTTTCGCGATATTTCCGGCAGAGCAGACCCTCCAATTATTGGTTCTTAGGGTCAAAGTTAACAGAAAAAACACAAATAAAAAGTATGGCAGACCATGTCAGGTTCAACCCATTTTATTGAGCTTTTGAGACTTTGGCTCCCCGACTACAAGGAAGTCAAAGGTCTCAATCCAAGGTCAATGAATGTGAAACATCCAGTAATTCACCCACAAAATAGTACAATGTCAACATTACTCATAAAATATTGTCATTAGCAAGTGTATCACCAGTGGAGAGGAATGGCTATAAATGAGCTGTGATCAAACTTTGGATTTTGGATTTTGAATTTTGGATTTTGGGATGTATCAAAGCAGTGTACTTCATATATGAAATTACTGGGGGAGCTACACATTAGGTAAATAAATGTAAGGTTTTTACCTGTCGTTAAGGTTTTTACTTTTCCCTTTACGTAATGTGTAGCTCCCCTGGTAATTTCATAAACATAAAGATTCTCTTAAGACTGGCAAATTATTGAAAGGTTCACCATCAGGATAACCATCCAATTCAACATGCCGTGAGACATAATTACATAAAATAAATCCAAAATACAAAGAGTATATATATATATGGTCTTTGTAACTTCTAAATATCTTTTCACAGAGTTAAATTCACTTTAACAGCAAAAATAGTCTTTGTTCAGATATTGCTCCTTTCCACACAATAATAGAATCCACATTAATCACATATTAAACAAATGCAAAACTTACTTCATTGACTGCTTATTACAAAGGATAATTTAATCTTGCATCTTGTAATATCTTCTGTAATTTCAGATAAGTATATGAACTATCTAATCTGGGGGGAGACCCAGACCCCTGAAATAGCTTTAAATGTGGGGGATAACAGCACAAAAAGAACAGCAACAATTTAATAGAAATGCTTCTGTCTCTGAAGTCAATCATTCATGTGTATAATCCTGTCAGCTAACAAATAACAGCATTAAAAGTCTATAGATGTTTCAGACAGGGGTTCCATGTAATAGTACAGTTTCAGGATACTATACACATTAATGCCTCTGCTGTACTTCAGCTTCCCATTACCAACAGTGAATAGGTTGATTCCCAAATCACAATCACAGTGTCATTATGATGAATTGCCCCCCAGCTTGAATAAGTTTGACCTGACAGGCAGCTAAAGGGCTTGCGTAGGATTTAGGCAACAATCAAAGGCTGGTGCTTGTTTTTAGTAAAATAAATGACAGTCAATTGTGTTTGAGTTTCCAAAGGGCCTTCAATTAATCAGGCTTTTGATATAATAATAATAAAGGGATGCAGCTTTATACACAAAAGGAACGCGTGAGTGAAAACTCCAGAGGATGTGAAGTGGATCAAATCATGACTAATTCTCATGCCAATATCTGTCCACAAGCAGCTAACAGGGATCTCAAGAGCGAAACACAAGGTGAGCAAACTTTACCTCAGCTGTATATAAACAGTTGGTTCAGAAAGAAGTACAGGTATAATGCATTACATTATTTTTATGCATTTTAGGCATTTATGCAGTGATCAATTGATTAATGTCTCCATATTCATCAAAATGTTTCATTTACCTTTGAAAATACACTTAAAGACCTACATTCTCTAGGGTGTATTGATCTGATTGAAGGAAACCCCCACTCCTGGTGTAAATGTCATCACGGTAATGGCTGCATTCCAGGGGCTCTGTTAAGAGAGAGCAATTCAGATACGCGAGGAAGATACAACGTGCATATGCTGAATTATGAATGAATCTTAGCTCTATGAGGGACCTGATATTCCTTTAAAAAAGAGGGGTTGGCAGGAAAGATGGTCATTTTAAACCAAATGGATTTTGTTCAACTTAAAAAAAAAAAAATAAAAAAAAAACTTTGATAAGTTGCATGATTATTGTAAGTGTTTTTCTAAAACGTGTCAGAGAATGATGGTGGCATTGGTGTGAAATGGAAAGAAAGAAAAAGACAGATGAAATGAGGGTGTTTCTGATGAATGGACAGATGGTTCATTTCATTAAGTGAGTCAGATGCTGATTCTGTGAAGGATTTATCATTCGTTTGGGAATCAGACTATGGTTTTGATTCAATAAAAAGAACTGGTTCATCGAGTCATTTGTTGGTAAATTAAACTACACAAACTCAATAAAGCCGTTTCTTGTCATTATTTAACTGTACACAGCCTTTTTTTATAATTTGCATGTAAATGTGAATTCACAACTCTTGGGTTATTTATTTTCTATTGCTCTGACACTGAAGATTCAAGGAAAATAATGTATTTTTATGATGACTGTTAATTAAATAAAATTGACAATGCAATACAAGTTGTAAAAAGTTAATCATGGAGTTAATAATATTCATATCGTAGCTTAGATGCATACATCTAAAATAAAACTTTCATATTAATGTTAATATACTAATGTTAACTAATGAAACCTTATTGTAAAGTGTTACCATTATTTTTAATCTATTCAGTTTTAATACTAGAATGTTAGTGAGCAAAAAACAAAACGAAACGGTAACACTTTATTTTACAGTGTCCTTGTTACATATATTACATGTACTTACCATAGTAATAACAGTAAATTATGCATAATCACATGCAACTAACCTTCAACCCAATGCTAATCCTACCCCTACCCTACAGTAAATACATGTAGTTAATCAATATTACCAAAAAAGACATACCCCCGGTTTCATAGACATGGCTTAAACCTAGTCCCAGACTAAAATGCATGTTTGAGCTGTTTTAACTGAAAGCCACTTGCACTGATATATCTTAAAGTATGTTAGAGACATTGTTTTGTCTCAAGATGCACACCAGTAATGATTTTTCTCTGTGGCATGTTAATAAAGTTAAATGTCCTAATTGAACTAAGGACTAATCCTGGCTTAATCTAAACCCTGTCTGCAAAACCAGGCCATAGACATTAGTCCACATTTGAGATAGATATTGCCTATGGTAGTTCCTTTAAAAGCATCTTGAGAAAAACAGACAAAGCACATACAAAAGACCTGAACCGGAAACAATGCAACCTGTTTTAAAGAATTTGGAAGTGTGTTATGCATTATTCTGTGATTTTCTTTGCGTCCTTCCCCATCTCCCATAGTATGTTTGTTGCAGACCATTCCAAATGTTTCACTTATTTTACAGAGATTGTTTGTAAGTTTTATTAGTCAGACTTTGAGAATCTGCCAGCTGCTGTCACACCCAAGCATAAATCTCTCAGCAGCAATCTTATAATTATAAACAGAGGATAAAGAGCCATACACTCATGCAGCATCTTCAAAGTCACCATCTTTGTGCATACAAACCGTTACCCAAAAAAGCAATCATGGGAATGTCTAATCAACAAATTTAAGTGTTTGAAACACCCTTAGCTTACTGCAATAAATAAATTAACATATACACTGTCTGATATGAAAAATCCTAGCATGCTCGGAAATGATAGGAATCATGTCATATCTGCTGCATGGGAACAATTAAATAAAAATACAGTCTTTTTCTATTGTTGGAATGATTCACATTCAAAATCTAATTTTCAAATCCCCCAGACACATGTCTGTTCATTATAACTTCCTATATTTCTGGTCATTTAAGGTGTTGAGGCGGCACAAAAAGACATGTTTTGACTTGTTACAGAACAGTTCAGCAATTTACTGCTCAACATAAAGTGTATCATGGTACTATAGTGTATAATCAAATAAGCTCAATGGACACAGGATAAAACTTCACACTAGTAAATGCACATTACATAACACAGAATTGAATTTGTGTTAGAGTTAAAATATATCATTTTTAATTCACTCTATAATATAGTCGAATCCTTTACAGATGGTTTTCAGATTCTTCTCTGTTTCTAATTACCCAAGGTACTATTCTCAAGCAGCATATTGACTAGGATCTGCTGGTATGGTGCTCTAATGGTGCTCTCAGAGTGCAATATCTTAGAGGTTCATCAGGGTGGAAGTTTGTGGTTGGGACAGAAGTTGATTGGGAAGTGTCATCCCTTGGGGAGTTGTATTTACTGTATTTAGAGGGTGATTATGTAATCTTTTCGACAGAAGGCACATTATATGTCATAATGTCCTCTGGACATTTCTGTATTGCATTTAAAAGAGTAACCTCTTTTCAAAACAATTACTAATAATGTGTTTAGGATTTTTATCAGAATTTGGGACCAATCCTAAAGGATCCTAATGGTATTATATTTTATAGTATATATTACATATTTTATGTTATATATAATGGTATATCAGAATCCTTTAAAAGTCATGACATTAAACTGAATACATTAAATTGCAATTTGATATTGTGTGATTTTGATATTGTGTGAATAATGGTTTGCTGTAGGGGAATCCTACAGGATTTTCTTGAAATTCATTTTCATGTCCTAGATTAACACATTAAACTTCTAAAAGATTTATTTTTATTTTTGTCTTATGTTGAAATCTCATGAGAAAAATCCCATTAGGATACTTCAGGAATGTAAGAACCAAGAGTGTATGAGAAGCTGGAGAACCCAGTTGCAGAAGTGAGAGCACAGTCAGGGAAATCTTGCGCACATTCCTTTAGGAATTCTAGGTGGGATGTTCAGGACATAGTCAATAAGTTTATACTTGTTTTTTGACCTTATACTGTAAGTCATGGGGTGCTTCTAATTTGTTATGATTTAAAAGTCCTAATGATTAAAAAAGAAATTGTTGCGCATCCTCGCTTTCTTTTCTTGCTTTCGATCTCCACCCCCTTAGGATGCAAGCAAAGAAAATGAGGACGAAGGAATCGAAGGAGCTTATTTGTACATTGGAATATTCTTGATCAATTCAAAGCATCACTTCACAGCTTCATCAGCTGCGCTCAAGGGATCTGCCCTTATTTGGTTAAAGTTGGGTTATTTTAGAAATTCATAATGAATATGAATAAAGCCCTGTTGAAATATTTGAGATGTATGGTTTGTTTAAACTGCAAAGGTAAAACATAAATGTAAGTTATTGTGACAGATGTGAAGGGGGAGGAGAATTTATATGTGTTATATGTGGGTTTCTCAACAAAAAAGATACACCTGTGCATCGTTGCTCATAGCTCCTCTGGAAGCGTCTCCACTCCTTGTTCCTCAGCTCCTCGCTGAGCAATTAGAGAATTTAGATGTTCTTCAAGGGTCATAGGCTGGAGCACATTGCAACAAGAAAACGAGGAAGCATCCATTTGAGTACTGAGAAGCCCCCCTGGTTACATCAAGGTTTTCCCTCTGAATTCATTTCAGGTGTAGCTTCAGGTTCAATCACCTGTCAACTTATTGAAGTCACAACTGGGGTTTAATTGAAAGAGGCTATGAGGCAGATCTTGGTTGTCGACTAAAATGTAAATGAGATAAAGCTCTGGCCACACAAGGGACATATGTTGAAGTGCATATAAACAAATAAAAAAACACTTGCCCAAGACACCAATTGGTTCGAGGCTTTGTAAAGTCAATTGTGAGTGTGTGCAGTATCTCTGCTGTGTTTAAGTGTGTAAGTGGATGTGAGACTGTCTACCCATATTAAAGTGCATGGGTGTTTGTATGTGTGTGTGTGTGTGTGTGTGTGTCTGTTTGTGTGCTTATGAATATTTCATCCCTGGCATGTCTTGAGTAGCAGCAGATGGCTTGTCTCTTGCCTTCTTAATGTGCACCTGTACCCTCACCACACATATTTAATCAAGCCATGCCTGGGGCATCTGAAATTCCCTTAATCTTTCCATCTTTCAGCATTTTCAGTGGAATGTTCTCTTTTCCATTACCACCATGTTCCTGTCCACACTTTCTATATTAACAAATTAGATTAATGATCAGAAAAGCAAACAAAGAAATGTTATAATCAATAAGCAGTCCCAGATTGACTCACATTTGGTTATCGGATTCAGAGCACAAGTGGATTCTGATTGGCTCAATAAGCAAACTGTTCCACAGGAAATTCTGTCATAGAACAGTATTGATCGTAGGTTGAAGATGATGTTTTCACACTGGTGTAAAAACTCAACCCTATCAGGTAAAGTCAACATGTGAAATAGCCGTTAGTCATTAAACACCTGTAATACACAGAGGGTGGGTTAACTGAATAATCACTAAACACACAGGAAACAGGAAGACGTGAATGAACACGTAATTCATTAGTACATGGTGACATTTCATTGTATTAGTAACAGATGTAAGAACAGCCCGTTGTTCTGTTTGTAAGATTAAAGTTACTTGGAAAAATAAAAATAATGATTTGCTTGGTACTTAGTTATACAGCAGTGAGCAGCTGTTCATAATAATCACTGAGACATACAGTATATGACCGGGGACTAGTTGTCACAGTGGATACTCCAGTGAATATTTCTCCAGTGAGTTTTTGTTTTGTTTTTTAATAGACAACTTTGACAAAAAAATAAAAAAAATAAACTATGAAACATTTCCACTGCTATTTCTCATAAAAAAATTTGTATGCATTTTAAAATCTTGCTAATTACTTACAAAGCGCTAAATGGTTTAGCTCCCCAGTACTTGAGTGAGCTCTTAACGCATTATACTCCCTCACGTATTGCGATCTCAAAATTCTGGCCAATTGATAATACTTAGAATTTTAAAATCAATTGCAGGCTCTGGATCCTATTCCCATTTAGCACCTAAACCTTGGAACAGTCTTCCTGTCAGGGTTGGTGAAGGGAAAGGAGCGAGGACTCAATGATGCAGGTGAAAATGGGCTTTTTAATGATAATAATAAAACAAAAAAAATCAAGACAAAACAAAACTACCCCGAGGGGGAAAAACAGACTTGGCATGACTTGACAGGAGCAGGGAAACAAGAGGTACATTCGACGACGATTCCGCACTGGACTGCAAACACAAGGAGATTAAATAGGGAACAAACAAAAGAGGGTAACGAGGGAAGACAGGTGGGGCAAATGAACCAATAATCAGGAAACAAGGTGGGCGGGGTTAGACAATGGACACAAGCACATGGCACAAAGAAACACTTAACAAGACATGTGCTCACACCAAACATGACATGAACATGCAGCTAATGAGAACTCATCAGCTGCATGTTCACACAAAACACGACAACATGACGTAGCACGTAGCCAGTGAAAAAACACCAACCACGTGCTACACAACATAAGACAAAACATGAAAGCACACGGCCGATGAAAACATGAGCCGTGTGCTACACAGAACACACAGACAGAAGAGCAAACGCTCACAGGACAAAACAAACACGCGGAGCATGAATGTCCGAATCCCAACACAAAACTGAAACCCAAACTAGACCGAAGTGCTGGGATCCGAACACCACGCCCTGCACACAAAACACAAGGACAGAAGAGCACGCAGCTTGAGCATGCTCAAAGCCGCGCGCTCACACGAGGCAAGACAAACAATACAGGAGTGTCAGGGCTCTGTCACAAACCAAGAGTGAACTAGACCGAAGTGACAGAACCCTGACACTACCCCCCATCAAAAGGGACGCCACCTGGCGTCCCTAACGAGGGACACCAAAACAAGACAGGAACAAGATAACACAAGACAGATACACAGACCAAACACAAGACGGAAAAATCAAAACACAGAGACAAAGAGGGGAGGGAGGGAGGGAGGGGAGCCAAGTCAGAGCCAGCAGGACAGCGAAGAACATCACTAGCATAGACCAGGGAGGGACGGGAGGGTTGAGCCAGGGAGGCTCAGGCGAGTCTGGAGTCCCGGCAGAAGGCCAGGGCGGAGCAGGAGGGATGCACCAGGGTGACTCCAGCCAGTCAGGGCCCCCGGCAGATGACCAGGGCGGTGCCGGAGGGACAGTCCAGGCGGGCTCCAGCGCATCTGGAGTCCTGGCAGAGGACCAGGGCAGGACCGGAGGGACAGAGCAGGGTGGCTCCGGCAGATCTGGAGTCCTGGCAGAGGACCAGGGTGGGACCGGAGGGATGGACCAGGCGGCCACCAGTGGTTCAGGAGTCCTGGCTGAAAGCCAGGGTGGTGCCGGAGGGACGGACCAGGCAGGCTCCGGCGGGTCAGGAGTCCTGGCTGAAGGCCAGGGTGGTGCTGGAGGGACGGACCAGGCAGGCTCCGGCAGGTCAGGAGTCCTGGCTGAAGGCCAGGGTGGTGCTGGAGGGACGGACCAGGCAGGCTCCGGCAGGTCAGGAGTCCTGGCAGAGGGCCAGGGTGGGTTTGGATGCTTGACTAGGGCCAGCTGAGCAGGAGGCTTGAACGAGACCGGCAACACAGGAAACTTGAGCGAGATCAGCAGAGCAGGAGAACTATGTGGGGTTGGCAGGTCAGGCAGATCAGACCAGACTGGAATCAGGGTGAGGAAGGGAAAGCTCACAAAGACGAAAGCTCCAAGGGAAGCATGGCCAATGCAGTGGGCACAGGGAAAAGTGTTCTCTGGGACAGCAGTCTCTGGTACGGCCTCTGTGGCTGAGAGAATAAGTGGCTCTGGGGGGACCTCCTTGGCCAAGGCTGACTCTGGGGACTTGGGTGCTTGAGCTGATGAAGTCAGAAGGGATATTTGTGTGGCCCAGACACACAGAAGGGCAAAGGCATAACAGGACAGAGTGGCTTCAACAGCCTCCGTCGCCATATCACGGAGAGCGGGTTGCTTGGCGACAGCCTCTATGACCATATCAGGGAGAGCAGGCTGCTCGGTGCCGGCCTCCAGGCAGGCAGTGGGCTCTGGGTGGCAGACTGATCCAGAGTCAAGAGAATCCCTGTGCTTATTCCAGGCCCGCAGGACAGCCAAAGCATAAAAGGCAAACACAGCCCTCTTGGCCATGGCAGGACTGACAGGGAAAGTTTCTGTGGCTGTGACAGGGAGAGTGTGTGGCTCAGACATGACATCTGTGGCTTTGACAGGGGAAGCGGGCAGCTCTGGGACCCCTGGGCTTGGGAGCTCAGTCGTGTCCTCCTGGACCACCAGACTCGAGACCACCAAAGTCAGGTCCTCCTGGACCACTGGACTTGGAAGCTTAGGACTTGAGTCCTTGAGAGCCATTGAAATTGGATGAGCGACAGGAGCCTTCCTTCTCCTGCGCTTACGAGGGTGAGGCGATGTGGGGACAACCGCCTCTGGGGAAACTACAGCATCTTTCGCCACCTCTGGGGGAGCTGCAGCCTCTTTAGCCACCTCTGGGGGAGCTGCAGCCTCTTCGGCCGCCTCTGGGGGAGCTACAGTGCTGGCGGCTGCATCTGGGAGTGCTGCAGCCTCTTTGGCCGCCTCTGGGGGCACTGCCGCTTCTTCAGCCATCACTGGAGGCACTGCAGCTTCAACCGTCACAGGGAGCATTGCAGCATCCATGACCACCTCTGGAGAAACTGCGGCGGTCATAGTTGACATGGGCAGAGCTGCAGGGTGCGCTGCCACCTCTGGGTAGGTGGCAGATGAGGCGGACCGGTTCTTCCTCCTCCCTCTCCCCGAAGGGGTCATCGGAGGACTGGGGACATGACCATTTGTGAGGAAAAGTGGGGAAGGACCAAGAGGTGGAAGGCCACCCTCTTCTCCACGGTGGTATACATACCCCACAAACTGCCAGAAAGACAATATCCCCAGCATTGCCATCTCCCAGGCTTTGACAGGCTCATTAAGGCTGCTGTTAAAAATGTCCTTGAGCACTGCATCACCGATGTTGAGCCCCTCCGCTGCAAACACGAACTGGTAAGCAAACTCCTTCACGCTGGCTCCCCCTTGCCGAAGAGAGTTGAGTTTGCTACATTGGTCTGCCATCTGATGAGCGGAAGGGCAGGGAGATGGGAAAAGGAAGATACCCATTTCTCTGCAGAGTCCTCTTTTGGCGGAATCGTTCTGTCAGGGTTGGTGAAGGGAAAGGAGCGAGGACTCAATGATGCAGGTGAAAATGGGCTTTTTAATGATAATAATAAAACAAAAAAAACAAGACAAAACAAAAGTACCCCGAGGGGGAAAAACAGACTTGGCATGGCATGGCATGGCATGGCATGGCATGGCATGGCATGGCATGGCATGGCATGGCATGGCATGGCATGGCATGGCTTGACAGGAGCAGGGAAACAAGAGGTACATTCGACGACGATTCCGCACTGGACTGCAAACACAAGGAGATTAAATAGGGAACAAACAAAAGAGGGTAACGAGGGAAGACAGGTGGGGCAAATGAACCAATAATCAGGAAATAAGGTGGGCGGGGTTAGACAATGGACACAAGCACATGGCACAAAGAAACACTTAACAAGACATGTGCTCACACCAAACATGACATGAACATGCAGCTAATGAGAACTCATCAGCTGCATGTTCACACAAAACACGACAACATGACGTAGCACGTAGCCAGTGAAAAAACACCAACCACGTGCTACACAACATAAGACAAAACATGAAAGCACACGGCCGATGAAAACATGAGCCGTGTGCTACACAGAACACACAGACAGAAGAGCAAACGCTCACAGGACAAAACAAACACGCGGAGCATGAATGTCCGAATCCCAACACAAAACTGAAACCCAAACTAGACCGAAGTGCTGGGATCCGAACACCACGCCCCGCACACAAAACACAAGGACAGAAGAGCACGCAGCTTGAGCATGCTCAAAGCCGCGCGCTCACACGAGGCAAGACAAACAATACAGGAGTGTCAGGGCTCTGTCACAAACCAAGAGTGAACTAGACCGAAGTGACAGAACCCTGACACTTCCTAGCATTGTTCGAGAAGCAGACACACTCTGTCAGTTTAAATCTAGACTAAAAACACATCTCACCCGATGTACTTGTTACATCATAAGAAGAATGGCATCTACACTAATATTAGTCTCTCTGTTTATGCCGAGGTATACTGTGTCAGCCGAATTTGGGCCGTATCCAGATCAAATGGTGGACCTGCGCCTAGACACGACCACAACACATGTAGTCCGCCGCATCGAGGCTTTATCCAGATCAGATAGGCTTTATCCAGATCAGATAGTGGACCTGGGCCTAGACAGGACCACAACACAGCCCTGAAGTGCCAGCGGAGATTGTGTCAACTAGATTCTCCTCTGTGAAGGCCTCATCGACACGACATCCAGTGGCACTGGATCCTCAACAAGCCGTCCCCAGTGTGACGACTCTGATCTTCAACCAGATGAAACTGGATACATATTCTGAATGTTCCGATCCATTCTGACTTCTGACCTGTAATGTTGCCTGAGTCATAATCATACACTGTTTGTTCATTGGCCAGAGGAGAACTGGCACCCCGACTGAGCCTGGTTTATCCTAAGGTTTTTTCTCCATTCTGTCACCTGATGGAGTTTTGGTTCCTTGCCTATGGAATTCCAAACCTGCCATTATTAAAAATAAATAAATACATAAATATACATAGAAAAGCAAAAAAAATGAAAATTAATAATTACTTATACATTTATTTCCTTATTTATGTATATATTTATTTTTTTCCATATTTATTTATTTATTATTTTATTTATTTCCACATTTATTCATTTCTACATTTATTTATTTCTACATTTATTTATTTTTACATTTATTTATTTCTACATTTATGTATTTCTACATTTATTTATTTCTACATTTATTTCTTCCTACATTTATTCCTGCGTAGGGTAATGAGGAGGGCGTGATTTACCTCAGACATAGCAATGGAGCTCAGAGTAGGCGAGCGCGAAGGGTTTAGGCCACAGTGACACCCTGTGGTCGACATACAACAAGTATAGCTTACTGACGTTCATACTGTCTGTGACTACGATAGGTATATGGTCAAAATCTTAAATCTTACTGTACTGTATGACATGGATAGGCTACTCTTTATCTGACATGGGTGTAGAACATCATCTGGTCTAGATTTGTCAAATGTCCTGGGCTAACAAACATGATCAGCAACATCTTCAACAGACAGGGACTCTGAAATGGAAGTTCTTATATTTTCCATAGCGATCAGAACACACAGAAAGGAAGCTGCCTGCACATATATATAGCCTACAGTCGACACAAGCTTATTGATCAGTGCATTTGAAACGAGACCACATAGGCTTCACATTCATATTTCCTATTTGACAAACACATTAGAGCTTAGATTGGGCTCAAAAAAATCAAGCCCGTCCCTACCTGAGCCCGTGCACGTTGTGTCTGAGCCCGGTCGGACGCGTGACACTCAGCTCAATAATCCACTCTATGCCAGCGCTCCTGAACCCTCACCGGTAAAACAGCTAGCTCAAATCCTGCTCAGACATGACATTTATCTGTACTGTAGCCTACTATACTTGTTGTAGCCATTAAACAATGTATTTTTTAAATTCATATTTATGTTAAAATATTAGGCTATAATTTATACATTTATTTTTTAATTTCATCTGATTATGAAAAGTGAAAGATGCGAGCGGGTCAGAAAGAGTTTTGGTGGTTATTAGGTATATTTTGTTTAACATTAAGTTTTGTTTTCTAGAAAGCCTTTCTGTAAAGTGAATTTTGTTTTGTATAACTTTTATCTTAATTTTAATCAAGGTTTCGTCAGACAATTGCCTGGATTTAATAAATAAAAAGCAAATGTGACAAAAATCGTGACATGAGGCATGGGAGCGATCACTTTCATTGCACATGAACTGGAGAGAGTCTCAAATAAACTGAAATTCAGCAGGCTGCTTGCCTCACATTCAAAGACATGATAAATAGCCTATGTAGAAAGCTTGAAATGTCCACTTTCAAATGAAACAATTAGAAACAAAAATAAATTGTAGGCTAGTTAAGCAATGTGCAGTGTTCACGCAAGCAGCTCATGACTTGGATCTCAGAGCGACTCTGCGCTGCGCATAGGGGAAGCGGCGCGCAAGTTCTGAGGAGGGCACTGTCAAATTATTTGTGAATAACTACATTAGGCATTATAGGTTTTAAGTCTTTGTGTTCAGTTCCGTCTAGAATGTTTCAGTCGTTAAGCGAGTTCCCGGCTTAAATAATAAGACCACACTAAAAAAACGTCTCGGTTACGTATGTTAACCCTCGTTCCCTGAAGGAGGGAACGGAGACGTACGTCGGACGTACCAACGAATTGGGATCACTTCAGGGAGCCCCTATCAGCTTCGAGATATAGAGAACAGGCCAATGGGCCATTGGCGTGCGAGATTTGCATCTCGCGCTCCGCCCCGCGCTGCGGGTATAAACAGGAAGCGAGAGTAAATGTACACTGTTTTTCACTGAGGAGCCAAACTTAGTGATTCGGCCCTGCAGTGATGGTACAGCAACTGTGGCGACGGGACGTATGTCTCCGTTCCCTCCTTCAGGGAACGAGGGTTACCATACGTAACCGAGACGTTCCCTTTCAGTCGGTCACGTTCGACGTACGTCGGACGTACCGACGAATTGGGATCCCTTTGAAAAACGCCATAGTTACTACCACTTCCAGCGCCCAGCGATGAGCCCCTCAGACCCCGATCTGATGCGGGCGGGGAATTCATGCAGGGAGAGTCAAAGCTGCTGTTCCGCAAGACCCACTCAGCTGACTGTATTGGATAACGCTGGGAAGCGTGCCTGTGAAGGCCGCTGCGGATGCCACATCATGCCCAGAGGGAGTTACCATGTGGAGAATACACATATGGGCTGGCCGTGGGCAGCACAACATACGGAAGTCCCAGGGGTGGCCCCGACCAATTAGAGCACCTGACTGAGCACCTTGTCCCTGTGTTCGACAAACTGCTCTCGCGACTGGGCAAGGATCAGCCAGTCGTTGAGGTAGTTGAGAATGCGAACACCATGCTCTCTCATGGGAGCAATGGCCGCCTCCGCAACCTTCGTAAAGACGCGGGGCGACAGGGACAGGCCAAAGGGCAAGACACGATACTGACATGCCCGTCCTTCGAACGCGAAGCGCAGAAAGGGCTGGTGTCGAGGGGAATCGAGAAATGAAAGTACGCGTCCTTCAGGTCGATCGCTGCAAACCAGTCTTGGGGACGGACGCACCTGAAGATGCGCTTCTGCGTTAGCATTCTGAACGGCAGCCTGTGAAGGGACTGGTTCATGAATCGCAGGTCCAAGATCGGCCGTAACCCGCCGCCTTTCTTGGGTACAATGAAGTACGGGCTGTAGAACCCGGACCTCATATCGGCTGGAGGGACCGGCTCCATCGCGTCCTTTGCCAGTAGGACTGCGATCTCCGCCCAGAGCACTGGGGCGTTCTCCTTCGCTACTGGGAATCGCATAGCCGAGTCTGATGGTACGGCCCCGAGACGGGCTGGGAAGCGCTAGCCAGGCTTCCAGACACCGAGCAAGGGGATTAACCACAGACATACCCGCAGCGGGGCAGCGACGCGGAATGCAGGGATCCGACTCGGACGGCATGGGAGCGGCCCGAAGTGGGATCTGAGTGTGCTGTGCAACACTTACCTGCATCCGCGGAGGGGGCGTGCGAGTGTGGGGAGGCCGCTTGAGTGCGTTCCCACAGCCGGCGCCCCCTGCTGGCGAAGGGAGAGGCGTCTGAGGGTGGCGAGGCATGGGAGCGTCGACCACCGCCAAGCGCGCTCCCAAATGAAGGAGGGGCTGAGCGTGGCAAGGCTTTGTGGCGTTGCACACGGTCTGCCTCACCTCGTTCCTCAGCGGGGAACAAGAGTGGCGAGGCATAGCGTCACGCACTGTTGTCCACGCACCGCTGAGAAGAGGGGAATGAGAGTGGCGAGGCTTTGTAGCGTCACACACTGCCATTCTCGCCCTCTTGTGGGGAGGGGAATGAAAGCGGAGAGGCTTTGTAGCGTCACACGCTGCCATTCCTGAACTCCCGAGACCCAGAGGTATTGGAACTGCTCTTATTTTTATTTTATTTATTTTTTTATTTGGGTACCACTGGCTGTTTTTAACATCAGTGGCGGAACAGAATTACTAATGGTTTTCCACCCGGCCCTCCACCGGGGAAGAACAGTTCCAGACCAAATCCAGGTCAATGGTGTTTCTGGACCAGGGTGGACATCGTCTAGCCAAGGGCCAGCGCTGTGCGCAGCTCAACCTCGGCTCAGAACTACCCTCGTGCACTAAGCAGGGCGGAGGTAGCCTGCCAGTGGCACTGCCACCCCACCGATGAGGGTGTGAGAGAGAGAAAAACTTTATACAGATTATGGCCCTGTTGGTGTTCCATATTTTGGCACCAATAGTTCCACAACGCCAAAGCCTTCCAATGCACATCCGAGAAAAGGCAAGGGGCAGGCAAGGCGATTTATGCGTTGCACTATGCCTCAGCCACGCGGGAAAGCATGGCTGTCAAGTATGAATCTGATTCAGCACGAGCGCCCACTATTACGGTGGGAATCTCAGCATCATCTTCATTTTCAACACATAACAGCCCTCTCTCCGATGCAGCGATTGACATCTGTCCTCTGCTAGAGCCCCAAATGAAACGGTAGGTCCCCTTAAGGACCAGCAATCCCATCTGTAAGCTACCAGCAGACACGTGAGACAGTGGGCGTGGCCGTGAGACAGCACACGGCGCGCTGAACGCTCAAGCCCCTATGAAAAAAGGGCAAGACGAACAAAGCACCGACGTGGCTATGCTCTCATGAGAGAGCATAGACCACCCACAAACACAGTCTCAACATGCTTGCGATGCGATAGAGGAGTGAGGGGCCCACAGAGATGTACGCGGCGGGGAAGCCTCACTGTAATCCTCAGGTCACCCAGGCTTATCAGCCAAAATAGTCACCCCTCTGGTGCACCAGAAAAGAGACTAGAACGGGGTATAAGCGAAGGGACTCAACCCCGTTTGAGGCATCATAGTCTCGACCGCGCATCGGAGGCGCAGAGTGACGCGCGCTGAGTTGCCATGGCAACCCGCGCTGTCACCCGGCAGCCAGACGGCACACGGCGCGCTGAACACTCAAACCCTCACGCGGAAGGTGAGATGACCAGCGCGTCGACGTGATCCCGTTCCCCTGAGAGAACACGGATCACCCACGAACACAGTCTCAACATGTTTATGCGAGAGGGATCGTGGCCGTCAGGACAGGAAACAACCGCATCCAGAAACGCACGAGTGGAATGACGTCTTGAAAAAGACGCAGTGTCACAACCGTGTTGCTCTTTTGTGAGGAAACGCTCTTTAAACAGTGCTGAAGCACCCAGGGGAAGTCCGCGGCAACACACAGGTGGTAAGTGCAGTCCTGTGTTTGCAGTCACTGAAACAAACGCCCTCACCAAACCGACAGTTGCTGTGAGAACAGAATTTTGTTATGCTGATGCAGCGGTGAACATGCGGTCGCGCTGATTGTGCCTTTTCGCCAACACAGAGCGTCCTTCTCGTTCTCTGGAGCATCTCTCTTGCAGATAGGCTCTCTTTTAGAAAAGCAGTCTTGCTTCATCAACGCCGTTCGGCTCCGAAGTGAATGACAGCGTGCATTCGCTCTCGCTTCCTGTTTATACCCGCGGCGCGGGGCGGAGCGCGAGATGCAAATCTCGCACGCCAATGGCCCATTGGCCTGTTCTCTATATCTCGAAGCTGATAGGGGCTCCCTGAAGCGATCCCAATTCGTCGGTACGTCCGACGTACGTCGAACGTGACCGACTGAAAGGGAACCCCATTATATTCAGTGATGCTGTGACTGTCCACACGTGAAGTGACGCGACAACAAAATGTTCTATTGTAACAGGCGCCTCCTTCTATTTTGGATCTTTGAAATAGCCTCTGTGTTGTAGTTTTTCACATGTTGTGCATGTACAAATAGGAAATATGAAGTGAATATGTGGTTTCAAATGCATTGATCAATAAGCTTGTGTCGACTGTAGGCTATAAATATGTGCAGCTTCCTTTCTGTGTGTTCTGACCGCTATGGAAAATATAAGCGCTTCCATTTCAGAGTCCCTGTCTGTTGAAGATGTTGCTGATCATGTTTGTTACCCCAGGACATTTTACAAACCCAGACCAGACGATGTTCTACAGCCATGTCCGGAATAAAGAGTAGCCTATCCATGTCATACAGTAAGATTTAAGATTTTGACCATATACCTATCGAAGTCACAGACAGTATGAACGTCAGTAAGCTATACTTGTTGTATGTCGACCACAGGGTGTCACTGTGGCCTCAACCCTTCGCCCTCGCCTACTCTGAGCTCGATTGCTATGTCTGAGGTAAACCATAAATGTAGAAATAAATAAATGTAGAAATGAATAAATGTGGAAATAAATAAAAGAATAAATAAATATGGAAAAAAATAAATATATACATAAATAAGGAAATAAATGTATAAATAATTATTTATTTAAATTTTTTTGCTTTTCTATGTATATTTATTTATTTATTTATTTATTTATTTATTTTTTACATTTATTTGTATATTTATTTATGTATTTATTTATTTTTAATAATGGCAGGTTTGGAATTCCATACTTGCCATCGTCGCCTCTGTCGCCTTTGTCTTTTGGCTTGCTTAGTTGGGGACACTTAATATTCAACAGTATTATTGATCTGCCTGCATTGACACCATTGTATGAGAACTAAACTGAGCTGGAAGATGACATCACTGTTTTCTTCAGAGTGGCTGTATAGATAAATTAACTAAATTAATAACTTCTTTAAAACATAAATGAACCATCACTGAACTTACTTAAGCTGGACTATGACACTATTTACTTCTAGATCTGCTGTACAGCCAAAACAAACTTTGTTGCATTATTTTCCTTTTATCAATGTAAAGCTGCTGAAAAAAATCGGTATTGTAAAAAACGCTATAAAAATAAAGGTGACCTGACTTGGCTTGACTGAGGCATGATACAAACATGTTACACGTGGTAAATCAAGGAGACTCAAACAATAAGACTAACCGTGCTGAGTTATGCAACAACTACGGATTTCTCTGGATTTTAACATTGTTGGAAACATTTGGGATAATGTACAAAGTACAAAAGTCAACAAAATATATAATATTGTTCTAGTGGTTTTTGGATATTTTAATTCAGTGTACATAAACACACTGATGTACACTGATTTGACATGAATAAAACACCTGAATGGTTTTTTTACTATGATATAAGATGACATGATATATGAAAATGTTTTTATATATGACAAGCGCTGAGCGAGTCTCAGTCTGGCCGAAGCGAGAAAGCAATTGGAATTTAGCAGTATGATTACTGTACATTGCACACTTAACGCTAGGCTCTATAGTGTTAAAATAGCTTTTGTCCTGGGAACAACATATATTTTCTGTGTTTGAAAACAATATACAAGACCTGAGTACTGAGACAGCCCTAGCCTTGATCTCCACTACTGAATATATTATTTATACTGTACTATCATCTAAAATAATACACTGAGCTCTTGACAGAGTTAAATCTCTCTGTCCATATTCCATAGTTAAATAAATGGATAGATAAATGATGGATGGATGGATGGATGGATGGATGGATGAATGGAAGGATAGAAAGAAGTAAAGATGGGTAGATAACAATGGATGGATGTCTGAAATATTGAATGTTTCTCTGTAGTACTTACCATGGTTTGGTTCATAATGTCTGGAGTTTTTTTATTTTTATTAATATTATTCCCAAAGACAGTATCGCCCACATTCTTTCATCTTTGCTCAAAGATTTGACTTTTATCCCTAAACAAAGACATCTGAGATACCGCTGCCATGCATACAAAGAGAAGATAGAACGGCAGAAAGAAGGAAAGAAAGACACAGCAACATATGAAAAGTTTTCTACTTGCATTTTAACTCACATCAACTTGACATATTTAGACCCTCTTTTTACTGTTCCTCTAGCTAAACTTCATCTCCGGGCAGCTATAAAATGAGCCCACAAGAGTAAAGAATTCACAGGGTGATGACTTGAAAAGTTTGAAACATTAATAATGGTTATTTCTGTGGTGAATATTGTAATATTAGCGTGTAGGAGGCTGACTGACAGTCTTCTTGATGTCTGTGTAGAAGAAGGTTACTACTGGCTTCTGAGACACCAGTTCTCACATTCATGCTGTGGACCTCTCAACCCTCTTTTTCACTATTTAAACATCACTTAACAAGAGCAGACTAGAGGAAAAGGGTGAGAGTTTGGTTTTAGGAGTGAACATATGATGTACATGAGGGCGTGGCTCTCCGTTTTATCCATTAATGTAATAAATTACCCTTAATATTGTATACCAGAGATCTGAGTGTTAAACATCATTAGGTCATCACACACTGCCCAAAATTCAAAATAAGAATGGAAATCAAACACATTGCTATAAATCTTATCCAATTCTCAAAAAAGTGTCCCTCCTACATCAAAAGACTGTAGTCTTTTTGTTATCAGGCCCCAAACAAGTGCCGACTCTTTTTTCATCTTCTCATGGTAATTTATTCATAATTCTCGAGTTTGACGTGTCACCAGGAGAGAGTTGGTGTTGCCGTGTGTCCCTCAGGCTTTAATTAGGGTCTTCATTCAGAACTTCTGTAGAAGCCTGAGGGAGGCCAATATTTGCATTTCAAATGTTATAAACGTCACCCCTTCACATACAGATCCATTGTTGCCTAATTAATATAGGAAATGTGGATGCTGCACCTGTAAGGAATTATGTTCATAATGCTGATTAGTACTTTTATGATTGCTATTATATTCAATGAATATTAATTTTGATTTGAAACCTAGAAACGTTCCTCCCTTTCCAGCAGTGGACAGCAAAATGTTGATTATATTACGTACCATATTGCAGAAGTATTTCAAAGGTTTGACAGAGTTTGACATAAATCAGTACTGATTTATGTGAAGGGATTGTGGATGAGACATGTTCTTGCAAGGATTTCACTCTGAAGAATACAAGAGGAGAGACATATGGTTGTTTAAGCTGATACATTTTTAATGTTGCTCTTTGTAAATATTTGATGTCTTTGTCCCTGGGTTTGTCCACAACATTCTTTCACAGACACTAAGGGGTGTAAGTGATGGACAACAGATATGACCTGCCTTATAAGTGTATTTAAAAAACAGGGTACATTCATGATGTTGAGATTCAGATGTTCAGATGGCCCCATGTTTGTACATGATGTTCAAGGTGTAAAAGTGCTGGGAGACACTGATGCTTACACTGTTAAAAGTTTTTAGCAAATGCCTAATTAATATTCCTTGGAATATTTGGTTGAAATCAGGGCTAGTTATTTAAATTCTTTTTACTGTAGTGCTTTTGAAAGTCCTGTTAAAGCTTCCTGTTTTTATACAGAAAAAAAAGATCTAATTGAACACATGTTGACATTTTGTGATAACATGCCCCAATTGGCAGTGAGTGCTTTGCGCGCTGTTTATTAGCCCCCGTTTTAGCCGAATGCTACACCTCGCATTTTTGTAGGAGCACTGTTGAAAAAACTTCAGAAAAACGGCCAACGTCATTCGCGTTTTTTTTCTCCATTGTCCAATCGAATGAATGGAGAGGCGGGCCTTCCGTTGTGGTGGCGGTTACCTTGATTAAGTTCCTTTCACACTGGTAGCGATTTTGACGCGCAAATAATTTGTGTGATGGTTTTATTTTTTGATCAGCTGTTGGTGTAATGACTGCTTCCACACCAAACGCGAATGTGCTGTGGCGAAAAACAATATTTATGTCGATGTCGATTTTTTTAAAACTCTCGCAGCGACAGAAAAGGCTTAAACCAATCACATACAAGGAAATAAAGGTGACAAAATGTCCAGTTGATGTCATTAGCTATTCAATCAACATTAACCTTTGCCAGGTATGGAATTTCTCAAGAGATTACTGCTGTAGTTGTAGTTACAGCTGTACAGATGCAGCTTTTAAAGGTCCTGTTCTTCGTGATCCCATTCTTCAAACTTTAGTTAGTGTGTAATGTTGCTGTTAGAGCATAAATAATACCTGTAAAATTATAAAGCTCAAAGTTCAATGCCAAGCGAGATATTTTATTTAACAGAAGTTCCCTTTCAAAGCCTATAGCGAATGGCCGGTTTGAACTACATCTCTGTACATCCTGCTTTAATGACGTCAGTAGAACAGTTTGTTGACTAACCTCCGCCCACAAGAATACGCAAAAAAGGGGCCGTGGTCTTGTTGCTCTCCCACGTGGAGAAGAGGAAGTGTTGCGTTCGTAGAGTGTGTTTGTCGCCATGTCGTCGAGACCGGTCGAGACGCTGTTATTTTCATCCCGGAGTCAAATCACTTTTGTTTGGCCTTCAGGGATGCTGTACTTTGAGCACATGCATCTCCCCGTTATGGTAAGAGGTGTGACCTTTCCGGGCAACATGCGCTAAGCTGCTGTCGAATCACAACACGGGAACCGCTGGCACAATCAGAACTCATTACGTATTTCTGAAGGAGGGACTTCATAGAATAAGGAAATCTTCAATCCGTTTTTAGGACAGTGAAAACAGCGGTATACAGATAAGTAAATTGTTTGAAAAATACTGTGTTTTTTTACACGCGAAACATGAACACATGTTATATTGCACACTGTAAACACAATCAAAGCTTCAAAAAAACAGGAAAAACGGGACCTTTAAATAAATTAAAAGAAAAGCTCGCCTTCATGAAGACGTCGCAAATTTGTGTCACAGCTGATGAGAATGGTTTTGACGGGAATTATTAGCACACAAAATATTCGCTTTTCCGTTACGCGTCCGGTGGGCCTTTAGACTGACAGCACAGCTGATTCGGGGGTTGCCAAGCAACATTAAGGCTGTGTGTCCACCAAAGCTTTTTCACGCAGCTGGCTGGCGTATTCAATTGTTTTCAATGGGAGCACCACGTTTTTAGAACGCCATGAGCGTAACGAGGCGCTGAGCGAGTATTTCACGCTCAAGCGCTGAGTGTTCAGGGTTTTTTACTGGTCACCGAGAGTTGAAGAATGTTCAACTTTGAGTAAAACGCAGCGCTCATCACTGTCACTTTTCACCCAGCCGGGCGGGACAAATACAACACAGACCAACCGCCACATTCTGCGTGTACAACGTCAACAGATGAAAAAAAGCACTTTAATAATGGAACAAAATCATTTAAAACAAGAGGCAGAGCAAATACTTTACATTGTATCAGCATTCTAATAGAAACAATACAGAAACAAACTGTCAATGAAATTAGATACTAGCAGAGGTGGAAAGAGTAACAAAATATTCTAAGTAAAATTACTATTACTTCAATGAAATTGTACTTAAGTGGAAGTAAAAGTACTTGTCTAAAAATGTAAGTAAAAGTAAGTAGTTCATTTAAAATGTACTCAGAGTAAAAGTTACTGAGTTACTTTTTTTAACAGCGGGGTGGGGGACTCTCCCGTGTAGGGTTGTGGTAGACCGTTCCCTTTCAGTCGGTCACGTTCGACGTACGTCGGAACTGACCGACGAATTGGGATCTGTCTTCAGAGACCAGTCTACTTCGAGTGTATTAGAAACGAGCCAATTGTATTGGCATGCGGTCCACGCACCGCCCCGCACCGCGGGTATAAACACGGAAGTGGAGTACCGCATATTGCTTTTAACTTCGGAGCCGAACGGGTTGCTGTATTAAGCTGTTTCTGCGAAGAGTGTTTAAACGAGTCTCGAGGAGGATCGCTCTCTTACCTGGGTGCTGGTGTGACGGCGCGAGTCAGCGAGCGGCCGCTGCAACATACACTTGTTCCTGTGTTGGTTGGCTGGGCGTTTCCGTTCTTGAGTGCTCACACGCAGGCTTGCAATCGGACTGCTGTGAGCCGCGGTCATCTCCCTGGGCGCTTCAGCACTTCTAAAAGAGCATTTCCTTCTAAAAAGAGCAACACGGTTTGACCCTGCGTCTTTTTCAAGATGTCATTCAAACCGTGTGTTTCTGGATGCGGTTGTTTCCTGTCTTCATTTGACGGCCACGATCTCTCTCGCATATAAACATGTGAGATTGCGTTCGTGGGTGATCCGCGTTCTCCCAGGAGAACGTGGTCACGTCGGCGCGTTGTTCGGGCTCGAGCGTTCAGCGCGCCGTGTGCCGTCTGGTGCGCGTTCGAGACTGTGATACCTCAAACGGGGTTGAGTCCCATTGCTTATTCCCCGATCTAGTTCCTTTTCTGGTGCACCGGAAAAGGTCTACTTTGGCTAATAAGTCTTGGTGGCCTGAGGATTATAGTGGGGCTTCCCCGCCGGGTACATTCCCCGTGGGCCCCCACTCCTCTATCGCATCACAAGCATGCTGAGACTTTGTTCGTGGGTGGTTCATGTTCCCTTATGAGAACATGACCACGTCGGCGCGTTGTTCACCGTGCCTCTTTCTTGGAGGCTTGAGTGTTCAGCGCGCCGTGTGCCGTCAAGTCGGACGGCCACGCTCATTGTCTCACATGCCTGCTGGTAGCTTACGGATGGGATTGCTGGTCCTTTTTTGAAAAAAGGGGGGACCTAGCGTTTCATTTGGGGCTCTGGCGGAGGACAGATGTCAATTGCTGCATCGGAGAGAGGGCTGTTATGCGCTGGAAATGATAATGCTGAGTTTCCCACTATAATAGTGTGCTCATGCTGAATCAGATTCAGAGTTGACAGCCATGCTTTCTGGGGTGGCTGCCCGGATGTGCATTGGAAAAACTTAGCAGTGTGGAACTATTTGGTGCCAAAATATGGAACGCCAAAAGGGCCATAATGTTTAATTTTTTTCCCTCTCTCACTGCCCTCTGTCCTGCATGCACGAGGGTAGTCCCGACCCAGGGGTTATGCAGGAACTGCGTGTTGTGATGGACCTCGCCCTCCGGGTGACGGAAGTCACTGCACGCTCCCTGGGTCAGATGTCCACACTAGTGGTCCAGAAAGCTGGGGCTAACCTGGCAGATATGCGTGAGCCCGACAAAGTTCGGTTCCTCAACGCCCCTGTCTGTCAGGCTGGCCTCTTCGGCGACGTCATCGAGAACTGTGCCCAGCAGTTCTTGGTGGCCCAGAAGCAGATGGAGGTAAAAAATAATAATAAAAAATAAATAAAAAAAAACTTCCTGCCACGACGACCAGCTGCTGCCTCCACCCAGTCGTTGTCCGCAGCACCTCCATCTGCTTGTCGCCGAGGGTGTCTCCCTGCGTCCGCCTCCGCCCCTGCTAAGCCAAGCAGCAGCCTCCACCCAGGCAGCAGGTGGCCGGGCGCAAGGGAGGCGACCAACCCGTCCAGGGTCCCGCAAAGTCCGCTGGCAAGCACAAGGGCAAGCGGCCCTGAAACGGGCAGCCCAGAAAGAGAGGAACTGCTCAGGGAGTCGGTGTCCGCACCCCTCCCTCCCCCGGAGGAGGACCGGGGGGAGAATATATTTTTTGGTTTCGGTCCTGCCGCTGGCTCTCTGGAGTCCAGCGGTACCCACGTTCTCAGAGCAGTTTCCTTTGTCTCTGGGCCCAGAGAGGCTCAAGCCGGCTGTGTGCGACGCCCCCGGGCCTTGCCACTCCTGGCTTCCCCTCTCTTCTTCGCCAGGGGGCGGTGTGAGGCTAGAGGACGCCCCCGGGCCTTCTCTCCCACACACTGCCCCACCCTGGAATGATCAGACACCACTCCGGGTCGCCTCCGGGCCGTCCGGGTTGGGTCTGAGCGTTCCACCTCGCTGCCCCACCCCGGGTACGTCTGTGGTGCCATTGGTCCCGCTTGCACGGCTTCTGGGGGCCTGGCTAAGAGAGCCCCCAGACCGTCTCGCTGGCTCATCCGTACTATCAGACTCGGCTAAGCGACTCAGTTCGCGTACCGGCCTCCCAAGCACAAGGGCATCCTCTTCACCTCCGTGCGGAGCAGTGATGCCTATGTCTTGCGGTCAGAGATCGATGTCCTACTGGCGAAGGACGCGGTCGAGCCGGTTCCTCCAGCCGATATGAAGTCGGGGTTCTACAGCCCCTACTTCATTGTATCCAAGAAAGGCGGTGGGTTACGGCCAATCTTGGACCTGCGTGTTCTGAATCGGGCACTACACAAGCTTCCGTTCAGAATGCTAACGCAGCAATGCATTTTCGAATGCATCCGTCCCCAAGATTGGTTTGCAGCGATCGACCTGAAGGACGCGTACTTTCATGTCTCTATTTTCCCTCGACACAGACCGTTCTTATGCTTTGCGTTCGAGGGGAAGGCATATCAGTACAAAGTCTTGCCCTTCGGGCTGTCCCTGTCGCCCCGCGTCTTTACGAAAGTTGTGGAGGCAGCCATTGTTCCACTCCGAGAACGCGGCGTTCGCATTCTCAACTATCTCGACGACTGGCTTATACTCGCCCAGTCTCGGGAGCAGTTGTGCGAACACAGGGACCTGGTGCTCCGTCACCTCAGCCTGTTGGGCCTTCGGGTCAACCGAGAGAAGAGCAAACTCTGTCCCACGCAGAGGATCTCTTATCTCGGCATGGAGCTGGATTCGGTCAATCGCACTGCGCGCCTCACAGAGGAACGAGTCCAGTCAGTGTTGAACTGCTTGAATACATTCAAGAGCAGGACGGCGGTCCCACTGAAATTCTTTCAGAGGCTCCTGGGGCATATGGCATCTGCAGCCGCGGTAACGCCGCTCGGATTGCTTCATATGAGACCGCTTCAGCGCTGGCTACACGACCGAGTCCCGAGGTGGGCGTGGCAGAGCGGCCAGTATCGGGTCCCAGTTACCCCTTACTGTCGCCAAACCTTCAACCCTTGGTCCGACCCCTCGTTCTTACGGGCGGTCTGCGCTCCCGTCGCATGCTCCAACTCCGCCACCTCCTCCTGTGGAGTCAGAAGCATCTGAGGTCGCTTCGTGCCATTCACATCCCAGGTGTGCTGAACCAGACAGCCGACAAGCTCTCTCGTCAGTGTCCACTTCCGGGAGAGTGGCGACTCCACCCCCGGAGCGTCCAGCTGATATGGGACCTTTGTTTTCCCTGGGAATCGAGCCTGTGGCTTGGCGTTGTGGTGCCGCGCTCTACTGTTTGAGCTACAGAAATTACATGTTTGTGATCGGTTACACTCGCATTGAATTCTATCTTGACTAACACAATATACAGGGGGAGAAATATAACGTTGACTGTTGACACAGTCTGCATATGCGTATTGATTCCTGGCTGCACCGCAAACGACGAGGTCTTTCGCAGTAAGTTTTCTCTTCACTAAAGCTGGCACACACGGTGCGCTTATAGACATTGTGATTTGTTGCTTTTCAGACTGCGATCCTGATGCCACCCTGTGGGATCTCAGGGCATTTACGGCAGACTGGATGTTAATCAGACGCACAAGGACTTGTCTGGAGTTTTACATCAACCCATTCACTTAGCGAAATCATTCAGGCCAAAACTTTATCATGGTGTTGGTGAACATGTCAACTAACTATTAAAGAAATAAGATTTTATTCTAGGGTCAATGGAATTTTTAGGATTGCGATATTGTGTCATACTGCCAAACGTGGCAAATATCACAGTATTATCCTGGCTTGGGTTATCAAATTATGAATCTCGCTTTGATCTCTTTCATAGGTTCGGTAGCTGTGCCGGGTCCTATATAGCTAGTTATGGTTTTATTAGCTAGTAAAGCTAAACCATAAAAAACATTATTTTCCTTTTGCAAGGGCATCGTCCGGTGTTCTCAACCACATGCGCATGTTATGTATTTGTCATGCTGTTCTGGTTATTTTCTTTTGGGGGTTCTCTCAGCAGGTTGACGGTTAGATGGTGTTCTATTAAGATGTGAGCGGGAGCTACGCCCAGGGGTTTAGAATCTTCCTAACTGCAGATGGAAAAAAAAAATGTGAACTCCAACTCACCTGTGCATGGGCCATTCTTTCAGATTGGAGTTGCTACGAACTTAGGTCAACCCGCGGAGTTGGCATCCTCTACCAAGGTTTCCCCTATCAAGAAGCATCTGAATGCGGGATTCCATGATGGTCAAGATGGTTTTCTTCAGCAATGCTCAAACCATCAGGCATGTTCATTAAACTCTCCCATAATTCCAAGGTAAAACTAAGATTACCTACTCGTCTTAACAAACATCAGGAAAGTTCAAAGCTTTTAATTTAACTCCTAACACTTAAATCGTAAAGGTCGCTCTTCCACTTACACCGATAATTTATCTAATGGAGCACCTCTCTCTAAGGCCTGGTTTCCGACCCACTTTTATTCTGACCTTAAAAGCTGCAGTTTACCTCCTTCTCTTCGTATCAGACTTTCCTAAAGCTACGACCGTGGAAATTCCAGGCCAGCATTTAAGCTACTGGGGAGATGGTGTTCTTCTGCATTCAAGTCTTATACAAGACCGATTCTAAAATCATCTTAAAGCTCAGCAAGCTCTCCAGTAATGGTTCAGGTAAATCCCTATGCAACTACTGGTGGTGGTGTTCCTGCCAATTCGGCTCGGTACGTTATGATTGCATGGTCTTCTACTATATCAAAAGATGGCTGTGGCCCATATATCTGTACGTCATGGTAGCTGTGAATCTTGTGTCAGGAACTACGATGGCCGGTGGGTTCGCATCTTAACCCAAATCGTACATGGTCTAAAATCTAAGTAAATCCCTATGCAACTACTGGTGGAGGTGTATGTGGCCCTGCGGCCTTGTCTATGTGGTCTAACAGACCGTGTGGCCCTGCGGCCTTGTCTATGTGGTCTAACAGACCGTGTGGCCCTGCGGCCTTGTCTATGTGATCTAGCAGACCGTGTGGCCCTGCGGCCTTGTCTCTGTGGTCTAGCAGACCGTGCGGCCCGGCGGCCTTGTCTCTGTGGTCTAGCAGACCGTGCGGCCCTGCGGCCTTGTCTCTGTGGTCTAGCAGTCCGTGCGGCCCTGCGGCCTTGTCTCTGTGGGCTAGCAGTCCGTGCGGCCCTGCGACCTTGTCTCTGTGGTCTAGCAGACCGTGTGGCCCTGCGGCCTTGTCTCTGTGGTCTAGCAGACCGTGCGGCCCTGCGGCCTTGTCTCTGTGGTCTAGCAGTCCGTGCGGCCCTGCGGCCTTGTCTCTGTGGTCTAGCAGTCCGTGCGGCCCTGCGGCCTTGTCTCTGTGGTCTAGCAGTCCGTGCGGCCCTGCGGCCTTGTCTCTGTGGCCCTGCGGCCTTGTCTCTGTGGCCCTGCGGCCTTGTCTCTGTGGCCCTGCGGCCTCGTCTCTGTGGCCCTGCGGCCTTGTCTCTGTGGCCCTGCGGCCTTGTCTCTGTGGTCTAGCAGTCCGTGCGGCCCTGCGGCCTTGTCTCTGTGGTCTAGCAGTCCGTGCGGCCCTGCGGCCTTGTCTCTGTGGTCTAGCAGTCCGTGCGGCCCTGCGGCCTTGTCTCTGTGGCCCTGCGGCCTCGTCTCTGTGGCCCTGCGGCCTCGTCTCTGTGGCCCTGCGGCCTTGTCTCTGTGGCCCTGCGGCCTCGTCTCTGTGGCCCTGCGGCCTCGTCTCTGTGGCCCTGCGGCCTCGTCTCTGTGGCCCTGCTGCCTCGTCTCTGTGGCCCTGCGGCCTCGTCTCTGCGGCCTTGTCTCTGTGGCCCTGCGGCCTCGTCTCTGCGGCCTTGTCTCTGTGGCCCTGCGGCCTTGTCTCCGTGGCCCTGCGGTCTTGTCTCGGTGGTTTATACATGCGTTTTATATAAAAAATAAATAAATAAATAAATAAATAAAAAATATAAATAAATAAATAAATAAATAAATAAATAAATAAATAAATAAAAAAATAAATAAATAAAAAAAAATAAAATAAAATAAATAAATAAAAAAAAACAACAACAGCCAAATGTTTACATTTATGCAGCAGCAGATATCATTTGCTCATGTGTAGTACTCATCTACAAAATATAACTTCAAGTTCTGTTTAATCATGAAGTGGCCTTTTTAGCCATCAGCAGGCGGCGTTCCATGTTCACGCTTAACATGTTATTTTATTTACCATTTTTGGGGGATAGGATGGGCTCCGTCCGGGTGGAAGCATTCTTCCACTTAATTTTTGGGGGTCGGCTGCGCCTCTGCCTTCGTCTTCAGGCAGGATATGCAGAGTCCGGACCCTCAGATTGCGAGCTACGGACGGGGCCTATGCCAATATACTTTATTGCTTGCTGGGTTGTTAATAAATGGATAATTGTCACAGTATTTATTCTCCCGAGTCTTTCTGGCAGAAATGGAAGCTTTAGCATAAGTTCTGCCGGGAAGACTTAATTGTCATGTCACTTTAACTTTATCCAATCACATTCCAATACCTGGGTATAAAAGATCGGTACTTACGCATGTCTGAGTTCGTAGATGCTGACGCTCCAATTCACCGCCATCCTCCCCACCACCTCCAAGTCAAATCCTTTCCTACATCCACCCCACCACCACCAGGATGGTCCCTTCCATACCTCACGGGGGGGTCGGCTGCGCCTCTGCCTTCGTCTTCAGGCAGGATATGCAGAGTCCGGACCCTCAGATTGCGAGCTACGGACGGGGCCTATGCCAATATACTTTATTGCTTGCTGGGTTGTTAATAAATGGATAATTGTCACAGTATTTATTCTCCCGAGTCTTTCTGGCAGAACTGAGACTGGCACGCTTCCCAGCGTTATCCAGTAGTCACGCAGAGTGGGTCTTGCAGGAACAGCAGTGACTGACCTTCCCTGCCGGGAGCCCTGACTCCCACTCCAACATAGGAGTGGTCCAGTGAGCTCAGGCAGGGCGCTGGAAGGGCCAGCATCTCTGGCGTGTTGGTAGGGATCCCAATTCGTCTGTCAGTTCCGACGTACGTCGAACGTGACCGACTGAAAGGGAACGTCTCGGTTACGTATGTAACCCTCGTTCCCTGAAGGAGGGAACGGAGACGTACGTCCCGTCGCCAGTCGCTGTGCTTCCGCTGAAGGGCCGAGTCACTTATTCGGCTCCTCAGTTGGAAAAGCAATATGCGGTACTCCACTTCCGTGTTTTTACCCGCGGTGCGGGGCGGTGCGTGGACCGCATGCCAATACAATTGGCTCGTTTCTAATACACTCGAAGTAGACTGGTCTCTGAAGACAGATCCCAATCCGTCGGTCAGTTCCGACGTACGTCTCCGTTCCCTCCTTCAGGGAACGAGGGTTACATACGTAACCGAGACGGTTTTCACGATATGAAAACAGTTTCACTGCATCACTGTATTAATTATTTAATAAATAAACTGTTTTATTAAATTACGGTTATTATTATCACCAGTTAAAATGGCATTAAATTAATGAAATCTTTTTTTTGGTTGAACAAATGCTTTTTTTTTAATATTTCAATAAAACATGTCTAATGAACTAAATAAATTATTATGAATTAGATGAATAACTTTAAGAATAATAGAGTCTATAAGAAATTTTTCTTTTTAGGATTTAATACAAATACATTACCAAAACGGTGGTAATCAAATACTTATCCTTTCATTTTTTGGGCAAAGCGCTGCTGTTTTACCAAATTAAACCATGGATTTAAAAATATATTCTTAAATAATGTTTAAATTATGTAATATTATTATTGTTGTTATTATTATTATTTTGACAAGTATTCTATAGGCCTACAATAGAAATATATTTCTGTCACAATTTCATCTAGTTAAACCGTTTATTTTGACGGGTTTTAGTGAGGACCTATTTCAGGGAAGATCTGTTTCAGAGTGTATTTGATAATGGCTTTTAATCAAATTAAATGATGAAAATGTTCATTAGGGGGTCTCAGATCAGCTCTGGAAATGTTCATACTGTATGATCATGCCCAAAATATTCTGAGCATCGCGTAGGCTATTTAAGTATGTACACTCTAAAAAATAATTCAGTGGCTTAGTAAATATCACAGTAATAATTAACTTTATTAACTTCTAAATATCATTTATTTGATGTTTTGAGTTGAACATACCAAAATAATTGACTAAAAATCCAACAGTTAATTTTGTCTCAAATTTAGTTATATTTAACCCTCTATGGCATAGTGATGCTCTCAGGCAACAAACTACCTTTTTGGACCTCACACCGCCCCTTTAACTTTTTAAAATATTTTTTATATATATATAATATCACCTGACATGCCTTTTAAATGAAATGAGGGGCTGAAGTGGGTGTGACTTTTTGTTTTGGGGTGGAGCAGTCCTTTCATGAAGCAAATCCACATGGGACACAGTGTCATCAATTGGTTAGATAAATATCACTTTTTAACATGTTTAAATTGAAATAAATGTATATAAAAAAAATATATGCATGTGCATCAGTATGTAAAGAAGTATGTTTGATTGTTTAAATATGTATTTTGTTTTTATTTATATACTAAAACTCACGTTTTTTTTTGTTTGTTGCCTCAGGAACACTGTGCAGTTAGACCACTTTTGTTCAGGCAATATCATAGGGTTAGGACCATATGGTGCATTCAAGTCTTCCTGGGAAGTTTGTTTTTACACATTCAGAAAACTCAAAGAATGTGCATTATGTGTATCATTTATGTTTTTTATTATTATTATTAACACCGATCAGGCATAACATTATGTTATATACCCCCTAATATTGTGTTGGTCCCCATTGTGCTGCCAAAACAGCCCTGACCCATCGAGGCATGGACTCCACTAGACCCCTGAAGGTGTGCTGTGGTATCTGGCACCAAGATGTTAGCAGCAGATCCTTTAAGTCCTGTAAGTTGTGAGGTGGGGCCTGCATGGATCGGACTTGTTTGTTCAGCTCATTCCACAGATGCTCGATTGGATTGAGATCTGGGGAATTTGGAGGTCAAATCAACACCTCAAACTCGTTGTGCTCCTCAAACCATTCCTGAACCATTTTTGCTTTGTTGAAGTGTGAAAGAGTTAAAGAGGCCACAGCCACCAGGGAATACTGTTTCCATGAAAGGCTGTACATGTTCTCAACAATGCTTAGGTAGGTGGTGCGTGTCAAAGTAACGTCCACATGGATGGCGGGACCCAAAGTTTCCCAGCAGAACATTGCCCAAAGCATCACTGCCTCCACTGGCTTGCCTTCTTCCCAAAGTGCACCTGATGCCATGTGTTCCCCAGGTAAGCCATGCACACACACCCGGCCATCCACATGATGTAAAAGAACACGTGATTCATCAGACCAGGCCACCTTCTTCCATTGCTCCGTGGTCCAGTTCTGATGCTCATGTGCCACTGTTGGTGCTTTGGGCGGTGGACAGGGGTCAGCATGGGCACCCTGACTGGTCTCAATGAGCCTTAGCGGCCCATGACCCTATCGGCCGGTTCACCACTGTTCCTTCCTTGGAGCACTTTTGATAGAGATTGACCACTGCAGACCAGGAACACCCCACAAGAGCTGCAGTTTTGGAGATGCTCTGACCCAGTCGTCTAGCCATCACATTTTGGCCCTTGTCAAACTCGCTCAAATCCTTACGCTTGCCCATTTTTCCTGCTTCTAACACATCAACTTTGAGGACAAAATGTTTACTTGCTGCCTAATATATCCCACCCACTAACAGGTGCCTTGATGAAGAAATCATCAGTGTTATTCACTTCACCTGTCAGTGGTCATAATGTTATGCCTGATTGGTGTATGAATATAATACATGAGGTGTTAGTTGTAATTAGTAGTAGTGTTTTTGTATTGTTTGATGTTTTTCAAAATAAAACTTTATCTAATGCACATATTGCTTGTTTTCCCTATTGAAAATCAATGTAGAAAACCTTGGAGTTTTAGTACCCTTATAGCACATTGTTGCCCTGAGGCAACAAACCAAAATCTGGTTCAGGGGTGGGGGGGCGACACTTTTTATGATGGATATATTAACAGGGACCCCCAAGCTCCCAAAAAATGGGGTGAAATATTTTTTTCCCCAAAAAATAAAAAGTCATGCCATAGAGGGTTAAGTTTTTTTCACTAAAAGAATTTAGTGTTCGAATAACCAATTATTTATTTCAAATATACTTTATATATTTGTGAACTTTATATCAAAATATTTGAGAAAGGAGAATTAAATCGATCTGTTTCCAGAACCACAAATATTACTTAATTCAAATCAATTATTAATATTTAACACGCACTGAAGAAATTTAGTAAGTTTACTTGATTATAACACTGCACACCTCCCCCGCCCCTTGACGTGACAACAGCTCGACGGTTGAGTGAGCGCTGCTGTTTGAATTCTCTTCAGGCTCCAGAGGAGTTCCTTCTTCTCAGCGTCGCAGAATTGGAACATTTCCTCTGTGAAATTCAGGTTTGTGTGTTTTATTTTATCTATAAAATCATTACTGAGCATAAAAATGTTTTATTTAATGCAAAACAACATACAGGACTGTGCACTGTTTGTTTATTGGCAGGTTATGGAGTCAGGCGCATTGCAGCATCTTTGAGCTACGAGTGAAACGCTGGACGGCGGTCTGAAGTTCAAAGTCCACCCACAGACCTCGAGTCCATCTTAGGCTCGTGAAACGGCGCTGATACGGTGGAAATTGGATAACAGACAGGTTGATTACACTTGAATTACTTTTAAATGTTTAATTTTTACTTCTAAAATGTTTGTTACATATGTTTAAATGTTGTAAATATGTTGTAAAATATTGTATACATGTCAAAACTGTAATATATGCTGTATTGCTTTACTCATCGGCAATAAAGGCCATTGTCATGTATAGGCTAAGTGTGGTTGTGTGGAGTATTTTACAAAGGTTTAGAGGAAATTAAAGTTATCCTATAAGAGTTAATATTACTCATAAATAAAAACAGTTAATTTTACTCTTAAATATTGGTTTTTAAATGTTTTTCCTCCAACTTTTTCTACTCAATTTTATTTGTAAATGTACCAAATGTAGTTACACAGATCTACTTAATTTTTTTACTTGCATTTGCTCAGCTCATATGGTGTGTGTAATTAATTTCACTGCTTTAAAATGTACTAAATTTTATTAGTGTAAAAATGTTTCACCCAAAAAATTGAGTAAATCATAGTAAACGTTTTTAGAGTGTAGGCTAGTAGACGAAACGGAGCTGCTCATTCACACAGAGACAGAACAAGCAGATCATATATTCATATAGCAGTGTTTTGAGCTTTAATATTCACAGACCATGTCGCGATTTGATTTTTTGTACAGCTCTACTGTCGATGTATTCATTCATCCATCAGTTTGCGTGTTTTACGTGACATCTGCGTTATACTGTAAATCCGGAATTCCCTAAGCATCACAGAAAACATTCGGCCTTAAGTTATAAACGTACCTTTATGCACAGAGGGATGGTGTTCCCGAACATGCACTGTAAAAAAAAAAATCGTAAAAAGAAGGTAAATGACTGGCAGCTACGGCTGCCAAACAAAAACCATAAAATTAAAGTAAAATATCTAAATTCAAATAAAGTACAAAAACAATAATTTTACAGAAATTTACATTAAAAGTTTTAGTGAAAAACACTGTTATTTTACAGATTTTTTCCTTGTTTAAATTAAGATATTTTACTTAAATTTTACGGTTTTTGTTTGGCAGCCGTAGCTGCCAGTCATTTACCATTTTTATACAGTGTTAAACTGTTATTTTACTAATTTGTCCTTGTTTAAACTAAGATATTTTACTTTAATTTTAAGTGTTATGTTTGGCAGCCGTAGCTGCCAGTCATTTACCATTTTTTATACATTGTTAAACTGTTATTTTACTGATTTTTCCTTGTTTAAATTAAGATATTTTACTTTAATTTTATGCTTTTTGTTTGGCAGCCGTTGCTGCCAGTCATTTACCATTTTTTAACAGTGTAAAACTGTTATTTTACTGACTTTTCCTAGATTATTATGATCAAACACCTTCAATAAAGTGACAGTACTAAAAATTCTGCAGAAAAAAGTACTCGGTTACTCACGTAACCTCGGTTCCCTGAGAGAGGGAACGAGTATTGCGTTTGGGAAAACTCCTTTTCTCGAGAATATGAAGCAAAAACTTTATTCCATAAAGTGTCTATGTAAAACGCAGTGCCGCTGCACAGCCGATAGACCAGCGCGAGCTGCGCGCTGATTGGCTGTGCAGTGGGAACTGCATGAACCTATGGCGAGGCGGCAGAGAGAGCGAACCAATAGGGGTCGCTAGAATTCCCGCCGAACAAGGTCTCTAGAATTAGCATATCTAAGGCTATAAAAGACCTTGTTTTGCCATAGGAAATCAGGTTAAAAATCGACTGAAGCGATACCCTGAGAAGCACAAGCACGGCGCGTTACGCAATACTCGTTCCCTCTCTCAGGGAACCGAGGTTACGTGAGTAACCGAGTACGTTCCCTTTCGAGAGGTCTCTCGTATTGCGTATGGGAACCCAATTTAAAACGCTGTGCGTGCTTAACTGACCCAATGGCCTGAGGCACGTAAGATGGGTAACAGTGAGTCACAGGAGACCAACAGAGTGGGTCTCTTGAGAGGACATAAGAGTATATAGGCCGGATAGAATCGGGCCATATGATATAGAATTATGACCGGACATAGTCGGGCCTTATAAATATATAGTGTAAGACATATTATGAAGCTCCAACATGCTTGTGAGAACTTATCATGTATGAATAACAGGGAGACCAGACGCATCGGGTCTATACCTATTAAATGGAGATAATCCCAGCTTGTAAAGCGGGGACTTCCAGTTTATAAAATCTGATAAAAGTGGACGGAGAGGACCAGCCTGCCGCCGCACAGATATCTTCTAGCGGTATGCCACGTGACCATGCCCATGACGAGGCCATGTCTCTAGTAGAATGGGCTTTAATGCCTAAAGGGCAAGTTAGGTCTTTAGACTTATAAGCCATAGAGATGGCGTCCACTATCCAGTGTGACAGTCTCTGCCACGTGACAGCATAGCCTTTAGTGCGGCCACCGAAGCACACAAAGAGCTGTTCCGATTGCCTGAAAGGGGCGGAGCGCTCTATATACAGTCTCAGCGCTCTGACTGGGCAGAGCAAATTCGCATCCTTTTCGTCTTGCGACGCGGGCAGGGCCAAAAGAGAAATGACCTGTGCCCTAAAGGGAGTAGAAAGCACTTTAGGAACATAACCATGTCTAGGTTTGAGGACGACCCTGGAGTCGTTAGGCCCAAACTCGAGACAGGAAGCACTCGTGGAGAGTGCGTGTAAATCGCCCACTCACTTGACTGAGGCAAGTGCCAGCAGAAAAGCGGTTTTCAGTGAGAGGTGCTTTAGGCTCACAGACTGAAGCGGTTCAAAGGTAGAGCCCTTCATAGCTTCTAATACTGTGGCAAGGTCCCATATAGGGACTGAGGGGGGGCGAGGCGGGTTCAGCCTTCTGGCCCCTTTAAGAAAGCGTACTATACGTTCGCTTTTCCCCAGTGATTGTCTCGCGACCTGAGCGTGATAAGCTGCTATGGCGGCAACGTACACTTTGAGCGTGGAGGGGGAACAACCCGCGTCCATTAGCTCTTGAAGGAAGGCGAGCACTTCTGCCACCTCGCACAAGCGTGCGTCAAGGTTTCGTGCTGTACACCAGTTAGAGAATACCGACCATTTCAGTGCATAGAGCCGCCTGGTTGAGGGTGCTCTAGCTTCAGAAATAGTATTCAGAACACTTTCAGAAAGGTTCGTGGGAATTGGTTGATGGGCCAAACGTGGAGAGCCCACAGTTCGGGGTGGGGATGCCAAATTTTCCCCTTTGCCTGCGTGAGGAGGTCTTTCCTCAGCGGAATCGGCCATGGGGCTGTGTCTGACATGAGAGTCAGTTCGGAGACCCATATTTGATTCTTCCACAACGGGGCTATTAAGAGCACTGTGGAATTGGTTTCCCTGATCTTTTTGATGGCCTGCGGCAACATCGCGATTGGAGGAAAAGCATACAGAGGGAGACTGGGCCAGACATGGGCCAGCGCATCTCTGCGTTTGGAGAAAAATATTGGGCAGTGAGCATTGTCTTCTGAGGCGAAAAGGTCTACTTTCACTTCGCCGAAGGTGCACCATATCAACTGAATCGTTTGCGGGTGAAGAGACCACTCCCAGGGGGGAATACCGCCTCTGGATAACATATCCGGACCCTGATTCAGAATACCTGGCACGTGAGCCGCCCTCAGGGAGCTCAAGAAGTGCTCTGCCCATAAAAGGAGGTGATTCGCCATGGAATGTAGGGAGCGTGATTTCAGCCCGCCCTGGCGATTTATATAGGATACCACTGACATGTTGTCCGTTCGGACCAAGACATGGTGACCCTTTATGTACAGAAGGAAAGCTTTCAGCGATAGGATGACCACTTTCATCTCTAGACAGTTTATGTGTAGCCTTTTCTCTGTAATCGCCCACTGGCCAGAGACTGGCTTGTCCTCGTGTAGGGCGCCCCAACCTAGGTTGGACGCGTCTGTCGAGACCACTTTCCGTTTCGTAACTGTACCCATCATAACACCTGTTTGATACCAGGTGGTCGCCTTCCAAGGAGCCAGAGCTTTGACACAGCTGTGGTTCACTTTGATGCAAAACTGGCCTGATCGCCATGCGTGAGCCGGAACGCGGGAGTTTAGCCAGCGTTGGAGGGGACGCATGTGTAGTAGACCCAGTTTGAGTACTGCTGATGCCGAGGCCATAAGACCTAGCATCCTCTGAAAACGTTTGAGAGGAACATTCGCCATGCTCTGAATAGAGAGGGCGCGCTGTGACGTAAGCCGTGCCCTCATCTGTATTGAGTCTATGACCGTACCCAGAAAAGATATATTCTGGCTGGGAGACATTGAACTCTTGGCGATATTGATCCTGAGGCCCAAACATTCTAGATGGTTGAGGAGCCAGGACTTGTGTATCGTCAACTGTGCCTCTGACTGGGCTATGACAAGCCAATCGTCGAGGTAGTTGAGTATCCGCATGCCTTTCAGCCTCAGCGGGGCTATGGCTGCGTCCATGTACTTCGTAAAAGTGCGGGGTGCCAGGGATAAACCGAATGGCAGAACTGTGTATTGATAAGCCTGACCCTCGAAGGCGAATCTCAAGAATGGCCTGTGACGGGGCGCTATCTTAATGTGAAAGTATGCGTCTTTCTGGTCGACCGTGAAAAACCAATCCCCCGGGCGAATGTGCGCGAGGATTTGTTTCACTGTCAGCATCTTGAACGAGCGTGTCATAAGCGCTTTGTTCAGATGTCTGAGGTCTAGGATGGGCCGGAGGCCACCATCCTTTTTTGGAACGAGAAAGTAACGACTGTAAAAGCCTGACTCGCTTTGAGTCGGGTGCACGGTTTCCACCGCTCCCTTCTCTAACAGTTTCGATACCTCGGCGCGGAGCACGTGACTCACGCTGCCTTTCACTGAGGTCTCGACCACGGCACGAAAGCGCGGGGGTCTGCGAGCGAACTGTAGCGAGTAACCTCGTTTTATTATGTTCAACACCCAATCTGATATACTGGGGATGGCCTGCCAGGCCTGGGCCCGTGAAGCCAGGGGTTGAATTTGGATCGGGGGCGGGCCGCTTAGTGATAGGGACCCGGTAACCCTTATGTTTTGTGCTTGCAACACTGTGGGGATAGTGTTTATGTTTGGCGGCGTGCACTGTGTAGTGGGCGCGCGCATTACATTTTTGCGGGTTGAGGGGGCGGCGTTTTGCGGCGGCTAGAGGAAGAGCTGGAGCGTTTGGGCAGAAAGTGTTTCAAGGCTTGTGACGCTTTCTGAGCCTCGGTGAAACGCTCGGCGAAGCCAACGACCGCCGGACCGAACAAACTTTGTCCACATCCTTCATGTCGGTGAGGTTCAGCCACAAGTGGCGCTCCAGAACGGTCAGGTTGGCCATAGTCCTCCCGATAGCCTGCGCGTTAGCCTTGGTTGCACGCAGGGCTAAATCAGTGGCGCTGCGCAGGTCCCTCAAGATGTCAGAATCAGGAACAGACTCGTCCAGAGAGCGGAGAAGTTTGGCCTGATACACTTGAAGGACAGCCATGGTGTGGAGCGCCGAAGCAGCTTGGCCAGCGGAGGTGTATGCTCGACTGGCGAAAGCTGAGGTGGAGCGACATGGTTTGGAGGGGTGTTGAGCCCTGGTCTGCCATCCTCTGGAGGAGGGCGGACAAAGGTGCGCAGCGACCGCTTCCTCGAGGGGAGGAAAACCCTCGTATCCTTTTTCTTTAGCGCCGTCAACAGAGGAGAGCGCTGAGGAAAAGGCAGACTTAGCACGCGACGAGTAGGGGGCTTTCCAAGCCTTCGTCATCTCGTCGTGAACCTCCGGGAAGAAGGGGGCGGGCTTTTGAGGAGAGGAAAGGTGACGACTTTGTAGGTACCACTCGTCCAGCCTACTCCGTGGTGCTTCAGTTGGGTGGGACCACTCGAGCCCGAGGTCCTCCACGGCCTTAGTGAGCACCCGGACCATCTCCGAGTCAAAGCTGGCTTTGGCGTTAGTGGCAGTCTGCGTCGAAGTGGGCTCCGAGACAGAGTCTGACCACTCGCTGCCAGATGCAGCCAGTGAAAGGCTGTCCTCCCCCTCTTCTTCGTCACCTACTGGTCCACCGAAAGAGACGGAACAGGCCACTGCAGGTGAGGGGCGCTGTTTCTCCTGGGTGAACTTCACCGGCGAGAGCGAGGCACGTGGAGAGGTACTCGGCGTGCAGTCGCTCGGACGCTCAGGTGGCCTCTGGTCGCGACGCTTCTTTTTGCGCGGTCCGAGGAGCGTGGTCGGGGCGAAGACATTGAAGCTGGCGAGGCGAGCCCGAAGGGTCTGCAGAGCCATCTCGTCGCACTCGGGGCAGCCGCCCTCGTTGAGTGCAGTCTCAGCGTGGTCGCGTCCGAGGCATGCCACACAGATAATGTGGCGGTCGCCGCCGAGGAGAGGTGCTCGGCACGAGGCGCAGGAAAAGCGAGGCATTTGTATCAAAGCTCACGCTCTTTTTTAAGTGAGTTGCAGCGGCAACACACACACAAAATAACACAGAGAGAGAATAAAGGATATTCGCCGGATGGCGCAGCTGGAACGGCAGGCGGCTGAAGGCGGAGACCAAGCGGGAATCCGACGTCCTCAGGGCTGCAGAGAAGTTCCGCTGAGTGCTGTTCGACGGCGGGGCTTCACTTCCGGAGGTCAACGAAGGTATCGCTGAAGGAGATTAAATCTGATTTCCTATGGCAAAACAAGGTCTTTTATAGCCTTAGATATGCTAATTCTAGAGACCTTGTTCGGCGGGAATTCTAGTAACCCCTATTGGTTCGCTCTCTGCCGCCTCGCCATAGGTTCATGCAGTTCCCACTGCACAGCCAATCAGCGCGCAGCTCGTGCTGGTCTATCGGCTGTGCAGCGGCACTGCGTTTTACATAGACACTTTATGGAATAAAGTTTTTGCTTCATATTCTCGAGAAAAGGAGTTTTCCCATACGCAATACGAGAGACCTCTCGAAAGGGAACACTGTTATTTTACAGATTATTACAATAAAAAAAAAAATTCAATAAAGTGTTAAATTCACAGTTTTATTTTGGAAGACAAAATACAGTCTGTAAAACAATACATAATGCATTTCAAATACAGATAACAGTGGAACAGTTTCATCAAATTTTTAAAGTTGAATAAAATTTCAAACTGAAAAAAAAATACAAAACTGATACATTTACAAGAATGTCACGGATTCACTATTGATTCTAAAACTTGTAAACAGATGTAAATTTATGTAAACAAATTCTTCAGAGCCCCCAGGAGGAACGGAAAAACTAAAATTTGCATTTATCTTGTAAGTTAGGGTTACTAATATCATGATGAGGTCATGATTTCACCTTATAACAAAATAACAAATTGTGCCATTGTCACAGGGTGTTTTGGTGATGGTTCATGTTCATTGTTCTTGGTTCTGTTTTCAGTTTATGTTCATGGTTATGTTTGAGTTTGTCATGTTCACAGTCTTGTCGTGCACTTCCTGGTCTTGTCATGTGACTCCCATGCCCTCATGTGATCTTGTGTCTTGTCCTGTCATTGGTTCATTGTCTCATCACTGTTCACAGGTGTCACTTGTCTTGTCATTAGTGTGTGTGTATTTTATGCTGCCTTCACGTGCTATCGGAATTATCGTAAATACGAGTTTCCTAGGTAAAAATTGCACATGAACGCCCTCTGATGTCGTGTTTACCACTGGGAAGTTCGGAAATAATTTTGATACCCCAATTCCCGAGATGGGCGTGTCATAAGCTTTAAACATGGTGGCGGGGAGAACTGGACTGCTGTGGCAGGTCCAAAACAGCTTGGTCGTCAAATCAAATCAAAATCAAATCAAATCACTTTATTGTCACACAGCCATGTACACAAGTGCAACAGCAGGTGAAATTCTTGGTGCAGTTCCGAGCAACATAGCAGTCATGACATGTACAACATTTAAAGCAGCATCAGATTACACATCTGATGCGCCCACAATTACTCACAGCACAGTAAAACACTACAATAAATAATTTACACAATGTGAGTGTAGTTCTCACAGCTTTAACCAATATACACATACTTACAATATACATATACTTTAAACAATATACACTAAACATACATTAAACAGTATACATTAAGCTATAATAATAATAATATACAATGTACAGTATCCATTATTATTCACAGTAGAGATCCAATGTACAATAGGTGCTATATGATAAATGATAAATAATAAATTATAATAAATGTGTATATAATGTGTGTGTATCTACAGTGGGTTGTGCTGAGTGATATTCTGTCCAGTGTGTGTTATGATCCTGATGGGTCAAGAGTTAAGGAGTCTGATTGTTTGTGGGAAGAAGCTGTTCTGGAGTCGGCTGGTGCGTGTTCTGATGCTGCGGTACCGTCTGCCTGATGGCAGCAGTGAGAGCAGCCCATGGCTCGGGTGGCTAGAGTCTCTGATGATCCTCTGAGCTCTCTTCACACACCGCCTGGCGTAAATGTCCTGGAGGGAGGGAAGCTCACCTCCGATGATGCAGCTGGCCGTGCGCACTACCCTTTGCAGGGCTTTGCGGCTGCGGGCGGTACTGTTGCCGTACCAGGTGGTGATGCAGCCAGTCAGCAGGCTCTCTATGGTGCTGCTGTAGAACCGTGTGAGGATGTGGCGGCTCATTCCAAACCTCCTCAGCCGTCGCAGAAAGAAAAGGCGCTGATGAGCCTTCTTCACAACGGCCTCGGAGTGGACGGACCATGAGAGTTCCTCTGTGATGTGGACACCGAGGAACTTGAAGCTGCTGACTCTCTCCACCGGTGCTCCATCGATGGTGATGGGGCGGTGTTCTCTCTCATTCCTCCTGAAGTCGACCACCAGCTCCTTGGTCTTGCTGACGTTGAGGGAGAGGTTGTGCTCCTGACACCACCGTGTCAGAGTGTGTACCTCCTCTCTGTAGGCCGTTTCATCATTGTCAGTGATGAGACCTACCACCGTCGTATCGTCAGCAAACTTGATGATGGTGTTGGAGCTGTGGGTTGCCACACAGTCATGTGTGTACAAGGAGTACAGGAGTGGGCTGAGAACACAGCCCTGAGGGGCTCCAGTGTTGAGAGTCAGTGGTGAGGAGATGTTACTGCCCATTCTGACCACCTGGCGTCTGTTTGACAGGAAGTCCAGGATCCAGCTGCATAACAGGCTGTTTAAGCCGAGAGCCCGGAGTTTAATGTCAAGTATGGAGGGCACAATGGTGTTGAATGCTGAGCTGTAGTCTACAAACAGCATTCTCACATATGTGTTCCTCTTTTCCAGGTGGGAGAGAGCAGTGTGAATAGTGGATGAAATGGCATCATCAGTGGAGCGGTTTTTGCGGTATGCAAACTGCAGTGGGTCCAGTGAGGGGGGGAGAACAGAGCAGATGTGGTCTCTGACTAGTCTCTCAAAGCATTTGCTGATGATGGGGGTCAGAGCAACAGGACGCCAGTCGTTTAAGCAGAGTGTTTTTGACTGCTTAGGTACAGGAACAATGGTGGACGTTTTGAAGCATGTGGGGACCACAGACAGGGAGAGGGACAGGTTGAAAATGTCCGTGAAAACTCCAGCCAGTTGGCGCGCGCACGCTCTGATGACGCGGCCGGGAATCCCGTCTGGACCCGCGGCTTTACGGACGTTCACCCGCCGGAAGGATCGGGTTACATCCGCTTCAGATACGGAGAGTGCACTAACCTCTGTATCTTCAGCCGCGAGCTCTCTCTCCGCGAGGGCGGTGTTTGTTCCCTCAAAGCGAGCATAAAAGGTGTTGAGCTCGTCCGGGAGAGAGGCAGCGGTGTTCACGGTGGAGTTTGAGTTCCTTTTATAGTCTGTGATGATGTTAATTCCCCGCCACATGCTTCTGGAGTCGGTGGTGTTGAACTGTCCTTCAATCTTGTCCCTGTACTGGCGTTTTGCTGCTTTGATTGTTTTCCGGAGGGCATAACTTGCTTGTTTATGCTCCTCCGCATTACCGGAGTTAAAGGTGAGGGACCGCGCATTGAGTGCCGCGCGAACATCCCCATTTATCCACGGCTTCTGGTTTGGGTACAGCCGAATTGTTTTGGTCGGAACAACGTCATCTACGCACTTCCTGATGAAACACTGTCTTGTCTTGACATTAACGTAGTACATATTTACATGTGAGTAATCATATGAAGTGTATTGTATGTTTGGTACACAGCGAAAATAGCCTGCATTTGACTGAAATTACAGAATCAGCAGAAAGCGGACTATGTGGAATGTTTATGGTTGTCGGTGCATGGAGACTACAAATGATGATGGTTTTAATAAGACTTTCCCAATAAATAGGCAAGAATAACCTGGTGTCCACCATGATTCCTGTTCACTCCGACAACAAAGCACTTGAATGCAACAAGCTCGTAATCACGACTTCTAAAGTGGGAATTAGGACATTTCCGATAGCACGTGAAGGCAGCATAAGCCCTCATGTTTGCCATGTGTCTTGGTCAAGTATTGAATGTTGTAACCCGCTGTTGGTGAGTTTTGTTATAGTCAAGTCAAGTGAAGTCTTTGTTTTATGTTTGGATTATGTTTGAAATAAAACTGCACATGGGTCCTTCAACTTGCCTCCAGTGGATAACCTCGTTACAGCCATTTACTGTTTTGTATTTACTTTGTTTTTTCCAAATAAGTTTTATATTGTTTTTCTCTATATTCAACTGAACCCAGAGGGCACCATTTAGCTCTGATAATATATGTGGACAAACTTTTACCTTTTAATTCAGAATCCAAGCTATATAGTGTGATAAGAAATATAAATCAAAACATACAACAGGTCCATGATTCTGCACCAGAAGGGACAGACACAGCAGATAATGAGCAATCCTTTTACAAATCTCCAATAATCAGCTGGATCTGTAAAAGAAAGAAAGAAAAAGACATTGATTCACTGAAAAGTCCTTAAAAATGGAGGATTTTGTTTTTGTACCTTTCCTTTAAACAACATTTGGCATTGAGATATTCTGGCTATATGAACACAGAGTCTGCTCAGCTTTGAGATGGTTATTGGTAATTATTGTCCATAAAATTTGGTCCAATGTAGCTTGGTTACCAACATTATTCAAAATATTTAGTTTGACAGAAGAAAGTCATACAAGTTTGATGAGACATGAGGGTGAGAAAACGATGAGGGAGTTTTAATTTTGAGTGAGATATGCTTTTAAACTCAAGAAGGTACGTTTGAACCAGAGTTGTGCCTTGGTGCTGAGTTACCTGTGTTCACATTTCCACACACATAAGGGTATCGTAACAGTATTAATGTTGGCTATGACATGAATACTCACTTCCTCTGAAGATCATGTGGCAGATTTTCCTTCCCAAAACTTCTGGATCATGAGGGGGAAAGAAACACACACACACACACACACACACACACACACACACACACACACACACACACACACACACACACACACACACACACACACACACACACACACACACACACACACACACACACACACACACAAATGAATATTAATTTGTTTGATAAAACATTATTAATTATCAACTTACTGACAGAGACATGGACTTGCAAAATGTACTCACCATGTCCATACAAAAACTTCACAGTAGATCCAAAATCCTGGTTTGCCTATAATTCTTCAGAGTCCAAGGATGGTGGATTCCTGTCCTCTCTGTCGAACGAGTGTACATGACAGTGTTCTCAGATTACTCATTCCAAAGCTCCTTTACTTTTTATGACAAGCTTGATCTTAAAACTAGCTGACAGTAGGGATGGCCATTATGACCATATTATTCTACATACATGAGAAATTTTATTTCACAATAACGATATTACAATATAGTTATTTTATAGATATTTTATAAAGAAATACTACGGAATAATACTGCTTAGTCTTCACTGTATGATATTATATGCATTAATATCACTTGATTCTTAAAAACGCAGAAGGTCTTCTCTAGTCTTTTGTTGTTTGATTCAAATTATGAGACGGCAGTTTATTAAGCTGCTGCCCCTTTAAGAACGAATGCACAATGACACGCATCCGGGTTTCCCCACGACACGTTAACTTGAACTGTTTAACTCTAACGTTACTTCAAACATAACTGACTGTTTAAATCAAGTGAATACCTCACATTACAGGGATTTTGAGATAATTGTGTGCATTTTACAGAAAGGATAATTGATTTCGGGATCGCATGTTGTCTGAGAGAGGCGGCTTACTCTTTATTCTTCAATCATGCATGTTTCTTTATCAAAATGTCAATAACTTTAAGTAACATTAGTACAGTGCTACGCGGATATATTTACATTCCGCGATATAAAAAGGTAACATAATTGCAACATCTCTAAGGAGTTGATAGACACTATCATCGTCATAGCGCCCAGCCCTAGCTTAACAGTATTACAACATAACAAAACACAGAAACAGAATATTTAAGTTATTCGCGATTAGCATATCACTTCAATGCACTATATATTGATGTGACAGTAGAAAAAATATAAAGGTATTTATTTACCTTCTGCATTCTGTTGTCCACCATTGGTAACTTAAATGTCTATTCATATCCATGTTTCTCGTTCTCAGTCGACATCCCACAATCAAAATTCGTCCAAAATAAGATTTTAACAGATGTAAAATGATCCATGTGATGCCATTAATGGACCAACGAAGCAGCCCTGTTGCAGATTAGAAGACGCGGGTGTATTTTCAAATTTGATCAGTAGAAGGCGCGCACAGTTGTCATTGGCCAGATTTCTAGATGACGTTCAGATTGACCAATCACGCTCAAGTGAACACGGAAAGACAGCAAATAGAGTGCCGAAGTTATGACGTCACTTTGTAGGCCAAAACGCGGAAGTGAGTTAGCATTTTAGCACTTCTGGTTCCCTCGCCCTAAAGTCTATGGGTTTTTTGAATGGGTTTTTGCTAAATCGCCTGAAATAAGGTCTGTGGTTAACAAAGCCTCTAAATATTTTCACGTTTTGATCTATGACATAAAACACATTAGTTAAAACCTGCTTGTGATTTTTTAAAACTTTATTGTGTCTTAAAAACGGTGGTTGCTAACAAGTTGCTAAAAGGGACTACATCCTTTGGCGGGGACTTTAGACGTCATCGTGACAAACAGGAAATCTCTCACTAGCCCGCGTTTCAGCATCACTTATGAAGAACTTATGTGGCGTGAATAAATTGCGCTATTTGCGCAAAGTTGGATGCTTGAACATTTGAGTTTACTCGCTTCATTCGCGTGGGACATTAACTGCACAACAGACGTGAATTCGCGTCATAGGAGGGGCTTCTGCCAGCGGCTCGTCTCGTTGAGAAATGTCTGACATGGGCTGTGTTCACACGTCTTTTTTTGTTAAAATCTACTGTTAATGTGTGACAAAACGTAGTTTTAAGACTTTTTCAGACGATAATGTAGTTGTGTAAAGTTCAAATCTGTGGTTTATTTATAAGAAGAGTGCCTATTTGAACATTTTATCTGGCGTTTTCGGAGTTGTGAGCTCCAGTGGATCAGCCGCGCTCCGCGCTTGTTTAGCCGGCGAGAGTAGACTTTCCTTGGCTAGTCCTTCTGCCATCTGCCGCTGGCTCTGATGTCTCTGTGGCGTCTCCAGCTATAATTCATCTTTTAATATAATATAATATAATATAATTTGTTCCCTGGTAATTCGTTTAGGCTGAGGGCAAAGTGAAGTTGCATTACTTTTTTATTTTAGGCTATTTAACTTTGCGTTACCGTTGTAGCCGACTAGCACTGACTTTGAATGTTTGACTGAATTGTTTGCTTTATTTAATGTATAGCTTATTATACCTTTTACTTATACTTTTGTATTATTGATCATACATAAACTTGCATTTAACAAAAAGAGACTGGGTTGTGTTTCATGTCATTTAATGTTATCACAGTGATAATCATATTGTCTGAAAAAACATTAACAAAAGATAAATCTCAGAGAGGCACGCATAAACAAAATTAGTTTCTAACATTTTTGGAAAAAACGAATGGCCAATATTTCTCATGAAAAAGTGGATAAGTGTTCGTACACAGCGCAGATCATAATGAGCGAGCGTGTTTTTTAAATAAAGTTTGAGGAAGCTTGATGATGACGTTGATCCGCGACCATGGTGTGCTGTAGTACATTTATAGCCTACCGTTAGCATTTTATATCTGACGGCTTTATTTAGGCTTCAAAATTTATACATTTTGGATTAATTTGTAAAGATTATCTTGATAGACAAAACGTGTAAGGGTCATAACTCTTTGTTGAACACAGATCTTATTTTTTGCGATTTTCCAAAAGGCTATGGGGTAAATGCATGGCTTTTCGATCGAGGGAACCCATGCCGCTTACTTCCAGGTTGGCCTACAAAGTGACGTCATAACTTCGGCACTCTATAACCTTGCAAATAATAATGTTTGTTTTAAACTACAGTTAGCAAATGTGTATATTTATTTTTATTTGCTGTTATATTTAAATAATTGGTCAAGTGGTGTTTTGTGGTGTGGGCAGAGGCTTGAAAGTTTCAACCTGGAGAGCAGTGCAGATTTGTACTCTTTAAAAATAGATTATTGTTTGATATTTATGTAACCCAGTACATTAATTTGGGTCACTAGTATTTATAATTAGTATTGGTTTATTTATATCGCTATGAAACTAATAGTAAGTGAAGAATAAGAAATAAATTGTATTTATTTTATTAAAAATAATTCAAAGAATAGAAAAAAAAGTTTCTGAATTGATTTCTGATTGGTGGGGTGAAAGGTTAGCTCCACCCCCAATTGAGAAAAAGTTTCCAGAAAAAAGATTGGTATCAAGATGAGATGAGACCGGAGATAAGAGAGATTGTGAACGACAAAAGTGATATTAAATCAATTGAGTGAGTTAAGAAAGAATAAACAGTGATAATTTAGCAATAAATTATTAATAAGCACAGTAGATTTATGTGTTATTAGTTCTTAGAGAGCTCGCGTGTGAGAAGTACTTTGTAAAAACTGAACGCGCCGTGCAAGACCCATACTGAAGCAATAGGAGGATTTTTCGAATCTTTCCTTTGGAGAATTGCTTTTCTTTTGTTTCTTGATTTATATTTCTCCTTGGTGAGTACTATTTTCTTCATGAGAAGTGTGTTTAATTAATGAGAATATGGTTTTTGCATTTACATTTACATTTACATTTAGTCATTTAGCAGACGCTTTTATCCAAAGCGACTTACAAATGGGGGCAATAGAAGCAGCTAGAGCAGTCGAAGGGCAACAATATCAGCAATATGTAAGTGCTGTAACAAGTCTCAGTTAGTCTAGCACAGAAGTATACAAAATTTTTTTTTTTTTTTTTTTTTTTTTTTTATAAATTAGACAGACAGACAATGAATAGAATGATAAGTGCTATTCTCGATCGGTCAGGTGTTGCTGGAAAAGATGTGTCTTTAGACGTTTTTTGAAAATGGCTACAGACTCGGCCGCACGAATTGAGATAGGCAGGTCATTCCACCAGGTGGGAACGGTCCAGGAAAAGGTCCGTGACAGCGATTTCATGCCTCTCTGGTATGGCACCACAATACTACTATATTACTATTTTTGCAATAGTAATATGAACAATGCATCGGTAAAGTGGGTGGTAATGTGAAAAAATGTTGACAATGTTTTATAATATACTATGTGATTGTATGTAGTTACATTAGATAATGCAGAGACGTATTATTTTGTGAGATTGTGTATTTTTCTCCATTGGGAAGTGTGTGCCATGCGGTGCTAGCTTGCTAGCCCTGTATATAGATTGTGTTTGTCAAGCACATGGTGATTAGCATGCATATGTTGTGTATATTTAAATGATTGAAGGGAGTCATATTGATTGTTTAAAAAGGTTTATTTGATTAAGATACTAATAATTGTGTTTGGCTTTGTTTTTCAAGGCCGTTTTTTTTGTTTTGGTGTATTTGATCTAAATTCTCTGTTGAGAGTTCCTGTATTGCTGCTGAGATTCCGTTCCGATCCCGAGATCTCTGTCCTGCTGTGGATTTCCCATCCCTGGTTGGACTGGCGAGCCATCCCATCCTTTCGTCCCTGGAAACCTGTAAAAAGAGTTGTGAGAAACAAAGTTTCTGAGTGGGTAGGAGAGAACTACACACATTGCATATTTTCCAATTTACCTGGATTTTCCTGAAGACAAAAATTCAAGTTTTTTTCTTCTTCATGGACTGAACTGTTTCCATTTTGATGAACATTCTTATTTCTTATTTTTGCAATTGAGACAATTGTTTAATCTGAAATTGAAATATGGAAGTTGAGATTTAGAAAAGTGACATTGGGGAATTTTGATTGTGTTTTTCTGGTATATGTCATTTAATTGAAATTCTGCATATTTCTGTCATTTAATTGTTTTATTTTATTTTATTTCTATAATTATTCTAACAACCAACAAAGAGAGAAAATATACTTATCTTTTATTTAATTAATTGCAGTCCAGTAGTCTGAGTGATTTATTCATTTGAATTTATTATCACTGTAGATTTTGCTAGTTTTGCTTAAGTGAGTCAATCCGTGAAAAAATGTTGACAATGTTTTATAATATACTATGTGATTGTATGTAGTTACATTAGATAATGCAGAGACGTATTATTTTGTGAGATTGTGTATTTTTCTCCATTGGGAAGTGTGTGCCATGCGGTGCTAGCTTGCTAGCCCTGTATATAGATTGTGTTTGTCAAGCACATGGTGATTAGCATGCATATGTTGTGTATATTTAAATGATTGAAGGGAGTCATATTGATTGTTTAAAAAGGTTTATTTGATTAAGATACTAATAATTGTGTTTGGCTTTGTTTTTCAAGGCCGTTTTTTTTGTTTTGGTGTATTTGATCTAAATTCTCTGTTGAGAGTTCCTGTATTGCTGCTGAGATTCCGTTCCGATCCCGAGATCTCTGTCCTGCTGTGGATTTCCCATCCCTGGTTGGACTGGCGAGCCATCCCATCCTTTCGTCCCTGGAAACCTGTAAAAAGAGTTGTGAGAAACAAAGTTTCTGAGTGGGTAGGAGAGAACTACACACATTGCATATTTTCCAATTTACCTGGATTTTCCTGAAGACAAAAATTCAAGTTTTTTTCTTCTTCATGGACTGAACTGTTTCCATTTTGATGAACATTCTTATTTCTTATTTTTGCAATTGAGACAATTGTTTAATCTGAAATTGAAATATGGAAGTTGAGATTTAGAAAAGTGACATTGGGGAATTTTGATTGTGTTTTTCTGGTATATGTCATTTAATTGAAATTCTGCATATTTCTGTCATTTAATTGTTTTATTTTATTTTATTTCTATAATTATTCTAACAACCAACAAAGAGAGAAAATATACTTATCTTTTATTTAATTAATTGCAGTCCAGTAGTCTGAGTGATTTATTCATTTGAATTTATTATCACTGTAGATTTTGCTAGTTTTGCTTAAGTGAGTCAATCCGAAAATCTTCTGAGTCTGGTCCATAATCTGAAATTGTGAAATCTAGAACCCGAGCCACGCGCTACACACAAAAGTTGGCGAGCCAGCCAGGAGCGAAATTACAGCAAGGTATATAGGTAATAAAACAACTTGATAATCACAAATAGACAATAGTTTAAGAGAAAAAAAAAATGTAAGCCCGCTTGCTCAGAAGAATAACAGTTAAACAGACAGAAATGGAAGTAGTGAAACGTGAAGACATTAATGTCCGGAGAGCAGTCATTGTAAGTGGTTTAACCCTTTCTGACTCAGATTTAGAGATAGAAGACTGCCTGCTAAAATATGGGTCCATCAAACGCAACGTAATCAATGACGATCCCAAGTCAGAGTATCACCACAGTGCTATTGTGGAATTCTCACTCGAGTCTGCCATGCACAATTTAGAAGCCTCACTGCCCTTGGTTATCAGAAGCACACTAGATGCTAATGCTGTGTTCCAGGTACGCAGCCTGAGTAGTGTGTACACCTCTGAAACGGGTGGAAACATCACTGAAGAGTACCTGGAAGGATTGAAGGCCATCGCCAGAGGCAGTGGAAGAACTGTGCAGGAAGTGCTCCAGTGCGAGCTGCAGAATATATCTGTGTTGATGTTTCCAGAAAATGAACAGCCTGCAGATGACAGTGGAGTGCGAGTGAGTACCCCCACAAATTTGAATCCGGAATGTCGATTATCTGTTAATGCGCAACAGGGACAAATAGAAACAGCTGCACTACCCTCACCAGAGATCTTACCATTATTGAATGTTCCAACGCAAGAACCTGAAAACCCAGCCAAGGGGAGCACCCTGGCACAGTCCTCTCATAACATACGGAGTTCTGATGCCAGTGTTGCAGAGACTATGTCCTTGAACCTACCTGTTAGTTCTTTGAGTCCACCAGGAATCCAACGAGTAGTGATGGAGTATGTGGTAAAGACCAGTGAATCCTTGTCCTCTTCGCATGCTACTTTCAGACTGAAATCCTTTTCAGGAAGAATCCCTCGTCCAAGCCATGAACCAGACTTCGACACCTGGCGTGTGAGTGTGGATTTCCTACTGAATGACAAGTCTCTCTCTGATTTACACAAGACTGGGAAGATTCTCGACAGCCTACTGCCTCCAGCCTCGGATGTCGTCAAACACATCGGTCCATATGCCCTGCCACTAGAGTGTTTGGAACCGTTGGAATCTGTATATGGCTCAGTGGAAGATGCAGATGAATTGTTTGCGAAGTTCATTGGCACCTTGCAAAATCAAGGGGAAAAATCATCCACCTACCTTCACCGTCTTCATGTAATGCTGAGTGTTGCAATTAGACGAGGTGGTATTGCTGAAGCTGAACGGAACCGTTGCCTTCTCAAGCTATTTTGCAGAGGTTGCTGGGACAACAGCCTAATCACTGAGTTGCAGCTGGAAGGAAAGAGTCACATCCCCATCTTTCGCTGAGTTGGTAGTTCTCATACGTACTGCAGAGGACAAACAGACTTTAAAAGAAGAAAGGATGAGGAAGCATCTCGGACTAACCAGACATTCTACTGTTCCAAATAAATTACGAACAGCGACCCATCAACAGGTTGTGTGCTGCAGTGATGTATCTGAAGATTCCACTGACAAGGTGCCAGGGCAGTCAAGTGAAAACCCGAAGTCAGCCAAGTCCAAAAGCAAAGCTGAAAGGTCTGAAGTCAAGACCCTGAAGAAGGATATTGCAAAACTCCAAGCCCAGATCTCCGCGATGAAACCAGAGCCAGTCCGTAAAGGAAAGATCAGTCCTACTGTTGAGGAATTCTCGGAATTGAGGCAAAAGATAGCTGAACTTCAAGCTCATCTTGTCCCAAAAGTGCAGAGAGAATATCGAGAGTCTCCGGTTTTGAACACAGTTCCTGAAAAGTACCGACCAAAGCCGATGGAACCTGAGATGGATAGAAATTCAAGACACACATGGCAACCGCACGGCAGACCCCGTCCCGGTTATTGTTTCCATTGTGGAGAGGATGGACATCGCGCCGTTAACTGCAAAAATAACCCAAACCCTCTCAAAGTTCAAGAGAAACGCCATGAGTTAAGAGAGCGACAAATCAAATGGGATCTGCAGAACCTCCCTCATCCTGTGCAGTTAAACTGAAATCCATCTCAGTTGCGGGGCGAACAGAGACGGGAAGACGAGAACAATGCCCTAAGAAGAGTGAATATCTGTTACAGCAGCATGCACATGAATCTCTATGTCATGAATTACCTACCGGATTAGTAGGGACCAGGTGCACCACCAGGATTCAAATTAAAGGGAGGGAAGTGAACTGCCTTCTGGATACCGGGTCGCAGGTGACAACCATTCCCAAGTCATACTATGATAAACACCTGTGCAAGCACCCCATGAAATCCTTGGAGCATCTTCTTGAAGTAGAGGGAGCCAACGGACAAGCCGTACCCTATTTGGGTTATGTCGAGCTCAACTTAAAGTTTCCTGGGGGTAGAAGCCGAGGTCCCGACGCTAGCTCTGATAGTCCCAGACCTGGCAAACATACCACAGATTCTAATTGGTACCAATTCCCTTGATGTGTTGTATGCCAATTGCACTCAAGGGGGTACGGGTGCTATCAAGTCACTTTGTTATGGCTATCAAGCTGTGATAAATGTGCTGCAGAAGAGGAAATTGCACGCTTCCAGTGGAACTGTGGGGTGTGTGAAGTTGAAAGGGAATCAACAAGAAGTCGTACCGGCAGGGTGCACTGTAGTTCTGGATGGACTAGTCCAGGTGAGAGGTCCTCTTTTTGAAAAATGGGTCGTAGTGGAGCCGCCCACCACAGTTTCCTTACCTGGTGGTCTTATGGTGGCAAGTTGTCTGCACAGCCTACCTTCAAGGCAACGCTTCGCTCAATTGCCAGTAGTAGTAAAGAATGACACCCAAACTGATCTAGTAATTCCCTCGAAGGCTGTGATAGCTGAAATCCACGCAGTCCAGCGAGTCATGGACAAAGATTCTTCTAAAGCGGAAGCGGATACTGGAAATGAGAAGACAGAGCCACCTCTGTCAAAGATTCCAATTCACTTTGGAGAGTCTCCATTAACGCCAGAGTGGAAAGCGAGAATAACATCACTGTTGAATTCGATGCCTGATGTCTTTGCATTACACGATCTGGACTACGGACATACCGACCATTTAAAACACAGAATAAAGCTCAGTGATGAGACACCATTCAAGTACAGAGCCAGACCAAGTCACCCTCAAGATGTGGATGCAGTCAGGAAACATCTGCAAGAACTTCTTGAAGCCGGCGTTATCAGAGAATCAGAATCCCCATTCTCATCTCCCATAGTTGTGGTACGAAAGAAGAACAACTCTGTGTGATTATGTATAGATTTCAGGAAATTAAACTCTCAGACAATAAAGGATGCATACGCCTTTCCTAACCTGGAAGAAGCTTTCTCAGTCTTGACCGGATCAAAATGGTTTTCAGTCCTTGACCTAAAGTCGGGCTATTATCAAATTGAAATGGAAGAGTCTGATAAACAGAAGACTGCTTTTGTATGCCCAATAGGATTCTGGGAGTTTAACAGGATGCCACAAGGGATAACGAATGCACCTAGTACGTTTCAAAGGTTGATGGAACGTTGTATGGGAGATCTCAATCGGAAAGAAGTGCTGGTGTTTAATGACGATTTAATAGTTTTTTTGAGAACTTTGGAAGAACATGAAGCTCGTTTGAAAGAAGTGCTCAAAAGGTTGCGTGAGTTCAAGTTAAAGCTTTCACCTGAGAAGTGCAAGTTCTGCCAAACCTCTGTCAAGTACTTAGGCCACATAGTTTCGCGGAGTGGAGTTGAAACTGATCCAGCAAAAGTGGAAGCCCTCAAAACCTAGCCAAGGCCGAAAAAGCTTAAGGAGCTCAGAGCTTTCCTTGGATTCTCTGGTTATTACCGAAGGTTTGTGCAAAATTACTCGAAAATTGTGAAGCCTCTTAATGATCTCACTGCTGGGTATCCTCCGTTACAGAAAGGTCTCAAGAAAAAGACAGATGAAGCAAAACAGTATTTCAGTCCGAAGGAACAGTTTGGTGAAAGATGGACCCCAGAATGTCAAAGGGCCTTTGATGATGTCATTACAAAAGTCACTTCTGCTCCAGTATTGGGGTTTGCCGACCCCAAACTCCCGTATGTATTGCACACGGACGCCAGTACCACCGGGCTTGGTGCAGCATTATACCAAGAGCAAGATGGACAGATGAGAGTCATCGGATATGCAAGTCGAGGACTTACCAGGAGTGAAGTAAGGTACCCTGCCCACAAATTGGAGTTCTTGGCATTGAAATGGGCTGTGACCGCTAAATTCAATGATTATTTATATGGGACTACTTTTACTGTGATAACCGACAGCAACCCATTGACTTACATCTTGTCTTCTGCCAAGTTAGATGCCACCAGTTATAGGTGGTTGTCAAGTCTGTCAACATTCGCATTTAAGATACCGTACCGAGCTGGAAGTAGGAACTAGGATGCAGACGGGCTATCCCTAAGAGAACAGGAGGAAGTTCCAGATGACCTGGAAACACAAAAAGAAATGGAAAGGATTAGACAATTTACCCACCAACACCTAACCGAAGACACATCGCAGGTCGTTTCTGCCGAAGCCGTAGAAGCTATCTGTGAACGTCATCATCTTGGTCAATTGAATGGTCAGCCTGAATCCTTTCATCTTCCAGTGACTTTAGTAGAATCCCTTGCTATAGATGTGGACGCTTTACCACAAGCTTTCCAACAAGAGGGTACTTGGCAATGTTCAGAGATTTCCCATTTGTTTGAAGAAGAACTACGAAGAAGACAGAATGGATTCGGAAATTGAAGTAGTTATCAGACAGTTGGAATTAAATGACAAGCCCTGTTTCAAGACCAGTCCACCTGAATTAGTTCCATGGTTCAAAGAGTGGAGCCGGTTGGAGTTGATAAATGGAGTACTTTTCCGGAGAATTCAAAAGCAAGGAGTTTCGTCGTACCAGCTAGCATTACCTGCTTATTTTCATTCTACTGTCTTAAGGGAGCTCCATGATGAAATGGGTCACATGGGTATCGAACGGACTCTCGATCTTGTACGATCAAGGTTCTTCTGGCCTAAAATGGCTGCAGCAGTAGAAAAGAAGGTCAAAACCTGTGAGCGTTGTGTTCGACGAAAGACTCTGCCAGAAAAAGCTGCTCCATTGGTCAACATAAAGACTAGCAGACCATTAGAGCTAGTTTGCATGAATTTTCTGTCAGTAGAACCTGACCTGAGTAACACAAAAGATATCCTAGTGATCACTGACCATTTCACTAAATATGCTGTCGCTGTGCCAACGCGGAACCAGAAAGGTCAGACAGTGGCCAAGTGTCTATGGGAAAATTTTCTGGTGCATTACTGGTTCCCAGAAAAGCTTCACAGTGATCAAGGCACTGATTTTGAGTCTCGCACAATTAAGGAACTGTGTAAATGTGCTGGGATATCCAAGACTAGAACTACCCCATATCACCCGAGAGGTAATCCAGTTGAACGTTTCAATCAAACACTGCTACAAATGTTGGGAACTTTGAGCAACAAAGAAAAGTCAAAATGGAAAGATTATGTCAAACCCCTTGTCCATGCCTATAATTGCACTAAGAGTGATGTGACTGGATTCTCCCCTTACGAACTAATGTTTGGGAGACAACCACGACTACCGGTTGACCTGGCGTTTGGGTTGCCAGTTGATGGTCCATCTGAATCCCATTCTCAGTACGTACAAGGTCTCAGGAAGCGACTTGAAGAAAGCTACAAGGTTGCAATGACAAATGCTGAAAAGGTAGCAGGACGAAACAAGAGGAGGTATGACAAGCGTGTTACTGCCTCTACCCTGGAAGTTGGTGACCGAGTATTGGTGAAAAATGTTCGCCTGAAAGGAAAACATAAGTTGGCGGATAAGTGGGAATCTGATGTTTACCTTGTGATCAAGAAGGCAAGAGACTTGCCTGTTTACACTGTGACTCCAGAAAGAAAGAATGGACCCCTGAGGACTCTGCACAGGGATCTGCTGTTGCCCTGTGGATTCCTGTCGACACCTGATGAGCCTGTTGAGGGGAAGGCAGTTCGCAAACCCAGAACCAGAGCCAGACGTGCTGAAGAATCTAAAGAGTTTGAGAGTGTGAGTGAGAGTTCAGAGTCAGATTATGACCCAGTAGACCAGTATGTTCCTGAAAGGTCTTATGAGGTGGAAACCAGGATTCTTCCAAATCCAGAATTCGTATCTTTAAATGAAGACAGGAGAACAGTCCATTTACCCAGTGTTGAAGCTGTGGCTGAAAAGAAGGAAGAGTGTTCTATCCCAAGAGAGCCTGTGGAAAAGGGGAACTTACTGGATGTGTTTTCCAATGCGCAGATGGATGATCCTTCTATTGCTAAGGAGGCTGCAGAAGAGAGCTCATCGAATATGCCTGCAGTTGAAGTTTCTAATGGGAATGTGATTGAAAGACCTGAAAAAGAAATGGAATTGTAAGACAGCAGATGGTGAGGGAAATCGATCATTTAGAGATTTGCATAGAAGAAGTTTCTTTTCCCCTCAGAGAGGAAGTACTGTTACAGACCATTCTCAAGAACACCCGAGTGAATTAGCTGAAACGGGAGAAAGCCTTCGACGTTCGAAGAGACACTGCAAACCTCCCAAAAGACTTCAATACCCTCAATTGGGTAATCCCCATAGTTTAGTTATCCAATCTTTGCTATCAAGTCTGAGTACTGTGATAACTACCTCTTTGGAAGACCCTTTGAAGTGACCCTGATAGAAATTATCTTAGTATGAGTATGCAGAGGGACCTGCATATATTCAGGAAGGGAGAGTGTAACCCAGTACATTAATTTGGGTCACTAGTATTTATAATTAGTATTGGTTTATTTATATCGTTATGAAACTAATAGTAAGTGAAGAATAAGAAATAAATTGTATTTATTTTATTAAAAATAATTCAAAGAATAGAAAAAAAAGTTTCTGAATTGATTTCTGATTGGTGGGGTGAAAGGTTAGCTCCGCCCCCGGTTGAGAAAAAGTTTCCAGAAAAAAGATTGGTATCAAGATGAGATGAGACCGGAGATAAGAGAGATTGTGAACGACAAAAGTTATATTAAATCAATTGAGTGAGTTAAGAAAGAATAAACAGTGATAATTTAGCAATAAATTATTAATAAGCACAGTAGATTTATGTGTTATTAGTTCTTAGAGAGTTCGCGTGTGAGAAGTGCTTTGTGAAAACTGAACGCGCCGTGCAAGACCCATACTGAAGCAATAGGAGGATTTTTCGAATCTTTCCTTTGGAGAATTGCTTTTCTTTTGTTTCTTGATTTATATTTCTCCTTGGTGAGTACTATTTTCTTCATGAGAAGTGTATTTAATTAATGAGAATATGGTTTTTGCAATAGTAATATGAACAATGCATCGGTAAAGTGGGTGGTAATGTGAAAAAATGTTGACAATGTTTTATAATATACTATGTGATTGTATGTAGTTACATTAGATAATGCAGAGACGTATTATTTTGTGAGATTGTGTATTTTTCTCCATTGGGAAGAGTGTGCCATGCGGTGCTAGCTTGCTAGCCCTGTATATAGATTGTGTTAGTCAAGCACATGGTGATTAGCATGCATATGTTGTGTATATTTAAATGATTGAAGGGAGTCATATTGATTGTTTAAAAAGGTTTATTTGAATAAGATACTAATAATTGTGTTTGGCTTTGTTTTTCAAGGCTGGGTTTTTTTGTTTTGGTGTATTTGATCTAAATTCTCTGTTGAGAGTTCCTGTATTGCTGCTGAGATTCCGTTCCGATCCCGAGATCTCTGTCCTGCTGTGGATTTCCCATCCCTGGTTGGACTGGCGAGCCGTCCCATCCTTTCGTCCCTGGAAACCTGTAAAAAGAGTTGTGAGAAACAAAGTTTCTGAGTGGGTAGGACAGAACTACACACATTGCATATTTTCCAATTTACCTGGATTTTCCTGAAGACAAGAATTCAAGTTTTTTTCTTCTTCATGGACTGAACTGTTTCCATTTTGATGAACATTCTTATTTCGTATTTTTGCAATTGAGACAATTGTTTAATCTGAAATTGGAATATGGAAGTTGAGATTTAGAAAAGTGACATTGGGGAATTTTGATTGTGTTTTTCTGGTATATGTCATTTAATTGAAATTCTGCATATTTCTGTCATTTAATTGTTTTATTTTATTTAATTTCTATAATTATTCTAACAACCAACAAAGAGAGAAAATATACTTATCTTTTATTTAATTAATTGCAGTCCAGTAGTCTGAGTGATTTATTCATTTGAATTTATTATAACTGTAGATTTGCTTAAGTGAGTCGATCCGAAAATCTGGTCCATAATCTGAAATTGTGAAATCTAGAACCCGAGCCACGCGCTACATTTAGTTTCCTATATAGTTTGTCGTATTTGTATCCAGAATTAAAGTTTGAATGTAAAAATACACCTACACTGTAAAAAAAATAATAATTAAAAAAGTCAAATGACTGGCAGCAACGGCTGCCAACCAAAAACATAAAATTAAAGTAAAATATCTTAATTTAAATAAGGATAATAAAATAACAGTTTTCTCTCAAACTTTTAATGTAAATTTACATAACGTTTTTGCACTTTATTGGAATTAAGATATTTTACTTTAATTTTACGTTTTTTGTTTGGCAGCCGTAGCTGCCATTCATTTACGATTTTATTTTTTACAGTGAAACTAATAAGATTTACTTTAAAATTACAAAGAATAATGTTAAATTGTTAGTATGGACATAAACCTTTAATATAATGAGCTAAATATTTTATTACAGATTAGTTCTGTAATTTTACATACATTTGTACGTAATTTAAGAAAACAGAAAAATACTGTATAAATAATACAGTAATTTCCCTGTATAAAATTTTTTGAATGACTGTGATTTGTCATTAATGATAAAATAATGGTCAAGTTGTTAATTTACAGATATTTTTGTAATTTTACATGAATTTGTATGTAATTTATGAAAACAGAAAAATACTGTATAAATAATACAGTCATTTTCCTGTATAAAAATGAGAATTACTGTAATTTGTCATTAATGACATAATCCTTAAAATAACAGTCAAGTTGTTTATTTACAGATATTGTTTGTAATTTTACATAGTTTTAAACAATTCAAAATTACAGGAAAATACTGTAAACAATTTAGAGTTATTTTCCGTAAAATTAGATTTTTTTTTACAGTAAGTTCTATGTGTTTCCTCCTTTACATAAATTTTTTTTTACTAATTTGATATCCTCCAGGACAACACCCGGCTATTTTTTTGTCTATATCCAAAGTTTTTCCATACTATCCAGGGGTTCACGGCGGCATTTCGCTTTCAGCTGGGTCTGACGTCTGTCTTGTCCGTCCATCTCCATCTTTTTGGGATTTTTGCGTTCGTTCTCCCGCCTTCAATTCAATGCAGTCATTTCCGGATCGCACCCCCCCCCCTTTGTATTATTTATTTTTACTCAGTAACGGATGTGGTTTAAAATGTAGCGAAGTACAATACTTCAAACAAAACATACCTAAGTAAAAGTAAAATTACAGATTTTAAAAAATACTTTAAAAAAGTAGAAGTACGCAGAAAACACGAGTAAATGTAATTTGTTACTTTCCACCTCTGGATACTAGTAACACTTCCGTGGATATTCCGTATCATAACAAGCGTCTCAACTGGAGTCTCGAGGTTCAAACGTACCTTCTTGAGTTTAAAAGCATAGCTCACTCAAAATTAAAACTCCCTCATCGTTTTCTCACCCTCATGTCTCATCAAACTTGTATGACTTTCTTCTGTCAAACAAAATATTTTGAATAATGTTGGTAACAAGAGTCTCAACTTTTTTTAACATGGAACATGGGGGCCCATCAGGACTGCCTATGCATAGGGCTCAGGATTTTGTGCTTTTGTGCGAGTCTTATCTGGATATCGTGCTCCATGCGTTGCTGGAATTCGGGATTCTAACCCCGGTGCAGTGTGTTCTATCGCGCGTGATGAGAGCAATGGCTGCGTTCTAGTCAAGTGCTGTAATCTCCGATGCTCTGTGCCTCAAAGTTGCTGTTCTGTTTCCTATACGGGACTGTTTTGTGTTTAGCACGGGCCTGAAGTGCTTCCTATGTACTGTCTACGTCATTGTTTTTAAATTGAGATGTGCTTTTGAGCTCTGTGTGTGTATTAGTGATATACTTTAAGTGTCCTTTTGTTTCCTTTTCTGGTTTATTTCTTTAAATCGGTTTCGACCGGATTTGTATTTCTAAATTTGTGTTTTGATTTATATTCATTTACTGTGATTTAATTGAATATGTATTGACTTAATTTAATGTTTACTACGGCTGGGCTACGGCCAAATTGATTTAGTTATTGTATAGTAGTTCTTTAATTTGCGTTTATTTATGTTTGGTTTTTTTTGTGTTATTTGTATTTTTGATTTGTGCAGACCCGGGTAGAACTGAGGAGTTGGGTCTTGCCTGGAACTGCTTTTGAGTTTATTTCTTATATTGTCAAATTATTGCTTTGCTCATGCATATTGTTATTTTATTATTAATCTCTCTCTCTCTCGTTGTTGGCAGGACCTGGGCACCGGGGGCAGACGAGTGACCTTCTTAGTGTGGTGGCATCCTTCACTGTGTGTCGTGCTCTTCACTGACATAAGTCGGTGTGTGCGTGTGCTAGTGTGTGTGTGCACTGTGATTTGAGTGATTTTCACGATTTAAGGGTGATTATTATAACTAAGACTGCCCCTGTCGGTAAGCCCCAGTTCCTTTGCCAAAGATAATTGAACATTTAATGAGATGAGTGTGGCTGTCTTTTAATGCCCTTTTTGTACCGATTAAAATACTTTTGTACGATTCCTTATGTCTCTGGCTCAATGGTGATTTGAACCTGTGCGTGCCTTTAGAAGGCGCACTTAATTCCTTGGGTGCAATTCACAAGGTGGCGTAGTCGGAAAGTGATATCAACTTGAGTTTGCTGAGCACGCGTATAATTAGTGCTCTGCCCCACCTTATAACACTCGCTCTGCCACAAAGTGGTGCAGTCGGCAGGATCACCTGATTGGGTCAGAGACAATAGGTTTTTTTGTGTGTGGTTGTATTGTTTGTAGTGTTTTGATTTTTTTCCCCCTTCTTTGGAAACAGAACAGCAGCGTGGTGAAAGGGCAGGTGACTCCTTCTCCGGGGGGGTAAGTCCATTTCTTTTGTTCGAAATGGAGGACGAATTACATGAGTTGCGGGAATTAGTGGCTCAGCTAAGAGCTGATAATGCCAGGATGCAGCAGTTACAGGCGCCGGCTGGCGTTCCTGGGGGTGCTGTAGCCTTGTCAGATGTTTCTACTGCTCCACCTGTCGTGCCCCAACCTTCTGGTGCTAGTGCACCAGAACGATTGGTTTTTGTGCACAGAGAGCGTTGGTGCCCGAAATTTAACGGTAAATCCGGTTTAAATATCGATAAATCTGTCGAAGAGGCACGGGCGTGTATGAGAGCACGGTATATGGGGATCGCAGAACAAGCTTTCTTTTTATTTGACCACCTGGAGGGGGAGGCCCGAGAGGAGATTCGATATCATCCTGAGGCGGAGCGCGGAGATCCCAGTAAAATTATTAAAGCGTTGCAAGATCTTTATGGATGTTCGCAGTCGTACGTCGCGTTACAAGAGGCTTTCTTTTCAAGGAAGCAACAGGAAGGTGAGACCCTGTTAGAATTCTCCCTTGCGCTTATGGCTCTTTTAGAGAGGGTTAAGACCCAAGCACCCAATGCTATTACGAATACTGAAATTGTATTGCGGGATCAATTCGTGGAGCATGTGTCTGATAACACTTTACGGCGTGAGCTTAAACAGTTGGTTCGTCGCCAGCCCACTGCTACGCTATTAGAAGTTCGTGGAGAGGCAATTAGGTGGGAGCGTGAGGGGATGCCAGGGGGAGCGAGGGGGCATAGTCAGTCCGTCCCAGTGGCCTACGGTCTTCAGTATGGGGTACGGGGGGGACCTCAGCTGATAGGGAAAAGTCTCCACAACAGTCAGAGATGAGCGAATTGCGAGAAATGTTTCGACAGCAACAGCAACAATTTAATCAGCTTACGCAGACCATTGCTCGTCTCCAAACCCTGTACATGCATAATCGCTCGCCCCGGTCTGGTCCAGTTATATGTAGACGGTGTCAGCGTCCGGGTCATTTTGCTCGGTAGTGTGATAGGGGACGGGCTCCCCCGCGCCCTCCCCAGCCTGTAGACGTTCCCTCTACTATTACAAATGGACAATCACGTTCTCCTCGGCCAGCGGAAAACTAGCTCCCGCCAGGACGCAGAGCCACGACCTAGGTGGGGAGATAGTTGGCTCCCATCCAGCAGACACGCATGACCCGCTCTCCCCATTGATCTCTTCTTGTCCACATTTGATTGTCTCTATAGGAGGAGTGTCAGTACCCTGTTTAGTGGACACCGGGTCAATGGTGTCGACTATTGCAGAAAGTTGTTTTCGGCAATACTTTGAGCCCTGGGGGCGGGACTGGTTGCAGGACTGTCAGTGGTTGCAGCTTCGAGCGGCTAATGGGCTGGCGATTCCTTATATCGGTTACTTGGAGTTGGACGTAGAACTGTGCGGTAGGTTGGTTGTTGGGTGTGGTGTCCTGGTGGTTAGGGATCCTCCTGGTGGTCTGAGTGTAGATGTCCTCAGAGTGCTGGGGATGAATATACTTAGCCGGTGTTACCAGGAGCTCTTTGGCCAGCACGGTGCCGCACTCTTCAATCTCCCTATGGTTATGCAACTTCCAAATGTATCGAGGGCTTTTCAATATTGTCAACACGTGAGCGTAAAGGACCACTCCAAACAGGTGGGTGGAGTGCGGATGCGTGGGCGCAGAGGGCAACGCATCCCCGGAGGCACCATTAAGTGGGTGGCCACAACCTGTTCAGCCCAATATGAGGGCAGAACCGTATTGTTTGAGCCCCCTGAGTCAGGCCTTCCTGCTGGGCTCTTGGCCTCACCGGCCTTGGTACAGGTCGATCGAGGTCCCGTATATGTGTGCCCGTGGTAAACGTTGGCACAGCGGATGTCATGCTCCGCCCTACCACGGTGGTGGGAAGTGTGAAAGAAGTCTATTTAGTTAGCCTGCCACAAGGGGTTGTTGAAGTTAAGGCAACAGTTGCCACCGTACAGTCCCAAAGTGTAGGGGGGGAGCTTCCCTTGCTTAAACAGATTGACTCTCTTGATCTTTCCGTGCTGCCTATTGCAGAGCAGGACCAGGTTAGGGTTTTTTTACGGAAGTATCAAGCACTCTTTTCATGTCATGAGGGAGATCTAGGTTGTACTCGTCTAATTTCCCATGATATACCGGTGCTGGATGATGTCCCTGTGCGCCAGCGATATAGGTGTATTCCTCCTTCAGAATATGAGGTAGTAAAAACTCATATTAACCAATTACTGGAGGCTGGCATAGTTCGTGGGAGCAGTAGTCCATATGCATCGCCTATCGTGCTGGTTAAGAAGAAGGACGGTAGTCTGCGCATGTGCGTAGACTACCGTCACCTGAACGCTAAAACTAGGAAGGATGCCTTTCCCCTTCCCCGCATTGAGGAGTCCTTCGATTCATTGTCTGGGGCCCGTTGGTTCTCCACGTTGGATTTAGCCAGTGGGTACCTGCAGGTTCCGGTGTCAGAGCATGATTGGTCAAAAACTGCATTCTGTACGCCCTTTGGGCTATTCGAATTTAACCGTATGCCGTTCGGCCTCTGCAACGCGCCAAGCATGTTCCAGAGGTTGATGGAGCGCTTATTCGGTGACCAGCAATGTCAGTCACTGCTGTTATATCTTGATGACATTGTTGTGTTCTCCGCTTCGGTAGCCCAGCATTTAGAGCGGTTGGAATTGGTCTTGGACCGTTTGGAGAGAGAAGGGCTCAAGGTCAAATTGCAGAAATGCGCCTTTTTCAAACAGGAGGTAAGATACTTGGGGCATGTCATATCAACACAGGGGGTGGCGACCGATCCGGGCAAAATTGAGGCCGTGGCACAGTGGCGTTGCCCAACAACCGTCTCTGAGTTGAGGACATTCTTGGGGTTTGCGAGCTATTACAGGCGCTTTGTCGAGGGTTTCACCAAGTTGGCAGCTCCTCTACATAGACTGGTAGCTGAAGTTGCTGGAGGTAAGTCAGGTGGACACAACAGTGTCATGAGGCATTTGAGGCACTGAAGAATAAACTAATCTCTGCACCTGTACTGGCTTATGCCGATTTTTCTCGAACCTTCATTTTGGAGGTAGATGCTAGTCATGGAGGCTTGGGCGCGGGAAGGTGCGATTAATAGCATATGCCAGCCAAAGCTTGAGACCCACTGAGCGTAACATGGACAATTACATTTCCATGAAATTGGAGTTTCTGGCACTCAAGTGGGCCATGGTGGAAAAATTCAGGGAGTATCTGTTGGGACATAAGTGCCTTGTGTTTACCGATAATAACCCCCTGAGTCACTTGACCACGGCCAAGCTGGGGGCCACTGAACAGCGCTGGGCTGCTGAGTTGGCTGCCTTTGACTTCGAGGTGAGATATAGGTCAGGGAGGAGTAATGGCAATGCGGACGCTCTGTCCCGGCAGAACCCCGCCTCTCTGGATGATATCGAGGGTTTGGCCACTGGCAACTCGGTACCTGAGTCGCTACAGCAAGCCGTAAGTACAGGTGGTTTTGTGCAGGCCATGGCGAATGAGATGAGCGCCTTACCTAGTTATTCTGTCTCCGATTTGCGTGTTATGCAGGAGGTTGATTCCATCATTGGTCCGGTGTTGCAGTTCTGGGGACGGGGTAAGCGTCCTGTGCCCAACGAGCGGCGTCAGCTGTCTAAGCCAGTTCTTACCCTACTGCAACAGTGGGACCGATTGGTGGAGAAGGAAGGAGTACTGTATCATCAAATCTTTCGTCCTGATGGGGGAGAAGATTGTTACCAGTTAGTATTGCCCAATTTGATGAAGCAGGAAGTTTTAGAGCAGCTGCATCAACATCATGGTCATCAGGGAGTCGAACGTACTAGTGAGTTGATTAGACGTCGGTGTTATTGGCCAAGTATGTTCGCAGACATTGCTCGTCTGGCTCAATGGTGATTCGAACCTGTGCGTGCCTTTAGAGGGTGCACTTAATTCCTTGGGTGCAATTCCCAAGGTGGCGGAGTCGGAAAGTGATATCAACTTGAGTTTGCTGAGCACGCGTATAATTAGTGCTCTGCCCCACCTTATAACACTCGCTCTGCCACACTAAGAAAGAATTCATTAATTAATCATTTTAAATTATAATAAAAAGTAATAATAAAAAATATCACAGGACAAAGTGAAATTACATTAAATAAAAAACACAATGTCCAATGAGATTCTAAGTAAGATTCTACAGGACAAAGTGAAATTCCATTCAAATAAATCAGAATGTCCAATAGGATTCTAAGAATCCAATAAGATCCTACAGGACAAAGTGAAATTCCATTAAAATAAATCAGAATGTCCAGTATTCTAAGAATCCAATAAGATCTTACAGGACAAACTGAAATTCCAAAAGGATTTTTTTTGACAAAGGACACACAGAATGTGGCAGACTGGTTGGTCTGTGTTTTGTCCCGCCCCTCCTCTACTGTGATTGGTCGGCTGGGTAAAAGTGAGTGATGAGCGCTGCGTTTTGCTCAAAGTTGAACATTCTTCAACTCTCGTTGACCGTTAAAACACACCGAGCGCTCAGCGCTTGAGCGTGAAATAGACGCTCAGCGCCTCGTTGTGCTCATGGCGTTCTAAAAACGCAGTGCTCCCATTGAAAACAATTGAATAGTACACCAGCAAGCAGCGTAAAAAAAAAGTCTAGATAAAAAAATGTCAAGCAAAAAAAGGAAAAACACGTTCTGTCTGATCAGGGCCTAACATTTTACAATAAGGTCTTATGTCATTTTACAGTGTCCTTGTTACACGTGTTACATGTAGTTACTATAGTAATAACTATTAATTATACAAAATTACATGCAATTAACCAGTGGCGGTTCTACATTGAATTACACCCTGGGCGAGACCCCCTTTGAGCGCCACAAACGGTTATATTTTATTATAACAACATAAGTGAAAGAGAAAATTATATTATACAGGCCTCAATCATATGTGGAAATAAATACATCTGATATGAATCGGATGCACACATTTGCACCTGCCATGTACAGAACGACAGAACGGATATTCCACTGTCTATGCGAGTCGTAGGCCTACGTCGTTGAAAAAGTACTTTTTTTAAACAGATTGCGGTACCGATCTATAACAAATTAAACATCTCTAGTTAAGCAGAGTATTAATTTTGTTGTTTGTTTAAAATAAAAGGACGATCTGTTGCTGAAATGTGTTGCTTTTGAAATCATGCTGAGTGCTCTTTGTTGCTTTTGTCAGTGACAGCGGCTCGTTCACAGATGCACACTTCAGTCCCGTTGTGGAGACTCTCCATTCGTTCCAGTGAAAGCACAAAATAAAATGCACACAAACATGTCCTTGCCCTTGATATACAATCACTGATGAACGCATTTGGTTTTAATGAGTAAAAAAACTATACGAGGACGGATTCGAACCTAAAACCTCTGACGTGCTTTACAAAGTTTTGCCACCGATTATTCTTCTCGCACGCATTCAGCGGCTCTGTGTACATAATCAGTCTTGAAGAATTTGTAGGCTAGTCAGACAGGTTCGATTTTTAATACCGCCAGGAAAAGACTGAGGTGGCCTTGAGCAAGACACCTAACCCCAATCACTCCCCGGGCGCCACAGTGAATGGTTGCCTACTGCTCCGGCCTCCGGGTGTGTGTGTTCACAGATTATGTTCACTATTCACTGCTCCTAATGTGTGTACACTTACTGGGATGGGTTAAATGCAGAGAAAAAAATTCTGAGGATGGGTTACCTGAGTACCTGGCCTTCACGTCACGTCACTAGTTCACAGTGCATTAGCTAATGTTAAAAAATACAACTTTTGATTTTAATAATGTATTAGTAAATTATGAAATTAACATTAATAAATGCTGTAGAAGTTCACTTTTAGTTCATGTTACTGAAACCTTACTGTAAAGTTTTACCAATAACTGATTAGAGTTTTTATATTAGCTTTTCAGAAAAAAAAGAACAGTAAAATAATTATGAAACTCAAAACCATTCAGAAAAAAGCAAAATTTTTGTTAGTGGCATACAAAAATATCAAGGTATTGTTTTTCGCCAACAAATATTATAATTAATAAATGCTGTAATTAATAAATGGCAGACAATTATATGTAGAAAACAAAAGTGATGCTGGACTTTTAGTTTAAAGGATAAAATTCATTAAATTGATTATAATTTAAAACTAAAAAGGTCATTTTTATCCATGATTTTCATAATGTTACTGTGTGAGCATGTGAATATTTAAAGGGGTGGTAAAACACATTATTTTGAAGGCTTGATTGTGTTTGTGGGGTGCACTGTAACGTGTTCATGCTTCGTTTTTTAAAAAATTGCATTATTTTTCATATATTTGACCTTTATTCTATACTGCTCTGTCCCTCCTTGTAAAACGGTCTGATGCTTTCCGGGTTGTATGAAGCCAGTCCCTCAAAAATACGCGATGTGCTCAGATTGGTTAGCTGGCCCAGTGTGTTCTGATTCGCTAACCGCAGTGCACGTTTATCGGAAACGTCACGCCCCTTACCGTTACCGGAGGCTGTGCTTTGGTAGTATTAGAAACAATGGCGTCAATAAAACCATACCAATCTGAGCCCGAATCAGACCCAGAACATTTTAGTGAAGATGATCGAACAGAACCTGTTCATTCCTCAAGAGTAAAGACTGCAGATCTATAGTGATCGCTACTGAATGGCACTGTTACTTTTGCATTTTTAGAACGATTATAGCCAAATATCTGTCGCAAGAACTATTAACCCAAAACGAACATTAAACATTGGCTTTGCTAGTAGCCAAATCACACACAGAACCATGTTTAGCATGCCTGTAGATAAACAATACATAAAAGCTCTAATCAAAGAATAATTTACACTAATGCCAAGTTCGCTGTTGAGATTTTAACGTTAGTGTTTGTAACGTTAGGTGTTCGTCGGATAACGTTAATTATGAATGAGCATTTAACAGACTGGTTTGCAGAACAGCGTTGTCATCTGTTTACTTCCTTGCTACAACGTACAATTAATGTATTACAGGAAAACACATAGATGAAAAATAAATCAGACTTACAGGTTGTGGCCCGTAAACAGCTTCTGTTTGTAAATCCAGCTTTCAGGACAAGCCGTTGTGCATATCCTGCATTGAACTCGCGAAGTTTGTGGAAGTTTTCCTCCGTAAAATGTGCTGCGGGAGCCCCGCACGCGTCGTGCATGATTCACACTGGCCGTGTTTGTCTCACGCAGCAGACGTTGTGCGAATCCTGTATTGAACTCGCAAAGATTGTGGAAGTTTTCCTCCATGAGATGTGCAGCGGGAGCCCCGTGCGCGCCTGTTCCCCTCAGTCTCAAACACAAATGTGCATATAACATGCTGTATAACGCTCTGCAACGCACCCCGTCCCACAAGGAAGGCTGAACAAAGCAAGTACCCCAGACCTGATACAAAATGGCCTCACCCCCCCTTATTTAATATTCTCGAAGGAGGGGTTTATGTAAATATTGAGCCTGGTGATGTCACCAACCCTGGAGGAATGTGTGTAGTCGCCTACTGGCCGTTTGCTGTAGTCCTTAGAAATTGATTTCTTTAAAAGCAAATATCTCCCTTTGCTTTAAACTTTGAACGTTGTAACTTTGCAGATGTTGTTTATGCTCAAGCAGCAACATTACACGCTAGTTAAAGTTAGAATAGTGAAATCGTGGTTTACCACCCCTTTAATGAGGCAAGAATTTCGTTTATGATTGAGTGTTGTTGCTAAACATATGAATAGTTTTGCACGATGCAGGGTTAAGTCTCACATCTCAGAGAAAGCTGAGCTTTGTTCAGGGTTAAAAGCCTGGTTTTAAAAGATGACATCCCAGGTTTCAGTGTAGTGTGAAAAGCACAAAGTAGGCTGTAGACGTAACAATCTCTTTTTTGATAACAAGCTCCTCCTGTCTCCACTTATAAATAACTGCTTACCTTAGTAGTACCTGCAATTCTTACAACATTCTTTTGCCATCTTAAAAAAAAAAGTAAAATGTTAAGCTCTCCAAAGGAGCATTTGAAGGACTTGGCATACACACTTACACACATTACTGAAATAACAGTAATCCAGTTCCTGTCCACCTGCACTGTGTGGATTCTGTGACTGATGGGGCAGAGAGTTGGGAACTTGCTGATCTCAACAGGAATTATTTTCAACCCTGAGGCTGTTTTCTTCGGTTTGTGTTACTGCCGTGGGGTTCAACACCCCAGTAAACACCTGCTGGGACACATTTGCAAAGCAGATTCCTCTGTATCGACCTTGTTGTTGAAAAGAAGTGGAGCTTTTTCGAGGAACTGAGGTTTATTCCCTGTTCTCTCATTCTCTTTTTAAATGCACTTCCAGACTTGTCCTCTCACTAAATCATGTTTTTATCTGCTCAACAACTTAAGGAACTTGGTGGACAAATCCATGTTAACTTTCCTTTTTGCTACGTTTACACAAAACGGGCTCAACAGGGCATCATCCCCTCAACAGGATTTAATAAATGTAAATTATTTTTCTACTGTTCCAACCATAAAACTGTACATTTTTATTTTTTAGCGCATGCTTTACAACATTTTTTAAAATATATGAAATATTTTTTTTTATGTATTTAGAATATATATATATATATATATATATATATATATATATATATATATATATATATATTTATATATTTATAATATATATTTATAAACTATTTTATCAAATACATTTTACCATAACAATATACATGTATTAATTAAAAATGTAATGTAATTACAGGATTGCCTTCCAAGACTATCACAGGTGATTCTCACTATTTCAACAAAACCTCTTCTATGTCAGCCAGATAGATAACGTTAGTGACATCTAAATTAAAGGCCCAACAACAATATTCAATACAAATATTTGCAAGGCATAAAACACGTACATGAGTCATGACCAACAAAACATTGGAATGGAAGAAGTACGCACTGGCCCAATTGGCATGTAGCTCCATCAACTGGCCTGAAACTCACTGTTTATATAGAAAATACATTAAAAAAAAAAAACTTTAAAGCTGTTACAAGTCACTCAGGCAGGAAGGCAAGGACAGGCAAATACGTGACTCAAACAAAGTTTACTGAAGAAGGTTTCACAATACAGGAACATACACACTTTACTTCACTGACTAAACATAACTGTGACCAGACAAGGAGTGAGTGAACAAATAGGAACTTAAATACAAACACAGATGACTGAACAAACGAAGGGCACAGGTGATACAGATGAAGATAACTAAACACAGCTGAACAGAGCTAGACTAACAAGGGTAACGCAGGAGTGGCGGGAAAAAGAACAAAGAAACATGTGACAAATGCAAAAACACAACAGAGACAGACTATACATGTGACATTACTCCCCCCTCCCGGTAGGCGTGTCCTCACGCTGTCGAAAGACCAACCGGGGAGGGGGGGTGGGCACCCTGGAGGACCGTGGCAGGTGTCTGGGAAGACTCCAGGGTGGATCAGGAGCCGTGGGCGGCCTCAGCGGAACGGGAGCCGTGGGTGGCCTCGGCAGATCGGGAGCCTCTGGCGGCCTCTGCGGAAAGGGAGCCTATGGCGGCCTCTGCGGATCTGGAGCCCCACCCAAATGTGTCCCACCCACAGGTCAAAAATGTATTTGGGGAGCTTCAGGGGTGGTGGGAAGGGCCTGTGGAATGGGTCCAGATCAAGGGCTGGAGCGGCCTCGTGAAGGGCTGAAGCGGGCTCGAGGAGAGCTGGAGCGGGCTCCTGGAGAGCTAGAGCGGGCTCGTGGAGGCTCGGAGCGGGCTCGTGGAGGCTCAGAGCTAGGACGTGGAAACCTGGAGCGGAATCCAGGAGACTTGGAGCTGGGACGTGAGAGCCTTGAGCGGAATCCAGGAGACTTGGAGCTGGGACGTGGAAGCCTGGAGCAGAACCCAGGAGACTTGGAGCTGGGACGTGGAAGCCTGGAGCGGAATCCAGGAGACTTGGAGCTGGGACCATGACTTGACCCTGGACTGGGGCTGGAAGAGGCTCGGACCAAAAGTCTATAAGCCAGTGGTCCCTCACTGGACCAGGTGTGGTGGCGGCCCTCTTCCTCCCTTGAGTAGGTGCCGAAGTTGACTCTGGAGCAGCTGTGGAGGGCATTGTGAGTTGGAGCACTCAAGTGACTTTGAGATGGGACTGGATGAGGGTGGTTAAATTCTTTGATTTCTTCAACCACAAAATCTGAACCATTAAGCCAGAGAATAAGGTTAATGGCCTCTACCAAGGAAGAACAGGGCTCATATGAAATAAAACAAATTACTTTCTCATCCAGTCCCATCTGAAAGCAAGAACTTAGTGTAGAATCGCTCCAACTCACCAGATGGTAGGGATGGCTGACGAGAAACTGACGTTTCGGCGCTTTGCCGAGATCCCGAAGCGCAGTTGTTTCGAAACACTGCTCCGAACTGTGATTCGAAACACCCATGTCATGTGACTATGGCTAAATGAAGATTCAAAAGGTTTCATCAGGTGCCGCCTGTCGAAACCGTGTTTGATTGAAAGGGGTGGGAACAAACCACACAGTCACACATCTGTATGAACCTAATTCCCCACAGTTTAAAAGTGAAGTTAATCCATCTTCACCTCGTGGGGTTTTGTGAGAGGAGAGAGATTTTGTGAAAGCAGTGATTTTGTGATAGTATTTTCCCTCATTTGAATGTACTCAAATATGTAAAATATTTGTGCATGCCAGCAACAAGTGTCCCTTTTGAGAAGATTTTTTTCAAAGGCTGGAGAAATTATATGTAAAAATAAAAGTCGGCTAAGTCCTTCAAAAGTAGAGCAAATAATATGTTTTGAATAAAAATGTTATGTAATAAATGTAAAAAAAAAACTATAGTTATTCACAAGGAGGCTACAGGTTACAAAACCAATATCATGTAGTTTTCAGACAGATGTTAAAAACATTTTTCTTCATGGTTATTTCAGATCAACACATGCAAGTGACCACTAGGTGTCGCCGTAGAGACGGGTGTCAGATTAATTCGAAGCTTCGAAACTATATGGCACATTTGCTTCAACTGTTTAAGTGCTTCACAAAGCCTCGGTCTGCCCATCACTACCAGATGGGAAAAGCTTACAAACTCCTCCACATACTGCTCCAGAGGACAACCACCTTGCCGAAGGGAGAGGAGGAATTCTTCTGCCATTTTTGGTTTTGGTCTGATCATCTGTTACAAGTCACTCAGGCAGGAAGGCAAGGACAGGCAAATACGTGACTCAAACAAAGTTTACTGAAGAAGGTTTCACAAAACAGGAACATACACACTTTACTTCACTGACTAAACATAACTGTGACCAGACAAGGAGTGAGTGAACAAAGAGGAACTTAAAGGGCATATTGCAGGTTAGAGACCCCAGTGAGTCAATGTATAGAAAAATAATGTAAGAACTAGATTTTCTTTAAATAAATACTTATAAATACGCTATTAAGGCTTTTGGAGTCGTTTTTGTGAGAAAATTTTACTTTCGCATCTAAAAATGCCAAAACCGGATGTGACGTAATGAGAGGGATTGCGGTGAATTTCAACGATAGGAAAACAATGGATCGCAATGACAGTTCAGACGCTGAGGAAATTATAAATGTTTATTAATACTCATATGGCAGACCACAGCCATACAATTATGACACAAAATTAGGGACAGGCCAGGATTAGACAGAACAGCGATTAGAGGAGACAAATTGAGTATTTGTGTGAGGAGAAACAGTGGAGAACAGGTGATGCATATCATCATGTATCAGGCAATAGCAAAGCTGGTATTGGTCATCTAGGATTATTGATTCTTACCAATAACAGAAACTAATCAAGCGCCAGCGTTAGTTCTAGCAGGCCACGTAGTCAAGCTCCGCTATCAGCTGATTGGGAAATTCTAACTCCGCCCCTCTTTCAGCTGATCTGTTTCAGCTGATCCTATGCTCTCAATTGGCTTCTCTCAAACAGGGCGGCTTACTTAAGCATAGCTCCACTTCAATCTGCCTGCTTGGACGCTTCTGCTGCACGCTGCTTTGCAACCCACCTCCTCCCCAGCTCCTCCTTAAATTGCTAACTTAATCATGTCATTCTGTTGTCATTGATGCATGCTCTGTTCTAAATGGGGGATTTGCTCTGCCCTCCCAGTTAAATGGGAGGTCGTCCCCAGAATCTGCTGCTGTTCCCTGTCTTGGCTTTTCATGGAGCTCATGAAAGGATGGGGAATTTAGAACAGAGCCATACCGCCAAATCTAAATCTTAACAAAATATGCAATTAAAAAATTGTACTAAATGTTTGTCTATTGTGTTTTTTGACTTTAGTGGACCTGACAGAAATAAGCTTTGACCATCAGGCATGAGTCACACTCGTTAATATCCGTCCACACTAAACATATATGTAATATAACGTTAGCGGTTCCTCATCACGACTGATTTGGTAGTTAGCAAATGTTTAAATAAAAAAAAGACTTACGGTGCACAGTTCACATTTTCTTCGAGCTGCATCTCTGATGGATCCGTGACCGTCACATCTCCCGCCGGCGGCCAAACCACAGACAGTATAATGTTAGTGTTATTTTATGCGTTTCATGTTATCCTTTATTCATTAATTCTATGATAGGTTTATTTTGTGCAGATTCACCGATAGTGTGAGAATGCATATGACGTTAAGAGTATGTATTTGAGTGAACTTGAATGTACATACATGGCATGAATAAAATATTTACATTACCAGCAGTCCAGCACATAATTCCAAACTTTTTTGAAAAGTGCAAAGTATGCATTTGTGTTAATGTACATGCTTTGTATTCATTAATGTTGAAATTGATTCACGTAATCCCATGTTAACAGGTTGGAGCTTGCATACTGCCTGTGACACGCGCGTCTGGAGCCGAAAATGCGTGCAAGCTCGAAATAGAATCGACTACTTTTCACGCGACACGCAAGTGTGTTGGAAGCGTTTCCAGGCAAAATAGAATAAGAAAAGTTGTATATTTGTAATTTTGACAAGAATACATATTAACAAAGTACATTTTGGTGTTTGAAAGTCTCTAGGTTTACATAAATGCAGATATAATTGTAATTTAAAAAAATATATATATTCTCGATTTTCAAATATTGCACCTGTCAATACAGAACAAAATATTCTGTAGCCTATTTTGCTGTCAATACTGCTGACGTTGTCTTTGCTGTATCGGTAGGCTATATATTTATTTTTAACATGAAGTATAGGCCTTCTATGACATAGTGATGGGCAGACCGAGGCTTCGTGAAGCACTGAAACAGTTGAAGCAAATGTGCCATATTGTTTCGAAGCTTCTGTTTCGATTTCTCTACGCGACATCTAGTGGTCACTTGCATGTGTTGATCTGAAATACCATGACAATGATCCATGTAAAAAAAAAAAAAAAATTATGTGTATATATATATATATAACAGTTTTTAACATCTGTCTGACAACTACATGAACTTGGTTTTGTAACCTGTAGCCTCCTCATTGTGAATAACTAGTTTTTTTTTTTTTGTGGTCATGAAAAATGAACATTAATAAAATAAAGCCACAATGTGTCACATTTGTTACATAACATTTTTATTCAAAAATATTATTTGCTCTGCTGTTGAAGGAGTTAGCTGACTTTTTTACATATAATTTCTCCAGCCTATGAAAAAAATCCTCTCACATGGGACTTGTTGTCCTCTGCACCCTCCAAAATGGCAGGATGAGCTCCTCAAATGGTGCATGAAGGCTATGACAATACACACATCTTTCTTTATTTGTTGTTTCCAAATGGAAATTGTCCCACACCACAGATGTAGCCTACGGCATCTCTTGTAATGGACAATAACAAAGATAACTTCCTGATTAACAACATCCTCATGCTGGGAAAATGTTATATACACAAATGCAAGTTCTTAAAGGTGAAACCACGATTTTATTAATTTCATTATGAGTTTAACTCTTATACAAAAGCCCTCAAAGTTATGAAATGCAATCAGTCTTTTTTCCATTATAGAAGAATATGATCTTCAAACAAATGTTTTTTGTTTCTTTTATTATGATTTGCCTGATATATTTTTCTACTGTACTCTCAAGCACCTGATCTGTATTTTATAATACAAAAATGTTCTGTTATTGCCATGCTGTTTGTAAATGATTATTTGTTCAGCAATAAAAAGATGTACGGCATATCTTATGTGGAGCCTCCTTTTTTATCTATTCTATTATATATCTATATATCACCTATGAATCTATATAATTCTATAGCTCTAACTTATGCTGTGCTATCTGTCACTATCTAACTTAGCCTTTTTTTAATGTGTCACTATAACTATCCTATCAGTCAATATATCTAATTTAAATTCTAACCTAAATATAGCCTAAACTAACCAAAGCGCACTATAAATCTCACTTATATCACAAAATCACTGCTATCATAAAATCGCTCGACGAGGTGAAGATGGATTTACTTCACTTTTAAACTTTGTGGTGAATTAGGTTTATACAGATGTGTGCCTGTGTGGTTTGTTCCCGCCCCCTTTAATCAACACAGTTTCGGTAGGCGCCACCTGTTGAAACACTTCGAAGCATCATTTAGCCATAGTCACGTGACATGGGTGTGTCGAATCACAGTTCGGAGCAGTGTTTCGAAACATCTGCGCTTCGGGATCTCGGCAAAGCACCGTGTCAGACGTTTCTGGTGTGTAATGACATAAACGCCACGCTCACGCCACGCAGCCAGTGTGTAGCCGGGTATAACAGTGTTTGACTTCATCATATCGCCGGGATGATAATCCTCCGGTCTAAAGTAAACTCCACACACCACCGTGTGTTTCCATGCAGATGTCGTCTCTTCACCTGCACAAAACGCCACCATGCAGGTTTTTCTAACTTTTCTTTTTTTAGGAAACCTGTGGACTCGATGTCTTGACAGGCTGGACACAATAATTTACCATGACAATGATAAATAGAAATAGAAAAACTACCGAAAACACACAGACTCCTACTGAATACCCAGGGCCATTTTTATGCATAGGCGAACTAGGCGGTCGCCTAGGGCGCCATCAGCTGAAGGGGCGCCAATGAACGCAAATCAGGGGTGTGTGTAAAGGGTGTCACGGCCACCCTGAAATATGATTGCCGGCCCCACTGGTTCCCCTAACACTATTGGAATAGAGTGCCGAAGTTATGATGTCACTTTGTAGGCCAACCCGGAAGTTAGCGGCGCATGGGTTCCCTCGATCGAAAAGCCATGCATTTTCCCCATAGACTTTTGGAAAATCGCAAAAAATAAGATCTGTGTTCAACAAAGAGTTATGACCCTTACACGTTTTGTCTATCAAGATAATCTTTACAAATTAATCCAAAATGTATAAATTTTGAAGCTTAAATAAAGCCGTCAGATATAAAATGCTAACGGTAGGCTATAAACGGACTACAGCACACCATGGTCGCGGATCAACGTCATCATCAAGCTTCCTCAAACTTTATTTAAAAAACACGCTCGCTCATTATGATCTGCATTGTGTATGAACACTTATCCACTTTTTCATGAGAAATATTGCCCATTCGTTTTTTCCAAAAATGTTAGAAACTAATTTTGTTTATGCATGCCTCTCTGAGATTTATCTTTTGTTAATGTTTTTTCAGACAATATGATTATCACTGTGATAACATTAAATGACATGAAACACAACCCAGTCTCTTTTTGTTAAATGCAAGTTTATGTATGATCAATAATACAAAAGTATAAGTAAAATGTATAATAAGCTATACATTAAATAAAGCAAACAATTCAGTCAAACATTCAAAGTCAGGGCTAGTCGGCTAACTTACAACGATAACGTACAGTTATAGCCTAAAAATAAACAATGACCCTTACACGTTTTGTCTATCAAGATAATCTTTACAAATTAATCCAAAATGTATACATTTTGAAGCTTAAATAAAGCCGTCAGATATAAAATGCTAACGGTAGGCTATAAACGGACTACAACACACCATGGTCGCGGATCAACGTCATCATCAAGCTTCCTCAAACTTTATTTAAAAAACACGCTCGCTCATTATGATCTGCGTTGTGTATGAACACTTATCCACTTTTTCATGAGAAATATTGCCCATTCGTTTTTTCCAAAAATGTTAGAAAATAATTTTGTTTATGCATGCCTCTCTGAGATTTATCTTTTGTTAATGTTTTTTCAGACAATATGATTATCACTGTGATAACATTAAATGACATGAAACACTCAATAATCAATAATCAATAATACAAAAGTATAAGTAAAATGTATAATAAGCTATACATTAAATAAAGCAAACAATTCAGTCAAACATTCAAAGTCAGGGCTAGTCGGCTAACTTACAACGATAACGTACAGTTATAGCCTAAAAATAAACAAGTAATGAAACTTCACTTTGCCCTCAGCCTAAACGATTTGTCAGGGTTCAAATTATAGATCCATGAGAACAAATATGGGCCGTTAAATCTCCACAAGATGAATTATAGCTGGAGACACCACAGAGACATCAGAGCCAGCAGCAGACGTCAGAAGGACTAGTCGAGGAAAGTCTACTCTCGTCGGGTAAACAAGCGCTGACCCACTGGAGCTCACAACTCCGAAAACACCAGATAAAACGTTAAAATAGGCACTCTTCTTATAAATAAACCACAGATTTGAGCTTTAAACAACTACATTATCGACTGAAAAAGTCTTAAAACTACGTTTTGTCACACATTAACAGTAGATTTTAACACAAAAAGACGTGTAAACACAGCCCATGTCAGCCATTTCTCAACGAGACGAACATGTGAAGAGAGTAAACTCCAAATGTTCAAGCATCCAACTTTGCGCAAATAGCGCGATTTATTCACGCCACATAAGTTCTTCATAAGGCTGAAACGCGGGCTAGTGAGAGATTGCCTGTTTGTCACAATGACGTCTAAAGTCCCCGCCAAAGGATGTAGTCCCTTTTAGCAACTTGTTAGCAACCACCGTTTTTAAGACACAATAAAGTTTTAAAAAATCACAAGCAGGTTTTAACTAATGTGTTTTATGGCATAGATCAAAACGTGAAAATATTTAGAGGCTTTGTTAACCACAGACCTTATTTCAGGCGATTTAGCAAAAACCCATTCAAAAAACCCATAGACTTTAGGGCGCGAGAACCGGAAGGGCTAAAATGCTAACTCACTTCCGCGTTTTGGCCTACAAAGTGACGTCATTACTTCGGCACTCTATGGAGTTCCCAGTTCGTCCATAGACTGACGCCGAGGGGTAGGCCGTACCTGTGGCGTCTTCACTATGACGCCGCGGTGCGGATGGAAACGCAGATCGCTTTTGGGTCTTTTCTTCACACAAATCAATCGTTTGGCCTCAGAACAGTTGGAATACTTGACATTTTTCAATAAAGTGTGCATGTTGTCTGAATAGCGTAAATACAAATCAATAAATGTAAATAAAATAATGCTGGCTGATTAAATTGAGAATCATACTCCAACATGTCATAATGGAAAAATTATAACCCAATAAATGGTTACATCATGAACATTCACATGCCCAACACGTCTGTGTATGACGCCAAAGGTGTCTCATTGGAATCACTGGAGTACCCTGCACGTCGAAAAATGACTTTCAAGGGGTAGCCTACCCTGTGCATAAAAAAGTGACCACGAGGGGTCCTGACCAAGCGTCAATATGTGACGAGTGGGAGTGAGACTGTGTTGTCCCATAACACTTGATGTACTCGTTTACATCATAAGAAGAATCTACGCTAATATTAGTCTCTCTGTTTATCCCGGGGTTTACTGTAGTCAGCCGGATCCGGGCTGCATCCAGATCAGATGGTGGACCTGCGCCTAGACATGACCAACGCATCCCTGAAGTGTCTGCAGAGACCGTGTCAACTAGACTCTCCCCTGTGAAGACTAGACATCCAGTGGCACTGATCCTCAACAAACCTGTCTCCATACCAGCGTGATGACTCTGATCTTCAACCAGATGGAACTGGACAAATATTCTGAATGTTCTGATCTAATCTGACTTCTGACTTGTAATGTTTGCCTGAATCATAATCATACACTGTTTGTTTATTATCCAGAGGAAAACTGGCACCCCGACTGAGCCTGTTTTTTTCTCCCAGGGTATTTTTCTCCATTTTGTCACCTGATGGAGTTTGGGTTCCTTGTCACTGTCACCTCTGTTGCCTTTGGCTTTTGGTTTGCTTAGTTGGGGACACTAAATATTCGACTACAGTTGCAAGAAAAAGTAAGTGAACCGCTTGCAGAATCTGTGAAAATGGGAATAATTTTAACTAAATAAGAGAGATCATACAAATTGCATAAATTTTTATTTAGTACTGTCCTGAATAATATATTTTAGATTAAAAAAAATTCACATATAGTCCACAAGACAAAAAAAATGCTGAATTTATTAAACCGACCCGTTCAAAAGTTTATGAACCATTGATTCTTAATACTGTGTGTCGTTCCCTGGATGAATTACGGCTGTTTTTGTGTTTTGTGATGGTTGTTCATGAGTCCCTTGTTTGTCCTGAGCAGTTAAACTGACCAATGTTCTTCAGAAAAATCCTCCAGGTCCTGCACATTCTTCAGTTTTCCAGCATCTTTTGCACATTTTAACCCTCTCCAGCAGTGACTGTATGACTTTGAGATCCATCTTTTTACACTGAGGACAATTGAGGGACTCAAACATAAATATAAAAAAAAAGTTCAAACATTCACAATGCTCCAGAAGGAAACATGATGCATTACGGGCTGGGAGGTGAAAACTTTTGAACAGGAGGATGATGTCCAAATTTTTCTTATTTTGTAAAAAAAAAAAAAAAAATGTAGTACTGCCCTTCGGAAGCAACAGAAGATACTCACATGTTTCCCGGAAGACAAAAAAAGTAAAATGAACGATGGATCTCAAAATCATACAGTCACTGCTGGAGAGGGTTCAAATGAGCAAAAGATGCTGGAAAACGTCTCGGTTACGTATGTTACCCTCATTCCCTGAAGGAGGGAACAGAGACGTACGTCGGAACTGACCAACGAATTGGGATCTGTCTTCAGAGACCAATCTACTTCGAGTGTATTAGAAATGAGCCAATCCATATTGGCATGCCAATGGGTCCATGCACAGCGGGTATAAATACGGAAGTGGAATACCGCATATTGCTTTTCCAACTGAGGAGCCAAAAAAGTAACTCGGCCCTTCAGCGGAAGCACAGCACCTGGCGACGGGACGTACGACTCCGTTCCCTCCTTCAGGGAACGAGGGTTAAATACGTAACCGTGACGTTCCCTTTCAGATGGTCAAGTACGTCGGAACTGACCGACGAATTGGGATCCCTACCAACACGCCAGAGATGCTGGCCCTTCCAGCGCCCTGCTTGAGCTTACTGTAGTGCTCCAGCTGGAGCGGGAGTCAGGGCTGAAGCAGGGAAGGTCCGACACTGCTGTTTTCTGCAAGACCCACTCAGTGTTACTATTGGATAACGCTGGGAAAGCGTGCCCATCTCAGGAAGATGGAACGCTGCGGAGCCCCATCCTCTACGGAAGGAGAGGTGGAAAATACTCATAAGGACTAACCTATCAGAGTAGTGCAACATATGGCCGTCTCTGGGGTGGATCCAACCTGGTTCCAGGGGGGAAAGAACACGCCCAGAGACAACAGAGCGGGCTCTGTCAAGGGAAAGACACGGGGCTAGCCGAGTAGGGTAGCTGGTACCGTGGAAATACACATATGGGGTCGCCTAGAGGGAACCAACACATATGGAACCCAGCCTACACACGTTCCACAAGCATACGGGTGCAGGCCTGGCGTCAGACGGCCGCAACATCTGACACCGAAGGGGTGACGGAGGAGCTCGACAGGGTTCACACAACTGGAGAAGATAAACGCCCGTATCCGGCCATAGGCAGGAGTGCCGTAGCAAGCCGACACAGGAATGGGTACTTTGCGTCTACCGGCCGTTGGAGGCGAGTACACGGGAAGAAACCGGCTCCACACGGAGGCTATAGAATCTAGCGAACGTGTTAGGTGTCGCCCAGCCCGCAGCTCTACAGATGTCTGTCAGCAAGGTGCCTTGAGCCAGCGCCCAGGAGGAAGCTACACTTCCTGTTTAGGATGTTTAGCTCTGCAGACTGCAAAGGCTCGAATGGAGGACCCTGAAGTGCTCTGAGCACCAAGCACCAAGTCCAAAGAGGGTACCGAGGATGAACGAGGAGGATTTAGTCTCCTCGCACCTCTAAGGAACCTGACGATTAAGTCGTGCTTACCAATGGATTTACCAGCTACTGCATCGTGATCTGGACGCGGGTGCCCCGTCCCTGAGAAAGAAGGTCAGGGGAATCGGCCAGTTAGGGGCTGTCGAGAGGAGTGTGAGTTCGGCGAGCCAGGCTCCAAAAAGGTCCCATATCAGCTGGACGCTCCGGGGGTGGAGTCGCCACTCTCCCGGAAGTGTGGACTGACGAGAGAGCTCGTCGGCTGTCTGGTTCAGCACACCAGGGATGTGAATGGCCCGAAGCGACCTCAGATGCTTCTGACTCCACAGGAGCAGATGGCGGGCAAGCCGGAGCATGCAACGGGAGTGTAGACCACCCTGTCGGTTGATGTACGCAACTGCCGCAGTGCTGTCCGTACGGACCAGTACGTGTTGGCCCTGAAGCGGCTTCTTGAGCCGGGCCAGGGCAAGACGTACCGCCTGAAGCTCGATGCAATTGATATGCCAATGCAGCTGGGGCCTCGTCCACAGACCCGAAACTGCATGCCCGTTGTACGTGGCCCCCCCAGCCGTGAAGACCACGGCTGCTGCTTGGGTTTAGCAGGGGCGGAGGTGGACGCAGGGGGACACCCTCGGCGATGAGCAGGTGGAGGCGCTGCAGCCGGCGACGGGGTGGAGGCAGCAGCGGGTCACCGGGGCAGGATGTTCTTGATTGCCTCCGTCTGCTTCTGTGCCACCGAGAACTGCTGGGCGAAGTTCTCGATGGCGTCGCCGAAGAAGCCAGCCTGGCAGACAGGGGCGTCGAAAAACCGAAGTTTGTCGGATTCGTGCATATCTGCCAGGTTGAGCCACAGGTGGCGTTCCTGGTGGTGTTCCTTCCTCCCGGAGGGCGAGGTCCGTCGCCGTGCGCAGTTCCTGCATAACCCCTGGGTCGGAACTACCCTCGTGCAGATCCTTGAGCGCTTTGGCCTGGTAGACCTGCAGGAGCGCCATGGCATGCAAAGATGATGCGGCTTCTCCACAGGCTGTGTAAGCCTTGCCCGTTAGACCTGACGAGAACTTACACGCCCGGGAGGGGAGAAGTGGGTTAGCCTGCCAGTCCGCAGCGGCCCTGGGACACAGTTGCATTGCCACGGACCGCTCGACTGGGGGAATCCCCACGTATCCCTTAGCCGCACCACCATCGAGGGTAGTGAGGACGGTGGAGTCACTAGATCGGTGGCGGGCGCTGTAGGGTGCCGACCACGATTTCGTAAGCTCCTGATGCACTTCCGGGAAGAATGGAACCGGGGCGGGGCGCTGAGAACCAGCACGGGCCGTCCCGAGAAACCAATCCTCCAAGGGTTCGGGACACGTTGGGGGGTTCCACTCGAGCCCGACACTCGCGGCGGCCCGGTAAAGCATAGCCCTGAGTTCTGGATCAGACTCGGGCAACGCTACCACACCCGAAGGGGGTAACGCAGCTGAATCCTCATCTCCGGAACCCATTAGCTCGTCCTCCGATGCAGCTATCGAAATCATGTCCTCAGCCGGAGCCCCGAAGCAAACAGCTGGCCCACCATGGGAAGGACCAGCGCGCTGCTCCGGAAGCTCCACCGGCGCAGCGGAGGGTGGAAAGGGCCCAAGGGGTTTTTGGCCCGTCGGGGAAGCCCTGACCGCCACCCTCAGATCTCCACCAAAGGCATCAGCCAAAGTAGCAGCCCTCTGCTTTGCAGCGGGAGGACCGCTAGATCGGGGGATGCGCAATGAGACTCCACCCCGTTTGAGGTATTCGAGCCTAGATCTAAGCACTGCGATGGTCATGTTCCCGCAATGGGAACATGAGTCATTCACGAACGCTGCCTCAGCGTGCTGAACGCCCAAACACATGAGACAACGATCATGAGCGTCAACTGGGGACAGAAAACGATGGCATCCAGAAACACACGGTTTGAATGACATCTTGAAAAAGACGCAGGGTCAAACCGTGTTGCTCTTTTAGAAAGAATTTGCTCTTTTATAGTGCTGAAGCACTCAGGGAGATGGCCGCGGCTCACAGCGGTCCGATAATGCAAGCCCGCGTGTGAGCACTCAAGAGGAATCGCCCAGCGAACCGACACAGGAACAGTGTTGAAGCGACCACTCGCTGAACTGCGCCATCACGCCAGCACCAGGTAAAGAGCAGCTTCTCGTAGAGACTCGTAGAACACTCCATAGAAAACAGCTTTTTCATAAACCGAACGGCTCCGAAGTTGAAAGCAATATGCGGTATTCCACTTCCGTATTTATACCCGCGGTGCGTGGACCGCATGCCAATATGGATTGGCTCGTTTCTAATACACTCGAAGTAGATTGGTCTCTGAAGACAGATCCCAATTCGTCGGGAACTGAAGAATGTGCAGGACCTGGAGGATTTTTCTGAAGAACATTGGACAGTTTAACTGCTCAGGACAAACAAGGGACTCAAGAACAAGGATCACACAACAAAAAAAACAGCCATGGATCATCCAAAGACGACACACAGTATTACGAATTAATGGTTCATAAACTTTTGAATGGGGTCATTAATAAAATCAGCAATTTAAAAAAAAAATGTTTTTGTAAAATATCTTATTCAGGACAGTACTAAACAAAAAATAACATGTATTTTGTACAATCTCTCTTATTTAGTTAAAATTATTCCCATTTTCACAGATTCTGCAAGTGGTTCACATACTTTTTCTTGCAACTGTTTACTACTGAATCTGATCTGCCTGCATTGACACTAAATGAGAATTGAACTGAGCTGGATGACATCACTGTTTACTCCAGAGCGCATTATTTTCCTGTTACCACTGTAAAACTGCTTTGAAACAATCTCCATTGTAAAAAGCGCTATATAAATAAAGGTGACTTGACGAATTGCAGGAAGTTACCGATAGCTTGGTTTAAAAAAAGGGAATAAGTGAAGCTAGATGCAGGAAGCAAACCTATCTAGCCTGAGGCACTGGAATTTGCTGTCAGAGTGGGAACAGACAAATAATGGAGAACTCTTTCCTTAAGGAAAAAAAATGACAGGTTTATATACTTTTTTCCACAAACCAAATAATGAGATGTCTTTTTTGCTTTAGTTCTGAGATGTATTTGAGCTGTAATTAAAGCCACTGGCTAATTCAAGGTGAATATCTAAGGTCTGAAGACTTCTTGCATAGGTAGATTGATTCAAGAGTTCATGTTGTAATGTTTTTACAATTACAGACTTTCTATTTGAATCCCTGGCAAAACCTTGTTCAGAAAAAAAGTATGTTAGGAGCCAAAATTATACATTTCCAACTGTTAAATAGCTGCAATTTTGCTGTTACTGTGAGAGTTTATGCAGACAGCTCTCCTACAACCTTGTTATGTCAGATGTAATTTGTAGACTGTCGTCCTCTATACATTATGCACACTTGAGCTGGTCTCAGTGCCAGTGTGAAAGGCATGGCTGAAGTCTCATCTGCCCTGAGTACTGACCTGATCAGGCAGAGTGCAAATTGACCCAGTCAGATAATGCCATGAAGAAGAGAGACTCAATTACTCTTTCAGTATTTCACTGAATTATACATCTGGAGCTCTTGCCGAATCAATATGCTTCCTGTCTTTGATACTTGAATGATTTATATTCCTACACTGAGGGTCAGAAAGCCCTGCTAGTCTGTGTAATTGTGTTTGTGTGTGTCAAGGTTTGGCTGGTTAGCATGTTCCTGTTCACCTCTTCAGATAGATTCTTATCAAAATTAGATTTTTGTGTCTTTTAGTCCATGTCTTTTAGTTTTGACACCATTTATATGCTAGTGCTAGTTAAAAAAAAAGTCCTTTATAGGAAAACAGAGCAAAAAACTGATGACTCAGAATTTGTCCAGTCAGATTCTGCATTTCACATTATTGTGACTGAAAAGTTCTTAATGCAAAATTTATAACATCAGGGATGTTAATATTTTCAGACATATTAATACATTTCCATATTCAATTTAAAGAGCAATATAACAGTTTTGACAGACAGGACAAGAATTTTATTTTTTGTCATATTTTTTTTTTTATCACATTCAGTTATTCCTTTAGACTTCTTTCAGTCTTTGTAATATTGATTGGAGTGTAAATTCAATCTGTCAATGTGGATCTGAAAATGTGTGTTTAATATTAGCATATTTTTATATAGCATTTGATTTTCATTTTCTCAACTAGTACAATTGACAATTTGGCATCTTTGACAATGCAGTAAATTGCTAAGATGACTGTCAAAACTGTAAACAGTGATTACGCTGTGCTTTCCAGATATGTCTTATGTCAGTGATATTAAAGTAATCAGATTCACATTTTATCCTTTTCCAAAACAGTATTTTTTCCCCATAAAACTGTACATTGACAGATAGCTTGCAAAAAACATCTATCCAAGTACTTTGGAGAATTAAGCACAGATGGTCTATCAGACAGACAACCTCGTTTCAAAGCATACAGCTGCTCCAAATTCAATTAATATGATGAAAACTTGTCACTCTCAATTCACTGTGGAAAAGAAACAGGCTGATTCCTGTTTATAATAAAACAATGAATGATCACAGACGTCATCACGGTTTTGAACACATATCTTGCACTGTTATTGGATCAATATTGATCTTACAAGAAATATTCACTTTTGATTGAGTGATGTCTATCGTGTTAGCTTTAGTTTGGGATCAGCAAAGCTGGGTTTAACTATTAGTTCAGAATGGAAAAATCAAGCAGCAGTCTTTGCAGAGTATGTATTGTAATTGCACATTTTCAGCTTTCAGGAAGTTACTTAATATTTCCTTCAAGTGAAGGTAAAGCAATAGTGACATCAAGTGGCCAGTATAAATGCACAATTTTTTATTAAAACAAGCTGATAAAAATTGCATTGAACATACATATTAGTTTATATGTCTTCTGAATTCTCAGAAAGTTACTGAGCATTGAAGACAATGATTTTGTTTCTCATGCAAATATTTGTAACAGGGTTAGATAAACAGGAGTGTAGACAGGAATTATCAAAAAAAAAAAATTCACAATGTTAATATAGTAAATTAATATTACATAATTGGGTGTCCATATAGGCATCGCTATGTACTTCCTGCTTAAAAAAAAGAAATAAAAAAAAAGCCTGCATTATTCTGTTGGAACCCCGAATACCTCCACTTCACACAAGCTCAGAGTCCTGTTTTCCCCAGAAAGAGCCACAGTCACATAACGGCCTTGAAGAGCACCGTCACACTGGAACATCCTTGTTCCTCCAGCAGCGATAAAGGACACTTTAACACACCTAAATAGGAGTGAAATTTAAGGGAGAAAGTTAAGGAATGGAATGATACAATGGAAGTATCATATCGTTCATGTATATTATGCAACAGTTTCTGTCCATGAATTTGACTTGCAGAGCAGCCTGTTCACTGACTCTCTGAAAGACAACCTAATTTCCTAAAAAAAAAACAATTCTAATCTACCACACTTATTTAAACTACATATTAAAACATGACAAAATGTATATTGCTTAAGCTTTTGAATGTTTTGATCATTCGTCAGATGTAAGAAAGAAAAAAAAAACATTCTGAAAGTGATTCCAGTGATATCGTTCTGCATTATCGTTTTAGTTGTGGTGTGGACTCCACTATTCTATTAAATTTAGAATGATTTTTAAACGTTATCATCCTCTGTGTCAATGGGCCTATACTGTGTGCTGCTTGTAAAGGTGATTCAACTTAATTTGGAACCATTTAATAGATTAAAACAGGTAATATTGTGTAAAATAAAAAGCTACACAACATTAATTTGTAATACATTTAGCAGTTATATCACATGCTGTTGGTCTGAACACACAGCACACCTGCTCATGTAATATTGCTTAATAATAATAATAATAATTAATACAAAGGCACACCCCCCCCACCCCCCCTCCCTCGGAGCACATAGAGAAGCTATGGTGGCCGACACAGGACAAAAATATTGTGGTCAGAGAGAGAGCAAAAAGTGACTAGCACTCTGTAGAGAAGCTTGTCCTTTTAGTTCTACTGTAGAAACATGACAGCGCAAAATGCTGATTTCACTGTAAGGGGACCCGTGGTGTATAGAGATAGAAATGGCTCATTCTAAGGTAATAAAAACATAACGTTACATTATGTAAGGTCTTTATACTCCACTGAAAACATAGTTATGTATATTACATTGCATTTCTGTCAATAGATCCTCATAAATACTACACTCTGAACCTTTAAAAGGTCTCTTATAAATGCATGTCATAACAGCACTCCTTACACTGGGTTTGCACGGCCCTCAGATTCTCGTGAATTTCCAACGTGAATGACTGCTCCATTCAGTTCCTCAGCACAGCAGTCACCACGATTGGTAAGAGCCACTGAGGCAATTGTATAACTCTTTATCAGATCCAGTCTCCACCAGGGATCACTTTCAGTATTCGTTTGAGTGCAAGAGCCTTTAAATAGGTCATATTGCCGGTTCCCATCAATGGCATTTTGTGCAAGACTCAGGCATGCTGTAGAACCTTGATACACACTGGATTGGGTGGCTCTTCCATTTGGTGCCACGTTTATCTTCTCGGACTGCATCATTGATACCATGTCTGAGAAATAATGAAGTATGAACAGTTAGACAGTGCTGTAAAACACTCGAACAACACACTCAAACATCACATGTGACTGTTTTACCTTCAGAGACTGCGTACACCTCTACCTCACAAACTGTCAGAATGCGGTTCACTCCTGGTAAAAGCACATTAACATACTGTCCATCTAAGGGGCTGAACTTGAATTTCTGTGTTTTCCCAGCTTGCATGGAATACACTTTTGCAGCCCTAAAAAAAAATTCAAAAATGCTTGATGAGCTCACATTCTGGATACATTTTTTGTATGATTTGAGCAACAACTTAACAAGTCTCTCACATCTGATTGTGGTTGCCGTCATTGTCAAGGCTGTTCCCAATACGAATCTCAGCTCCATCAATCCTATCAGCACAACAATCAGCCCGGTTGGTGATGGCAACCATGACAATTTTATAAGGCTGTTGCAGGGTAACTCTCCACCAGGGGTTTCTTTTTGCAGTTATATAAGTGCAGGAATTATTTGCTAAATTTGTTGCACGGTTTCCATCAACAGCATTGGAAGCAGTGTTACTGTTCAACAAGTCAATGGACTGGTGGGTCACACTTTTCAAAGCAACATTTCCTGTAAATGATGACACAACAGTGAATTGATTACATAACTACAACAAACTATGTACGGTGCATCCGGAAAGTATTCACAGTGCTTCACTTTTTGTTATGTTACAGCCTTATTCCAAAATGAATTAAATTAATCATTAATTATCTACAAAAAATACCCCATAATGACAATATGAAAGAAGTTTGTTTGAAATCTTTACAGATTTATTATTATTTATTTTTTTTAAATCACACATACATAAGTATTCACAGCCTTTGCCACAATACACAAAATTGAGCTCAGATGCATATCCTGTTTCCACTGATCATCCTTGAGAGGTTTCTACTACTTGATTGGAGTCCACTTGTGGTAAATTCAGTTGATTGGCCGGGGGGTGAAAACTTTTGAACAGGATGAAGATGTCCAAATTTTTCTTATTTTGTTTAAATATATATATTTTTTCATTTAGTACTGCCCTTCAGAAGCAACAGATTATACTTGCATGTTTCCCGGAAGACAAATTAAGTACAATTTACCTTGATTTTCAAATTCAATAGGTTTTCACCCCCCGGCTCTTAATACATTGTGTTTCCTTCTGGAGCATCAGTTAATGTTTGAACCTTTTTTAGTAGTTGTGTTTGAGTCCCTCAATTGTCCTCAGTGTGAAAAGATGGATCTTGAAATCATACAGTCATTGCTAGAGAGGGTTCAAATATGAAAAAGAGGCTGGAAAACTGAAGAATGTGCAGGACTTGGAGGATTTTTCTGAAGAACATTGGGCAGTTTAACTGCTCAGGACAAACAAGGGACTCATGAACAACCATCACAAAACAAAAAAACAGCCGTGGATCATAATAATAATAATAATTTGTTACATTTATATAGCGCTTTTCTAGGCACTCAAAGCGCTTTACATATAGAAGGGGGAATCTCCTCAACCACCACCAATGTGCAGCATCCACCTGGATGATGCGACGGCAGCCATATTGCGTCAGAACGCCCACCACACACCAGCTGATTGGTGGAGAGGAGACAGAGTGATGAAGCCAATCTGTATATGGGGATGATTAGGAGGCCATGATGGACAGAGGCCAATGGGCAAATTTGGCCAGGATGCCGGGGTTACACCCCTTCTCTTTTATCGAAGGACATCCTGGGATTTTTAATGACCACAGAAAGTCAGGACCTCGGTTTAACGTCTCATCCGAAGGACGGTGCATGTTACAGTATAGTGTCCCAATCACTATACTGGGGTGTTAGGACCCACACAGACCACAGGGTGAGCACCCCCTGCTGGCCTCACTAACACCTCTTCCAGCAGCTACCTGGTTTTCCCAGTTGGTCTCCCATCCAGGTACTGACCAGGCTCAGCCCTGCTTAGCTTCAGTGGGAAACCAGTCTTGGGCTGCAGGGTGATATGGCTGCTATCATCCAGGGAACGACACACAGCACTGAGAATCAATGGTTCAGAAAAACTTATTTTAATAAATTCAGCTATTATTTTGTCTTGTGGACTATATGTAAACATTTTTTATGTAAAATATCTTATTCAGGACAGTACTAAATAAAAAATAACATGCATTTTGTATGATCCCTCTTATTTAGTTAAAATGATTCCCATTTTCACAGATTCTGCAAGCGGTTCACATACTTTTTCATGCCAGTGGCAGTAAAAGTATGTAAAGTATGAGTTACAACAATAGACTCAGGAAAATTAGGGCAGGGTACTCTATATATTCAGTGGCAGTAAAAGTATGTAAAGTATGAGTTACAACAATAGACTCAGGAAAATTAGGGCAGGGTATCAAATATTTCCTAATTTGATAATGAATAATTTAGGTAGATTTTAGTTTTAATGTCATCTTTACTTACACATGCAAGAAAGTGCAGTTCTCTCTAAGAACTGCCTCATAAGAGTCATCAGTATGTTTTTGATCACTAAAAAGGACAGGCTCGTAAGTGATATCATAAAAGTCATTGTTTGTAAATTGGCTACACTGGTTGCCCTGTATATTTGAGTCACTTCCTTTGTTCGTAAATCGGACTACACTGGGCCTGTCTCAATACTTGTACTTGTGGTCATTGCACATGACCAGTTTTGATTACCCAATGGGACTCACTTACAACATATTGTTGTGAAATTGCAAGTAACGTTTTTTTACAGAGCTTTATTTATACGTTTACACATGATTTTCAATATTTTACATTTAACTACCAAATTATATATAATATCTTATTAATTTAGCGTCAACATTTTTGGAGTCTTGCGCGCGCACTTCCTGTCATGCAAGTGTGGGTGTTGGGACAGACCCACTGGCTTCCCTGTATGTTTTTGAGTCATTTTGTTTAGTTATTTTTTTTGTCTTAAATCACATTCAGGCCTCAGAATATGATTTTGCTGTGGCTCTATAGATTCTGCAGCAGCATGTCTCAGAAAAAATATGCCAATACCATTTGTTTGCCAAAAATCTTTGTCTGATGTTGTAATTTTTACCTAAACTGACTTAGATGACACATCATCATCTCATGATTGTAAATGTCCTTTTTTATTTAAAAAAAAAAACATTACTGGTGTGCATCTTGAAACAACAATGGCACTGACATATTTTTAATTATGCCAGTGAAAGTTGCTTTCAGTTAAAATAGCTCAAACATGTAATTTAGTCAAGTCAAGTCAAGTCAACTTTATTTATATAGCGCTTTTAACAATGCAGATTGTTTCAAAGCAGCTTTACAGTGTTAAACAAGAAAATAATGCAACAGAATTTTATTCAGCCGTATAGCCATTCCGGAGAAAACAGTGATGTCATCAGTTCATTTCAATTATCATACAGTGACAGTGTTGGCTTTAGATCAGTAATTTAGTTTATATGGTTAATTTAGTTTAATAATTAGATTTATTTGGATATTTAGTTGAAAAATTTTGAAAAATGTAGTGTCCCCAACTGAGCAAGCCAAGCCAGAGGCAACAGTCCGGGACTAGGCTTAAGCCTTGTCTGTAAAACCGGTGGTATGTTTTTAAAGTACTAGTCCAGATCTTTAACCAATAAGGCAAGTCTTTCACACTGCGAGCCTTAGTAACACCAGATATTTTATAATGTATGACATTATTTTTGCATTTACTGTATGTTTTTGAATGTACTAGTCAATTAAAGTGCCAAAATTAACACTTAAACATTGTCTACGAGTCATTACCTGTGAGTCGATAGGTCATACAAGGTCCCACAGAGATGAGTACCAGCCCAACCATAAGGATCATCAGAATCGTCATTCCTATAAAACAAAGATGGAAAACTCAATATTTGCAAATTCTTCTTGCCATGTCTGCAATAGTCAAATTAATGTCCAAGATGTTTAATGACAAATTTAAAAAACAAAACTACCAGTAATAGATTTTCTTTGTAATTTCAGAACAAGTGCAGCACTCACTGAAATTTGTATCCACTTTACTCTTGTTTATTTATTGTGATCTGATCTGTTCCCCTGTGAGATGTGGCTGAGATCAAGAATGTTTTGTGGTGCCACAATGCAAGGGCGTGCCTACTAGATACAGATCACAAGTCACCATTATTATGCAAATCATCATTAGTGTGTGTAACAAAGTTCGATATGAGTAAGGAAGGAAGAAGGCAGGGTCGGCTTGATGGAGACTCGGGTGACTTCTATTAACACACTCTCTCAACACAGCCACTACAGGAGAGCGTGGTCCGAACAGAGGGTGAATTCCCATCCCAGGAGGTAATATCGTAGGGTGAGGACGGCCCACCTGATAGCTAGACACTCCTTTTCAATGGTGCTGCACTTAGTCTCTCTCTTCAAGAGCTTTCGACTAATGTACAGCACCGGCCGATCCTCCCCTCCTGGGACAGTACTGTTCCCAGCCCCTTGTCCGACGCGTCAGTCTGTAACAAAAAGGGGAGAGAAAAATCAGGAGAATGCAAGAGTGGCCCACCACACAGAGCAGCCTTTATTTGAGTGAGGGCCTGCTGACACTGCTCTGTTCACTGGACCGGGTCTGGCGCTTCCTTTTTAGTGAGATCAGTCAGCGGGCTAGCAAGCTCCTTTTCTATTATGCCCATATCAAGCATTGCTTCTAACTCGTCCTGAACCACTTTTCTTTTTTTTTGTGTTCGGGAAGACGATATGGCCGTCTACGAACTACCATGCCGGCTTGGTCTCAATATGGTGCTGAATGAGATTTGTTCGACCAGGAAGGGGTGAGAACACGTCCGCAAAATCTGCTTGCAACTTGAAACGGTGAAAGGTGATCTCCCCCTGGGGCCAGAGCGATAGATTTTGTGTTAGTAGTCACTTCTGGCCCGAGATCTGTCCCAATTACCGTCACCAGCATCACTGATTCCACCTTGTTCCATTTTTTAAGGAGGTTAAGGTGGTAAATTTGACGTGCCCAGATTCTGGTACAAACCGATTTAATGCCCAATAATTCGTACAGTTCGCGTAAAGTACGTGACATAAACGCCGTGCCCTGATTCGTGAGGATCTCCTTGGGGATCCCCACGTGGGAGATTAAATGAAACAGAGCGTCCGCAACACTTTCCGCCGAAATGTTACGGAGTGCTACTGCCTCCAGGTATCGTGTTGCATAGTCCACTACCACTAATGCAAAGCGATGCCCCCAAGCAGATTGTTCTAATGGCCCGATGAGGTCCATCCCAATTCTTTCGAAGGGGACCTGCATCAACGGAAGAGGGCGCAATGGCGCTTTTGGAGAAAAGGGCCATGAGACGATTTAATGTTATTCCCTGCCCCAAATGTCCAGCCACGGGATTACAATGAGCCGCCTGGAAAAGCATTTCCCGGCGTCTTTTTGTCACTAATAACTGGGTTGTATTTTCTTTTGTCTGAGTTTCTTGTGTCACTCTATACAACCGGTCCTTTATAATAGCAAAATATGGAAAAGAGAGCAGTCGGTCAGGTTGGACAGACTGGCCGTCGATAGAACGGACCTGTTCAAATGCATGTTTCAATGACTCATCCTGAGACTGCTCCAGGGGAAAGTCATCGCGGTCTGAGAGAATCAGTCTCTCAGTCGCGCTCATTTCCCCGGATTCAGTGCTCAGTGGTCCCGGTTCAGCCTCTCCCACCTGCACGGCCGCTGCCTTCTCCAGCTTTCTTTTATTACAAGAGACATCCGCACACAAATACCCCAATAAATCCTTAAAAGTCGGCCAATTGGTTCCCAGAATCAGGATTTACGGATTAACAACCACCTCTACACTATGCTTTTGACCCCAAAATTGAATCACAATTGACACCACAGGATATTTCACCATGTCCCCGTGCACGCACCGTACCTGAACCATGCGGCTTGTATCCAATGCCTCAGGCTGAATCAGGATTTGGTGGATCGGGGTTTGGTTACATCCTGAATCCACCAAAGCCAGATAGGTACCCCCCTTAATACTCACGGGTATCTGGTACCAGCCAGCCTGACCGGGGGCAGCCTGTGGGACATCCGGGACTCGGATCATTGTCCCCACCTCCATCATTGGGCATCTGTCGATGAAACGCCAACGGTCCCCGCAACGCCAACAGGCCGGCCCAGACCTACCCGCCACCCCTGTGGTGGTAAGTGGGCCCAGCGAAGGCCGTGGAGAGAGCGGGGCAGAGGAAGCGGCATGCCACCATGTGGTCTTCTGCCAACACGATGGATGAGTCCAACGATGTCGGTTGGTGGCACTGGACCCACTCGGCCGTTCTCCAGGGAAGCAGAGTGACGAACTGTTCCAGTGCCACGAGGTCGATGATTTTTTCGCCGTTGTTTCCCTCAGCCAGTAGCCATTTGCGGCTGGAGTCCCGGAGCTGTTGGGCCACCACGAAGGGTCGGCCACTTTCGCCCAGCTGCAGGATGGCCTTCTTCAGGTCATTGAAGACCAGGAGGTTCTGAACAGGGAGTTGTTGAGCTGCGATCTGAGACTCCTCCGACAGCAGGGGGATCAGCCTCATTGACCATTGATCCCGAGCCCATCCTGTCCCATCCTGGTCAAAGAGGTCTAAGAAGACCTCCGGGTCATCCTGCGGCCCCATCTTGTTCAGCGGCAGGTGGGTGGTCGTACTCGGGATCGCTGGGACCTCTGTCCATCCAGCTCCGGAACCTCTCGCGGTCCTCCTGCTAGGCCTGCACGATTGTCTGGAAGCGGCGCTCTTGGATGCTCCTCAGATCGAGCAGAGCCAGGTGTTGATCCTGATGCAGGACCGTGAGGGAAGAGATGATCTCCACAAATGGCAATGATGACGGCAGAACTTGCATGGCGGTGGCCGCTTCTTCCTTCCCGGGTTTCGGCACCCCGTAACAAAGTTTGATATGAGTAAGAAAGGAAGGAGGCAGGGTCGGCTCGATGGAGACTTGGGTATCTTTTATTAACTCTGTTTACACACTCTCTCAACACAACACCCGCTCACAAGCGTTTCACAAATAACTCAAAACTTATCAATCACAGTCCAGTTGCTCTCCAGAGCTCTCCTGTTCCTTTGTGTGTGTGTCCCTGAGTCTCCTGTCAGTCTCTCTCCTGGAAGCTCTCTTCCTGGTGGCTTGTATCCGGTCTCTCCACGCTCATTACTGGAACAAAACACAGGTGTTCATTATTTGCACTTGACCCACTTATGGCGTACTTGGCTCCCGACTCTCTCTCCCGTCACAGACCTCGCTAAACCTGGCACAGTGTGTTTCTGAGAACATTTATATTAGCAGGCCAAAGTACAGAGTTTTGGTGTAGCATCAGGGTAAATAAACCACATTAAAGTAGTCAAATTTAAAGGGGAGGTTTATAGTATATACTTAAAACCACTGGAACCTTCTCAGAACTGAAACCATTGAGTTTCAATGGCATGTCTTTTGCAAGGATTAAAAAAAATCACCTTCAAGTGGTACAGAACAAGCCAATGGACATTGGCGAGTGAGATTTGCATTGCAAACCATTCCCCGCATCAAGGGCATAAAAGGAAGCGTGCGGCACATCGCTCAGCGTTCTAGGTTCTGCCAAGGGAAAGATACAGGCTCGCTGACAGGGAAGTATACACATACCGTGGAAGAATGCACATATGCACAAGTGTAGACCTTGTGTCAGACGCCTCTGCCGCGCCTAACTGCTGAAGTGTGCTGGAGGAACTCCAACCAGAATTCGCCAGTCGGGGAACTCACCTGGGGAGTGAATAGGCACTCATATCCCATCCACAGAGGGGAATGGCACTGCAAGCGAGACACCGAGCTAGCTTTGCCGAATATTACCTGTTTGTAGCCAACACCAGGAAGAAACAGGCTCAACACAGATTGTATAATCTCGCGAATGTATTAGGTGCCATTCAGCCCGCAGCTCTACAGGATTACATGATAGTTAGCCAGCCCAAATTCCAGGCATGTTTCGCTGACTGAAAATGCCTGCAGGTCCCCGACCCTCTTGATGGAAGTGAGCGCAGTCAGAAGCGCTGTCTTAAAGCTACACTGTGTGATATTTTCCCCCCTCTATCGGTGAAAAGGTATATGACCATCCAGTGAATATTAGTTTCTGTTCCTCTCAATTCCGATTTCGTTTTAACTCCTACGGTGGCCGATTTAGTCCAAGATTAACATGGCTTCCAGTTCGACCTTGTCCACATTCGACACGGTGCCCTCGAGTGTTAAAACGCGAAAGGCGAAGCTTGAATTTACGGGTATGTCCTTCTTTGGCTAATGTACTTTCAAGATGGAGAGGCAACATGGCGACCCGCATTCGAACTCCTTACCCGTATGTATTTTCAATGGCATATTATAAACTTACGAGAATACTTTATTACTTGAAAGAAGTAAATATACATTAATGACCACATATATTTTTGAAAGAACTAAGTGTTTTTAGCTAAGAATAAACTAAACAAGTTACACAGTGTAGCTTTAAGAGACAGGATCTTTATCTCAACTGACTGCAAAGGCTAAAAGGGATGAGGTGAAGTCAAGGAGGATTCAACCTCCTCGCGCCCTTCAGGAACCTGATGACCAGGCCTTACCCTCTACTGCATTGTGATGTGCGGCGATACATTAGTCTAACAAGCAAAGCTGCAAACACCCTTCTACAAAGATGTTGCATTGATTCAATCAGCACTTTAAGGCATTCAGACCTTGGTTGCTAACTAGATAATTACATCTTTATTTTAATCCACACATTTTTTTTAAAGCTCTTCTAAATGGCTTTAGCCCAGGCCCTTGTTTTTCCAAGCTCCTAGACTTGTATATTTATTTAGTTAAAACATACTGAATAGCCAAACCTTAATTGATCTTTTCCTTAACTTGGAATGGTATCTCATCCTACCTAAACACAGATAGTGTCTTATCCACCATACACATTCAGAGAAACATTAAGAATGTATTACTTCATCTGTACTTAAGTAATGATGATAATGGGACCATTATCAGATTAATTAAATAAGCACGATAAATGATTCTCATTCAAATCTTTGGTGTTTGTGTTTTGGTCTTTTCTGTGATGGTCATGGAACTGTGAAGAAAAACAAATAAATAAACAGATAAAGCAACATGCATGCAAGACAACAGAAAACTGTATAATGAATGAACTTCTTCATCGAAAGACTGGGTGATTTATGAAGTAGGCAAGTAATATTTGTGGGAGCAGCATGCATTTTGACGAGAAGATTACACCTTTGGCCATTGCGTTGGGTTCTTTTTCCAGTCACATACTGTACGGACAATCCGACCCAAAAGGTTACGGCTTAGTTTTTCTATGTATCTTGCTTTGTCAAGCGGCAGAAGTTATTTTAAAAATGCTATACTGGGTTAACGCCATGCATTTCCAGTGTGTGGGAATGGACTGTTTTCCCCCACGCCACCTCCGCCTCCGCCTCCACGCCACGCCCCCAGCTATGACACGACGCCGACCAAGTCTCAATCAGCTCCCTAGTTCAGCAGTCAGGCCACTGATCAGGGTGTCGGCTATTTTAAGGGCTGTCTCGCAGAATCCTTCCGGTGCACTGAAATGTTCGCTCCCTACAAAGTCCCACAATGCACCGCAAAACCTAGGGTGCATCGTTGCTCACTATGTTCCCGTAACGGAAGTTCTGAAGCGTGAAACTTAAATCACGTGAGCCAACTCACTACACACAATGACTGATAACGATACGCGTTTTAAAAAAACATTATTTTATTATATTTCAGCATAAACATACATCGTTAGACAGGTGATGAACACAATCTAGTAAACATTTATAGGCTAATTTATTTACGGCTGAAATGTTGCACGTATATGTAACAAGCAAAGTATTGATCATAATGTAATTTAAATAACATTACATGTAATGTCAGAAAAATATGAGCTCAGTTGTTGTTCATAAATACCAGTAATGACGTTGTACAATGAGGACGTTTTAACGTCGCCGGAAATAGAGTCATCAGTGTTCCAATGTGTAGTGAGCCAGCTGCGGCATCCTAATTCGCATACTATCCGTCCTAAATAGTATTCGAAAATAGAATTAGTACGTCCCAAACAGTAAAACAACATGAACATCACAGCAGTGTTACTTGAGAACATGTAGGACAAGAATCAGGTGGAGTTTGCAGAAAACAATTTGATTTTATGTTTTTATGAATTTTTCAAATATTTCTACGGGCACCAAGCGCCCGCAACTTTAGCCTCGAACGCAACCTCATGTAGATGCGCAAAGTATTTTAAGCGTAGATGGCGCGACCGCCTTTCTCCAAAGTGCAGATGGCGTGACCGCAGTAAATCGTAGTATGTTGAAAAGAGTATTCCAAAGATACCCGGATGGTCTACTATTTCTGGTCAGAATTCGAAGTACAGATCGACGCACACTGTAACGGCTGATATTACCAACAACCCATTGCGAGTGGGATGAGGATTCGATTAGAACTACAAATGCGGATAAAAAGTGTTAAAAAACTACAAACATGACGGACATGAGAGTCCGACGTTTAAGTAGAGAGGTTTAGATTAAAGGGTCATGAAATCCCGTTTCAGCAGCAGTCAGTTCTCACCACAGTTTTGAAAAATGCTATACAAGTGGGCATGGTTTAGCGGCGGAGCGGAGGGGGACGAGGGGAGACTGACAGCACATCAACGGCTTCTGATTCAAACCATTTTATTTCGCTCTAATTAAAAGCATCAAAGCTTCCCACAAATGCATGCTGCAAATTACCATTAAGTTACACGCAACACAATATACACATGGTTTTGTAAACTCACCATTATACAAACATATATATCCGGTGACACCTATAATTCAATGGACAATTAAATGCACAGCCATTCGCAATTTGTTCTCTGCATCGAAAATATATATGAACACGCTGTTGCATACCTTTGATAACTTTTTAGGTTTATTTTGTAGAGTTTTTAAGCAGTTTGGTCCGTTAAATGGCCATAAAGAGCGGTTACACTCACAGTGTGGATGAATCGCGTTTGTGTGAATACTCAGGATCTATTGAAGAGAATGTAGGCAACGCAGAACGGAAAAAACACTCGTTTTTGATCCATTAAAGGTAGGGTAGGTAAGATTTGGTTAAACTTTCTTTATATATCAATACATAATTAAAATGTAAGTACTCTGAAAAAGAAAGTATAAAAATTGAGTGTCTGTAGACCTCTCACGACTGTTTTAAAGACAGCTCATTATTTCCATTCACTCAACCTTCTCCCTTCTGGGCTCTTTCCAAAGCCACGCCCCGAAAACACATGAACACTCTACGCCAGGGGTGGCGAACTCCAGTCCTGGAGGGCCACTGTCCTGCATAGTTTTGCTTCAACCCTAATCAAACACACCTGAACAAGCTAATCAGGGTCTGAAGGGTTACTAGAAAGCTAAAGGCAGGTGAGTTTGATCAGGGTTGGAGCTGATCTCTGCAGGACAGTGGCCCTCCAGGACCGGAGTTCGCCACCCCTGCTCTACGCCGACCGCGATCAGCTCAGCTGAAAGACGCATTATTTACCTGAGGCGAGCAGAGAAGAAGTGCATGTAGTGACATCATCAGAATCACATGTAATAAAATTTTTTACTTTATCATTATGAATATAAACAAATAAGATGTATTTTAGTACTCACTATCAATCTAGAATAACAATACTGGTAAAGTTTAAAATACACACACAACACAGTGTCTACGACACACACAGATACAAGATAAAAAACATCAACATAAACATTGGTAGAGTATATAAAAACAAACCAAGGGCCGAAATAAACGTGCAGGTAAAGTTTCCGGTGAACATGGTAAAAGAGTTTAGACAGAGGTTAGTAGCTAAAGCTAACTTAGTTCTAAAAAAAGTTCCTGGATGCGGTGTACTAGCTTTTACACATGCATTTTGTTATCTAAAGTTACATTTTGCGAAATTCAACATGACAGCGATCAACTTGAGCTAAGCATATTGAGTATTTATCATCTCTACTAATGGTTCGCTACGTGTATAACATTGTAACTTTATGCTAAGTAATGTTATGTTAGCTATATTAGGCAGCTACGTGTGCTAGTGAGACATGCTTCATGAAAAAATAAACCAAAAAAATGTATAATCAAAATGAAAGATTACCTGTCCAGCAGAAATACAGCCTCTTGAACTCCTCAAATCAAACGGGTGTGCCAGGGTTGCCAGGTTTTCACAACAAAATCTGCCCAATTGCTACTCAAAACTAGCCCAAAACAAGCCCAATCGTGTTTCTCCGGTAAAAATCGCATTTGGGGGGGTAAAATATGTGTCTTTTTGGTAGGGCTGCCTGCTAAAATTCGCAAATCCCGGGGCAAAATATCACATAATTGGGGTCGCTTCAACCCGCGGACATGAAAAAAAAACCAACGGCAACAGTGTTTGAAGTAGCCCGACTTGGCAACACTGGGGTGCGCGCATGTGTGTAGATCCTGTAGCAAAAGCGATGGTAGCCATGTTAGCGAGAGAGAGTGACAGTCGCCCAAGCCAATCACTTGTTTCGGCCCGAACGAAAATAATGAGCAGTGTTTATTGCAGATTAAAAAGTCTAGAGTCACTCGATTTTTATACTCTCTTTTTCAGAGTACTTAAATTTTAATTATGTATTGACATATAAAGAAAGTTTAAACAAATTTGGACAAAAGTGTTTTAGATCATTCTTACCTACCCTACCTTTAATGCATCTCCTACTTACTGTGTGCAATCTCACTGTTTGAAGCGCCAGTCACAGGAAAATGCCTATCAACGCGTGCTGTCATGAATAATTAAGCGCAGGCTGTCATTAATTAAGCAACGCGTCTTCGCATAGGATAAAGACACGCAGTCTCATAAATAATTATGAGACACCGATGAGTCATCGGCGTACTATAGTACGAGAAAACGTCACATCCTATGACGTTGACATGAAGACGAATTTAAACCAGGAAGTTGAAAATAGAGCAAAAAGGGTTCAAATTAACTAGTTTTCTCTCACATTCAAAACTAACAGATGGTAACATTGTCTTCCATGATGTTCAACACACAGAGGTGGACAGTAACTAAGTACATTTACTTGAGTACTGTACTTAAGTACACTTTTTGAGTATCTGTACTTTCCTTGAGTAGTATTTTTTCTGTAAACTTATGACTTTTACTTCACTACATTTGAAAGACAAATATCGTACTTTTTACTCCACTACATTTCTATCAAGGACCTTGAAGTAGAAAGTCGTAGCCGCTTTGAAAGTCAGTGGATGATTCGTTTTTTTTTTGTGCAGACAGCCAATCAGTAATCACTCTTGTAGGATCACATGAAGTTCAATGATTTCCAAGTATTTTATGAACACTAATCAATTGATGGCAAAATAGAAGGTGGCAGTTTCCAGACGCAGTGTGAGTAACCATGATCATACTTAAAAGTTAAAATTCAGAAGAGCAGACGTGGATTAGTCTGAAAAAGTGCGACGACACAAAAGTGCACAGAAAGCTGCCTCTCAGATGCCAGACCATAAGTACTGAATTTTAGTTCTACTAATTCTACCAAAATCTTATTATAGACTAATACTAAAACAATTCAGATGCCTAAAATGTTATAGTAAAAAGACTATGACTAAAACTAAATCAAAATTTGCTGTCAAAATTAACATTGGTATGAAGTATGATTGGTCAAATGATTTTTATAGATTTACCCGCCAAGTTGCCATAGCCTTGTGGATCCAGCGCTAACGCATAGGTAATGTTCGACAATGATGTTAGTTAGCATGCAAAAACGTAGTTGGGCTAATAATGTTAACTGAAGTCCTTTCAGAAATGTTTTTTTACATAATCCTATCAACAATTACACAATGTAGAAGCTTTTCTTTTCTAGTATGATTTTGACTTTGATAAGAGCTTTGTAACTTTTAAACAAGTATTTAAATGAGTGCAAGGTATGCTAGCATGTCAGATGGAGCATGACTGACTGGCTTAAACCACCATGATGGAACAGCGTGCATTCATACAACAATTCAACAATAATAAAATAATGGGTTTACTTTTACTTTTGATACTTAAGTACTTTTAAAAGCAAGTACTTCTGTACTTTTAAGTAAAAATCTATCTTTACAACTTTCACTTGTAATTGAGTAATATTTAACCAGTAGTACTTTTACTTTTACTCAAGTAATGGAGTTGTGTACTTTGTCCATCTCTGTCAACACATACTTCTGTTAAAATCTCAGAAAATTTGGTTTAGGGTTTCATGACCCTTTTTAAGGGGCTTGCTTGAGTGATCAATTATCAGTATTTAACCTGACGAAAAGATATTTATTCTATCCTATCCACCTGCAGCAGCCTTGTGAACTTTTGTAATGATACGTTTGGCCATTTAACTTTTAAATGCATCATTATATTCAAACTGCAAACACACGAGGGGAGTCTCTGCATTAAATAGTATAAGTAACGTTAGGCGAATTGGGGACGTAGCAAGTGTCTCACTCTCCTTACCAGTGCCCGAGCTCGAGACGACCGAGCCAATCAGAGTAGGCACGGGGCGGAACGACACGTGCAGCCCCGCCCCGTTCTGCAGGATGCAGTTAGGTGCTTCTCAAACCGCGCGGCGGCAGTATTCATCGAAGTTTGAACACTGTAACATCAACTGCGCATGTCGAAATTGAAAGTGGGAGGTTTTTTTTGTATTGTTTTAGTAATAATCGCAGTGACAACGACAGGTATTGAGGAACATACATTTCATTAATAGTGTCTTGAAAAGGCGAATTTAACGCGACGCTTTCTTAAAAGTCCTTGTGTGGCTTAAATCAACAATTAGCTCAGTATAAACTGTAATATGCAGATTTTTAAGTGCATTGAGGAGATACAGATTTGAGTTCATTAAAGTGTGACGCAAGTTTAGTTAGAACACAAATGCACGTTTTTCGTTAATGTTCGTTAATCGCAGTTGGCTGTAGTGATGCTTCCATGCAACGGCGTTTCGAGGATCAAATTAAAGAGGGATTCGTTTAAGCAAGATAACAAATTAGAGCCGAATAAACGGCGATGGACTAGACCTAAAACTGTGTCTGGTTTAAATCCACTTGCCGATCGTGGCATACAGGTACAAGACCAAGACAACTCTCCAGCCCCGGAGGCAGCAGATGTCGTTTCATCAGAGCGAAACGCAAACGAAATCTGCGCCACAGCCGACCCCGAACCACAGTGCTATTTTGACGGGCAGGCGAGCTCCAAAAAAGACGATCATGCTGAACATGACGACTTCCGAGGGCGTTATAATCAAGGTACTTTCCCATCCAGAGTCAGTGGCTTTAGTAACTGTGGAGGTGGAATTACTAAAGCTCAAGTTCCTTGTACAAGGAGTCGGCCAGCGCCCCCAAAAACGCTGAAAAGATTGTCCGAACATAAAAAAGATTTTTTCTACCGTTTGCGCTTAGCGTTGTGTTTTGCTAGGAAAAAACATCTAAGGGGCGGGAAGCGCGTGATGCTCGGGCAAACGGGAACGCCATGTCGCTCACCGTCGTATATAAACAGTAAAGTATCGACTGAGTCAGATAATATCTCTATTAAATCCACCGTCTGTGAAGAATCAGTGGATCAAACTCCTCCTGCCCAACTAGATCCAAAATACGATCAAAAAACTGGCAGTCCAGATTACTTAAGGCAAGAAAACCAAAAACCTCGTCGGGGAAGGAAACCGAGGAAGCTCTTTATTGATCATTTTGGTGGGTCTGATGGACAGGTGAAAACTACCATCAAGACGGAAGTCCGGAGAGATCATGCAAGTAAAGCCAGACCCACTGTATCTGGACGAACACCAAGTAAGGGCCAAGACATCCTTACACTTACAAATAAAGGTGGAGGTAATTTAGTGAAGAACATGTTTACCAGGTACTTCCATGCCTCATATTTCACAGGCAGCAAAGTCAGTTGGGTTAACTAAGTTACATCCCTTCAAGAGGCAGAGATAAGCAACATATGATGAATTGATTTATACCCATCTTTAATGTGCTGTCCCAGATGTGTACTTTGTTTCTTCAGATGAACACAAATGAAGATTCAATGAATTTCTTTGAGTCCATATAATGCAAGTGGATAGGAATCCAACAGTTGACACGTCAAAAACCACACAAAGCGATCACAACAGTAATCCTAATGACCCTAGTGTATTAATCAAGTCTTCTGAAGCGAAAGGATAGATGTGTAAGAAAATAAATATTTTAAACATTTGCTTCCTTATAAACTATGAACTAACTGTTGCACGTTTGAGTTAATGTAAATGTCAGCACATTGTGAAGCTAAGATACAAACGTGTTGTGAAGGTCCTCTTTGTTACTTCTCATGCAAGTTTCACAACGCACTAGCATCCCTCTTCACAATGTGCTGATGTAATGCTTCACAATGCTTTTATGAACTAGAGGTGAGAATTTTATAGGCACCTCGTGATCCGTTTATGATTCTGGGAGTCACGGTCCTATTCCAAAACTATTTTTGATCTATTTTTTTCCTATTAATTTGTTTACCTAATTAAAAATCTTAATATTTTTGTAAGATGTAATTATAAGTACTTTTTAAAATAATTTCACATTAAAACATTTAAAACAATTGTATATTATATAATTATATATTAAGTATTTTAAATGTATAAACTAATATAGCTTCAAAACATAAAAGCAGTAGCTAAATAATAAAGAGAGAGAGAAAAAACATATTACAAGCAACAAACAAATAGTTCTTTCAGGTTAGTTCACCCAAAAATAAAATTTCACAAATGTCATTAATTACTCACCCTCGTTCCAGACCCATAAGACCTTTGTTCATCTTCGGAACTCATTAAGATATTTTTGATGAAATATGAGAACTTTATAGACACCTGCGTGAAGTTGGCCCGCAAGCCTGTGAATATTTTAATCTGGACATTGCTTCCAACAAGAAAACATTACTATAATATTATCACACATACCATATAAAACAAAAGTATTATTGCTATGAGTGTTATTATTTTATTATGGTAATATTTCCATGATGACGTGTCATTCCCTCCACATGACACTGCAGCCACAAAAGCACTGTATGGCAGATCCACTTTTATTTTATTTTCCCTTTTTTATTCAAAGTATTCACAAACTTGCTGGCTATGTCATCAACTACTCAAATACATGTAAGTGAATGTGTTTTGTTGTTGAAAAAAATCTAATGATCATGTTAGTTGATCTATGTTGCAATGGGCGTCAAGGGATCTAAAAGTGATGGGCGTCGCCATCACCATGTTAGTTTGCGCCGCAGTTCAGAGAATTGGATCTGTCAGATTTACAACACGTCAATTCATTCACTTCTCCTGAAATGCATGAAAGTAAGTGGCTGGTAAAGTGGGAGATGAATATAGTAAACTTTATAGTTATTTACACAATGTGTATCCAGGGCTCAAAATAAATTTTTTACTTTGTAGCACTGGTGCTCCCAATTTAAAGTTAACACCAGCAAAAATTTAGGAGCACCACAACTAAAATGTTTATATATTATATTATATAATGTTTAAATGTGTGCGTGTGTGTGTGTGTGTGTTTGTGTCATGTGCAAGTAAATTGGTCACCAATTGGTCAAATTTTACCTTTTATAAAAGGGCATTTTTCACCTAATCTTATTAAATGTATGCGTTGTATTTCATTTTAAATTCTTAAATTTTATTAATAAATTCAATTAGAATAAGACACTATAGGGCTGCTTCCAATTAAATCAAACATTTAAATACAATTGCATTGAATAATGTTATGAGAGTTTTAAATATATTTTGAATATACAAAAAAAAATGTTGGAAAGAATGATACTTTTAAACATTAAACTAAACCGCTAGTAGGTGGCGACAAGTGACCGTCTTAAAGGATTAGTCCAATTAAAAATGAAAATTTCCTGATATTTTACTTAGGGATGCACCGAATCCAGTTTTTTGTAGGGCTGTGCAATTAATCGAATTTCGATTTCGATTTCGATTTTGCCTCCCAACGATCACCAAAATAGTACAATCGAGAAAAAACGATTATTTTGCCTTGCGTTCTGAATGAAACGCGCACGCGCACATCCGTCCCTCCCGAACCCACAAATCTCTCTCAGGTCGTGAGTCTCGTGTGCATATCATCCGCTGGAATTTAAAAACTCGGCGCGAGTAAAGATGGCAGAAGGAGGGCAGTTACAGCAGCGTTTGGTGAGCAAAAAAGGCAAAACCAACTCCGTTGTCTGGGAACAGTTTGGCTTCGAGGAATCAGACGACGAGCAGAAACATGCTAAGATTTGCTACATGGTAGTGGCTGCAACGCAAGGGAACACCACGAATTTGTTTAACCACTTGAAAATTAAACAGAGTGACCTATGACAATCTAATAAAGAAACAAAAACTGACGAGAGCAGGGGAGCCGTGTAAACGTCCTTTTTTTCCTTCATATTTTTCAAATAATTCTCTCTTTGTAAACTTTGTTCAATGCATGTGAGATTGCGAGTGCTGCCATATTTTCGAATATGACCAGTCGTTTTCACCGTCATCACCCGGGTTTAGTGCTTTAGGGTTTAGGTTTAGAATGAGAAGCCGCGCGCGCTGTGAGAAAATGTGTCTCTGCACTCATCCGAGAGCGCGCACACGTCTCTCAGCGCGCAAATATTGAGTTCTCTTTCAAGTCTTGCTCTTAAACGGACAAACTCACACAAAACGTATGTCAACATGTCCATCTTGATGAGTATCCTAGCAGACATAGTCTGTATATGCCTTAAGTGAACTTTATACAGTCGAGAAAGACGACGCATATCCTCTTAAAGGGGCAGTAGCCTTTACTGCTGTCTGTTTAATGTCAAACAACAAAAGACAAGGACATCACTCACCGCTCTTGATTGAATAGCTTTTGTAAGTTTAATAGGATTAATCTTTAATTTATGCACTCAAATATGCAATGTTATTTTACATTTGATACATTTCTGTACCTGAAAACTAATGTTGGACGTACATGAAAAGCATAGCCGAACCATATTGTTGATCTTATTTATTTGTGGTTATCATTTTTACGTGAATACTTTTATACTTTGATTCGAATATATGTTATATTATTTATTTTAATAGTTCAAAAAGTACAACAAATGTTACAATTTCAATTGAATTGTTGAAAGGTGTATTTTTAATAAATACAACACATTCCCAAAGTCATGTGAAATAATCGTGTTACATAATCGTGATTTCAATATTGACTAAAATAATCGTGATTATGATTTTTTCCATAATCGAGCAGCCCTAGTTTTTTGGGGTTCGGCCGAATACCGAATCCAAAACTGAATACCGAATCCTTTTCTCATCGATGGTCCATTATCACAGTAAACACATTAATGAAGTAAACAACGTCCACAGCCAGGGTTCCTACGGGGTTTGGAAAAGTATGGAAAAGTATGGAATTTGATTTGAGTAATTTCCAGGTCTGGAAAAGTATGGAAAAAATTAATCAGAGTATGGAAAAATATTTATGTTTCCAGACTATTGTCCCTATTTCGTTTTCTTAATATAAAATTAAGAATTTCTAAATGTATGTAATAAATATATACAATCTTTTTTTTTTTCATGGCGTTTGGATCAGTCTGCCAGCGCTGCCGATCGTTTTTACACTTGATCTGCTGGAGTTTAGGTCTGCAGTGATTGGTTGTTACGTTGTTAGGCGGCAGTTGCCATCACAGCGCCCCTACCTTAAACTGCTTGACTAAAAACTAGGGGTGTAACGATTCGTTTTAACAACGATTCGATTCGTATCACGATTTGAGGTTGTCGATACGATTCAAGGACGATGTTGGTTAATTTAGAACGATACGATCTGAAACGATTCAGTGACTTGAAATCGATTCAGTAACTTTTTAGCCAAAAATTGTGTGCCTGAAACAAATATCTGGATACTGGTCAGTGCAGGTGAAGTTTCCTAGATTCCTTTTGTTTCTTGTAAGGGAATCCGGTATAAATTAATTATGGATATAAACAAACAAGTAAACAACAATTAATGGCAAAGGCATTCAAATTTTATTTGAATAAAGTGCAACCAACAATTTAGGTTGAATTAACAGGAAGTTAACCTTTTCTGCTCTCATTTTCAATATTCAATACATTTTCAATAAAAGCACAGTAAGTGCAACCAACATTTCAACAGTAGGTTAACCTGCTACTTCTGCTTTTCCAACATAAAAATATTACAATATTAATATCAAAAATAAAGTGCAACTAATTTCTCTTCAGGTTTAATTAATTGTAGGTTTACCTGCTACTTTTGCTGTTGTGTTTCAACATTATATTATTTTAAATACAGTATTAATATCAAAATAAAGTGCAACCAACATTTCTTCCGGTTGAATAAACTGGCTGAACCTGCTACTACTCTCAGTTTAATAAACAAACAATATTTAACAAAAGATAAAATGTAACCAACTACTCTTTAAAGCTACACTATGTAACTTTTCCGTCCACTAGAGGTCGCCTGTTCAAAACAAAGGCGTAGTTTGATGACGCCACGTTTGAGCGCAGAATCTCGGGACATGTGGTCTTCACCTCACAGCCGGTGGGAAACAGTCAGGATAGGACTCGGGCAGAAATCATGTTCATGGATGCGATTATTAACATTACTGTAGTCTGAAGCAGAGCAGGGCCGAGTGTTGTGGAGCTGAGCAAGACCCGCAGGAGCGATTGAAGAGCGGGACTGTTATTATGGCATAGTCGCCGACGGGACTTTTATTATGACACGGTTGCCAGCGGCACTTCCTCTTCTCCAGTGCTGAGTGAGAGGTAACGCAGCTCTGTTTATCGTATTAGATATATCTGAGTGTGTTGAAAAGGAAGTTATGACGTTCGCTCGGCGGCTGCTATGACACTTGTTCACAATGCAGTGAAAGTAAAGTGTTTCACTGAATAAAACCGGAGACCGAGGGTGACGCAGATATGACGCAATCGACAGGCGACTCCCTCACACGCATAGCTCACACGTCCCGGCTCCTTGGTTAAAATAGCAATTTTCTCACGATTTACAAATAGTTGAAAACATTTGGGATATTCTAAGTACTCAACTGAACAAAATATATAACACTGGCCTAGTGGTTTCTGGATATTTTACTGCAAAAATCCTACATAGTTCACCTTTAATGACTCTACAGATTTACAGATTTTTTTTTTTTTTCAAAAATATCAACTGATCAACATGATCTGACCGCAGAACACTTCTCTGTGTGTTCACTATGTCGCCAGCAGTACTAAAAACTCGCTCTACTGGCACACTGGTGCCAGGAATGCACAGGTAACATTTAGCAAGGGTTGAAAGTACAGATAGCTCTTTCTCCTGGTGGATTGATAATTTCTCGCTCATTGGCTCTCCTCTGCCATCCGCCATGCTATGTTTTGTTTTTTAGCGCTGCTGCTGGTGCGTGGCGATGATGTCACAGATAGGTAGACTGAATCGAGTAACGTTTAACGCCTTTATCATTAAAAGTGCTAAGAAAAAACATCCATATAAAGTCTGACGTGCTTAAATCCAATGCGTTATTTCCTATTATCGATACAATCGATTGATTACCTTTTAAAACAATGTTAGATCGATATGTTGTCCGGAAGGCCAACTTGCCGAACACAGATCGATGTAGTTAGATCATAGGAATATAAATCGATACATCGATGTAGTAGATGAATCGTTACACCCCTACTAAAAACACCTGGAACGTTGTCCTTGATTTTTACATTTGAGTGTGGACTTCACGGCAAACAAAATGGGAAAATGCAAGTTTGCTGGCTTGCCAATCCTAAATATAAAGCCTGGTTAGCCAAAGATTTAAAATTTACAAAGAAAGCTTTTTGCAAACTTTGTGTCAAATCATTTGACATCTCCAACATGGGGTTAGGCGGCAATTGTAGTCACATCGGTCAATTTATCACTCTTATCAGGTGCGTTCACAGAGTAAAATTGCGTTTTCGCGTGACGTGGCGTGAGTGTTGTTTCTTTTTAACGTTACTGTTATATTTTATATTTTCTCAGTGTTACAAATTAAAGTTGTGTATTTCCATTTTGCAAAACTTCGTTTGGCCGTTGAATGAGCATGTGCATCCACGTCACAATCAAATAAGCAAAATTTCGAGGGAGCACGCAATCATTAAGATTAGATTGTGTTTTGTTAAGTGATCTATTATGACAAGTTGTCGGCGCCGATAGCATTGTGGGTAAATGCGTCGCCATGTAGAGCTGTTGTGCTTCGGGAGACCTGAGTTTGAGTCCTGCCTCATGGACTTTTCCAAATCCCGCCCCCCTCTCTCTCCCACCTTACTTCCTGTCTAGCTACTTTCCTATCCTAATAAAAGGCAAAAACGCCAATACTAAATCTTTAGAATGTAACATACTTGTTAGCAGTTGAATTTTAAAACAATTTATCAGAACAAGTTAAATATGGTAGGAAGAATCTGTAGGGAAGTCTGGAAATTTGAGTCTGGAAAAGTATGGAATTTTGAAATGAAAATTGTGTAGGAACCCTGCACAGCAGTGTATTTTTCATTTTATTTTAACTGTAAAAAAAAGAAAAGAATAGGCAACATTATGCCAGGATGACTCTCCTTCCTTTGCCGTACCTGAAGTTGCTGCATTTTGGTTGCTGTCTGTAGATTCCTTAATGCACAACTTGTATTCTTTCGGATGTTCCATACGCAAATGTTTTAACAGTGGCTATTGCCATACAATTGCAAAGAACAATCATTAAGAATAAACAGTTCTCAATTTACAACTAAGTGTAACTATTTTTCAGTTTCTTTAGAACAAAAAAAATGTCTTTAAAGCAAAAAAAAAGTTTACTTTCAAGTCAAGTCAAATTTTATTTATATAGCACATTTAAAAGCAACATAGTTACGCCAAAGTGCTGTACTTTGATTAGAGCAACAACAACAAAAAAGCCCTGCGCTTAGATAAACATGGAAGCAACTGAACGCAGCTGCATGTACCAAATATATTCGGGAGTCGGTACTACAGAAATGCTGGTATCGTCACATTTTTTTTATTTCAGTACCGACTTGGTACCGAAGTACTGGTACTTGTGACATCCCTAGTTTATTCCATACATTTTTTTTTAAATATTAGTATTTTTAAGTATGTCACAGGACAGTTATTTATCCACGGAGTCCATATGGGTATTGTCATCATCGCTTGGTGTGGTTTTTGAAGTGTCAACTTTTGGGTTCCAATCCACTTGCATTATATGGACTCACAGAAATCTTTTCATCTGAAGAAAAATTCATACATCTTGGATGACATGAGGGTGAGTAAATGATGACAAATTTCCAGTTTTGGGTGGAGAGTCCCTTTAAGATCATTCTGATTTGTATGATTTAATGGAGAAATTTGTTAGCGTTTTGGGATAAAGCAGTTATAGGGAGGCTCTTTATATTAATATTGCATGTTTGCTCTCACCCTTCTCACATTTTTTGTCTCTGATTGCAGATATCAGTTCAAAAATTGAGTTGAGACGACGACTTAGGTCAGACACGAGGAAAGACCGCAAACGATTGGTGAAAAATTCGTGCTGTGCTTTGTGTGGTGATGTAAAATACACTCCTCGCCCTAGTAAGAATCTGGCCCGTTTACTCAATCACAAATCGAGAGCTGGCCGTCCCAGCCTGACTGCGTGGCAGAAAGGTGTCTGTCATATCTCTGAGTCCCGTCGGCCCCTGACCACACCGATTTTCCGCTTCGAGAAATACCCCATGGTGAAACTGTGCGATGTAGCCAGAGTGTTTGACGTAGCCTCACGTGATTTCTCATGTGTGTTGCCAGCGGTACTAAGACAAGAGAAGAAATGCAAAAGAATGAGATGCTTAAAGAAAGAATTCAGTTTTCTCGTGCATCCTTATCTCCATGGCATCAGGAAGCAAAGAAGTAAGATTGCTAACCAATCCTGGGAAGTTTCCACTCCAACCCATAGCTGTGCTTCTTTCTCATCAGGTGATCCTCTATCTGGAGCTACAGGCAGTACATACATTTCAGACACAACAGAGACTCCAGATGGATCTGTAAAGGAATGGGATGTTTGCCTTGCAAGGAGTCCAGACTGCGAGAAGATGAGACCGATCGGTGTTGAAGGAACTGCCTCGGTACTCCCACTTTGTGATGACAACGGTCCTGTTGCGTGTTTCTGTGAGAAAGACCAGGCCTGTCCAATGAAAAACATTTCTGAAAGTCCTTCCAGCCCGTTGCGTCATGTACCACCTTTAGTACTTCGACGAGTTACTGTCAATGGTTTTGGTTTCAGAGATGTCAGTGAGAACCGTGGTCTTTCACTGGAAGAAGAAGAGGAGGAGGACAGTAGAAATGCGGAGTCTGAGAGTGATGTGGCCTCACCTGAGAGTTTCTCCTGCCAGCGAACACAAGCCTACATATTTTTCCCTCAATCATCATGCGCTCGCACATGTAAAATCTGGCCCTTCCCAAGAATGTGCCCTCCAAACGAACTCAGACCATCGCATCAAACTGGACCCCGGTGGATTGTGACCACTTCATTTCCTGCCACTGATCAGACTTCTCTCGGTGTAGCACCTGAATGCTTATCAGAAAAGGATGGTCAAAACAAACTTTCCAAACCCACAAAGCAAAGCAAGAGCAGTGACGAAGCAAAAGAAGTACTGGAGGGGCAACTACTGTCTTCTGCATCAGGTGAGAAGCCACCCACTAACATGTTAGCAGTGTTGGAAAAGACTTCAAAAAATCGAGCAGAAAATCTTAACAAATCCAGAGGTACATTGACTGAAGATATATTTAATATTTCAAAACCTGAAGACAACAACACTTGCAGTGCGTTGGGCGAAAAGCCACCCACTTGCACACAAGAAAGGACCAGGAAAGGTCTATTAAACAGTCCAAGTGTCATGTTGACTCCTGTTTCCAAACCTGCAGAGCTTGACTCCATCCAAAGTCTGAAGAAAGCTTTTGAGGATGCTCCTGAGTACTCTGCACCTATAGTGACTGAACAGGTTGACAACTACAAACTTAATGGTCTTGGCTATGCAGTTTCATTAGAGGGGAGCAGTCTTTTAAAAAATCATACCCTCTGGAAGTCTAATCAGAAAGTGCTTTCAATTGGGTCTGATGTTTCTGTCAACAGAGATGAAAAATTGCCCAAAGATTCATTGGATCCTAAACCTGTTAGCAAAACCTCAAGAGCACTGTCTTTTGAGGACCAAGAGGGGAACAAAAATGGTGGTAGACAAACTCTCTATAACCCAGTGTCACTTTCGAAAATATGTCTAAAAGCACAGCATTCTTTAGTGACAACCTCTTCCTCGGTGGACCAGGATACCAAAAGTGTCACTCCAAATTCTGTCGCGCATACACCCGACAGCAACCCTGCCTGTTCAGGAGAAGGGAAAAGAACGCAAGTATTTGACAGCTACACAGTCACAGACTCCTTTTCTGAAGATGAAAACAAGAATGCCACTGGTCTGTCTTCAGATGAGGATTCAGGGGAACATCATGCTGCTGAGAGCTTGTGGTCTGATGATGATGGGACATGTCAGATTAAAGATAAAGAACAAGGCTCCGCCCCTCCACCGCTTCCTGTGGTGGCCGACAGCTTCCTAGATGTTTCTCGAGCATATGAAGAAGACGTCCTTATACTGGATGTGATACAGGATGATCCAGAGTTGTTTGGGGCTGTTGTCGCTGAAGCTGCGAGTAAACGAGATGCGGAGATTGAAGAGACACAGCTAAAGACAGAGTCGATACTTCAAACAGGGAATCACTGCAAGATTGTCTGGGACCTAAAGACAGAGCGGTAATTTATTTGATATTTAATACACAATGATGGATCTTTTCATATGCTTGAAGAATGTCTTAATACTGAAAGATTGCTGTTTTCATTTAATTGGAATTTCTTCGTTCTTTGTTTAACTTTAGCGTTTTTACTGAATATGGTTGTTCTGTTTCTTCATCTATCATTTATTTTAAAGCATCAGCGAATCTCACTCAACTGCTGCAGATTCCAAGATGGAAAATATGAAAGATGGTGGTTCTGTGACAGGTATGCAAACTTTTGAATTGTTTTTGACATATTTTAAATATTAATGAGTTAATTTGAGTTGCATTTGTGTCCTAATTCCGATTTGTATGTGTTTAATTAAAGGGATAGTTCCTCCAAAAATGTAAATTAATTATCAATCACTCACCCTCAAGTTGTTCCAAACCTGTATGAATTTCTTTCTTCTGTTGAACACAAAAGAAGATATTTTGAAGAATACCAAACAGGCCTAGGTCCCTATTGACTTGTATAGTAAACCCCCCCCCCCCCCCCCCATTCTTCAAAATATATTTTCTGTTCAGCAGAAGAAAGAAATTCATACAGGTTTGGAACAACTTGAGGGTGAGTAAATGATGACAGAATTGTAATTTTTGGCTGAACTATCCCTTTAAGGTGTGCAAAGGTCTCATTCTACAATATGTTGTTGTCCAATTAAATATTAGGGCTTTTCCTTATCTTATTTTTTTTATAAGAAAGTAACTTAAATTCTGTTTCTCTCCTATAGTAAAGGAGACTGAGCCTGCCCAGGGTATGAATACTTTAAAGTTAGAGGTCAGTTTGCATTGCTCCAAAACACTTGCGCATTATATTGTGATGTTTTAATTTTATTTGGCCATTACTTCCGAAAAGCATGCCATTAGACTAATTGTGTGGTTTCTCCTCAAGCAAAAGGGACACTAGTTTTTTGGGAAACCTGCTTTTAGGGCTGTGCGAATAATCCATAATTTTTTATTTATTTTGATTTTGGCTTCCAATGATTATGAAAAACAATATAATCGAGGTAAAACTAGGTAAATTTCTCTTTTTTTTGTGGTCACAATAAAAATAAAATGTGCTTTTTGCAAAATAAAGAAAACAAACATGATGTGTGATCTGCAGCCTCTCTCTCAATGATGTCTAATCTGATCGTCTTCAGAAAATGACCTGTAGCTTAGTGAAAACGTATCACACAAACATGAGACCTATGTCTAAAGAAACGTTGACATGTCAGGTTTTAAATAATGTAAACCAAAACAAATATTCTTTGTTTATGTAATCTGTTTGAAAAGAGAGACATGTCCGTCATCTCATTATCCGCTAATGCGACCACACCCACGGTGCGCGCGTTCTTTGAGATTCAAATACTGACGATCCATGCTTCAACTCCCACATCAACTCAAATAAACACATCAAGCCTACTTCAACTACATCGTTTTGAGACGCGTTGAAGAATATTCCTGGAATAATTAACCTCATGAAAAGCTATTCATTTTTGAGAGCAACGAATTCAGCAGCTGGGTGTAAGGTAGGCTAAGTTTATTCTGTTAGCATCTGTGAATATTAAATGCAAAAACCTGCGCGGGGACGTGGACGCACTGAAGCTTTCTTTGTTTAAATTAGCTCAAAATTACTGTCAGATGTAAGTAATTACCTTGACAAACTATACATCATTAAAAAGATCTAAGACTCAAGCTTTCATTTTTTACCTCTGTTTTATCCTCAAAGTCCTATAGTGACCGTAATTTGTTAATGTGTCAGGAGTTATGAATATGAAAACCGGCATCGGTACCTTTTGATTGTAATATGAGCGTTAGCTGCTCTCATTCATAAAAAACTCCTCTATGCTCGTCATGAAGACTCACGACAAAACAACATCCCTCAGGGCTTTTAGTTCAAAAGTGTGCAGATGAGGAGAAATATTGATAGATTCTCATATGTCTGTGTCAGATTTCTATACAGAGAAGTATTATTTATTCAATCTTTACCCAAAATGCGCAGATGTAATCATTATGAGCGCTGGATACTCTAATGTGCTGTGTTTTCAGTTCATACTGGCAGCCAGAGGGAGCTTCGTGCACATGTAGTCCATATATGGCAGGGGTACTCAATTAGAAACCTAAAAGGTCCACTTACCAAATTTTCCTTACGTCCAGGGTCCGGAACAGTGATGGTCAAAATCCAAAAACAGAACTAAAACAACAAAGGTGGTTAATCCCCCAAAACTTTCAAACTGTGTACAAAAGGTGACGTGGTCTGGCCTTATTAGTGTGAAAAGTGACACCTTTTTTGTGCCACCAGTTCTTTAAACTTTGGCATAAAAGGTGTGAGGGCCAGGCGAAGGCACTGAAGTAAGTGTTCATTACTGAGGGTGTTCCTGTATTTGTTTTTCACCATATTCATGGTTGAAAAGGCAGACTCACAACAGTATGCTGAGGGAAACATGGTGAGAATTTGAAGGGACACCTGCTGCAGGGACCATCTTAGTTCAGAAGCTGGTAGGGTCACAGAGAGACTCCTGCAGTGCAAGGTTTTCCTGAAGCTCAATTAGCTCTGTTTGAAGAGAAGCAGCACTAGCCCATGGGCAGATTTTCAGGGTTTCAGTTGAAAATTCTGCGATGTTTTTGACAAGGAATGGATTTTCCATGCATAGTAAGACTTGTTTTCCCAAAGGGGAAATCCCCAAAGCGAGTTTGGAAATTTTCAATCAGTTTGTCCTGGAATTCAGCATGATTGTGATGATGATGTGTTCCTGCTGTTTGATTCAAAAGCTTTGGGAAGTGAAGCAGGTCCTGCTGTAAGTCACTCTTGAACAGCTCCAGTTTCTTCTAAAAGGCACAGACAGCTGATGTGAGTTTACACACGGTGTTATTTTTGCCCTGGAGCTTCATGTTCAGATCATTGAGATGGGAGATAATGTCTGTTAGAAATGCAACAGTTTCCATTTTTTCTTCATTCTGCATGAATTCCACAAATTGTTTTGCTTTTGCACTCTTCTGATCCAACAGAAAGGTTTCCAACTCTTTCCGTCATGTCCAAAAGTGCTCCAGTACCTTGCCTTTATTAAGCCACCGGACATTGTTGTGGAGGAGCAAATCATCAAATTCTGCTTTCACCTCTGTTAGGAATGAGCGCAACAAGCGATGCTTCAGAGCAGATGATGCCCTCAAAAAGTTCACAAGTCTCATTACTGTTGTCATGACCTCTGCATACTTTTCTTCAAGACTGGCACACAAAACCATCTGATGAATTATGCAATGATATGCTATGAGGTCAGGGTGATGAGCTCTCAAGCGTGCCACTTATCCCCGGTCTATCTCTGTCTCTCAACATCTGCATCAGTGCTTCATAAATATCATCCCCTCTTGTGTGTCCATGGAGGGCTGTGAGGCCTAACACATCTTCACAGAATTCTCCCTTCTCTTCATCAAAAAATCTGACAAACACCAGAAGTTGTGCGTTGTCTGTGTTGTCTGTGGATTCATCCAAAGCCAATGAAATGCATTTAGCCTTTTTTATTGCAGACTTCATTTGGTCAAGCAAATCATCAGCAAGGACTTAATTTCGCTTTACAGCAGTGGAGTCAGACAAAGATATTTTATTTATTTTTTGTATGATGTCATCTTTTTGAGTTCCCTTAAAAAGGCACTTGCTTTTTCATTCATGCATTCTTTCACAATCTCCGCGTCAGAGAATGGTTTCTTGTGCTTTCCTAACTGTGCGTTCACACCGCCGCCGGCGAGAGCGTCAAAGTGGCCGGAAGTCATTCATTCTCAATGGGAGCCCGGCGGCGAGCTCCGGCGAGAGCGGCGCGGCGCGTCTTGGACGATTTGGGCGTCAAGGAGAGTTGAAGTCAGGTCAACTTTATGGTAATGAGCTATGACGCGGTTCGGCGGCAGCCGGCGGCAACCAATGGGAATGTAGAAGTGCTCCGCTTGAGATGATTCTAGAGAACGCAGTGCTGTAAACTTCGGTTCCGACCACATTAGTTCCCAAGCAAAATAGAGGAGGTTGATCACTGCTGGTGCGGCGGGTTTGATAAGAAGACGTGCAACATTATTTATCCACCACACAAATGGCTTTTAATTGGTTTATTTCGTTAGCAAACATGTAACTATAATTGTTAAGTTCTTTCCATCGATCTGCTTTTTTTAAACTTTCACATTTAAATGATTTCATGAGGTTATATTATACGGTTATACCCTACCTGTGGTTAGTCTGCACAAACGCAGATCAACATGAGTGTTTGCTTTGCAGCCCCTTTAAATGCCGTTTCAAAAAAGACCAAGCATTCGATCTACGTCAGAGCGGCAGCGCGTCCACGAATCTTTCTACAGCGTCGATGGCAGAGCGGCCAGAGCGAAGTTTGACGCTCTCGCCGGCGGCGGTGTGAACGCACAGTAAGACCCATGCCACTCTTAATGAGGCTTCAGTTGCGCGATGTAAATGAACAACTAGGGGAAAAAAACTTTAGCTGGGGGCAGCCCTAGCTATTTATTTCAGATAGGCATATATTCGAACCAGCATGACACAAGGCGTGAGCTTTAGAAATTAACGGAATCTTCAGAAAGGCGCTCTCACTCTGGAGGAAATATTACTGCTCTACGCATTCTCATATGCACACCGCAACGGTCACAATACGACCTCATGTATGTTTTAAAAACATAATTCAACATATAAATATTAGGGGTGACCCCGAATAGTCGAAGATTCGATGCATCGATATACGGAGCCTGATTCGACCACCAATCTCACAGTCGAATCTTCGCGGGTGTTATGAAATGAGGATCATACCATTTTGGCAATATGGGGGTGCGTAATGTGTAATTTCACACAGAACTACTGGTTTTGTACGGTTATATTAAGTTATATACAGCCTTTAATTATTAATGCTGTAAAAAAAAACGTGAAAAGAAAGAAGCGTTCAATAAATATTTTTAACGTGTGTGTGTGAATACATCTAACCACCCCTGTGACAGATTTAAGTTTCACTTTCCCTGATCCGTGACAGACGAGGCGCATCTTGGCGGCAGGGGTTACTTAATGTCTGGAATAAGAAACTCTAAAGTGTGGATGCACTTTGAAATAGTAAAAGATGATCCAAAAAAAGTAAAATGCAAGTTGTGCCAACAGCTCATGTCCTACCACTCATCAACAACAAACATGGCTTTCCACTTAAAATGGGCAAGTTTAAGAGCGCACTGCTGCTGGCCAACGTTAACAAGTTGGTTTTCCCCACATACAATTCTAAAAGACTCAAACGCACACAAGCAGAGTGAAAGAATGGATTTTTTTCGATCGGGTAGGGTACAAGTGTTTTCAAAAATTTCAGCCGTTTCTAATTTAAATTTTCTGTGAACATGTTTAGCTAACTGCCAGTTTAGCGTTTATTGTTGTTGCGGCAGTTAAAAAGAGAAATTTCACAATTCTGGCTAAACTTTCGTTGTTTTAATAATTTATTTATTTTTATTTTATTGATTGGTCACTCAAGGTTACTTAATTTAACTGTGGCTTGTGTTTTTTTATATATGAAGTTCAGATGCTTCAGATGCACTGAGTGAATGCTCTCCGCATAGTATACGTTCATAAAATACTTTCACTTCAAACCCACTAAATCCCAGCCTCAGCCCATTCAGAAGTACCGGTACTTGGGTAGAAACCTATACATAGAAACCTGTCAAAAATGCTTATTTTAAAGAAAGATGTCAGACGGACTTGGAGGCTTTTGCATCTCAAGTCTTCATATGTTCCCCTGCACTTTGGCATTTTGCACACATTTATTATGCTCCCTGTGACTTGATTTCGTTTTTATCTATTTTTGTATTATTAGTAATGTATATTCTATTCTAATTTAATTCTGTAAATTAATGCTTTTTATTGTTTTTCGTTGTCTCGATGTTGCGCTGCAGCTGCACTGAAAACATGCTTGCACAGCAATTTTGCCGATTTAATTTAATTTAGCAAAATGTGAAATGCAAATCCTGTCTGCAGTCAGTGTGTTCTTTTCCTCTCTAGGCAGGTATTTTGTTTAGGTTTTTTTATCAAAATGTTCGTTTATATATTTGTGATGTTCTGTATTTCGATCGCGGCTTTAAAATGTTATGAGAAAACGTTTTACGAATGTTTATCCACCACATTACCTTTTATTTAAACCTAAATAAGAAAGCCATTGTCAGTTCGTCTGTCAGTTGGCAGGCAGTTTTGGTCGCTTTATTAAAAGTTGTTGCTGTGTGGAGTGTGTAAAATAAAACAAAAATAGTTTTACCCTCCTGCTGACTGTCGTGCCCCTCCCAGTCCCAACCCATTCACACACACATAGATGATTCGACTATCGGTCGACTATAGAAAGATTCGACAATTCTGATTCGAATGTTTAAATCATTAGTCGGGGACACCCCTAATAAATATTAAGCCTTTTTTTAATGGCCACTTAAAGTATACAAATAAATTACTAAATGCTAAAAATGAATACATGTAAGTTAACTCAAATTTGCAGCACCTCCACTTCCCGTGCTCCTGCTAGCCTATTGGCTATGAATAGCCTATATTGTACCCCAGAATATCAGCAGGGAACCGATCGGCGCACAGAGACAAAAATAAATAAACATCATAAATAAAATGCACATCGGCAAACCTGACATTACCTGAATAGGCTACTGTACAATTTTATCATTGTAATAAAAAACACAATTTGGCACATAATTTCAACATGCTGCTATTTATCCTACTACCAATTAATGCCTATTCCAAAAGAATAAAATAACAAGTAATTCAAATTATAGGCTAATTAACTCTACGCACTGTCATGTCAGGGTGACGACTAGGACGAGCCTGAAGAAATTAAACCGTTATTTTGACTGCATGGGAAGAGAGCACGTCTTGGCCTAACAATCATACAAGAAACAAACTATGGAGCCTCGATATTAAAGAAAAACAGACTCTATTCGTTCACTGAAATTCGTTGAAAGTCCACCGCACAACTGTGCAACGCACGTTCACATTTTTAATTGTCCATAACAACTCCAAAACTTGCCTGCTTGCCTTGCACGTCTGATTAATGGGCAAAGTTTTCAGACTATTTTTTCGTTTTCTGTGGATGTTATTGAATTTGTAGAAGTTTAGCTCTTGCGTTCTCTCTTTTAAATGCCTATTCCCCGAGTGACTACGATGACTGGCTGTTTTAAGATATAACTAATATCGAAACAAAACCCAGGCAGTATGTACGAGATGTTTAGGCCTCCATACTGACAGCTGGGCTCCTAGCTTGCAGGTTTGCTTAGTGGCCTAGGCGCTGCAACAATATTTAACAGTGTAGGCCTACTACAGGGAGTGCAGAATTATTAGGCACGTTGATTTTCTGATCATATTTTTTTTCCAGGCACATTTGACCAATTCCAAACCACAGTAATCCTAATAACTACTATTGATTTAGTATTTAATAATGTATAAGTGATATATAATTGTTCATGAAGGCTGGAAATGAAAATCACCTTATATTCAGGTGTGCAGAATTATTAGGCATGTTTTCTTTTACAGATAAATTGAGCCAAAAAAGAGATTTAACTCAGACTGAAAAGTCAAAAAGTATTAAAGGCCCATGAGAAGGATGCAATACTAATGCAATACTAGACATTGCAGTTAAGGCATGACCATTGGACAGTGAAATGCTCGTTGGGTCAGCAGGATCTGACAAAAACAGGTGGTGAAGAAAAGACACCTGTTAACTGCTAAAGAATTAAGAATTAAGGTGAAGAATTAAGGGTGAAACCATCAGGAACCCTTTAGTCTCCAGCGCCACCATTTTCCAAAGCTGCAACCTACCTGGAGTCTCCAGAAGTGCAAGGTGTCAGGATCTCAGAGACTTCAGTTAGGTAAAGAATCCTAAAAAATGACCCCCACTAAATAAGAATCACAAGCTGAAGTGTTGTAAAATACATGAAGAAGGTTTTTTTATAGGCTTTATGGACAGATAGGTTGAGAGTGACTCTTGAAGGACCAGCACCACATCCTCTAGTACCACTGTTTGAAGAATTCATCTTCCAGAATCTGGCAGTACGTTTTGGGAGTTCATATTAGTTCATCCTGAAGTCCGTTTTGCAGAGATGGACTAAAAATTAACTCCCAAAACGTACTGCCAGATTCTGGAAGATGAATTCTTCAAACAGTGGTACTAGAGGATGTGGTGCTGGTCCTTCAAGAGTCATTCTCAACCTATAAAACCTATAAAGCCTATAAAAAAACCTTCTTCATGTATTTTACAACACTTCAGCTTGTGATTCTTATTTAGTGGGGGTCATTTTTTAGGATTCTTTACCTAACTGAAGTCTCTGAGATCCTGACACCTTGCACTTCTGGAGACTCCAGGTAGGTTGCAGCTTTGGAAAATGGTGGCGCTGGAGACTAAAGGGTTCCTGATGGTTTCACCCTTAATTCTTCACCTTAATTCTTAATTCTTTTGCAGTTAACAGGTGTCTTTTCTTCACCACCTGTTTTTGTCTGACCCTGCTGACCCAACGAGCATTTCACTGTCCAATGGTCATGCCTTAACTGCAATGTCTAGTATTGCATTAGTATTGCATCCTTCTCATGGGCCTTTAATACTTTTTGACTTTTCAGTCTGAGTTAAATCTCTTTTTTGGCTCAATTTATCTGTAAAAGAAAACATGCCTAATAATTCTGCACACCTGAATATAAGGTGATTTTCATTTCCAGCCTTCATGAACAATTATATATCACTTATACATTATTAAATACTAAATCAATAGTAGTTATAAGGATTACTGTGGTTTGGAATTGGTCAAATGTGCCTGGAAAAAAATTATGATCAGAAAATCAACGTGCCTAATAATTCTGCACTCCCTGTATATGGTTTTTTTATTTTTATTAATTTGAATGGTTGAACCACCCGCCCGAATTTAAAATATTAAAATATTATTTTTCGTCACGTCATCCGCCCGATCCGCGGAGTCCGCGGCTGTAACCGCCCACCGCGCATCTCTAAGGCCCACTGTTTGTGCAAGGAAATATATTTGTTTACAATCATGAATACATTATTAAATATATCAATTTACACTATCAACATTTTAGAGAGGTTAATCATGACCCCAAATAGTTGGTTAGTGCCACTCTCATTCCAAAGAAATATTTTTTCACAGCCAGTGGTGGAATGTAACCACATATGAATAAGAAACATTATCGCATCTATAAAACATGTTAACTCGAGAACGAGAACACGTATTTAATTTCATATGTTCAAATATTATTATGTTTTTTTATTTATTTAATCTACGTTGATTATGAAAGTGAACAGGATAAGATGCGCAATGTGTAAGAAAGGGGGGACAGAACTGATTTTGACAACACTAAGTTTTGTTTTGTTGAAAGCCTTTCTTTTCAGTGAATTTCGTTTTAAATAAATTGTATCTTAATTTTAATCAATGTTTTATCAACCATTTGCCTGGATTTAATAAACAATAAGCAAATATAGCAGAGTAAGCCGACAATTACATGGAGGCGCTAGCGCTGTGTGAACAACGGCTTAAATGAACGAATAGGCTACTAGAATTTTTTTTTTTAGTTGGGGGCAGTCCTACCTACTTATTTCAGATAGCCTATATTCGAACCAGCGCATGTCACAAAGGGCTTTCTGAGTTGAGGGTGCTGCGGGCGGAATGAGCTTCAGAAATGAAAGAAATCTTCAGAAAGTCGCTCTCCACTCTGGAGGAAAATGACCGCTCTTTCTACGCAAACTGGGCCACAGATGATAAGCACAATTACATTAACCCAAAACTAAATTAATTAAACTTTTTTAAATTATTAGAATAGACATTAATAGAATAAATTGTCATGCAAGTACTTTTAATTCTCATAAAGTACATTTCAAATCAGGTACTCTTTTACTTAAGTAGGGTTGTCATTGTGGTACTTCTACTTTTACTAAAGTCAATATGTCTGGTTATTTGTAGCCTATTACTTCCACCACTGGTGATAGAGAACGCGTTATACTCGTAGCTCAACAGGCTGCTGGATGGCCAGTCAAGCGTCAGTAAGTGATAATCTTTAATTGTGAGGAAACCCCCCTAAAACGTCTTTTATACAAAAGAAAAGAGTCCTAAAATTATATTCATAACAATACAATAATGTGTTTCCTTGCAGATATAGTGATAGAGAACGCGTTATACTCGTATCTCAACAGCGGCTGGCTGAACTGCGGCATGAGTCGCATTGGAGTGACGTAAACTTCCCTCTTCAATTGATTGGCTTGAGGATGAGCTGTCAATCTAGAACTAGTGGACCAATGGTGATGCTAAGACCCGCCCCTAATTTACATGAAACTTGAACTGCAACATTTGAAACCGCAAGCACAGAATGTAGAAACAAGAGCAAAGGAGAAAAGAGCACAGACAGGCAAAAAATTAAAATAAGAGCAGAAAACATGATTTTGTGAGCGATTCGGATAATTTTTAATTCATGATTCAGTTTTGAGCAATATAATTTTAAACTTGTTTAAATATTTGATTTACGCTAATTATTTTTATTTCCGTGACTGCGTGGTTTGTGATTCTGGTTAACTTTTCATTGATTTTTCAGTTTCGTGCGTTATATTTTCACGTGCTTTTCAAATTTTGATTCACACTTATTTTTTTATGCGTGACTGCAATAAATTTGGCAGGAAACTGATCCCATATATTCATAATAGATTATATTTATAGTGCAATGCTATTCGACAAAGCTTTAGCATTATGCAGAATATTGTAAAATTATATATTTTCTGTCAGATTTTTTTGATCCGAAGCCATATGAGATCACAGAAGGTTATTTAAAACATTTGACTTGTGATAGTAAATTCTTTATTATCAAATTACAGATAGCACGTGAAGGCAGCATAAATACATCATCATCTGATAAAACGCATGCGCAGGTTACTTTTCTTGTGCACCCGAGTCCGTGTTGCTTTCACATTCACTTGAATCACGGCACAGTTCGAGCACAAGTTGCGCAATCGAACTCAGACCACCTCCTTCAGGCACTCTCAAATTCAGTACCCCGTAGCTCAGCTCATCTGGGTCCCCATGACAGCTCTCACATTACCAATGTTTCATGTGAATCGTACCTGGTTTCAAACTAAACTACCAGTGTGAAAACGGCCTCACAATTAAAGTAGCCTATAAAGACAAAGCGGAACTGTTCGTCTGCTACTCCGAGCAATACACAGTGGCGTTTCATTTCTGAATCCACCTTTGGACGAATTCGGTGAACCAGGGATTCAATGGAGCATAAAGAGTACCATTTACATTTATCATTTTCATAGAGAGAGCCATTTACTTCACTCCTGAATGAATCAGCCATTTGAACGAGTTGAATGAATGAATAACTCAATGACTTACTCCATTAGACATTTACCACCGCCTACTGGCCATTAAAGGTATAGTTCAACTAAAGATATTTCTTTCTGAAGCAACTTTTTTGTAATGTCTGTTTGATTTTTTTTTTTCCTATTTGTAGTGGAGATGAGTGGTACCCGGTGGGGTCTTCTGCTGTTGTAGCCCATCCGTCTCAAGGTTTTGCGTGTTGTGGCTTCACAAATGCTTTGCTGCATACAACAGTTGTAACAAGTGGTTATTTCAGTCAAAGTTGCTCTTCTATCAGCTTGAATCAGTTGGCCCGTTCTCCTCTGACCTCTAGCATCAACAAGACATTTTCGCCCACAGGACGGTTTTTCCCTTTTCACACCATTCTTTGTAAACCCTAGAAATGGTTGTGCGTGAAAATCCCAGTAACTGAGCAGATTGTGAAATACTCAGACCGGCCCGTCTGGCACCAACAACCATGCCACGCTCCAAATTGCTTAAATCACCTTTCTTTCCCATTCTGACATTCAGTTTGGAGTTCAGGAGATTGTCTTCACCAGGACCACACCCCTAAATGCATTGAAGCAACTGCCAAGGATTATTAGGAACACCTGTTCAATTTCTTATTAATGCAATTATCTAATCAACCAATCACATGGCAGTTGCTTATATATATATATATATAAACTGGATAACTTTCTATTCACTATACGTTCTTGTTGATTACATTAAATGTTAAATGCACGTATGCGCTAATTGCCAACAAAACACAGACATTTGATACAGTTTCACTCATCGCCTGCAGTTTCGTCTCATGACCGAGAACAAACAAACACACTTGCAGAACTCCATTGCTGCTCTGGAAAAACAAACTGCACCCACAAACTGCATGTTTCCTTAACATTGGGTTATATGGGAAGCTAAACAGGGTTATCTTTCACTCACAACCAAATAGGGATGAAACGGTATGGAAATTTAACATCACGATTATAGTGACCCAAATTATCACGGTTATCAATATTATCACAGTTTTGTTCAAACGAAATGAAAGTGTTCAAAAAGAACAGATGCACACACTTAAAACATTTCAACAAGTTTTATATTTGAAATTCAACAAACAACAAATAACTAAAGCAGCTCTAAGCACTTTTTTAAGCTAGATTCTGTGGGATTTCCTTCCTTAATGGCCGTCATCAATAGCAACGCATAACACATAAATAATAATAATTTGTCGTAAATATAATCTCTAATATTATCACTGTAAATATATTCCCAAGCAATATTCTCATCAGTGTTCTATCAGACACATTTAAATCTAGCATATTTTGTGTTAGAGCCCAAACAGTATCCTAGTGAAATAATGCATATCCATATTTCCATATGATTTGACAGTTTATTTTATTAAATATCAAAATGTGTGCATCATACCTGACACCTAGATGAACACTTTACAGTCTTTTTATGACTGTCATTCTCTTCAAATGCTATTGAAGTTTGAAACGTGTATAACGTTACCAATGTTGTGTGTAACTTTAGAGACGGTCCCTAAATTCGCCTGCGTTATGCCAGTCATATCAGATGCGCTGTGGTTCTGCTGTGTTTTTTTTTTAACCATTTTCGCTGCTGAAATAGAACAAAAGCAGTCATCCACTGTATGATGAATGAATCTCCTGCGTACAGCACACGTTTCTCTGCTTTGAGTGCAGATTTCAGCGAGTGAGCGGCGCGCGCTCTGAACAAAACTCCGCTAATCTGAACGCCTCTGATTTTGAGATATTGCATTCATAAACTCAATAGAAGCACGTGTAAGTGCTTATAATGCGCAACGCGATTATAACAGATGGCTTTTGAGAAGACTATTATAAGTTCAACAGCCAGAGTGGCTAGTGTGCAGCCGAAATAACGTTACACTCGCAAATGGCGGTTGTTAATGTCAAACCCTGATTATTATCCCTTAAACGTCACCCTAGTCTTGACTGAACTTGTTCGTTCGCTTCACGTTATTATTTCCCAGATGTAGGTTTGGTATTGAGGTCAAAGTCCACTTGCCTTGCGTTCGTAGTTTTGAAGTGTTTTCCCTATTACAGTGACTTTCTTCTGGCATGTTTGCAGACAGGGTGACCATCTTAGATTAAGTTTCCCTCAGGACTTTTGTAAAAGCCAAAATATGACCACGCCTCAGATTTGGTCCTTTTAGAAGGCAGAACAATCCCCCGAGTGCTGTCACTGCTTTCTGCCATTTCTCCTCATTCAGAAAACAGCGGTGCGCCAGATTGACGCTGACTGGACAAGATTTACCGCGAGTTTTCACAACCGTGATAATCACACGCGGTTTTAATGATAATAAAATTTTATACGATATTACTTACCGTCACTAAATTTGATCGTGGTTTATTGTGAAACCGGTAATCGTTTCATCCCTACAACCAAAAACACACTTCTTTAGGAACCATTGTAGATTTCGTGGTCTAAAAACAAAATGACGGAAGCTGCCGACGGCTTCTGTAACCCGAAAAAGCTTGTTGATGGGAATGTTCTTGCTCTCGCTCTGATTGATGCATTCATGCACTCATCCGGGAGAAGTGCCCATACAAGGAATTCCGCCCTTTATGATGTCATACAGGGCCATACAATAAAATATTTTCGAGTGTATTTGACACCGAAATACTCTGTCATGCGTCCAACTCGTTTTTTTTTTTTGCCCATGTTTAGCATGAGAATCCAACTCTTTAAATCACAGGGCTCTAGATTCATTCCTCCCACTGGTGCGACTAACTCTCTCAGTTGGTCTGAGTCAGAATGCATGAAATAGCATTAGACCCCCCCCCTCTTAATTTTCGACAGCTGTAATAGTAAAAATGGAGAAAAAGATTTCACATGTAATACTTATTTCATATGCAATGTGAGCCAATCATAGCAGTGGGTGTTCACATTGAAGTCTCACAGGAAAGAAAATGGCCTTTTATATCTAAACTATAACAATTTTTGAATGTTACCCGCCCCTCCCATCCGTGCGCAAGTGCTTAGGTTTCACTCACGGTCGAGCTGTTATCACGCGTCTGCCTATCAAATGTCAGCGGTATGAGAATAAATAGACGTATCTAGCTGAACTACACATTGCCAGAAGCGACAATCCCCTTGACTACTGTGCGCGAACGAAGGCCGCTTTCCATTGCTTGCGCGGATTGCACGCAGGTATTTATCTGCCCCAAGCACCAGCACAGATAGTGAGAGACTATTCAGTGCAGCATTTCATGTTCTTAATGAGAACCATTTTGTAATTTTGTGTGCAGTTATTCAGATAATTGTGGTTCTTTTTTCGCACAACTGTTAAATTTTTATTTTTATTTGATGGAACATAAAACTTGAAGAATAATATTATTTGGTATTATTATTTATATTTATTGTTAAAAATATTTTAGGTTTTATGTAACTTGTGATTTATTCTATTGGTTCGTGATTTTTTTTTTTTCATTTCAGATCCATTAAACTCAAGCAATTTAAATATATATTTAAATTGCTTGAATATATATATTAGTATACGTTTTTAAAAGAAGCCATTTTCGGCTTCAGTTTTGGTTTTCGGCCAAGTGCATCCTAATTTTTTTGGTTTCGGACCAGAATTTTCATTTCGGTGCATCACTAGTAAAAATCATTAAGTTCATGACTCACTTTGTTTAAATGGGGTCATGAACTTTTAATGATTTTTACATCAAACATTTTAATAGTTTACAAATAAAAGGCAATTTTCTATCCTGTGAGACTTCAATGTGAACACCCACTCCTATGATTGGCTAACTTTGTGCTGAATTGCAGACAGGGTGGCCGCGGGTCCTTAAAAAGTCTTAATGTCTTTACCTGTTAGCCTTCACCCCCGCTTTTGAAAAAATCCTAAGAAATGGCATAATCAGACTAAAACCGTTACAGTTAATGATTCCTTTGCACTAAAATCATAAGTATGGCGTCATTTGAAAGCAGACACTTGGCAGTTTACTGTAAATTCAAAATTATAATTATTTTCATAATCAAAAATGGCTATAATAAGCTTCAAAGTTTTGTAAAGTTATTAGAAATATATTTGTATGAAATATCTTTATGAAAATAAAATTGAAGTTGGCATTTTAGCAATCTAGAAGTGCACTACAGCTGAAGCCACATGTCTGACCATGTTATATTTCAAATCTGAAGATAAGTCTAAAACTCTGAATTTTATTAAATGTTTTTCAAGATCATGTCATATGATTTTATTTTGAGATTTCTCTAAAATGTTAACTAATGTTTATTGCCATCTCTTCTGAGCTACCATTCAGTTTATTGTCTCTATTGTTTTGAGGTGCAAACTGCCCATTCAGTTTCAGTCTCCCCAGAACACTTTCACACCTCTCTGGCCTGGTTATGGCTCTTATAATCTTAATTCTTTTGTCTTCATTGTAATCACTGACGACTCTCTATTCAAACTGTTCTATTCAAACCTCATTTATGATCAAACTTCTCACTTCACCTTCTAAAGTGCTTCAAATGCCGTTGTTGACGATAGAAACATTTCAGTTGGTTTTTCATTTCAGTCTATTCAAAATTATTAATAAAAATAACGTGTTTGCCCAGGTGGCAGGTGCATTGGCTAGCTAGCATGTTATACTCATTCGTTTAAATTATATAAAGCATTAAATTTCTGCATAATTAAGGGGCGTGGCCACTTAGAGTGACAGGTGGATAGCCATTTATCTGCTGTCTGTTAGCCATCGCGTCACTTCAGCTCCGCCCACGTCCCGCTATTTTCTGTTATCCGGGAGTGACGCGCAATGACGCGCTGCCAAGATGGCAACGGCCATCTCGTCCATACTTTGCGCTTCAGAACTGCTCATCAGAATCCTATGGGTGACGTCACGGACACTAAGTCCATATTTTTTTTACAGTCTATGGTTTAAACCTTTCTTATTCGTATAGGCCTATTCAAAATTCTATTTAAAACATTAATCTCATAACATTATTTTTTGCAGTTGTAATTTTTCACTGTAAATTATTTAATTTGATTGCTAACAGCCCTAAAGTAAATTTTTAAAGCAGCACTAGGTAGGTTTTGCTCCCGGGGTCCCCCTACAGTTGGGAAACAGTATTGTCCTCTACTACTGTCGTAAACTCTGTCATTCTACATCAGGGGATGCATCGCACGTGCATTTGTTGACATGACAACTATGATAGCCCTGAACACTGTCGGAGTTCACATGCAGGTGTTCTGCTTGCGTCGCGTGTGAAATGTCTTCATCCCAGGTACAGTGGCATATGTTTCAGCATGTATTATGAATATAATTTCATGGGTTTTATTTTTTCAAACGCCAAATGATTGCGATGCTCACGTTTACAAGCCAGCGTCATTATAGTAGCCTAGTCTATTGGTTCCCGTTTTACAGAATCTATATGATACTTCAATTCATTGTTTGAGTGGTAGGTAATAACCATATATCGTCAATATTATAATATCAAGCTACCATAGATGAATCTGCAAATTTGAAAAATCGATTTGCATTATAGCTTGTGTAGCGACAATGAGTCAGATAAAATAATAACTCAACGGGGAATTGAATTAAAATTAAAGAGACTCGAATGACTCTATAATTTATAAATAATTCAGAATTAACGTTTACACCTTAACTTATTCGCCCGCCGATATGCAAGAACTTAAAGGGGACTCTGTTAACCTCTTAACAAGCGCCCCATTTTTGTGGAATTTTTTGAAAACGATATACCCAAATGAAAATGTCTGCAGCTCTTAAACCCTATGGTCTATATTCATAAACCTGGTCTTATTTTAAACTAGACACTTGAAATATTGCTACCCAAGAGTCATAATAACTCAAAGTAATATGGAAAATATACATGTAAGTGACTCACGTTTTTTGTTTTTTGTTTTCACTTAGGGAAAAAAATATTATAATTTAATGTTAAGAGCCTGAAAATAACTTAAATATAAAACTGAATGTCTAATCATGTCATGATTCAAATATGAGGATGATTCTCTCAGTAATGTAGCTTCTGTGAGCTTTTATGTCAAGAAAAGTCTAGGCGTCATTTCAAAAAGGCCATTTATTTCAGAACATTTGCTATTGTAAAGAGTAGTTTTTCATTCAAATAAATCTGCAATAAACTGCAATATACTACTAATTATAATGGATAAACAGTTACTGAAAAACTAAAGCAACTATTTACAGAGATTACAAAGTGTAAAAAACTCATTTAGCTGATGGGAAGCGTCAGTGACAGACTGCGCGCTCCACTGCAGTTGCGCCATGGAGAACGCGCAGCCAGCGCGCAAACAGTATTCACCAAAGCCTACTTACGCAAACTGCGCAAGATAATGCCTTTTGATTGGTTACTAAGTCCATCAATCAAACCTTTGTTGAAAAGGCATTGGCTGGGCACCGAGTGCCTTTATCCAACGAAAACCATGGGCGCAATGATTGACAGCTCACCAAGCCTGTAAGGCACTTCCTCTATATGATGCATCCCAGAAGAGTCTCTGATTGAAGGAGAGAGACGAGGGTTGAAGCATTGCACGTGGGAGAAGCCATTCTAGCAGGGGGAGTTTGCCAGACATGGAATAGAATCGATATTTCATTGAAAATGGACATGATTGATTACGCTAACTCAAAACTCTCTTGCAAACAACGGAGGATTTTTAGTTTTTTCCCTATTTTTTCGTTGTTTTGGATTAAAAAGTGGGATGCATTTTGAAGAATGGACTCTTACACAGAGATGTATGCGGGTGTTTATTGGATTCGTCCGATCTGATCTGAACGACAGGAGATGAAAGATGAGTAACGCTGATATTATGCTAATGTTTACATGGACGGTCCTTTAGCGTTTCATTTAACCCTTTCCTCTCTGGTGTATTTATTGCAAAAACAAGTTCAGAACATGAATCTTGAGTGTTTTAGCTTTCAAATGATGCATAGTTTGTGATAGTTGATTGAATATTTTGTATAAAACAAAAGTAAATAAAAGTACACACCCCCCCACTTCCGTCAACCCCCCCGCCCACGATCCGATGCGGGTTAAGAAGTTAAAGGGAAACATATATTTGTATACATGTATATTTAGCTCAAATGAATGAATTAATGAATTCATAGGGAATTTTGAGAGTCTATTTTACAGCCGAGCAAATGACTCTTCCAGCGTTGATTTGAACGGGCCGTAAATATCAACTCTGCAGCGGATATTAATATCCGAACAATAGTGAAACACTATTTAACAGCCAGGTAACTTAGATCGGCAGTTCAAGACATTAAATTGATAAGCACAACACAAGAACGGTTATCCTTGAATACAAACGGAACTTTATTGATTACTCTAACACATCAAACTAATATCTAGCATAAACACACGCACTCGCACATTCACACGTTGCAGAAAGGAAGAAGGTGAGGAAAAGAATAAGTTCTAAGAGAGAGAAATTATGAAATCCCAAGCAATATATGCATTTATGACACATGACCTGAAGAAACCATTGATCAGTAATTTAACCTCCTATCGCTTCTTAGGCAGGGTTATTACATTTGATCTAATGCACCAGTTCAGCTGGGAATCTAGAGGCATTACTTGCGTTTGTCTCGTGTGTCGTCTGACAAGGGGGTTCCCTTTTCCTGGCTGGACAGGGGTTTTCCCGGATCTTTGATTCGCTGAAGGTCTGGTCGTGTCTTGGATCGACGTCTTGGGAAGCCAATCACGTGGCGTGTTGGCGGCTTGATGAAAGTCTTGTGGGCGTTGTTTGAAGTTGAAGCGCGCTTTTGGAAACTCGTTGTTGAGAAACTTTTGCGGCGGAACTTAACAGAACCCGAGACTTAACGGAAAGAAAATAAACTTTAAGTAAAAGAAAGGAAAGTGAGAGAAGAGCAGATGGCCTGAATGAAATCATTGTTTAACCCATTTTCTCTGATCTTGGTCTGCCACGATCGTCAGATCGCAGTGTTTCCCCTACCATTGTTTTGGGGGGGCGCCCCGCCCTCCCAAAACGCCCCCCCGCCCCACCTGAATGAATGACAAAAAATATTTGTCATTACGGTCGACAATAAGAATTGCCCGAAGGTCCAGTGCCAGCGTGAAAGACACTCCCAGAGCTGCATCTTCACGGAAACTGATCATTTGCGCATTTTTAAGCCTTGCCAATTTAAATATTCAAGCGCTCATAGACGAGAAAGTGTCTCTCAGTTTGACACTCGCGAAGGGTTATTTTTTTAATCAACACTTGAATGTTGCAAGTTTCATGAAAAAGCAACATTTTGAGCATAAAGCTGAAAAAATCACGTTTTTGTAAAAGACTAACGTTACGTCCGAACGATGAACAAAACACAGATGTTGTAGATCGAGTCCATCAACAGCCCAAAGCTTCACAGTCCTATAACTCGTCCTGGGTTGACATTTCATTCAATAACATTAGGCAGTTGTGATTTATATGCTGTTTAATGGTGATGTTCGCGTTATTTTACATATGCATCTGCTTACACATGATATCGCACGTTGCTTCTTAGGCAGTGTTTTGATCAGGAGATTCTGTTCTCGTGCAGGAAATGCGCTACAGCGCCCCCTACCGTATAACAGTGAACACACATGGAAAGCTGGAAAATATCGTCATTGGCTATTTAATATTGAGATAAAAGACAAAAAAAAAATCACTCACTGCTCTTGACTGAATAACTTTTAATAAGGGTTAATCTGTATTTATATGCAGTGGCATATAATTTTATGCAGACTATGCAGTGATATTTTACATTTGATTACTATTTTTGTACCTGACAATCTAGTTTAGACCTACATGAAAATAACTGTTTATTTCATTTGTATATGTTTGTTCTGCTGTATTTATTTGTGCTTTTGCTCATAATTTGATTATTTGTTCTTATTTTATTACTGACGGTCTTTAACAATATAAAAAAAAAATATGAGTTAGGATATAAGTTTTTAGAGTTTATTAAGCTTATATGGCTCAAAAACAATACTAGGCCTATTTTATTTTATTTGTCGTTTTTTTTTTGTCGTGGGGTCAGTGAAAATTCTGACAGGGCAAGTAAAATTTTGAACCCCTGAAAAAAATCCTTAGCATTGAGCCCTGAAATATATTCCCCCTCAAAAAACAAAAACAAAAAACACGGATTTGCGTGTAGTAACTTTAATGGTAAAAATTAAAAAATGCAATGGAGAAGGTGACGAACCTAAACAGGCAAAAATATATTTTTTTTTTCTTAAAAGCAACAAAATCCAGAGCAACAACTCAAGCAAAGCCAACCTCTGTTGTGTTGTAAATAGTTATGTGATGTATAAATAAATGTTGTTTATATTTATTTACCAAATTAATTAATTTATTGTCTATGGCAACACCACGTATCCGTAACACTCCCGCTCCGCGACACTAGTAGTTTCGGGAGCCCCCCCCCCAAAAGCTGTAAACCTTGGGGAAACACTGGATCGTCTCCTGGGAGCTCTCCGTTCAGAACTCATTCTGGTCAAACTGCTAGGACTTAACTCATCTCTAAACGAACAGGCCTTGAACCGGCTCGAACTGCTGGCTCTGAACAGGCCGCGCACTAGCTGTGACGTGAACTGGCTGTGAAGTGAACTGGAACCGAACTGCTGTGAACAGAACTGGATTCTTCGTTGGTGTTCTGAGATTAAACTCAAATATTTGCCCATCCCCTGGATGGGTTCTGGCCAATTAGGCTTCAGGGGTGACTGTGTCTCCACCCCTCCCATTAAATTGGGTTATCTATAGTAATTTAGTTTCCTGCTCTTAAGCAGGGAGTAAATTTAGACCTAATTTCTTACTATAAGGACATGATCAATTCTATAAAGATTTAATTCTGCTCATCTGTTGGATTATACCCATACGAACACAAAAATATCAAACACGATGCCTTTTCATCCACTCATTCAATAGTTACATCATTGCATGAATTGGGAGTAATATACATGCTTAATAGTCACGTGTATCAGTTGTAACACACTAACAAGCTATGTCGAAGGCTATTTGAATGAAAGTCCAATAATCAGTGATTTGATGCTCTCCATATGTAACAGTTTCTGTGAGTTTGCTTGGAGTTTTAGCTGTGTCACGTGTAGTTCATTTACCGGTCAGAATGACAGAGATCTAGTTTGTTTCTTTGTCTTGTCATCACAACGAGTCCTCTGTCCTCTTTGTGTAAGTTTTGGTCACAAGTCCATAGGAAATCGAGTAATTATTAACTAAACTAGTAGCTCCGGACAGAATGGAGCCTCCATCTCTCTTGTGATCGATGGTCGATTTCCTGGGGTCTGGAGCTGAATTGGGCTTTGTGAAGGGGATGTTCATTTGATCGAATCATTTGGAAGATTCATTAAACTATGTGTCTGCGTCCACAGTTCCTACAGACGCTACACTTGAGGCAAGACAAATAAACAAATATCACAGACATGTTAGGTATCCTAAAATATGATTTTGTACGTCTTATGTATTTACTTGCAAGAATGTTTCCCCTCCTCCTTCAGCTCACGCCAACGAGCAAACGCTGGCCCAATGTTGATCCTCGTCCTGCCTTTAATCCGATCACTTTCTCATTTCCTCTTTTTGCTTTCCTCCGACAAAACCTTTGCTTTCTTATTTTTCTGTGCTGCTTCGGCCATGACTATAACATTTGGCAAACAAATGATAGTTGGGCTCGCACGTCCGAATTTAAGGAAGTGGGGGTGGTGGTGGAAGTGACGTATATGCCGTAAAGCGGTCGAATTTTGTAGTTCTTTTTGTTCTCGGGTTACTACCCGAAACCCGAAGTTTAAAAGTACGATTAAAAACGATACAGACCCCGTCAGGCTATGGCAGACGTGTCATTCAACCTATTGTAAGTCGATGTATCATCACAAGAGTCTTGAAAATATATTATAAAGGTTGAAAAGTTACCTAGTGCTGCTTTAAAAGACATTTTTAAGCTGTACTTTTAAGAGCACTGATGAATATATTACTTCAGAATAAGTTGTTAATACCCCCCAAAAGCTTGGTAATATGATACTTTGTGGGGATAAATTGGGCTTTTATTGTTACATTACACTGTAGTGGACATCAGTGAACATCTCAACTAGCCTGTGTAATGAAAGATACAACAGAATAATTTGATATACTATTTTACTTTATGCAATATGTGTAAAATGGCCATAAATAAATTAAAAAAGAAGTGTACTAATGGGAGTAGTAATTGGCAACATTTTCATTAGAATATCTAATATTTCATGGAAATATTGATATATAATTTATTTTCCTGTTCACTTGTTGTGTCTTCCAAAATGCCTGATTTACATGCTTTAAGTGCTTTTAAGTTGCTCTGATGTCCACTACAGTGGATGTATGAAATCGAGGTCCTGTTTAGTAACATAAGTAAGTTTAGTAAGTCATAAGCTGATTTTGAAACCCCATAATAATTTTCCGAGATACTGATTTACAACAAACTATTTGAAAATTAGATTTAAATGATAATTGCAAAATATAATCATATTTCCATAAGACTGTAAAATTTGATCATTAAGTCAGTGCCAGTCATATTTAGAGACAGAAGATGGAGTGGTCATGGTGAAACCTCCAAAATGATATCTCCGAAAATCCCTGAATGTGCTCTTTACAGGACACTCAGACTTAAAAATGTGACGCGTATGGTGTCAGAAAAAATTCACTAAAACATATTATCCACTACAGTTAACAAAATGCTATGCTTGTGTCTCGGGGATATTTTGTTTTCTTTTTGCATTAAATGCATTAAATATTATATATACGTATGTAATATAATGTGTATTTACATCACAGGTTTGGTCTTATATTTCACGTGAGGTGGTATTAAAAAGTTCTTAAAAAGTCTTACATTTAACTTGTTCATATCTGTAGACAACCCCTGTGCAGAGCTCGTGCAAACAAATTCAAGTTGCTATGATCAGATGCTTTTCTTGCGCTTTCTTAAAAAATGCTTCTTGGGGTCCGTTCTTCGTACCTAGCTTAATACATCTGAGATGATTTGACAGATCCCAGATCTTCTAATCGTGAAAACTCAACTCTGGCTAATTTGGTTCTTCAAACGAATTTGCGAATTTGATTAAAATATCTGTATTAAGTTGTCTGAGATTACTGCACGTTCTCGTGTTCCCTGAAGAGGGCAGATGCATTGATACTCGAAACCACGATCAGTAATGCAGCGAATGGCTGGCGTCAAGACAGCAAAGTGATGAAAACATATAGTTAATAAGACACCTAAGGAATTTCTGGACCTTTATAAGGAAACAGTCAAGTAACCAAAATTACATAAATGTTATAATAGATAAAATAAATGTGCAAATGTTTTTTTTTTTTTTTCACATGATTCCCAATCATTTATATTTACGATTTCTAGTATTTGTGCAGCCATTACATTTTATTTTAATTTTGTAATTAGCTATTAATTTAATTTTACATTTAAAGCAGATTTGTTACGTGACATTATTAATATACTAAAAATCTATCTACTAAAGTTTTTTAAGGGTCAAGGTCAAGTTATCTGCTTGTCATGCGCTGCATCAAGCCACTCCCATAATATCTGTCACCACCACTGAGCTATATAAATATTATTTTCTATTCATTTTTATATTATTATTGCCCCTGGTTCAGTAAGGAACTCTAGAGTAGCAGTGGTTGGGACAGATTTTAAGTATCAACTTAAAAAGATGCAATCTAATCCTGAGCGTTGAAGAACCAAACTATCCAAGATCATGCCAAATCGTCAACAATCAAATCCAGCTAACTGAGTTAGCAACATACGAAGAACGGACCCCTGTTTTCTCGTTTTTGTTGTGTGATTTTGTTAGGGTTGGGTACCGAAACCCAGGTATGTACCCGGACCGAATCAGAACGCAGGTTTCGGTGCCTCATTTTGGCACCACTTAAATTCAAACGTGCTTTGGCTGGCACTGAGCCAGAGTCAGACGCGCTCAGCTCTCATCACATCACAACTATTCAGTGTTTTCAAAAACATGATGTTTATTTTAGGTTTCAGACATTTAAATGCTAGCAAAAAACACACTGAAGTCTATGGAAGCGGCAATAACAGTCCTTTCAGTTATAATGTGATTACGTGTCTTATTTGTATCAGATACACAGTATATAGTTAGTAACTATATATTTTACTCTATTCTTCTCCCGTTCAGCAGTCACTTACTTTCTTGTATTTCGTGAGACAAGGATGAATTTACGTGATGTAAATCCTACATATCCGATTTTCTGAGGCGCAAACTAACATGGCGACACCCATCACGCATTATAGATCAACTAACATGATCATTATAAAGGATTTTAAATGACAAAACACATTCACTTACACATATTTGAAAATCAGAATATCAGATAGTTCATGACATAGTTACAAGTTTATGAATATTTTGAATAAAAAAGAAAATAAAACCGATACAGCTGAGCTGTCATACAGACCTATTGCGGCTGGTGTGTGTGTCATATGAGAAGCATAAGGCGAAGCGTTCTAAAATATTTAGCCAGAGAATATGGCCATATTTCTGCAAAAGAGTTGCTGAACCTTGAAGCTGGTTTGTAGCATACCAAGAACACACACTACTTTGCTGTTATTAGTACTGTAATTGTTATTTAGTGTTAAATTAGGCTATTGTAGTTGGGTTAGGTGGCTTAGGTGAATTTAAGTAAATTGTATTTTGTATCTATTTATATTTATATATTTAAGTAAATTTTAAACTTAATAAATTGTTAAATTTAAATAAAACTAATTTCAATAAAAAGCCATTCTTTAATGTCATCCACCGTCGGCTTGTGGCTCTTTTTTTTTTTTTAAGTATCGGTTCAGGCACCGTTTTAAAAGTATCGGTTTGGCACCGGTATCGTAAAAAACCCAAACGATACCCAACCCTAGATTTTGTTATTGAGAGGAATGCGTGCAGCACATATTTACATATTCATCTAAACTCCGCTCTCAGCAGCGTGGGCGACGTCGGGATGTTCGCTAACAGTATATCGTTGGTCAAGTATAATAAGATTTTGATCATCTTGTCCACCAATAATTGTGATTTCAATATTCACCAAAATTTTTTTTTTTGTTGTTGCCACAATCGGGCAGCCCTACCTGCTTTTTATTCTTTACATTTTTGGCATGCTGCTCTTAGTGACACAGAGATTAAACTTTTAACATTTATTTGATGTTTGGTTCTGAACACAAATTGTGATGAACAGAGGGTTAATATTTAGCGTCCTCATCTTGCAGAATGCCACAGACTGCAATAACAACCAAGAGATGAGAGAAACAAACAATCTGCATGCTATTACATTAATAAACACTCAAGCAGCAAGCCTTGTAATGGACACATGCAGTAATGGTAGGTCAAACTCAACATCAACATAAGATCTGAGATTAATCTGCCTGAAATGTTTGCTTATGAATATAGTCTATCGGAATATATGGTAAATTTAAGCAGTTTATCCAACCAAAGATGTCACATGTAATGTTGTGTTTTATGCCCAAGGGCGTGAAGTGACTCCAAAAGTGACTCCAAAAGAGACTTCTGCTTTGAGAACTTTAAACATCAATGTGAGTATTCTCATGGATAGATAAGAGAGCAAACTAAATGTTGGTGTTGTATTTTTATCCACATGTAGCACATTTTCTACCAAACTTCTCTCTGTCTTGTTTGCTTCTCAGTATTGTTGGTACTACTTTAGCGAATATAACACCTGCCTGCGAAGTACCTGTTGGTTCCCTCACATACCAAGAGATGGAGACGAAAAGGTGTGTGTTGTAATGTCATGCAGGTTCAGTGTTTTTTGACACAAGTTAAGAAATTTAAAATATTTTAGTATCATCTGAGATTCTGTTTATGGCTTGCATCATTTTGTTTCAGTTCTGCATGGATACAGTGAAGAAATTCTGTCATGTTGGTAAACATTCTCTTATTCTACGAGCAGGTAACAGAAATTAACTGATTAAAGGAATAGAGGGTATGCATTGACGTCATTTTGCCACTGGTACATGCCCCCTCAGCCGGACTGAGTGGCAAAACATCCAGCAACATGTCTTTAATACTGTCTTTAATAGGGCTTTAATAAAACTAAATTAAAGGCAGTTGGACTCGACATTGATCCTTACAACTTACCAAAGAACTAAGGGTGTGAACCTACACTGGTCTCACGGTTCGATTACGATTATCATGCCATCGATTCGGTTCAATTCGTTATCACGATGCATCACAATGAAACCACATATGTAAATTTTACTCCTCACAACAATGCTTAAAAAATGTACGTGTTATGGGCATGTTATAGCCCGATATGACAGCGCTACTAAAGCTCGCATCGACGCAGACGAGCAGCTGCGTATCTCTTCATCAAGCCAGCCTACAAACTACCGAAAGTAAAGTATATGCTCAACAGATAATCATATTCATTAAAAGTAAAGAAACAGAATGATCTTACTAGTGCTGTTGCCGCGCGCTCTCCTTTTGCGGTCTTTGATTCATGAAATTAGCTGATGATCAATAAACTGCAGCTCATATCTGTTGTTTTCGGTGACGTGAACTCCAATAAATCTGCATATAGTGAGGGAATTGAAGATCGGATTTATATCCCTTTTGCGGAGATACATTTATGTGCTCAAGTGTAAATGAAATCGTTTTGATAAATCAGATAGCTTTGATTTACACACAGCGCATATGTTCTCCAGGTCGTGCTTACCAGGTTGTTCATAAAAGCGGAAATGTGCCAAGATGTCGACTTTTAAAGTAGTTAGAGCATTTTTATTTCTCGCACTCGTGTCTCGCATCCCTCTGCCATTGTATGCTACCGCGACAAAGCACGTATGTGACAAATGACGTCAGAAAAGAATCAGTACATTATAGGGGTGTAACGGTACACAAAACTGAAGGTTCGGTAGGTACCTCGGTTTTGAAGTCACAGTTCGGTACGGGTTCGGTACAGCTGTTTAGCAAAATTGCTTTTTATTTATTTTTTATTAAACAGTGGTTTTCTGAAAAAAAATGTCTGTCCTTAAATTAATTAAATTATAACTAAAAGTTTATTGAAGATATTGCTGTAAAATATATAGGGAGCCCTTACTTGCACATTAATATTAATGGAGCCCAAACTATTAGCCTAAATTCAGTTGCTATTTATTTTTAGGTATAATAATCAACACTCAAATAACATAGTACGCAAACATGTAAACTTCACTTAAGGCAGTTTTTGCAATAACTTCTAAATCTAATTATAAAATAGTTTTTTCTCCAATTTGTTTTTGAAATATAATAATTTATAGCCTACACAGTGTCTGTCATTTTCATGACACGTTTATTTAAACATACATGAAATAATCAAGACATCACTTACAGGTTAAGTAGAATATAATTAATATATAGGCTATAATATGCATATATTTAGTGAAAGAGTTGATTTCTCTTGTGAATAAAATTCTGTGGACACTGAATGACAAGTGAACACATCACTGAAAGTGATGCTACATGACATTGTTTACAAGCAGTTATATTGAGGTCTTTCCGCAGTTGAAACACTGATTGAGCTATTACACCACATATGATACGTGACAGTAAGTTGTAATGTATCCTCAACATACCTTCAGATGTTCATTCATGTTTATTATTTAGGAAGAGATGATCGATCGCGTTCACAGATGATCACGGTTGCGCGGCCGCTTGAACTGACGCGCCTATACAGTGATCAGTTGTGCCACATTAAAGAGCGTCAAAACGACATTTATTAATGACTGAATACTTAATATATTTGTGTGGGAACTAGGATTGAAGTGTGTTCCGTGCTTAAAACAAGCCTACTGTTAACTGTTAAAGATTGCATTCGGAAACTGTTCGGTACATGTATGCACCGATCCGAAAGCCCTTTACCGAAACGATTATACGGTTATAAATGGGAATACGTGTACACCCCTAGTACATTATAATCGGTTATGGTGTATTACTGAACTGATACTGAATTGTCCTCGTCCTTGGAAACAGTGTATTGTGAAGTTCTATTCTATTAAATTGACTTGATGCATGGTTGTACTTCAAGGTGGGATTTGTTGGTGAAATTAAACTGACGAGGACATCAATGGATAATGGATAATGGATTTTAATTTTGATTATAACTGACAACTAAGGAAAATCCCAAATTCAGTATCTCAGAAAATTAGAATATTACTTAACCCTCTCGAGTCGGCGGTCGCGTGATTGGCTTGCTTTTTTTCTGATCAGTGCCAAAGAGACTCAAATAACTCTGTCGTTTTTTTTTTATCATTCAGGCAAGTGTTATACATCATTATAATCTGTTAAGTTTCTATTTTTTTTTGTACAGTCACAATAAAAACAAATTGTTGTGCTTTTTGCAAAATGAAATCAAACATGATGCGCGATCTGCAGCCTCTCTGTCAAAGACGTTCATTCAGATAGTCTTCAGAAAATGACCTCTAGCTTATTGAATACTTGTCTGACAAACATGAGACATATGTCTAAAGAAATGCTGAAATGTCAGGTTTTAAAAACTGTAAACCAAATCAAAAACAAATATTCTGTGTTTATGTAATCCGTTTGAAAGCAGAGCGATGTTAGTCGTTCCTGAGCGGCTCATTATACACTAATGCGACCACGCCCAAGAAGCACGCGCTCTATTGAGATTCAAATACTGAGGCGACGCCCACACACACATCAGCTCAAACAAACACATCGTGCACGAGGGCGCACTGAAGCTTTCTTTGTTTAAATTAGCTCAAAATTACTGTCAGATGTAAGTAATTACCTTGACAAACTATACATCATTTAAAAGATCTAAGACTCAAGCTTCCATTTTGACCTCTGTTTTATTCTCAAAGTCATATAGTGACCGTAATTTGTTAAAATGTGTCAGGAGTTATGAATTTGAAAACCGTCGGTACCTTCTAAAGATTGTAATACGAGCGTCAGCTGCTCTCATTCATAAAAAACTCTTCATACTTCATACTGGCAGCCGGAGGGCGCTCCATGCACATGTAGTCCATATATAGCACGCATGAAGAAGATACCACGTGACATTGACATAACCAGCTTCCAGAAATCGCTCTAACATGAAGATAGACACGTTTGAAGATAATAAACACACAATCGTGACAATATATGGCTTATCTGTGTTATTTATACCATGTTATGTGTTTTCATAATAGATTATATTTATAATGCAATGCTACTCGAGCTTTTATAATTATGCAGAATATTGTAAAATATATTTTCTGTCTGATTTTGTGATCCAAAGCCAAATTAGATCACGTAAGGTTATTTAAAACATTTGACTTGTATAAAGTAAGTTTGGAGTAAAAACATGGTTTTAATCTCATTAGCTAATTGTTGTGTTTTAATAAATTGGTGTAATAAATCATAAATTATAGTTTAATAAATCATAAATTATTGTGGCAGAGAATATAGATTGTTTTAAGTTATCTGGTCTACCTTTATGAAGCAACTCTGCACTGTGCCTAAGCAGAATTTCCCCTTGGAGACAATAAAGTTAACTAACTAACTAAGCAAAACTCACTTCATTTTGATTTTCCCCCCAGAAATTTGTAATCTAGTAAATTAATCTTGATTTAAGAATTTTAAATATTTGAACTGGAAACAAGAAAAAATACCAAATAAGAAGAGCATTTTTTGCAGTGTAGTCAAATCTTCTGATCATTTAAAATATAATAGGCCTTTATTGATTACATTTCAAATAAAATAAACTACAAAAAATATATATTTCCTTTGCTCTGTTGCTCTCTGTCACAGGCCTACCTGAAGCTCATTCATTATGCAACTCATTAATGTGAGTCCTTTGTTATCTCAGGTGCTATCTCATCATTATTCATTAGATATCACGCCTCCTCGCATATTGGCTTTGTGAAGAGAAACTGTTTTACAAATTTTAAATCAGTGTATTGTTTTATGTGAATGAGTAGGCTCAATGATTCTCATATCAGTTTAAAGAAAAAACTCAGACAGGAGTCAAAAGTCTTGGGAACCGATATCTATTGTGTTTTGAGGCCTTAATTAATTTTTTTTTTTTTTTTTTAAATCCGTGCATAAACATTTTTCTCTCAAAAATACAAGCATGTATACAGGGAGTGCAGAATTATTAGGCACGTTGATTTTCTGATCATATTTTTTTTCCAGGCACATTTGACCAATTCCAAACCACAGTAATCCTAATAACTACTATTGATGTAGTATTTAATAATGTATAAGTGATATATAATTGTTCATGAAGGCTGGAAATGAAAATCACCTTATATTCAGGTGTGCACAATTATTAGGCATGTTTTCTTTTACAGATAAATTGAGCCAAAAAAGAGATTTAACTCAGACTGAAAAGTCAAAAAGTATTAAATGCCCATGAGAAGGATGCAATACTAATGCAATACTAGACATTGCAGTTAAGGCATGACCATTGGACAGTGAAATGCTCGTTGGGTCAGCAGGATCTGACAAAAACAGGTGGTGAAGAAAAGACACCTGTTAACTGCAAAAGAATTAAGAATTAAGGTGAAGAATTAAGGGTGAAACCATCAGGAACCCTTTAGTCTCCAGCGCCACCATTTTCCAAAGCTGCAACCTACCTGGATTCTTCATTTAGTGGGGGTCATTTTTTAGGATTCTTTACCTAACTGAAGTCTCTGAGATCCTGACACCTTGCACTTCTGGAGACTCCAGGTAGGTTGCAGCTCTGGAAAATGGTGGCGCTGCAGACTAAAGGGTTCCTGATGGTTTCACCCTTAATTCTTCACCTTAATTCTTAATTCTTTTGCAGTTAACAGGTGTCTTTTCTTCACCACCTGTTTTTGTCAGATCCTGCTGACCCAACGAGCATTTCACTGTCCAATGGTCATGCCTTAACTGCAATGTCTAGTATTGCATTAGTATTGCATCCTTCTCATGGGCATTTAATACTTTTTGACTTTTCAGTCTGAGTTAAATCTCTTTTTTGGCTCAATTTATCTGTAAAAGAAAACATGCCTAATAATTCTGCACACCTGAATATAAGGTGATTTTCATTTCCAGCCTTCATGAACAATTATATATCACTTATACATTATTAAATACTAAATCAATAGTAGTTATTAGGATTACTGTGGTTTGGAATTGGTCAAATGTGCCTGGAAAAAAAATATGATCAGAAAATCAACGTGCCTAATAATTCTGCACTCCCTGTATATGTTGCTCACATATTATGGTAGTCCAGTTTGTGCTGAATACAGTGTAATTACACTTTTGCCATTAATGTGTTTATAAGCAGTCCTTAAACCAGGTACTGGTTGCTTTGGCACTGTGTGCAGGTGCCAAGTCCTGTTGGAAAATGAAATCTGCATCTCCATAAAGTTGGTAAACAGCAGGAAGCATGAAGTGCTCTAAAACTTCCTGGTATACGGCTGCGTTGACCTTGGACCTCAGAAAACACAGTGGACCAACCACTACTCACAGTACTGATCCATGAAAATGTGCTAAATTAAAAACATTTAAAAATTTGAATATTAAACTGAGATGTTCTAACAGAACAAATTCTTCAGAAAATAATTTAAACATTAAAATATTACAGGTCAAATTTGTTTCTTTACCTATAACCTAGAAACATGCGTACATTTCATAGGTTATACTATGCAAGTCCCTATGCAACAAGGATGTATTAGCTTACATGAACTATAAGCAATTATGCAATATACATTGAATATTGTATGTATTAATAGGAGCAATACAATTGTACCTTGATCATTCATGTTAGTTCATAGTTCATTTACCAAGGTTAACAGATAAAAATAAAAATTCAAACTCAATTTAATTTTGAAATTAACATACTATGGATGAACAATACTTCCACAGCATTTATTTCCTTAGTTAATGTTACAAATGTTACCATTTCATATCCAAACAGTCTGCTTTTTTAGAAGGAGATTATCTAATAATAATAAAAAAAGCGCTTCTGCTTTATGTTTCTGTCGGTGGCATGATGATACAGTTTGCCTTCTCACATCACTAATTTTATATATGCAACATTTGGGTCGGACTTGCGTGTGTTTTTATCACATTGTTTTAACTGCTTGAGGCACTGCTAATGTTAGCGTCCTCTCAGTTGACAAACATACACACTGCTGTTCTTTACCTGTTAATGCAGCATCTACTCAAGAAAATTACTTTATAATGATTTGGCAACAAGTATTGTAGTGTTCTGTATTCATACCGTTTCGTTGTCATGTTTAAACGCGCATCTGATGTGCCAGCGCTCTCCATGCAGCGAGCATGAAGCCTCACGTGTAGGGCTGCAACAAACGATTATTTGATCGATTAATTAACTAATCATCGATTATTGTCATCAGTGGCTAATCAGTAAAGTTTTGAACGATTATTCAGCTTTCCCAATTAGTTAAAACATTGAGTTATACATATTCTAACTATAATATATACAAAAGAAAATCAGTTCAACTTTTGAAATGGATGTTTTAATGAACTTTGAGCCAAGTTCTCAGAACTCAAATCACACACAAATGCTCTCTGAGCATTGTTTAAATATTCTGTTCTCTTTCAATTGAAAAAATTAGCTGCATTACAGACAAAAAAATATATATTTTTGAATGTAAACATCTCTTGGCAGCAGTATTAAAGGCATAGCTCACCCAAAAATGAAAATTCTGAAAATGAATAATTTACTCGCCCTCAAGTTGTTCCAAACCTGTATTTGTTCTGCTGAACACAAAGGAAGATTTTGAAGAATGTTTGTAACCAAGCTAGGGATGAAACGATTACCGGTTTCACGATAAACCACGATCAAATTTAGTGACGGTTAGTAATATTGTATAAAATTGTATTATCATTAAAACCGCGTGTGATTATCACGGTTGTGAAAACTCGCGGTAAATCCTGTGTAGTCAGCGTCAGTCTGACGCAACGCACCGCTGTTTTTTGAATGAGAATTAATGGCAGAAGGCAGTGACAGCACTCGGGGGATTGTTCAGATTTCTAAAAGGACCAAATCTGAGGTGTAGTCATATTTTGGCTTTTACAAAAGTCCTGAGGGAAACTTAATCTAAGATGGTCACCCTGTCTGCAGAACATGCCAGAAGAAAGTCAAACTACGAACCCAAGGCAAGTGGACTTTAACCTCAATACCAAAACTACGTCTGGCAAATTATAACGTGAAGCGAACGAACAAATTCAGACAAGACTAGGGTGACATTTAAGGGATAATCAGGGCTTGACATTAACAACCGCCATTTGCGGGTGTAACTTAACGTTATTTCGGCTGCACACTAGCAAATCTGACTGTTGAACTTATTATAGTCTTCTCAAAAGCCACCTGTTATAATCGCGTTGCGCATTATAACCACTCACACGTGTTTCTATTGAGTTTATGAATGCTATGTCTCATAATCAGGCGTTCAGAGCGCGCGCTGCTTTCACTCGCTGAAATCTACACACAAAGCAGAGATAAACGTGCGATGTACGCAAGAGATTCACTCATCATACAGTGGTTGACTGTTTTTGTTTTTGTTATACACGTTTCAAACTTCAATAGCATTTGAAGAGAATGACAGTCATAAAACTGACTGTAAAGTGATCATTTAGTGTCAGGTATGATGCACACATTTTGATATTTAATCAAATAAACTGTCAAATCATATGGAAATATGGATATGCATTATTTCACTAGGATACTGTTTGGGCTCTAACACAAAATATGCTAGATTTAAATGCATCATTGCTGAACACTGATGAGAATATTGCTTGAGAATATATTTACAGAGATAATATTAGAGATTATATTTACGACAAATTATTATTATTTATGCGTTGTGTTGCTATTGACGACGGCCATTAAGAAATCCCACAGAATCTAGCTTAAAAAAGTGCATAGAGCTGCTTGATTTATTTGTTGTTTGTTGATTTTCAAATATAAAACTTGTTGAAATGTTTTAAGTGTGTGCATCTGTTCTTTTTGAACACTTTCATCTCGTTTGAACAAAACCGTGATAATATTGATAACCGTGATAATTTGGGTCACTATAATCGTGATGTTAAATTTCCATACCGTTTCATCCCTAAACCAAGCAGATTACCATAGTAGGGGGAAAATACTATGGTAGTCAATGGTTGCTCCATCTGCTTTGTTACAAACATTCTTCAAAATATCTTATTTTGTGTTCAGCAGAATAAAGATCCTCATACAGGTTTGGAACAACTTGAGGGTGAGTAAATGATGAAAGAATTTTCATTTTTGGGTGAACGATCCCTTTAAGAGCTTCATTTGGAAAACAATAATAGGCCCACTGCTTTTCTTAGAACTGAAAAAGAAAAAGAGGACATTTACTTCAGGACACAAAGAATGGTAAAATATTAATCTGCAACTTTGCAGACAAAATTACATATTAATCTCTTGCATGACAATTGAGCTGACAGATTCTCATTCACCTTTTAATTAACCGTATGGAAAAGTAACTGACATGATATTCTTCCTAACATCGCCTTTTGTAAGTCTTCATGCATATGGAACAAAATACAGGCAAGTGATGAGACTATAATACCTAATAGTGTTATAATAATAAAAACAGTCCTGACTCCAAGCTCGATCAAACTTTATTCTATGCTAAATAAATCATCACATTACTGTAATTATATTATTATTTTTAATATCATTACAATTATTATTAGTATTGCATTCTCTAATAAAGAGATTTGCCGCTAGTTAGTTGTTTCCTCTTTAAGTGCTCTAACATGCACGTTGTGCTCCCGTGAAAAGTTTCACCACATCTCAGTCAGCTCCCTAGTTCAGTAGACAGGGCGCTGATCAGGACAATAGTCAATGGGCTAACTCCCTGATCAGTGCCCTGTCTACTGAACTAGAGAGCTGATTGAGACGCAGCCTTAGTTTGAAGTTTTGTGAAACTTTCCCACATCTTGCTAGTTGGGATTTGTTTGCACTCCGTCATTCCGTCCGTTTTCTTTTACCGCAATAGCGTTTGTAAGGGCTGCATTACACTCTAGCGCTACAGCGCCGTAGCGGTCAAATCGCGATATTGCAGGCCCTTACGTTAGGTCACGTGAGATCAAACGACTACTCGACAGCAAAGATATTTGTCGACAATTTTTTATTGTCGACGTTGCCGACAATGTCGACAAATCGTTTCAGCCCTACTCACGTGTGAAAGTTTTTATTTGGCCTCTAGAGGCCGCTCTCATGCTATATAAATGCCAACAGACCCTTCTCTGAGCTCTCGTACTGTGTAATGACAGCACACCCTTCTCAGCCGCTCCAGCAACAGACACAACCGGAAAAACTATCGGTGTGGATTTTTGCTGATAACCGATTGCTCCACCAATCAACTATCGGTGCCGATTAATCGGCAAAACCGATGAATCGGTCGACCTCTAGTTTTGAGTTAATTAGCTGATTAGAGTGTGGCACCAGGTGTCTTCAATATTGAACCGTTTCACAATATTAAAATTTTCTGAGATACTGAATTTGGGATTTTCCTTAGTTGTCAGTTATAATCAACAAAATTAAAGGGGTGGTAAAACACATTCTTTTGAAGGCTTGGCTGTGTTTGTGGGGTGCACTGTAGCATGTGTTCATGCTTCGTTTAAAAAAAAATTGCCTTATTTTTCATATATTTGATCTTTATTCTACACTGCTCTGTCCCTCCTTGTAAAACGGTCTGATGCTTTCCGGGTTGTATGAAGCCAGTCCCTCAAAAATACGCAGTGGGCTCAGATTGGTTAGCTGGCCCAGTGTGTTGTGATTCGCTAACCGCAGTGCACGTCGGAAGCGTCACGCCCCTTACCGGAGGCTGTTCAGTATTAGAAACAACGGCGTCAATAAAACCATATGAGCTCGAATCAGACCCAGAACATTTGAGTGAAGATGATCGAGCAGAACCTGCTCAGTCCTCGAGAGTAAAGACTGCGGATCTATAATGATCGCTACTGAATGGCACTTTAACTTTTGTATTTTTAGAACGATTATAGCCAAATATCTGTCGCAAGAACTAACGTTAACCCAAAACGAACACTAAGCACTGGCTTTAACTAGTAAGTTAGCCAAATCACACACAGAAGCATGTTTAGCAAGCCTGTAGATAAACAATACATAAAAGCTCTAATCAAAGAATCATTTACACTAATGCCAGGTTCGCTGTTGAGATTTTAACGTTAATGTTTGTAACGTTAGGTGTTCGTCGGATAACGTTAAGTATGAATGAGCATTTAACAGACTGGTTTGCAGAACAGCGTTGTCATCTGTTTACTTCCTTGCTACAACCTATTACAGGAAAACACATCGATGAAAAATAAATCAGACTTACAGGTTGTGGCCCGTAAACAGCTTCTGTTTGTAAATCCAGCTTTCAGGACAAGCCGTTGTGCATATCCTGTATTGAACTCGCGAAGTTTGTGGAAGTTTGTGTTGTCCTCCGTGAAATGTGCAGCGCGCGCGTCGTGCATCCACGCACCGGCAGTGTTTTTTTTCACGCAGCTGACGTTGTGCAAATCTGGCATTGAAATCGCGAAGACGGTGGATGTTTTCCTCTGTTAGATGTGCTGCAGGGAGCCCTGCGCGCGCCTGATTCCCCGCTGACTCAAACACACGTGCATATAACATGCTGTATGTTAAACGCTCTGCAACGCACCCCCGTCCCAAGGAAGGCTGAACAGAGCAAGTACCCCAGACCTGCAATCCGGATGAAAATAACAGCGTTTCCTCTGCATCGCGGCAACAACACTCCAGCCTACTAACCACAACAGCGCCGCGATACAAAATGGCCTCACCCCCCCCCCCCCCCCTTATTTAATATTCTCGGAGGAGGGGTTTATGTAAATATTGAGCCTGTTGATGTCACCAACCCTGGAGGAATGTGTGTAGTCGCCTACTGGCCGTTTGCTGTAGTCCTTAGAAACTGATTTCTTTAAAAGCAAATATCTCCCTTTGCTTTAAACTTTGAACGTTGTAACTTTGCAGATGTTGTTTATGCTCAAGCAGCAACATTACACGCTAGCTAAAGTTAGAATAGTGAAATCGTTGTTTACCACCCCTTTAAAAGAAATAAACATTTAAAATATATCAGTCTCTGTGTAATGAATGAATATAATATACAAGTTTAACTTTTTGCATGGAATTAGTGAAATAAATCAACTTTTTGATGATATTCTAATTAAATGACCAGCACCTGTATTTTGTAGAAACGTTTAAAGTTATCTGGATAACTGTCAGCTTTTACCATCAGGTAGGAATGTCATATTGAGGAAATTTGCCTAACTAATATAAATGTAAAGCAAAATAAAAAAATTAATAAAATATAAAACTGAACAAAGATACAAAAAAAAGTGTTTTAAGATTTTCAGGTAGGTCTAATATTCAGGTACAGAAACTAATAATTTTTTATTCCCAACCCTAGTGTTTTATGGAAGGGATTTCACAGCATTCAAGCTGAACACCAACACTGCTATGCTTTTTGCCACTCAGTAGGTGTTTAGGACATGATGTCATGTGCATACCGTCTATACTTCTCTTTTTATGCTGTCAAACAGATAAATAATCCAAGGTTGACTAAATGGCTTTTCTGTCTGTCTTTTCTATGTGAAGTGGAAGTGTTTATGGGATATTACAATAAATGTTCTCCCAGCGTGAGTTTCAGCCAGGAGACTGTCAATTCTCTGCTTTCGTCTCTCCTTAATATGTGTTTGCTGAGAGAATTTGAGGCAGTCATTTACTTGCTTCTCAGACACAAGAGGCTGGTGAGTGTGGTTGTTTGTGGTCAGTTCCTTTTGTGGAATAAGTTTTTATGTGTGTACTCAACCAGAATGTGTGTTTTACCGCTGTGGGTACATTGAATAATTCATTCAAACAGAACATTAAATTAATTCAAACAGAACAGTAAATGTCAAAATTGTGTTTGATCTGTGTTTACAGTAGGGCTGAACCAGAATATTTGAATATTCGTTCGATGGGTTGGTATTTCATTTTCAATTTTGGGATTCGAATATTCATTTTTTTTGGTTGTTTTTTTTTCGGCCACCTGGCATCGGCACACCTGGCAGGTCCGTGTACTTTTTCGTTCATTCGATTTTCCTAATGGAAACGGGGTATTAAAAAACAAAAAACTGCTCCTTTTTTCATTTTTTAAACAAAACGAAAAACAAGAATTCAGTTTGATTTTTCGTTCAGAGGTGGAAAATTAATAAACGGCTTGAATATTCGATTTCTAGACGTGGGCGGGAATTAATACGCCCCGTTCTGCTGATTGGTTAGCCGAAGATCAAATTGTTCCTTCATCAGTTCTTCCTCAGTTCAGCACAGCAGAATAATAGTCCTGTGCTGCTACGGATTCTTAACACGTTTATTGCAGCTACATTTAATCTTTTATTCATAAAACAATCAGACTAACGAATGGCTCGACACAACCCTTCCTGGGGCAGAGCCTAGACAGCGCTTTCTCTTGTGTAGATATAAATTCACATACATTTCGCATCAGCTGGGTATGGCAAGATATATGATAGCTGTCATAGCCTACCCTGGTTGCCCAGTAAAAATAAATAAATTAAGTTTTAAATTAATTTAATTAGTTGAAAATGTAATAAACACTATTAAAAATAAATAGATTAAGATATAAATTAATATCAATAGTTGTAAATTAAATATTTTAAACTTTAGACTTGGGTATATTGGGCCTATTCACGCAAGAACTGTCATTCTGACTAACTGAAAACCGGAGAACAACAGTTCACACAGTTTCAATAGCCTAAATTGCAATGGGTTAATTAAACTGAATTAACTAAATAAGCATATAAACGCCAACAGTCAAGCAAAGACCAGTAGGCCTATTGAAATATTTTACGGTCTATGATTGAAATGTTCAGGAGATACGCAGCAGTTATAGCTACCTTTTGGTTTTGAGTTTATTTCATTAATAGTGAGAATTAATTGATGTCAAACAAAACAGCGCATGTCATTTTCTCTAACAAGTAAACTTCCAAAGCACATCATGTGCGTTCTCTCCGCGCTGTCCTGTGTCCCGTAGCTTTCACGCAGATTGTGAGAGTTGGTCATCCAAACAAAACAGGCCAAATATGTAGCTAATAACAGTTATTCAGGCCTATTAATGTGGTGGGGGCAATGAACACAATGTTTTTTGTCTGTGTGCACAAAAAAACGTATTGTATTCATTGCCTCCATCCTATGATTTTTATAATCGACCGTCGCTATTTGCCAGAAAATAAGTCGCACCTGAGTGTCATGTTGAGAGAGACGTGCATGTCGCATCGTTGTTAAAACTGCATTTTATTATTAGCCTACATTCAGAATTAGTATAAAAAACAGGTAAATAAAATACAACAACACTAGGTTATGTGCGTTCTACTTGCCCAACAGATCAATTGCAACCATTGACCATTGTACAAAAGACCAAGCAGAATATTTTGTTACAATGTTTTTATTGAACATTATTACTAAAGTTTTATTTTGATAATAATGTACGCGTGAGTCGCCGGCGCCAACGTGAATTTTTTTTCCTCAGCAGAGGAAATAACTTAATTTATCATCATAGGCCACTGATGAGTAGGACATCATAATCATCATCGTAAAATGTATACTTTTATTTGTGGACATTCAAAATGACTACAATATGTCATGCCTTTGAAAAATAAAGAAAACAGGATGCGCTGTGTGCGGGTCTCGGTCTCCTTGAACATCTTCTGGCGCACACCACAACATTACCCAAAATACAACGAATACTTGACGAACCTACTTTTAAAAGTTTAGATTATTTTACCTTAACTGCATTATTTAAGTCACTTTGGAATAAATCACAGCAGGTTTCATGATAATCTATATTTTAATTGTTATTGCATACTCTGAATTGTACCACAATGTCAAAATTTCTGTTTTGTACTTTGTAATTGAACTAATAAAAAAATAAAAATCACGATAATAAAAAAACGTGACGGAAAATACTGTATGATAAAGCAAATTCGCGGACCCCCTGGCACTTTGCGCAGGACTAAAGCCACTGGTCTACACAGAATAAATTCCTGTCTAGGCTCTGCCCCGGGACGTGTTGTGTCGAGCCATTCGTTAGTCTGGTGGTTTGATGAGAAAAATATGAAGTAGCTGCAATAAACACGTTAAGAATCCGTACAGCTGTAGAAGCTGTAGAATGCGGAACTGAGGAAGAACCGATGACGGAATAGTTTGATCTTCGGCTGACCAATCAGCAGAAAGGGGCGTATAATTCCCGCCCACTTGTAGAAATCGAATATTCAAACTATTTATTAATTTTTCTACCTCTGAACGAAAAACGAAAAATCAAGCCGAAATCTCATTTTTCGTTTTTCTGAAAAAATAGCCTCATATATCCTGCCAGACCCAGCTGATGCGAAGGGTATGTGAATTTATATCTACACAGGAGAAAGCCCTGTCTAGGCTCTGCCCGGGAAGGGTTGTGTCGAGCCATTCATTAATCTGATTGTTTTATGAATAAAAGATGAAATTTAGCTGCAATAAACGCGTTAAGAATCCGTAGAAGCGCAGGACTATTATTCTGCTGTGCGGGACTGAGGAAGAACTGATGATGGAACAATTTGATCTTCGGCTGACCAATCAGCAGAAAGGGGCGTATAATTCCCGCCCACGTCTAGAAATTGAATATTCAAGCCGTTTATTAATTTTCCACCTCTGAGCGAAAAACGAAAAATAAAGCTGAATTCTTGATTTTTGTTTTGTTTAAAAAACTAAAAAGGAGTCGTTTTTTTGTTTTTTAATACCCGTTTCTATAAGGAAAATCGAATGAACGAAAAAGTACACGGACCCAAATCTTTCTTTTGTGCAGCTTAACATGTTTCACAAAAAAAAAAAAAAATTCAGAAATATGAAACTAATCTGCTCCCAGCCTGTTTTATTTAGATGCGTGGAGTTAAACCTGTGTGGTGAAGCTGCGCTAGACAGCAAAGAGCAGATGTAAAGCACAGACCAATGTTCAGTCAAGTGTAAATACAGCAGTCATAACCTTTCTTTAAAATATGTTCAGTTTTGGACAAGGGATGGTCATTGCAAATACTGTCATGAAAATCAGCTGAGGGTGGGCACCGATGATGGTGAATTAAAATTTTACTGTAACTGTAATCATAGCCACGAGCGAGAGTGAGACAGATGAGCAAGATGATTGACAGGAAAATAATGGTGGCAAAAGCGCAAGATACCTTTTGTTAATAAAAAAGAATATATATATACACTCACCTAAAGGATTATTAGGAACACCATACTAATACTGTGTTTGACCCCCTTTCGCCTTCAGAACTGCCTTAATTCTACGTGGCATTGATTCAACAAGGTGCTGAAAGCATTCTTTAGAAATGTTGGCCCATATTGATAGGATAGCATCTTGCAGTTGATGGAGATTTGTGGGATGCACATCCAGGGCATGAAGCTCCCGTTCCACCACATCCCAAAGATGCTCTATTGGGTTGAGATCTGGTGACTGTGGGGGCCATTTTAGTACAGTGAACTCATTGTCATGTTCAAGAAACCAATTTGAAATGATTCGACCTTTGTGACATGGTGCATTATCCTGCTGGAAGTAGCCATCAGAGGATGGGTACATGGTGGTCAAGGGATGGACATGGTCAGAAACAATGCTCAGGTAGGCCGTGGCATTTAAAGGTCCCATGGCATGAAATTTTCATTTTATGAGGTTTTTCAACATTAATATGAGTTCCCCTAGCCTGAATATTATCCCCAAGTGGCTAGAAATTTTGATCGGTGTAAAACCGAGTTCTGGGTGTCTTTCTCTGCCTTTGAGAAAATGACAGGCCAGACTAGCCAATCCTGAAGTCTCCTGTTATGAAGTCAAAACAGGAACGGTTACCTCCCTTTCCTCCACCCAGAGAATTTAGCACGCCCATGCGAGCGCCATATTTGTTTGTCCTCGAGAGATCATGGCTTGTGAACGAGTGAATGCTGGCAGTTTCTCAGTGTTTGGATGTATAAATGAAAACAGAAGTTTTTTTTCTGTTCCTTCTGATCTGTGATCAGTGATTTTTGATGTGTAGCTAATTATTTATTATTCGTGCACACGCTGCGGCTTCTCTCTCTCCCGACAGAACGGTGTTTTCGTGTTTTCTATCTTGTGAGTCAGTGTTTTTTTACGTCCTCGTCGTGTCTATCTGTTCTAAAATATGCATATAGTAGTGAGTTTCTGGTCAACATCGGCAGAGTCACATCTCTTTAGAGATAAACCTCACACACGCCGAAGCTCGGGCTGCACTGGCCGGTCGGCCTTCAACATCACCGACCCCCAGTACTGCATCTGGCCCACAGCGGAGGCACCAAACGCGGCGTGAGATTAAGCAGAAGGGGGTAAGCGTGAGCGTATCTGGGCTAGGCTAGCCAGCTTTCCCCACAATAAACTGGATTACATTCGGTTACTGCTGTTGTGTCTTTGTTTGCGCTGTGTACTCAATGCGCGTCACTGACGCTTTTCATATGATAGGAACATATCTAAATATAATGCTATAATCAACACTTACTCGTTCATATCGACAGCTGTAATGGTACATTGCGTGTGTTACAACGTTGGTAGAATAATGATGAAGACGGACTCGGTGTGACTGGGACTCGTGTTTATTCAGAACTCTCAGATACAAAGAAAATGAACTCGCGCTGCCAGCGCTCTCACAACTCAGTAATTACTATAAATAACTTTGTTAGCAATCGATCCGTCTCTGGTACATTAGTGATGTCCGGTTCGCGAACGAATCTTTCTTTTGAACCGGTTCTTTTTAGTGAACCGAATCAGTTCACCAAATCGGACTGAATCGTTCTAAACGGTTCGCGTCTCCAGTCAGCTCTGATCCATAATTTACTAGAGTTACTAACTTTCTGACATGAGTGACAGCCCCTCCGACTAGAAATAAACAAATAACCTGAAGTATATGCTAGTAACTACAACAGTTCACTGAACTGAGACGATGAACTGATGAGAAGTGAACTCCGGTCCATCCGTCTCTCTTGCAGGCTCGTGCCTGCTTGTGCCTCGTAGACCTAGTTAAACCACGCCCCCTCCGCTACAAGATCTGATACTCATTCAAATGCAAAGATGTCAGCCGATCACAACAGTGGGCGTTTTTACTGAAGTCTCACAGCAGACACGCCCCTTGAAACAGAGCATTCAGCCAGAGGGCAAACATCGGTATAGAAAAAATGCCTTTTATTTCTAAATTATGACATTTTATGATGTAAAAATCATACTAACAATATAAGTACACATCAGGACACATTATAAAATAATAGAAAAATGCCATGCCATGGGACCTTTAAACGATGCCCAATTGGCATTAAGGGGCCTAAAGTGTGCCAAGAAAACATCCCCCACACCATTACACCACCACCACCAGCCTGCACAGTGGTAACAAGGCATGATGGATCCATGTTCTCATTCGGTTTACGCCAAATTCTGACTCTACCATCTGAATGTCTCAACAGAAATCGAGACTCATCAGACCAGGCAACATTTTTCCAGTCTTCAACTGTCTAATTTTGGTGAGCTCGTGCAAATTGTAGCCTCTTTTTCCTATTTGTAGTGGAGATGAGTGGTACCGATGGGTCTTCTGCTGTTGTAGCCCATCCGCCTCAAGGTTGTGCGTGTTGTGGCTTCACAAATGCTTTGCTGGATACCTCGGTTGTAACGAGTGGTTATTTCAGTCAAAGTTGCTCTTCTATCAGCTTGAATCAGTCGGCCCATTCTCCTCTGACCTCTAGCATCAACAATGCATTTTCACCCACAGGACTGCCGCATACTGGATGTTTTTCCCTTTTCACACCATTCTTTGTAAACCCTAGAAATGGTTGTGCGTGAAAATCCCAGTAACTGAGCAGATTGTGAAATATATCATTTTTTTAGATTGTGATAGCATAATACCGTCTGGCACCAACAACCATGCCACGCTCCAAATTGCTTAAATCACCTTTCTTTCCCATTCTGACATTCAGTTTGGAGTTCAGGAGATTGTCTTGACCAGGACCACACCCCTAAATGCATTGAAGCAACTGCCATGTGATTGGTTGATTAGATAATTGCATTAATGAGAAATGGAACAGGTGTTCCTAATAATCCTTTAGGTGTGTGTGTGTGTGTGTGTGTGTGTGTGTGTGTGTGTGTGTGTGTGTGTGTGTGTGTGTGTGTGTGTGTGTGTGTGTGTGTGTGTGTGTGTGTGTGTGTGTGTGTGTGTGTGTGTGTGTATGTATATGTATATATATATATGTATGTATATGTATATATGTATGTATATGTGTATATGTATATGTGTATATGTATATGTGTATATGTATATATATATATATATATATATATATATATATATATATATATATATATATATATATATATATATATATATATATATATATATATATATATATATATATATATATATATATATATACAGTGAGGAAAATACGTATTTGAACACCCTGCTATTTTGCAAGTTCTCCCACTTAGAAATCATGGAGGGGTCTGAAATTGTCATCATAGGTGCATGTCCACTGTGAGAGACATAATCTAAAAAAAAAAAATCCAGAAATCACAATGTATGATTTTTTTTATATTTATTTATTTATTATTTATTTATATGATACAGCTGCAAATAAGTATTTGAACACCTGATAAAATCAATGTTAATATTTGGTACAGTAGCCTTTGTTTGCAATTACAGAGGTCAAACGTTTCCTGTAGTTTTTCACCAGGTTTGCACACACTGCAGGAGGGATTTTGGCCCATTCCTCCACACAGATCTTCTCTAGATCAGTCAGGTTTCTGGCCTGTCGCTGAGAAACACGGAGTTTGAGCTCCCTCCAAAGATTCTCTATTGGGTTTAGGTCTGGAGACTGGCTAGGCCACGCCAGAACCTTGATATGCTTCTATACGGGCCTGGCAGGGCTCCAGACTGCGACTAAAACGGTCGCATTTGCGACCAAAAAAATTAATTTGCGAGTGATATTTTTGCTGAGATCGCCATTGGCGACCAGTCTTGTTGTGTGTTGACATAATAAAATGAGACGACGCGCAGCAAAGTTACAGAGGAAAAAACCTCGCTGAGTCGGAGCGCCAAAATACGCGTCAGAAACAGATGTCAAAACGGAAAATATCATGCTTTTTCAAAGCCCTCATCTCTATTAAGCAACAACACTGACGGCTGTGCCAGCCGGAGAGAGATAGAAAGAGACAGAGACGTGTCAATGAATGAATATCCAAGTACCCTACTCTACTTGTAAAAGTGCAGGAAGGCTGTGTGGACGCCAACTAATCCATAACAATTCTCGTTTTTAATTGATACTGATACTTATTCTCAATATATTTTACTCTTGTTAAACTTTTCTGTTACTGCCTTAACTTCACAGGAATACGCAAAACGTATCACCGCCCTGCCCGACGGACTATTTTAAATAGTGAATAAAATTCCTTTCTTGCTTTGCATTGTTGACTCTCTTAACTTGTTGTCTGAAGGAAAAATTGTTGTCTGAAGGAAAAATAAGATCACGGATGTTTTTGATCATGCTTATTTGTCCGCAGTGAAGTTTAGCGGATGTATGTGTGTGCGTGGATATTTTTGAATGTGTTTGTGATGAGCGGATCATAACATTGTAAATAATTACGGGTGGATGAGAGATAAATAATTAATGTGTTGATATTATTAAAGACACGGAACTCTCATTTCACTGTAAAACGCAACGAACGTGCGTCACTCAGGGAAAACAAATCAAGGATAAGATATGCTTAGAGCACCTCCTAGTGGACAGTATATATAACGCAAAGGAAAAATCCTACATGAGATCTTGCTTGAAAATGTAACAGTTTTACCTAAAAAATATACACTTAAAACTTAATAGAAATGATTCTGATAAGAATTGTCCAATATAGGGATTGGAAATATCAACATGTTTAAAACTTTTTTTCTTCAGGTTCTAATTTGCCAAATTTACCAAATTAACAAAAGGAAGGAAATAAAGTAAAGTAAAATGTGGGAGCGTTTTAGTGAAGTAGTTTAACAAGACAACTCAAGTGTTGGGTTGCCTATGTGATGTGTAACAGCTGTGAAGCGCTCTATATATATGACAATAAATTAATAAAGCCTATAGTGGAGAAAACTGCGAAAATCGCTCTGTGTGTGGTGTTGTTAAAATGTTACGAGGCGCATAGATTTAAGTTGTTTCAGTTCTACACAGGCAAAAAAGACAACACAATTTTTTTTTTACTTAACCTGTTGTCTTAATGAGAAAGAATGGAAGAAGCCAAAAATGAAATTCAGCACCGCCCATATAATTTCACATGAAAAATTAAAATGCGTTTATTCTTTTGTGGCACTTGAAAAAAATATTTGGCGCCTAAGTTTTTCCCTTATAGGAGCCAATGGCTCCTTAATTGATATTTTTGTCTGGAGCCCTGCCTGGACATGTGCTGGTTTAAGCAGGGGAACCTTCCGTGCCATGCATGATTTCAAACCATGACGTTTTAGTGTATTACCAACAGTAACCTTGGAAACGGTGGTCCCAGCTCTTTTCATGTCATTGACCAGCTCCTCCCGTGTAGTTCTGGGCAGATTTCTCACCTTTCTTAGGATCATTGAGACCCCACGAGGTGAGATCTTGCATGGAGCCCCAGTCCGTGGGACATTGACAGTCATGTTTAGCTTCTTCCATTTTCTAATAATTGCTTCAACAGTGGACCTTTTTTCACCAAGCTGCTTGGCAATTTCCCCGTAGCCCTTTCCAGCCTTGTGGAGGTGTACAATTTTGTCTCAAGTGTCTAGCTAATTCTAGCTGATAGACAGGTGTTCAAATACTTATTTGCATCTGTATCATACAAATAAATAGTTAAAAAAGCATACATTGTGATTTCTGGATGTTTTTTTTTTTTAGATTATGTCTCTCACAGTGGACATGCACCTACGATGACAATTTCAGACCCCTACATGATTTCTAAGTGGGAGAACTTGCAAAATAGCAGGGTGTTCAAATACTTATTTTCCTCACTGTGTATATATATATATATATATATATATATATATAAAGTATTTTTATAACTATTTATTTGTATAATTTATTTGATACAGCTGCAAATAAGTATTTGAACACCTGTCTATCAGCTAGAATTCTGACCCTCAAAGACCTGTTAGTCTGCCTTTAAAATGTCCACCTCCACTCCATTTATTATCCTAAATTAGATGCTGTTTGAGGTCGTTAGCTGCATAAAGACACCTGTCCACCCTATACAATCAGTAAGAATCCAACTACTAACATGGCCAAGACCAAAGAGCTGTCCAAAGACACTAGAGACAAAATTGTACACCTCCACAAGGCTGGAAAGGGCTACGGAGAAATTGCCAAGCAGCTTGGTGAAAAAAGGTCCACTGTTGGAGCAATCATTAGAAAATGGAAGAAGCTAAACATGACTGTCAATCTCCCACGGACTGGGGCTCCATGCAAGATCTCACCTCGTGGGGTCTCAATGATCCTAAGAAAGGTGAGAAATCAGCCCAGAACTACACGGAAGGAGCTGGTCAATGACCTGAAAAGAGCTGGGACCACCGTTTCCAAGGTTACTGTTGGTAATACACTAAGACGTAATGGTTTGAAATCATGCATGGCACGGAAGGTTCCCCTGCTTAAACCAGCACATGTCCAGGCCCGTCTGAAGTTTGCCAATGACCATTTGGATGATCCAGAGGAGTCATGGGAGAAAGTCATGTTGTCAGATGAGACCAAAATAGAACTTTATGGTCATAATTCCACTAAACGTGTTTGGAGGAAGAAGAATGATGAGTACCATCCCAAGAACACCATCCCTACTGTGAAGCATGGGGGTGGTAGCATCATGCTTTGGGGGTGTTTTTCTGCACATGGGACAGGGCGACTGCACTGTATTAAGGAGAGGATGACCGGGGCCATGTATTGCGAGATTTTGGGGAACAACCTCCTTCCCTCAGTTAGAGCATTGAAGATGGGTCGAGGCTGGGTCTTCCAACATGACAATGACCCGAAGCACACAGCCAGGATAACCAAGGAGTGGCTCTGTAAGAAGCATATCATGGTTCTGGCGTGGCCTAGCCTGTCTCCAGACCTAAACCCAATAGAGAATCTTTGGAGGGAGCTCAAACTCTGTGTTTCTCAGCGACAGGCCAGAAACCTTACTGATCTAGAGAAGATCTGTGTGGAGGAGTGGGCCAAAATCCCTCCTGCAGTGTGTGCAAACCTGGTGAAAAACTACAGGAAACGTTTGACCTCTGTAATTGCAAACAAAGGCTACTGTACCAAATATTAACATTGATTTTCTCAGGTGTTCAAATACTTATTTGCAGCTGTATCATACAAATAAATAGTTTTAAAAAATCATACATTGTGATTTCTGGATTTTTTTTTTTAGATTATGTCTCTCACAGTGGACATGCACCTACAATGACACACTGTATATATATATATATATATACACACTGTATATATATATATATATATACACACTGTATATATATATATATATATATATATATAATATACAGTGATATAATTTTTTTTAAAAATGTTTAACAAAAGTTATCTTGCGCTTTTGCCTCCACTATCCTCCTGTCAATCATCTCGCTCATCTGTCTCACTCTTGCTCGTGGCTATGATTACAGTTACAGTCAAATTTAAATTCACCATCATCGGTGCCCACCCTCAGCTGATTTTCATGACAGAATTTGCAATGACCATCCCTTGTCCAAAACTGAGCGTATTGTAAAGAAATGTTATGACTGCTGTATTTACACTTGACTGAACATTGCTCTTCGCTGTCTAGCACAGCTTCACTACATAGGTTTAACTCCACACATCTAAATAAAACAGGCTGGGTACAGATTAATTTCATATTTCTGATATAATTTTTTTTTGTGAAACGTGTTAAGCTGCACAGAAGAAAGCCCGATCTAGGTTTTGCCCTGTACAGTTTAAGAAGCGGTAGCCACTGCTCTAGAGGACTATTATTTTGTTGAACAGACCTGGGGAACGACAGATGACATCACACGCTCCAATTTGCTTGACCAATCTAGTAATTAAATAAACTAATTAAACTACTTTATGTTCAGCTAATTGTCAGACTCTTACATGTCTGCATCTTGAGATATTGCAGAATTCAAGCAAAAATTTTGTTAAAAAAAAGCAGCTTTCCCACCGCAGGAACTTTCCCCAGGAACTAGGGACTTTGGGGTGGTTCTCCGTGTGTTTCGACCGCAGGAACCAGGGTCTAAATGAAGTTCCGGGTAAATAATTCCTCCTCTGAAATTCCCTGCTCGCAAGGTAGTACTTTTTCAAAGTTCAGGAACTTTCGGGGGTGGGACTTGGGCGCTGAAATGCTGATTGGTTGAGCTCACGCAGCATTTTATTTCAACCAGAATTTTAAAAGTATTTTGCGAGGTTCGTTCTGCGTTCAGTAAATATCAGTCTGGCTCTTTCTGTCCGATGGCGCGCGTTACTCTCAGCCATCTCACGGTGAATGTTCGTAATAGCTGATAATAACATGCGTTGTCTTATTTTAAATCTAGCTTTACGAGCTTTCAGAATACACTTTAGTATCAGTGCTCGTCTCTTTTCCGCCGTTTTGTTAATTACCTCTTTAGTAAACCAATACATAGCCAGCAAAAGCAGCGCTGCTTGAATCTCCTCGATACTTGTTATTGTTGCAGACAGTGTCGCGCAAAAATGATTACTGGCCGTCGCTGACTGGGAGGAGCAGTCGCGCGCAGTTCTACATCACCTGACTAATTTGCCTAATCTTCACGGTACTTTAGATTGCAGTGGAAACGCAGACAGTAGCAGGTCTGGGGGGAAAAATGTTCCTGGAAAAAAAGTTCCTGGTTCAAATTGTTCCGGGTAATTTCAGTGGAAACGTGACTAAAGTAAATGAGGAGCACGTTCAAACTGTTTATCTAATCAGCGCGAAAGGAGGTGTATGTATACACAGCCGAGAGCTGACTCACCTAGTTACCTTGACCGTTTTCTGCATCCCTCCGCCACCCACGGGGCAGAACTCTGGGTTTGGGCTAAATTCCGAGCTCGGAGACCTCGATCCCCTTAGACAGCACATCAAATACGCGTATATTTATTTAATTTATTCAATAATTTGTAAATGTGAACTTGTGAAACAACTGCCACAGGTAATCAGGCATTATTTATTTATTTATTAAAGATTTTTTTCTGCGTTTTATCGTAAATTAAAACCTATAAATCAAAATGTTAATTGCAGTTATAACGAAAAGGTTACTTTCATGTTACTGTACGTTAATGTGTGACCTGTTAAAATATTTATAGTTTTTATAGTTTTGTTTATTTTATGGCTTACTACACAGCTACTACACTGTTTCTGACGAAGATGCAGATTTTGAGGAACAACCAATTGTTTTGAGATTGGAAATGGACGCTTCTGAGTGTTAAGTTTAGTCTTTATTTTCAGTGAGACCTGCAAAACGTAACGTCAGTACTATAACTTCAGCCCACATGTGAACTAGAGATGTTCCGATACCCTTTTTCCCTTTCCTTCCCGATACCGATTCCGATACCTGGGCTCAGGGTATCGGCCGATACCGAGTACTGATCCGATACCTGGGTTGTATCTGTATATACAGCTGTAAATACTACTAGCCCTGTATGAATTGCTAGAATTATTTTATGGTGTGTTTCAGACTTATCCCTTAATAAAACATCAAGAGATACATACAGTGAAATACTGTATTTATTACAGTATTTTTATGATCTGACATGCATTTTACAGTAATATTATTTATTTTTATTATATTTTTTTATTAAATCTAACACTGCAAATTGAAAAAGGTATTTTAGTTGTACAATATAACTGTATAAAAAACAGTGCAACAAATAAATGTAGGAATATTAAAAATATATATATTAATCAGAAAATAATCTCTATACAAAACAAAACAAGTGAAAAATAAGCAACCATCTAGGCATTATTAGTAGTAGTAGAGACATATTATTATTACATAGAGACGTAGCTAAATCTACTGTACAGCAGTAGCCTAATATATTCTGTCAATTTAAAATGTTTTAAACCGAACTTTTATTTTGACGGGTAGCCGTGAAGATATTTCAGTGTCTGTGTTCCTTATATGAAAGTTTTCCCAAAATAAAACGGTAAATTCTCATGAAGTGACAGTTAATGCGTTAGTGTCCTCATATAGTGACCATAGACTGTGAATATGGACATAGAGAAACTGGGGGAGATTGCCGCTTGATAGTGACACACGGCAGAGATTACAAAGACAGCGAGCGTCACGCATGCACGCAGAGACGAAATACTGCTAAACAGCCAGTAAACAACGGACATAGCCTACTGCCAACGCGTTTTCATTTCTTCTTCGCTGCTCTAAACAGGGGTTCCTTGTGGCAAAACAGCACAACTTCCTGTGTTTGCAATGCATTCTGAGCACCAAGGAAGAACCGCGCAGTGGTTAGGCAAAGCTCGCGGTCATAACTAGGTCTTGTTTAAGAAAATGGTATCGGATCGGTACATGGGTTCAAGTACTCGCCAATACCGATGCCAGATTTTTTTTGTGGTATCTGTGATATTTCCGATACTAGTATCGGAATCGGAACAACTCTAATGTTGAACTGGTATATAACATCAACTTTACACGTTAACACATAACATCAGCAGTCACAACTTTGTTTTTAGCATTGCAAAAATGTATTTAATTTTAATGCGTCACCGTATGATTTTACAATGATAGCTTCTTCACTTTGAGGCACGAACTCTAAATAGCGAACTGGGTAGCGTGTAAATATGTTGTTTGTACAGTACAGTAAAGTTTTTTTAAACAAATTGACTAGATGCCTTGTCAAATGACTATTGTTTCAACTTAAGTGGTGGAGAAGGTGACGTTAGCTAGAAGGATCGAGTGAGCTATAAGCATCTAAACTATCGTAGTTAGCTCCTGAGTTATTTGTTGTTGATGAAATATAAGCTAAATTATAATTCTATCTGACAAAAGGGATTGCCATATGTATCTACGGTTGTATTTTGTAGATTTATATGACAAAACATTTTTCACGCACAAGATTTACATATGAAGGAGGAAGCAATGGTGTTTGAGACTCACTGTACGTGATGTCCATGTACTGAACTCTTGTTATTCAACTATGCCAAGGTTAATTCAATTTTTCATTCTAGGGCACCTTTAATTTACAAGGAAAATGTCACAATTCCAGACTTAAAGGGTTAATTCACCCAAAAATGAAAATTCTGTAATTAATTACTTACCCTCATGTCGTTCGACACCCGTAAGACCTCCGTTCATCTTCGGAACACAAATGAAGATATTTTAGCTGAAATCCGATGGCTCGGAAAGGCCTCCATTGGCACAATGCACTTTACACTCCCAAGACCTATAAAAGGTACTAAAGACGTCACTGCGACTCGCTGATTCATAACGCTTCGAAGCTTCATGATGCATTGTTTTGAAATCGGTCATCACTATATAAGTCGTTATTTAGTTTTTTTTTGCGCACAAAAACTATTATCGCTGCTTTATAAAGTTATTGTAGAACCTGCACTGTCGTGAGATGGATTGTAATGACGTCTTTAGTACCTTTTATAGGTCTTGAGAGTGTAAAGTGCATTGTGCCAATGGAGGCCTTTCCGAGCCATCGGATTTCAGCTAAAATATCTTCATTTGTGTTCCGAGGATGAACGGAGGTCTTACGGGTGTCGAACGACATGAGGGTAAGTAATTAATGACAGAATTGTCATTTTTGGGTGAACTAACCCTTTAATGAGCAATGTTGTAAACTGTCCCTTTGCGCCACCTGGTGGTGATTTTTGCTAACAAATGTCACACGTGACCTGGTTGTATTTAACACTGGCCTTGCAGCGTTGGTAATATGCATTTTGGTTGACTACCTACTGTATATATAATGCATAAGTATATACTTTGTTTTTCTTATGTCTTATATATTTTCTTGTGTCAGCCTCCACCTGAGATTATATTGGCTGTTTTTAAACTTGTGAGGGAAAGAGGTCTGATCAACACTGTGCCTGAGCTCATTCTCCTCACCTCAAAGGTAATGCTCACATTCATAGCATTAGATCACGGGTGCCTAGTCCTGTTCCTGGAGATCTACCTATCTGCAGAGTTCAGATCCAACCCTGAACTAGTCTGTAATTATCAAGTGCTCCTGATGATCTGGTTCAGTTGTGTTTGATTGGGGTTGGAGCTAAAGTCTGCAGGAAGGTAGATCTGCAAGAACAGGATTAGGCACCCCTGCATTAGGTCATTATATAATATTATGGAGATAAGTGATGGTGTGTATGCGCGCTGCAATTACAATTTCAGATAAGCCATAATGCTACATTTAATGTGTGTTTATTTGTCTAGATTGTTGAGGCAGGCTGTGTATTCACTGTGGATCAGTGTGAGGTCATGCAGAGTCATCTCCAAATGATGCAGGTTCCTAGACAGCAGATGGACATTTTCCTTGCTGTTAAATGCAGGTATGCTCCCTCCCACAGTAGAACAGTTAATAGTTAGTAGTTTTATCATGTTACATTACCGAAAACCCATCATATGATGTCACAGAAACACACGTTGTTTATGTTTGTAGAGCTCTGGCGACTAACCCTCACACCTCTGAGCTGTCAGATCTGGCCCAGGCTGTTGTTAGAGTTGAGGTAAGATCACTCTTTTCCATTGTACTTATTTACACTTTTACATTTGCTCGCTCTTGTTTTGTTACTTTTTCTTTTTTCCATTGTTATTTCTTTATGATACCATGTGTTGTTTTTATTATCATTCATTTGTGGAGAGGTTTACATATATGTGTGTGTCTAGATGCTGAAGCATCAGAATGACTGGGCTGGACTGGCACTAGTATTCTGTGGTGTTTGTGTGGGTTCACACAGTCCCACGGAGCTTCTCAGGTTTTGCTGCTGTGTTACCATGGCGCTGCTGAAAGAGCCCAAAGACAAACTCGCCCTACCATATGAGCTATTCGCTGAATCAGGTACACACATACCCAATTTAATTGATTTTAAAAATGTTGTTTTACGCACACTACCGTTGAAAAGTTTGGGTTTAGGAAGATTTGTTTGATCAAGGCTGCATTTATTTGGTCGACAGTAAACCCAGTAATATTGTGAAATTATACAATTTAAAATAACAATTTACAATTTAAAATAAAATAATTCTATTTTAATATATTTTAAAATACTGAACTTTCAGCCGCCATTACTCCAGTCTTCATTAGTCCTCACATGATCCTTCACAAATAATTTTAAAGGCTGATATGCTGCTCAAAAATATTTCTTATCAATGTTGAAAATAGTTTTGCTGCTTAATATTTTTGTGGAAATGTGATGTACTTTTTTCAGGGTTCAGTACAGCAATTATTTAAAATGCAACGGGCACCATTTATGCCCATTTGCAGGTTCATAACTGTTTACTGAGTCTATTAGAATGTTTACAGCATTTCAAGTTAAAAAAACTAATTATTTTTCTTATAATTTTCATTGTTGCAGCACCTGTTTTCATCCTCTGTCTGAACTAGGGCTGTTGATAACAATTGTTTTAGTAATTGGTCGATTATTTTGGTGATTAATTGAGTAATCAGATTTTTTTGTGGTAATAAAAACAGACCTAAGTGAACAATGGCCTTTAAATGACTCAAAATACATACACCAATCAGGCATAACATTATGACGTGAAGTGAGCAAGGCAAGGCAAGTTTATTTGTATAGCACATTTCATACACAGTGGCAATTCAAAGTGCTTTACACAGAAATGAAATAAAAATATTCGTAAGAGAATTAAAACAGTTATAATAGGAATGAAAAGAAATAAAAAATAAAGATGAAAACCCCTATCTGTGGTGGAAGAAAATGGAGAGTCAGGTTTACTTTGGGACTTCCCCATATTGGCTGCCTGCTTCTGTGGGTTTTAACCAGCTCACAGCACGGCCTCCTCGCCCACGTGATGTCGCAAACAAAATTTCAATCACGTTGCATTTACCACAGAATCAGTCATCCAGTATGGTTTATCAACCCCACTTATTTATTGCTCCCCGTCTCTCAACATCTTCCACCCAGATAGCCTTAACAAAATAAAAATATTGAAAGATAAAAATAAAGTGTATAATTAAAAATAAAGATAAAAACAGGGTTAAATTGAAACCTATAAATTAAAATGCAAGCAGTTCGGACAAAGCACGTACAGTGGCACAGTGCTCATTCAGTAAACGCACAGCTAAACAGATGTGTTTTGAGTCTGGATTTGAAAGTGAGATCTGATTTGTTCAGGAAGCTGGTTCCAGCTACGGCTGGCATAATAGCTAAAAGCAGACTCTCCTTGCTTTGAGTGAACCCTTGGTATTTCTAACTGGCTTGATCCTGATGATCTGAGTGATCTGTTGGGTTTGTATTTGATCTGCATATCTGCAATATATTGAGGTCCTAGGTCATTGAGTGATTTATATACAAGTAATAGCACTTTAAAATCGATCCTAAATGTAATTGGAAGCCAGTATAAAGACCTGAGGACTGGTGTGATATGGTCATATTTTCTGGTTCTGCTCAGAATCCTGGCAGCAGCGTTCTGTATGAGCTGCAGCTGTCTAATGGTCTTTTTGGGAAGGCCGGTGAGGAGACCATTACAATAGTCCACCCTACTGTTGATAAAAGCATTAACGAGTTTCTTGTTTCTTGAGAAGTCTTGTCTGGAAACAAAGCATCTAATTCTTGCAATATTTTTCAGATGATAGTAAGCTGATTTAGTTATTGCTTTGACATGACTACTGAAACTCAGGTCTGACTTCAAAATCACACCAAGATTCCTGACTTGATTTTTTGATTTCAAACCTTTAGCCTCAAGATATGTGTTCACCTTGAGAATTTCATCTTTGTTTCCAAATGTAGTGATTTCAGTTTTGTCTTTGTTTAACTGAAGAAAGTTTTGGCACATCCAACTGTTAACTTCATCAATGCATTTACATAGAGAGTCAATGGGGCTGTAGTCATTAGGTGATAGGGCTAAGTAGATCTGGGTGTCGTCAGCATAGCTGTGGTAAGCCATTTTGTTATTTTTCATTTTTTGGCTCAGTGGCAGCATATACAGGTTGAATAGGAGTGGTGCAATAATTGACCCTTGTGGGACTCCGCATGTCATGGATGTCCACTCAGACTTATGGTCACCTATACTCACATAATAACCTCTCCCTTCTAAGTATGACCTGAACCATTTGAGGACCATTCCAGAAAGCCCAACCCAATTTTCTAGCCTGTCAAGAAGTATGTTGTGGTCAACAGTGTCGAATGCAGCACTGAGGTCGAGTAGTACCAGAATTGATGTTTTGCCTGTATCTGTATTGAGGCGAATATCATTTATTATCTTTATGAGCGCCGTCTCTGTGCTGTGATGCGGTCGGAAACCAGATTGAAAATTGTCAAAGTATCCGTTTGAGCTTAAAGGTCCCATGGCATGGCATTTTTCTATTATTTTATAATGTTTCCTGAGGTGTACTTATATTGTTAGTATGATTTTTACATCATAAAATGTCATAATTTAGAAATAAAAGGCATTTTTTCTATACTGCTGTTTGCCCTGTGGCTGACTGCCCTGCTTCAAGAGGCGTGTCTGCTGTGAGACTTCAGTAAAAACGCCCACTGTTGTGATTGGCTGACATCTTTGCATTTTAAATGAGCAGAGGGGGCGTGGTTTAACGAGGCACGAGCAGGCACGAGTCTGCCAGAGACGGATGGACCTGTGTTCACTTCTCATCAGTTCTCTCAGCATGTCTCAGTTCAGGGTGAACTGTTGTAGTTACTAGCATATACTTCAGGTTATTAGTTTATTTCTAGTCGGAGGGACTGTCACTCATGTCAGAAAGTTAGTAACTTTAGTAAATTATGGATCAGCGCTGACTCGAGACGCGAACCGTTTAGAACGATTCAGTCCGATTTGGTGAACTGGTTCGGTTCACTAAAAAGAACCGATTCAAAAGTGATTCGTTCGCGAACCGGACATCACGGAGACGGAGCGATTGCTAACAAAGTTATTTATAGTAACTACTGAGTTATGAGAGCACTGTCTGTCAGCGCGAGTTTATTGTGTTTATCTGAGAGTTCTGAATAAACACGAGTCCCAGTCACGCCGAGTCCGTCTTCATCATTATTCTACCAACTTTGTAACACATGCAATGTACCATTACAGCGAGATGAACGAGTTAGTAAGTGTTGAGTATAGCATTATTTCTAGATATGTTCCAATCATATGATAAGCGTCAGTGACGCACATTGAGTAACGTTACACAGCGCAAACAAAGACACAACAGCAGTAATCGAATGTAATCCAGTTTATTGTGGGGAAAGCTGGCTAGCCTAGCCCAGATACGCTCACGCTTACCCTCCTTCTGCTTAATCTCACGCCGCGTTTGGTGCCTCCGCTGTGGGCCAGATGCAGTACTGGGGGTCGGGGATATTGAAGGCCGAGCTTCGGCGTGTGTGAGGTTTATCTCTAAAGACGTGACTCTGCTGATGTTGAGCAGAAACGACTGTATGCACATTTAAGAACAGATAGACGCGACGAGGACGTACAAAAACACTGACTCACAAGATAGAAAACACCTTTCTGTCGGGAGAGAGAGAAGCCGCAGCGTGTGCACGAATAATAAATAATTAGCTACACATAAGAAATCAATGATCACAGATCAGAAGGAACTGAAGAAAGACTTCTGTTTTCATTTGTACATCCAAACACTGAGAAACTGCCAGCGTTCACTCGTTCACAAGTAATGATCTCTGGAGCGTTTGCATGGGCGTGCGAGATTCTCTAGGCGGAGGAAAGGGGGGTAACCGTTCCTGCTTGGACGTCAAACCAGGAGACTTCAGGATTGGCTCGTCTGGCCTGTCATTTTCTCAAAGGCAGAGAAAGACACCCAGAACTCGATTTTACACCGATCAACATTTCTATCCACTTGGGGACAATATTCAGGCTAGGGGAACTCATATTAATGTTGAAATACCTCATAAAATGAAAATTTCATGCCATGGGACCTTTAAGAATTTGTTCAGCTGACTGAAAACAACTTTTTCAATTATCTTGCCTATGAAGGGGAGATTTGAGATTGGTCTGTAGTTGCTCAATATGGAGTTATCCAGATTTCTCTTTTTCAGGAGAGGCTTAACTACTGCGGTTTTAAGGGAGTTTGGAAAAGTCCCAGAAAGAAGTGAGGCGTTTACCACTTCTAGGAGATCTGCTTCTAAACAGTTAAACACACTTTTGAAAAAAGAAGTGGGGAGTGTGTCAAGGGCGCAGGTTGATGTTTTAAGGTGCTGTACCGTTTCTTCTAAAATTTTACCATCAATTGCTTCAAAATCAGCCATAGTAACTTTCTGAGGTTGTGGTCTGATCTGACTCACCCCAGAGCAACTCAAGGATGTGCTGATCGCATTTCTCAGGGTTCCCGCGGGGTCTTAAAAAGTCTTAAAATGTCTAAAATGTTATTTTTTAAATTTAAGGCCTTAAAACGTCTTAAAAACGGCCAGATTTTCACCCAAGGTCTTAAATTTAATTTAGTTAGGTCTTAAAAAAAGTGTTATCCTCGTTCATTTCCAGAAATGCTGGCTGCAGAAAGTTATTAACGTTACACTGTAGCAAAAAAGTATCGAATCGCGAAAGCGGAGCTCTAGAGTCTTTGCTGCGCCGTCCTCAGAGCGTTCGTTCGGTGTGTTGTAGTTCTTTGTGGGGTGTTGGTACACGTACTCGGTGATAAAACTACAAATCTCGTGATAAATGCAATAGGCCTTTATCACAGAGGAATTGAATACCGGAAGTGCGCGTCGAAGCAGTGTGCTGATTCTTCCGGTTATGCATGTTTTCAATGTGCTGTGAACACCTAGCTGAACAAACGACCATTAAAATAAGCATCTGGAGGATGATTTAAAAATCCGGACATTTTCCGAGACAGGAGAAGAGATAAACTGATCATTACTCTGTACAGGATTTTCCAAACTCTGTTGAACTTGTCGTTTTTTAATCCGACATAAGCAGAGGGTCGTAAACATACGTGATTATTTCACCACACGGTGTCAGTGCACGTCTAAATAGTGTCCGCGATTAAGTGTGTGTGAGACCTGACGAATAAGATCTGAATGAACATATTGATTTGTATTAATATTTTAGTCATTGTTCTGTCACTTTTCAGTGACAATCATTTCACTGTAGCCTACAGTATATGTAATTCACACATTTATGCCAAAATTCACTCATGCTGTTAACGTATTACTGTTTAAGATTAATTAAATGCTTAACATTGTTTACTTTCTTTAAGGCAGTTACCGCGCATTCATTCATCTATTTATTACAAGAAAATGAACCATGGTTTTTATTACAAATAAAATAAAACATGGTTATTGTAGTTTATCATGGTATTTTTTAGTAAAACTAATACAAATTGTAGTCAATCCACGAAAAAAAAACATGGTTACTACATTCTTACTATAATAAAACCATGGTTAACTTTCGTAAGGGTGTTTATCAGTCAAATTAATTAAAACATGTAACAACAGGTATGAAATATGATTAGTAAGAGAAACACTGTTAATGAGAAGACAATCACTGGACTGCAGCAGGTTAGAAATTTATTTATTATTCAGAATGCAAAAAAAAAAAATAACTTTCCTTTCCTCTTTTCCTCCTCTTTCCCGCCCTACTCTAGCCTGTGCTACACTGAGAAATGTACACGGACCAAGTATTTCAGGCACTTGCTGCGCTCACTCGACTCTTCACGACCAATCGCTTATTGTACCCCCAAGTTGTAAGTCGCTTTGGATAAAAGCGTCTGCTAAATGCATAAATGTAAATGTAAATGAATGCACATTTGGATGGGAACATTTCAGCAGGCTGACGATATGAGACGTAAACATCCACAGTTTGGAAATGCATAGGCCTACAACACACAAACATCCCACCATATCAGTCTCACCCATGCTCTCCTCTATTCTTTTAGTGTCAGGAAATGTTCAAATCTGAGGTAAGGATGTCATTATTTAGTATTAGAGCACGGGATCGCTGCAGCTACACCCGCGTTTTGATTGAGTCGCGATGGGACCGGAAGTAGAGGTGCACTGCTTCACTTACCGGAAATAGGAAGTGTGATAAAGGCCTATTACCTGCCCGCAAAATACGTCTACATTTAATAACGTTGTATTTTTCTGGACAGAATGAGGCAGACATGCATTGTTTTATATTATTCTATACAGTGATAAAGTCTGCACTCAATCAGCACTGCATACCTTATTATTATGACAATAGTGAAGGCTTGAAGAACTCAAATACACCATAGCTTGATGCAGTCGTGTTTATTGTCTTCGTTTCATCAGTCAAAGCGTTTCTATCTTCAGTTTATCCTACACCGCTAGCTTCACATTAGGGCTAAGGATTACTTCTCTGAGGGAAATGTGGAGTTTCTGCTCGAGGGCGCCCTCTGGCTTCCAGTATGAATGAAAGTTTGGGTAACAAATATGAAAAATAATACTTCTCTCTAAATAAATTTATATGACAACCCATATGTTTTTCTCCAATGTACAGTTTTTCCCCCACAGTGGATGCATAAGAGGCTCATATTTCATATTAAATACATAGACTTTAAGAAATTTATATCACATATAAAAAGCACAGAATTTCTTTATTTTATTTTATTTTTTACAATAAATCTTTAGACCTTTCTAATGATTTTTAGTCATAGGCTGTCTGCATATTAACAGGTAACCCAGCAGGTTTTTTTTGTAAAATAAGTTTTCTGTAAAATATAAATGTTATTTTATTAGTATTATTATTATATTGTTATATTTATTCTTAAATACTCTATTTTTAATTTTTTAATAATTAAAATGTTATTGTAATAGTAGTATTTCTAATTTTGTTAAATATTTATATTTATTGAATATAATCATTATTATTAGTCTCGTTAATATATAAACATTAATATATAAAATGTTATATGCAAACACTTTTCATTTGTAAAAAAAAAAACAAAACAAAAAATTTGCATTTTAACCAGAATAATCGCAATTAGATATCTTCCCCAAATCGTGCATCCCTAGTTTAGGGATGAAACGATTACCGGTTTCACGATAAACCACGATAAAATTTAGTGACGGTTAGTAATATCGTATAAAATTTTATTATCATTAAAACCGCGTGTGATTATCACGGTTGTGAAAACTCGCGGTAAATCTTGTCCAGTCAGCGTCGGTCTGGCGCACCGCTGTTTTCTGAATGAGGAGAAATGGCAGAAAGCTGTGACAGCACTCGGGGGATTGTTCTGCCTTCTAAAAGGACCAAATCTGAGGCGTGGTCATATTTTGGCTTTTACAAAAGTCCTGAGGGAAACTTAATCTAAGATGGTCACCCTGTCTGCAAACATGCCAGAAGAAAGTCGCTGTAATAGGGAAAACACTTCAAAACTACGAACGCAAGGCAAGTGGACTTTGACCTCAATACCAAACCTACATCTGGGAAATAATAACGTGAAGCGAACGAACAAATTCAGACAAGACTAGGGTGACATTTAAGGGATAAAAATCAGGGTTTGACATTAACAACCGCCATTTGCGGGTGTAACGTTATTTCGGCTGCACACTAGCCACTCTGGCTGTTGAACTTATAATAGTCTTCTCAAAAGCCATCTGTTATAATCGCGTTGCGCATTATAAGCACTTACACGTGCTTCTATTGAGTTTATGAATGCAATGTCTCATAATCAGAGGCGTTCAGATTAGCGGAGTTTTGTTCAGAGCGCGCGCCGCTCTCACACGCTGAAATCTGCACTCAAAGCAGAGATAAACGTGCGATGTACGCAGGAGATTCACTCATCATACAGTGGATGACTGTTTTTGTTCTATTTCAGCAGCGAAAATGGTTTTAAAAAAACACAGCAGAACCACAGCGCATCTGATATGACTGGCATAACGCAGGCGAATTTAGGGACCGTCTGTAAAGTTACACACAACATTGGTAACGTTATACACGTTTCAAACTTCAATAGCACTTGAAGAGAATGACAGTCATAAAAAGACTGTAAAGTGTTCATCTAGGTGTCAGGTATGATGCACACATTTTGATATTTAATAAAATAAACTGTCAAATCATATGGAAATATGGATATGCATTATTTCACTAGGATACTGTTTGGGCTCTAACACAAAATATGCTAGATTTAAATGTGTCTGATAGAACACTGATGAGAATATTGCTTGGGAATATATTTACAGTGATAATATTAGAGATTATATTTACGACAAATTATTATTATTTATGTATTATGCGTTGCTATTGATGACGGCCATTATAAGGAAGGAAATCCCACAGAATCTAGCTTAAAAAAGTGCGTAGAGCTGCTTTAGTTATTTGTTGTTTGTTGAATTTCAAATATAAAACTTGTTGAAATGTTTTAAGTGTGTGCATCTGTTCTTTTTGAACACTTTCATTTCATTTGAACAAAACCGTGATAATATTGATAACCGTGATAATTTGGGTCACTATAATCGTGATGTTAAATTTCCATACCGTTTCATCCCTACCCTAGTTTATCCTATCTCCTTAGTGCATCCCCTGTTCAATCTCTATTAGGCTATTAATATGCTGTTTTGTAATCTATTCTATTTGAGGGCAAGTTTGTTTTAGCCTATTTTCATTTTGGGCCTAAGGTTTTGGGCATTTGGCACGTTGTTGGCTGTGGAGGGTTACTAATGTCATTGCTTTATTGCTTTTTTTATTGTTTCTTTGATTTAAATAATTTTGGTAATGTGTCGTATAGGTCTTAAATTTCAATCTTTATGGTCTTAAAATGTCTTAAAAAGGTCTTAAATTTGACTTTCTGAAACCTGCAAGAACCCTGATTTCTGATATTATTGATTTTTTCGGAGAAGAAGAAAGCAAACTCACTACATTTGCTCTCTGAGAGCATTTCACTCGGAATGTGACTCGGGGGGATTTGTTAGTCTCTCTACAATAGCAAAAAGAGTGCGCGTGTTGTTTATGTTTCTGTTTATAATATTTGAAAAGAAGGTCTGTCTAGCTTTTTTTAGTTCCACATTGAAGGCACGAAGACTTTATAGATCTTATAATGGACTACAAGTTTTGTCTTTCGCCACATGCTTTTAGATTTCCTGCATTGTCTTTTCATTAATTGCACTGCTGTTGAGTTTCTCCAAGGTGCTTTTTGTTTGCCACTCTTTTTTCTGACTTTCACAGAAGCAATATCATCAATTACACCCTTAATTTTTGAGTTAAAAGAGTCAAGGAGAAAATCAACAGTCTGCAGATATGCTTGGTGTTAGAGATATAGCCTTCATAAACACCACACTAGTGTTCTCATTTAAGCATCTCTTTTTGACAGAGACAGATCTAGTTTCAATGGCAGGAGAGCTTGATATATCAAAGAAAATACAGAAATGATCAGACAGTGCCACATCCTTAATAACTATCGATGAAATGTTTAGACCCTTACTGATAAGTAAATCTAGAGTGCGTCCACGATCATGTGTGGGTCCGTGAACATGTTGTGTCAAATCAAAAGTGTTAAGAACAGTCATGATATCTTTTGTTGTACTGGATTCAGCATTGTCAATGTGAATGTTAAAATCCCCAGCAATAGCAAAACAGTCATACTCAGATGAGATTGCTGATAACAGCTCTGTAAAGTCATCAATAAAGGCCGGAGAATATTTTGGAGGACTACAAATAATGATAAGCAGGATGCGTGGTGCACCTTTTAGCACAATGCCCAGATATTCTAGAGACAAATAGTCACCAAATGATACTTGCTTACATTGATAGACATCTTTAAAAAGAGCAGCAAACCCCCCACCCCCCACCCCTCCTGACTGCTCTGCAGACACTCATAAAAGTAAAGTTAGGAGGGGCTGTTTCATTGAGGATTGTTGCACTGCTGCTGTCTTCTAGCCACGTTTCATTTAGAAGCAAAAAATCTAGGTTGTTTGTGGATATTAAGTCGTTGACTAGAAATTATTTGTTTTTAAGTGAACGGATGTTTAAAAGTGCTAACTTAACAGTATTAATTAAAAAAAAATTCCCACAGTAATCTTAGTTTGACAAGTAACAGGCAGCAGATTAGATGGGTTTGCCATACGGCCTGAGAAGGCCTTAGACTTTCTATCACGTAATAGAACAGAAATAGAGAAAGAGACAGGCACGCTGGTTCCCACTTGTTTTGTAAACATTTGATAAGGTTGCTGTTGACATTGCGAGGACCCAGAACATATCACTGAGAGCTGGTATCAGTTGTTTTTGGTGCAGATGGAGGAGGGTGTAGGGAGGGTCACAGGGGCAGAGCGAGCTGGGCCCACAGTCTTTGGTGGTTGTGGGGCTTGACGCTCTTTGGTTGATATCTGGGGGCTCGCAGCGATCGAGTGTGATTGTCTGGTTTCAGTATAAACAAAATCCATTTACTCTGTGAAGCTCAGAATAACACTGATATCTCTTCATCACAGCACCTGTTAGTGGATGGGATATTAGGCAGCAAGTGAACATTTTGTCCTCATAGTTGCTGTGTTAGAAGCAGGAAAAATGGGCAAGCATAAGTGTAAAGAGGTTCAGATGAGCGTTTAGAAAGGAAGAAGGCAGGGTCGGCGAAATGCTGGAACTCGTGGTTCTTTATTTTCAACTCCGTTACAAACGTAAACTGGCGCCTTGCGCACTCATATACATATCACTCAAAACTTGTATTCTTCTCTGTGTAACAACAGCTTTCTCTCAGTCCACGATCTCAGCACAGCTCCCACGAGTCCTCAGTGCCCCTCTCTCCCTCCACACTGCTCCAGCGTGGCTTTTAAGCGGTCTCTCCGCGCCAATCACTGCAATCAGACACAGGTGTTTATCATCATGCACTTGACCTACTTTCTTACCGCTCGTCTCCCGGCCTCCTCCGTCCGTGCAGACCTCGTGAAACCACGCCCCCTTCGCCACATACCCCTACCGCCCGTCTCAGGCCGGGGAGCCATCCGGCCTGCAGCCCCACCCCCCATTTCTGGAGAGAAAGTCAGCCACAGCCATCTGCGCCCCCGGCCTGTGGACCACCTTGAACTTAAAAGGCTGTAACGCGAGATACCAACGGGTGATCCGTGCGTTGGTATCCTTCATGCGGTGGAGCCAGTGCAAAGGGGCGTGGTCCGAACAGAGGGTGAATTCCCATCCCAGGAGATAATAGCGGAGAATGAGGACGGCCCACCGGATTGCCAAGCATTCCCTCTCAATGGTGCTGTACCTTGTTTCTCTCTTTGAAAGCTTCCCACTCACGTACAGCACTGGCCGCTCCTCGCCCTCTTTCTCCTGGGACAGGACTGCCCCCAACCCCCTGTCCGAGGCGTTAAAGCCTGCTGGCACGACTCTGTCCACTGGACCGTATCTGGGGCTTCCTTTTTAGTGAGGTCAGTCAGCGGGCTGGTGAGGTCCGAATATTTAGGTACAAACCTTCTATAATATCCCGCCAGCCACAGGAACTGCCTCACCTCCTTGTTGGTCTTTGGGCGTGGACAGGTCGCAATGGCTGCTGTCTTACAAATTTGGGGACGCACCTGTCCATGCCCTAAGTGGAATCCCAGATACTTGACTTCCAAGCCCACACTTCTTTGGATTGGCCGTCAGCCCTGCCCCCCTCAGCGAGTTCAGTACCGCCCGCACATGCTGCATATGCCGCTGCCAATCATTACTATAGATGATTATATCATCCAAGTATGCAGCGGCATATGCAGTGTGCGGTCGAAGGACACGGTCCATCAGTCGCTGAAAGGTGGCGGGTGCCCCGAACAATCCTAAAGGAAGCGTGAAAAATTGGTGCAATCCGAACGGCGTTGTGAAAGCTGTCTTTTCTTTGGATAATGGGGTTAAGGGGATCTGCCAATATCCTTTCGTTAAATCCAGTGTTGAATAAAAGCGAGCCGCACCTAGCCGATCAAGCAACTTGTCAATCCTTTGGATACGCGTTGAATTTCGACACAGCATTCACCTTGCGGTAATTCACACAGAACCGAACCGAGCCGTCCGTTTTAGGTACTAAGTACCTAACTATAGGGCTCGCCCAGTCACTACGGGATTCTTCTATTACACCCAAGTCTAGCATAGCCTCTAATTCCGTCTGAACTACCTTTTTCTTATGTTCCGGTAATCTATACGGCCGGCTGCGAACTACCACGCCCGGCTCTGTCTCAATCTGGTGTCGTATGAGATTCGTTTGACCGGGTAGGGGCGAAAACACGTCTGCAAATTCTGCTTGCAACTGGGCAATGTCAGTGAGCTGGGCAGGTGGGAGGTGATCTCCCCCTGAGGCCAGGGCGATCGGTTGGCATTTGATGCTCGCTTCTGGCCCGAGGTCATCCTCTGATGATACCACCGTGGCCAGCATCACTGACTCCGCCTCGTTCCCTTTTTTAAGGAGATTGAGGTGGTATATCTGATGTGCCCCGTTCCTATGCGTTCTAACTACCTCATAATTGAGATGTCCCACTCGCCGTGTAACCTCAAACGGTCCTTGCCACTTGGCGAGTAATTTTGAACTAGACGTGGGTAGCAATACAAGTACCTTCTTGTCCGGTGTAAATTCTTGCAGTCTGGTTCGTCTGTTGTACAACCGGCTTTTTGTGTCCTAAGCCTGTAGCAAATTATCCATTGATAGCCGCCCCAAAGTGTGGAGTTTTGCTCTCAGGTCCAGGACATCCTGATTTTCATTTTTGCTCTCCGATGGTCCGTCCTCCCAAGCTTCCCGCATGACGTCAAGGACCCCTCGGGGGTTGCCGCCCATACAGGAGCTCAAAGGGGGAAAACCCCGTGGAGGCTTGGGGGACCTCTCTTACAGCGAACAACAGAGGTTCCAGCCACTTGTCCCAATTATTGGCGTCTTCGTGTACGAATTTACGAATCATTGTCTTTAACGTGCGATTAAATCGTTCTACCAGACCGTCTGTTTGTGGGTGGTTAACGCTGGTACGAACCGACTTAATGCCCAATAATTCGTAAAGTTCACTTATGGTGTGAGACATAAATGCCGTGCCCTGATCGGTGAGAATCTGTTTCGGGATTCCCACCCGGGAGATTAAACGAAACAGCGCGTCCGCCACACTTTTTGCCGAAATGTTGCGGAGGGCTACTGCTTCGGGGTATCGTGTTGCATAATCCACTATGACTAATGCAAAACGATGCCCCCGTGCGGATTGTTCTAATGGCCCGATGAGGTCCATACCTATTCTTTCGAAGGGAACCTGCACAAGAGGTAGAGGGCACAATGGCGCTTTTGGATCGGCCGGTGGGTTTATCAGCTGACATTCACGACAAGCGGCACACCATCTGCGCACATTCTCGTGAATGCCCGGCCAGAAAAATCTAGCCATTAAACGATTCAATGTGCCAGTTTGACCCAAATGACCGGCCATGGGATTACAATGAGCCGCCTGGAAAAGCATTTCCCGACGGCTCTTTGGTACCAATAACTGGGTTGTATCCTGTTTTGTCTGAGCATCCTGGGTTGCTCGATACAACCTGTCTTTGATTACTGCAAAATAAGGATAAGATAGCGGTCGCGCCGATTGGAGTAGCCGTCCGTCGAGGGTGCGGACCTCCTCGAAAGCGTTTTAGAGCAATTCGTCCTGGGACTGTTCCAGAGGAAAGTCATCACTCTCGGAAAGGATTAGCCTCTCTATCGCGCTCCGTTCCTCTGATCCAGCCCCAGACGGTCCCGGATTGGCTTCCCCTAGCTGCGCAACCGCGCTCGCTCCCTGCTTTCTTTTCTCCCAGGAGACACCCGCACAAATATATCCCAACAAATCCGTGAACACTGGCCAATTTGTCCCTAAAATCAGCGGGTGCCTGAGGTGGGAACTAACCGCTACCTCCACACTATGTTTTATCTCGCGAAATTGAATCACAACCGGTACCAATGGGTACTTCACCATATCCTCGTGCACAAACCTCACCGTAACCAAGCGGCCATTATCCAATGCCTCGGGTTGAATCGGGCTTTGATGAATAGAGTTCTGGTTACAACCTGAATCCACCAAAGCCTGATATGTACCCCCCTTTAACCCCCTCGAGTCGGCGGTCGCACCGACGCGATCGGCTCTCTTTTTTTCTTATCAGTGCCAAAGAGACTCAAATAACTCTGTCGTTTTTTTTATCATTCATGCAAGTGTTATACATCATTATATTCTGTTAAGTTTCAATTTTTTTTGTGTACAGCCACAATACAAACAAATTGTTGTGCTTTTTGTAAAATAAGGGAAACAAACATGATTCGCGATCTTCAGCCTCTCTCTCAATGATGTCTAATCTGATTCTCTTTAGAAAACGACCTGTAGCTTTGTTAAACCTTGACACAGAAACATGAGACCTATGTCTAAAGAAACTATGAAATGTCAGGTTTTTAAATCATGTAGATCAAAACGAAAACAAATATTCTGTGTTTATGTAATCTGTGTGAAAAGTGGGAGATATTAGTCAACTCATTACCCGCTAATGTGTCCACGCCCACAGACCGCGCGCTACAAGCAATCAATGCGTCGACGCCCACACACACATCAACTCATGCAAACAACTAGTGAAGCTATGGGTCAGATACATCGCTTTGAGTAATAATCCTGGAATAATTCTCCTCAGGGAAAGCTGATTCTGTAAGGTAGGCTAAGTTTAAAAGGCTCAGTTAGCATCTGTGAATATTAAATGCAAAAAGACTGTTTAATTATAAATCCTGATGCAACATGACGCAAGACTGTTTAGACATGATTTATTTGGCCTGTTTTCGTTTTGTATAAGTTGTATCTTAATTTTAATCAATGTTTTTAAACCGAATTTTGTATAAGAAGTCAATATAACAGACAATAGCCTTAACGCTGCATTGCACGCCTCTCATAAATGAACTTAAGATGGAAATTATATTTGAGTATTAATTGCCTTTTTTACAATGAATTTCGTTTTGTATAAATTGTATCTTAATATTAATCAATGTTTTTAAACCGAATTTTGCTTCATATTGATGTTTAAATATTATACCCTATGTTTTAGTTTTTTTGTTTGTTTTTTAGAAAGTTAATTGCTATCTTTTAAACTGAATTTCGTTTTGTATAAATGGTATCTTAATTTTAATCAATGTTTTTAATATATTTGATATAATATAACAGGCTGGTATAAACATATTTTAGTATGTTTGATACCAATATAGCAGACAATAGCCTTAGCGCTGGCTCATGCATTTCACGTGTTTTTGACTAAAGCTGGTAATGATATTTGAGTATTTTGTGTATTTGATCGTTTACAAATGATTCAGAAAATATTTGCCATTGAAATGACTGGGAAAAAGTGTCCCAATCAACCTAAAGTCACCAGATACTATTTGAAATCATAATTGCATTGTATTGCATTGTTGTTTTAAATCCCAAATATTTTACCTATAACATTCATCATTACCAATTGTCACAATATTACTTTTTTTTTTTAGCTCTCCAAAAACATTTCTGTTTGAAATCTTGTTTCTTTTTTGGCAGATAATTTAGCTTGCTTTAAGTAAAAACTTTAAGTAAAAAACTTAAAAAACTTTTTTTTTTTACTGTTACTGTACTTATCTAGTAAACCTAAAATCTAATAGGCCTACCTAAAGCTCATTTATTATGCAGCTCATTATTAGCCTACTTGCATAAGTACTGAGTAAAGAAAAAGTGTTTTACAAAATGTAAATGAATATATTGTTTTATGTGAGTAGGCTCAATGATTCTCACATCAGTTTAAAGCAAAAACTCTAAACAAAAACACCCAATAATCAAAGGGCTTGTGAACACATATCTATTGTGTGTTTTGAAGCCTTAATTAATTTTTTTTATTTATTTTTCAAAAATTATGCATAAACATTATTCTCTCAAAAATACAAGCATGTATATACATGTTGCTCACATATTATGGTAGCCCAGTTTGTGCTGAATACAGTGTAATTACACTTTTGCCATTAATGTGTTTATAAGCAACTGAAAAATGCACAAATGTCAGAGCATGTCAAAACTTCTAAAGGGCCCCAAAATAGCTCAGACTCATAGGGGTTAATACTAATCAATAATCGATCAAGGGCGGCTTGCTTGTCCCCGCAGCACCAACAAGCCGGCCCAGGCTTTCCCGCCACCCTAGTGGCAGGAAGCGGGACAAGAGATTGGCGCGGAGAGAGCGGTGGAACGTGGTCGGAGGTCTGACCCGCCCCCAACGATCCGTCCGCCCGGGATGGGGTTCCCGGTCCCGTGGGTCCTTCGCTGCCCCTCCAACGGGGCATTGGCCTCGGCGGCATTCCCCGGCGGTACCTGGAAAAAAGGAACAGGCGAAGAAGGAATGGGGAAAGAGGAAGAAAGAGAGACTGCTGGGAGGGGTTCGCCGACCCCGTGGCACGCCACCATCTGCTCCTCCGCCAGTCGAATGGCCGAGTCCAGCAACGTGGGGTGGTGGCACTGGACCCACTGCGCAGTCTTCTTGGGCAGTCGTGCTACAAACTGCTCCAGTACCACCTGGTCTATGATTTCCTCCACTTCGCGTCCCTCAACCACAAGCCATCTGTGGCACGCGTCCCTTAGCTGTTGGGCCATCACGAAGGGTCAGCCACCTTCCCCCAGACCCAGCGTCCGGAACCGCTGGCGATGTTGCTCGGGGGACAGGCCGACCCGCTGGAGGATGGCCCTCTTCAGGTCTTGATAGACCAGGAGGTTCTGGACTGGTAGCTGTTGCGCCGCCAGTTGTGCCTCTCCTGTCAGCAAAGGAATGAGACATACTGGCCAGTGCTCTTGTGGCCATCCACAGGTCTCCGCGGTCCTCTCAAAAAGATCCAGGAACGCCTCAGGATCGTCCTGAGCGCTCATCTTCATCAGGGGCATGTGGGTGGGCGGCGCTGGATCAGCAGATGGTCCCTCGGTCCGAACCCCCCGGTCCAGACAGCTCCGGAACAGCTTGTGGTCCTCTTGTTGGGCACTGACGAGGGCACGGAAGCGTTGCTCCTGATCCTCCCTCATCTCGACCAGTGCCTGATGGTGTTCTTGGTGTAGTCCCGTGAGCGACTGGATGATCTCCGCAAACGGCGAGGCTGACGGGGTTTGCATGATGGCGGCGGCTGCTTCTTCCTTTCCCGGGTTTTGGCACCAGTGTAAAGAGGTTCAGATGGGCGTTTGGAAAGGAAGAAGGCAGGGACGGCGAAATGCTGGAACTCGTGGGTCTTTATTTTCAACTCGGTTACAAACGTAAACTGGCGCCTTGCGCACTCATATACATATCTCTCAAAACTTGTATTCTTCTCTGTGTAACAACAGCTTTCTCTCAGTCCACGACCTCAGCACAGCTCCCACGAGTCCTCAGCGCCCCTCTCTACCTCCACACTGCTCCAGCGTGGCTTTTAAGCTGTCTCTTCGCGCCAATCACTGCAATCAGACACAGGTGTTTATCATCATACACTTGACCTACTCGTCTCCCGGCCTCCTCCGTCCGTGCAGACCTCGTGAAACCACGCCCCCTTCGCCACATTAAGGATTTGAGCGAGTTTGACAAGGGTCAAATTGTGATGGCTACACATCAGAGCATCTCCAAAACTGCAGCTCTTGTGGGGTGTTCCGGGTCTGCAGTGGTCAGTATCTATCAAAAGTGGTCCAAGGAAGGAACAGTGGTGAACCGGCGACCAGGGTCATGGGTGGCCAAGTAACCTACTGGAGGTCATTTTGTAGGGCTCTGGCAGTGCTCCTCCTGTTCCTCCTCGCACAAAGGAGCAGATACCGGTCCTGCTGCTGGGTTGTTGCCCCCTGTCCAGCTCTCCTCGTGTAACAGCCTTTCTCCCGCTATCTCCTCCATGCTATTGCAACTGTGCTGTGAGACACACCAACCCTCCTTACCACGGCACACACACACACACACACACACACACATGTATATATATATATTAGGGCTGGGCAAATTAACGTGTTTACGCCGGCAATTATTTTTTTCAGTGTAACTCATTAAAAATATTTAACCCAATTAACGCAGCGTCCGTTTTTATATAAATTTTTGCCCAGCGTTACAGTATATGATCACGCTCTTATTCATGTTAATGCTTTTTAAACAATCTAAGCGCGACAAGACACAAGAGAACACGCTGTAGGCTATGTCAGTGTCCTGTCTGTGTGGGTGCGTCTCATGTCAGCTAATCGAGGGACACCAGGGTTTTTCCTGGGTCAAAAATGTTCTTCGGTGGTGGTTGACACACACACACACACACACCCTACCCACGTGATCTGCGAGCACAATACTGACAATACATTTAAAAAAATGCTAGTACTTTTGATAATCTTATTTTGATATCTCATATTATGTATGATCTGTATGTATGTATGATACATCAATGTTTATTTCTTTTGTTCCTCATTTTTTACACTATTTACAGATAATTGTTTTGGTATATATTCATATAATCAGCTAGCTAATAACAACTTTGTTCTGGTTTCACCTCACTCCAGTCTAAATGATTGTAGGCTATTTATTTTACTACACATTGTCAACAGAAATAAGCTGAAATGCTGTTGATAATTAAAAATAATTCTTACTAGTATCCACTTTTGCTAAATTGGGTAAGCACACTTGTGTTCTCATTTCAGATGCATGCGTTCTAAGTAAATTAATAAACTAATTCGTTAGTTCAGTGTTGGACAGATCAGTTGTTCTAACCCAGTGTTTCCCAACCTTTTTTCAGTCATGGCACCCTTTGAAAATGTTTGCATACTTTATGCTAGGGGTGTAAAGGTACAGATTGCTCATGGTTCAGTTTGTATCATGGTTTCGGTACGGTTCAGTATTTGCTATGTTCAGGGAAAAAAGGACTACTGTCAAATAAAAATAAAGAAAATAATAAGAACAAATTATTTAAATACAAGCAGTAGCAAAAATAAATACTATTGAGCAAAGATACTAATAAAATAAACTTTTTTTCAGGTATGTCTAACATTAGTTTTCAGGTACAGAAATTGATCAAATGTAAAATAACATTGCATATTTGAGTGTATAAATTAAACATTAATCCTATTAAACTTACAAAAGCATTTCAATCAAGAGCAGTGAGTGATGTCCTTCTCTTTTGTTGTTTGACATTAAACAGACAGCAGTAAAGACTACTGCCCCTTTAAGACCTAATGCTCGGATATGCGTTGTCTTTCTCGACTGTATAAAGTTTACTTAAAGGTCCCATGGCATTAAATTTTCATTTTATGAGGTTTTTCAACATTAATATGAGTTCCCCTAGCCTGAATATTGTCCCCAAGTGGATAGAAATGTTGATCGGTGTAAAACCGAGTTCTGCCTGTCTTTCTCTGCCTTTGAGAAAATGACAGGCCAGACTAGCCAATCCTGAAGTCTCCTGGTTTGACGTCCAAGCAGGAGGTAACGGTTACCTCCCTTTCCTCCGCCCAGAGAATGTGGCACGCCCATGCTTGTGAACGAGTGAACGCTGGCAGTTTCTCAGTGTTTGGATGTACAAATGAAAACAGAAGTCTTTTTTCAGTTCCTTCTGATCTGTGATCAGTGATTTCTGATGTGTAGCTAATTATTTTTTATTCGTGCACACGCAGCTCTCTCTCTCCAGACAGAACGGTGTTTTCTATCTTGTGAGTCAGTGTTTTTGTACGTCCTCGTCGTGTCTATCGATTCTACAATGTGCATACAGTCATGAGTTTCTGCTCAACATCGGCAGAGTCAGATCTTTAGAGATAAACTTCACACACGCCGAAGCTCGGGCTGCACTGGCCGGTGGCCTTCAACATCCCTGACCCCCAGTACTGCATCTGGCCCACAGCGGAGGCACCAAACGCGGCGTGAGATTAAGCAGAAGGGGGGTAAGCGTGAGCATATCCGGGCTAGCCAGCCTAGCCCCACAATAAACTGGATTACATTCGATTGTGCTGTTGTGTCTTTGTTTGCGCTGTGTACTCAACGCGCATCACTGACGCTTTTATTTTATTTTAAAAATAATGCTATTATCAACACTTACTTTTAACTCGTTCATCTCGACAGCTGTAATGGTACTTTGCATGTGTTACAAAGTTGGTAATAATGATGAAGACGGACTCGGTGTGACTGGGACTCGTGTTTATTCAGAACTCTCAGATACAAACACAATAAACTCGCGCTGACTGACAGCGCTCTCATAACTCAGTAGTTACTATAAATAATTTTGTTAGCGATCGCTGAGCTCCGTCTCTGGTACATTAGTGATGTCCGGTTCGCGAACGATCTTTCTTTTGAACCAGTTCTTTTTAGTGAACCGAATCAGTTCACCAAATCGGACTGAATCGTTCTAAACGTTTTGCGTCTCCAGTCAGCGCTGATCCATAATTTACTAAAGTTACTAACTTTCTGACATGAGTGACAGTCCCTCTGACTAGAAATAGACTAATAACCTAAAGTATATGCTGTAACTACAACAGTTCAGACATGCTGAGATCTGATGTGAAATGAACTCAGGTCCATCCATCTCTCTGGCAGCAGCTCGTGCCTGCTCCTGCCTCGTAGACCTCGTTAAACCACGCCCCCTCCGCTCATTTAAAATGCAAAGATGTCAGCCAATCACAACAGTGGGCGTTATTACTGAAGTCTCACAGCAGACACGCCTCTTGAAGCAGGGCATTCAGCCACAGGGCAAACAGCAGTATAGAAAAAATGCCTTTTATTTCTAAATTATGACATTTTATGATGTAAAAGTCATACTAACAATATAAGTACACCTCAGGAAACATTATAAAATAATAGAAAAATGCCATGCCATGGGACCTTTAAGGCATATACAGACTATGTCTGCTAGAATACTCATCAAGATGGACATTTTGACATACTTTTTGTGTGAGTTTGTCCGTTCAAGAGCAAGACTTGAAAGAGAACTCAATATTTGCGCGCTGTGAGACGTGTGCGCGCTCTCGGATAAGTGCACAGAGACACATTTTCTCACAGCGCGCTCGACTTCTCATTCGCGTCTTATGGCACTACTACACTACACCCGGGTGATGACGGCGGAAATTACTGGTCATATTAGAACATACGGCAGCACTCACAGGCATTGAACAAAGTTTACAAAGAGAGAATTATTTGAAGGACTTTTACACGGCACCCCTGCTCTCGTCAGACGTGTTTCCCGGTTGGGAAACACTGTACTAACCAGTCGTTAAAATGATTCGGTTCAAAGGAGTCATTAGGTCGCGAATCGGACATTAGCAGACGCGTTGTGTGTGAATCCCATCTGTTAGAACATCGCGAAAGATTTCAACACACAGAAAACACTTCATAACTGAATATAATTTGTTTCCCGTTTATTGAAAGTATGCGTTATGTCAGCTGGTCAAAAAAGAGTAAACGTTTTTTTGAGCGCAATTCACACCCAGCGGTAATTCTAGGATGTGTCACGTGCAACATGGTTTCGGTCTTCCGACCTTTTGATTTGGATTAATATGTGAAATATGAGATAGCTAACAGCTAACACAGTGGTTATTTTAAAGACAGAGAGAGTGTGCGCGGGGGAGGAGCTCTGATCATTCTCTCTGTCACGCAGTCACAAGCACAGCATCTATTCTACATCATTCATAAATCACAATAACTCATCAAATTAGGCTTTGGCGGGACAAAAATTCGTTTTGGCAAGCGCCAAAAAATTTTCAATGCAGGAAAAACCCTGGACACTCTAACACACACACTCGACGCATAGACAGACTCGCGTCAGTCTTGTGCATACATCGAGGTATCTTTTGCTCTTGAACAAACAATAACAACAACACCACTGAGAATTTTCCCAAATGGCAGTTGTGTCGAGTATTCTCATATTAGGAGTATAGTATAGGAGTATAACGTATAGGAATGAAAATTTCATTTGATGAGGTTTTGTAACATTAAAATGAGTTCCCCTAGCCTGTATATGGTCCCCAAGTGGCTAGAAATTTTGATGGGTGTAAACCGAGTTCTGGCTGTCTTTCTCTACCTTTGAGAAAATGACAGCTCAGACGAGCTGATCTGGAATTTTCCTGTTATGACATCATACCAGGAAAGGTTACCTCCCCTTCCTCTGCTTTGCCCGCCCAGAGCATTTGGAGAAAATGGATTCAGTTTATGTCAGCACAGGCTTTACAAACAGACTTAACAATATGGATTCGACAGCACTGCGACAAACAGTGAGTAACAGTGTTCATTAATGCCTGGTCTGTGATCAGTGATTTCTGATGTGTAGCTAATCATTCAAGTGCACTCAGACTTTCTTTCTAGATTGTTTAATGTTCGCCGTCTTGATGCCCTAAGCGTAATGCATCAGTGAATCAAGCCAGTGACTACGATCGTTTCTTTTAGTAGCATGAAACAAATCCCTTATGTAAGTGATTAAACTACAGAGAGCGATCCAAGAACACTCTTTATAATGTTCGTGTGACAGAGGGCTCTTTCACGATCACGGTAGCACTACATTTTACACGCACATTTGATCCATTATCCACCTGGTTTATTGTTTCCTACCCTTGGGTGCACATGAGGGTAGCACATTTGATCCATTATCCACCTGGTTTATTGTTTCCTACCCTTGGGTGCACATGAGGGTCAGGTTAACGCTTCAGTAGCATACATAACACACATATTCACACCATTATCGCATCTTTTTCCAAATCCCCTTTATAAACACACACAGACAATAGATAAATTAATCCATAGATGTTTATTGGACTTATCTGCATATTATGTTTTGTCTTTGGTCGTGGTCTGTTTGTGTTGTGGTTAGTCCAGGTTACCGGAGGCAAATGGCAATCATTCTGTCAATCACACGTTGCGAGTGTATCTGCACACTTGCCCAAACTGCCGTTATAATGAATGACACTGTTATGCTGCACAAAGCTCTTACTGTATTCCTGTCGATGTTGTGTTTGCTGTTAGTTGTGGTGAAAGCATTTTTGTGAGAGAAAACGTGTTGCAAAGACAAGATCACTGCATTCATTCATTCATTCATTCATACTAACGATATAAGTACACCTCAGGAAACATTATAAAATAATAGAAAAATGCCATGCCATGGGACCTTTAAATAACATCTTAAATGAACTTAGAGTTGTGAGGAAATGAGATGCGCTGGACAGCGCGTCAGATCTGCGTCATGTTCGTCAGCGGCCGATCTTAAAGTGACCACAGCACTGATGATGCCTGTCATTAATGTTCATCAAAGAACAATGGGAACAGAGAAAATTGTAGCTTTAATGATGATTAATCTATATTTCATTTATTATTTATGCAGTTAAGAACGGTTTTTGATAACTATTACATTCCTGTACATGTCTAACAGGGAAGGCCATGGGTAAATATAACATAACAATAAATGTTGAAATTGGACGTCATTTAATGTTTCATAGAGACATTAGTATCAGTTATACTGGCCTTCATTGATAAAAAAAAATGCCATTACAACAAATATTTAAAATATGCTGTCTTTAAATCGTTTCTACATTAATTTGGAGAGTAACTGAAATTAATACAATATTAAAAACTCGCGATTAATTACAGAAAAAAAATCGATTGTTTTTTTTAATCGATTTCCAGCACCAATATATACATAATATACAAGTCTTAAGCACGTTAGCATTTAGAAAAAATATGTTAAGCCAGTTATTTATACATTTTACTGTATTGTGTCAGTAGGAAATGTCAGTTTACATTTCCAAACATTCCTTTTGTCATTAATTGCAATAATCCAGTGAGATTTTTGTATGCACAAGGAGTCTGACAACAGCTGGTATGCTCAAAATGGATATCTGATCTCACCATCATTGCGTCTACTTGAAGAAACAGAAAAAAACTTGGAGACATTGCCGCAGTTCTTCTGGATTTAGTCCAAGAGGCTAGCCTGGATGCCAGCCGAATTTAGCCCCGCCCACAATTTTTTTTGCTCGGGCAATTCGGTCTGGACTTGCTCCATAGAGGAGTAATTATGCCCGAACAGAAACTGTTCGGACCAATGAAATTGTCAGGGCGGGCTTTAGACGATGATGGACAGATGATAAACAGTAACGTAATCAACCACGTCATCGAAGGCTCTTGGGTTGAATTTGCTCTTATCCTAAACGGAGAACTTGTTCGTATATGCATTCACCTTCACTATTTCTCTCAGAAACGATGATCGTGTTGGTAAGTACTCTGTGTATCCTTAAATAATTTTATTACTGGCAAAGATCATTTACACTCATCTTTTTCTTGTAACGTTACTTAATCCAGCGTGCGTGCAGACAGGGTTTCCAAGTGTTTTTGCAATGTCACGCACAATTGCTACTCAAAACTATAGCCCAAAACAATAACTTTCCGGGGTGTTCTCCGGTTAAAAAATGGCGTTTGGTTGGCAAAATATGTTATTTTGGCAAGGTTGCCTGCTAAAATTCGCATTCCTGGGTTTATATAATCACATAATTGGGGTCGCTTCAACCATGGAAAAAAACACGGACTTGGCAACACAGTGCAGTTGAGTTCTGTTGACATTTGACAACTAACGTTACGCGTCGCTCCGTTGCTCTGATTGGTTGTGGGTCTATCCAATTGAGGTCTTTCCTGGCTCGGTTGAAAAACGCCCCATAATCAAAGCTCAATGGAGCGGTACCAGACTCAAATTCTGACTAGAATTGAGTATGGCCACGCCAGGCTACCAAGAGGCTTAACCCCTAGGAGTCTGTGGCATTTTTGGGTCCCTTTTAGAAGTTTTGACATGCTCTGACATTTGTATTTTTTCAGTTGCTTATAAACATATGAATGGTAAAAGTATCATTTCATCGTATTCATCGCAAACTGGGCTATGTGAGCAACATGTATGTGCATGCTTGTATTTTTGAGAGAATAATGTTAATGCATGGTTATTGAAAGAAAAATTGTCGTGCCTAGAGTTATTGCTTCATAATGATGTAAAAATCATTGTGCCACCTCATTCACATCAAACAATATATTGATTTAAATTTTGTGAAACACTTTTTGTTTACAGCTGCATAATGAATGAGCCTTTGAGTTAGGTATGTGAGAGGGAACTATAAAAAAGAATATGAGGAAAAAACTGGACAAAATAAATTATTTAGAATATAGTTAACAATTTAAATTTGAGAGCCAAAATGCACATTGAGTACATGATTATACCTGGAAATAAATCCTACTCCAAGATGCATCCCATACCTGGCATTTCTGATAAGAAAAAAAGCGAGGTGAAGGCGCCGGTAACTTTGCCAACCCCTGGGGGTTAAGCCAGGTTTAGACCTTAGTTCAATTAGGATATTTAAGTAGCTTTTATGAACATGCCATAGAAAAAAAAATATTACTGGTGTACATCTTGAGACACGACAATGGCACTGACATATTTTAAGATATGTCAGTGCAAGTTGCTTTCAAACATTCTTGGACTAAAGACAAATTTTGGGTGGATTATCATGTCTTTATTCTGTCAGTGTGTCAGCAAGCCTCGTCTAATGAAATGATCAAAACCATCCTGGGGAGGATTGGAGTCTCTCTGATCTTCAGGTACCACAGGACACAAGAGTGGAATAAGGTGGGTGTGTATCCTGATTGTGGAAGCACGCTGTACAGTAATAAAGCTTTGACTGAATAATGTGTGCATGTCTTGCATGTTCTTAGGGAATGAAACTGGTCAGTGTGATGTTCAGACTGCACATTGAATTCATCACTCTGAAGGGAATTATGGGGAATGAACATGGGGTGTCTCGCTGTCAACTGGTCACTTTGGCAACAGAGCTCTTCCTTCACAGCGGGAGTATTGAGGGAGCTTTGAAAATGCTGAGAGGTAAAATGGAGATATGCAACTTTTGTTCATATTGATCTGAATCTGCAAATAAGGGATAACTTGTGTGTGTTTCTTTTCCTTCAGCTGATGGTTGGTTTGTGAGCTCAAGCATGTGGCCTTGTGAGCAGGCTGACATAGAAAGTCGAAAACATGTCCTGACTCTCTTAGCTGAGAAGACATCAAACAGAGACACCTTTGAGATTCTGACCAACTTACCTGGACTCAGACAACCGATAAGCAAGTTATTTCTTCTTTTATCTTCTCTCATTGTGGTGTAATGATACACTCATGATTAGATTAGATGCAAAACGCGATACTGAACTCCTGATATGATGCTATCATGATATTTTAAACCAAAATAAAGAAGAGGGTTTTTTACAATTATTATTACTACGCTATTATTAGGACCCATAAATATTCCCCCATTGCATTATACAGGGATGCAAACAGCGCACTTTTCGGCGCCTCCCGCTTTTTTTCACGGCAGTTTGGGTGACTTGTGTGAATCGTACAGATCCGAAGAGTTTTTTAAGGGAGGGGGAGGGGAGGGGGCTCTGAGAGGGTGTGATTATAATTTCACCAACAGTATTATGGATTACCTCCACCAATCAAGTAAATAGGAGCTAAGCAAAGCAGAACACTGTGCGCCTAAATAGCCGAATCTGCTCATGTGAACCACTAGTGTTTCTTTTTGCTGCATGTCTTTATCTGCCACTGCAACAAATCTCTACCTGAGACCAGAGTTCGGCACTGAGCAACTGGTGAGATCACTGGAGGTTAGGATATTTTTGGTTTATAATGTTATTATACACAGGGCAGTGTAGGGCTGGGCAATATATCGCATGACATTGTTAGGCGCATCTCGTCAGTAAAGCCGGTTCCTTGATTAGTAGTAAATCGCCATCACCTGCTTTCAGATAGAGCGGCATTTACTACACAGAGCCGTAGTTCACTGACAAGCTGAGCCATATCGCATTAATTATCGCAGGCGATACGTCCGTGATAATTAATGCGATATGGCTCAGCTTGTCAGTGAACTATGGCTCTGTGTAGTAAATGCAGAAAATCTGAAAGCAGGTGATGGCGATTTACTACTAATCAAGGAACCGGCTTTACTGACTTTACTGGCAATCGATTAATCACATCCAAAATAAAAATTTGCGTTTACATAATATATATGTTTGTACTGTGTATAATTATTGTGTGTATATATAAATACACATTCCTTTATGTGTATATTTATGAAATATTTGCATGTATATACTGTATATATTTATATAATTTCTTTCTTAAATATATACATGCATATATGTATGGAGTAAAGCAAGAAGAAGTGCTAGATGGTTCAATAAGAGTTTATGTTTCAGAATAATAAATGAAATAGAATATTCCAAATTAGTGTCTATGTTTCAGAATTTCATTTTACTCTGTGCCTATTAGGGTGGGCTGGGGATGGCAGGGGTATGTGACAATGTACAGTGAGGAAAATAAGTATTTCAACACCCTGCTATTTTGCAAGTTCTCCCACTTAGAAATCATGGAGGGGTCTGAAATTGTCATCGTAGGTGCATGTCCACTGTGAGAGACATAATCTAAATAAAAAAAATCCAGAAATCACAATGTATGATTTTTTTAAACTATTTATTTGTATGATACAGCTGCAAATAAGTATTTGAACACCTGATAAAATCAATGTTAATATTTGGTACAGTAGCCTTTGTTTGCAATTACAGAGGTCAAATGTTTCCTGTAGTTTTTCACCAGGTTTGCACACACTGCAGGAAGGATTTTGGCCCACTCCTCCACACAGATCTTCTCTAGATCAGTCAGGTTTCTGGCCTGTCGCTGAGAAACACAGAGTTTGAGCTCCCTCCAAAGATTCTCTATTGGGTTTAGGTCTGGAGACAGGCTAGGCCACGCCAGAACCTTGATATGCTTCTTACAGAGCCACTCCTTGGTTATCCTGGCTGTGTGCTTCGGGTCATTGTCATGTTGGAAGACCCAGCCTCGACCCATCTTCAATGCTCTAACTGAGGGAAGGAGGTTGTTCCCCAGAATCTTAAATACAAAAATACATGGCCCCGGTCATCCTCTCCTTAATACAGTGCAGTCGCCCTGTCCCATGTGCAGAAAAACACCCCCAAAGCATGATGATACCACCCCCATGCTTCACAGTAGGGATGGTGTTCTTGGGATGGTACTCATCATTCTTTATCCTCCAAACACGTTTAGTGGAATTATGACCAAAAAGTTCTATTTTGGTTTTTGTCTCATCTGACCACATGACTTTCTCCCATGACTCCTCTGGATCATCCAAATGGTCATTGGCAAACTTAAGACGGGCCTGGACATGTGCTGGTTTAAGCAGGGGAACCTTCCGTGCCATGCATGATTTCAAACCATGACATTTTAGTGTATTACCAACAGTAACCTTGGAAACGGTGGTCCCAGCTCTTTTCAGGTCATTGACCAGCTCCTCCCGTGTAGTTCTGGGCAGATTTCTCACCTTTCTTAGGATCATTGAGACCCCACGAGGTGAGATCTTGCATGTAGCCCCAGTCCATGGGAGATTGACAGTCATGTTTAGCTTCTTCCATTTTCTAATGATTGCTCCAACAGTGGACCTTTTTTCACCAAGCTGCTTGGCAATTTCCCCGTAGCCCTTTCCAGCCTTGTGGAGGTGTACAATTTTGTCTCTAGTGTCTTTGGACAGCTCTTTGGTCTTGGCCATGTTAGTAGTTGGATTCTTACTGATTGTATGGGGTGGACAGGTGTCTTTATGCAGCTAACGACCTCAAACAGGTGCATCTAATTTAGGATAATAAATGGAGTGAAGGGGGACATTTTAAAGGCAGACTAACAGGTCTTTGAGGGTCAGAATTCTAGCTGATAGACAGGTGTTCAAATACTTATTTGCAGCTGTATCATACAAATAAATAGTTAAAAAAAGCATACATTGTGATTTCTGGATTTTTTTTTTTAGATTATGTCTCTCACAGTGCACATGTACCTACGATGACAATTTCAGACCCCTCCATGATTTCTAAGTGGGAGAACTTGCAAAATAGCAGGGTGTTCAAATACTTATTTTCCTCACTGTATGTATCTGGATATTTGCCGCGGGGAGAGGGCTTCGATTACCTCTCTCTTTTTTGACCATACATGTGTTTGCATCCCTGATTATAATAAATTATATTCAACATTATATATAGTTTATTTGTGTAGTAATATCACTGAAACTCTTTAAACTTCTTTTTTTTCTCACACAATACCCGTGCATTCAATGCAGGCATTTGCTGGATCTCTTAGACAAGACGCGCACTGACAGACTCTCGTTGCTTGCCATGTCCCACCTATCCCGCTATTAATGCACTATACATGTAACAATAAACCATCTATAGCTCTTTGAATAGTCATACTACTAAAACTAAATGTGAAATGATTTACATGATTTTTGCACTTTGAGGAGTGCCGTTCCAGCGCATGCGCTTCAGATGATCAATTCAATCAGTCACATTTCTAATCGCAAGAAAGCATGTCAAAATGAATAATCCCAAACTGTAAATGTTAGTTAATCTGAGAATTTTTATTCTGCATTTATTCACTCTCATGTTGTTTTTGGGTGTCACGCAAGCATTTGAACATCCGTGTTTATTGGATTAGACTACTCGATTGATTATTTTTTACGATGACATTCATGACATTTTTTTTGTATCTTTAAAAGGGTTACTTCAGCGATTAGCATTAAGCTTTGTATCAGTAGAAACCCAGTAGTATATTCGAATGATCGTGCCTCATATTCCCCTAAGACGAGAGATGTATGTATTAGGGATGTCACGGTACCAAAATTCCAGTAGTCTGTACCAATACCATAAAAATTAAACGGTACTCGGTACCACAGCTAAATGTTTTTTTTATTTTATTTAACGATTTAAAAAATATATATTAAATGTATCAAGTTTATTATTTATGATAATCATTATAAGTAAATAATACAAACATTTTTAAAGGCTGTATGCTGTTTAAAAGTAAACATTGTTTATAAAAAAGATTAAGTGAAAAATAATCAACCATCTAGGCATAATTATTATTATTATTAGTAGAGACGTATTATTATTGCATATAGCTAAATATAGCTACAACAGTAGCCTGATATATTCTGTCAATTTCAATTTAAACCAAACTTTTATTTTGACGGGTTGCCGTGACCTTGATATGTGTTCAAGATATGACCGTTTTCTCAAATGAAACTGTAAATTCTCATGAAGGGACGGTTTAAGCATTTGTGTCCTCATATAATGACACGCGGCAGGGACTACAAAGACAGCGAGCGACTGTCACGCGCGTGTGCGCCCGTGCCTCTGCACCCCGTCACTCACACAGAGACACGGAGGAGTAATATTTAAATAGTATTTTGCAGTTTAATATTCACAGACACTAGTAAATATTCGGCTACAGTCTGGAGCACTGCGATAAACACGGAAACCACTGAACGCAACTGCGGGTATCGTATATTATTGGGGAGTCGGTACTACCGGTACTACAGAAATGCTGGTATTGTCACATTTTTGGAATTTCAGTACCGGCTTGGTACCAAAGTACCGGTACTTGCGACATCCCTAGTATGTATTTTATGCCTGGAAAAAAGCCTCAGATGACGCAAATATTGTCATTTTGCATCTTCTAAGTCTTTTTTGGCCAGAGGCTAGACTAGAGACTACCGCCAGTAGTTGGAGTTAGTTCCGCATGTTTTAAACCCGCCCGTAGGGGTGGGATCTCACTCACAGAATGTAAAATGAGCACGGCTGCTCTGGCATTGATAACGGAGCAGTCGGAGCAACGCAAGTGTTTTCAATGAATTCCTATGAAAGTTAAGCTTCCATAGGCATGAAATGAAAACACGCCAGACTAGACACGCACTGTGAATGACTGTGCGGCTGTGAATGAATGACAAATGCGACTGTGAATGAATGCCGGGCAGCCGTGCTCATTTTAGTTTCGGTTTGAATTAGCACCAATTCGGGGGCGGGTTGCTTGAATCGTGGGTTCATTAGCCTATTATTCTTAATGAAAAACACAACAAAAAAACAGTGCAATGACAAACTCACTTAAATAGGCGCTTTTACTTTTCGCTTTGAAACCAAATGTTCCGCGATCATCTTGTCTGTCATCTCTTCGCTCTGGTGATGAATGAAACCTGACTCCTGCTGCGTTTGTGCTGCGACTGTCGTTTGGCTCACGCTGTATTAGTCAGACACATTCAGTTTTTAATTGTAGTGTCTGTTCTCTAACTGAACTAAATGATTTGATTACAATAAAAATCAAAATGACGGGTGGGGTGGTGCCGCGGTGGGCAAGTGATGGGAGTTGCCTCGTTGGGCAGCGAAGCAAGTGCATTATCGGAGTTGTTGTCTTTCATCCATATGAGACAAAAATAAATTTTCTGGCTTTTCTCAGTCTATCGATTATTTTAGTAATCAAGTATTTTATTCCTTTCGATTAATCGAGTAATCGGATAAGAAGTACTTTTTCTTTATTAAAGAGCAGTACTAAATATACAAGAGAAAATAAGACGGGTATCTTAAAATTAAAGAAACACGCCAACTTTTTGGGACTTTAGCTTATTCACCGCATCCCCCAGAGTTAGATAAATTCATACATACCATTCTAATTTCCGTGCGTGCCATAACTCTGTCTGACGCACCCACCGCTAGCCTAGCTTAGCACAATGACTGGAGGTAAACGGCTCCAGCTAGCCTACAACTCAATAAGTGACAAAATAACGCCAATATTTTCCTATTTACATATTGTGATGTGTATAGTTAAATCATGTACTAAGACCGACGGAAAATTAAAAGTTGCGATTTTCTAGACCGATATGGCTAGGAACTACACTCACCTCAAGCAGTGGTTCCCAACCACGTTCCTGGAGGACCCCCAACAGTGCACATTTTGCATGTCTCCTCAATCAAACACACCTGATTCAGGTCATCAGCTCATTAGTAGCTACTCCAAGACCTGATGTGGGTGTGTCAGACAAAGGACACATCCAAAATGTGCACTGTTGGGGGTCCTCCAGGAACGTGGTTGGGAACCACTGACCTAAAGGATTATTAGGAACACCTGTTCAGTTTCTCATTAAAGTCCCTGTAAAGGCAATTCTGAGATTTGTTTCTAAACACATTATAAATGTTAGAAATGTATTGCTGAAACACATTACAAAGACTGTGAACTATGAAGTACTGAATTCAGAAGTTAGACCGTTAAACAGTTTTTCACCGTTGCTGTGTTCAGGATTTTCTGGGCGGGGCTAAAACGGTGGCTCGATGACGCACTGGAGCCACTGAGCCTGGCTCCTCCCCTAACACGATCATAACTAGAGCACATTCGCATCAGTTCGATCGCGAGTTACTGTTAGTACTGTTAGTTACTATAGTCAACAACTTACATAACAGCTTACAAAACAAAAACTATGAAGAGGTGGATTCATTTTGTGAACAGCAACCTTGATGAAGAGCTGAGGATCCCCACCGACACCTGCCTCTGCAGTGACTTTACACCGGATCGTTTTACAAACTTTCACCGGAGACAACTGGGATTCACTGATAATCCGCTGCAGAACCGACTATCCCCCGCCCCGGCCTTCATCCTCCCGTCCCGCCGACATCTGGTGCGTCGTGATCATAGACGGTCGTGATCAGTGAGTGTTGTCTTGTTTTGCTACGCCAGCTTTCCCGCGAGTGGGCGTGGTTTCGGCGCCGACAGCGGACACACCCCCAGCGTTTGAGAGCAGAGAATGCTGCTCATTTTTTCAGGTTTTTGATAAGCTATTTTATGTACTTCCCGGATTTTTTTATGATTCAAATTTGGCTGGGTGGTTAATAACACATTTATCTGTGGTGTGAGGAACTCAGAACACATGTTTAGTTTTGACTTTACAGGGACTTTAATGCAATTATCTAATCAACCAATCACATGGCAGTTGCTTCAATGCATTTAGGGGTGTGGTCTTGGTCAAGATAATCTCCTGAACTCCAAACTGAATGTCAGAATGGGAAAGAAAGGTGATTTTTAAGCAATTTTGAGTGTGGCATGGTTGTTGGTGCCAGACGGGCCGGTCTGAGTATTTCACAATCTGCTCAGTTACTGGGATTTTCACGCACAACCATTTATAGGGTTTACAAAGAATGGTGTGAAAAGGGAAAAACATCCAGTATGCGGCAGTCCTGTGGGCGAAAATGCCTTGTTGATGCTTGAGGTCAGAGGAGAATGGGCCGACTGATTCAAGCTGATAGAAGAGCAACTTTGACTGAAATAACCACTCGTTACAACTGAGGTATGCAGCAAAGCATTTGTGAAGCCACAACACGCACAACCTTGAGGCGGATGGGCTACAACAGCAGAAGACCCCACCGGGTACCACTCATCTCCACTACAAATAGGAAAAAGAGGCTACAATTTGCACAAGCTCACCAAAATTGGACAGTTGAAGACTGGAAAAATGTTGCCTGGTCTGATGAGTCTCGATTTCTGTTGAGACATTCAGATGGTAGAGTCAGAATTTGGCGTAAACCGAATGAGAACATGGATCCATCATGCCTTGTTACCACTGTGCAGGCTGGTGGTGGTGGTGTAATGGTGTGGGGGATGTTTTCTTGGCACACTTTAGGCCCCTTAATGCCAATTGGGCATCATTTAAATGCCACGACCTACCTGAGGATTGTTTCTGACCATGTCCATCCCTTTATGACCACCATGTACCCATCCTCTGATGGCTACTTCCAGCAGGATAATGCACCATGTCACAAAGCTCGAATCATTTCAAATTGGTTTCTTGAACATGACAATGAGTTCACTGTACTAAAAGATCTCAACCCAATAGAGCATCTTTGGGATGTGGTGGAACTGGAGCTTCGTGCCCTGGATGTGCATCCCACAAATCTCCATCAACTGCAATATGCTATCCTATCAATATGAGCCAACATTTCTAAAGAATGCTTTCAGTACCTTGTTGAATCAATGCCACGTAGAATTAAGGCAGTTCTGAAGGCGAAAGGGGGTCAAACACAGTATTAGTATGGTGTTCCTAATAATCCTTTAGGTGAGTGTATGTAATATAATACAGTATATAATATTGTTAGTAATATATATATATATATATATATATATATATATATATATATATATATATATATATATATATATATATATATATATATATATATATATATATATATACTGTATCTTTTGATCGATTTAATGCATCTTGCTAATGAAAAGTTTCATATAACAAGATTTTTTTTCAGAAAAATTAACTGAATCAGCAAGGATGCAATAAAATGTATATGGTGTGTGCTGACCTAAGAAACATTCATTGTAGTTTAGTCTATTAAGGTTAGGACTGTCAGTTAATTGTTATTTGAATTAAGTAGATTAATAGCCTGACAAACCAGACCCACATCAAGATGTTGGGTCTGAAAACTCACTATTGACAGGGCTCAATCCGAGGGGCGGGATAAATGGTTGTCTTTCAAATTCCCTCTGCACGCTATTGGATAGCACCATGAGCGCCACAACCAACCAGAGCGAAGAAGAAGGTGAAGCCGAGATAACTAGCTAATTAGTTGATAGACTTTCGCCGTATCCGGTAGGCAAAACTTTGAACATATCATCTTTTATTAAGAATTACTTCAGTGCCGTTCTTTTCTCAAAGAAAAGCTTAACTCCAAGTCTTCCAGAGTCGCGGCCAAAGCCGATTCAAAAGACCGTTGTTCGTCAGCTTTGTTTACGAGTAGCACGCAGAACCTCCGCAACTCTGCCGTGACGTGCCGTCATTATGTTAAGCCCGCCCACCGACTCTACACACGCTGTGATTGGCCTGACCAGAGTTTGGTTTTTCCAGCTCTCAGGTCTACCGAGAGTTGCTAGACTACACTTGCGGCAAAATAAATTTTCTGCCGCTAGGGTGCGTCTAGATTTCTAGGCTAGTAGATTAATGATATGATGATTAATTAACTGAATCTATTTGCATATATGAATATTTATCCTGACAATTCAACTTTTTCACATTTCCAGAAGGGGTGCAGATAAACGACTATACTGAAATGTTCAGTGCCCATCTGCGTCTCTGCATGATAAAGCAGACATTACCAGTTGCAGCAGATATTGTTGAGTTCATGCTAATACAGGGTATGGTGCCTGAAACTCTTCAGCTACAGAACCTCATCCATAAACTGGGCAAGCAGAACAACTGGAGTCGTGCCAGGGCCCTTTTTAAACGTGAGTCAGATAACTTCTCAATATTTCAAATTCAGCTGAACTTAAGTTTTTTAAGTCCTCAATATACTCACAGCAAAGTTTTTTTGGGGGGGGTAAAAAGAGGTTTGAGCAATCATCCTGACACCGCCCACACTGTTGGATATATGAATATGTAAATATGTGCTTCACGCTTTCCTCTCAATAACAAAATAAACATAGCAAAAATGACAGCAGTTAAGAAAAGATCTAAACATAGTGACGTGGATGTTTGCACAAGCTCTCCAATTCGGCACTCCGGTCAAGTAAAGTCACATCACATTTATTTACATAGCACTTTATGCAGTAGATTGCTTTAAACCAAACAGCTTTACAATATGAAGTATTAAAAAACTGCCAGTGTTACTTGCAGTTACACTTCAATTTCTATTATAAATCTGCCTCTCCAGTGTTTTTCAAGTCACATTCATTTATATAGCGCTTTTTACAATAGAGATTGTTTCAAAGCAGCTTTACAGTGATAATAGGAAATGAATGCAACTAAGATTGTTGCAGCAACTCTAGAAGAAAGCCATTGTCTAGCTTAACTAAGTTTTTGATTCATGAATTTCCGTTGTAACAATCATTTAGTTATTAACTAAAGGGGACACTTTCACAACAACATTTTCAACTGAAAACAGAAAACTTTTAATGCATTCTGGACATTCATTTATATGACAACAGCGTTTTGGTGGCCTGAGAAAGCAAACTTTGAAATGGGTTTCAAAGTGCAAGTTTTGAAAAAGAGTTTTAAAAACGATACCATTATCGTCGTACTGTAAATTTAAAAAATGTGAATCTGTGAAAACGGTGACAGCATGCACATGCACATTACGTGTTTAGTCTATAGGCATCTGCGTTTGAATGCATATGTGCGCGGGTGCGTAGTCTTTCTTGACATTTGCAATTATTGTGTGGCCTGTTTAATACAGCTTTTTTTGTCTTTTCCGCAGATCCGTGTGAACAGGAATCATTTTGATAACTTTTTAATCTCTACAGAGAGAACTTTTGTTGAGAAAATGTGTTGTGTCGATGAGGCCTTTGCAGGGGGTAGTCTAGTTATCACGGTCTCTGCTGACACTTGCGGGCTGCGTTGTGGTTGTGTCTAGGCGCAGGTCCACATCTGATCTGGATACTGCCCGGATCCAGCTGACTACTGTAAACCTCAGGATAAACAGAGAGACTAATATTAGAATAGATGCCATTCTTCTTATAATGTAACGAGTAGGGTTGGGAATCGTGAGAAATTTTCCGGTTCCGGTTCCGCCTAATGATTCCGGTTCCGATTCCGGTTCCATTAAAATGATTAAACAAATAGTGGTAAAGGAAAAAGGCACAATACGCAACTCAAACAATCCTTTTTGTGTTTATTACTTGCTCTCAAATTAATTTACAGGTTGGCAATGTCAAAAAAAAGTGCTGTATTGAACATATATTACAGTATTAATTAAGCCATTCTTGCAAAAAACATTTGAATTTATGGACATTAAAATTAAATGTTCAAATGAACACCCCTGAAATTGTCTTATTATTCAGAGACAGAGAGAGAAAATGTAATAAGTTATAAAATATATTTATTAGTTATATTTATTAATTAGTTGTATATTAATTTAATAGTAATTCAGTGAACTTGTAAATAATATATGGTAATTCAGCATTACATCTCTCTCTCTCTCTCTCTCTCTCTCTCTCTCTCTATATATATATATATATATATATATATATATATATATATATATATATATATTGATAGTCTATAGTTTATTACTATTGAAATAACATTTACCCGTGTATGAATTCCAATGGCAATGGGGACGTGCAAGGTGCAGCAGTCTTCCTTAAACAGTTGAAAACATTACATGTTTTGAAGTTGATTCCGTGCTGTTGCAAATGTTTTGTCAAATTGCTAGTGCAGCCTCCTTTGCATGTTATTAACTTTTCACATGTGATACATTTTGCTTCATCGTCATTCATTCTTTGGAAATGAATCCTGTGACTTTCTCTTCACCATGCGAAAATATCTGACGCAAAACCGTGAATGTGTAGCGCGAGGGCTTTCAGTGCTGAACTGCGTTAATTGGTTGCACTCCTGGAAGCGGCAGGCAACGTAATTAATATTCATGATGAGGTGAGCTGTCGCTCGCTATTAAAGGAATACGCTCCCAGCGCTTCGCACACACATTGCACCAGAACCGTTTTCGGAACCGAAACTTATTTCAAAGTTTCGAAATTAGTATTTTTCAAAAATCAGGATCGGTTCTGCATAAGAACCGGTTCTCGGTTCCCAACCCTAGTAACGAGTACATCAAGTGTAATGGGAAGTGTTCTCAGTTCCGGCTGACCTCATTTATGCAGCCTAACAATCATATAAAGATTGATAATGTGTTAAGTGTATGCCAGGTTAAAGAGATGTGTTTTTAGTCTAGATTTAAACTGACAGATTGTGTCTGCTTCCCGAACAATGCTAGGAAAACTGTTCCAGAGTTTAGGTTCTAAATAGGAAAAGGATCAACCGCCAGCAGATTTTAATACTCTATCAACTGGCCATAATTTTGAGATCGCAGTAGGGTTGGACCAGAATATTCGAATATTTGTCAGATGGGTTGGTATTTGAATTTCAATTTTGGGGTTTGAATATTCTTCTTTTTTTTCTTTTTTTTCACGCACACCTAGCATCCCCCTTCGAAACGATTCTCATTCGCACTTGCATATGTTTACACTATAAAATCTGGCGAAATACAATGCTTTTTTTTTTACAATTATCTTATCGCCTAGCCGTTTTTAATAGGATGGACAGTTGAATAGGAACCCAACCTCGTTATACTTAACCTCTTAACCGGATTGAGGGCGCATTCGTACTCAAGCTTTATTTGTTTAAATTAGCTCAAATGACTGTCAGATGTAAGTAATTACCATGACAATCTATACATCATTTAAAAGATCTAAGAGTCAAGCTTCCATTTTTTACCTCTGTTTTATTCTCAAAGTCTTATAGTGACAATAATTTGTTAATATGTGTCAGGAGTTATGAATATGAAAACCGCGTCGGTACCGTTTGATTGTAATATGAGCCTCAGCTGATCTCATTCATAAAAAAACTCCTCTATTCTCCTCACGAAGACTCGCGACAAATCAACATCCCTCAGGGCTTTTAGTTCAAAAGTGTGCAGATGAGGAGAAATATTGATAGATTCTCATATGTCTGTGTCAAATTTCTAAACAGAGGAGTATTTTTTATTCAATACTTCCTCAAAATGCGCAGATGCAGCCTAATCATGAGCAACGGAGTCTCTTATGTGATGTTTTCAATTCATACTGGCAGCCGGAGGGCGCTCTGTGCACATGTAGTCCATATATGGACAGACAGACGGAGAAGATACCATGTGCCATAATAGAAGTCCATAATAAAAGCTTCCTGAGATCGCGAAACATATCAAATAGAGACATTTGAAGATAATAAACACACAATCGCGACGATGTATGGTTTGTCTGTGTTCTTTATACCATGTTGGGTGTATTCATAATAGATTATATTTATAATGCAATGCTATTCGACATAGCTTTTATCAATATGCAGAATATTGTAAAATGATATATTTTCTGTCTGATTTTTTGATCCGAAGCCAAACGAGACCACAGAAGGTTATTTAAAACATCCCACTTGTGATATAAAGTAATTTTGGAGAACAAACATGGTTTTAATCTTTATTGTATTTTGATTGTGTGCTAAGCTAACATGCTAGCTAGCCAATGCACCTGCCACCTGGGCAAATACGTTATTTTTATTAATAATTTTGAATAGACTGAAATGAAAAACCAACTGAAATGTTTCTATTGTCAACAATGGCATTTGAGGCACTTTAGGCACTTTAGAAGGTGAAGTGAGAAGTTTGATCATAAATGAGGTTTGAATAGAACAGTTTGAATAGAGAGTCGTCAGTGATTACAATGAAGACAAAAGAATTAAGATTATAAGAGCCATAACCAGGCCAGAGAGGTGTGAAAGTGTTCTGGGGAGACTGAAACTGAATGGGCAGTTTGCACCTCAAAACAATAGAGACAATAAACTGAATGGTAGCTCAAGAGATGGCAATAAACATCAGTTAACATTTTAGAGAAATCTCAAAATAAAATCATAAGACATGATCTTGAAAAACATTTAATAAAATTCAGAGTTTTAGACTTATCATCTTCAGATTTGAAATATAACATGGTCAGACATGTGGCTTCAGCTGTAGTGCACTTCTAGATTGCTAAAATGCCGACTTCAATTTTATTTTCATTAAGATATTTCATACAAATATATTTCTAATAACTTTACAAAACTTTGAAGCTTATTATAGCTATTTTTGATTATGAAAATAATTATAATTTTGAATTTACAGTAAACTGCCAAGTGTCTGCTTTCAAATGACGCCATACTTATGATTTTAGTGCAAAGGAATCATTAACTGTAACGGTTTTAGTCTGATTATGCCATTTCTTAGGATTTTTTTAAAAGCGGGGGTGAAGGCTAACAGGTTAATAAATATATTTGCTTTAAGTGTTCTGCAACTGGAGTATATTCTCTGTCTAGAGCGCACAACTGCATGAGCTTATATGGAAGAAGTGTATGCCTGAGTTTGCATTTTGGGTTAAGCTGCGTTCGTTTGACATTGGGGAAAATAGAATAATAGAATCAAAATGTATCAGCCTTTTTACCCGTTAGGGATGTGACTGTGAGAAAAATTGTCCCTCACCGTCACATTACAGTGCTTGTGCACTGTGCAGCCATGAACGAATGACAGTGCAGCCGTGTGCATTTTACACTTTCGGGCATCTGACCGCGACGAACTCTACAGGAAATTAACCGGAGAAGATTTCCATGGGAAAAAAGGTGGAGTCTTAGAGCCTACCTATTACATCGTTGTCACAGATCAATGGTAGTTAAATCGTGTTTACCAGCCAGAGCGTAATTTTCCGGAAAATGTTTCAAACTCCCAAAATAAACACAAAACGAACATCATTTTGGCCTGATTTTGTACGAAATGACAACACACCACTTCGTTCTTCGATTTAGCTTGAAGTATATTGGGTCCTTAATGTTTTACTTGTTTGGTGGTCTAGCATTTGATGTTGCCCACCTGCTTTTATATACGACAGTGCTCAGCATGTCATTGATGCACTGCATATCCTGTATACTGTTTGTGTGTGTTCCAGGTGCTCGGTCAGTGGGGTTTTACACTGCAGTGGTGTGTGAAAGAGAAGGTCTGTTTTTGCCGTGTAGTCTCACTGAAATTGAGATGACGCTGGCCTTTGAGATGTTCATCACCTTTATTAATACCAACCTACTGGCCCCTGCTGGATCTTCCCAGCCACTTCTCATTACACTCAGACGGTAAGTGTGTGTGTGAGAGATAGAAACATCTTAAAGGTTCAAAGGCAAAACAACAGATTTGTTTTAGCTTGTAAGTAGGGTTTGGTATCGTTTAAGTATTAGCAATTTTGATTCCGATTCTGCTTACAGATTTTTATTGATTTCAATTCTAATAAGGTAAAAAAAAAATATTTAGATATCAAACATATATGAAATGTCTTTTTGCAAAACATTTGTTTGCAGATGAATAAACACTTAGACTTTTGCCTATAGTTTTAGCAATAATACCTCAGAGAAACAACTAGCCTAACTAATATCAATTTTAAACATTATTAAAGACAAGTAATCAGTCAGTAATAAGATCAGACTAAATTAACTAATTATCAATAGCACAAATAAAATTAACAGTGTTAAGTTTTTCAGGTAGGCCTAGTGTTCAGGTACAGAAATTGAAATTAAATGTAAAATAACACAGTATAGTCTTCATTTTATAAATAAAATATAGATGAATCCTTATTAAAGTTACAAAAGTTATTCAAGAGCAGTGAGTGATTTTCTCTTTTTCTTTTGTTCTTTGATTCAGATTGACAGCAGCCTAATATACCTTCTGCTGCCTGTCACTTTAAGAGCTAATGCACAGATCCAATATTACTAATACCACATGCGTTTTTCTTTCTCAACTGTTTACGTTCAATTGAGAGAAAACCAACCATGTTTACAAAGATATTTTGTTATGATTTTGTGTGTATTTGTCCGTTTAAGTGCAAGATGATGCGAAATAATTCAGTATTCACACACTATATGAGAGGCAGCTTTCTGGGCGCGTTTCAGATGTGTGTACAGAAAACAGTGGAAAAAAATTGTATATTATACCAAGTATCTGATTCCTGACCTAAAGTATCAGATTACAGAATTGGAATCCCAATCTCACTTGTAAGTAGGGTTGGGTACCGAAACCCGGTGCCAATATGGCACCGGTACTTATATAACCGGTATGTACCGGACCGAATCAGAACGCAGATTTCGGTTCCTCATTTCGGTGCCAAAATTCAAACGTGCTTTCGCGCTTTGGCTGGCACCGAGACAGACGCTCAGCGCTGGTCACATCACAACTCATGACAATTAATTTAGTGTTTTCAACCACATCATGTTTATTTCAGGTTTCAGACATTTAAATGCTCATAAGTAGGCTACTAGCAAAAAACACACACTGATGTCTATGAAAGCGGCAATGTATATTTTGACTAACGTTACGTTTTATTCACATCAGATACATGTAGGGATGAAACGATTACCGGTGTCACGATAAACCACGATACAATTTAGTGACGGTTAGTAATATCGTAAAAAATTTAATTATCATTAAAACCGCGTGTGATTATCACGATTGTGAAAACTCACGGTAAATCATGTCCAGTCAGCGTCAGTCTGGCGCAGCACCGCTGTTTTTTGAATGAGAAGAAATGGCAGAAGGCAGTGACAGGACTCAGATTGTTCAGACTTCTAAAAGGACAAAATCTGAGGCGTTGTCATTTTTTGGCTTTTACAAAAGTCCTGACGGAAAATTAATCGAAGATGGTCACCCTGTCTGCAGAACATGCCAGAAGAAAGTCGCTGTAATGGGGAACACTTCAAAACTACGAACGCAAGGCAAGTGGACTTTGACCTGAATACCAAAACTACGTCTGGGAAATAATAACGTGAAGCGAACGAACAAGTTCAGACAAGACTAGTGACATTTAAGGGATAATAATCAGGGCTTGACATAAACAACCGCCATTTGCGGGTGTAACTTAACGTTATTTCGGCTGCACACTAGCAAATCTGGCTGTTGAACTTATTATAGTCTTCTCAAAAGCCATCTGTTATAATCGCGTTGCGCATTATAACCACTCACACGTGTTTATCTTGAGTTTATGAATGCAATGTATGTCTCATAATCAGAGCGTTCAGATTAGCCGGAGTTTTGTTCGGAGCGTGCGTCACTCTCACTCGCTGAAATCTACACTAAAAGCAGAGATAAAAGCAGAGGTTGACTGTTTTTGTTCTATTTCAGCAGCGAAAATAGTTTCAAACAAACACAGCAGAACCACAGCGCATCTGATATGACTGGCATAACGCTGGCGAATTTAGGGACCGTCTCTAAAGTTACACACAACATTGGTAACGTTATACACGTTTGAAACTTCAATAGCATTTGAAGAGAATGACAGTCATAAAACTGACTGTAAAGTGATCATCTAGGTGTCAGGTGTGATGCACACATTTTGATATTTAATAAAATAAACTGTCAAATCATATGGAAATATGGATATGCATTATTTCACTAGGATACTGTTTGGGCTCTTACACAAAATATGCTAGATTTAAATGCATCATTGCTGAACACTGATGAGAATATTGCTTGAGAATATATTTACAGAGATAATATTAGAGATTATATTTACGACAAATTATTATTATTTATGCGTTATGTGTTGCTATTGACGACGGCCATTATAAGGAAGGAAATCCCACAGAATAGAATCTTGCTTAAAAAAAGTGCATAGAGCTGCTTTAGTTATTTGTTGTTTGTTGATTTTCAAATATAAAACTTGTTGAAATGTTTTAAGTGTGTGCATCTGTTCTTTTTTAACACTTTCATCTCGTTTGAACAAAACCGTGATAATATTGATAACCGTGATAATTTGGGTCACTATAATCGTGATGTTAAATTTCCATACCGTTTCATCCCTAGATACATGCACATTATATAGTAACTATATAGTTTACTCTATTCTTCTTCCAGTTCACTGGTCACTTACTTTCATGTATTTCGTGAGACGAGAATGCACTCAAGTGTTGTAAATCCGACAGATCCGATTCTGAGGCGCAAACTAACATGGCGCCGCCCATTGCGCTTTATAGATCAACTAACACACATTCACTCACACATCTGAATCAGATAGTTTGTGACACAGTTAAGAAGTTTGTGGATATTTTGAATAAAAAGAAAAAACTAAATAAACCCGATACAGCTGAGCTGTCAGCGCTATTGCGGCTGCTGTGTGTCATGTGAGAAACATGACGCGTTGCCATGGAAACATTAAGGCGATGCGTTCTAAAATATTTAGCCAGAGAATATCATCATATTTCAAAATAAAGCTGAAGCTCGAAGCTGGTTTGTAGCATACCAAGAATACAGACTAGGCCTATTGCTGTTATTACTGTAACTGTTATTTAGAGTTATATTAGGCCTGTTGTAGTTGGGTTAGGTGGCTTAGGTGGCTTTTACTGTGAATTTGTAAATAAGTCAATTATAATTTGTAAATAAGTAAATTGTGTTTTGTATTTATTTATATTCATACATTTAAGTATACATTACACTTTTAATAAATGGTTCAATTTAAATAAAAAATAAATAAATAAAAAGCCATTTAATGTCATCCACCTCGTTTTGTGACCTTTTTTTTTTTTTTTTTTTAAGTATCGGTTCAGGCACCGTTTAGGCACCAGAACCGTTTTAAAAGTATCGGTTTGGCACCGGAATCGAAAAAAACCCAAACGATACCCAACCCTACTTGTAAGTGCTTGAATATTGTTTGGTCATGATTTGTGAGCATGTAAGTTGTTTGGTTTAGGCATGCTGGTGTCGAGGATGTAACGGAGAGTGTGTACTTGGCGGCCGGTTGTCGTCTCCTCTCTGCAGCTCTCATACCAAACCCCAAATTGAGCATCCGCTACACAGCTGTTAATCAAAGCCAAGAGCAACTGTTTCAACTGGACCGTGGGTCTGCCCACAAATGGTTTTTACAGAATGATCGATGGGCACAAGAGATTTGGGCAAGCTAGCACACTCACACACATGCTTGTAAACAGTCCCAGATGTAACAAACGTCTCAAAGTCTGATCAAAGGTTAATTCATGTTTTGGACTGTTGAAACTGAGACTTTCTGAAACTGGTTGCAAAACTTTTTTGTGGTGGTTTATATATTTCGTTGTTTAAAACATTGTTGTAAAACAAGACTGTTTTGTTTCGAGTCTAAAAAAAGAAGAAAAAAGTTTCATAATATTTAGTTTCATGTTCTTAAAAATGTATAAACTCCTAGAACTTCCAAGAAATACAGAGATTTAAAATAGTGTTGCAATTGTGAATATTTCCATTATTTTCTACTCTAGACTTGACTAAACCGAGTTACATTTACTGTTACCATTTGTCTTGCCAATTAGAAATTGTCAAATACGTTTTGTGATTAGTGTAAAACCATATGACCGCGGTAGCTCTGAAAGGCACTTGTGTTCAATAATATGAAGGACATTCCATCATTGGATACGATTTTGTCTAGTTCTGTGATGTGCACGTTTAAGTTTGTTCAATTTAACTGAAAAATTATTACAAATAAATGGAAAATTCATACAATACCAATCTAAAGTCAGTTGCTTTTTGTTTTTTTACTATATTTTGCCCACATTTTTGCATGCAGACAAGTCAATGTTTTTTTTTTTTTTTTTTTTAAATCTTAAATGAGAATATGTTGCTGTAAAAGGCAAAGTATGACACTTTATTTGATGGAATTTAACCATGACCCATGCGTGTCTGTGTGGAACTTTTCTTTCTTTTTACTGTCAATACTATATTCACAATAAAAATGAGTGGTAAAAATGGGTGTCAAATATGTAAAGACAATAATGAAAAAAAAAATATTGTGTGAAAATGGAATGCGCATCCAACTTCATATTCACTCATTCGAACTCGAAAATAACATTTTTGAAGGAGTATTTCTTAAATCATATAATGACAGAAAGTCTCTCTTCCCCCAACTTTATTTTTTTTGTTGTCAGTTTCACATAATTCCAACCATTTATTTTTATTTGGCGAGATCTAATAATTGAACCTTGTCATTATTATGATGTACCTTTTTGTTTTTTGTTTTTACTTGTATGACAGCAATGGGCTTTCATTTAAAACTTAAAATTTATGACATTTTATTTTACTTCAAAATATTAATTGATTAATTCCATTTTTAGCTCTGTTCGAGAGTGGCACAAAAGAGAAGAGATTGTTGAATAAAGTCTTTATTTTTGTTTGGGTTTTTTTGCGCACAAAAAGTAAACTCGTCACTTCATAAAATTAAGGTTGAACCACTGTAGTCACATGGACTATTTTAACGATGTCTTTACTACCTTTCTGGGCCAAAGTGGTCGTTGTGTTGCTGTCTATGTGGAGTCAGAATGAAAGCTCTTGGATTTCATCAAAAATATCTTAATTTGTGTTCTAAAAAGGTCTTACGGGTTTGGAACGACATGAGAGTGAGTAATTAATGACAGAATTTTCATTTTTAGATGAACTAACCCTTTAACGGATAAACAGACATTTCAGTTTACCTGCAAACAATATACACTCAGCGGCCACTTTATTAGGTACACCTTGCTAGTACCGGGTTGGACAGCTTTTGCCTTCAGAACTGCCTTAATTCTTTGTGGCTTAGATTCAACAAGGTGCTGGAAACATTGCATAGAGATTTAGTATTGACATAAAAGCATCACGCAGTTGCTGCAGATTTGTTGGCTGCACATCCATGATGCGAATCTCCAGTTCCACCACATCCCAAAGGTGCTCTATTGGATTGCAATCTGGTGACTGTGGAGGCCATTTGAGGACAATGAACTCATTCTCATGTTCAAGAAACTAATTTGAGATGATTTTAGCTTTGTGACATTGCACATTATCCTGATGGAAGCATTTATTATATTTTTGATTTACCTTTATTTTACCAGTCTCAATTGAGATTAAAATCAAGAGATAGACCTGGCCAAGGTAGCAGCCATACAGTAAGACAACATTTTAAAGGTCCTGTTCTTCGTGATCCCATTTTTCAAACTTTAGTTAGTGTGTAATTTTGCTGTTAGAGCATAAATAATACCTGTAAAATTATAAAGCTCAAAGTTTAATGCCAAGCAAGATATTTTATTTAACAGAAGTTCCCTTTCAAAGCCTATAGCGAACGGTTTGGACTACATCCCTGTACTTCATGCTTTAATGACGTCAATTGAACAGTTTGTTGACTAACCTCCGCCCACAAGAATACGCAAAAAAGGGGCCGTGGTCTTGTTGCTCTCCCACGTGGAGAAGAGGAAGTGTTGCGTTTGTAGTGTGTTTGTCGCCAAGTCGTCGAGACGCTGTTATTTTCATCCCGGAGTCAAATCACCTTTGTTTGGCCTTCCCAGGGACGCTGTACTTAGAGATCAATGGGTACAATTTATGTTTAACTCGGTTCCCAAAAATTGTAATCCAAATTTAAAACTATGTGCAGCACATTTTGCTGAGGACAGCTTCCTCAATCTTAATCAGTTTATGCCGGATTCGCACAAAGATTATTCTTGAAAGATGGAGCAGTTCCTTCTTTGTCTGGAGAAGGCGTTGTTTATGGACCACAACCGGTAAGTGTATTTTATTATTTAAGTTGGTGCGTTTAACAGTTTCTGTAACTCATTACACAAAGGGCAAAGCTAAGGTAGGAATAAACAATGCACTTATTTTAAAAATTCAACAACACCATCGTTAATTCGACATACGGACAAAACCATATACCACCAGCTTTTATAACCGTTTGTAACATTTAACATTACAATTTGTAACAGCCAAACGTAAAAGTATGACAACTACTAAATAAACAGCTTACCATTGTGAAACATCCTGCAAAAGTCTTTCTTGAACAGGTTGTAATCGATTCTCTTTGATATTCTCCGGGTCTGATTCCGGCTCAAATTGATACGGTAATATAGACATGTTTACAATAACATTGAGCGCATGCATCTCCCTGTTATGGTAAGAGGCGTGACCTTTCCGGGCAATGTGCGCTAAGCTGCTGTCGAATCACAACACGGGAACCGCTGGCACAATCAGAACTCGTTACGTATTTCTGAAGGAGGGACTTCATAGAACAAGGAAATCATCAGGCTGTTTTTAGGACAGTGAAAACAGCAGTATACAGATAAGTAAATTGTGTGAAAAATACTGTTTTTTTACACGCGAAACATGAACACATGTTAAATTGCACACTGTAAACACAATCAAAGCTTCAAAAACAGGAAAAACGGGACCTTTAAAATAAAAGTAGTACACAATAGAACAGAAATATTAGAACATAGTATCACAGAACGCACTGCAGTACAAGCCAGAAAAAGCGTGCAAAATCATCATGGCTTGCAGTGTGTTACACAACTTGGCCATCAGACAGGGCATCCCTCTGCAGGAACCCCTCAGACCAGACGGCATGTCCGATGCAGTGCCCCTGCCACCCACTAATGCCGCTGCCATTCAGACAAGACCAGAGGATCATACAGACATTTTAGGTAAGGCCGAGCTCAGGAACAGAGATTTATTTCATATTGTGTTTTCCAGCTTGTTGGGAACAAATAACTGAAATCACAGTAGTCAGCGGTTTATGGTTTATTAGCAATTGTATTTGCGCAAGAGGCGATCTGTTTCAGAGACTCGTTTATTTGAATCAATACATTTGTGAGGTTGCTCAGTTCACCATTTAGGTCATTAATGGCTTTTGCTGTTTCCTCTTGATTTTGTAGCACCAATTTTCTGTGAATTAAATTTTAAGCTCACCATGACTGAAATACAGTCTGAAGCTCTTGCAGTGCCTGTGTTCTGGATGGAGCAAGTGTATAAATAATAGTATTGTCAGCATAAAAGTGTCATGTTTTTTTTGCTTGAATGTACTCACAAATAATTTAAATAAATATAAAACAAAATGGGTCCCAAAATAGAAACCTGGAGGACCCCTTTAAATATATCAAGAAAATCAGATTTGTCATCCACCACATAAACACTGAGTCCTATCTACCAAATATTTTCTAAACCATTTCCCTGTCCCTGGTCTGAAACCAGAAAAGTTTGTTTAGCAATTCATGGTCCACAGAATCAACCACATCATTGAATATAACAAATAAGGCTGTGCAGTGCTGTTTTCTGTCCAGGGGCCCGTTCTTCGTACCTCGCTTAATACATCTAAGATGATTTGACAGATCCCAGATCTTTTAATCGTGATAACTGATCTCTGGCTAATTTGGTTCTTCAAACGAATTTGCGGATTGGATTAAAATATCTGGATTAAATGATCTAAGATCACTGCGCGTTCTTGTGTTCCCTGAAGAGGGCAGATGCATCGATACTCGAAACCATGATCAGCAATGCAGCGATTGGCTGGCGTCAAGACAGCAACGTAATGACATCATATAATTAAAAAGCCACCTGGCAAAAAACTAGACAAATTACACACAAAAAAAACACGAATTTCTGGACCTTTATAAGGAAACAGCCAAACGACCAAACCAACATAAAAGTTATAATAGATAAATGATAAATGTTTTTTTTTTTGAACATGATTACCAATTATTTATATTCACGATTTTATACAGTATTTGTACACCCTTTACATTTTTATTTCAATGTTGTAATTTAATGTTTAATTCAATTTGAAGCAGATTTGTAACGTGACAGTTTTCAAGTTTCTTATGGGCCAAGATCAAATTATCCTCTCTTGCGCTGCATCAAGCCACTCCCATTATATCCGTGATCACTTAATGCACGGCTCAGATTAACTGTACAACATGTGTGTAAACCAATAAAAATAGAATTATATAAAGTAATTATTCCATCACAAATAAATCGCTCAATCAAGTGGCTGTCTATAGTATTATACATTATAGTGTCTATAATATTATACATTCTCATATACATATACAATATAACATTTGTATATTATTATTTAAAATTATTATTGCCCCTGGTTCAGTAATGCACTCTTGTAATAAAGTAGCAGTGGCTGGGACAGATTTTAAGTATCACCTCAAGATGCAATCTAATCCTGTTTACATGAAATAAGCCTGCTCATGAGCAGGTTTAAGTTTACGGACCTGTTACTATGACAGCAAGTCCAGGATGAGCTTTGAAGAACCAAACAATCCAAGATCATGCCAAATCGTCAACAATCAAATCCAGCTAACTGAGTTAGCGAGGTACGAAGAACGGGCCCCAGGTTGCCAATAAGGTTGTTTATCACCACCGTAGCAGCAGTAATGGTACTATGGCCAGTTCTAAACCTGGATGGAAAAGTTTAAAATATTAGTTTGGAGATCGAATGGTAGTTGCTCATGTCTGAGGGATCACCACCTTTAAAGGGTTAGTTCACCCAAAAATGAAAATTCTGTCATTAATTACTCACCCTCATGTCGTTCGACACCCGTAAGACATCCAGCTTGTTATTGTCTTCCGTGTGTGCCTCCACGACGCATGCGCGAGAATATGACGCAGATCCGGCGCTGGGACACATGACCCAAAAGGGATTTGTTTACAAGCAGAGAAAGACGCACGTGTCTAAGCTGTTGGATTCTACATTGATCGTGCTTTAGGTCTCGGCGTAGTTCTCAAAATGGGGAAAAAATGCGCATTTCATGGATTCCCGAACGCTGGTGCTACGTCATGTTCTCGCGCATGCGTCGTGGAGGCACACACGGAAGACAATAACAAGAGTGGATAAAGGTGTTATTTTGATGTTTTTTTGCGCACAAAAACTATTGTCGTCACATCGTAAAATTATTGTAGAGCCACTGTGGTGAGATGGACTTTGTAACGACGTTTTAAGTGCCTTTTATGGGTACTCTTGGGAGTATTAATGTGCTGAATGCCAATGGAGGCCTATCTGAAGCCTTTCTCAGCCATCAGCTTTCAACAAAAATATCTTCATTTGTGTTCCGAATATGAACAGAGGTCTTACGGGTGTCGAACGACATGAGGGTGAGTAATTAATGACAGAATTTTCATTTTTGGGTGAACTAACCCTTTAAATAATGGGAGAACTTGAGCTGCTTTCCAAATTCTAGGTGTAGAATTCAACAAAAGACAAGATTAAAAATATGAGTAACGTCTCGGTTACGTATGTAAACCTCATTCCCAAAAGGAGGGAACGGAGACTTACGTTGGAACTGACCGACGAATTGGGGATAATTTTTCAGGGGACCAATCTACTTTGAGTGTTTAAAAACGAGCCATTGAACATTGGCATGCGGTTCACGCATTCCACGCTCCACCTGCAGCGTGGGTATAAATAAGGAAGTGGAATACCGCATCTTTGGTTTTCTGCCGAGGAACCGAACTAGTGACTCAGCCCTTCAGCGGAAGCACAGCACCATGTGGCGATGGGACGTACGTCTCTGTTCCCTCCTTCAGGGAACAAGGCTTACATACGTAACCGAGACGTTCCCTTACAGTTGGTCACTTTCGACGTACGTCGGAACTGACCAATGAATTGGGGATCCTACCAACATGCCACAGCGTTGGCCCTTCCAGCGCTCTGCCTGAGCTCCCTGGCCCGCCCAATGTTGTCAGGGCTCTAAGCAGAGAAGGTCAGTCACTGCTGTTCTGCAAGACCCACTCAGTGTGATTATTGGATAACGCTGGAAACACACGTTCCAAATGCATACGGGTGTAGGCCTGGCGTCAGACACCCACAATGTCTGACTACCTCGGGTGTCGGAGGAGCTCGACAGGGTTAGCCATTTCTGGGGAACACAACTGGAGACAATAAACGCATGTATCTGGCCCAGCGGGCGGGAGTGGTGTTTCAAGCTGACACTAGAACAGGCCCTTCGTGCTACTGGCCACTGGGACACGGGAAGATACAGACTCTACATGGAGGCTATAGAATCTAGCGAACGTGTTAGGTGTCGCCCAGCCCGCAGCTCTACAGATGTCAGCAAGGTTCCTTGAGCCAGCGCCTAGGAGGAAGCTACACCTCTAGTTGAGTGTGCTCGCAACCCGAACGGGCAAGGCACGTCTTGTGATTGGTACGCCAAGACGATAGCATCCACTATCCAGTGGGCTAACCTCTGCTTGGAGACAGCCTTTCCCTTTTGCTGGCCTCTGTAACAGACGAAGAGCTGCTGTGAGGTCCTAAAGCTTTGATCTTGGACCACGTAGGCGCAAAGGGCGTGGACGGGACAGAGCAAAGCCAGGGCTGGGTCTGCCTCCTCCGAAGGCAGCGCTTGCAGGTTCACTACGTTTCCCTGAAGGGAGAGGTAGGAACCTTAGGCACATATCCAGGCCGGGGTCTCGGGATGACGTGAGAGTTAGCCGGCCCGAATTCTAGGCACAATTCCAGGTCCCCTACCCTCTTGATAGAGACCAATGCAGTCACGAGCACTGTCTTCATGGACAGGATCTTTAACTCTATAGACTGCAAAGGCTCAAAGGGAGGACTCCCAAGAGCTAAATCCCAAGAGGGTAACGAGTTTGGAAGAGGAGGATTTAGCCTCCTCGCACCTCTGAGGAACCTGACGATTACGTCGTGCTTTCCTAAGGACTTACCTTCAACTGCGTCGTGATACGTCGCAATTGCTGCGACATACACTTTGAGGGTGGAGGGAGACAGCCTTCGCTCCAGCCCATCTTGCAGGAAAGATAGCACGACTCTAACCAAATACCTTTGGGGGTCTTCCCGATGGGAAGAACACCATTCAACGAACAGGTAGAGGGAGCACTAGCAAAAGTGATGGTGTCTACAACAGCCTGTACCCGGCCACCTTGAACCTCTGCGTCCCGTCCAGAGACCCCTGGGTTCCCTCAGAGGAATGGGCCAGGGAGGCGCTGTCGCAAGGAGTGTGAGTTCGGGGAACCAGGTCCGGTTGGGCCAATAGGGCGCAACTAACAAGACCTGCTCCTCGTCCTCCCTGACTTTGCACAGTGTCTGTGTAAGATGGCTCACGGGGGGAAACGCATACTTGTGCAGGTCCCGGAGCCAGCTGTGTGCCAGTGCATCCGTGCAGAGAGTCACCCCGGTCAGGGAATAGTACAACCGGCAATGGGTCGAGTCTGGAGAGGCAAACGGGTCTACCTGTGCAGCTCCAAAGAGGTCCCATATCAGCTGGATCACTTGGGGATGGAGTCGCCACTCTCCCGGAGGTGTCGACTGTCGTGAGAGCTCTTCGGCTGTCTGATTGAGCACACCAGGGATGTGAATGGCCCGAAGCGACCTCCGATGCTTCTGACTCCAAAGGAGGAGATGGTGGGCGAGTTGCAGCATGCGGCAGGAGCGTAGACCACCCTGTCGGTTGATGTACGTGACGGTCAAAGTGCTGTCCGTACGAACCAGTATGTGCTTGCCATGTAGTGGCTTTTTGAGGCAGCCCAGCATAAGACATACAGCTAGCAACTCTAGGCAGTTGATGTGCCAATGCAGTTGGGGCCCCGTCCACAGACCCGAAACTGCATGCCCGTTGTACGTGGCCCCCCAGCTGGTGGATGGGGCATCCGTGAAGACCACAGCATGCCTGGACACTTGTTCTAGAGCTTAGATCGGGCTCAAAAAATCCAGTAAATATGTATCCAATAATTAAGAAACAAATAGGCTATAGCAGACTATAATCATGACATGAAGACACGGGAGCGATCACTTTCATTGCACATGAACTGGAGCGTGTCTCATAAATAAACCAAAACTCAGCAGGCTACTTGCCTCACAGACATGAGAAATATGTGTATAGGAAGCTTGAAATGTCCACTATTAAACGAAACAATTAGAAACAAAAAGAAATAGGTTAGTTAAGCAATGCGCAGTGTTCACGCGAGCAGCTCATGGCGTCTCAGAGCGGTCCTGCGCGCTCCATCACTGCATGTGCTGTGAGTTTAACATGCATTTTTAGACTAATCCTGACTTGTGCAACTTTGTACACATTTGTTTCTTAGTTGTAGTATTAGTTCTTACTTTGTTAAAAAATATATATATTATTTCTGATTATGGCATAGCTTTCTGCCCACCCAATTAGGCTAATAAAGTAATGATTAAAAAAACACAAATGCTTGATCAGAGGCCCGACCCGGCCCGAGGAGTTCGAGCTCGGGCAGAGAATCTAAAATCGAACTTGTTCTAAGGGCACTCCCGCCCATAGAAACGAATGGTCCGACCACGGGCTGAAGGTTTGGTGACAGTACAGAGTAACATGGACCCGGTACTTGCCGCTCTGCCACGCCTATCTCTGGACTCTGCCGTGAAGCCTGAACGTATTCAAGCAGTTCAACACTGACCGGACTCGCTCCTCTGTGAGGCGTGCAGTCTGGTTGACCGAATCCAGCTCCATACCAAGATAAGAGATCCTCTGCGTTGGCAGAGTTTGCTCTTCTCTCGGTTGACCCGAAGTCCCAACAGGCTGAGGTGACTGAGCACCATGTCCCTTTGTTCGCACAACTGATCCCGAGACTGAGCTAGTATGGGCCAGTCGTCGAGATAGTAGAGGATGCGATCGCCACCTTCTCTGAGTGGAAAAATGTCTGCGACCTTCGTGAAGATGTGAGGCGACAGGGACAGCCCGAAGGGGAGGACTTTGTACTGATATGCGTAAGAACGGTTTGTGTCGAGGGAGAATTGAGACATGAAAGTACGTGTCCTTCAGGTCAATCACTGCAAAACAATCTTGGGGATGGATGCATTCGAAAATGCATTTCTGTGTTAACATCTTGAACGGGAGCTTGTGCAGGGCCTGATTCAGGACACGCAGGTCCAAGATTGGTCGTAACCCACCGCCTTTCTTGGGTACAATGAAGTAGGGGCTGTAGAATCGGCTGGAGGCTAGAGGAAGCGGCTCGACCGTGTCCTTTGCCAGCAGGACATCGATCTCTGACCGCAAGACATGAGCATTGCTTGAAGCAGGTGAAGTGGATGCCCTTGTACTTGTACCTTGTACTGCAAACTGAATCACAGAGCTGAGCCTGATGGTACGGATGAGCCAGCGAGACGGCCTGGGGAGCGCTAGCCAGGCCCCCAGAGACCAAACAAGCCGGACCAAATGGACTACAGACGTACCCAGGGTGGGGCAGTAATGTTGAACACGGTGACCCGACTCGGGAGGCCCGGAGTGTGGTCTTGAGTATTCCAGGGTGGGGCAGAGTGTGGATGAGAAGGCCTGGTGGCGCCTTCGGGCCGCACACTGCTGCTCCGTGGCGAAGGGAGTGGCAAGGCCCTGGGGCATCACGCACTGCCAACCTCGCTCTCTTGGGGCATAACATATTTACATACAAGAATGATTTCCACCCCCAAATCATTCTTGTCGGCTATTGGCTGGAGCACTGTTTGTTGTGCTTCGTGGTCCAGCCTGCACCAGTTTGTTTTTGTTGCAGTTTGTGGAGCTTAGGCGGACTACAGAGACCACGTTTTTTTACAGTGTGTTCAGGGCACAGGCAGCTAGCGGATAGCGAAGAGATGTTTGCTGCATGTGAAAAAAAAGTTTGGCCTAAAAAACGCGTGACATCGCTTAGAGCACCTTTAAACATTGCATGCACAGCAAGCTAATGGGACAGTAAAACTGTTACACACCCCTCCCCCAAAAGAAAAGTTACAGTCCCATAAAATCTCTTTAGCTTTTCCACATGGTAAGTATCACCTCGGAATAATTTTTACCTAGGTAACGTTAGGCTACTGTCTCAAATACGTTTTCACAGTGCCATAATAGGCGTGCTAATGTTGTTTTCCTCAGCGTCCCAGCATAATGACAGAGAAACGGGCTCTGATAATGCATTACTAATGTTAGCATTGACGACTCGCCGTTTTTATTTACCAAACAATTCCTTAACGTTACCTTTTCAATTCAATGACCCACCTCCATCTGCGCTAACCTAACGTTACTTTGCACGAACATGCATATCTTTGTTCGACTGTCATGAATATTTGAAATGTCCATTTACATTAAGTACAAGTTAGCCAAACATAGATGAACCTTACCTGTCCAGGAGAAAATTAGCAACGTTGGCATCAGTCTTCAAATTATTCTCCGTTTTCAGCCGTCTCTATCTTTCAAAGGCATCTCTTATACAAATCCTTATTTTATTTCGGACACTGTCACAACGTTTTTCTGATTCATAACGAGGTCGTTTAGGTTTCGTAAAGTTAGACATTGTTTATCCAAAAAGTTTGTAGCTGCAGCTGTGGTAACTAGAGCAGAGCTGGCAACCCGAATGCAGAAACACTACTGACTTCGTGATTGGTAGAAAGGCGGAGGGTGGCGCTTCAGGCCAAAACACAACATGTCAACATCAACATCAGTTGAGGGCTGCAACTTCACTTTTAAAATGACAATATCTTGGCCGGACAACCGTTGTCAGTGATATAAATATTTGAAATTAACATGATTTCTTAATGTCTAGTGACATATCAGGGACATTTTATGATTAATTGAAATACATTTCTTACATACAGTTCCTTTAATGTATATTTTACACTGTCCCTGTTTAAATAAATAAATAAATGAAAATGAAATAAATATCATCGTCTTCAAAGTCCTGTTGACCCTCTTAGTTAAGTTGGTCTGGGGATGATAGGCTGTAGTGAGTTTTTGTACTACACCCCATCGTTTGCAAGTATCATTGAGTAACTGGGCAGTGAACTGAGGCCCACAATCAGAAACTAAGTATGCTGGAGCTCCCCATCGTGTGAACATTTATTTTGTCAGAATGTTGGTTATTAGGTGAGTGAAAGAGCACTACCCACTTGTTGCAATAATCTACAAAGACTTATAAGAATTTGTTGGATCGTGGGCTTCTTGGGAAAGGACCCAACAGATCTACTCCGAGCATATAGCCAGGCTCTACTACTGGGGTTGACTGCAACAATCCGGAGAGTTTTGAGATTCTAGGTTTGTAAGCTTGACACGTCTTACATTGGGTGCAGAAGCTCCAAACATCTTTGTGAATCTCGGGCCAATAGTCATTGTCAAGTAGCCTCCTCATTCTTCGCAAATGTCCGCTCAATGGGTTTGAATGAGCGAACCCTCAGTGATGCAGGTATAATTAACTGACGAGTGCTCCCTTGTTGCTTGTCTGGTACACTACGAAACAAATAGTCATTCTGTACGATGTAAGCAATGCGGTTAGAGTCTGTGGTAGGTTGCTTAGTTGCCTCCCATAAAGACTGTAAAGATGAATCAAGCTTTTGAGCTCTCCCAATCTCATCCCAGTTTACTGGTAAGTTATGGTCTGGTTTTGTGGGTTGACTTACCACCTCTGGATAGGGCATCAGGTACTACTTTACAGGACCCCTTAAGGTACTTAACGGTGATGTTAAAACCTTGCAGCCGTAAAGCCCACCTGGTCAAGCGTGAGGATGGTTTAGGCTCAAGTCAATACCCAAGTCAGAGCGGAATGGTCTGTGAGTACTTCGAAGTTCCTTCCCTCCAAGTACTGCCTCCACTTTTCTACGGCCCACACTACTGCTAGGCACACCTTTTCTGCAGTGGAGTACGATTTCTCTGCTCCCTGTAGAACTCGCGATGCATAAGCAATGACATGCTCAGAACCATCAAAGTCTTGTGTCAGCACAGCTCCCAATCCTACATCGCTAGCATCAGTTTGTACTTTAAAATCCTTAGTGAAGTTGTGTGGCATTAAAACTGGGGCTTGTTGGAGGGCGTTTTTAAGATCCTTAAAAGCACTTTGGCATTCAACCGTCCAATCCCAAACTGCATCTTTAGCTTTTAATGCATATAAAGGTGCTGCTCGCTCAGAACAGTGGGAAATGAAGCGATGGTACCAACTTGCAAGACCTACAAACCTTTGTACCTCCTTGAGATTCTTTGGTACCAGGAAATCTTGTACTGCAGTGACTTAAGAGGCTTCAGTACGGACCCCTTCCTCAGAAACCACATGTCCCAGATACGTGATGGTCTTTTGCAGCATGGAACATTTCTTGAGATTGAGAGTTAATCCTGCGGCTTCCAGTTTCGCAAAGAGTTGTTTAAGGTGCTGGAAGTGGTCTTGAATGGTCTTGGAATAAATCACTATGTCATCAAGATAGACAAAGCAGAACTTCCCTATAAAATCTCTCAGAATGTTGTTCATGAGTCTTTGAAAGGTTGCAGCGGCGTTTTTGAGGCCGAAAGGAAAACGAACAAACTCAAATTGATTGTTTTTAGTGACAAAGGCAGTTTTTTTATACTGTTTTCCTACATTCCCACCTGCCAGTAACCAGATTTACAGGTCCCATGGCATGAAATTTTCATTTTATGAGGTTTTTCAACATTAATATGAGTTCCCCTAGCCTGAATATTGTCCCCAAGTGGATAGAAATGTTGATCGGTGTAAAACCAGAGTTCTGGCTGTCTTTCTCTGCCTTTGAGAAAATGACAGGCCAGACGAGCCAATCCTGAAGTCTCCTGGTTTGACGTCCAAGCAGGAACGGTTACCTCCCTTTCCTCCGCCCAGAGAATCTGGCATGCCCATGCAAGCGCTCAAGAGATCATTGCTTGTGAACGAGTGAACGCTGGCAGTTTCTCAGTGTTTGGATGTACAAATGAAAACAGAAGTCTTTTTTCAGTTCCTTCTGATCTGTGATCAGTGATTTCTTATGTGTAGCTAATTATTTATTATTCGTGCACACACTGCAGCTTCTCTCCCGACAGAACGGTGTTTTCGTGTTTTCTATCTTGTGAGTCAGTATTTTGTACGTCCTCGTCGCGTCTATCTGTTCTACAATGTGCATACAGTCGTTTCTGCTCAACATCAGCAGAGTAACATCTTTAGAGATAAACCTCACACACGCCGAGGCTCGGGCTGACCGGTCGGCCTCCAACATCCCCGACCCCCAGTACTGCATCTGGCCCACAGCGGAGGCACCAAACGCGGCGCGAGATTAAGCAGAAGGGGGGTAAGCGTGAGGGTATCCGGCTAGGCTAGCCAGCTATCCCCACAATAAACTGGATTACATTCGATTACTGCTGTTGTGTCTTTGTTTGCGCTGTGTACTCAATGCGCGTCACTGACGCTTTCCATATGATAGGAAAATATCTAAAAAAAAATGTATTATCAACACTTACTCATAACTCGTTCATCTCGACAGCTGTAATGGTACTTTGCATGTGTTACAAAGTTGGTAATAATGATGAAGACGGACTCAGTTTGACTGGGACTCGTGTTTATTCAGAACTCTCAGATACAAACACAATAAACTCGCGCTGACTGACAGCGCTCTCATAACTCAGTAGTTACTATAAATAACTTTGTTAGCGATCGCTGAGCTCAGTCTCTGGTACATTAGTGATGTCCGGTTCGCGAACGATCTTTCTTTTGAACCGGTTCTTTTTAATGAACCGAATCAGTTACCCAAATCGGACTGAAGCGCTTTAAACGGTTCGCGTCTCCAGTCGAGTATTATGAAGCTGCAGACTCGGAGCCAGCTGCATCTACAGTCCCGCACCCAGAGTCCCGCATTCTCAGACCCCTCATTTTTTCGAGACAGCGCCTCCTATCAAATTGGATCGGGTAAACAATGCAATTGCAATGTGAAGGACTTAGGCCGAAACGTGAGTATCATCAATTTTATTTAACACATTTTTTTTTTAATCAAACTACTTTATAGCTCATCGACACCAACATGAATAGCTCATTTAATATTTGTAAAGATAGTTTTTCCCCGAAAATATTTTTTATACCTTAGCTAGCCTTAACCATGGACTTTTTGTAGACAAGCCATTGTAAAATCCGATTAAAATGAAGGTAGACCAATTAAATACATTGAGTGTGTTAATATCAAAGAATTTCATCATTAATTATTTAATCAGATTTACAGTTTGACCTTTTTTTTTAATTACCTTTTATCTTAAAACTATAAATTGAATTAATTAAGGTCAAATGGAGTAATTTTTTTTTACTTTATATAATTTATGTAGCCTACTTAAATGAGTAGCCTATACTTATAAAACTTACATATTAAAATTAATCCATGTTAATTAAACTGTGATATGAAGTTGTTTATATGAAGGATCCTGCAAATGGTAATAGCAGACATTCTTTCTGAACCCCTCAAAGCTCTGCTGGATAAGTCTAAAACTCAACTGAACTTCACAGATGAAGTGGAGTTAATTTGTAGTTTTCTTTTCCTGAGGTGGGCCCAAACATGTTTGTCAATTGGATTGTTTCTATTATTGCCATATATGAAATGTTTTATATGTTAATTAATTATTAATTAATTAATTTATATGGACAGGCCATAATTCATGGCCTATGTGAGATGCAGGCATTGTCCTGGCAGGAGGCTGAGGAGGTGTTCCTCAGTGGCCTTACTTATAACCCTAGGTATTCTTGTAATTTGCATTTGCAAAAAATATATAATTTATTATTACACAATATTTTTGACAATGGCAATTATTTTAGTGAAGTCGAGGAATTTGACAGAGTGATTGCCAAACGAATGAAAAAACAGTCACCCACCAGAAAGTAAAGTTATTATTTTACCTTATGCAATTGAAGACGAAAAGTAAAGTCACTAACAAAATTCTTTCTTACTTTTTTCTTTTCTTTGTCCTTTTTACAGCAACATGATGTTTAGGTGATTGTTAAATAAAGTACAGAATTGTTTATTATTTGTGTTTTGTCTATTCTTATTTGAGTTAAGCTTTGCATTGCATTCAAAATATCAAAAAACAGGGTTTGTAATGTTAGCATGGTATGTTAATTAGACCATTAGCATAGGTTGAACTGAAAGAAACATTGGAATTTGAAAAACATTGAGGCAATATAATAATCACACAATATTAATATTGATAATAAGATAGTTCAATCTGTAATTGTATCTCTTCCATCAGTAATTTTCTTTTGATTAGGCTAGCCTACCACCCACACTCAAAAAATAACTACTGGGTAATTTGTTAGTCAGAGAACACAGTGTGTTTTTTGGCACATGCACTGAGCAGGGAATGCAAATATGTTATTTTGTTATTATTTTGTGTTAATTTATTTGAAAAACTTTAAAAGAAGCGAGACCGTTATATTGCATCCGGAGTCTGAGAATGCAGGACTCTGTGTGCAGGTGTTATACGATCTTCCGAACAGCAGGAGGCGCTGTCTCGAAAAACGAGGGGCCTGAGAATGCGGTACTCTGGGTGCGGGACTGTAGATGCAGCTGGCTCCGAGTCTGCAGCTTCATAATGTTGCTCCAGTCAGCGCTGATCCATAATTTACTAAAGTTACTAACTTTCTGACATGAGTGACAGCCCCTCCGACTAGAAATAGACTAATAACCTGAAGTATATTCTGTAACTAAAACAGTTCACTGAACTGAGACATGCTGAGAACTGATGTGAAGTGAACTCCGGTCCATCCATCTCTCTGGCAGCAGCTCGTGCCTGCTCGTGCCTCGTAGACCTCGTTAAACCACGCCCCCTCCGCTCATATCAAATGCAAAGATGTCAGCCAATCACAACAGTGGGCGTTTTTACTGAAGTCTCACAGCAGACACGCCTCTTGTAACAGGCCTTCAGCCACAGGGCAAACAGCAGTATAGAAAAAATGCCTTTTATTTCTAAATTATGACATTTTATGATGTTAAAATCATACTAACAATATAAGTACACCTCAGGAAACATTATAAAATAATAGAAAAATGCCATGCCATGGGACCTTTAAGGTCTGATGTACTGAATTCAACCGCTCCATTCAAGGACTCTAAGATATCTTGAATCTGTGGCATTGGAAATCCGTCAAGAGGAGTCTTGGAATTCAATGCTCGGTAATCAACACACACTGTAAAAAATTCTAAGCTTGTACAACAAAAAAAATCTTGGTACTAATTTCCCCTAGCTTTTTCTTGTTTACTCAACTTTTGTAAATAACAGTTATACTAACTGAAAATGAGTTGTTTGTGATTAAGTTGAGTCAACTTAACATTGTTTGTTTTCTGAACTGTCCTATAACAAATCTTTTTTAGTTGAGCCAATTCAAAAAAATGTGTCTGTAGAACTCAATGTCTGAAGTTGAGTGAACAAAAAAATGCTAGGGGAAATTAGTACCAAGAAATACTACGTTAGATAAACTACAAAAACTTTGCCGAAGTCAAAAACTGAAAAGAGTGAGTCAAGACAATGTTAACTAAACATTTATTCCAAAATGCATCAAGACATTTTTTTTAAAACAATTTGTACAGCCTTTTGCAGTCAATACAATGCTATTTTAGTAAACTATCATGATTGACTATTATAATTACTATTAAAAGGTACAGTTAACTCAAAAATGATAATTCTCTCATCATGTATTCCCTTATGTCTCAAACTCATATGACTTCCTTTCTTCTGCAGAACACACACAAGGCTCCAGTGGTTTAATCTCTGCCTTCTAGAGCAATACAATCAGTTTTGGATAAGAAACAGATTAAAATATTAGTCTATTACATCTTGATATCTGACTGTATTGCTTCAGAACACCTGGATTAAATTACTGGATTCACATGGATTGTATATATCTTGAAGGTTCTGAACCCCATTTAGTTGCATTGTATGGAAAATATCTCTGTTTGTATAGAAGAAAGGAAGGAAAATGAGTTTAAAACATCAAATTATAATGAATAATAATTTTTGGGTAAACTATCCCTTTCAATAGTTCTCACAAGAAACAAATAAAATGCATCAATAATAGTATTGCTACCACAAAAAAAAAAAGTTTCACTTTCCACTTCTTTTTTTGTTAATTTAATTCAAGACTAAGTCTTAAAAATGTTCCAGTATACAAAATACAATCACATTTAAGCAAACAACATTCCTACAAAGATGTTCTACACTGCCTCAAATGTATATTTTATATCATAAATGTATATTTTATATTTTTGTATACTCAATATTAAAAGGATATTCCATCCAAAAGTTGCTCACCCTCAAGTTGTTCCAAACCTGTGAGTGTCTTCCTTCTGCTGAACACAAAAGATGATATTTTAAATAATGTTGGTAATCAAACAGTTGACAGCACCCACTGTCTTCCATAGTTCCATAGACTGGGAATAAAACTATGGAGCCCATCAACTCTTTGGTACCGACATTCTTCAAAATATTTTCTTTTGTGTTCAACAGAAGACAGAAACTCATACAGTTTGGAACAACTTGAGGGTCGGTAAATGATGACAGTAATTTCATTTTTGGGTGAACTATCCCTTTAAGCGTATTGAAGTCCAAAGAGTACCGTGAAAGCAGTGGGAAGGTCGGATAGGGCCTCTATGACCACAGTTTCCTCCAAGAAGATGCTGAAGTTTAGACATGTCTTTGTTTCAGGGTTCTTGCAGGTTTCAGAAAGTCAAATTTAAGACCTTTTTAAGACATTTTAAGACCATAAAGATTGAAATTTAAGACCTATACGACGCATTACCAAAATTATTTAAATCAAAGAAATAATAAAAAAAGCAATGACATTAGTAACCCTCCACAGCCAACAAGGTGCCAAATCAAAATAATAATATGTTTATTATTTTTCATATTTGTTACCCAAACTTTCATTCATACTGGAAGCCAGAGGGCGCCCTCGTTTTCTCATCGTGTGATTGGGGGAAACATTTCTGAGGGCGTGGTGAGCTCGTGCTAGGGGCGCGGATAGTGAGCCGTTGGAGGTACCATCCTACGTCACAATGTACCACAACGTCCAAAAGGAAAATTCAACTGCAGTAGCCACCGTTCAACCTTAAGAGGGCAGCACTTTGGCGGTTTTACACCATATTTTATAGAATTAAAACACTTTATACTCAAATGTCAAAACATTTACTCGAATCAATGAACAGCATTAATAAAGCCCCAGTATTACAGATCATTAACTAAAAAAAGTTGGTTTAGGGTTTAGTTACCCTTTAAATGTAGTGTGTGTGTGTGTGTGTGTGTGTGTGTGTGTGTGTGTGTGTGTGTGTGTGTGTGTGTGTGTGTGTGTGTGTGTGTGTGTGTGTGTGTGTGTGTGTGTGTGTGTGTGTGTGTGTGTGACAGGTTCGGGTAAATAACCATACCGCTTTAGATCTCTCCTAATTTATTACCCAATTATAATATTTTTGAAGTGTAGTTCATCCGCAGGAGTCTGTGACAGTCTGAAGTGAGAAGCATCCAGTGAGGCCCCAAAGGTCATGGCCGGGTCATGAGATAAGGTACCAAAATTCATAGTGCAATGGCGCCATCTATTGGACATAACAGTGTTTTTTTTCTCCAATAGTTGCCATGATCTATAAATATAGGTGTGGGGAAAAGCAAACTCATTATATATTTTTGGACAAACTTTGCTACAGCATCTCAGTTCATCATCTCTCTCTCATCAAAAATGCAAAACGGTGTGTATTTTTCCTCTATATTTAATGGTATGATGTTATGCAATGATGCTTTAAACATGCAATGTGGTATTGGTGTGTTTTATCAGCTATAACTAAAATCTGCATTATTGTTTTAACCATTGAGCTATTGGTGGTTTAATCATTCATTCTTGGGTACATTGTTTTAAAACATTCATTGGGTCTATGGTGTTTTCTGTAACATTGTTTTATTATTTTTTTTATTTTTTGTCAGGCAATATGTATTTTATTCATTACTGTTTTTAAACACCCATGCATTATTATTTAATTATGGATCCATTGTTATTGATTTTCATCTAAAAGTTTTTTTTATTTATTTATCATATCACATTAATATAAATGTTTTGCAGGATTGTTTCTACTGCAATGATGTTTTAATTAAAACATAATTTGTGACAGACACAAGTTATTAATTCAATGTAGGGTACGTTAGATTTCATTGCATTTAGACAGCGCGTCATTCATGTGTTTTTATTAAGACAGCACAGCCGCTCCTATTAGGAATCCATGGGTTTAGCTTAGCAGCGCGTGCTACGTTGCTAACTGCTCTTAAACCTGTATGATATCGTGTATCAAAACTAGTTTTGATGTGTATCTGTTTCACAAGGAAGATCGATCTGTTTTCGATATATTGGTAGATCATTTTTAAAACATATAAAAGCTTGTTTAGCCACTGTCTTAAACACAGCGTGCTACTGATACGGGAACCAACCAGCTCTCCGGCGCCACCTGGTGTCCCGGAGTTTAAACTACATCCTGTTATGGCAAAATTGTGCCTCCTAGCGTTATGATATAACATTCTGAAAATAATGTTACTAAGCTAAACGCTATGGGGGAAATTCCTTTCCTCAATATATTGAAGCAAATTTTTATCCGAAAAATACCATATAACACGCAGTGCAGCTGCACAGTTCTCAGCAGGAAGCTGCTGCGTGCTGATTGGCTGTGCCGCTGCAACTGCAGCAACGTATGGCAAGACTGCTGGGCGGAACGGACCAATCAGGTCCTTCTATATTCCCGCCACAAGGGGCAACAGAATTTGCATAGAGGTTTTCTCTCGGACGAGGATCGGCACATCATCTGCGTCTCATGTCTCGGACGGGGCGACCAGGGCGGCTTCCCGGAGTGTGACGAACTGGCGCTGCAGACCCTTCAGGCTCGGCTCGCCAGTTTCGACCCGAATCCCGTCCCTTCCTCTCAGCCTCTCGAGCCACAGAAGAAGAAACGTCGCGACCAGAGGCCCCCGGAGCGCTCTGACGAGCACACGCCGGGCATTTCCCCGCGTGACTCGCCATCGCCTGTAATGTTCGTCGAGGAACAGCACAGCTCCCCTCGTCTGGCGGCTGCTACTGTTTCCTTCGGCGGACCGGAGGAGGATGACAGCCTTTCTCTTGCTGCATCCGAAAGCGGGTGGTCGGATACCGTCTCGGAGCACTGCACTTCGACGCGGACTGCCAGCGGCGGCAAAACCTCAGTGGACGCTGAGATTATGCGCCTGCTCACGAAGGCCGTGGACGACCTCGGCATTGACTGGTCTCAACCCGAGGAGCCCACGAGAAGCAGACTGGACGAGTGGTTTTTCGAGAACCGTCAAAACCGACCGCTCAAAGACCCACTCCCTTCTTCCCAGAAGTCCACGAGGAACTGGGAAGGAACCATGAGGAACTAGCTAAATCGTGGAAGGCGCCATTTTCATCTCGCGCCAAATCCTCTTTTTCTCCAGCGCTCTCGGTGGTCGATGGCGCTCAGGAAAAAGGATACCAAGCCCTTCCTCCCCTCGAGGAAGCCGTCGCTGCACACCTTTGCCCGCCCTCCGCCAGAGGATGGCAGTCAAAAGCTGTGCACCATTCCAAGGCCTGCCGCACTACTTCGAGCCTCGCCGGTCGAGCATACGCCTCCGCCGGCCAGGCGGCCTCAGCGCTACACTCTATGGCAGTGCTTCAGGTCTTCCAGGCCAAACTCCTCCGTTCCTCCGGAGTCTGTCCCTGATAACGAGGCTCTGAAGGATCTGCGCGGCGCCACTGACTTGGCCCTGCGCGCCACCAAGGCCAACGCTCAGGCGATCGGCAGATGGCCAACTTCACGGTGTTGGAGCACCATTTGTGGCTCAACCTAACTGAAATGAAAGACTCGGACAAGACCGCTTTCCTGGACGCGCCCATGTCGCCTTCAGGACTATTTGGTCCCTCCGTGGTTGGGTTCACGGAACGCTTCACCGAGGCGCAAAAGGCTTCGCAGGCAATGCGACATTTCCTGCCCAAGCATTCCAGCTCCTCTGCTAGCCGTCACGCTAAAGCTGGACCAGCCCAGCAAGGCGGCGCCACCAGCTCACCAGCCTCGCACGGCTTCTAAGCCTGGACAGCGTTCCCGCTCTACGAGCCGCAAAACACCGCCGGAGCGTAGAGGTCCCCGACCCAGCAATGTGTCAAAACCTGAGCCGCCGAAGCCGTCCTAGCCAGAGGCACAAAGAGAAGGTGGATAACCCCCGCTTCGGCCGGTTTACCACCTCGCTCTCTTCCAGAACGTTCCCCAGCTCCCTTCAATCAGGTGGCTGGGCACATTACATACACAGCCAACGAGCCCGCAAGCAAGCGCGCTCGCCTGAACACAAACGCCGTTTTCACGGCGACCCATATGAGTCACAAAAAGAGTTTTTTCTCTGTAGGCAGTGTGCCAGCATTAAAGCATGTACCCCTACACTCAATCACTCCCCCATGTTCCCCGGCCCCCTGGACTCAGGTGGCTGGAAACACTATCCTCACAGTCAACGAGTCCTTGCTCAAACGCGCTCGCCTGTACACAAGCACCAATATTCTATGTCCCCCAGCCCCTGCACTCAGGCGGCGGGAAACAATTCCCCCATAAGCGCCACTTTAGCGCAACATTATCGGGCCACCGAGTCCCTGTTACTCAGCGACTTGCCTCACAAATTAATTCAGCCCCTGGCTTCGAAGGCCGAGGCCTGGCAGGCCATTCCCGGCATTTCAAAATGGGTGTTGAACATAATAGAACAAGGTTACTCGCTACAGTTTGCTCGCAGACCACCGCGTTTTCGTGCCGTGGAAGAGACAACGGTGAGAAGCGACACAAGTCACGTGCTTCGAACCGAGATATCAAAACTATTAATGAAAGGGGCGATGGAAGCCGTACACCCCTCACAGAGCGAGTCGGGCTTTTACAGTCGTTACTTCCTTGTACCAAAAAAGGACGGTGGTCTCAGACCCATCCTAGATCTCAGACATCTGAACAAAGCCCTTATGATGCGCCCATTCAGAATGTTGAGAATGAAACAAATCCTCGCGCACATTCGCCCGGGAGATTGGTTTTTCACTGTGGATCTGGAGGATGCCTATTTCCACATACAAATAGCCCCTCATCACAGGCCATTCTTGAGATTCGCCTTCGAGGGGAAAGTATACCAATACAGGGTGCTACCCTTTGGTCTATCTCTGGCTCCCCGCACGTTTACGAAGTGCATGGAAGCGGCGCTAACCCTGCTGAGGCTTCGGGGAATGAGAATTCTCAACTATCTCGACGACTGGCTCATAATAGCTCAGTCAGAGATACAGTTATTGAACCACAGATCTTGGCTTCTCAACCATTTAAAATGCTTGGGCCTCAGAATCAACGTGGCAAAGAGCTTATTGTCTCCCACACAGAACGTTTAGTTTCTGGGAACAGTATTGGACTCACTGCAGATGAACGTGCGACTGACGCTCTCTGTTCAGAACCGAGCGGTTTCCCTCAGGTTCGGTGAACTCACTCCTCTCAAACACTTTCAGAGGATGTTGGGTCTCATGGCCTCGGCGGCGCCAGTTCTCAGACTAGGTCTGTTACACATGCGCCCCTACAGCGCTGGCTGAATCGCTACGTTCCAGCTCACGCATGGCTCTCGGGCCGATTACAAATCAAGGTAGACTACAGCTGTGTGTTGGCTCTGGCTCCTTGGAAAAATCCTGTCTGGTATCAGACGGGCGTGAGCCTGGGCACTGTTACGAAGTGGAAAGTTATCTCGACAGATGCATCCAACCTAGGTTGGGGAGCCCTTCACGAGGGTAGGTCAGTCTCCGGTCTCTGGTCAGACTCGGAGAAGAGCCTTCACATAAACTGTCTAGAGATGAAAGTGGTCACACTATCGCTAAGAGCTTTCCTTCCGTACATAAAGCACCACCATGTCCTGGTCCGAACGGACAGCAGGTCAGTGGTAGCCTATATAAATCGCCAGGGCGGTCTAAGATCTATCGATCTGCACACAATGGCGGAAAAAGTCCTAATATGGGCAGAGCGCAACCTGAGTTCGCTGAGAGCGACTCATGTGCCAGGCATTCTGAATTTGGGTCCGGACATGCTGTCCAGGGGCAAAGTGTCTCCAGCAGAGTGGTCTCTTCACCCACATACGATTCAGACAATTTGGGGCAGGTTTGGAGAGGCAAAAGTGGAACTTTTCGCCTCACAAGACAATGCTCAATGCCGAATATTTTTCTCCAAGCACAAGGATGCGTTGGCCCACGAATGGCCCAACCTTCCTCTTTATGCTTTTTCCCCAATCTCAATGTTACCTCAGGTCATAGAGAGGATCAGGGAGAGCAAGTGTGCTGTGCTTTTAATAGCCCCGCTTTGGAGAAATCAATCATGGTTCTCACTGCTGAGTCAGAGGTCAGATACAGCTCCGTGGCCGATTCCGCTGAGGAGAGACCTCCTCATGCAGGCGAAACGGCAGATCTGGCATCCCCGTCCTGATCTATGGGCGCTTCATGTCTGGCCCATTAACGGGTACATGAGAACCTCTCTGAAAATGTATTAAACACTATTTCTGAAGCTAGAGTCCCCGCGCTTTATTCAGGCAAATGGTCAGTCTTTTCGGACTGGTGTAAAGCACGAAGCCTGACCCCACATAATTGTGAAGTGTCAGAAGTGCTCACTTTTTTACAAGAGCTGCTGGACGCGGGTCGTTCCCCCTCCACGCTCAAAGTTTATGTGGCCGCTATAGCAGCGCACCACATTCAAGTGAACGGACTGTCACTGGGAAAGAATGATCTTATCGTGCGCTTCCTTAAAGGGGCTAGAAGGCTTCACCCACCTCGCCCCCCTTCAGTCCCTATATGGGACCTGTACACGGTCCTGGATGCCATGAAAGGCTCTACATTCGAGCCTCTGCATTTGGTGAGCTTAAAGCTCCTGTCACTAAAGACCGCTTTTCTGCTAGCGATCGCATCAGTTAAGCGAGTGGGTAATCTGTACGCGCTCTCAGTGAGCGCCTCTTGTCTGGAATTTGGGCCAAGCGCCGTAGAAAGGCAGATTCTAAAGTCGTCCTCAAACCAAGGCATGGATATGTACCTAAAGTGCTTTCAACTCCGTTCAGAGCACAGGTCATTTCACTTTCAGCACTTTCATCATCGTTAGATGAAGAAGATGCTAATTTGCTCTGTCCTGTCAGAGCGCTGAGAATATACATAGAGCGTTCTGCTGCTTTTAGGCAAACTGAACAGCTCTTTGTGTGCTTTGGTGGCCGCACCCGCGGGTGCGTGGTTACAAAGCAGACCTTGTCACGATGGATAGTGGATGCTATCTCACTGGCTTATGAGTCTAAAGATCTCAGCTGCCCTATAGGCATCAAAGCCCATTCTACTAGAGGCATGGCCTCTTCGTGGGCTTGATCTACTGGCATTTCTCTGAATGATATCTGTGCGGCGGCAGGTTGGGCCTCCCTGTCCACTTTTATCAGGTTTTATAATTTAGATGTTCCTGCCTTACAGGCTGGGCTTCTTGCTGTGTAATACATTTAACCCCTTAAGGCTCGATAGTCTGGTCTGGGTTAAGTATTTGTATAAGTCATAAGCACATTCTTTACGACATACGACGAGAATTATCTGGTCATTCATTATTCTTTGGCCTGACTATGTCTGGTGTACATATATATATATATATATATATATATATATATATATATATATATTATATATATATATATATATATATATATATATATATATATATATATATACTACACGTATCTTGTGTTATTCTCATTAAATGGCCCGACTCAGGTCTGGCTCATATTGGGACTTCATGATATCATATAACGGGCCCACTTAGGTCGCCTTGGGTATGGTGTCTCCGGGCTTCAGAGCCGTTAAGCAAGCACAGCGTTTTGCATTGGTCCCCCATAGCGTTTAGCAAACGCAATACGAGAGTACTCTCGAAAGGGAACGCTTCGGTTACTAACGTAACCTCGGTTCCCTGAGAAGAGGGAACGAGTATTGCGTTTGCTTGCAGTGCTTTGCTTGCTCAGGAGTCGCTTCAGTCGATTAACCTGACTAACCTGGCGAGACAGGGTCTTATATACCCTTGGCTATGCAAATTTTGTTGCCCCTTGTGGCGGGAATATAGAAGGACCTGATTGGTCCGTCCCGCCCAGGGGTCTCGCCATAGGTTGCTGCAGTTGCAGCGGCACAGCCAATCAGCACGCAGCAGCTTCCTGCTGAGAGCTGTGCAGCTGCACTGCGTGTTATAAGGTATTTTTAGGATAAAAATTTGCTTCAATATCTCGAGGAAAGGAATTCCCCCATAGCGTTTAGCAAACGCAATACTCGTTCCCTCTTCTCAGGGAACCGAGGTTACGTTAGTAACCGAAACGTTTTCTCTGATCATATATCTATCCGATTGTAAAAAGACCATTTACTATGCTTTTCAAAATTCTTTCGAGATAGATTAATATCTGATCACTCAAAAAAAACAATTCAGAAGGTGGTCTGGTTACGCATTTCAAACAAAACTGGACAAGTGTAAATGCATCTGTTTGTTTAAACCACATATGTAAATTTTACTCCTTGCAAAATAAACGTGTGAGAGGGTGTTATTAGGCTATATATGACATGGTGTTGTCAGATATAACACCGCTACTGCAACACGCATGTTGCGATTTTCGAATAATTTTTTATTTTTGTTTCTGTTTCTGTGATTTTAACTGTTTAAAGTTAACCTTGAGGTAATATACTAACTAATACATCTAGATTTCAAAAAGAGATTAAAAAGGAATAAATAACTCCTAGAAAGAAAAAGAGAAAAACCCAGAAACCATTTTTTTTCTTTTTTTTTCTTTTTGCATTAATTGACAATCAGTAATTTCATTGTATTTCAATTATCTATTTTTTATTTTTTTTGCGTTCAGTTTTTTCCCTGAAAGAGAAACAATTAGTTAATTAATTTAATTTATCCTTTTCCTTAATATAAATCTTTCAACATAATTTGAATTTACCCTTGTTGTCTGTCTGTTCATTCAATCTCTCACTGCTGCTCCCAACGAACCTAGAGTACTGGTCCACGTTTCCTATTGTGAGGCTCACCTGGGTACCCGTTAAGCCGCAGTATCCTGGCGACCTGAAAGAGGCGCCACACTTATATTTACAAAATGAGCCTACAAAAGCATAAATAAGCCCTTTTATTGAAAATATATATTTTTTTTAATTAAAAATGTTCACGAAACTAAATGTTTAGTGAAGTTAGGAAATATTTAAGAGATCGTTAATTTAGTTGTATACACGTGTGCATACATGTTGTTCTCATGTCAAGTAATAATATCAAGGTTTACTGGGTTTTACACAATTCTTTTGTAGTATGGTTTTTGGTGAAGTGTTCTAAAATAAATATCGTCACCTGTGTACATTAGCCTACTTCTTCTCACCTCTGTTTCCTGATAGTTTATAGAACAATTACGGAGTCATTGCAGAGAAAAAAAATATATAAATATATATACATATACATATATACGTATACATATGGTGCTCAATATATATATATCCCACTGAGCAAAGGGACGTCCAAAAGACGTCATTTCGACGTCTTTGTCGGACGTTGAACTGACGTCCCTTGAGGAGCCAGAATGAAAGTTTTTATGACGTCTTTTTATGACGTCTTTTGGACATCAAATATCGACGTCCATAGGATGTCTCTAGAAGTTTACATTTTAGTTAAAATGTGGTCATTGTGGATGTATTTTCAACGTCTTAAAATGTCAACTGCAGACTTTTAGACATCAGTTATACTGTTTCTGGGCCAAATAAACAGTCACACATTGCATTATAACTAATTTATTTCAATGTAAAGACCATTTATGATTGTAAATAATGAAAAAAAAATACCTTTAAAACATCTTACATAACATACAAAAACAAATAACAACAATCCATAACATCCTTTATTATATTTACTGTGTGGGTCCTCCTCCTCCCTTCCTTGTTGGTGCGTGCTTGAGGTGCTCCGAAACATTTTTTTAAATTATCTCCTCAGTTGCACCCTTACTCCATTTCATTATTGCAGCTGTAAGAGTGAAAAGACAAAAAATTATAAATATGCAAAAGCAGCCTCTTATCATACACCAAGTACGCGCTGTCTGTGAATGTCCTGACAACACACAGAAAGATGCGCGCCAGAATTGGGTTTTCTCTGTTACCTTTGTTCTTTGATTAACATTAAGTTCAAATTGACTAAATAACTTTTGTAGCTTTAATAATGATTTAGCTATATTTCATTTATAATTTACGCAGTGCAGACTGTTTGATCACTTTATTTAGAATTATGTATATTTCCTATCAAGAAGGGCACAGGTAAACATGGCATTTATGTTGGGTTTATGTGAAGGTTGTTTTAAGTTCACTTAAATTAAAAGTTGCTATATTTTTTGGAGTTTAATTACACTGTAATGTTTAATGGCTATAATTAATGTTTGAAATTGTTTAACATGAAAGTTTCATGCTTGCATCCATAATATATTGTAAGTCACAAGAGTATTTATATTAGTCAATACTCAATACACATTTTGTCACAGCCTGTTTTTACCTTGAATTGCTCTGTAAATGCATGTGGTCTCCAGAGCCACCTTGTCTTTTTTCCCTTTTCCCTTCATGTTGAAGTGGGCCATGAGAAAATTACTGAAGAGCCTGAAGAAATTTAAATTACAATCTTAAGTCAAGCTTTGAATTGATCACTGACCATGGGCCTATAGGAATAGTTCACCCAAAAATAAAAATGATATCATAATTTTCCTCACCATCAAATCATTCTAGGTGTATATGACTTTCTTCTTTCAGAAGAATACAATCAGAGCTATATTAAATAACATCCTGGATCTTCCTTTTATGTTTGTTAGACCCAAAAATGTATGCGTGTATCACAATGATTGATTCTGATGATGAATACACTGCAATAAATGTTCTTCTTACTCAGAAAAGCAAATTATGAGTGGAGGGGGTGAAATTGTACATAATATCTTATGTCATTTACTTGTGTAGTACATGCATCTTGACTTGATTTAAGAATTTGTTTGATATTTGGACTGGAAACAAAAATAAAAAGTAAGAATTTTTTTTTTGCAGCGGTCTCTCACTGGTCTTGATATATACCTTTATTAGCTTTATTTATTTATCAGGTCCACAACCCTGATTTTCAGTAACCTATGTGTTGTGTTCCATGAACCACTTACACTAGAACATTGAGTGTTTGAAATAAAGTTACAAGCCCAGGGCGTTGGAACAGCCGTTTAAAATTTAAATAAAGTTGGCATACAGCAAATTGTTATATGGCTTTCTTCTGTGGAACTCAAAGATCATTACTCATACGACCCAAAGAGATGGATTTTTTTTTTTTTTATTAAACTGTGTTCCACAAAAGAAAGGAATATACATGATGGTAAATAAATGATGAGAGAATTTAAATTTTTGGGTGGAGTATCCCTTTAACATTTAAAATTCTGGCAAAGGAGAAGCTAAAAGACAAGTGCAAAAAGGGGGGTTCTATGACCTTTTAAAAATAAGTATCAGTGATCATATCAGCCTCAGATTTCCTGATCAGTGTGCTACTAATATTTTGAAACATACCGGTCAAGGACTTTGTGGACACAGTCCTTTACATCCTTTCCTCCAATTCGAGCAAGTTGCAGCACCTGTTGAAAGTCTATACAAAGTCCATAAAAAACTAAATTTTTCACTGAAATATACCCTAGGAAAAGCAAATAGTGTACTTTATTGCTATACTATTATTACCAGTACTCATATACAGTTGCTGGTCTTATAATTAGAGAATGACTGAATTTGGGATTTTCCTTAGTTGTCAATTATAATCATCAAAATTAAACAAAATAAACATTTGAAATATATCAGTCTGTGTGTAATGAATGAATATAATATACAAGTTTCACTTTTTGAATGGAAGTAGTGAAATAAATCAACTTTTTGATGATATTCTAATTATATTACCAGCACCTGTATATTCATCATGCCTGAGCATGGTGAAGCAAATTGAGTGCATTTAACAAATTATAATCTACAGCAACTTTTCGCAACAATATAATTTTATATACATTAATTGGTGAAAGAGCCCCGACACATATGTTTCTCAGAGGAGTATGGGGAGAAAACTGAATTTTTTCAGCAAGCAATGCATTTTTTTCTTTGCGCAAATGAAGTGTATGCTTCATTAGAAAAGTGTTCACTTCAATTACTGACACTATACCTAACTGAAACAGTTTTAATGCACACCTTCCAGCTAATGATGATTTAATATTTTCACCGACCATGATATAACTAAACCAAAATCATGGGGAACAAGTGCACTGTATACTTTGTAATACCAATCTCTCTTGTAAATCCTACCAGGTTATCAAAAGCTTTTCTGTCATTGAGGAGTAGCTCCTCTCTCTGGAAATCCTCCATGGACTTCAACATCTTAATATGAGTGGGTGAAAAGACAGGCTCACTTTTACCAAGGCGTCTGACCTTCATGTGAATTTCAATTAATTTACTCAAGACTTTTTTCTGAAATTCTGAAATAAAAAAGAAACACATTTATTAGGGCTGTATGGTTTGGGGGATGGGGGGGAAGAACCTCACTTCCCTGAGATGATGATCTCGACACAGACACAAAATATCAGTTCTAGCATTGCTAACTGGACATCACAGACTGTTCAGTATAAAAATAAAATATAGTCAACCAGACATATTGTCAGCGAACATAGACTGGAGAGACTGGTAAGTTCCTAAGCTTTTATTTACAAAAAGGATAATGGAATCAACGTAGCAATATAGCAAAACAGATGAGTTGAATGCAGACGGTCAATTATCACTGAAATAATTTAAGAATAACTTTCTTTTCTTTGAGGGACGGACACTTGGAGACTTACAAGGAGGTAAGTATCCATCAGGTAAGGGATAATCCACAAATATACAGTCTAAGTATATGATGAGACTAGACAAGTGTGTGTGTGTGTGTGTGTGTGTGTGTGTGTGTGTGTGTGTGTGTGTGTGTGTGTGTGTGTGTGTGTGTGTGTGTGTGTGTGTGTGTGTGTGTGTGTGTGTGTGTGTGTGTGTGTGTGTGTGTGTGTGTGTGTGTGTGTGTGTGTGTGTGTGGCAGGTCCTTTTAACTGGTGGTTATTGTGACTGAGTGATTGCTGACAGTGAGCAGGAGAGCAGAAGGAAAGATGTGAAATGTAGTGCAGATGCAGTGACTGAACTCGTGGCCATGACACATATAAAAAGCTATAGCATACTGCTTAATTTAAATTAGTATAAAGTCTGTATAGCCTACAATCTGTGCCATTAAGTGCAACTGCCACACCATGATGTAATGCCAAAAACACATTTTTGCGCATATAAAGGATGATGTTTTATGTGGATAATGAAATGCGAGTGAAGCACAAAGCCAATAATTTATTAAAATAAATAATAATGAATTAATAATTTATTTATTTAAATAAATAATAATTTAGCATCTAAATATACTGTAAATATGGAAACATTATGCCAAAGGTATTATATGAGCCCATCCCAGTTTCTGTTTCAGTTAGCCTTAATTTAGCATTAAATTACTAAGTTTTGGCTTGACGTTTATTGCTACTTTTATTTTCATTCTTGTTCTGTTCCGAATACCGTTAAATTTAAAAGATTTACTGTGGAGTGAGGAGAACCTACTTACAGTATATAGTATTTATAGTACTGTAAACATATATTTATTTACCTGTAGTAGACATTAATTGTTTTCAGGAAGAAAGATAAATGTTATTCTACATTACCATAATGATACAAAACAGCACCATATTCCACAATTGTAAGTCTTAATTAATTAGAACATCTCCTAGTTTGCATGCACAGTGTCTTATTTAGTTCAGTTTGGGTACAGTTTGACATTGCTTGAAAAACTTTAACACTTACTTGCTGTTGGCATTGGGAATATATCGGTTGACTGCTGACACCCTGCATCTCCAGTACCTGTATTAGAAAACAAGTCTTTTCAGGAAAGCTTTAACAGATCTAGGTGCCAATAAACAGAGATCATAATTGTACTTGATAAAAAAATCTGGAATTATTATTATTATTATTATTTGTGTGTGTAAAATTAGTGGTGCACTGATGCAACTTGCAAAGCATTTTGTTGATATTTGTGGCCTCATGCTCACCATGCCTCGTACTGATGCTGTGCCTGGAACTGATGCAGTCATCCCTGGACCTGACACTATCGTCCCTGGACCTGATGCTGTCGTTCCTGGATCCAGTGCTGTGTCTGGACCTGACACTATCGTTCCCGGACCTGACACTGTCGTTCCTGGATCCAGTGCTGTGTCTGGACTTGAAACTATCGTTCCTGGACCTGACACCTGACACTGAGCTGATGCTGTCGTTCCTGGATCCAGTGCTGTGTCTGGACCTGACACTGTCGTTCCTGGATCCAGTGCTGTGCCTGTACCTGACACTGTAGTCCTTGGAGCCTTCATTGGACCTGTTATTTTATTTATATTCATTTTTGTCACTTAAAAATGTTTGTTTATTTATCTCATCTTATCATATAACACTGTGACTGGATCTGACCGGTTGCTGTGCCCTGATGTGATGCTGTGCCTTGAACTGTCGCTGTGCCCGGATGTGATGCTGTGCCCTGGTGTGACACTGAGCCTGGAGCCAGCATTGGATTTAGGACTTCCAGCTTTCTTTTGTTTTGCATGTTGAGAGTCTGAAAAACACACAAAGAACTAATTTAGCATGATTGTTTCTTAAATAAAACAGTGGCTGATTTAATATGATGAATAAATACTCACTGGATGTGGACATTCCGCCCCCAGACCCACCAGCAAACTCAATTGGACTGGGCAAGGCTGGAATTTCAGTGTCTGAAACATGAAAAAATAAACGTGTAATGGCTTTTATTTTATGTATAATAAATCATTTTTGTATTTGTCAAATTATGTCATCAATACTCACAAGTTGAATTTTCCGCTACTGGCTTTAACTTTCTTGGTGCAATGGGAAAGGGGGGCAGCTTGTTTCCTACAAAGATGCAATTTTAAGTCAAAAGTAAGAAATATCCATCTCCAACTTAATGTATAATGAATATAATGCCATTGTATGAAATAGTTACCCATCATGCTCTCCTCCTCCAACTCATCAGAATCGGTTCAAATCAACATTTGTTTTAAAGCATAAATGTTTAAAAATGGTGTTCAATTAATAGATTTCAATGTTTGAGATTTGTTTATTCAGTGAGAAACATACCAACAACATAGTCATCAAAAGGTATTTTTGCTCTTTTCCTCTTACCCCCAAACACTACCTCTTCCTTCTCCTCCTCAGCTTGGCTGGTCAGGTTATAGCTTTCACAGTCAGGAATATTACCTAGAAGTCACATGCAATTGTGTAATAAACATTGTAACAACTGTATTAAACATACTAATAATGTAATGAACACTATTTCAAACCATTCTTTAATCTAAACTTACCTGAAGTAATTTTTATCAGTGTTTAGTAATTTTTTATCAATTAGTTGGAACATCAGCCAGTCGTCCTGGGGGTCCTTTTTCATTTTGTATGATTCTTTTACTTTAGTGTTTGGCAATCTAACTGTTTTCTTATTTAAGTCTGTCCAATTATTAGGAACTATACCCTCCGTCTCCTTTCCATTCTCCACCCACACAGCCCTGGCATACATGACCTGAAAAAAACAGTAAATGCATGTTGCTTTAAGATGCATGTTACTTTTTTATTTAGCATAAGTCCATATCCATATCAACTTGTAGAATAGGAGAACGTATAGTGAAGGGTCAAGGGTCAAGCCAAACATCACTTGTCTCTTCATCAGACACATATCCTTCAAGAATGATATTAAATATTAAATATTTAATCAATATTAAAATAAGAATGAATGATAATCAAGTTATAACAGTGTCCTACATTTGATAAATCAGTTCTCTATATTCAAGGAGTGATTTAGGATATTGTAGTTGCTCTGTGCTTTTGAATCGACATTCTTTAGGAGCTGCTCTGAGTCTGTGTCAAGACGTGCTGACAGGCAAATGTCCTTGGTGTTTGAAGTGAGAAGAGCTCAGTATGTGTTAACTGTATGTCTTCCTAAAGCGACCCCCGGGGTCATCTATGTTACAGCTATGTGACTCTTTTGGGGAGAAATGTACCTCTCTGATATACTTTTCTTTCTTTATAGAATAGAATAAAGTCACTTCTGTACTAAATGTAGTATCAGCATGTTTTGGAGAAGTGCTTTGTTGATAGTTAGTTAAGATGTCCCGACCTTGATGGAAACTGGTATTCTCTGGAGTATTGTGTGTGTGCGTTGTATGATTTGTGCAGATCCAGTATTGGATATGGGCCTTCCTGCAGGCGATGCCAGACCTTTAGACGCTTTTCTGTGACCTCCGAGGTCACTGGAGACTAATCTGGGCCTGGGCGACATCAAGTCTACGCATTTTGAGAGATATATGTCCCTATCTGTCTACGTGTGGAAAGTTGCTTACGTTGCATGTTGTTGGAACCAATCAGAATCATTCCACATGGCAGTAATGACGTGTCTAGACCTTGAAAACAGTATAACTGTTCAGAAAATTGTATGTACGTTAGACGGAGGCGGGGAGACTGTTAGAGGGAGCGCGGCCTACGAACTCCTCTTGAGCTGGCTTCTGCTGATGAAACTGCAAACTATTCTTCAGTAAAATTTTCTTTAATTAATCTGACTCCTGACTCCTGGTCTTCATTTTTTCACTACTGGTCCTGGGTCCTAAGCTGTTACCCCAACAGTTTATGGTGGAGATTTGGTGAGCAATCATTCCTTGGTACACCTCTGGCAAACAAGTAGATAAGGTAGTATATTTTTATTATTAGACTTGTCTGACTGAAAGAGACTGGGTTAGGGGAACGGGAGAGCTTTATTTCAATGGGAAATAGGGAATAATTATACTAAGGATTGTGTTTCGGCTACTCTGAGTAAGTCGAGAGCTTTTTGAGAAACACACAAGGGGTATAAGAAGTCGCTCCAGTAGGCCAATAATTTGGAAACGGGGTGCAACGTAGGCATGCTTAAAGGGGAGAGAGCTGATTAAGGGCTAAGGTAAGGATACCACTCCTAAAAGGGGCATGCGGCACTGGACAAAGGGGGCCAGTGCATCACCGCAAACCTTCTCCGTCTCTTCCAACTCAGATAGGGGATCCCCGAATTTAGGACAATAGACAGTTAGGGATTAAGTTATTAGTTAAACAAAATAAAAATAGATTCAGGGTTGTTTGCCAGGGATGCATCAGGAACGATCCCGAGTAAAATGTAAGGTATGACCCAAATTGGAATGGACCAGTAAGTGACTTTTTCGTATAAGTGTACTTTGCAGTTTCATCACGCAGAAGCCACAGCGGTGTTGGTTAAAGATCTTCGCCTCCATCTCTGCTGGTATAATTTCAGGTGAGTATGAACTTTGACTAAAAGGATGGCTAAAAATTTGAGTGACATAATCAGTCCAGATAAAGATTTTGAGACGAAAGACAGCAAACGCTGTAAGCAGCGCTGCTCTGAAGCCCTGACGTCAAAGAAATTTGAAAGAATTATTAAGTAAATGGGCAGCAAAAGGTTTTAATTCTAATTGGAAAAGTTAATCAGAAACTTGACTGGCTAAAAGCCAAAAGACTGGAAACATTTTAATTCCTAACTGTTTGTGAGATAAATAGGCAGAAATCACTGAAACTTATGTAGGATTTAGTCTGTGTAGTCTGAGTAAAAGGACTTGAAGTTGTTTTTGAAAAGAAAAAGGAAAAAGCAGATATTGTCACGGACACGGAGGGATTTTAAACAGAGGTACACAGATTGAAAATAAGGAAATAAGTAATAAGTTCATATATTGACATCTTAAGGAATTCCTTTTAAAGGAAAGATCCATGATCATTTTAAAATAAATTATGAGGTTAAAAATTAATGGCAGTAACTATATAATTAGAGACATAGAGGGTTTAAATGATAAAAATGATTCATGAAAAATTCTGATAAAGTTTATTTGACTGGATGTTGGTAAAAACACTGTAGGAGAATATGGTTAAAAGCTAAAAACCCTAGAAGCTGATATTTTGGATTCAAAAGATAAGCTCCTGCTGAGCTGTAATAAAACAATTCGCTTATCTGAATCTGGCCCCACCATGTCATTTCTGGTGCTGTGGCTAAAATTGGAAGAGTAACTCAGACTCAATTTAGATGTTTGAAGTTTAAATTTATTGTATGGGCAAAAGACAAATATAAAATTATGGTTATTTGGAACCGTCAATTCTGGCAAAAGATAGAGTTAAAAGGAAAATGTCTGTCGCTTATTTGAAAACAATTTTAATTTCTAGCCAGGTCTTACGCTGAGATAGTGTGAAGTCTGATGTTTATTGGAAGATAAATGTGATCTCTAGCCAAGTCTTATGCTGTGCTAGAGTGACAAGTTAAAAGTTTATGAAAATGCAGTACCAGTACTGAATGCATAGAAGTCTCTCTCTCTTTCGAAACCAGCTCAAGGCTGATATCTGAGCCTGTGCCACAGATGATAGAAGATATTGATGAGTAAAAGCACATGGCATCACTTCAAAATAATAAGACATGTTTTAGGGAAAACAGTGTTTAAAAAGGTATGAGATGAATTTCACATTGAAGTTAAAGTCTTAGAAGACTGTTAAAAAGGTTAGAGAGAGAGAGAGAGAGAGAGAGACTGCTTGTGGAAGCAGGGATGGTGCAATTTGTTATCGCCCTGCTAAAGCTGAAACAAAACAAAGAAATGATATCAGAACCAAAACAATCCAGCTGACTTTTGAAGAGACAAATTAATAATGAGCAGATGCAAAAACTGAGTTTAAATAATAATTTGAGTAAACACTAAAAGTAGAATTTGCGAATGAGCAATTAATGTTTAATGTGTGTGTGGGTGTGACTGCACTTTATGTTGTATGTGTTCCTAGAACTGTTCTGTTCTGATTGGGTGTCATTAACCTCTGGAATGGGTATTTGACCATTACAGATGGGTTAAGGTAAACGACAACCTTTAGAGAAACTGATAATTTTGAAGGAATCTGGTGAAAAGATGATCCAGAACACGGGACGAGCTTTAAATGGATTGTTATCCAGCTCTGTCTTTTATGACGACTTTTGTCATTTATGATGTTGATTTGAATTACTCTCTGGATTAGTTCAAGTGGAATTATAAAGTTAAAGATTGCCGTCCATCATGGGTTAAAACCATTGTCTAAATTCAACTGAGGGCTTAAATCTAAATAATGTCAATTGATTAAAAATAGTAAGCATAAATGTTATAGACTTGACGGCAGAGACAAAGTGACAAATTGGCTGAAGTCACTATCTAAATTATCCAGAGACCCCCTCAAAATTCTGAAAGGCCGGAGGGCGACCAAAGAGATAACTTCTAAAAATGAAAAGTTTTATTTTTACTTTATTTTAATTTTTTATGATATTTTGATTTATATAGAGAACCACAATTAATGTTAAAGAAGCCAGTGACTTTAAGTCTTTCTGTGTGACTGGGATTGAGATAAAGATGAATATAATATTTTGGTTTCTGCAGAGCAGTAGAGATAAGAAACAATAATGATCATATTGTGTGGCATCTGCAGATTGATAGAACAATAATGAGAAATAGCCCAAAGATTAATGTTGTGAAATAGAATTTAGGAACACCCGTAAAGTTAAATGGAAAAACAGCTTTAAAGAAATTGATGATGACTTATAGTCCAAATTTAAAGTAATATGGGAAATTATGAAATCTGTAAGTTCTTTGTAAAGTTATGACACGTTTGGGTGTAAGTGGCAAGATAAGGCTAGTGAGGATTTGATGAAGTATCACTACCAAGTGACATGGATTAAGAGGTTTAATATTTTGGTCATTTGGAGCTTACACCTGAAGAGTTTTAATGGACAAGACATTGAGAATAAAAGAAAATTAAAAAAGGGTACTTTAAGGAAAACCCTGATGAATGATCTTAAATGTTTTACTAATAACATGGTGATTAATAATTTGGTATTTAGTATGATTAAGCATAATGTCAACAAGATAAAGATGAGTGAACAAGCTTATTGAATGGAATACGAATTGATAATTAAGTCATTTTGATGAAAAGGTTTTAACATTAACTATTTTTTATTTTTTTATGGTTATGTTCATTTATGGTTAAAATTTATGTGGGCTATGATGGATAAAAATGGGTCTGTTGGAAATAGTAAATTTAACAAAAGGGTTCTTGAGTAAAAATTAGGAACAAGTTTATGTTTTAAGTGGAAATAATGAAATGGATGATATGAATGTTTTCTTTTATTTTCTATTCTTTTGAGGTGGTGCATGCTATATGAGACTGAATGCAATTGGATGGACTATTCTGTTGTTTATTTTTATTTATTTATGTTTTATTTTTATTTCAGGCCACTATAGAGTTTTATACCTGAAAAGGTCTGTTTTGAAAAAGTAATTACAATCCTATTTTTAATTGGAAATTAGGAACCAGCCTAAATTGGTAGACCATTAATACCCCCACTTTGGCCTCAGTAGAAACTTAAAGGGTGGGTTCTAAAATCCACTGCCTCTCCAATATAATTGTATATATATATATCTTAATTAAATTTATAATCAAAGACTCAGTCAATATTTATCTTTCTATATTATTATCATGAATTGAATGATCCTCCCTAGGTATGATTTTGTTTTTTCCTTTATATTTTCTAAAGTTTGTATTTGCTCTCTGAGTGGTGACTGAGGGTCTGTCCTAGGCGTGTGTGATGTCTCACGAGAACACTCGTATCAGGAAAACTGTGTGATCAGGAACTATTATTAACCTGTCTCCATGTTTTTAGTCCTTTGAAATCAAACCTGGGGCTCTGCTGCTTCTTGAATGCACTTTCCAAAAGGTTCCAGAGAATATCGGATCCTGTTGAGGGTCAAAGATCTTAAGCGATGACCAATGAGCATGAGGTGATTCCCCGATGACGGGTAAGCTCTTCTTTTGGCCAGCGGAGGACAACCTAAGCCAATGGGGGTCACCGCCATTGGGGCACCTCTAAGAAGGGGGGTGTTTTTATGTGAGGTGTGTATGAGAGGTGAGGCAGATGTCTGTGAGGCCAGCAGCATCACTGTTGGGAGGGGAAGCTGTGTTTCGTAGGGGCCAAGGTCAAGACTGGACACAGCAGCCCCTGCCCTAATATTGGCCCCTCTATACCGCTCACCAAATACCGCATAATTGAGAGCCAGGAAACACCTTAAAGATTGGCATTCAAGGGTCAGCTGAGATCATTCTGGTCACTTTAACCTTGCAAATTTCAGTCATGTGTTCAGATTTTAGAAGCATCACACACCTCTAACTTGATGGAAATGCAGCAACAGTGAGTGCTCGTTTAGCCCGGCTTCCAGAGATTAAATATGGATTTGTCTTTCATTTTATTTTATTTTATTTCATATTTCCTTTTACTGAAACCATGTAGTATTGTATGAATACTATTGTACTATATTGTCTGTTCCCCTCTCAATGAGAGAAAGCACGTTATCAGTATGTTGATCAGGAGTTTTGAGAAAAGAAGAACATTGGGGCCTTGTTTGTGAGTGGAAGGGGTAAAAGAGCCTCAAAACGGGGACTGGTCTTTTTAGTGGCCAGCATGTCCGTGATGAGGTGAAGAGACAATTGTGACCCTAAAGGGAAACATGCGTCACCACTTGACCTTCCGTAGTGACCTCACTTGTAGACCAGACGTGGCGGTATGGGACCCCCACATATGGTCTAAAAGGGGGGAATGAAGGGTCAAGGGTCAAGCCAAACATCACTTGTCTCTTCATCAGACACATATCCTTCAAGAATGATATTAAATATTAAATATTTAATCAATATTAAAATAAGAATGAATGATAATCAAGTTATAACAGTGTCCTACATTTGATAAATCAGTTCTCTATATTCAAGGAGTGATTTAGGATATTGTAGTTGCTCTGTGCTTTTGAATCGACATTCTTTAGGAGCTGCTCTGAGTCTGTGTCAAGACGTGCTGACAGGCAAATGTCCTTGGTGTTTGAAGTGAGAAGAGCTCAGTATGTGTTAACTGTATGTCTTCCTAAAGCGACCCCCGGGGTCATCTATGTTACAGCTATGTGACTCTTTTGAGGAGAAATGTACCTCTCTGATATACTTTTCTTTCTTTATAGAATAGAATAAAGTCACTTCTGTACTAAATGTAGTATCAGCATGTTTTGGAGAAGTGCTTTGTTGATAGTTAGTTAAGATGTCCCGACCTTGATGGAAACTGGTATTCTCTGGAGTATTGTGTGTGTGCGTTGTATGATTTGTGCAGATCCAGTATTGGATATGGGCCTTCCTGCAGGCGATGCCAGACCTTTAGACGCTTTTCTGTGACCTCCGAGGTCACTGGAGACTAATCTGGGCCTGGGCGACATCAAGTCTACGCATTTTGAGAGATATATGTCCCTATCTGTCTACGTGTGGAAAGTTGCTTACGTTGCATGTTGTTGGAACCAATCAGAATCATTCCACATGGCAGTAATGACGTGTCTAGACCTTGAAAACAGTATAACTGTTCAGAAAATTGTATGTACGTTAGACGGAGGCGGGGAGACTGTTAGAGGGAGCGCGGCCTACAAACTCCTCTTGAAGCTGGCTTCTGCTGATGAAACTGCAAACTATTCTTCAGTAAAATATTCTTTAATTAATCTGACTCCTGACTCCTGGTCTTCATTTTTCACTACTGGTCCTGGGTCCTAAGCTGTTACCCCAACAATAGATTTTTATCAGAATGTGGCCCAATGATCCTTAGTTTCCCCACCTGGGGTCTGTCCTTCTGAGCCATAACCAGAATCTCTCTTTCTCTGCCTCCTCAGCCAGTTCCCTGAATGTATTGCTGGACTAACCTCTCTCTTTATTGTTCTCCTAGAAAGCAGCGAGTGATCGACAGCCCACTTCACTGGAGCACATTGGACACCCACTTTCACCAGGATCGAGCACCACAGAGCACGAGGATTCACCAGCCACCACGCACCGGCTCACTGACTGTTTTCTCATTATCACGAGCACTGTAAATAAAATCCACCCTCCGGGGCCTTTTGCACTCAACCTGCCTTGTTGTGTGATTCCTCACCCCGTGACAATATATATATAGTTTTTAAAGCCAATCTATCTGCTCCCCATTCCTGACCTGAAATACATCTCATTACATTCACTACACGCTTACATCTTCCCACCATTTTTTCAACATGCTCTCTCCAAGTTAATCTACTATCAAACCAAACTCCTAGAAATCTTACTATACTTACACGCTCTAATTCTTTTTTGTATAATTTTAACTTAACATCCACATTCCTCCTCATTTTAGTAAAAAGTATTATTTTTGTTTTTTCCACTGAAAACTTAAAACCATTTTCCCCTGACCACTTTTCAACTTAATTTAGCGCACTTTGCAATTTATTTATGTTATAATCTATATTCTTTCCTCTAAACCAGATAGCCCCATCATCAGCAAACAATGATTTCCCCATACTTCTATCAATCCTTGAGAAAACATCATTAATCATAATAATAAATAAAAGTGGACTTATTACACTGCCCTGAGGTGTACCATTATCAATTGCTCCACTTAAAGATATAGCTCCACCCACCTTTACTCGAATACTTCTTCCAATTAAAAACTCTTTTATCCAATTATGCATTCTTCCTTTTATCCTCATTTCCTGTAACTTTATTAATAACCCCTCTTTCCACAACATATCATAAGCCTTTTCTATATCAAAGAAAACAGCAAAGACACTCTCCTTATTTATAAATGCCTTTCTTATTTTGTCTTCTAAAGATACTATTGGATCCATAGTCCCTCTACCACACCTAAACCCACTTTGATAAGAAAAAAAACATTTAATTTTTTCCAAATGATAATTCAATCTATCAGCTATCATTCTCTCCATTACCTTACATAAATGAGAAGTTAAAGCTATTGGACGATAATTTATAGGATTACTTGGATCTTTCCCAGGCTTTTTAATAGGTATAATTAATGCTTCCTTCCAACTTTGAGGAATTATACCTTCTATCCATATTCTATTATAAAATGTTAAAATCACTTCCATTGATGTTTCACTAAAATGCTTCATCATACAGTAACTAATCCCATCCACTCCTGGAGTAGATTGTTTCATTCTTCTTACTGCATTCTTTACCTCACTCATAGAAAATGGTACATCTAACAAATTATCTTCAGCCTCTTTTTTCTTCTTTATATCAGGATATTCCTTCATCACACTCTCCCTCATTTCCCTACTCTGTTCAGTCAAATTCTCTGAACTATTTACTTTTATAAATGCCTTTAAAAACATTTCCACTTTATCTCCATCCTCCATACTTAAAACTGGATACCCATTACACTTTTGAATCCCTTTCATTTTCTTAATCATACCCCATACTTCCTCTACTGGTGTATTCTTCCCAATTGCATCACAATAAGCCATCCAATACTGTTTTCTGGCTTTCCTTATTATCCTCCTTACCTCAGCTTGTGCTTGTTTATACTCTATTAAATCTTGAAAATTATGTGTTTTCTTAACTATCCTAAATGCTTTCCTTTTCCTTCTAATTGCACTAGTACATTCTTCAGTCCACCATGGAACTATCTTATTCTTCCTACGTCCTTTCCTTTTTGGTATATATTTATTTGCTGCTACTTGAATAGCATAAACAACATCATCGCTAATCATTTCTACAGATCTATCTGGTTCTATTATAATATTCTTTAATCCCTCTTCACTCAGACTCATGAATTCTTCCCAATTCGCTTTATCAAACCTCCAGCTACCAATATTTCCTTGACTCACCTTACTTCCTCTCACATTTACACTAACAGATATCATTATTGGATAATGATCACTCCCAATAGTATCTTGTCGCATTATTTCCCACTCAGCACTTCCTGCAATTGAATCAGACACCATTGTTAGATCTAACACAGACTCTTTACCTGTAGCCACATCTATTCTTGTATTACCCCCATCATTCAGACACACCAAATTTCTCCGATCTATCAAATCTTCCACCACCATTCCATTACAATCTGTCACTAAACCTCCCCATAACATGCTCTGTGCATTAAAATCCCCACACCAATTTACCCTATCTTCACTAAGACCCTCTATTTGTTCTAACTCACTCAACACTAATTTCTTACAAGGATTATAAAAGTGTATTATTACATACTTTATTCCATTCACCCATACCTCTACTACAACATACTCTTGTGTTACACCTTTACCTAATGATCTATACTGCATGCCCTCCTTAATCAGAGTAATACACCCTCCACCATTTCCCTCCTCTCTATCTCTTCTCTCACTCACATATCCTTTAATAACAAAATCAAATCTAGGTTTAAGCCATGACTCTTGAATACATATCAGATCCGGTTTAACTTCCATCTCATTAATAACACCTTTAAACTCCAATCCATTAGCCACAAGACTTCTCGCATTCCATTGTAAAATTAAAATCATCCTCCTATCCAAACCATGCTTCCTGGCTAGATTGTATCTCACTAATTAGCCCATCCCTAACCATTTCCCATGATATGTCCTTTACTCTCAAGAATCTCTCTGCTGCCTTGACTATAATTTGAATCTTAGTTGTCTTCTTTTCAGTTTGTGCAGTACAATTAATTACTTCAGCTACGAACAACAAGAAATTTACTTTACTTACAATCATTGTCTCTTCTGTGATCCTACCTTCCATCTCTGATATTTCCTCAATTCTCCTCTCTTTTTGCACATCCCTCTCTTTTCCTTTCTCTCTATTCCTTGTATCAACCACTTTAACAGCTTCAGCATATGTTATATTCCTCTTGGCTCTCTCATTCTGTACTTCAATTGCTTTCTTCCTCACCTCACATCCTCCAAACGCAACACTATGCTCCCCTCCACAGTTGCAGCATTTTGGTCCTGCTCCTTCACATTTGCCATAATCATGTTCACCCCCACATCTTGCACATCGTTTCTTAGCTTTACACACCATAGCAACATGCCCGTATTTTTGACAATTATAACATCTTAAAGGAGGAGGCACAAAAGGCCTCACTGAATAACTGATAAATCCAAGCTTGACCTTATCTGGCAATATAACTCCTTCAAACCTAAGCTCAACAGAGAGACTCTCCATTCTGTTCCCTTCTCTACTCATAAACAATCGCCTAGCACCAACTATTTTCCCTCCACTGATGTTACTTTTAAGCTCTTCCATAGTCACTCCTAATGGCACTCCAGATATTACTCCACTTACCCACTGCCTCTGTCCTACAATCTTACTACTCACCACTTCCTGCTTACACATTACTTTAATCTTCATCACTTTCCTTCTTTGCTCTTCACTATTACAAACAATCATCAAATCTCCATTACTTAACACTTTTGCAATCTTAATTTCTCCAACTACTTTCCTCAACTCTTTTGTTAATACAATTGGACTTACCTTTCGCATTCCACCATCCTCTTTAAATTTCAATATTACCTTCAACTCATCCAAATTTACATTCCTCACCTCCTGTTCATTTCCACTCTCCCCTGAACTTCTTACCTCTATCTGATGTTTTTTCTTTCTTTTCTTTGTACCTACATCTTCCCTTATATCTAAATTCCTCTCTTCTCCTGTCTTTCCTAATTCCATTTGATCATCTTCCACATCCGTATCATCAACACTAACTAGTGTCTCTGGTCCATTTCCACTATAATTTTTCTTATATTTTGACATGATCGATTTCGCTGCATTTGCCGCCATCCACCAAACACCTCCGACAAGTCATCAACCGCGACCCGGCCCTTTTTCTCTTTCCCTTCTCTCCGTATATTTTCACAAAACCCCTTTCAAAATTAAAGTCCTCGTATACCTCCACACTAACTATAACTAACTATCAAGTCAAGTCAAGTCAACTTTATTTATATAGCGCTTTTAACAATGTAGATTGTTTCAAAGCAGCTTTACAGTGTTAAACAGGAAAATAATGCAGCATAATTTTAATCAGCTGTATAGCCATTCTGGAAACATTTCAAGTATCATACAGTGACAGTGTGGGCGTTAGATCAATAATTCGATCAGTAATTTAGTTTAAATGGTTAATTTAGTTTAAATTTTTCAACTAAACATCGAAATTAATCTAAATAATAATGTCCCCAACTGAGCACGCCAAGCCAGAGGCAACAGTGGCAAGGAAACCAAAACCCCATTAGGTGACCTAATGGAGAAAAATAAACCTTGGGAGAAACCAGGCTCAGTCGGGGTGCCAGTTCTCCTCTGGCCAATTAACAAACAGCGTATTATTATTATTATTCTGGCAGCTTTACAGCTCGGAGGTCATAATAGATCAGAATATTCGAGGGACCGGGGGCAACATGCTGGAGACGGGTTTATTGAGGATGATGTTGAATAAATAATTATTAAAGTGCAATATTCGTATGATCGGAGGCAACACGCTGGAGACGGGTTTATTGAGGATGACATATCGATTTAAGTATTATTTAATTGTAATATTCGAACAATCTGAGTCAACACGCCAGAGACGGGTTTATTGAGATGCCGTGTCGATGAGGCAGTTGCAGGGGAGTCTAATCACGGTCTCTGCAGACACTTCGGGGTCATGCGTTGGTCTTGTCTGGGCGCAGGTCCACCATCTGAACTGGATACGGCATGGATCCGGCTGACTGCAGTAAACCTCGGGATAAAACAGAGAGACTATCATTAGCGTAGATGCCATTCTTCTGATGATGTCACGAGTACATCAGGCGTTATGGGAAGTGTTCCCGGTTCCGGCTGACCTAGTTAATGCAGCCTAACAATCATTTCATTGAAAAAGTGATTTTATGTGTATGCCACAGTAAAGAGATGTGTTTTTAGTCTAGATTTAAACTGACAGAGTGTGTCTGCTTCCCGAACAATGTTAGGAAGACTGTTCCAGAGTTTAGGTGCTAAATAGGAAAAGGATCGACCGCCTGCAGTTGATTTGGATATTCTCGGTATGATCAACTGGCCAGAGTTTTGAGACCGCAGTAGACGTGATGGAGTATAATATGTTAAGAGCTCGCTCAAGTATTGGGGAGTTAAACCATTTAGTGCTTTGTAAGTAATAAGTAAGATTTTAAAATGTATGCGATGTTTAATAGGCAGCCAGTGCAGTGTTGACAGAACTGGGCTAATATGGTCATACTTCCTGGTTCTAGTAAGAACTCGAGCTGCTGCGTTTTGGACCAGCTGGAGTTTATATATTAAGCGAGCAGGGCAACCACCCAGTAGAGCATTACAATAATCTAACCTTGAGGTCATGAACGCATGAACTAACTGTTCAGCATTTTGCATTGAGAGCATGTGCCGTAATTTAGATATATTTTTAAGATGGTAGAAAGCAGTTTTACAGATGCTAGAAATGTGGCTTTCAAACGAAAAATTGGTATCAAAGAGCACACCCAGGTTCCTCACTGACGACGAGGACTTGACAGAGCAGCCATCAAGTGTTAGACAGTATTCTAGGTTACTACTTGTGGAGCTTTTTTGTCCAATAATTAAAAATTCAGTTTTTTCTGAATTGAGTTGCAAGAAATTACCGGTCATCCAATGTTTTATATCAGCTATGCATTCCGTTAATCTTGTGAATTGGTAAGTTTCTTCAGGGCGTGAAGAAATATAGAGCTGAGTATCGTCAGCATAACAATGAAAACTAACGCCATGCTTCCTAATGATATCTCCCAGTGGTAGCATGTACAGGGTGAAGAGTAGCGGTCCTAGCACTGAGCCTTGTGGTACTCCATACTGAACTTGCGATCGGTGTGACATATCTTCATTTACTACTACAAACTGATAACGGTCGCATAGGTATGATTTAAACCATGATAATGCAATTCCACTAATACCTACATAATTTTCGAGTCTATTCAAAAGAATGTTGTGGTCGATAGTATCAAATGCAGCGCTAAGATCGAGTAACACTAATAGAGAGATACAGCCACGATCGGATGATAAGAGTAAATCATTTGTAACTCTGATGAGAGCAGTCTCAGTACTATGATACGGTCTAAATCCTGACTGGAAATCCTCACAGATACCATTTCTTTCTAAAAAGGAACATAATTGTGAAGACACTGCCTTTTCAAGTATTTTTGACAGAAAGGGTAGATTTGAGATTGGTCTATAATTGACTAAATCTGTAGGATCAAGTTGCGGTTTTTTAATAAGTGGTTTAATAATAGCCAACTTAAAAGTTTTCGGTACATATCCTAATGACAAAGATGAATTAATGATATTAAGAAGAGGATCTATGACCTCTGGTAGCATCTCTTTTAATAGCCTAGTTGGTATAGGGTCGAGCATACATGTTGTCGATTTTGATGATTTAACGAGTTTAGCCAATTCTTCTTCTCCTATAGCAGTGAATGAGTGTAATTTTTCCTCAGTGACACTACAATGCTCTGTCTGATGTGATGCTGTAGTAGACGGCTGCATGGTTAAAAATTTTTTCCTAATATTATCAATCTTACATGTGAAGAAGTTCATAAAGTCATTACTGCTGTGCTGTTTACAATCATCAGAAGTTGAAGCTTTATTTTTGGTTAATTTAGCCACTGTATCGAATAAACACCCAACTATAACTAACATCTATAACTAATCTGTTGTTTACTTTCTTTTTACTAGCTCTAGAAAGTGACAGCTGTTGCTGTCTTTTCTGTGAACGTTTATGAGCTGATTTTGGCGTTGTCGACATTTTCTCTCAGGTGGAGAATAAACAAGGAAGTGGCAGCACGTATCACATGACACGTGAGAACCAATCACATAGTTAGAAATTCACATCAACCAATTAGATGTGGTTTTGGGCTGTAGATTCCCCGGCAAACGTTCGCGGCTGGTTATTTCTACAAAGGAAATGCCCATATTTGTATTAGACAGTGCTGTGTAGGAGACTGAGAGCTTTACAATGATACCAGGCATGACATGTTTCTGTGAATGGAAACGGCACGGGAGCTCGTGTTAGAATGCTAACTTTTGATGGAAAATTAAATTGTGGATATCAGAAAATGTCCTAAAGCTAAATCGGGACAAAACTGAGGCGATTGCATTTGGATCTTCATTGTGTATCGCTAATATTGAAAATCAATTAGGCTCCCTGTCTCTAACATTGCACGACAGAGTAAAGGTTATCTTTGATTCGGACTTATTATTTGATAAGCAGATTAATTCTGTTGTCAAAGGAAGCTTCTTTCATCTTAGGTCCATTGCCAAATTAAAACAGTTCCTCTCAAAGAAAGACCTAGAAATAGTGATCCATGGACTTATTACATCCCGGCTTGATAGGGCTCGGGCGCTGCGTTGCATTCTGGGACGTGGCGGCCATGTTGATGGCCTCGCGAATGTAAACATACAGCAAATCGAACGAGGAGAAGCAGAGTTGGGAGAAAGAAAAACTATGTTAAAATCCCGAAAAGGATGTGGAATTTACCGGGATACGTTAAATAGGGAAGCCAGGGACCGGTATATGGACAAAATTGGAACTATTAACGGTTTGGATTCATATGAAATTTGCAGTTCACAAATGGATGGGTTCAGGAGCTGCAGATCATGAAGCCTATGTAACGTTAACCTTTTACCTTGAAGCATTCTGCACTGTTCTGTGTTCTCAGGTTGCACTACTTGCAAATAAACACTGAAACATATCTGATTGTGTGACACTTCTTGCTTTTGCACATTATACGGTTATTGCGATTGTGTGACACTTCTTGCTTTTGCACATTAAACGGTTATTGCGATTGTGTGACACTTCTTGCTTTTGCACATTATATTGATTTAAGTATATTTATTTTGAAGATTGTGGGTATGGATGTGAAGATCGAAATTTTATTGTTTAATGTTATTTTTATTTAGTATTATTATGTTGTATTATTTTTCATAATTATTTGTATAATGTACAATGTAAGTCAGACTGTGTTGAACATTGTGTCCCAAGGAGAGACTTGGATGAGCTATATTTGTTACAGGAATGTGCACTCTTATAGAACATGTTTCCACTGATGCACACAGTAGCATGCATCTGTTCCTGATGTATTGTCAACTGATTCTTTATAAGGAAAGTGGATTGTGCAACTGATGTAAGCATGATGTATACGCTCTATTTTAAACATAGGACGCATGTTTCTCTTCCTTCTAAGGAAGTCTCTTCCTAGTGAGATCCTCTGTTAGTAGTATATATAATATTCAAATTGAGTGTCCAGCCTCAGATAAGAGACTCAGAGAAGAGACGAGACGAGATGAGAGATGGACGAGGGACGAAGAGAGGATGAAGAAGGGAGAGGGGAGAGAAATGGAGGAATGGAGAAACATACAGCTGGCATGAGACAATAACTTTTTAATGTCTCAACTATGTCTGATATATAAAATAATAAAAAGAGATCTTTTGGCAAATTACTGGTATCCGGTCCTGTGATTCAATCATAACGGGGACAAAAGCTTAAAAGCTACTGGGCATCTCCTGAAGGGAGGTGTGATTGTGAGATGTGTATGAGAGTGAGAAGATGTTTGTAAGGCCAACAGCATCATTGAAGGGAGAGCTGTGAGAAGTTACATTAGTCTGCCCTAGAAATGGGAACTCCTCCATACCAGATCACCAGCAACCACATTCCTTGGATGGTGTGACTATGCCAGGGGGACACCCTGGGAAAGATGATCATTCATAAAGAGATAAGGGGAATGGGTTTTCAAGAACCAGCTGAGACCATGAGGGATTGTAATTAATTACTTTGGAGACCATAACATAAAAACTTCTTAATTTATATTAGGAACATGAAGTTGGTTGCCTTATGTGCAATTATTGTTTAGAAGTTTCAGATTCAGCATAATGGGAAATCTCTGAAAGTGTGATATTGAACTAACATGTCTCTGTCATAGTTTTCACTCCTCTAAATCATTAAGACATGACAGGATAATTCCAAAACATGGTGGTGGTTAAAGATGAAGACTGCTTTTGCTGATTTAAGAGAAGTTCTGGATAACAAAGGTTAAGTGAATTTAACATTTTTAACTAAGAAAACCTTAGCAAGATCTTAGCATAAGTTATTTTAGATTGTTGGAATCATTCCAATACAAAACAACTAAGTTGACTTTTCTACACAAATGAATAATGAACAGACATGTTTCAAGACATGCTTTGATAAGAGATGAAGATATTCTCAAAATAAAATATGGATAAAACCGAGAATGGGAAATACAGAGTGGAATAGGGGATTTTATACTTACAAAACACAACTGACAAACAATCAACACCTGCTTACTGATTTACAACCCCAAGGGATAGGATTCTTTAATATCAACGTTTCTTTTAGTTTGTTATTTTGAACCAGGAACTGAAGGAATTCAAGTATATTTACTGAAAAGTTCAGGTACTGGCGAAGATTTATTAATGTTTCCTTTCTTAGATGTATGGGGTACATTTTAAATGCATACACATAGATGATAAAAGACACATAGTATGCGGGGACATATCATGGGTTTGGGTTATTTGTTTTGTTTGTTTTCTGTTTGTTGTTTTCCTTTCTTTTGCCTTTCCTTTTCTTCACTATTGCTCCACTAGATGGCCACTGGAGGGGTGACGGTGTGGAACTGACTGTCGTAGTTCCAGAGGAGGGACTGAAGATCGAAATTTTATTGTTTAATGTTATTTTTATTTAGTATTATTATGTTGTATTATTTTTCATAATTATTTGTATAATGTACAATGTAAGTCAGACTGTGTTGAACATTGTGTCCCAAGGAGAGACTTGGATGAGCTATATTTGTTACAGGAATGTGCACTCTTATAGAACATGTTTCCACTGATGCACACAGTAGCATGCATCTGTTCCTGATGTATTGTCAACTGATTCTTTATAAGGAAAGTGGATTGTGCAACTGATGTAAGCATGATGTATACGCTCTATTTTAAACATAGGACGCATGTTTCTCTTCCTTCTAAGGAAGTCTCTTCCTAGTGAGATCCTCTGTTAGTAGTATATATAATATTCAAATTGAGTGTCCAGCCTCAGGTAAGAGACTCAGAGGAGAGACGAGACGAGATGAGAGATGGACGAGGGACGAAGAGAGGATGAAGAAGGGAGAGGGGAGAGAAATGGAGGAATGGAGAAACATACAGCTGGCATGAGACAATAACTTTTTAATGTCTCAACTATGTCTGATATATAAAATAATAAAAAGAGATCTCTTGGCAAATTACTGGTATCCGGTCCTGTGATTCAATCATAACGGGGACAAAAGCTGAATTTTCAGATCTACAGATGCAACAGACACTTATGGCTGTATTTAATGCACATTTATTTTATTTCAACGCTAGGGCTCATGTTTGTCAGAGCACAACATACATACACAATCTTATAGAGGAATGTCATGTCTTCGTCCTTGCTTGGCAACACCATGTGAATCGGTACTTTATCTGACAAAATAGTGTACTTGTTGCGGACGGTTACAATCACCCTTTCCACGTGAATTCGAAGGTGGGCATTTTTTCTTGTGCTCCCCACATCTCTTGCATCCAGCTGACAGCGTTCTTTTGTGAAAGCAGGGATCTTTACCTCGGCACACATAAGTCCCACACTGTCCTTTATGTCAAAGCCGCGATCAGCCAACACCATATCCCCAGGTAACAGTTTGACTCTTTGTTACCTCGGATACTTGGTCTCCGTGGTTGCGTCTCCAAGCAGGAAAGAGGTGGAAAGTTAATCCATTTTCGAACTTTTTCCCATGGCGATTATGTGATCTAGTGTTACACCCCACAATGCAGCAACGGTTTACCATGGTTTCCAATAATAACGCCAAATTAAGACACACGACTGAGAGGGAGCATGTCTATAAACAGTGCGCAGTAGTCCGAGTAGCAGCAAATGAGGCCATCAACATGGCCGCCACGCAAAGTAATGACGTCATACGCCCGAGCCCTATTACTGCAATACTGATGAGGCACACATGCTAGTGTGACACCCTAAAGTATGTACACATTTTGAGTATTGTGATTTTGGAAGAAAAAGTTTATTTTCCATATACTATTTTACATTTTTGTTTATATTTTATATGTAAACTATAACTCATATTTTTTTCTGCTAAATGAGATCGGGACTCTTATTTTGAAAGTGAACGGAGGACTCGCACACAGGAGCATTGCGCGCTGCGCCCTCACAATTGCTGGGGATTATGTGCGACACACACGCATTCGCTCCTGTCTCCTCATTTCTCTTCCTGTTTTCACAGGTATTACTTTCATTACAACGAAACTATATGCATAAGTCACTTAATTGCTATGTGTATGCTTATGTTGCAAATATATTGTATGTAAGTGTTCTGATGTGTGAATATATTTAAAGTGCGTTGATCATCCGCCATTTTGTGAAAGCTCGCATGTGCTCGTGAAATGTATTTAATAGGGCTCGGGCGCTGCGTTGCATTCTGGGACGTGGCGGCCATGTTGATGGCCTCGCGAATGTAAACATACAGCAAATCGAACGAGGAGAAGCAGAGTTGGGAGAAAGAAAAACTATGTTAAAATCCCGAAAAGGATGTGGAATTTACTGGGATACGTTAAATAGGGAAGCCAGGGACCGGTATATGGACAAAATTGGAACTATTAACGGTTTGGATTTATATGAAATTTGCAGTTCACAAATGGATGGGTTCGGGAGCTGCAGACCATGAAGCCTATGTAACGTTAACCTTTTACCTTGAAGCATTCTGCACCGTTCTGTGTTCTCGGGTTGCACTACTTGCAAATAAACACTGAAAAATATCTGATTGTGTGACACTTCTTGCTTTTGCACATCATACGGTTATTGCGATTGTGTGACACTTCTTGCTTTTGCACATTATACTGATTTAAGTATATTTATTGTGAAGATTGTGGGTATGGATGCAACAGACACTTATGGCTGTATTTAATGCACATTTATTTTATTTCAACGCTAGGGCTCATGTTTGTCAGAGCACAACATACATACACAATCTTATAGAGGAATGTCATGTCTTCGTCCTTGCTTTGCAACACCAGGTGAATCGGTACTTTATCTGACAAAATAGTGTACTTGTTGCGGACGGTTACAATCACCCTTTCCACGTGAATTCGGAGGTGGGCATTTTTTCTTGTGCTCCCCACATCTCTTGCATCCAGCTGACAGCGTTCTTTTGTGAAAGCAGGGATCTTTACCTCGGCACACATAAGTCCCACACACTGTCCTTTATGTCAAAGCCGCGATCAGCCAACACCATATCCCCAGGTAACAGTTTGTCTTACAGCCGCGATCCAAGCGAGCCGTCGACTCTTTGTTACCTCGGATACTTGGTCTCCGTGGTTGCGTCTCCAAGCAGGAAAGCGGTGGAAAGTTAATCCATTTTCGAACTTTTTCCCATGGCGATTATGTGATCTAGTGTTACACCCCACAATGCAGCAACGGTTTACCATGGTTTCCAATAATAACGCCAAATTAAGACACACGACTGAGAGGGAGCACGTCTATAAACAGTGCGCAGTAGTCCGAGTAGTAGCAAATGAGGCCATCAACATGGCCGCCACGCAAAGTAATGACGTCATACGCCCGAGCCCTATTTACAGGCTCCAGTTACCTGGTTTATATGTTCATTATTTGTTTATCCCTATTATATTTGTGTTTGGTTAATTAAAGTTCATGTGTGACACAAATGTCAATGCAATTCTCCAGTTAAATGTTTTAAACAGACATTTCAGTGCAAACGAATGTAATACAAATATCTCCTGCTAATGCAGAAATGAAAATTAATGTTACAGTAACATGGTAGCAAATGTGATTATCAAAATCAGTAACTCAGATGTTAAACATGTTTGGATTACATACATTTTACCTACATTTCCAGTCATGTGATGATTGTTTATGCATAAAATGCCTCTTGAATTGTTTGGGTAGATTTAAAGAAGCAAAGTGAAAAGCTCAAAAGTATGTAGAAAAAAAAGGTAAATGTGAAATGTGCATTGTTTTGACAGAGGAAAAAAATAATGACATTTGTGCATTAAGGAAAAAAGAAAGGAAATATATTTTATTGAAAAAGCTTTATTGGTTTACAATGTGAAAAAAAAAACATTGAATAAACAATTGCTGGGGATTATGTGCGACACACACGCATTCGCTCCTGTCTCCTCATTTCTCTTCCTGTTTTCACAGGAGTTTTCTAATCTGCCAACACAGCCCTCTGCACGGGGCCTGTAACACTAGCGGCGGTAATGGAGACTAGGAACTGGACAACACCAGCGCGTCGGCGGATCCAGGGGTCTCCATTGGAGGAGGAACATTTCCGGACCATCCAGATCGCTGGGTGGAAAACGACGTAGAAGGGGAAGACTCAAGAGTAGGGACTTAAGAGGCAACTGGATCTGTGCACCATAGATCTATAAATCAGAGTCCACTCCTGGCTCTGGGATGGACTGGGCAGCTTGCAGCAACTCAAGAATGACCCAGGTTGTAGACTTTGGCTCGGGTTCCTTCTCTGCTTCGCTGATGGTGATGCATCCACCACCAATATTCCACCAGTGCCCTATTCTCGCAGATGATGAGGCAATGCAGTGCTGGTAAGTCCATCTTATATTTATTTTGGTCGCTTTTTCTGTCACGTGTTGTTGAGGAATCAGTAATACAAACAACTAGAAACACTTCAAATAGTCTTGGAAAACATGGGAGTAACACGACACATAATCCAAGACAATAGTTTGCTTGTTTGCGATGCGCCTCGCATCGCCTCGCCTGAAATTCAGCCGAGACTAGGCGGCTGCAGTGAGGGGAGGAGTGAAAAAAGTGCAGGCAAGACGGACAGTTCTCTCTTCTCGTAGTGGATCAGACACCTGCGATATCAAAGGCGGATATCGCGGGATTCACACTTGTGCACTTTGTTGCTGATAAACTGGATGTAATTTAAGTTCTGTTTTTATTTAAGTTCTGTTTTTATATATGTTTTTATATTTTTTTTCTATAAATATGACAACAATCACATAACCCACAGAGAGATCGCACTGTCTGAGAGTTTGGGAATATTCACACATCATAACATGATATCAGAGTTTTAAAATCAAACATTTTAAAAAAGAACCATACATCACGGTTGTTTAAACCAATAAGCATTATGCTGTGTCGTCAGCAAGTCGTTTCCCATCATGCTTTTGCTCAGCGCAGTCGGTGGAGTGCAGCTGCGCTCGACTGCAGAATCAGACACATCCGCCTTTCGCTCGCGAGAGTTTTTTGACTTATGTCAGCATGACATCAGAGCAAGGCGGACCACCCTCGGACACATTTCTAACCAGCATGCATCTCGCGCTGATCACCGGTGATCGGTTCTGCGCAGATTTTGCTCATCTCAAACAAGCCTAATAACTGAACAGAATAGGGAGTGTAGCCTATACCTAGTAAATGAGGGAACTAAACAGGAACAGCTGGACAATGATTAACCCTTGTGCATTGTTCAAATTCACTACCCTTTCGTTATGTTCGTGGATGAAAACATCCACTAAATTAAACTGCTGTAAAAATGTATCAGATAAATATTTTTTTCAATTATTTTTGCATAAATCTATTAATCAACCTCAGTCCTGATCAAAACTACTAAATGTTTAAAAAAAAATCAGGATTTTAACTCTTTAATTGCCAAATTCATAAATGATGTCACTGATTTGGGGAAAAAAAACACACAAAATGACTTATTTTCAATATAAAATGTGATTGTGGACTGGATTTTTTTTAACCTTTTATCACAGTCTTGGACATGTCAAAGATTAGAAACAATATTGGCTTTGATGCATTGTTAGTTTTTGTGCAGCATCAGATTTTAATTTTTTGGCTGGCATCTACAGGTCCAGTGGGGAGTCCACACATTGCCTGTGGACCCTGGACCCTTGCGATGGCATAGCACGTCTGCCCTGGAGTCACGCCTCTGGCAGGCTGAAGAAAGGGAGTTGTCTCCACATTGGTGGAAAACCACACTTCGCCGTTTCTCCCAATCCACCCAGATCCAGGATCCTCTGAATCCTCCTCACCTTCAGTGGAAGCTGGAGAGGATGATGAGGGTGCCACAACAAAATCAGGATCTGACTCTCCTGAGTCTGTGGTGTCAGAGGGAGAAGATGATACATCCTGCAGCTCGCTGGAGGGGTCAGGCTGCATAATCATTTCTAAAACTTCGGTAAAATTCAAGCCCCTTCTCATGTTGCTTGCTGCTCTTCTCACCATCAAGTGACCAGCAGGATGGCATGCAAGTGTGTAAATCCACGTACCTTTGTTGGTTTTTGTTTAGTCTGCACTCCTCACCATCAGTAGGCAGCAGGTGCATAAATACACTCCAAACACTTTACTCCATGTAGTTCTGAGAGACGGGGGCATATTTTGATTTTCTCAGATACATCAAGGTAAGTTGACGTAAGGTCTCAGTCTCTCACTCTCTCTCTCTCTCTCTCTTTGAGTGAAAACTGGGAGTGTATGGGAGTTGAGCGTGTCTGTGAAAGCGATTGTGGAAAACTTTGTTTTCAAAAAATCTCTTACTTTTTTTCCAACTTTTCTTTTTCCCCCTCGCTGGATAGTTTGGTGCAGGGTAGAAGAGAAAGTGTTTTGTTTTGCTTGCGCGGTTTTCAGACGCCGAAATGGAGTCTGTTCCTGTGCAAGGAACGCCAACTCTGTCACTCCGAAATGGGTGCAAATGTGTACCAGAGTGGAAAGGCAAATGGGTGAAGGAAAAGTTTGTCACGGTAACCCCGTTATCTGCTCCAGCAACGAAAATTATAATTTCAAACGTCCCGCCGTTTATATCTAATGAGACCATTACGAAAGAACTTCAGATTTGGAAAGATTTCAAGCTCTGTAAGAATGATCCCTCTTGGATGTAAAAACAATGCGCTCAAACATGTTCTTTCTTTTAGACGCCAAGTATTGATGTTTCTAAACTCACCGGAGCGTACGTTAGAAGTTTCTTTCCGTGTTATTCACGGAGAGAATTCGTACATGGTTTACGCCAGTACCGAGACCCTGAAGTGTTTTGAGTGTGGTGACTTGGGTCATAAACGCTTCGCGTGTCCACATAAAGATGACCAGCGCGCGTCTACATCTCGTGGTGATGTAAATAATACAGAGATTACTGACCAACAAAAGAGCAAAAGTAAAGAACAGAGGAATGAGGGACAGGAAGAAGGAGCCATGGAGGAAGGCATCTTACCTCTGCAGGAGGTGAGTGAGATTATTTTAAATGCTGAGAGTGTGGAACAACCTGGATACAGTTCTGTTTCTGATCAATCTGGAAATGTAATAGATGATTTTGACAAGAGTGAAGCCCAGAGTGCTGATGAATATGTGTGTGAAGGCAAGGATGTTGCACAGGGGGAAGGCTTGGAGGATAATATGGCTGATGAGATGGATACTTTATCCCAGTGTACTGATGATGGAATAGGAGATGATCAGTAGGCAGATAGTTTAAGAGGAACTGATATGTATACTGTTGAACAAATTAATGCATTTTTAGATAAAACAAAAGGAAAAGTTGGTGTTGAAGTAAGTAACTACTTCCCTGATACTGAGAAGTTTATTGCTTATGTGATATGGGCTAGGAAAGAGGCTAGCAATGAGGAACTCTCACAACAGAAGAGGTTTCGTCTTAAGAAGCATATTACTGTTCTCAGACAAGGCAAAAAGACAGGGAAAGTGAGGGGGAAAACTAAATAATTAAGATGGCTTATATCTTTTTTTTTTTTCTGTCTTTTTATCTTCCTTTTCCCTTTGATTATGGAAATCTTGCGTGTGAGATCAATTAATGTAAATGGAATGAGGGATGGGAGAAAGAATGGTTTATTGTCAGAAATTATACGAATGAAAGATCTAGGTGTTGTTTTTTGCAAGAGACCCATAGTAGCCAAGATAATGATATTGATTGGGGCTTGTGGTGGGAAGGAGAGAGAATTCTTAGTCATGGGACTAATTTAAGTGCTGGAGTAGCTGTGCTTTTTTCCCCTGCTCTCAAAACAAATATTTTATCAATAAATGAAGTGATACCAGGAATATTATTGCTTGTAAGGGCTAAAATTATGAATTACATTTTTTTTGTTTGTGAACATCTATGCCCCTAATATAGGAACAGACAGAGTACAGTTTTTTACCAAACTCGAGCACATTTTAAAGCAACAGCAGGATGGAGATTTGATTGTTTCCAGGCAAGACTTAGAGAAACTCGTTCATGCTTTTATCACCAGCAGGGTGGATTATTGTAATGGTCTTCTCACCGGCCTTCCCAAAAAGACCATTAGACAGCTGCAGCTCATACAGAACGCTGCTGCCAGGATCCTGAGCCGAACCAGAAAATATGACCATATCACACCAGTCCTCAGATCTTTACACTGGCTTCCAGTTACATTTAGGATCGATTTTAAAGTGCTATTACTTGTATATAAATCACTCAATGACCTAGGACCTCAATACATTGCAGATATGCTGATTAAATACAAACCCAACAGATCACTCAGATCATCAGGATCAAGTCAATTAGAAATACCAAGGGTTCACTCAAAGCAAGGAGAGTCTGCTTTTAGCTATTATGCCAGCCGTAGCTGGAACCAGCTTCCTGAACAGATCAGATGTGCTCCTACAGTAGCCACTTTCAAATCCAGACTCAAAACATATCTGTTCAGCTGTGCATTTACTGAATGAGCACTGTGCCACTGTACGTGCTTTGTCCGAACTGCTTGCATTTTAATTTATATGCTTAAATTTAACCCTGTTTTTATTTTTATTTTTAATTATACTCTTTATTTTTATCTTTCAATATTTTCTTTATTTTTTATTTCTTTAAATTCCTATTATAACTGTAATATTTTTATTTCATTTCTGTGTAAAGCACTTTGAATTGCCACTGTGTATGAAATGTGCTATACAAATAAACTTGCCTTGCCTTGCCTTGTATTAGGAGGAGACTGGAATTGCACGCTGGACTTTGTACGAGATAGGAATGGGGAAGAACCTCATGCGCAGTCAGCTAGAGTTTTAGCTAATATAATAAAACAAATTAAATTTTTCAGATGTATGGAGAGAGTATAATTTAACAGCACAGCAGTATACATGGATGAAAGTTGGCAATGGCAGTGTTTCCGGGGCACAATTGGACCGGTTTTATATATCACAAAATATGAGAAATAAGATTAATACAGCTATCATCCCTACAGCTGTTTCTGATCAAAAACTTATTACGATTGAGTGTGTTTTGACCAAAAGAAAGCATATGAGTTATTATTGGCACTTTAATGTTAAACTTTTGGAAGATAACATTTTTAGTGAGAATTTTAAATTGTTTTGGGAAAGCTGGAAAAGTGAAAAATCTCTTTATGAAAGTGTTACGCAGTGGTGGGAAATTGGTAAAGCGCACATAAGAGGGTTTTGTCAACAATATGCATCTCACTCCTCTTTCATGTTCAAAAAGACAGTAGAGTGGTTGGAAAAGGAGATTATGGACATTGAAAAGAGCATGAATGATAATGATGATCTACAAGAACTGTAGACTGAAATAAAAAATCAGCTGAGCTCCTTTTTAAATGAAAAGGTTAAAGGGGCTCTTGTAAGAAGTCGCTTTCTAACAATAAGAGATATGGATGGACCTTCTTCTTTTTTCTTCAACTTGGAGCGCAAAGCAGGACAAGATAAACTGATGTATGTTTTAAAGGACAATAATGGACATAACACTTCAGACCCAGTGGTGATGCGCAAACTTGCTGTGGATTTCTATTCTACTTTATATGCTGCTGATAATTCAGATGAACAATGTAGAAATCAACTGCTACAAGATCTTCCGTTTTTAACAGTGGAACATAAGCAATTTTTAGAGACTGATCTCACTTTCAAAGAGGTTACTGATGCTGTTGTGGGACTTTCCTCAGGACGTACACCTGGACTGGACGGTTTACCTGCTGAGTTTTATAAGGCTTTTTGGGATGTTATTGGGTATGATTATTTTGAGGTAATCCAAAAATGCATTAATGATGGTATTCTTCCTTTGAGTTGTCAGAGGGCTGTTTTAACGCTCCTCACAAAAAAAGGTGATCTAACTCTGTTAAAAAACTGGAGACCTGTGGCAATTTTATGCTCCGATTACAAAATATTTTCCAAATGTTTGGCCAATAGGGTAAATGGTGTATTGCATACAATTATACATAAAGATCAGTCTTATTGTATAAAAAATAGATCTATAATAGATAATTTACTTTTAGTAAGAGATACTTTTGACTTTGCCTCTAATAATAATTCTAACATAGGGTTTCTGTCATTAGACCAGGAAAAGGCCTTTGACAGAGTTGATCATAATTTTCTTTTTGATACCTTAAAGACTTTTGGTTTTGGGGAACATTTTATTTCCAAAATAAGATTGCTGTATGCTGGAGCACAATGTATGATTAAAATAGCTGGTGGCCTTAGTATTCCTGTAAAAGTAAACCGAGGAATTAGGCAAGGTTGTCCTATTTCAGGCCAACTTTATAGTATAGCCATCGAGCCTTTACTTATTAAAATAGAGTATAGTTATTATAAGTTGATAAATGATCTGCAGATGTTTAAATACAAATGGGGAGTGAATCAGGTTATTTGTGAAGTTGGTTTTGATGAAGTTGTGCGTTTTTATATTTGAGCAGTTTTCGGGTGTAAAACAATGCTCAAATTTTGTGTGATTTATGTTTAATTTTTTTAAATGTTAATCTGTTTTTATTAAACTTTTTGTAATAAAGAGACCTTAAATGTCAAAAAAAGTCTCACACAGATACACACAGATACACACAGACACAATAATATGCTGTTATACTCCATATAAAATCCATAGAAAACTCAATTGAAAAGCCAGAAACTAAGCTTTTTTTGCAGTCCTATCTAAAGGGTTAATGGTGCAACCTGGTTATCAACTGTAAAATTTACAAATTTTACCTCTTCCCAACAGGGAAAACCATCAACAATCAAAAATGCATGAGTATATGGTGTCATGGCGTTGCAATCAAAAAATGTGGTTATAATGGAAGTCAATGGGGCAAAAACAGCCACGAACAGTAAATGAGGGAGAACCTTTTTTTAATCTGATGCTGTACAAAAACTAACAATGCATCAAAGCCAATGTTGTTTCTGATCTTTGACATGTCTAAGACTGTGATAAAAGGTAAAAAAAAATCCAGTCCACAATCACATTTTATATTGAAAATAAGTAATTTTGTGTGTTTTTTCCCCCAAATCAGTGACATCATTTGTGAATTTGGCAATTAAAGAGTTAAAATCCAGATTTTTTTTTTTTAAATTTAGTAATTTTGAGGTTGATTAATAGATTTATGCAAAAAAAATTGAAAAAAATATTTATCGGATACATTTTTGCAGCAGTTTAATTTAGTGGCTGTTTTCATCCACGAACATAACGAAAGGGTTGTGAATTTTCCCAGAGTGTAGCCTACTGTTGAGTTTTTGAAAAATTTCTAAGCATTTTCCCAAAATAAATGTTAAAATAAGATTTGTCACCAAAAATCATTCCATTTGCTGAAACACAGAGAAAGTTATGGTCAAATTAAGACTCAAAAATCCCCCATAGTGGATGAAAACATCCCCAACCGCACATAAGGGTTAACTAATTAGTTACCTAGGTGACAAACTAGGAAATCAAGAGAACAGGCACAAATCACTTTTTTGGTCCCACTTTATATTAGGTGTCCTTAACTACTATGTACTAACATTTAAATGTATAATTTGATACAATGCACATATTGGCCCTCATTTATCAATCTTGCGTAGAAACGGGCGTATATATTGGCGTAACATTATGCTTACACTCCTCTCACCGCCTGATTTATGAAGCTGTGCGTACCTCTGAAATCCAGGCGTACGCAAAACCTGCCCTTGATAAATGCCGCGGCTGAAAACGATCGTCATTAGATTAACACGCCCCTATATATTCAAGTCTCCGCCTCCCCCACGCCCTCATTTTACGCCATGGACATACGGAAGACGGCAAAGAAGCGAAACTTCTCTGAAGTAGAGATCGAGACCATCACCAGGGAAGTGGAAAAAAACAAAATTGTTTTATTTGGAAGTTTAAAGAGTGGGATTAAAGGTGCCCACAAAAAGGTGTACGGTGGAAATCCAGTTTAAATAGCTGTTTGGATGAGAAATTACCTATCACAATTCATTATTTTACAGCACGTGTTTTGAAATAATATGTGTACAATAGTGATGATGATGTGATGTGGAGTACCATTCATTCACATTAATATAATTGCATGACAATTTGTAAGATTAATATTATGATTTGTATTATTAATGACGCTTATTGTTATTTAGAAGAATGTCATTATTATCATTATTATTATTTATTTTATTATTATTTAAAAGAAGAAGAATGTCATTTTTATTATTTTGTCAGTCTGAATTATTTTCAGTCCAGTCCGTGCGCAGCTGCCGGGCCTAACCAACATCAGGTAAAGCGCACAGGCTCGCAACTGGACGAATACATGCCTACAAATCAAATGCTTTGGTAAAGTCACACAAATTGAAGTTCATGTTGCACAAAAATAAACACTGAAGTTTATAATTACTTATTCGCACGGGATTATTAGTATATGCGGGGACCTCTGGTGATTTGTAGGCTAATAATCGCAGATAATGTCTGTGATCTTAATCCCGTGCGAATCGGCCATGTCTGTAATATGTAGGCCTAAAGTAAAAATTCCCCCGCAAATGACCTACCATATTTCGCCGAACACCGAGGTGATATTATTAGTCCCGTGCGAATCGGCATCTATTTGGCCGGGATTAGGCCGATCGTATATAATTTTTGCAAGGTTTTCGTGTCCTGTGAGCATTTCTATCTTTATCTTTCACGAAGAATGGCGCTAGACTGCATATGTGCACCGTTATGAATTCATGAGCGGCCGCGCGGATTATAGGCTACCACTTTCACTTTAGAATGAGCACAAATTGGAAGTAAATTGCTTGAATGGTGTGTTTAATATTATTCTTAATGAAAAACACAAAAACAGAACAGTACAATGACAACTCGCTTAAATGGGCACTTTTACATTTAGCTTTGAAACTGAATCTTCCGCCGTGTTATTATAGGCTATATTGCTTAGTTACGTTTTTAATTGCGTCTGTTCTCTAACAGAACGAAATTATTTGTATTACTATAAAACAATCAAAATGATATCGATACGACTGTTTATAATTTCATACAGCTATATAACGAAAAAACATTTTCAAGTAACATCATATCCAGGAGATAAGTCAGTAAATTCGAGTAAAATCACAGCTTATCCCGTGCGAATGCGCCACGCAAAATTCAGATGTGGGGGAGTAATTTCTAAATCACACGAGGTCCCCAGATAATAGCCTAGCCTACTTATCCCGTGCAAATAGGGCTTTATTTGTTGTTGTTGTTGTTGTTGTTGTTTTTGTTTTTTTTACAGTGGGTCATAATATAGCATATCTTTGTCAGTGCGTTTTGTGGTGTTAGGAATTGTTTTTCTGCGCATTTTCGCACTAACTCAAAACGTGCGTACACCACCTCCTGAGCTGGCGTAGGATTTGAGCGTGCCGTACGCCAACGTCCATATTGATAAATCTCAAAGTCACCGTGGTTTTGGGTGTACGCCAGGTGTACGCTGGAAATTTGGTGTACGCACTTTTGATAAATGAGGGCCAGTGTGTACATACATGTTTTACATTGTACTTATATATTTTTTAAAAACACCTGCATGTAATTACTGTGCAGCTGTAATTCATTTTTGTAATTACATCTATAATTACACTGTTAAGCCTTCCCTTACATCTTAACCCACACACCCCCCTTACCTTTGCCTTTCCATAACCATACCTGTATCCCACTTCAATAGCAGTGTTTTGCAATACAATGAGCACAAAAAGTACATTGTACTTATTTTTTATGTAAGTACATGGTAGTTAAGGACACCTAATATAAAGCGTGGCCCTGTTTTGTTGCTTTCATATAGCTGATGCATTAAAATATATTTAATGAGCACAAATTTATTTATGTATGTAGGCCTACGTTTTATTTTTTAAAGCACATTTGCAGAAATATATAAATGATCATGCAATTTTTCCTCCTTCCTTTCCTTCATATTTTCTGCCTCCTTTCCCTCTTATATAGTACCTCTCAGGCATCTATCTCTCCCTTTACACCTTCATCTGATCCTCCTTTAATTCACACTTGACTCATGTTTTCTCTCCTATATGCATTTATTATTACATATCTTGAGCACAGCCTGGTTGAAGTCCTCTGATTGGTCCGCAAATGCATAGTGACCTGCACCATGGAGGACCTTGAAGGAATAATAATAAAAAAAATTGTTACTCTGGAGAGTTTGAGGGAAAACAGTGCAATCACTGAAATAAAACTCACAATGATTTTTGTGTGCGAGTTAGGTCTCATTTCCTGAATGGCTTTTCCTGATTGGCCATCAATGCTGGAACGTGATCCATAGATGAAAGTCATGGGAAGAGAGGGACTGATCATCTCCATACGGTCTATCATGGGGTGCTGTGGCCATCCGTATGGGATTGTCATGTTTTTAAATGCTGTCTCTCCACTGTCCAATCACAAGACACATTTATAAAAAAAAAAAGTTCATCTCTGTCAGAAAATATCTTGTATTTTGCACGTGGTTCAAGGTGTACCTGGCCATTTGTGCATTCACATGGTATATGTAATCAGCAACAGTGTCATCGGCAAATACAGAAGCATATTTCTGCTTAAAATCTGATCGCAAAAGTTGCAGCAACAAAGGACCTGAAAGAGAAATGCATTCATAAAGACAGATCAAACGATATAATTCTTAAGCACATATTAGGCCTATCGGATAAAAGGTTATTGTTTATTTATTTTTAGTGGTGATTTTACATCTCAAAATATTACTGTATCACAGTTGAGACATATCTTAAATGAATCGTTATTTCTCACAGTGAATTCATATCTTGTGGTGTGGTTCATTCAATAATTTTTTTCTTCAAATTTTTTTTATATTTGTATGACAATTAATATTTGTATTCATGTGTGTTTCAGACCAGTGATGTTTTGGTATTGGCTACTATTATAGTATTAAATAATATGTTGAATTAGCTTTTATTTTAATTTAAATTTTAGTTTAAATAATTTGGTATTTGTATAATAATGTGCTTTTGTCCTTTACATTAGTTTTTTTTTTTTTGTCTTTAGTTTTAGTTTCAAGATTTTAGTAATACTCAAAGACTCATCAATAGAAACTTACGGAGCCCCTAAAGGGACATGGTGGTGGAAAAAATTTAGGATGGGAGGATATTTTTTTTCCAAATAGTTTGCGTTCCCTCGCAAAGATAGTTTTCCCACGGGCCGTTTCAAACAGCTCAGTAGCCTACGTTAACAATGGAGCGGTTAGAGTTATTTTGAACTTGGACTTAGGCTATAGGCTGTAAATAAATACAGTCAGTGCTTAGTTCAATGAGTTCGGTGAGCTAAACGTTGTTAAAACACATTGTCTCTTTAACGTAGACAACAAGCTGCAACCTAATTTTCCTCAAAACGAGCCTTATAATATAAATTGGTATGTATGACCAGGCGGCTGAGAGACAAGTCCGAAGGGACTGTCTGCAAAGTGCAAAACCCGAAAAGCGTATAACCTACTACAAGTAATTAACTTCAATGTTACACACTGTGTCTCCAAATTCAGTTCACACATCAATGGTCACTTAGTTTGATAAAAAACACTTAGTTTGATAAAATTTGCTTTTGCATAATTGTTAGGATTTTCCCACGCAAAGATATTGCCCTCGCGAAAGTCCTTCCCTTCGGCCTCGCCCTGGCACCGGGGACATTCGCAAAGTGTATGGATGCTGCTCTTGCCCCGCTGAGGCTCCAGGGCATCCGTATTCTCAATTACCTGGACGATTGGCTCATTCTGGCTCATCGTGTTTCTGTGGGTACGTGTCGCAGACTCCTGGGTCTCATGGCCGTAGCTTCCCCGGTGCTTCCCCTGGGACTGCTCCACATGAGACCCTTTCTTTGGTGGATGAAACGCTCAGGTGCTCGGTCAACAGGATCGGCCCTTCGCCTATTGAAGGTGTCACGCGGCTGCTTCCGCGCCCAATCAGTATGGCGGTCTCTCTTTCTTCGGAAGGGGGTCAATATGGGGGCTGTTTTCCATCGCCAAATGGTCACGACGGACACCTCTCTAACCGGCTGGGGTGCGGTATTCGAGGGCAGATCGGCATGCGGGGTCTGGGAAGGGGAAGTTCTCTCTTGGCACATAAACTGCCTAGAGCTGAGAGCTGTGTCCCTGGCCATTCAGCACTTTCACCCTTCACTCTTTTCACCCCCCTCCTTTCGACTCGGAGGAGGACGAGAAGCTTCATTTGCTCTGCCCTGTTCGAGCATTGAAGTGCTATGTAGACCGGTCTGACGGTTGGAGGAAATCTAACCAGCTCTTGGTGTGCTTCAGTGCTGGCCGCTGCGGGCTTGCCGCGTCGAAGCAAAGGATTTCCCATTGGGTGACGGAGGCTATTTCGCTGGCTTATGAGGTGCGTGGTATATCTTCACCTCTTAGCATTAGGGCGCATTCTACCAGAAGTGTGGGTTCCTCTCAAGCGCTTTTTAGAGGGGCTCTTCTGGAGGATATTTGTGTAGCGGCAGGTTGGTCCTCCCCGCACACTTTTGTGAGGTTCTATAGCTTGGATCTCGACATGGCTCCGGGTTCACATGTTCTATCTGCTTAACCTGGCCATGCAGGTTATCTGGTATTCTTTAAGCCAGATATGGCAGCGCTTTAGCTTGGCATGTGTGGTATATCGTTCCCATTACGTCATAAAGTGACGCAGCGTCGAGTGAACCTTTGAAAGAGAACGTCTCAGATTACTTGCATAATCTGTAAAATGTACAGATTATGTACATAAAATGTTCTCTTAGTAGGGAACGAGACACTGCGTCCGCTGCCAAGCTCCTCGCGCTGCTGACAGGCCTTCCTTTTCGGCAGAGAAATCTGAGGAGCAGATGGCGCACGCGCCAGTATAATGTGGCGACGTCAGAGCGTCGGAGCGGCGCCCGCGCCATCAGCCAATGAATTGGCGTGATTCTATAAGGGCTTCAGACAATCGGCACACCCAGAGGGCATTCCCATTACGTCATAAAGTGACGCAGCATCTCGTTCCCTACTCAGAGAACATAGGTTACGCAAGTAACCTGAGACGTTTTTTGTTTAAAATTTATTATGGCTATATTTCAGCTTCATTTAAGTTTTGAAAACTATTTTTAATAGTTTTTGTCTTAATAAAACTATAGTAAAATAATTAGTAAACAATAACAATACCCAATTGTTGTTTCATACCAAATGGGCCTGCCAGCCTAAGTGGACCAAGAGGGTTGAATGGATTCATTGCTGTCCCAAAGGCTTTAATCCAAATGGGAACCCAACGCTCCTGAACAAGTGGTCTGGCTGCAAAACCCCATGGCTCCACCAACACCAAGTGCTTCAATCTGTTTAAATTAATTTACACAACATTCTTTTATAGAAGACATTGAAAGCATCCTTGACTGTTTCAATATTGTTAAAATATCCTCCTGGGATCCTGGGGAATTTTTGTTTTGTTTTTTTTAATTTAGTATTTTTTCCATGTCATTACATATATTTTATTAATATTTTATGCTATGTAGTGTATACCAGGACTCAGTTGTTTAAAAAACAAAAATGGCATGTATCATTTTTTTTTAGGTTTCAGATATAATGGAATGAATTGATGTAACATTTTACATTATGCAATATGTGGGTAAAATGGCCATAAATGGGTAGTCCCATTCAATAGAATGTTATGCCACTGTATACACTGTATCTAATTTGCATATTAATGTGTTCTTGGGGCAACATGCAATAAAAAATAAAAAGTGGGAGTAATAATTGGCAACATTTTCATAATAATATATTATATATATAATATTTCATAGGAATATAATTTATTTCCCTGTTCACTTGTGTCTCCCAAAATGCCTGATAAACATGATTTAAGTCCTGGTGTCCCCTACAGTGGACATGTATGAAATCAATGGCCTGTTTTGTAACCGAAAGTCATATATTGATTAGAAACCCAATGACATGCCATGTTGATTTAAGACAAACAATTTAAAAATTCGTCAGATTTAAATGATAATTACAAAATATCATCATATTTCCATAAGAGTGCTAAATTTGATCACCATGGGCCCAGTTTTTCAAAAGTAATCCAGTGAGTTTTCAGATCACGGATTGGATCAAATCTTGGAAATGGGTTTTTCAAAAGCAAAAAAGGGATTCTGAACTAAGATCGTAGCATGTAATCCGATCTTGATCAAACCTGCCCTTTGGGTTTTTCAAAAGTTTGAACTCGGTTTGGGATCTATTTGAAAAAAAAAAAAAAAAACAGGATTATCCTTCATATTTAAAGCACATATGAAGCATGTCACATCTAATGAGATATGGTAAACAAAACAAAAACAAACAACAACAACAAAAAATCTCAAAGCTATCAGCTGTCAAATAAATGTCACTAATTGCTCACAGCTCTATAGTTCCACAGTATATTAATGGCAATGATAACAACAAATATACTCAGTCATTCAGTAGCCTAGTTAAAAGTAATTTCTTACAATTGCAACTATAATTGTATGTCTAGTGTGTCCTTCATTAGGTAAGAACATTGGCGGCTGTTCTGGTTCTACATCAGGCTCAGGTCCATCAAAATTGTCATCAAGAGCATCATGACACCTGGGGCCTGTCTCAATAAGAAGGTTCAACCAACTCTGAGTTTAAACTTGAACTCTGAGTTGACTTACCCTGAGATGGGAAACTCTGAGTTTTGGGTTTCTGAACAGCTGAATTTAGTTGGTTCAATCAATTCTGAGTAGACTGACTCTGAGTATAAGTTACCTCTCTTTTAGAAACGGGCTTGACTTACCCTGCTTTCTCGGGTTTAACATACCTCCCATTCTGAAACAGAAAACCCAGAGTTTCCTTCATTTCAGGGTTAACATACTCAGAGTTTTCACTTAACCTCCTTTCTGAAATAGGCCCCTGGTGGCGATGTTATGCAAAACAATATAGGCAAGGATTATATTGCATGCCACTTTGGGTTGTCCTCACAAGTAGTTAAGACACGTAAACCGTCTCTTCAGGACTCCATTTAGCGTTCAGTGGCACATCTTGTTTTGCAATATGAGGAGTTGAAGCGTGTCGGCTCAGGTGTGTTTACAACTGGAAAAGGGGTCATTAGCCATGGTAGGAGTGGATACGAGCTGTCTACCAATACTATGCCATTTGGTTGGTGGGATTGAAGCTCTCTGTATAGTGCACTCTCTCTTAGAATACGTGCATCATGAACAAACCCTGGCCATTTCACAACACAGTTGGTTATTATGAGGTCGGCGTTGCCCACAAGTAGGATGTTGATGCTGTGCCTCCCCTTTCGATTGACATACTCCCACTCTTTTTCACAATGATCTTGGATATGCACATGAGTACAATCAATAGCACCAATAGTACCAGGCATGTTCCCCATTTTTAAAAACTTAGTCACTTAAAAAAGTGCTTAGTCTGAGCTGTCTGGGCATCCTTGGGAAAGGAAACAAATTGATTGATCAGACTGCCCAGTGCTACTGACATAGCCATCACCACATTACTCATGGTTGCTTTTCTCACTCCCATATTGTCACCAATTACTTAGTAGAAAGTCCCACATGCGTAAAAGTGCAGAGCAATTAAGCACTGTTCCTCCACGGATAAAGCATGACTCCTTTGGGTTTGGTGTTGGATTGTTGGCCTGACAAGTTCTGCAATGTTCTTAAAGTTATCTCTCCCAAAGCGAAAACGAGCATACAGTTCTTCTGATGTGTATTGCTTGAGTGGTTTGGCATGCTCAGCATGCACCCTTTGACAGTACCTTCTCCTACGATAACGATTAACAATACCCGCCATGTGTAGAAGAGAAATGGGTGCAAAGACATGATGTGTTTAAATGCTGTCACCGATTAACCAGCAATGAGCTTTTTCTTCTTCTTCCTTTTTTTTTTTGGCGATTTGCATCGATTTCGCGCATTACCGCCACCTACTGTGAACTTGATCCAAAGACTCTGACCACTACTCACATCCTTACCCACTATATTAAAACCTTATGACACAGCCAGTGCTGCATATTCAGCTCCTCTGGCTTAAAAAAACAAAGACAAACAAAACAAAAAAACCCTTTCAAATCCTATTAAACCTGTATCTACCAGCAATGAGCTGATTGGTGTAAGCCTAATTGAGCACAAGCCAAAGCAATCGTGCTCAAGGCTTTTAAGATCAGTGTTGGCCACACCAAAGAGTAGTAGGAGGTTTCAGCTCTGCAAAGGGTGGTGAAGTGACCAAAAAAGGAAAAAACAACATTTGGGAGGACATAACCAATCATGCCAATGCCATGGGGTCTGGTCAAAAGAGGACCATGAAACAAGTTATGTTGCAATGGAAGAATGGCCCTTAGGGCCAAGGCAACGAAAGACCTTACTGAAGCCAAGAACCCCCAAACCATATAAGAGGGGTGATTTCACTGATATGTTCCTTGATATCATAGGAGGATAAAAATCAGAAACTCTGCATGGCAATGAAGGCATAGGTGCAGATTGAGAGGCCACAATTACAGAGACTATGACTTCAGAAGAATGCGAGCGAACTTCTCCTGTAGAGGAAATGTTTGTCCTGGACTTGACTACAGTGATTGAGGAGGAAGATAGATCCCCAGTGGATGTAATGAAGACAGTCCAAGACATTCCTACAAGAAAACGCAAACGTTCCTTAGCTAAAAACCAGGATGGTGACAGCTATGAGTTGCTTCTGAAACGGGAAACCGAAAGTGCAGAAGTACAAATTGAACTGGGTAAAGAACAAATTTTGCCTACCCAACTGCAGCAGAAAAATGTGCAGATACATCTCCTAAAGGCAGAGATGGAAAGAGCTGGTATCTGTCCTGTAAATGATTTTTGACCATTGGACTTAACATTATAACAAAATGAGGAATGTAAAATGTTTCTGTTTATTTCAGTGTTTCTGTTTCTTAAAATTAAAACAAACAATGGCTATTTGTGGCCACTGGTATTTTGCATGCCTACCTGTTGTTCTTTGCTAAGCCAGTAGGCTACACTGTTGGTTCTTCCCTTTAATTCTCTGGTAAACAGGATATGGTAATCCTGAAATTTGGTATTTGGATCACAGTGATCCAATCCAATGTTCCTTTAAAAAAATCTGGCATAAAAGTAAGATGGATCAGGTGATCCTGGATAGCAAAACATGGGATTTCCAAATCCGGATCAATTTGATCCAGATTAAATTTTTTGAAAAACTGGGCCATGGGGCCAGTTGTTCAAAAAGTTGAATCTGGACCAGATTGTAGCCAATGTAGTATACAAACAGTGATCAAACAAACACTTTAAACTTAATATGTGACCCTGGACCACAAAACCATAAGGGTCAATGTTTTGAAATTGATATTTATACACCATCTGAAAGTTGAAATAAGCTTTCCACTGATGTATGGTTTGTTAGGACAGGACAATATTTGGCAGAGATACAACTAAAATCTGGAATCTGAGGGTGCAAAAAAATCTAAATATTGAGAAAATCTCTTTTAAAGTTGTCGAAATGAAGTCCTTAGCAATGTATATTACTACTAATAATAAATGTTTGATATATTTATGGTAAACTTACATCTTCAAACTTATATCTTCATGGAACATGATCTTTACTTAATATCCTAAAGATTTTTGGCATAAAAGAAAAATCCATAATTTTGACCCATACAATGTATTGTTGGCTATTGCCACAAATATACCTGTGCAACTTATGACTGCTTTTTTGGTCCAGGGTCACATATAATATGCTGTTTGGGAATTATTTTATACTGGATAAATCTATTTTTTACTTTACTGTAGGCTAATGTCTACTTCTAATTTATTACTTTAATAGTTAAACTAATACAAGAGCAAAATAAAAACAAGTGTGTGTATGATACAAATATTGTATTCTTTAACCCATTTTAAAGTTAAATTACATTTTTGTTCCTGAAATCCACCCTTCTGCTGGGATCAGTATAATCCAGTATAATTTTTTGGATCAAAGGTAATCCAATTTTAGTAAAAAGTTTTAAACAACACAAACTATACAACATATGACCAGATCAAAACCAAGACTGGATTTTGTGATCTCCTCTGATCTCAGAATACTTTTCTCTTTTGAACAACCCATTTTCAAGATTTGATCCAAATCCGATCATATTACTTTTGAAGAACCATAAATGAATGCGTCATTTTTAAAAGACTAAGAAGTTGTTGTCATTGTGGAACCATAAACAATTGGTATCTCTGAAAAGCCCTGAATGTATCGTGTCAAGAGAAATTCACAAAATTATAATAACTGTGTAAACGCACCTTGACCATCTAAAAATGTCTAATAACAAATAAATCCAAATACCTGACATTCAAGTTGTCCACAGATGAAAAAGAATCACAAATTTGCTTAACAACTTGCTGAGTGAGGTAAGCAGTAATGTGTTGGCTACACCGTTTTTCCCCCCCATTTTTTTATGCACATTCAACATAAAATTACACAAAATCTCAGAGGCAACCACCCAACATACATTAAATTAGTTTAATGCACAGCTAGCCATTGATTATCCCTTATTCAAAACCACACACAATTACCTATGAGGATTTTTTAGGGCATAGGCAGTAGCCACATATCCTCCAAGATCATGGCCCAGGAGAATCATATGTTCCAACCCTTCTGCCTTTCTCCAGTCCTCCAGGGATTTTACAAACTGCTCCTCTGCATCCATGGCATCCCTGCCAAAGGTTGGTCGACTGCTGCGTCCAAAACCCAGCATGTCCAGTGCGTACACAGGCCTTCCTTCCCCTGCAAGTGCAGATAGATTTTTCACCCAGAGACCCACTCCACCCCCAAAACCATGTAGTAGCACTAATGGGACCTGAAGGTGCTGAACCCCAGAGGCTGAGATGTCAGAGGAACTCTCTGTTTCATTAAAGCCCAGAGTCCAAATGTAGTTGCCATTAGAAATTGGAACATGTCCTTGAGTAAACTTCACTTTGATGGCTGAAAATACAATATGTTGAATAGTTTGTGTAGAGATCAAAAACCTTTTAGAAGTTACACACTTACACATATATACTTACGTTTCAATATTCTGTCTTCTGATTTTATAAGATGAGAGAATGAGGTGGGACACCAGGATGGCAGCCAACTGGAGATACAGAATGATCTAATGTACAGTGAACAAATGCCCATGACAAGAAGAAATAATGATGCCTAGAACTATTCCGTTATTAATTTATTTCCCTCGACTTTCTCATCATTCCTCTGGCACTTGACTCTCTGAACATCTTGATTTTCTGAGCATTTTCTGTCCAACAAGCAGAACTAGAATATGCCCATTTGTCTGCATTTTACAGTTTTACAAAATACAGCATTTTATGTTTAATCTTATGATTGTGTGGTTGTCTTCCAAGAAGGGATGTTTGTCTTCACAAGTAAGTGATGGGAGAATATCTCCATTTCAAGGTTTTTGACATAAGGACGATATTGTGAAGCAGTAATTTTCCATTGTTTTTGCTGTTGTATGATAACACTAGTTGGATATGTGCTGGCAGACAAGGTCTGAGCATTGAAACATCAAGACGAAGTCTGAGCAGTGAGACATTCAGATGAAGTCTGAGCATTGAAACATCCGGACAGAGTCTGAGCATTAAAACATAAGATTATTTAATAAACTCTGCTCTTTTTACTATCATTACTTCATCTCCTGCTTCTGTTATTCCCTGCTTTCTCAGTCAAACTCTCAGGCTGATATCTTCTGGCAGGGATTCATCATTTGGGTCGGATCTAATATATCTGATATATTAGATGGAGATCCATCCGATCTAACAATGTATAACATTTTCTGTTCTCATTGATGTTTTCTAAAATCATATTTTTTTAATATGAACAAAAATAAAAATATTGAGAAAATTTGTATTATGTAGGCTATAAGAAATAATATTTTGGAAGCACAAAAAAGCATCTGCTACTACTACTGTTCTACTTGCATGAACTAACATTTTTGTCTTGTTGTATCTATTTATTTCATACACACACACACACAACACAACACATATACAGAAGTTTACATGTACAGCTTACCTCCTTTCTGTAAACTCCTCTTGATTTGTTCTCATTGTTCCTCTTTCAGCTCTGACATATTATTTTTGTAAGAAAGTGGATTGCTACACAGGCAGTGCAAATAGGGAAGTGGTCAAAGAAGATCCCCAAGGGCAAAAGATGTACCTTTCACCCACTCTTGATTAAAGCGCATATAAATTTTCATTTATAGCCTATAGAGGTCACATATCTCTGTAGGACTACAAGGGTTATTTGCTATCATGTTGTATCTTTTGAACTTTTTATTTCTGTAAAATAAATAAAAAACATATTTTTACATTTTTAAATCATGGAGCTGGGGAACAATAGTCTGTTTGAGGAAGGGGAGAAGGGAAAAGAGAAGGAAAAATTAAATAAAAAGAAAAAAAGGAAAAGGAGAGGAAAAGAGAAGAAACAGATTTGTATGACTTTTGAAAGTCTAAGTTTATCATAAATTATCGCAAACATTTAAAAAAATATATTTCCACAATATACATTGCATAACTGGTACAATATAAATTAACATTGTACTAAATATATATGACTGTTTCTAGATATTTTATTTACAGTTCTGAATTTTTGCACTTTTAGTTTTTTAAAGTGTAATTTGGCCCCAATTTTTTCTAAAAACTATAGTAAAAATCAATTTTTTTTAAGTATCCTGACACGTCAACATTTTTTTCCAAGTGCCTAGAACTTTTGAGTGAGTGAGTATAGCAAAGCAAACCACAAAAACAAGGGAGAGAAGCATTTAATTATGACCAAACTTTATTTTCAATTAGACAGCCAATCATTCATTCATTCCTGGATTCATTCACTTTTTTATTCTTTTAATCATTCTTTTCAAGTGCAACAGAGAAGAAAACATACAGATCTATACACCATGGCTCTTGGGGTGGGTGAGGGGAGGAGGGACACTAGCCCAGTGTCATTTCGTGCCATTCTGAGGAAGTACAAGATCAGTCCTGAGACATACCGGATGAGCACTCTGACAGATGACTCACCACAAGAACTCTACACACTGCTTAAGGACTTGTTCTGGCCCTGTTAGGAAGAGGGAGAGCTAATAAAAACACCTTTTGGGCTCAAATGTTTTTTTTTCCATTATGTCACCTGATGGACAGATATAATAGATATATGGATAGATATAAAGGGACTGAAATGTGAAGATATAATGAAAAACCTTAATACAGAATCTCAGTCAAGTCAGGAGTTAGGGGTTGGCTAGTATTTTTATGTTGACTATTTTACAATGGAATGCCAGAAGCCTATGTGCCATTGGTCAATAATTTAAAGGATATATAAGCCAAATGAAAGACAATCCAGATGTAATATGTATTCAAGAATCATGGTTAAATCCTAGATTAGAATTTGTTTTAAAAAGGATACACTGTAAGAAATTTACTGTAAATTTACAGCAACTTATTGGCAATTGTGGTCATTATTACTGTAAAATTACAGTAGAAATAATTTATGAACACTGTAAAAAATGAACTATACAATTTACAGGAATTTACTGGCCAAAAAATTACCATAAAATCCTTTGAAGATATTGTTAATTGCTGAAAAATGTATTATAATACTGCAAAGCAATTTACATTGAATTGTTGTATGTGAAATAATCTGTATTTTTTTTTTAATTTAACAAACTTTTAACTTAAATAATATATATATGAGAGAGAGAGAGAATCAAACCATATTTTTATTTGTGGAAACTTTGCAACCTCTAAGTAAATAATACAATAAATATCATGTAGACACCATCCACATAATAGAAAAAAGACTATATAGCAGTAGATGAACACAGAGACTTCAATACTTGGTACACAATACACAATGACGGTAACATTCGATAGCTTGCTTTGAGTATGAATGTGTCATTTTGAGTAGAAAATGAACTTCAGATGTCACAAAATCGCAAGTTACTAAACCTAACAATAATATGTATAACTAACTTTTCAATCAAAGAAAATTAGTCACAAATCAGATGCATAATTTATTCATGCCACTATGCATGCTGCGGGGTCATGGGGGAGATTTGATTTTTGGTACCCAGCATGCAGTGCAGCATGAAGCTTTTCGTTGATTGTCACCATTGTTGAGATTCATACGCGGATTCTTGATGTATCTGTGTGTCTAAGTAATGCCGTAGATTAAAATGTTATGCACAATTAAAAAAATTAATAAAGTCTGTTATTCAATTACCAAAAATATTTGATGAAGGAATGTAAGGAAATGCGGGAGAAGTTGTTAAAGTGCATCCATATATTTCAGAAAAAAAGAGAGTAACAAATAGTTTTCTCCATATGATACATTAAATGATCTGTAATAATGTTTTCCATTAAAGGGGTGATGAATTGAGAAATCAACTTTCCCTTGAGCTTTTGATATATAAGAGGTCATGGTAATATAAGAATATCCTGTACGTTTCAGAGCTGAAAACTTTCTTGTTAGTGAAAGAAAAGCTTTTATAGACACCAGGCCCAGAAAACGATCTTGTGCTTCATCCTTACATCATCGCGCGATGAAACACCGCCTCTACAGAATAATAAGCACGTGCAATTCAGTAGCCCCGCCCAACGACTCATGGAGCTGGTCAGATTGCTAGCCAGCAGCAATAAACATGCCGAGGATATCATGATATTGCTATTCCTGGTTGTGGAAGAACACAGTCGCTGCATACGCTTCCTTCGGATCCTAATATTAGGAATATGTGGTTGAACTTTATTTTTAATGAAGTTCCAGCTCACGTGGGGAAGACGGTGTACGTGTGTTCGTTTCATTTCACCACGGATTCGTTTGAAAACAAGACACAGGTTGACACTGGATTTGCAGACATATTGAAATTAAAACACAATGCTGTTCCATCTATATTGGACCCGACAGGAATGGTGCAGCACACTTATGTGAGTAAAACATGTTTTTTTTATACGTGAGAGTATTGCATTGTTACAGATCATTTGATATGTGTACGGTTGTGTATTGATTATGTGTAGGCCTATGTGTCTATCCAGTCACACGAGAGACTTGTTGTAACGTTATGTGTGTGTGTGTGTGTGTGTGTCCGTGCGTGTCCGTGTGTGTGTGTGTGTGTGTGTGTCCGTGCAAGTGTGTGTGTGATTTAGTGTTAGTTTGATATTTTGCGAGCTCTCTGAGCATTTCCCCCAGACGATTCCTGGGACAGACGGTAGCTGAAGCTCATTAAATATTGAAGCTCAATATTTGCAAATCTTATCCAATCCTAGCCGTGGGCGTTTACTTCCAAGTCTTCAGTTCCGCACGCCCATCAAATCCGAGTGTTTCTCAGAGAGCCTCAAAACCAGGGCAGAAAATAGCCTATTACTGATTCATTATGATGTTTTTGAATGTAAGAACCACACAAACGTCATGAGTTGACCACAGACAACAGTATATATATATATATATATATATATATATATATATATATATATATATATATATATATATATATATATATATATATATATATATATATATATATATATATATATATATATATATAAAAAAGCCAATTCATGACCCCTTTAAATTTCTTTCCAGCTTTTAGGTAAAATGCCTTCTTCCCATACCCTGTTATAAAACTCTAGAATGATTTTAAGAGATTCATCACTTAACTTTTTTATCATTACATAACTAATTCCGTCCTGTCCTGGAGTTGAAGCATTAGTGCTTTTTAATGCTCTCTTTAATTCTGAATATGAAAAAGGCACATCTAGTAAACAATCCCCCCCCCCCCCCCCCCCATATCAAAATGGTTTTAGACATGGAAAGGGAACAATAGACTCAATTATTAATTTGGAATCAGATATTAGGACAGCTTTGATACATAAAAAAAACTCTAATAGCAGTTTATTTTGACGTAGAGAAAGCTTATGCTATGTTATGGAAGGATAGCCTGACAAGCCAGACCCACATCAAGATTTTGGGTCTGGAAACTCACCATTGACAGGGCTCAATCCGAGGGGCGGGATAAACGGTTGTCTTTCAAATTCCCTCTGCATGCAACTGGATAGCGGCATGACCTCCACAACCAACCAGAGCAAAGAAGAAGGTGAAGCCAAGATTACGTTAGTTGATATATAATATACAGTAGATAAGAATATAAATCGTTGTTTACTGATGATGGAGCTCTGTGACTTAGAGGTAGGAATGTAGATTTTATTGTTAATAAAATGCAGTTTTAAAACATGTTGAGAGGTGGTCGTACAAATGGGGTTTTAAATTTTCAGTGGAGAAAACCAAATATATTTTGTTTACAAATAAAAGGTCAAGTATTGATTTAAAGATGAAATTATATAATAAAGAGATAGAACAAGTTAAAGAGATACTATTTTTAGGTATGTGGTTTGATACAAAAGTTACATGGAATTTACACATAAATAAGATGGAGGATAAATGTAAGAAGATTTTAAATGTAATGAGGTGTATTTCAGGACGAGAATGGAGAGCTGATAGATTGGCATTAAAAACTATTTATTCGACAATGATAAGAGCAATATTAGATTATGGTTTTATGGCATTCGGATCAGCATCTAAGTCACAGTTAGGAAAATTAGAACAAATTCAATCACAAGCTTTGAGAATTTGTTGTGGAGCTTATCCTTCCTCTTCAGTTCCAGCGTTACAGGTGGAGATGGGGGAGATGCCAATTAACTTAAGAAGGAATTAACGGATACTACCATACTGGGCAAACCTAAAAGGACAGAAGGATAGTCATCCAACAAAAGGTATACTTAAAGCATGTTGGGAACATGGGAAAAGGAAAGTTAACAGTTTTGGTTGGATCATTAAGGAATTAGTGCAGGATATGAAATTAAATGAGAACAGTTTTATTCCAGCAGTAATATTACCAACAACACCGTTATGGATTTTACCAAATATAGACCTATTCTTATTGGAATCAAGACAAGATAAAGATCAGATGATGTTAGAAGCAGAGATTACAAAAGAATATATTGGTACTAAGTATGAACAATAAATACAGGTTTTCACAGATGAATCTATGGATCCTCAGAATGGACAGGTGGGGGTTGGTATGTAATTCCAAGGTTGAATGTGGCAAGAGGGGAAAGAATATCAGATCATGTCTCTGTTTACAGGAGAGTTACTAGCAATTATGGTAGCAATGAATAAAATAAATGAAATGTGACTAAATAAAACTTTAATATGCTCAGATTCAAGTTCAGCCTTGATGTGCCTGGAAGCTCAAAGGTCAGATACTAGACAATATATAGTTTTGGAGATCTTACAGATATTGTTCATGATGCAACAGACAAATAAGAACGTGCAGTTTTTTTGGGTTCCGACAAATACTGTAGTGTCTGGAAATGAAGCAGCAGAAAAATGATCAAAACACGCTAGGGCAAAGGAAATTATAGATATGCAAATTAGGTATAGCAAATTAGAAGTCAAATCAATAAAACAAAGGGAAATATATAAAAACTGGATATCTTATTGGGATAATGAGCAAAATGGCAGACATTTACATTTAATACAACCATTGGTAGGTAGAGGAAGGAATTCAAGTGGGAGAAGGAAGGAAGACTGTATTATTTCTAGACTGGGACATACAGGACTTAATTCAACAATGCATATAATAGGAAATCATACTACAGGATTGTGTGAACGTGGAATCAGAGTGGAACATGTACTTATTAATTGTATTAAATATTCAGTGGTAAGAAGTAAGATAATTGAAGAATTTCAGAAGAAAGGTGATCAACAATTAACATTAAAGAAGTTTTTAAACTCAGTAGAAGGGTGTAGTTTAATAATACAGTTTTTAAATAGAACAAATTTGATTTATAGAATATAAATAGGTTGTTAATTTTATTATTATTATCATTAACCCTCTCCTGGTGGAGTGTGCCCTCACCTCTAGGGGTCATGGATGACCCTGCGTCTGGTAAGCCAAGACAATGGTGTCCACTATCCAGTGAGACAACCTTTGCTTGGAGAGAGCTTTTCCCTTCAGCTTTCCACTATGACAGACAAAGAGCTGGTCTGAGGTCCTGAAACACTGCGTTCTGTCTACGTAAGCACAGAGGGTATGTACTGGACAGAGCAGTGCCAAGGCTGGGTCTGCCTCCTTTAAAAGCAGTGCTTGCAGGTTCACCACCTGGTCCCTGAATGGAGTGGTGGGAACCTTGGGCACATATCTCAGGATCACATGAGAGTCGGCCGGCCCGAATTCCAGGCATGCTTCGCGGTGCCATAGGGTGCACGTCTCTGAGAAAGGAGGTCCTTCCTCAGAGGAATCGACCAGGGAGGGGCTGTCGCAAGGTGCATGAGTTCTGGGAACCAGGTCCGGCCGGGCCAATATGGGGCGACCAAAAGGACCTGCTCCTTGTCCTCCCTGATCTTGCACAGTGTCTGTGCAAGAAGGCTCACTGGGGGGAATGCATATTTGCGGAGGCCCCGCGGCCAGCTGTGCACCAGTGCGTCCATGCCGAGGGTCCCCTCGGTCAAGGAATAAAACAGGCGGCAATGGGAAGAGTCATGGGAGGCAAACAGATCTACCTGTGCGTTGCCGAACTGTTCCCAAATCAGCGGAACCGTCTGGGGATGCAGTCTCCATTCTCCAGGAAGTGGCTGAAGCCGTGAGAGCTCATCGGCTGCACGGTTCAGGTCTCCCGGGACATGGATAGCACGAAGCGACTTCAGATGCTTCTCACTCCATAGGAGGAGGTGGCGGGCGAGTTGCGACATATGGCGGGAGCGTAGACCACCTTGACGGTTGATGTACGCTACTGTGGCCTTGTTGTCTCACCGGACTAGCACGTGTTGACCCTTGAGCAACGCTCGGAAGCGGTGCAGGACGAACCGTACCGCCAGCACCTCAAGGCAATTGACATGCAGGAGCCTCCCAGCCTGTCCATTGCACATGGCACCCCAGCCCGTGGCAGAGGCATCTATTGATACAAAAATACGCCTGGAAACTCGTTCTAAGGGAACACCGTCCCGTAGAAAACTGAGGTTCGACCACGGGGTGAAGGTCTGTAGGCAGGCCCGAGTCACTGGGACCCGGCGCGTGCCTGTGTGCCATGCCCAAATTGGGACTCGATCGCAAAGCCAGTGCTGAAGTGGTCTCATATGAAGCAGTCCGAGCGGCGTGACCGCGGCTGCCATATGCCCCAGGAGCCTCTGAAATAACTTCAGTGGAACCGCACTCTTGCTTTTGATTTGACAGAGGCAAGTCAGCAGTTACTGCGTGCGTGCTCACTAGGAAGCTGTGCGTACATGGCGACCGAGTCGATTTCCATACGGAGAAAAGAGATCCTCTGCACTGGGGAGAGTTTTCTCTTTTCCCAGTTGACCCGAAGGCCCAGAGTTGACCCAAAGGCTAGGTGCGGGAGCACCAGGTCTCTATGTTCGCACACCTGCTCTCGAGAGTGACTCAGGATCAGCCAGTTGTCGAGGTAGTTCAGGATGCGAACCCCCCGTGTTGCCTAAGTGGCACAAGGGCTGCCTCGACAATCTTCGTAAAGACATGAGGGGACAGAGCTAGCCCGAATGGGAGAACAGTGTACTGATATGCCCACCCCTCGAAAGCAAACCGCAGGAACGGTCTGTGTCGAGGAAGGATGGAGACATGGAAGTACGCATACTTCAGGTCAATACCCACCGGTATTCTTGGGTACAATGAAGTAGGGGCTGTAGAAGCCGCACTTCATTTCGGCTGGAGGGACAGTTTCGATCGCACCCTTCGCCAGCAAGGTAGCGACCTCCGCACGCATGACAGGGGCATTGGGGCCCACCATGGTATAGTGGACTCCCCGGAAGCGGGGAGGAGACTGGGCGAACTGAATCTCGTAGCTAAGCCTGATGGTCCTCGTGACCCAGCAGGACAGTCTGGGAAGCTCTAGCCAGGCTTCCAAGAAGTGTACCAGCATGGTGACCGGCCCAGACATGGGAGGCGTAGCATCCCGGTGTGGGGGCATGGTCATCTGCTGCGTCCTGACAGAGGAGACCAGGGAAGGACGTGCATTCCACTGGGGTCTGCTCTGAGAGGAGGCTGAGAGTGGCGTGGCCTGGGGGTGGCCACACTGCCATCCGGGCTCTCTGGGTGCTCAGGGATGGGGGAATGAGTTCTTTCTTTAGCCACATTAGGGTGCTGCTGACCCGGGGGCCAGCAGCTGAATAAAACATTCTCCCCTGGCCCTCCACTGGGGGAAGGAGTGGCCCTGCTGCCATCTCCTGGAAAGAACTGTCGATCCCTGAGCTGTCCGCATCAGGAGCGCCGCTTAGCCTGGTGTTTAGCGGGCTGCGGGGCTGGAGCGGACTGGTGCGCCTTCCTGCGGCGTCCTGCGCAGCCCAGGTGAAGGCTGCTGCCGGGCGGGAGGGGCGGGAGCCATGGAAAGGCGCCCTCGGTGGCGAGCAGGTTGAGGCGTCTGAACCGGAGGCGGGGTGGAGGCAGCAGCTGGCCGCCGGGGCAGAATATGTTTAATCGCCTCAGTCTGCTTCTGGGCAGTCGAGAACTGTTGCACCACCGAAGAGCCCAGTCTGGGATATGGGGGTGTCCAGGAAACATGTCCGCTCGGCGTCCCGCATATCAGCCAGGCTGAGCCACAGATGTCTCTCCTGGAGGTTGTGGACACCACCTGGCCCAAGGAGCGTGCGGTCACCTTTGTCGCCCGGAGAGCGAGGTCGGTGGCGGCACGCATCTCATCTCTGAGCCCTGGGTCAGCTTGCATGTCGTGCATGTCCTTGAGCATCCTGGCCTGGTAGACCTGAAGGATGGCCATGGCATGCAAAGAGGTGGAGGCCTGCCCCGCAGCTCTTTAGGTCTTTGACACCAAGGTTGATGTGAATCTACAGGTTTTGGAGGGGTGCTTTGGGTTGCCACGCCATGTTGAAGTGCTCTGCGGACACAGTTGCATCGCAACAGAGCGTTCAACCGGGAGAACCCCAGTGTACCTTTTAACCTTGGCCCCATCGAGGGCAGGGAAGGCAGAGGAGGCCACCGAACGGTCGCGGAAAGACAACGGGGACTTCCAGGATCGCGTGACCTCCTCATGCAACTCAGTGAAGAAAAGAATAGGGGCGGGGCCTGACGGGTGTCAGGGCGCGGCGCTCCCAAAAACCAATCGTCCAGCCGAGAGCGCTCAGGACAGGGCGGAGGGTTCTACTCTATCCCAAGACTCGCGGCTGCCCAAGACAGCATGGCTTTCAGCTCTGGGTCCGACTCGGACAATGCTGGCACACCGGAAGGCAGCAGCACAGCTGAATCATCCTGAAAAGGACGTGCCACGTGCAAGCTCTTTTGTGAGAGGAAACTCGACAGCAGTGCTGAAGCGCCCAGGGAAACACACACCAGCTGAATGCAGACCACTGCACAGATCAGCAGGCAGGCGGTGTGCGATCGCTGGAACGCGCTGTTACACCAACACCGACTGGAGAGTTGATCGTCTCAAAGAAGCTGACGAACTCAGTATCAGGCTTGAGGAGTGAATAGATACTCTTGGCTCCGAAGCAGAAACATAATGCGACATTGCCAGCGTAGTTCCTTATATACCCACGATGTGGGGCGGAGTTACACTATGCAAATTCCGCAGCTAAGATCTCGAAGATGATAGGCGAAGCCTTATAAGCGAAACCCCCATTCGTCAGTCACTGACATTACTCGGAGTGACTGAACAAAAGGAAACTGCTCTTCAGAATCCTATGGGTGACGTCACGGACACTACGTCCATATTTTTTTTACAGTCTATGGTGCGCACACACCAACCAAAGCAGGAAAGAGGACGCCTATCGTTAATGAGAAGTCATGATTGACGTGATTGTAACGTGCACACTGCGCACTGCTGATATTTTCCATTCTACTTTCCATATAGACCAGGTAGAACAATTCTCCCAAACACTATAGATAAATTCACAAATAACCTACCAGATTTATCTCAGCTGCTCAGTGTACCCAAACACACAAATGAACTAGAGGAAATGACTAGCAGTATGAGCACCATTTTCTCTAGTACATTAGACACGGTTGCACTGATTAGATTAAAAAAGGTTAGAGACAAAAGTACTGCACCGTGGTATAACAATATTACTCACGATATCAAGAGAGAAACTCGTAATCTAGAGCGCAAATGGAAACAAACACATTTAGAGGTCTTTAGAATCGCGTGGAAAGAAAGCACTTCCCGTTATAAAAAGGCTCTAAAAGCAGCCAGGGCTAAGCATTACCATAAACTGATAGAAAATAAACTTTTTATTTAGTACAGTGGCCAGGTTAACAAATAAACGCACATCACCTGAACAAAATATTCCAGTACAGTTTAGTAGTAATGACTTTATGAATTTCTTCACTAAAAAAATCGAAAACATCAGAAATACAATTATAAAATTACAAACTTTGACTGCGTTTTATGATTCAGCCTCAATTATCACCCCTGAAGAACAACTGCAGTGCTTTACAACTATAGGACAGGAATAGCTAAATAAACTTATCATTGCTTCTAAAACGATACTCGGTTACTTAACGTAACCTCGGTTCTCTCTAGAAGAGGGAACGAGTATTGCGTAAGTTCCTTACGCTACGGGAAAGTATTCTTTCTTCGAGATTTCTGAAAAACCCAAAATTATCCTTAATTTTGTAACATTGTCAACGCAGTGCGGCAGCCTGGCAGACCATAGCAGGCTATTCCAGCGTGCTATTGGCTGCTCTGCTGGCACCTGCAGCAGCCTATCGGTGAGCCCGCGTGACGTGGCGACCAATGAGGGCGCTTCGCGCCCACCTGGCTTCATTTGCCTACAGGTGGGGCGTGGCCACGTGTATATAAGCAGGGCTCACGGGCTGCATATTCGGTTTTCGTAGTTCTGAAGCGTAAAAGCCCGCGGGGCGCACGGCAAGGAACGCAATACTCGTTCCCTCTTCTAGAGAGAACCGAGGTTACGTTAAGTAACCGAGTATCGTTCTCTTACGAGAGGTTCTCTCGTATTGCGTAAGTTCCTTACGCTACGGGAACATATTGTCAACGCCGTGCGCGCCTCGCATACAGCATATGTATCCCAGGGAACCGGGGACCATAACACTGCTCGGGCAGGGTGGCCGGTAAGGAAAACGGGCCACCACATATACAGACACTTCATTCGAACTGACGGGTGGTTTACGACGGGTGGTTACAACACCCTGTCCCATGAATGAGGGAACGGCACCTGCCGGTCTCCTTCAAATTCACCACACCTTGTCTCATGAATGAGGGAGCGGCAACGCCGGTCGCCTTCAAATTCACAATATCTTGTTATATGAGTGAGGTAACGGCACCGCCGGTCACCTTCAAACTCACAACAGCTCGTCTCGTAAATGAGGGAACGGCACCGCCGGTCTCCTTCAAATTCACATGAGCCTAGTACCGAACTTACTACCAGTATGTGAGCTATGTCTGCGCAGAATCACTGGGCAGAACCAACGGCCCTATTGAACTGATAACACTTTCGCCTGTAAGGCAGGAACTTCCAGATTGTAAAATCTCACGAACGTAGACGGGGAGGCCCAGCCTGCCGCCATACAGATATCGTGGATGGAAATCCCTCTGGCCCAAGCCCACGAAGAGGCCATGCCTCTGGTGGAGTGTGCTCTGACACCTAGTGGGCACTGCAGGTGTTTGGAAGCGTATGCAGTTGCAATCGCGTCCACTATCCACCTGGACAGGGTCTGTTTCGAGGAGGCGAGACCTTTAGTGCGCCCACCAAACGAAACAAATAGCTGCTCAGAACGCCTGAAGGCGGCGGAGCGTGTGACATAAACCCTCAATGCCCTGACAGGGCAGAGGAAATTGCCACCGTCCCCCTCATCGGATGCTGGCAGAGCCGAGAGGGAGATAATCTGCGCCCTGAAGGGAGTGCCGATCGCTTTGGGGACATAACCATGCCTCGGTCTGAGAATGACCTTAGAGTCATTAGGACCGAACTCCATACACGTCGGGCTCACTGAGAGCACGTGTAGATCCCCCACGCGTTTCACTGAAGCCAGAGCTATCAGAAACGCGGTTTTTAGCGAAAGGAACCTTGGTTCCACAGTCTCGAGCGGTTCAAAGGGATGAGCCTTCAGGGCCTCTAGGACCAAGGCCAGATCCCATATAGGAACCGACTGGGGCCGCGGGGGATTCATCCGTCTGGCTCCTCTGAGGAAACGGACGATGAGCTCGTTCCTTCCTAGCGTGCTACCTAGCGTCGTCTGAGCGAACGCTGCTATAGCCGCCACATACACTTTGAGCGTGGAAGGGGACCTGCCCAATTCCAAAAGCTCTTGGAGGAAGGAGAGCACCCGCTGGACTCCACATTGCTGTGGGTCCAATCCCTTGGAAACACACCACTCAGTGAACACCGACCACTTAGAACTATATAACCGCCTCGTCGAGGGGGCTCTAGAGTGTGAAATCGTGTTCATAACCCCTTCGGGCAGGTCAACGGGTATCCGTTGGTCACCCATACATGCAGAGACCATCGCTCTGGATGGGGATGCCAAACTGACCCTCCTGCTTGAGAGAGAAGGTCTGCTCTCAGCGGAACTGGCCAGGGGGGTGAGTGCGACAGCTTCACCAGCTCTGGGTACCAAATCTGGTTCTCCCAGCGCGGTGCTATAAGGAGCACCGGACGGCGCGTTTCCCTGATTTTCGCTATGACCTGAGGCAATAGTGAGATCGGCGGGAAAGCATACAGCGGGAGGCTGGGCCAAGTTTGGGACAGCGCATCCTCGCTTTTGGATAGAAACCTTCGGGCAGCGGGCGTTCTCTTTTGTTGCAAAGAGGTCGAGCTCCGCTCTGCCGAACAGGCGCCATACCAGCTGGACTGTCTGGGGGTGCAGGGACCATTCTCCTGGGAGAATGAGGCCCCTGGACAGCTTGTCCGGACCCACATTGAGGTGGCCCGGCACGTGCGCAGCTCTCAACGAGCGCAGCGAGCTGTGTGCCCACACGAGCAGGCGTTCTGTCAGTTTGCCCAGACCTCTGGACCTGACACCGCCCTGCCGGTTCACGTAGGACACCACTGTGGTGTTGTCCGACCGGACTAACACATGGTGTCCTCGTATAAGCGGGAGAAACTGCTTGAGCGCGTTCTCTACCGCTATCATCTCCAAACAGTTTATGTGTAGGAGTTTTTCCTCGCTCGACCAAAGGCCCGAGGCTGATCTGCCCTCGAAAACGGCGCCCCAACCCGTGGTGGAGGCGTCCGTCGAGATGACCTTGCGGTGTGAGATGGCTCCCATCGTCACTCCCCTCTGGTACCAGTCGGCTACTAACCAGGGCTCTAGGGCTGACACGCAGCCCTGAGTCACTCTGATCCTGAAGCCACCGGACGCCCAGGCCCTGTGAGGCACTCGGGCGTTTAACCAGCATTGCAGCGGGCGCATGCGCATTAAGCCCAGCTGGAGCGCAGCTGCAGCTGAGGCCATACGTCCCAGCATCCTCTGAAACAGCTTGAGAGGTGCGATTTTGCCCGGCCGAAAGTACGCAGCCATGCGCCGAACTTGGCGCGCGCGATGGGGTGACAGGCGGGCTGACATTGCCACAGTGTCCAGATTCAAACCCAGAAATGAGGTTGATTGCGTGGGCACTAATGAGCTCTTGGTCCAATTGACCGTGAGCCCTAGGCTGTCCAGATGGCTGAGCAGCATTGCCCTGTGGGCGAGGAGCTCGGCCTCCGACTGCGCCAGGATGAGCCAATCGTCCAGATAGTTCAATACTCGCATCCCTCGATTTCTCAGAGGAGCGAGGGCCGCGTCCATGCACTTCGTAAATGTACGGGGTGCTAGTGACAGGCCGAACGGAAGGACGGTGTATTGATAAGCCTGGCCGTCGAAGGCGAATCGTAAGAATGGCCTGTGACGCGGCGTTATCTTGATTTGAAAATATGCATCTTTCAAATCTAGGGAGATTAGCCAGTCTCTCGGGCGAATATGCGCGAGGATCTGCTTGGTCGTGAGCATCTTGAACGATCTTTTCATAAGAGCTTTGTTCAGACGCCTCAGATCCATAATCGGTCTGAGCGACCCATCCCTTTTTGGCACGAGAAAATACCGGCTGTAAAAACCTGACTCGCTCATAGAGTGGGGAACCGGTTCTATAGCCCCTTTGCACAGCAGCGTGGCTATTTCTGCTCGAAGTAGATGTGCTACTTCCTCGCTCACTCTCGTCTCTGTACGCGCACAGAAGCGCGGAGGGCGGCGAGCAAACTGCAGAGTGTACCCGTGCTTCACTGTTTTCAGCACCCATTCTGATACACCCGGAATGGCTTCCCACGCTCTCGCGTGCGCCACACGGGATAGAACGGCCTCCGGGCTCGAAACGCCGCGCTTCGCGGGTTTGACGGCCTGTATAGGAGGGGCGGGCGCAGTGCGCGCGCTCTCTGTGCTGTGGGCCAGCCGATCGCTCGCGATGGCTGGCCGCCCTACACACTGCATCTCTGCCGCTTCGAGCGGGGAGTGGCTTGTGTGCGGCCCTACACTCATCGCTCCGGCCACCCTGGGCGGAAAACAAATGGTGTGTGGCGCGGCGCGTGGCGCCTGAGGCATAATGTTCGCGAAAATGTGTGAGCGCGTTTGAGCGGGCACAACTCTTACGCGTGGAACATGACGGTTAAGAGTGGCTGTGTAGGCCGGGGGCCCCGAGGTGGAGGCGGCTTACCACGGCTGGAAGAGCGCGATCTGGGGCGGCCGCTCGGTCTTCTCTGAGACGAAGGGGGCCGCGCTGGGCGCTGCGCAGAGCTCGTTGCTGGCTGGTCACGAGGACGGCGAGCAGCGGAGCTATTGCTAGCGCCGGGGCGTCGAGGCAGGAAAAGGTTCATGGCCTGCGTCGTTTTCTGCACTTCGGAGAAACGGTCGACGATCCCCTTGACCGCTGGTCCGAAAAGCCCAGACGGAGAGAGCGGGGCGTTTAGGAAGGCCGCACGCTCTGTTTCTCGCATGTCCGCGAGCGTGAGCCAGAGGTGGCGCTCAGCTACCGTGAGGGAGGCCATAGAGCGTCCGAGGGCCTGTGCTGCGGTCTTGGTGGCGCGAAGGGAGAGATCCGTCGCGCTTCGCAAATCCGTGATTAACTCAGCGTCACAGCATTTCTCGTCCAGGTCGCGGAGGAGATTAGCTTGGAGGATTTGCAGCACGGCCATAGAGTGCAGAGCGGACGCAGCTTGACCGGAGGTAGCGAAAGCGCGGCCGATCAGCGATGACGTCACTCTGCAGGCCTTAGACGGGAGGGCAGCCTTTGAGCGCCAACCAGAAGGCGGGCAAAGGTGCGCTGCGACCGCCTCTTCCACCGGAGGGATAGCGTTGGAGCCTTTCTCAGCCGCGCCGTCAACTTGTGAGAACGTCGAAGAAGCCTGAGACGAGACCCTCGCGGAGAATGGCGCGTTCCAGGACTTTGCGAGCTCCTCGTGAAGCTCTGGCAGAAAGGGTGCAGTCCTGGAGGTGGGCGCACGGCGGCGACTGTTTAGGAAGCATCCGTCAAGTCGGTTCGGCGCTGCCACCTTGGGCGGGGCCCATTCGAGGCCTAGCTGCTCGACAGCCCGGGTGAGAAGGCGCAAAAGTTCGGCGTCCTCACCCGCTCGAGAGCGTCCGGAGCCCCGGACTGAAGAGGTCGCGGAAGACCAGTCCTCGCTGTCGGAAGCCATGATGGAGCAGCTGTCGGCGCGTTCCGCGGCCGCATCCGCCTCATCCCCGGAGGCGGCAACAGAAATGGCGGCCTGGGGTGGGGGCGGGGAAGGCGAGAGTGAAGCGGGCGGGAAAGGTTCCGGCGAGCTTCTCTCGGCGAACTCCGGAGTCCGCTGCGAGCGGCGCTTCTTTCTGCGCGGCGTGGCAGGGACTGGAGGGATATCATCTTCGAACAGGACGAGTCGAGCCCGCAGGGTCGACATCGTCAGTTCTTCGCACTCTTGGCATCCGCCAGCGAGGAGTGCGGCGGCGGCGTGATCACGGCCCAGGCAGAGAGCGCAGATCACATGGCGGTCCCCGGAGCTGAGCTGCGCGTGACACGAGCCGCAGGTGGAACGAGACATTTGTATCAACGCTCGGCTCTTTTTGTGAAAAGTGTGACGCAGCGGCGACAACACTTTGAGCGTAAAAGGATATGGGGCTGCCGGATAGCAGAGCAGGCACGGAAGGCTGAAGGTGGCGCGATGCTGCCGGCTTCCTCAGGCGCTGTCCTCTGCTTGCTTGTCTGCGCGTTCACGGCGGCGGGTTCCAGATCCAGCGATGCGAAGGGCTTCGCTGAAGAAAAGAAAATCGAATATGCAGCCCGTGAGCCCTGCTTATATACACGTGGCCACGCCCCACCTGTAGGCAAATGAAGCCAGGTGGGCGCGAAGCGCCCTCATTGGTCGCCACGTCACGCGGGCTCACCGATAGGCTGCTGCAGTTGCCAGCAGAGCAGCCAATAGCACGCTGGAATAGCCTGCTATGGTCTGCCAGGCTGCCGCACTGCGTTGACAATGTTACAAAATTAAGGATAATTTTGGGTTTTTCAGAAATCTCGAAGAAAGAATACTTTCCCGTAGCGTAAGGAACTTACGCAATACGAGAGAACCTCTCGTAAGAGAACATGTTTATTAGATCCAATACCCACTAAACTACTGAAAGAGCTGTTACCTGTAGCAGAAGAGCCTCTTCTCAATATTATTAATTCATCTTTAACTCTAGGTCATGTCCCAAGACCATTCAAGATGGCAGTTATTAAACCTCTCGTTAAGAAACCACAACTAGATCCAAATGAATTAGCAAATTACAGACCTATTTCAAATCTTCCATTTCTGTCTAAAATACTAGAAAAAATTGTGTCTGCTCAATTATGATCTTACTTACAAGAAAACGATATCTATGAAAAATTTCAGTCTGGATTCAGACCCCATCATAGCACAGAAACTGCGCTCGTTAAAATCACAAATGACTAACTAGGGGTGTGCATTGGCACTGCCCTCACAATTCGATTCGATTACGATTCACCAGGTAACGATTCGATTCAATTCGATTCTACGATGCATTGCGATGCATCAAAATTCTACTGCACACAACAAGGCAAATTTTTAATCAGTCATGAGGCAATACAAGCAGTCAGATATTGAACAACAGATTGTATTGGCTGCTATGTGTGTATTATCACTCTCCTGTATCTTTGACATAAATGTCATTAAATAAAATAAAATTGAATGGTACAGTAAAAAGCTTTGAGACAGGGCACTTCATGAACTCCTGTGCAAATATTAATCCGTAATTACAGTCACACTATTGTAACAACAACCACCACCCAGGCACCCAGCAATAAAAATATTCAGTGCAACACACACAGTAACGTTGACACTAGGGACTCGTCAATTCTCGTGCTTGATTTTAGTGTGGCAGGCGCGTTAGCAGGGCGTAAGCAGCGCATATTTTTTTCGGCGCCCATGTTAACAGATTAGAGCATTCACATCGCACGCAGAGGCGGCGCGGCAGCGCATCGCAGGAGGAGAAGCAGCAGTAGTGCCGCGATCGTTTCGGCGCCGAGTCTATTTTGCCGCGCTGCTCACGCTGATTTAAAGCCACAGTGGATTGTTCTTGATCAAAACTGACCAGATTAACATGGAAAATAACAAATTCCACCATGAAATCATGTAGTGAAGTGCCCCGTGTGTTTCACAATCACCATATGACATCCAGAGCTGTTAAAAAAATTAAAAACACAACACTGCCAGAAGTTTTTGCCCAAACTTCAAAAGCCTGTTTAAATTATTAAAACTAGAAGCATATATTCACTTTAATGTTAACTTACATTTATCATGTGAACTACTTATATACAACAAGTTATATGCATATGTGTTTGGGACAGAGGGGAACACGGTCGCATTTGCAGCATGCTGCCCATCATAAATCAAAGCACGAGACAGACGGGGCTCGGAGGAGAAGACCGTAAATGTGACATAATGTACAATATTTGTCTGCATTTGCAATATCCGCGCGAGACAAACGCTGCCAGTGTGAATCCACAATGGGGGCGCGGGCTCCGGCTCTCCATACCCACCGCTCCGCGTGCGGTGTGAAGCCGGCGTCAGAATCCGAAATGTGCCCAGATGTCCGCTTTCCAATCTTTGGGTGCGTTTTTAATACCCGTCTATCGCGGTCACCTCCCTCCGCCTCAGCCATCTTGATTGTTATTGTTATGACCCTGGAAATAATTGAAACTTCACAACTTTATTGTCCAACTCAAGTCCAGAAAATAAACGGTGACATAATCGATTACGGCACTTTGCCGCATCGATGCTGAATCGTGCATGCCCCGCATTGCGATGCATCGCTGAATCGATTATTGTTGACACCACTATGACTAACTCTTAGCTGCTGACCAAGGCTGTATTCGACACCATAGATCATAAAATACTGTTAGAACGTCTACAAAATTACACTGCTATTCAGGGACAGGCATTAAAGTGGTTTAGAGCGTATCTATCAGAGCGTTACCAATTTGTCTATTTAAACAGGGAACAATCTAAGATAACGTTGGTAAATTATGGAGTGCCGCAAGGATCTGTGTTAGGCCCTCTGCTATTCTCAATATATATGCTGCCATTTGTTAATATTATAAGAAAACATGGAATTAGTTTCCACTGTTATGCCGATGTTACTCAGTTATATATTTCAGCACGACCAGATGAAATCTCTAAATGATCCAAGCTTACAGAGTGTGTTAAAGATATAAAATATTGGATGACCTGTAATTTTCTCCTACTAAATTCAGATAAGACTGGTAGACTGGTAGACTGGTATTACTTATTGGACCAAAAACTGCTACACAGAATCTCTTAGATTTTAACTTGCATTTAGAAGGATGTACTGTTACTTCATCTGCAACAGTAAAAGACCTGGGTGTTATATTAGACAGCAACTTGTCTTTTGAAAATCATATTTCAAATACTACAAAAACAGCCTTCTTCCACCTCAGAAACATCGCTAAGCTACGAAACATGCTATCTGTTTCTGATGCGGAAAAGTTAGTTCATGCATTCATGACCTCTAGACTAGATTACTGTAATGTATTACTAGCTGGCTGTCCTGCGTCATCAATAAACAAGCTACAATTAGTCCAAAATGCAGCTGCTTTTACTAGGTCAAGAAAATATGATCACATAACACCAATTCTAGCATCTCTACACTGGTTACCTGTTAAGTTTCGTATCAATTATAAAGTATTGCTACTGAACTATAAGGCCCTAAATGGTTTATCTCCTGTGTGTTTAACTGATCCTCTATCGTCTTATAACCCATCACGATCTTTAAGATCACTAAACTCTGGGCTTCTGGTAATACAGGATATCTAAGTCCACTAAAGGAGGAAGAACGTTTTCATATTTGGCACCTAAACTATGGAATAGCCTTAATAATGTTTGGGGCTCAGACTCACTCCTCCAGTTTAAATCTAGATTAAAGACGCATCTCTTTAGCCAGGCATTCACATGATGCATCTCATAACCTTGTACTCCAGTTATATCAGTGCACATGATTGTCTTTGCTTAATGCTTTGAACAGCAGCAACTAGGGTTGCCACCCGTCCCGTAAAATACGGAATCGTCACGTATTTACAAGCAAAATGACGCGTTCCGTATCAAACCAATACGGGACGCGATTTGTCCCGTATTTTACACAGGTCCACACATAGTTCAATAAACACATACGGATTTTGCAGTGTGGAGAATACTGATAGCAAATATAAACAAATCAATTTCACAATAAGTAGTACAGGAGCTCATTTGTGCGTGATTGCGGGTTTTGTTGCCATAGCGGCGGAGTCTCGAGAACATGCGCTGTGCCGTGTGCAGTGTGCCTGAAAACTTGCGCGGTTTTTTAAAAAACATGTCGAGCTCGTGTCGCGTCCACCGTTTGAACCAGTGGCGATTTCTTTAAAGGTCCCATGGCATGGCATTTTTCTATTATTTTATAATGTTTCCTGAGCTGTACTTATATTGTTAGTATGACTTTTACATCATAAAATGTCATAATTTAGAAATAAAAGGCATTTTTTCTATACTGCTGTTTGCCCTGTGGCTGAATGCCCTGCTTCAAGAGGCGTGTCTGCTGTGAGACTTCAGTAAAAACACCCACTGTTGTGATTGGCTGACATCTTTGCATTTTATATGAGCGGAGGGGGCGTGGTTTATCGAGGCACGAGCAGGCACGAGTCTGCCAGGGAGACGGATGGACCTGAGTTCACTTCACATCAGTTCTCAGCATGTCTGAACTGTTTTAGTTACAGCATATACTTTAGGTTATTAGTCTATTTCTAGTCGGAGGGACTGTCACTCATGTCAGAAAGTTAGTAACTTTAGTAAATTATGGATCAGCGCTGACTGGAGACGCGAACCGTTTAGAACGATTCAGTCCGATTTGGTGAACTGATTCGGTTCACTAAAAAGAACTGGTTCAAAAGAAAGATCGTTCGCGAACCGGACATCACTAATGTATCAGAGACTGAGCTCAGCGATTGCTAACAAAGTTATTTATAGTAACTACTGAGTTATGAGAGCGCTGTCAGTCAGCGCGAGTTTATTGTGTTTGTATCTGAGAGTTCTGAATAAACAGTCACACCGAGTCCGTCTCTTCATCATTATTCTACCAACTTTGTAACACATGCAAAGTACCATTACAGCTGTCGAGATGAACGAGTTAAAAGTAAGTGTTGATAATAGCATTATTTTTAAAATAAAATAAAAGCGTCAGTGACGCGCGTTGAGTACACAGCGCAAACAAAGACACAACAGCAGTAATCGGATGTAATCCAGTTTATTGTGGGGCTAGGCTGGCTAGCCCGGAAACGCTCACGCTTACCCCGCTTCTGCTTAATCTCGCGCCGCGTTTGGTGCCTCCGCTGTGGGCCAGATGCAGTACTGTGGGTCGGGGATGTTGAAGGCCGAGCTTCGGCGTGTGTGAGGTTTATCTCTGCTGATGTTGAGCAGAAACTCATGACTGTATGCACATTTTAGAACCGATAGACGCGACGAGGACGTACAAAAACACTGACTCACAAGATATAAAACACGAAAACACCGTTCTGTCTGGAGAGAGAGAAGCCGCATTGTGTGCACGAATAATAAATAATTAGCTACACATCAGAAATCACAGATCACAGATCAGAAGGAACTGAAGAAAGACTTCTGTTTTCATTTGTACATCCAAACACTGAGAAACTGCCAGCGTTCACTCGTTCACAAGCAATGATGCATTGATCTCTCGACGAGCGTTTGCTTGGGCGTGCCAGATTCTCTGGGCGGAGGAAAGGGAGGAAACCGTGCCTGCTTGGACGTCAAACCAGGAGACTTCAGGATTGGCTAGTCTGGCCTGTCATTTTCTCAAAGGCAGAGAAAGACAGCCACAACTCGGTTTTACACCGATCAACATTTCTATCCACTTGGGGACAATATTCAGGCTAGGGGAACTCATATTAATGTTGAAAAACCTCATAAAATGAAAATTTCATGCCATGGGACCTTTAAGACTGCAAGGGAAGCTCGGCTTCCCTTATAATGTCACAAAATTAATGGTCAAATATGTACTATTGTATTAACATTTTATTGACTAAAAATGCGTTCATCTCAAAGACGAGTTCGTTCAGAATCAGTTACATATAGCAGGTCGGCTGACTCGATTTCCTTCTCATACATTCCCGCAGCGTCACAGTGCATTTCCCTATTGAAGCCCAGCGTCCATTGACTTCAATGGGGCTGCTTTGAACGGTTTTTTTCAGCGCTTCGAAACTAGACGGTCATTGGATAAACGCTGCGATTATGTCCCGCCCACGGACGCTCAGCGTCTCTGGGGGTGAATGGGGAGTGGGCTGGCCCGGACTCCGAGCTTCTGCGTGATGATTGGAGGGTCTGTCGAAAGACTGCATCTCCTTTTGACTGACAGCGATTCTGTACTATAAGGAATCACTGAAGCTATTCGCGCTCAGTCCCATCGCGGATTTCTCAAGTTCAGTCGAAATAAAAACTGCTGCAACCTATTTCTTTGATATTTGCTTGGCGAAATTGCTTGATTTTCATCATACATTTCACACAATTATACACCACATTCCTTGTTTCAGTTTTACATATTAATATTTTATATATTTTTTTTAACAGTTTAATATTTTTTTTTTAGATCATTCATTCATTCATTCATTCATTCATTCATTCATTCATTCATTCATTCATATAACGTTAGTAGGCTAGGCTAGCGTCGTGGGTGAAACTGCGCAGATCAGGACTTGCAGGGTAACAGGGGAAAGCTGTGTGATTACTTGGTGTTCCTCAAAGACATGGAGTTGGACAGTGCAATGCCTCAGCTTTACAAACTGTTCTCATTAGTGGCAACAATTGGAGCTACATCTGCAGGTGTAGAAAGGAGCTTCTCCTGTTTAAAGCGACTCAAGTCCTACACCCGAAACACAATGGGCCAAGGCCGTTTAAGCAGCCTAGCTCTGCTGGCCATTGAGAGGACACTGGTCAAGTCACTTGAAAAGACTCCTAGTTGGTACGACAGGGTCACAGACCATTTTCTTGAAAAGGAACGTAGGGCAGAATTTACTTTTAAATAAATAGACAATTTTATGATGTAGGCCGAAAATGAGCTTCCCCTCTCTGACAGACCAGTAGCCGCCACTGGTTTGAACGCAAGAGGATCACCAGATATAGAACTGAATTAATATCAAAAAGGTATCAATGGGTGTGTCCAGTAACTCATGATGAACCTCAGGCCAACTGCACACTTTATGAGAAGCATTTCAGTGTCTCAGACTGACTGACTTTGGTGACAGACCGGTCTATGTGACACACACATCCGTGCTTCTAAAGGTAGGCCTATAGTTTTTTTTAATGGATAACATATTACTATAATATTCCAATACATTATCAGAGCTTGGCAGACAGAATTATTATTTTTTAGACAGGTTAATTAATAGATTATAGCCTAATAAATGTTATTATTAATTTATAATTTAGCTAGGCTATATCATACATAATAAATAATCCTGTCTTATAAAGTTTATGACATTTAAAAAATATTTAGATAAAAATGGGACAAATAATTACACGATAATATAGTCATAATTTAAGTAAATTATTCAAAGAAAATAAACATTTTTAAAATTCAAAAAAGTGATTAGGCCTACTGGTTCAGAATGACGGCTTAAAGGGACAGTTCACCCAAAAATGAAAATTCTGTCATCATTTATTCACCCTCAAGTTGTTCCAAACATGTATACATTTCTTTGTTATGTTGAACACATAGGAAGATTACTGTGGAAGTCAATGGTGCCCCCAAAGCAGCCTGGTACAAACTTTCTTCAAAATATATTCTTTTGTGTACAGCAGAACAAAGAAACTCATACAGGTTTGGACATCATGAGGCGTCATAAGTGCACCAAATAGGCTAAGAGTTCTTTAGAATAAAATAAAATAATCAAATGTAAAATAATATAGCATGCATGTGTTCTGTTGCAAGTTCATGTACTTGATCTTATGTTTTCTTATGGTTTATTATTGAGCTGTCAAGTTGTTAAGGTTGAAATAATCATTTCATGACGTATTCTTTATTTCTGTCCTTTATGCAATTGTTTTTAGGCTATTTTTTTCCGGGGGGGGGGGGGGGGGGTCGACGTGTCGTGGATGGGTGTCCCTTATTTTGCCACTAAGAAGGTGGCAACCCTAGCAGCAACACTAATTATTTTCTGTTCTGTTTTATCTCGGGACGCCCATCCCGAGGTAACTAGAGAGTCCGTCAGCTCCAGTCTGCATCGAGCTTCTCGTAAAGACTTCAGATGGCCAACACCTGTGAAGAGAGATGACTCAACTCCTGCGAGGACTTCAGATGACACAGCTCTGCATCAACACGCACCCATGCACATCTCTATATACCCTTTTCATTAACAACATGTATTCCTATTCACTTATTTCTGTTCCTTAATTATTATAATGATTAATAATAGATTGTTAGCTAATCTGTGTGCTTTGTATATGTGCATTTCTGAAATGCATAACATGGACAAATTATTTTAAATTGTAATGTAGATGCATGCATTTTCTGTGAAGCTGCTTTGAAACAATATGTATTGTGCTGTAAGCGCTATACAAATAAATTTAAATTGAGTTGAATTGAATAGTCTCATCCTTAACGTTACATATCCTAACTAAGGCATAATGCAATATTGTCAGTCCTGAGATTCTTCAAAAAGATTTGCATGAAATGCGAGTGTGGTAGTGGTAAAGTGGTCCAGTGGTAGAGCTATGTCCGGGGAGCGTGTCTGAGGTTCGGTTTTGGGTTAAAATCCACCATCATATAGTTTTTTTTTCTCATTAAAATCAAAGGTGTTCATCAGTGATTCTGTATAAAGAGCAGGGACACATTTGTGTAAATTTTATTTAGTGATTTAACTGGAACTAATAGAGAGTCTGTGATGCGATGACGTCTTGTGTGTGTGTGTGTGTGTGTGTGTGAGTGTGCGCGCACACTACTCTTTAGCTCCTCATACGGCACGGCTCCCGGAGTTCGGCTTTTTTGGGAAAGAGTCGGAACAGCATATCTGTCTTTTATAATAATAATAATAATAATAATAATAATAATACATTTTATATGAAGTGTGCCTTTCTCAAATCAAAGTGCTACAACATACAGAACAAAATAAGAAATCAAACAAGGAAAAATACAGAGTAAAAAGAAAAAAAACAGTAGTAAATTATAATTATAAATTAAAAGCTTGACTAAAAAGATGTGTCTTAAGAAATTTCTTAAAACAGATAATGAGTTCCAGGTGCATTGTAGGAAAAGGCCCTCCCACCCATAGTTTTTATTTGCACCAAGGCTGACAGAGAGAAAGTGAACCAACAGAGCAGAGAGAGCGAGAGGGTAAGGATGGATTAACCAGATCACAGATATATACTGGAGCCAACCCATGTACTGCTTTATAAGCTAAAATCAGAAGTTTAAAATCAATGCGCGACTGAACTGGGAGACAGTGCAGTTGCTGGAGCACGGGGGTAGTGTGATTGGGTGAAGATATGCAAGTCAAAAAACATGCAGCTGAATTTTGAATATATTGCAACCTCTTTATAGAACTTGCAGGTAAACCCACAAATGTCGCTCCTTCTGGCGCAGGCTTCGACGTCGCTGCTAAGCCCAGTCAACACGTGAGATCATGCGATGATCACAGTGACATCACACAATCCTCATACTGTGAACCTCAGCATGTGTGTAAAGCGTGAGCTCAAGGTGAGTTCATCTGATCCTCATACTGTGATCCTCAGCATGTGTGTAAAGCGTGAGCTCAACGTGAGTTCATCTGATCCTCATACTGTGATCCTCAGCATGTGTGTAAAGGGTGAGCTCAACGTGAGTTCATCTGATCCTCATACTGTGATCCTCAGCATGTGTGTAAAGGGTGAGCTCAACGTGAGTTCATCTGATCCTCATACTGTGATCCTCAGCATGTGTGTAAAGCGTGAGCTCAACGTGAGTTCATCTGATCCTCATACTGTGATCCTCAGCATGTGTGTAAAGGGTGAGCTCAACGTGAGTTCATCTGATCGTCATACTGTGAACCTCAGCATGTGTGTAAAGCGTGAGCTCAAGGTGAGTTCATCTGATCCTCATATTGTGAACCTCAGCATGTGTGTAAAGCGTGAGCTCAAGGTGAGTTCATCTGATCCTCATACTGTGATCCTCAGCATGTGTGTAAAGGGTGAGCTCAAGGTGAGTTCATCTGATCCTCATACTGTGATCCTCAGCATGTGTGTAAAGCGTGAGCTCAACGTGAGTTCATCTGATCCTCATACTGTGATCCTCAGCATGTGTGTAAAGGGTGAGTTCAAGGTGAGTTCATCTGATCGTCATACTGTGAACCTCAGCATGTGTGTAAAGCGTGAGCTCAAGGTGAGTTCATCTGATCCTCATACTGTGATCCTCAGCATGTGTGTAAAGGGTGAGCTCAAGGTGAGTTCATCTGATCCTCATACTGTGAACCTCAGCATGTGTGTTTCACGAGTTCACACTTACATATAATTTATGGAGAGTAATTTAAATGCGTATTTGGCGTGCTGTCCGGGGGGAGGGCTTCGAGCTCAGAATTTGGCCCGAACCCAGAGTACCCCCCGTGTATGTAAGTGGTTGATAAAATAAAAGTGTGGAGAAGGGGTGGTGGGGGGATGCTGGAAACTGTCAATGAATGGAGGTAAGACTGCTGCGTGTATATATACCTCTATTGTTGATTAGCTGAGTGCTCTCCACCTGTGTCAATTATCTGAACGTGCTCCTCCCGAACTTTGTTCATAAAACATCATAAAGCGTGAGCTCAAGGTGAGTTCATCTGATCCTCATACTGTGATCCTCAGCATGTGTGTAAAGGGTGAGCTCAAGGTGAGTTCATCTGATCCTCATACTGTGAACCTCAGCATGTGTGTAAAGCGTGAGCTCAAGGTGAGTTCATCTGATCCTCATACTGTGAACCTCAGCATGTGTGTAAAGCATGAGCTCATTGTGAATGCTTCACACTCCGGTCCAGTTGGCGGTGGTAAATGCACCATCTAAGCTGGTCTTCCAACCACCATAAAACATGTAAAGAAGAAGAAAAAGTTGTGCATGGTATTGTTACACCGCAGAAATGGTGAGTGGCCTATTTACATACTTTTAGATGTGCAATGTGGTCTGGTCTTTTTTTTTTTTGCAGAGTACTGCTCACACATGCTACATATGCACCAGCCATTTTACCTTCAGTAATCACACCAAAATTGCTAGCTGCAGCTAGTTTGCATATCAGTATTTGTGAATTGTTAGGCCTGTTATGTCAGATCATTACAACATTACTAACTTTATATTTCAATATATAATTTTTTTTTATTTATACTTATATTTCAATAATTAACAAGCGCTGTAAAACAACAGTAAGCAAGAATGCTGCACTGGTGGAATAGCGTAAACTATCATTGCTCTTTGGATAAAAGATGAAGTAGGCCTACTCTTAGACACTCATATTAAAGATAAAAAGCCTTATTTCACCACGCTATATGACTAGTTTTTTAACAAAAACTTCTATCTGTGGAACTGTAGCTGTTTTATGTTAAAAGCTTCAACGTCACTTCCCATTTACCAAAACTCAGTGACTGACATTCATCCTCTTATTAACATAACAAGCAACTTTACCCAGACATCAGATGCAACACTACATCATTAAGAATGTAAAGTGTAGATCTACAAAAGTGAAGTTTAAAGTACTTTATGATACACACTTTCTTTAGGATGCACAACAATTCTCCAAAGAAGACTTCTTAAACAATTATCAAATACAGTAATCAGTGAGAGTGGCTAAGGTTGTCCTCTCAAACAAAAAAAAAATTGTAAAAGATTTATGTGTTTCATATAATGTTTTACTAATACAGAAGTTCTTTTTGGCCTGTTAGGATTTGGAAACAAAAATTAAGGTGTGTGTGTGTGTGTGTGCGTGCGTGCGTTGGTGTGTGTGTTTTTTTTTTTTTTTTACATTGTACCAAATGTCCCCACAATTAAAGTGAACCACCTACATGTGCATTGTGGATAAAACGATCAGAGAAAAAACGGTTTAATTGATGTAGAAAAATAAATATAGAAACAATATAACTGATTTAGATAAATGCAATTTCACTGACCTTATGTATGTAATTTTGACAACAGGGAAGGAACCAAAGGAAACAAAATGCAAAGTCACCATGGAGAAATTGTTTGGTATGTGATATATCAATTAGACATTATTTATTTATACAGACATAAAACATCCTTTGCTATATAACAATCTAACTTTACAATTTTTCAGATCTGAATACTAAGATACTCCAACAAATTCAAATGCTGGAACAGAGACAAGCTTTCATCATGAATGACTTGGCAAAAGTTAAGTCTGTTCTCATGAAGCGGGCAGAAGAAGATGCCCATGAGGAACTTTTTAAACAACAACAGTGCTCCAGCTTTGAAACGTTTGAAGCCTTCTGTCAGAGGCTTGAAGAAGACAAAAATTATCGAGAGCTTTATGTTAGTACTACTATATAAATTTAGCGTTTATTTTTACAACAAAGCCACAGTTTTATTTTTTTATTTTTTTGCAGCAGATACCATGTAAAAGAAATGTTGAAGCCTGGTATATTTTAATCATGACAATATTATGTATGTTTTTGTCAGGTACACCATCTCATCCATACTCACGGCAGCTCCAATATAGGTGAGATGGTGAGACAGGCTTTAAAAAGCATAGCGTCAGACAATGTTCTCTGTCTGTATAACAGAACGGGGAAAGATGGGAAGAAGGTGTTGCCACCTGTGCTCCTGACATGTTTGAAAAGTAAGTGTTTAAGTTTTGGTTTGTGCATCTGGATGCTGCTATAGAAATTGTAATGTTAACACCTTGCTCTTTGTGTTTTTAGAATGTGTCAGGTGTTTTCACAAACAAAATGAAATAGAGGTGAAGAAGCTAAAAGTAACCACCAGAACAACACCAGACGCGGAATGTATTCGCCAAGTAGAATTTTTTTTGTCCACCGCCAACACCAGGCTGAAAAGGAAACCAAATAAAGGAAAAAGCTGAATTTTTGTTTGATTGTTTTTATTGATGGAAATAAAGAATGTGGGTGTAAAAGTTTGAGTTAACTGAATCATTTTAGATAACAGTGAACTAACACAATTATTGCATAGTGGTGTTATATGGTGATCTCACAGTATGAGCACACAGTGAGTGCCCAGTGACATCACAGTGACCAGAGTATGAGTACACAGTGACCACAGTATGAGCACACAGTGAGTGCCCAGTGACATCACAGTGACCAGAGTATGAGCACACAGTGACCACAGTATGAGCACACAGTGACCAGAGTATGAGCACACAGTGACCACAGTATGAGCACACAGTGACCAGAGTATGAGCACACAGTGACCACAGTATGAGCACACAGTGACCACAGTATGAGCACACAGTGACCAGAGTATGAGCACACAGTGATCACAGTATGAGCACACAGTGACCACAGTATGAGCACACAGTGACCACAGTATGAGCACACAGTGATCACAGTATGAGCACACAGTGACCACAGTATGAGCACACAGTGATCACAGTATGAGCACACAGTGACCACAGTATGAGCACACAGTGATCACAGTATGAGCACACAGTGACCACAGTATGAGCACACAGTGATCACAGTATGAGCACACAGTGACCAGAGTATGAGCACACAGTGACCAGAGTATGAGCACACAGTGATCACAGTATGAGCACACAGTGACCACAGTATGAGCACACAGTGACCAGAGTATGAGCACACAGTGATCACAGTATGAGCACACAGTGATCACAGTATGAGCACACAGTGACCACAGTATGAGCACACAGTGACCACAGTATGAGCACACAGTGACCACAGTATGAGCACACAGTGATCACAGTATGAGCACACAGTGATCACAGTATGAGCACACAGTGACCACAGTATGAGCACACAGTGACCACAGTATGAGCACACAGTGATCACAGTATGAGCACACAGTGATCACAGTATGAGCACACAGTGACCACAGTATGAGCACACAGTGAGTGTGATGTGACCTCATATTTCCACCACAGTATGAGTGCACTGTGATTGTGCAGTGACCTCATGTTGTGAACAAAGAATGAGCACACAGTGAGAGCTCTGTGTGGTTACACTTTTAGTTCACTGTGACACTCACATTATGACCGCACCATGAGAATATTGTGAGCTCATAGTGACATCATTGTGAGATCAAATTGTTGACTGGGAGGTCTTCTCTCCATCTGTGGTGGGCACATCCTGCCATTCCTCACAGAAGGGTAGTACTGGGCTGGGTCCTGGGTCGGGGATTGAGGCTGACAGCATCTACGACAGTGAACTGTGATCCGCAGGACGCCAGCACCCACTCCACATATGTAGCAAAGCTCCCTCGAGGAACCTCCCCGAACCGCTTGCACAGTGTGGCGGCGTTGAGTCCGACCTGCAGGAACGTGCACAGGCAGTAATGGGCAAGATCCAGAAACACTTCTAAATGCTTCTCGAGAGAGCTTTCTCCCACATGAGTCTTACAGCTGGAAAGTCCATAGTGCACGCAGGGGTGAAAACGGAAAACAAGCGTTTTTCTTTTCTGTACACAAAAACAGAAAAGAAAATCCTACCAACACGGCACTACGTTGTTTTGGGTCCGGTATTCTGTAACATTTACTCTATTGAAGACGATTAGAAGATATGACAATGTTTAATAGATATTTCCAAGGTAACAATCAACATGCAAACCAGTGTTCACAAGCACAGACACTACCAGACACAGGAAGGAACACAAGCAGGAACACTGACTTCACGTGCTATCGGAAATTTGATAATTCCGACTTCTGAAGTTGTGATTACGTAGCCTGACGTCGTCATACTCAATTCTAGTCAGAATTTGAGTCTGATACTGCTCCGTTGGGCTGTGATTATGGGGTGTGTTTCAACCGAACCAGGAAAGACCTCAATTGGATAGACCTACAACCAATCAGAGTAACGGAGCGACGCATAACGTTAGTTGTCAAATGTCAACAGAACTCAACTGCACTGTGTTGCGACCCCAATTATGTGATATACAGACCCAGGAATGCGAATTTTAGCAGGCAGCCCTGCCAAAATAACACATATGTTACCCCCCAAATGCCATTTTTGTTGTGGGCGGGGCTAAGTTCGGCTGGCATCCAGGTTAGTGATTACAAGCTCATATTACAATTACATTCAAGTTTCAAAATGTGAGTTTCATGTGCAATTTTTACCTAGGAAACTCATATTTACGAAAATTCCGAGAGCACATTAAGGCAGCATAAATACATGGAGATGATTAACACAAAGACAAAACAGCTGTGATGATCGTTTGTGTCCATGGTGACTGATGAGTGGCGGGAATACGGAACAATGGAACACATGTGATGACTCAAAACCAAAACAAACAGAACATGACTGTGACACTAGGAAGATTATCTTTAAGATTGTCATCATGTTTTATGAACTAATGCTCATCATGTTTAAAGAATTTTGACTAAATCACAAATTGATACTTCAAGGTTATTATAAATGCTTTGCTTCTCTGAGAATAACAGAAAATCACGATGACTGTTCAGAACAACCACATGACCTACAGCACCCTATAAATGTTTCATGGAGTAAGAGTGAAAGAAAAAGAGGAACAGTGTTTCAGAGAGACATTACATCAACCAGATCACATCTATGAGACTATGAGTGTCACTGGTTTACTCCATCTTTCGTTTTATGGATTCATTCTCACAACACATGGTATGTCTGCTTTTTACCATTAATACTGCACTTGTCTTCAATGAGTTGATTTGTAATGCTGTGTTATGTCAGCTCTACAGCACCAGCGAGTTCGACCCAATGGCATGGCTATTCTTCCCTGTGGTGACCTAAAGGTCGGGAAAGTGACCTGGAGCAGAGATATGAAAGGACGTCAAGTGTCCATCCTCAGCACTGATAATGGAGAGATAATCAGACACATGAATAATAACAATCACAGCACATTGCCAGACCTGTCTCTGATTATCTGGTTTGTCTCATTTTGGGATGAAGGCTTGTATTATTGCAATGGGACACCTGTGGCATGTCTAACAGTGAAACCAGGTAAGAAACCATAACCTCAGCATGATGTATACTGAAAACAAACAAAATTTTGAATCTTATATATGGTATATGTTTCACATGTAATATATTAAATGTTGTAGAATAACATGGTAGAATTGGTACCAAAATGTATTTTAAAACATAGCTACTTTGCTAGTACAGTTGTGGTCAGAATTATTGGCACCCCTAGTAAATATGATCAAATATGGCAGTAAAAAATAAATATATCATCAATTGATTCTATAAATCAATGTTAATCCTTTTGATCTTTTTTTTTTTTTTTTAAATCACAAAAATCTAACCTTTCATTGAAGTAAAACAAATGAAAAAATGGGGGGTAAATCATATTATGAAATAAATGCTTTTCTCCAAAAACACGTTGCCCATAATTATTGGCACCCTTTTATGAAATATTTTTTGCAACCTCCTTTTGCCAAGATAACAGCTCAACAAGATAACAGAGTCTTGTTCTATAATACCTGATGAGTTTGGAGAACACTTGACAAGATATCAGAGACCATTCTTCCATACAGAATCTCTCCAGATCCTTCAGATTCCCAGCTCCATGTTGGAGCGTCTTCTCCTCAGTTCAACCCACTAATCTTCTACAGGGTTCATGTCAGGGAACTGGGATGGTCATCACAGAAGCTTGTTGATTTTGATGTTTGTTTTGGATTTTTGTCCTAATGGAAGATCCAACCACGGCCCATTATAAGATTTCTAGCAGAGGCCGTCAGGTTTAGTTTTTTTTATATCTTGGTATTCGCTAGAATCCATGATACCATGTATTTGAACAAGATGTCCTGGACCTCCAGCAAAAAAAAAATAGGGCCACAACATTAAAGATCCAGCAGTATTTTAACCGTGGACATGGGGTACTTTTTATCCCTGTTTGCACCAAACCCATCTGGTGGGTTTGCTGCCAAAAAGTTTTTTTTATAGTTTCATCTGATGACAGAACCAGGTCCCTTTTGAATTTCCAGTCGTGTCTGACAACTGAATATGCTGGAGTTTATTTCTGGATGAGCAAGAAGGATTTTTATTGAACCCCTCCTAAACAACATGTGGTGATGAAGGGGTTGTTTTATTTTTATTTATTTTAAAAAATTTTGAGGCTTTCTGACCCCAAGACTAAACTAATCTCTGCAGTTCTCCATATGTGATCCTTGGAGAGTCTTTGGCCACTCAAACTTTCCTCCTCGCCATGCATTAAGACAATATAGACACACGTCCTCTTCCAGGCAGATTCGTAACATCTTTAGTTGATTGGAACTTCTTAATTATTGGCCTGATGGTGGACATTTCCAATGTTTTAGCTATTTTCCTAAAGCCACTTTCTATTTTGTGAAGCTCAACAATCTCATGCTGCACATCAGAACTATATTTTTCATTGTAATGAATGTTTAAGGGAATTTGGCCTTTATGTTTCCTCATATTTATACTCCTGTGAAACAAGACGTCATAGCTAGACATTTTCATGTTCCTAGTCACCCTGGTGTGCACATTTTTTTTTAATTTATTTAAAAAGTGCACATTTATTTCATAATGTGATTTTGCAACGCGTTTCTGTATTTGGTTGTGTTGTGAGTATTTGCAAAGCGTTTCTGTATTTGGTTGTGTTGTGAACTTTTGCAGCACGTTTCTGTATTTGGTTGTGTTCTGAATATTTGCGGTGCGTTTCTGTATTTGGTCGCGTTGTGAACATTACAGATTTAGTCGACTAAAATCTAATGAATTTTGTTAAATTGTAATGCATCAGTTTAGTATTTCCCTAAACTCATATACTCCTGGACAAAACATCTATTAATCTGTTAATATGAATAGTAAGGTATGAACATGCAATACAGACACAGATTTAACTAAATAAAGTGACATACCATGTCTTTATTTATCTTAAAATGAAATAAAACCACTTCTCATAAAGAACTTTTTTTTTCAATTAATTATGTATGCATTCTTTATAACGACTTGCATACAACATTCTTCATACTTTCAAGCAGACATATTTATTTGTATATATTGTAGCAAATTCACTCAAAGAGGAAATATGAATAATTAATCATAGCTTTTTATGATTAATTATGAATATTTGGATCAGTTAATCTAATTAATTTGATGTAGCTAAATTAATATTACAGTTAATTTATCAGTTCGTCCAAAGAACACAGTATTGATTATTAATTCTAAGAAAAGGGTATTTTTCATGGCCACAGAAAACGTCCGGTTACGTATGTAACCCTCGTTCCCTGAGGAGGGAACGGAGACGTACGTTAGTGACTAACGAATGGGGGTTTCGCTTAGAAGCCAATCATCTTCATCGTATTCAACAGCGCCCAATGGCAGTGCCAATGCCATGGGCATGCGGAATTTGCATGCGTAACTCCGCCCCACCTCGTGGGTATATAAGGAAGTACGCTGCGAACATCGCATTATGTTACTGCTGCAGGAGCCAAGACTGAACTCCGCGTTCCAGGCAGCACAGCTGACGTGGCTAAGGAAACGTACGTCTCCGTTCCCTCCTCAGGGAACGAGGGTTACATACGTAACCGGACGTTCCCTTTCGTTCAGTCACTACGACGTACGTTAGTGACTAACGAATGGGGGAACCTGTAAAACAGCGCCACTCAGCTGTCATCCAGTGCCCTGCGTAAGTGTGAGATCCCGCCACTTAAGGCCCTAGGACTCCCACTTATCACAGGATTACCAAGGTACACTGGGAAGCATATCCCAGTGAGGGAATGCCAAGGTGCCTACCGTAGGGAGGACTTAGAGAATACACATATGACCCGCTGAGGGTTGCATATGGAAGATCTCTAGGGTACCAGCCGAAGGTGGATTTTTAACCCTAGGGGTGGCAGGGACTTGCCAAGGGAAAGACACCTGCTCACTGAGGAGGCTTACGGTGGGAATACTCGTGTGGGGGTCGCCAGAGGGGAACCATGCACACGGAGCACCTGGCCGGACATGAGGGTCTGGGCTCGAAAGGGCAGACTGAACTGATGTCGGCGTCGACAGTGCTGGAGGAGCTCAGGGCTCTCGGGGAGCTCACCTGAGGAAAATATCGCACGTATCCAGTCATGGGAGTGGAATGGCGAGCAAGCGAAGACACCTGAGCCTGGCCCATTACCGGCCACCCGTAGGGGCGAGTACATAGTCGGACACTGGCTCCACTCGGAGATTGTAGAATCTGGCGAATGTGTTGGGTGTCGCCCAGCCTGCAGCTCTGCAGATGTCTGTTAGCGAGGCGCCATGCGCTAGAGCCCAAGAGGAGGCCACACTCCGGGTGGAGTGTGCCCTCACACCAAGGGGACATGGTCGGCCTTGCTGCTGGTATGCCAAAACAATGGTGTCCACTATCCAGTGAGACAGCCTCTGCTTTGAGAGAGCGCTTCCCTTCCGCTCTCCACCATAACAGACAAAGAGCTGGTCTGAGGTCCTGAAACACTGCGTCATGTCTACGTAGGCGCGGAGAGCGCGTACTGGACAGAGCAATGCCAAGGCTGGGTCTGCCTCCTCCAAAGGCAGCGCTTGCAGGTTCACCACCTGATCTCGGAACGGAGTGGTAGGAACCTTGGGCACATATCCGAGCCGGGGTCTCAGGATCACGTGAGAGTTAGCCGGCCCGAACTCAAGGCACGCTTCGTCAACCGAAAATGCTTGCAGGTCCCCGACCCTCTTAAGCGAGGCCAATGCGGTCAGCAGAGCCGTCTTCATAGACAAGAGCTTAATCTCGGCCGACCGCAAAGGCTCAAGGGAGGCCTCTACAGAGCACTTAAGACTACTGAGAGGTCCCAAGAGGGAACGAGAGGAGAGCGAGGAAGATTCAGTCTCCTCGCCCCCCTCAGGAACCTGATGATCAGGTCGTGCTGCTACTTACCTTATTGTCTCCCAGGAGATCGTGGTAGGCAGATATTGCGGCCACGTACACTTAAGGGTGGAAGGAGACAGCCTTCGTCCCACCCCCTCCTGGAGAAACGAAGCACAGACCCGATCGGGCATTTCCAGGGGTCTTCCTGGCGGGAAGAGCACCATGTGACGAAGAGGTCCCACTTCAACGCATAGAGGTGTCGTGTAGACTCTGCCCTAGCGGAAGTGATGGTAGCGACCACCGCAGGTGGAGGGCTACTCAAACCAGCCGCGTCCCGTCCAGAAGCCACACGTGGAGCTTCCAGAACGCTGGATGCGGGTGCCAAAAGGTGCCCCGTCTCTGAGGAGTCTCAGAGGAATAGGCCAGGGAGGGGCTGTCGCAAGGAGTAGCAGTTCTGAGAACCAGGTCCGGCCGTGCCAACGGGGCGACCAACATGACCTGCTCCTTGTCCTCCCTGATCTTGCACAGTACCTGTGCGAGAAGGCTCACTGGGGGAAACACATAATAGCGTAGCCCCGACGACCAGCTGTGCGCCAGTGCATCCGTGCCGACCATAGGTCAGGGAATAATACAGGGAGCAATGGGAAGAGTCCTGGGAGGCAACAGGACTACTTGTGCGTCACCGAACCGTTCCCATATCAGCTGGGCCGTCTGGGGATGGAGTCTCCATTCTCCAGGAAGAGGCTGAAGCCGTGAGAGCTCGAGGCTGCACGGTTCAGGACTCCCAGGATGTGGACAGCATGAAGGGACCTCAGATGCTTCTGACTCCATAAAACGAGATGGCGGGCGAGTTGAGACATACGGCGGGAGCGTAGACCGCCCGGCCGTGTCGTCTGTCCTGACTAGTACATGTTGACCCTTCAGCAACGCTCGGAAGCGGTGCAGGGCGAACCGTACTGCCAGCAACTCGAGGCAATTGACATGCAGAAGGCACTGGGGTCCTATCCAGGAGCCCGTGGCTGCTTGTCCATTGCACATGGCACCCCAGCCCGTGGATGATGCATCTGTTGATACAACAAGATGCCTGGAAACTCGTTCTAAGGACACTCGGGTCCGTAGAAAGCTGAGGTTCGACCACGGGGAGAGAGTCTGTAAGCAGGCCCGAGTCACTTGTACCCGGAGCGTGCCAGACCGCCATGCCCATCTCGGGACTCGATCGCGTAGCCCGTGCTGAAGCGGTCTCATATGAAGCAATCCGAGCGGCGTTACCGCGGCTGCAGATGCCATATGCCCCAGGAGCCTCTGAAACAGTTTCAGTGGAACCGCACTCTTGCCCTCGACTTGTCGAAGGGAAGTCAGCAGAGACTGCGCGCGCTCGCTCGAAAGCAGCGCGCACATGGCGACCGAGTCGATCCATACCGAGAAAAGAGATCCTCTGCGCGGGGCAAAGTTTGCTCTTCTCCCAGTTGACCCGAAGGCCCAGACGGGCTAGGTGATGGAGCACCAAATCTCTGTGTCCGCAAACCTGCTCTCGAGAGTGACCCAGTAAGCCAGTCGTCGAGGTAATTCAGGATGCGAACCCCGTGCTGCCGAAGGGGCGCAAGGGCTGCCTCGGCAATCTTCGTAAAGACGCGAGGGGACAGAGATAGCCCGAATGGTAGAACTGCGTACTGATATGCCCGCCCCTCGAAAGCAAACCGTAGGAACGGTCTGTGTCGAGGTAGAATGGAGACATGGAAGTAGGCGTCCTTCAGGTCGATCGCTGCAACCAATCGACTGGACGAACGCTTTCGAAAAGGCGTTTCGCTGTCAACATCTTGAACGGAAACCGGTGGAGGTAACGGTTCAAGACGCGCAGGTCCAGGATCAACCCACCGGTCTTTATGGGTACAATGAAGTACGGGCTGTAACACCCGGAATTCACCTCGGCTGGAGGGACAGGTTCGATCGCACCCTTCGCCAGTAGGGTGGCAACCTCCGCTCGCATGACGGGGGCATTAGCCCCGATCATAGTGGAACGGACTCCCCGAAAGCGGGGAGGAACCTGCGCGAACTGAATCGCGTAGCCGCACCTGACTGTCTTCGCGACCCAGCGGGACAGCCCTGGAATCTGAAGCCAGGCTCCCAGGAACTGCACCAGCGGGGTCAATCGGACTACAGGTGTACCCGGAGTGGGGCAGCGATGCAGCGTTACCGACCCGGACAAGGGAGGCTGTTGGGCGTCCCGGTGTGGGGGTGCGGTTAACGGCTGCGTCCTGACAGAGGAGACCAGGGAAGGACGCGCGTTCCACTGGGGTCTGCTCTGCCAGGAGGCTGGCGACAGAGAGGGATGCGAGTGGCGGGACCCGTGGGTGGCGCGCACTGTCATCACCGGTCTCTGGGTTCTCAGAGACAGGAACATGAGTTCTTCCCAAGCGCTGCTAGCCCGGGGGCCAGCAGCGGAAGGATTTTCCCCCGGCCCTCCACCGGGGGAAGGAGAGGCCCTGCTACCATCCCCTGGGAAGAACTGGAACCCATCTCTGAGTTGTCCACTTCCAGCGTGGCGTTTAACCAGGCTGGGGAGCGGACTAGGCGTCATCCTCAACCACCTCCACGGCGCGGCCCGGGTGAAGGCTGCTGCTGGGGCCGGGCGGGAGGAGGGAGGGCACCCTCGGCGGCGAGCGGACTGAGGCGACTGAGCCGGCGGCTGGTGCAGCAGCTGGCCGCCGGGGCAGTACGTGTTACAGCCTCAGTCTGCTCTGGGGCGGCCGAGAACTGTTGGGCGCAGTTCCCAGCCGCGCCGCCGAAGAGGCCAGCCTGGGATATGGGTGAGTTGAGGGGGCGGGCCCACTCAACGTCCTCCAAATCACCAGGTAAGGCCAGGTGTTCTCCCGGACCACAGCTGTGGACATCTCCCGACCCAGGGAGCGTGTGGCCACCTTCACCGCCCGGGGGCGGGATCAGTCGCGGCACGCAGCTCAATGAAGAGCCCTGGGTCGGCTCCACCCTTGTGCATGTGCAACGGGGCGGCGGCCTGCCCGTAGCTCTGCAGGACCACGCCACCGAAGTAGACGAGCCCACAGGCTTTGGGAGGGTGCTTAGGACAGCCACACCACGCCACGTCAAGCCCTCTGTGGACACCGTAGTGCGCAACAGAGAGTTCAACAGTGGGGGTGAGGGGGCCCCAGTGTACCCTAGGCCGCGGCCCCATCAAGGGCAGAGAAGGTGGAGGAGGCCACCAAACGATCGCGGGAAGCACGGGGACTTCCAGGACCGCGTGATCTCCTCATGCACCTCGGGAGCGAAAGGCATTGGGGGCGGGGCCCAACAGCTGTCGGGTGCCGTCCCCAAAAAACCAATCGCGCAACCACGAGCACTCGCGACTGGGCGGAGTTCCACACCAGCGCGAGACTCGCGGCTGCCCGAGATAACATGGCTGTCAACCTTAGGTCGGATCAGGCAGCGCTGACACACCCGGAGGCGGAGCACAACTCCTAATCGTCATCCCCAAAGGACTCCAGCCCACCTTGGGATGCGGCGATCGACATCTCACTGCTATCTGGAGCGTGAACGAAACGAACGAGGCGTCAGAGACGGGCCGCTGTTTCAGTCCAACACTCGCGGGTTTAAGCAATGTGCAAGAGGGGGCGTGGCCCGAGGAATGATCGTCGGGGTTCTTAATACCACGGCACCGCACTCAGGTCACCCTGGCCACCAGCCAAAGTACCGCCTCACTCGGAGACGGTAGATTGGGGTGTGGCAGAGGGGACTCTCTCTCCTCACGGAGATCACTGAGTCTCGACCGCAACATCGCGATGGTCACGTTCCCGCAGTGGGAACATGACGCATCCACAAACACTGCCCGAACGTGCTGAAGCCCAAACACATCGAGCAGTGAATGTGCCCATAGACAGCAACGGAGATCGATCGCACCCGGAAGTGCACGGGCGAACCGTCTTGAAAAAGACGTGCCACGCGCAAGCTCTTTTTGTGAGAGGAAAGCTCTGCAGAGTGCCGAAGCGCCCAGGGAAACACACACACAGCTGTTGCAGATCACTGCACAGATCAGCAGGCAGGCAGCATGAGATCGCTGGAACGCGCCGTAACACCAACACCCTGGAGAACCGCTGGTCTCTCGAAGACTGAAGAGAAGACTTCAGAATTCAGGCTTGTAGGAGTGAAGAGATCCTCTTGGCTCCAAAGCAGAAACATAATGCGATGTTCGCAGCGTACTTCCTTATATACCCACGAGGTGGGGCGGAGTTACGCATGCAAATTCCGCATGCCCATGGCATTGGCACTGCCATTGGGCGCTGTTGAATACGATGAAGATGATTGGCTTCTAAGCGAAACCCCCATTCGTTAGTCACTAACGTACGTCGTAGTGACTGAACGAAAGGGAAATGATTATTTCCTAGCAGGAAGTGCTTGGAGTGTGTAACAAGACCATAAATCATTAAATTGAGGATGTTGCAAGCAGAGAATCAGAATCAAATATGCATTGCGTGCAAGTTTTATTAAAGGGATAGTTCACCCAAAATGAAAATTAGCCCGTAATTTACTCACCCCCAAGTTAGGTGTATATTACATTCTTCTTTCAGACGAATAAAATCAGAGTTATATTACAAAAGTCCTGGCTAATCCAAGCATTAGAATTTGATTCATAGTTGCTCTGTTTTTGAAGTCCATAAAAAGTGAATTTTTCCGTCAAATAACGGCTCCGGGGTGTTAATAAAGGCCTTCTGAAGCGAATTGACGCGTTTGTGTAAGAAAAATATTCATATTTAAAACTTTATAATGTAAACTTTCGACCGACCGCCTTCCATGGAAAAGTGTTGAACGTTGAAAGTGAAACTAAAGATGCGTACGTGACGTCATGACAAACGTACCTAGTCGCGCTAGTCTTTCGATCGGCAGGGGAACTTTCAACAATTTTTCCATAAATTGAACAGGGAAGGCGGTCGGTCGAAAGTTTACTTGATAAAGTTTTAAAAATGGATATTTTTATTACACAAACACATCGATTCGCTTCAGAAGGCCTTTAATAACGCCCCAGAGCTGCGTGGAGCATGTTATTTGATGGACAAATGCACTTTTTATGGACTTCAAAAACAGAGCAACTATGAATCAAATTCTAATGCTTGGATTAGCCTGGACTTTTGTAATATAACTCTGATTTTATTTGTTTGAAAGAAGAATGTCATATACACCTAAGATGACTTGAGGGTGAGTAAATAATGGGCTAATTTTCATTTTTGGGTGAACTATCCCTTTAAGTAAATCACGAACACAACTAATGCATACACACAATCACACATACATGGGTAAGATGGAAAGTGACAGAATGAAACCGGAAAATGGAAATTAAGCTATAGAAAAGAGTCATTACCCAAGAAAAGAACCATCAGCTTGTTATTTTCAAAGCACCTCATTAAGAGGATTTTAAGATTTGTAAAATTCCTGATTTGATGGTTCTGTGAGTCGATGATGTTGAAGTTGCAATTGATTTATTCTGCATTGACTGAAGAAGATATGATGAACTTGCATGGTTAGTTCGACTCTGCCATAGACGAGCAAGTTCCACATGACTTGAGGTGTTGGGCCTGCGAGCCTGCGGCCGTGTGGTCACACCGGGTTTCCAGTCCCACACACGCACAGCAACCAGGAGAAGTGGGATCTGTGTGGCCTTTTAACCTCTGAAGATGGCTTCTCCTTCTAGGGGTCAGTGAGCCAATCGTACTTAGGCTTTCGGAGGGACAGTTTTACAAACCTTTGTCTCAAGCAGATCGTTTGCATATGTAACTAGATTGGTTGCTGATGAAGAAACTATTAAAGATTCTTGTAATACTAATATGTTACACAGGTATCGACATATCTTATACACAATCATTCACATCATCAAAGTACAACTCCGTAGACACCAAACAAGGTATAGCTGAGGTTACATTAACTGCTGGTTCTATCTTAAAACATGCATAAAAACAAAATGCCATACGAGAGACACTACACAAGACAGTAATAATCAAACACACAATGTTCTGGGATGCATGTTCATAGATCAATTTGTCTTTAAATTAATGCAAGAAATTCTGTTTTAAGGGCTTTGGCTATGATTCGTCTCAGTCGTTACATAATTTATAAATAAAATATAGAATAATCCTTATTAAAGGGATAGTTCACCCAAAAATGAAAATTCTGTCATCATTTACTCACCCTCAAGTTGTTCCAAACCTTTTTGTTCTGCTGAACACAAAAGAAGATATTTTGAAGAATGTTTGTAATTAAGCAGATAGAGCAACCATTGACTACCATAGTAGGGAAAAAATCTGATTTGTTACAAACATTCTTCAAAATATATTTTTTTGTGTTCAGCAGAAGAAAGAAACTCATACAGGTATGGAACAACTTGAGGGAGAGAAAAGGATGACAGAATTTTCATTTTTGGGTGAACTATCCCTTTAACATCGTGCTTTCCTGTAGCTCAAACAGTAGAGTGTGGCGCTAGCAATGCCAAGGTCATGGGTTCAATTCCCAGGGAAAGCAAGAACTGACAAAATATAAAAAAATGTGTTCCTTGAATGCATTGTAAGTTGCTTTGGATAAAAGCGTCTGCCAAATGCATAAATGTAAAATGTAACACTAGAACCGCCAGGGGTCGCTGTATACCTAAAACCGCCAGCGGGTAAAATTTACCCATACAGATGATTACTGTTTTGAAACGGCTAAAAAACTTAATATATCACTGTATTATGCCACTGTCTTCACAAAGTAATGTATAGAGTCATGAAATTATTATTTTTAGTCATCAACTATGTTTTTGTCCTGTTGTTTTGTGTTTGTGGTGAATAGGCTAAATCAGCCTGCAATGACAATGAGAATTTGAGGGAAATAAATACATATTTGAGTGGTGTTATATTATAATAAAATGTCATTAATCTCATATTAAGATAACCCATGTTATTTAAATGACTAAAATACCCTAAATAGACAATAAAGAACGATTATAATAATCCACTGGCATGTGCAACGACAAATCTAAGCGCACAGTTTCACCTAATTAATTATTAATTTGTATAGCCTAGTTATATCATTTATAATTTGAATAAGAGAACAACACCAATATTGCTGTAATCATGAAAAAAAAATTATTCATTACATTATACAGGGAGTGCAGAATTATTAGGCACGTTGATTTTCTGATCATATTTTTTTTCCAGGCACATTTGACCAATTCCAAACCACAGTAATCCTAATAACTACTATTGATTTAGTATTTAATAATGTATAAGTGATATATAATTGTTCATGAAGGCTGGAAATGAAAAACACCTTATATTCAGGTGTGCAGAATTATTAGGCATGTTTTCTTTTACAGATAAATTGAGCCAAAAAAGAGATTTAACTCAGACTGAAAAGTCAAAAAGTATTAAATGCCCATGAGAAGGATGCAATACTAATGCAATACTAGACATTGCAGTTAAGGCATGACCATTGGACAGTGAAATGCTCGTTGGGTCAGCAGGATCTGACAAAATCAGGTGGTGAAGAAAAGACACCTGTTAACTGCAAAAGAATTAAGAATTAAGGTGAAGAATTAAGGGTGAAACCATCAGGAACCCTTTAGTCTCCAGCGCCACCATTTTCCAAAGCTGCAACCTACCTGGAGTCTCCAGAAGTGCAAGGTGTCAGGATCTCAGAGACTTCAGTTAGGTAAAGAATCCTAAAAAATAAGAATTCATCTTCCAGAATCTGGCAGTACGTTTTGGGAGTTCATTTTTAGTCCATCTCTGCAAAACGGACTTCAGGATGGACTAAAATGAACTCCCAAAACGTACTGCCAGATTCTGGAAGATGAATTCTTCAAACAGTGGTACTAGAGGATGTGGTGCTGGTCCTTCAAGAGTCACTCTCAACCTATAAAACCTATAAAGCCTATTAAAAAGCAGGCTTCATGTATTTTACAACACTTCAGCTTATGATTCTTATTTAGTGGGGGTCATTTTTTAGGATTCTTTACCTAACTGAAGTTTGTCTGTTAGTCATAAATTTGACTGGCGCTGATAGGTATAAATGCCCTGTTTTTAAATCTGGTTTTATCTAAACAATTTTTAACAACAGGGGATTGTAGATAACACATTTTTTGTAAAAGTCAGTGACTGGGAGACTTTATGTTTAATCTTTTATGTACATTTGAAAAACAGCCATGGGTAAATTTTACCCCGTGGCAGTTCTAGTGTTAAAGCTATGAAACGTATTCAGTCAAGAGCATTGCGTGAATTTCTCTTTTTCTTTTATTGTTTGATTAACATTAATGACAGCCAGAAGCAGGTTTATTAGGCTGCGGTCACTTTAAGGACGATTGCACGGATCCAATATATGGACACATCCAAAACTGTTTATGTTCACTTAAGACATAACCGACTGTGTTTACGCGAATACTTGCCAAAATGGACAATTTGACATCATTTTGTTTGACATAATTCTTAGTGACCGCAAAGGATCCATCTGTTGTATCATTGCACAGGAAACAAAGGACGCATTTGGAGGCCGCATTTGAAGGAGCCCTCAAATGGGGACAGCCTTCATTGTGCCGCTGTGACGCAATTGGATGCAGCTTTTATCTATCACGCAACACATCAGTTTTAACTGGATCAGGGTTCCCAGGTTTGCGTAACAAAACCTGCTCAATTAACCCACGGACTAAAAAAACACCTTGTTTTCGAATCACCTTGTTTTCAAATCACCTCGTTTTCAAATCGCCTCGTTTTCGTCAGTGAAAAAATTACATTGACAAAAATTATGATGACAATTATTTCACTGAGATTATGAATTAATCGATGAGAACAGAATTTTACTTTGTTGCATTTAATACTTATGTTATTTGTATTATTTATACAGCTGATGAACAGAACATTGAAGATCTGACTGAATGTCTCAAAGGTCAGTAAGCAATAAAGGCTATCACTCTTAAATTTGAACTGCTGCTTAACTCATTTCAAATTTTTCCATGAAATCAAAGCAAATGCTCCACAGCTGTTGTGTTTTGTGTGTCTGTTTGTTTTGATGGAATTCAGGACTATCCGGACTCCAGAGCATCATTAATGTGTTAATTTATATTTTCACCGCCTCATTATGAACGTTTGCACTGTGATAAAATAAATGAGGATATATGAATCTAAAAGGGTTACTGAAAAATAATATTACTCAACTGTCTCAAATGAAAACCTGCTTTTTAAATGGAAAGTTGTGCCTTCCTGGGACCAGAGTCACCACATATTCTTCTTGTTATTATGTTTTTATTGTCTATTTTAAAAATGTTATAAATACATATTACCATATTTTGTGCTTCTTATGAATGATCTTTTTAAGAATACTCTTTTGTTCAAAGCACCTAAAAAAAAAGCAAGGTAAGATAAGATGTTGAATTTATTGAGTTGTTTTAAACTTTAGGCATTAAACATTATAATGCTAGCTATATGTAAGAGATTACTATTGTGATATTTGACTGATGGAAATACTACGGGTTATTAAGAAGAAGAAATCATCCAATCTCCTCACCCTCCCTGATATCTTTTTTTCTTCTCAAGGCTAAAATGTTCCCAGAAAGAAATTTCTCCAATGATGTTGTTAAACAAATCATCTCACATACTTCTTAAGAATTTTTCAAGAAATGTATTTAGGAGCATTCTTATGTAAAATTTCAGTTTGATTCACTGATGAAAAAAGTCAAGTTGTCATTGTAGGCCGGAATATCTCCTATGTTGTGAAGTACATTTAAATTGTTTGTTCATCTTCAGGTGCTGTCCATGTGAATGTGGTGGAGCAAGTGTTGATGTTCGGTAGTGTTGGACTGGCGGCTCTGATGTTTCTCTTTGCTACAGCAGCAGCAGTGCAAGCTTTATACTCTTCTAACAATGTAAAGCAAAGAGCTCACACTACAGACCACGTTCAGACACTGGAGACTGATCCGTATTACATTAACCTGAGAGAACAGCAATGAAGACCTTAATAATTTAAGGTCTTCTAGAAAGATTTTGACAATTAAATTAGCTTACTTTCTGCTAAGAAAAAAGCATCACTGTTACTATTGTTCATATTTAGTGTTAGATATTTGAATAAACCCCTAATGATATTAAACTTCCACACCATTTGTGCTATGGACATGAATGATACCTTCACTCTAAAAAATGCTGGGTTAAAAATAACCCAAGTTGGGTTGAAAATGGACTAACCCAGCAATTGGGTTGTTTAAACCCAGTGGTTGGGTTAAATGTTTGCTTAAAACAACCCAATCGCTGGGTTAAAACAACCCAGTTGTGGGTTAGTCCATTTTCAACCCAACTTGGGTTATTTTTAACCCAGCATTTTTTAGAGTGTTGGTTCATGCAGCTTGTTGAGGAGAGTACTATTATTTTAAGTGATCAGACTAACATTTTTCACCCGCTGAACAAGAAAGTGGGAAATGTGCAATAAAATGCCACAGACTACATTCAAGGACCCATCCATCTAGAAAACCAGAATATCATGCTTTCATAAGTGAGATGATGTGCAATTGTCTGTTGTCAACTGACTGTTTCAACATATATCTGTGATGAAATAAAAAATGCAGAAATGATTCAGGATTTCCCCTTGTATCATGCTATATGTCACAAGACAACTGAGTGGAAAATAAGAAGCATTGCAAAAGCACATTGTTCATTTCAATGTTTATTTCGAACACAAACTTTTTGCTGTGTGGGGGGGGGGTTACTTTTTTATTTAAACCATATCACACAAGTAAGAGTACTGCTGTACTTAATATTCTACAATCCGTGGTCTTGTACTGATATTCAGACCAACAGCATGGATGCAAGAGGGAAATTGTTTTTATTCTATAAACAAGAAGTTAACATTGAGTACTTTCTGACACTTTGTGGCATCTTCACTCTTGGTTGCTTCCTCTCGGTTACATAATTTGTCAGCAAGAACTCAGGTTTCACTATCATGCTGATGACATGCTGAAAGTTGTATAGCTCCAGACTCACTGTCTTCTCCCCAGTCCCCACAAACTTTTTAAATGCATGTATGAATTAAATCAAATGACCAGTAATATTCTCAAGCGAAACAAGGAATACTATTTCTCACTCTGATTTGTCAGTTGACATGGATGGCTACCTGATCAGACCCTGTTCTATATTCCGTAACTGCTTTAATATCTCTTCTTTTACTAAATTAGCTTTTTTTCCCCCATATCTAAAATGTTGAAATAGACTGTGCCACATCCTCAAAATTATGTTTTGATGGTTCCTCAGTGATTTTTTTTTAAAACTTCATATCACTGAGGTCATCTGACTCATCTGTGCACCATTAGAAAGTGAAGCCTGGTGTCACTGCTATAACATTATGAAACTCACTCTCACAATTTCTGTGACCTCACCATGAGAAATTCATATCTTTTTTCAAACTATAATACTTTGTCTCTCATTGCTTGTCTCTTGTTGTGCCTGGGCTTCTGTTTTCTGCTCCCCCTGATGTGTGTCTCATGTTTCTGGATCTGCACAGTTTGTAAAATGGGATTAATATATATTATATAGCCTAGAAATCTAGACGCACCCTAGCGGCAGAACATTTATTTTGCTGCGAGTGTAGTCTAGCAACTCTCGGTAGACCTGAGAGCTGGAAAAACCAAACTCTGGTCAGGCCAATCACAGCGTGTGTAGAGTCGGTGGGCAGGCTTAACATAATGACGGCATGTCACGGCAAAGTTGCGGAGGTGCTGCGTGCTACTCGTAAACAAAGAAGCTGATGCACAGCGGTCTTTTGAATCGGCTTTGGTCGCGACTCTGGAAGTCTTGGAGTTAAGCCTTTCTTTGAGAAAAGAACAAATAAACGGCACTGAAGTCATTCTTAAGAAAAGAAGATATGTTCAAAGTTTTGCCTAACCGGATACGGTGAAAGTCTACCAACTAACGTTAGCTCGGCTTCACCTTCTTCTTTGCTCTGGTTGGTTGTGGCGCTCAAGGCGCTATCCAATTGCATGCAGAGGGAATTTGAAAGACAACCGTTTATCCCGCCCCTCGGATTGAGCTCTGTCAATGATGAGTTTCCAGACCCAACATCTTGATGTGGGTCTGGCTTGTAAGGCTATATATTATATATAGGGCTGGGCAAATTAACGTGTTAACGCGGGCGATTAAATTTTTCAGCTCAACGCATTCCAAATATTTAACTCAAATAACGTCTCGGTTACGTATGTAACCCTCGTTCCCTGAGGAGGGAACGGAGACGTACGTCAATGACTGACGAATGGGGGTTTCGCCTAGAAGCCAATTACCTTCGAGGTGTTTAACAGCGCCCAATGGCGTGCCAATGCCATGGGCAATGCGGAATTTGCATACGTAACTCCGCCCCACCGCGTGGGTATATAAGGAAGTACGGTGCCAACATCGCATTATGTATCTGCTGCGGAGCCAAGATCTGAACTCCGCGTTCCAGCAGCACAGCTGATGTGGCTGAGGAACGTACGTCTCCGTTCCCTCCTCAGGGAACGAGGGTTACATACGTAACCGAGACGTTCCCTTTCGTTCAGTCACTCCGACGTACGTCAGTGACTGACGAATGGGGGTTCCAATATAACCGCGCCACTCAGCTGTCGTCCAGTGCCCTGCGTAAGTGTGAGATCCCGCCACTTAAGGCCGTAGGACTCCCACTTATCACAGGATTACCAAGGTACACTGGGAAGCATATCCCAGTGAGGGAATGCCAAAGATGCCTACCCGTGGGGAGGACTTAGAGAGTACACATATGACCCGCTGAGGGCTGCATATGGAAGAACTCTAGGGTACCAGCCGAAGGTGGATTTTTAACCCTAGGGGTGGCAGGGCGTGCCAAGGGAAAGACACCTGCTCACTGAGGAGGCTTACGGTGGAAATACTCGTGTGGGGGTCGCCGGAGGGAACCATGCACACGGGGCACCTGGCCGGACATGAGGGTCTGGGCTCGAGAGGGCAGACTGAACTGATGTCGGCGTCGACAGTGCTGGAGGAGCTCAGGGCTCTCGGGGAGCTCACCTGAGGAATATATCGCACGTATCCAGTCCGTGGAGTGGAGTGGCGAGCAAGCGAAGACACCTAAGCCTGGTCCATTACCGGCCCCTCGGGGGGGCGAGTACATAGTCGGACACTGGCTCCACTCGGAGATTGTAGAATCTGGCGAATGTGTTGGGTGTCGCCCAGCCTGCAGCTCTGCAGATGTCTGTTAGCGAGGCGCCATGCGCTAGAGCCCAAGAGGAGGCCACACTCCGGGTGGAGTGTGCCCTCACACCAAGGGGACATGGTCTACCCTGCTGCTGGTAAGCCAAAACAATGGTGTCTACTATCCAGTGAGACAACCTCTGCTTTGAGAGAGCACTTCAATTCAATTCAATTCAATTCAAATTTATTTGTATAGCGCTTTTCACAATACACATTGTTTCAAAGCAGCTTTACAGAAAGTGCATTTCATAGATGTACAGTAAAAATGTTAGAAAGACAATGTTAAAGAATAATGTTCGAAAAAGTTAATCAATCGTGTATTAATTTAGGCCATAACAACGCTGGCGTTGAGTCGTCTCTTCACAGGCGTGGAGTCGTCTCATCACAGGTGTCGGGGCATCCGAAGTCTCCATGAGAGGCTGGATACAAACTGGAGCTGATGAACTATTTACCTCGGGACTAGTGTCCCGAGATAACAACAGAAAAGCAGATGGGAAATGATTAGCGTAGCTGCTGTTCAGAATATTATATTAATGCTTTTGATCCGATTTAACTGTAGTATAAAAAGATAATTATAATGTGAATGCTTGGCTAAAGAGATGCGTCTTTAATCTAGTTTTAAACTGGGACAGCGAGTCTGAACCTCGAACAATATCAGGAAGACTATTCCAGAGTTTAGGAGCTAAATGTGAAAAAGCCCTCCCTCCTTTAGTGGACTTAGATATCCTAGGAATGACCAGAAGCCTCGAGTTTAGTGATCTTAAAGAGCGCGATGGATTGTAGGGCGATAGAAGATCCGTTAGATACACTGGAGCTAAACCATTTAGGGCTTTATAGGTTAGTAGCAATAGTTTGTAATTGATACGGAACTTCACAGGTAACCAGTGTAGAGATGATAAAATTGGTGTTATATGATCATATTTTCTTGACCTAGTAAGAACTCTAGCAGCCGCTTTTTGGACTAACTGTAGTTTGTTTATTGAGGATGCAGGACAACCAGCTAATAAAGCATTACAGTAATCTAGTCTCGAGGTCATGAATGCATGAACTAACTTTTCTGCATCAGAGATAGATAGCATGTTACGTAGCTTAGCAATGTTTCTAAGATGGAAAAATGCCGTTCTTGTAACATATGAAATATGATTTTCGAATGTCAGGTTGCGGTCTAATATAACACCCAGGTCTTTTACTGTAGTGGATAAAGTGACAGGACATCCTTCCAAGGTAAAATTGTATTGCGAGAGGTTTTGTGGGCAGTTTTTTGGACCAATAAGTAACACCTCCGTTTTATCTGAATTTAATAGCAGAAAATTACACGTCATCCAGTATTTAATATCTTCAACACACGCTGTCAGTTTAGATAATTTAGCGTTTTCATCCGGTCGTGATGAAATATATAATTGAGTGTCATCAGCATAACAGTGGAAATTAATTCCATGTTTTCTTATAATATTACCAAGTGGCAGCATATATATAGAGAATAGCAGAGGGCCTAACACGGATCCTTGCGGCACCCCATAGTCTACTGACGTCATCTTTGATTTTTCCCCATTTAGACAGACAAAATGGTAGCGGTCTGATAAGTACGATCTAAACCAGTTTAATGCCTGTCCCTGAACACCAGTATAATTTTGAAGTCGATCTAAGAGTAGTTTATGATCTATGGTATCAAACGCAGCACTAAGATCGAGTAGAACTAGTATTGAGATACAGCCTTGGTCAGAAGCTAGAAGTAAATCATTTGTGATTTTAACGAGTGCAGTTTCTGTGCTATGATGTGGCCTGAATCCTGATTGAAATTTTTCATAGATATCATTTTCTTGCAAGAAAGCGCACAATTGAGCGGACACAACTTTTTCTAGTATTTTAGACATAAATGGAAGATTTGAAATTGGTCTGTAATTTGCCAGGTTATTATGATCTAATTTTGGCTTCTTAATGAGAGGTTTTATGACTGCCAACTTGAATATTCTTGGAACATGACCTAAAGATAAAGATGAGTTAATAATATTGAGAAGAGGCTCTTCCACTACAGGTAACAATTCTTTCAGTAGTTTAGTGGGTATTGGATCTAATAAACATGTTGTTGGTTTAGATGCAATGATAAGTTTATTTAGCTCTTCCTGTCCTATAGTTGTAAAGCGGTGTAGTAGTTCTTGACGGGCGATAGTTGCGGTTGAATCATAAGACATCATTAAAGATTGTACATTTACAATTTTGTTTCTGATGCTTTCTATTTTCTCAGTGAAGAAATTCATAAAATCATTACTACTAAACTGTAACGGAATATTTTGCTCAGGCGATGTTTGTTTATTTGTTAGGCTAGCCACGGTGTTAAATAAAAACCTTGGGTTATTTTGATTATTTTTTATTATTTTGCGGAGATGCTCAGCCCTGGCTGCTTTTAGGGCCTTTTTATAATGTGACATACTATCTTTCCACGCGATTCTAAAGACCTCTAAATTTGTTTGTTTCCATTTACGCTCTAAGTTACGAGTTTCTCTCTTGATAACATGTGTAGCACTGTTGTACCATGGTGCTTTAGGTTTCTCTCTAACCTTTTTTAATCTAATTGGTGCAACAATTTCTAATGTGCTCGATAAAATCGTGCTCATACTGCTAGCCATTTCCTCTAGTTCATCTGTTTGTTTGGGTTCACTGAGCAGCTGAGACAGATCAGGTAAGCTATTTGAGAATCTATCTATAGTGGTTGGAGCGGAAGGCACTTCCCTTCCGCTCTCCACCATAACAGACAAAGAGCTGGTCTGAGGTCCTGAAACACTGCGTCATGTCTACGTAGGCGCGGAGAGCGCGTACTGGACAGAGCAGTGCCAAGGCTGGGTCTGCCTCCTCCAAAGGCAGCGCTTGCAGGTTCACTACCTGATCTCTGAAGGGAGTGGTAGGAACCTTGGGCACATATCCAGGCCGGGGTCTCAAGGTCACGTGAGAATTAGCCGGCCCGAATTCTAGACACGCTTCGTCAACCGAAAATGCCTGTAGGTCCCCGACCCTCTTAAGAGAGGCCAATGCGGTCAGCAGAGCCGTCTTCATCGACAGGAACTTAATATCGACCGACCGCAAAGGCTCAAAGGGAGGCCTCTGCAGAGCACCTAGGACTACTGAGAGGTCCCAAGAGGGAACGAGAGGAGAGCGAGGAGGATTCAGTCTCCTCGCCCCCCTCAGGAACCTAATGACCAGGTCGTGCTGACTTACCTTCTTGTTCTCCAAGAGATCGTGGTGGGCAGATATAGCGGCCACATATACTTTGAGGGTGGAGGGAGACAGCCTTCGCTCCAGCCCCTCTTGGAGAAACTCAAGCACGGACCCGATCGGGCATTTCCAGGGGTCTTCTTGGCGGGAAGAGCACCAGGTGACGAAGAGGTTCCACTTCAACGCATAGAGGTGTCGTGTAGACTCTGCCCTAGCGGAAGTGATGGTGGCGGCCACCGTAGGTGGCAGGCCACTCAAACCTGCCGCGCCCCATCCAGAAGCCACACGTGGAGCTTCCAGAGCGCTGGGCGCGGGTGCCAGAGGGTGCCCCGTCTCTGAGAGAGGAGGTCCGGTCTCAGAGGAATAGGCCAGGGAGGGGCTGTCGCAAGGAGTAGCAGTTCTGAGAACCAGGTCTGGCCGTGCCAATACGGGGCGACCAACATGACCTGCTCCTTGTCCTCCCTGATCTTGCACAGTACTCGTGCGAGAAGGCTCACTGGGGGAAACGCATATAAGCGTAGGCCCTGGGGCCAGCTGTGCGCCAGTGCATCCGTGCCGAGCGTGCCCTCGGTCAGGGAATAGTACAGGCTGCAGTGGGAAGAGTCTTGGGAGGCAAACAGATCTACCTGTGCGTCGCCGAACTGTTCCCCAATCAGCTGGACCGTCTGGGGATGGAGTCTCCATTCTCCAGGAAGTGGCTGAACCCGTGAGAGCTCGTCGGCTGCACGGTTCAGGACCCCCGGGATGTGGATAGCACGAAGGGACCTCAGGTGCTTCTGACTCCATAAGACGAGATGGCGGGCGAGTTGAGACATACAGCGGGAGCGTAGACCGCCCTGGTGGTTGATGTACGCTACTGTGGCCGTGTTGTCTGTCCGGACAAGTACGTGTTGACCCCTCAGCAACGCTCGGAAGCGGTGCAGGGCGAACCGTACTGCCAGCAACTCGAGGCAATTGACATGCAGAAGGCGCTGGGGTCCTGTGCAGGAGCCCGCGGCTGCTTGTCCATTGCACATGGCACCCCAGCCCGTGGCGGAGGCATCTGTTGATACAACAACATGCCTGGAAACTCGTTCTAAGGACACTCCGGCCCGTAGAAAGCTGAGGTTCGACCACGGAGTGAGTGTCTGTAAGCAGGCCCGGGTCACTTGGACCTGGAGCGTGCCAGACCGCCATGCCCATCTCGGGACTCGATCGCGAAGCCAGTGCTGAAGCGGTCTCATATGTAGCAAACCGAGCGGCGTTACCGCGGCTACCGATGCCATATGCCCCAGGAGCCTCTGAAAATGTTTCAGTGGAACCGCACTCTTGCTCTCGATTTGACGGAGGCAAGTCAGCAGAGACTGCGCGCGCTCGCTCGTAAGCTGCGCGCACATGGCGACCGAGTCGATCTCCATACCGAGAAAAGAGATCCTCTGCACTGGGCAGAGTTTGCTCTTCTCCCAGTTGACCCGAAGGCCCAGACAGGCTAAGTGGTGGAGAACCAGATCTCTGTGTTCGCAAACCTGCTCTCGAGACATGACTCAGTATGAGCCAGTCGTCGAGGTAGTTCAGGATACGAACCCCGTGCTGCCGAAGGGGCGCAAGGGCTGCCTCGGCAATCTTCGTAAAGACGCGAGGGGACAGAGATAGCCCGAATGGGAGGACCGCGTACTGGTATGCCCGCCCCTCGAAAGCAAACCGTAGGAACGGTCTGTGTCGAGGTAAGATGGAGACATGAAAGTAGGCGTCCTTCAGGTCGATCGCTGCAAACCAATCGTCGGGACGAACGCATTCGAAAAGACGTTTCGCTGTCAACATCTTGAACGGAAACTTGTGAAGGTAACGGTTCAAGATGCGCAGGTCCAGGATTGGTCTCAACCCACCGGTCTTTTTGGGTACAATGAAGTAGGGGCTGTAAAACCCGGACTTCATCTCGGCTGGAGGGACAGGTTCGATCGCACCCTTCGCCAGTAGGGTGGCAACCTCCGCTCGCATGACAGGGGCATTGGCCCCGACCATAGTAAAGCGGACTCCCCGGAAACAGGGAGGAACCTGCGCGAACTGAATCGCGTAGCCGCGCCTGATCGTCTTCTCGACCCAGCCGGACAGCCCTGGAATCTGAAGCCAGGCTCCCAGGGACTGTACGAGCGGGGTCATTCGGACTACAGACGTACCCGATGTGGGGCAGCGATGCAGCGTTACCGACCCGGACAAGGGAGGCTGTTGGGCGTCCCGGTGTGGGGGTGCGGTTAACGGCTGCGTCCTGACAGAGGAGACCAGGGAAGGTTCCACTGGGGTCTGCTCTGCCAGGGGGCTGGCGACAGAGTGGGATGCGAGTGGCGGGACCCGTGGGTGGCACGCACTGGCATCGCCAGACTCTGGGGGCTCAGGGATGGGAGTGTTAATTCTTTCTTTGACCGTAATAGGGTGCTGCTGACCCGGGGGCCAGCAGCTAAACAAAGAATTCTCCCCCGGCCCTCCACCGGGGGAAGGAGTGGTCCTGCTACCATCTCCTGGAAAGAATATCCCATCCCTGAGCCGTCCGTCTCAGGAGCGCCGCTTGGCCTGGCGTTTAGCGGGGCGCTGGGCGGCCTGAGGGGACTTGGACGCCTTCCTACGGCTTCCTCCGCGACCCGGCCCGGGTGAAGGCTGCTGCTGGGACCGGGTGGGAGGGGCGGGAGCCTTGGGAGGGCGTCCTCGGCGGCGAGCAGGCTGAGGCGACTGTGCCGGCGGCTGGGTGGAGGCAGCAGCTGGCCGCCGGGGCAGTACATGTTTGAGAGCCTCAGTCTGCTTCTGGGCGGTTGAAAACTGTTGGGCAAAGTTTTCAACCGCTCCGCCGAAGAGGCCAGCCTGGGATATGGGGGCATCGAGGAAACGTGTCCGCTCGGTGTCCCGCATATCGGCCAGGTTTAGCCACAAAAAGGTTGCTCTGTAGCTCAAGTCTGTAGCTCTGTAGAGCCTTGCTTACGTTTGAATCTTTATTTTGATATTTCCTCTTTCTTCTACTGCTAAATATAACTTACTCATCACCATACATTGTTTAAAAATTGCCTATCACGTTAAATTTGACATCGCTAGCTTTTAATCTAAATCACCATCACACGTTAGCATTTTGCTAGCCTGTTAGCTTGTTATCTCTGCACCCGGGCCTCCCTTTTTCTGAGTTCATAACTTGGATTAGTAAATTGTGTCCAGCAAACGATTGTGGTAAGTGGTAAATTGGATTAATCAACAAACACGGTAAGTCATGTCTTCTCCTGTCATTATCACCTGCAGTGCATGCCACATGTTCAGTATAGGCTTCTCCGCTGGCGAAAAGGGCTTCACATGTGATAAATGTAAGGAGATAGTTAGGCTGACGGAGAAGATTTCAGAATTAGAAACACGCATCCATACTTTATCTGAGAGTAGTGAGGATGTAACAGCTTTAGACACTGATTTGGATGCGAATAGCTTAGTGAACTCTGTACATTCTTCGGTTCCGGCTGCAGGGCCCTCGCAGCAGGGAAACTGGGTAACAGTGAGGCAGCATAGTCGCAGACCAAAGAACCGCTTTTCCGTTCCGGTTAGAACATCAAACAGGTTCTCCCCTCTCAGTGAAGCACCCACTGAGTATCCTGTTGAAAGTGCCCTAGTCATTGGCGATTCTATTACACGGAACGTGAAGATAGAGACACCAGCTACCATAGTCACTTGTTTACCGGGAGCCAGAGCACCTGACATCAAAGCAAATTTAAAAGTGCTGGCTAAAGCTAATCGTAAATTCTCTAAGATTATTATTCACGTCGGCACTAATGATGTTCGACTTCGCCAGTCGGAGATCACCAAAATTAACATTAAAGAGGTGTGTGAACTCGCTAGTACGATGTCTGAGGCTGTTTTTTGTTCTGGACCGCTCCCGGTAAAAAGGAGTGATGAGATAGTTAGCAGACTATCATCACTCAATGGCTGGTTGTCTAAGTGGTGTCTGCAAAATAACATAGGGTTCATAGACAATTGGAAAAGTTTTTGGGGCAGACCTGACCTGTTGAAGAAGGATGGCATCCATCCCTCTTGGGGTGGTGCCGCTCTTCTCTCTAGTAATTTGGCACATAGTCTTAGAGCTAAACCTTGACTCACTAGGGCCCAGGTCAGGAAGCAGACAAACTGGCTAAACCGACCGTCTGCTAGCTGTCTCACGTTACCGGAGTCAGATAAATCCCAGCACATAGAGACTCTTTCACCTAGATATTATCATATAGAGACTGTGTCTGTTCCCCGAATTAGTAAATACAAAAAAACATCAAAACCATTCAACAGTAAAAATTTAATTGACGTCCAACAAATAAACAAAATATATAATACAGATGAACAATTGATAAAGCTTGGGTTGCTGAATATTAGATCCCTTTCCCCAAAAGCGCTTATTGTTAATGATATTATTACAGATAATAATCTAGATGTGCTCTGTTTGACAGAAACCTGGCTAAAACCTGACGACTACATTACCTTAAATGAGTCCACCCCCCAAGATTATTGTTATAAACATGAGCCGCGTCTGAAAGGTAAAGGGGGAGGGGTCGCTGTAATTTATAATAATATCTTCAGTATTACTCAGAAGTCTAGTTTCAAATATAATTCCTTCGAAGTTTTGGTGCTTTATGTAACGCTATGTAGTGTACATGATAAAACCCGTTCAACATTTGTGTTAGCTACTGTATACAGGCCACCTGGGCATAATACAGACTTTATCAAAGAATTTGCTGATTTTCTATCAGAGTTAGTACTGGCCGTAGATAAAGTACTAATTGTTGGTGATTTTAATATCCATGTTGACAACGGAAAAGACGTATTGGGATTAGCATTTAAAGACACACTAAACTCTATTGGAGTTAGGCAACACGTGTCAGGAGCCACTCATCGCCATAATCATACTTTAGACCAGAGGTTAAATTGGGCCGGAGCGCACCGGAGCGCAGCTCCGCCTCCTCAGGTCCACAACACACCCTGCTGGAGCTCAGCTCCGTCTCCTTCAGCACGAAATATTATTATTAGACTTTAATTATTGTTCGTCTCCTGACAAATACAGGCTATATGGAATTATCAGATGCCATAAGGCATTAATCGCTGCGTTCTCTGGTTCAGCACCGCGCCCACAGCCATCAAGGTAAACCCGTCACAATTCTAACAGTGAGTTACCATGGAAATCCGCGAACTGCTAGAGCAGCGGTCGGGAACCTATTGAGAATGAGGAGATGTCGTCACGACACAGCGCCCCGCCCCCCTTCCGCCATTTTGGGGGTCTGCCCGCCAGGTAATGAATTCGGACAGAGACTGGAGAAGAGATATTCTGATGATTACTATGTACATAGTTTTCCAAACTCAACTGAACATTAAGTTTTAATCCACCCAAGCCGATCTGAGAAAGCAGCGGCTGGTAAACGTACGCCATTATTTCACCACAGGGTGTCAGTCATGGTCTTAACTAGTGAGCGCGATGCTGAAGTGTGAGACACTTGATCAATACGAACCTTTATTTATTTGTATTAAACATGTTGATCACTATTCTGTCATTTTTCATTGTCGGTCATTTTACTGTATGCTATAAACATGTTTATGCCCAAAACGCTTAATTAATATTCAAGGTAGGCCTAGTTGACTGTCATTTTCCTCTACTGTGCATCACTGTTTAAGATTAATTCAATATTTAACATGGTTAACATTACATCCATTTAAAGCACGTACCGAGCATTCATTCTACTCAAGAAGGCTGGAATAAAAGCACCAGCGCACACAAACGATCATTTAAATTTTTAGTCAAATTAATTTAAAAATATAAACTCAACAGGTACAAAATATGATCAGTAAGAGAAAAACACTGCTAAGGATGACGAGCACTGGACTGCTGCAGGATAGTGGGGAGATATATTTATTATTCAGAATGCACAGGAAATATATTTATAGAAACATTTCAGTGCAAGGTGGTAAAGAGTTCTGCCGTGGCAGCTCGTATGGGTCAACGTTTTTGATATCAGCTTCTCTAAATACCTCAGCTTGGCGCTGGTAGTAAGTTTCTCCCTGTACGAGACCTCTTCTTCTCCATTTCAAGTTTTCTCGTAATTTCTCCGCTTAAACGCCGCGATGATAATTCCTCGAGCCGTCTTTCCTGCTCTGATCTCTGTTTCGCTCTTACAATGTTACCCCTGGCAACCGATAGCGTCGGATCCCGGAATGGTGTACGGGCCAGACTCCGCCCACGACCATGACGTATCTCCTCATTCTCAATGGCTCGCCAGGGCTGCGTTCAGCCCCGACAAAACGTTGCAAAACGTTTTTTAAACGGAAACGGTGCTGCGTTGAACACCCTGTTTTGTTGACGCAAGAGTTGTAACTATGGCAGCCGAGAAGGCCATTCTTTGTGTTCTTTTTAAGGAATTTTCGGAGCCTGATAAAATCGATATAAATACGTGTTTAATACTGCAAAATACATGCAATCACTTCCCTTGCCATCCAGAATAAATGACAACACCCCAATCACATTTATTTAACTTTTTAATCTCCTGGTAATCAATTCTAATTTAAATCATTTTATTTCTAGTTCTTACTTTTTTAATAGCTTATTTTCTTTCTCACTTTATATCAAGCAATTACCATATATGAAATTTGGTATATAAATAAACTTGCCTTGCAATGAAGCTAAATATATAAATAAATACATCATCATGTTGATTATATATATATATATATATATATATATATATATATATATATATATATATATATATATATATATATATATATATATATATATATATATATATATATATATATATATATATATATATATATTCTCTTACGACATTCTAATATCTTCAATTGTTGTGTATACTGAGCTGCAGCGGACACATGTAAACATCTTCACATGTAAACATCTTCACTTGGACCCATTGTGTGAGCTGTCTCTTTAATACCGCGTGGTTTATATACATGTTGCTGCTGATTGGACTGACATATTTGACACACCCACCAAACGAGAAAAAACGCATCTCAAACCCGTTGCACACCGGTGCGCACCGTTTCCAGGAAACATGACGTTCAACCGGAAACCGTAGCAAAACGTTGCGCACCGGTTTGAGCGTTGAACGTGCCCCAGGTCTCTCACACTTTACCAACATATCTAACATTTACTAACATGATCGATAAAAATATTAGACACACGCATCAACAGAGATCCGTTCTCTGCAGAAAAAAGCAGCCAATTACAATTCCCTTGTTGTGCAGCCTACCGAAGTTAATGACAAGTTTATCATAATATTCAAGTTGTGTGTTCAGTGCTGTTCGCGAGTGTCATGATAAAATAAACAATAAAAGCATGATAAGTCACGAAAGACAACTGAATTACTGACAGGATGCTGTGCGCGCTCCGAGCGCAACACGGACAAACGGACAAGCATTCTAGCCTTTGTCTTCGGTTGCGCGCCTAAACGGCCAAATCAACACAGAAATATAGGCTATCAAAAGTATTCAAGTATTCACATAAACATAGTAGATGTAAGCACTGTGGGCGTTCACACACACGAAGAGGATTTATACTCATCATTTGGCCAACCTCACAGTGAGAGCCCTGCACAATTAATTCCATATTGCAACTTATTTATTGTTTGCTGCATAATTGTTTGTTTTTAGTTGTGGACCTAATAATTACTATTGTTTACATTTTATTGGGGAAAAAAAGCTTTTTAAAGGTCCCATTCCGCATGATCCCATTGTTCAAACTTTAGTTAGTGTGTAATGTTGCTGTTAGAGCATAAATAATACCTGTAAAATTATAAAGCTCAAAGTTCAATGCCAAGCGAGATATTTTATTTAACAGAAGTTCCCTTTCAAAGCCTACAGCGAACGGCTGGCTTGGACTACATCCTGGTACTTCCTTCTTTAATTACGTCAGTAGAGCAGTAGAACAGACTAACCTCCGCCCACAAAGAAACGCGAAAAAGGGGGCGCGGTCTTGTTGCTGTCCCACGTGGAGAAGCGGACGTGTCGCGTGGAGAAAAGGAACTGTTGCGTTGAGTGTGTTTATCGCCATGTCGTCGAGACGCTGTTATTTTCATCCAGGAGTCAAATCACCTTTGTTTGGCTTTCCCAGGGACGCTGTAGAGATTATTGAACGCATACATCTCTCCGTTAAGAGGCGTGACCTTTCCAACGTGCGCTAAGCTGCTGTCGAATCATAACACAGGAACTGCTGGCACGTGCGCTAAGCTGCGGTCGAATTACAACACGGTAAGCGCTTGCACAATCAGAACTCGTTACGTATTTCTGAAGGAGGGACTTCATAGAAAGAGGAAATCACCAGCCGTTTTTAGGACAGTGGAAACAGCGGTACACAGATAAGTACATTGTGTGAAAAATACTGTGTTTTTTTACACGCGAAACATGAACACATGTTATATTGCACACTGTAAACACAATCAAAGCTTCAAAAAAACACGAAGAACGGGACCTTTAATAATAATTTTATATAATTTTTGATTGTGGCTCTTTTGGAAAAATGCATTTAACAAAAATGAAAAAAAAAAAATGGCTCTTTGGTCAAAAAAAGTTCCCAACCCTTTTCAGGGACACTCATCTTTAGGGGAGTATTGTCAAATAATCTACTGCCCACTGACAAGCTATTTATTATTCATTTTTTGGCCTTCAAACTTATTAAAAATGCACATAATGTAGATCAGAGAAATCAAATTTTTCTCGGGGGAGCATTCCCCCGAACCCCCCTAACTACCTCAAATTTGGGACTTCACTGATTTAAAAAAAAAACCTGCTTATGGTCCTAAGTGAACTGTAAAGTATTTCTCTTTGTTTGAATAACTCAACTCTAACTTACACAGTAATACTGGAAAAAGAGCCCCTTTGGTGTAAAAACACATTAAGTATTTTTCCGGCGCGATTTTGAATGACCATTCACCGTAAATAAGGGCTCCCCCTCCCTACAAAAGCCAATTTACCCACTGCTTTAGACCTAATATTGTCACATGGAATAAATGTTGATACCGTTGAAATTCTGCAGCAGAGCGATGACATCTCAGATCATTACTTAGTATCATGTATACTTAATTTAGCTAAGGTTGCAAAGCCGCCCCCTCGCTTTAAAAATGGCAGGACAATCACTGCCGCTACTAAAGATTGCTTTTTAAATAATCTCCCTCATCAGTATCATCTGCTCAGCATCCCAGATAGTATAGAAGAACTCGATGTTGCAACAGAAACTATTGACTCTCTCTTTTGCAGTACTTTAGACACAGTTGCTCCTCTGCGCTTAAAGAAGATTAAAGAAAATAGTCCAACGCCGTGGTACAACGAGCACACCCGGGCCCTTAAAACAGCAGCCAGAAAAATGGAGCGCAGCTGGAAGAAAACAAAATTAGAGGTATTTCGTAATTCGTGGAAAGAGCACATGATCACATACAGAAAGGCTGTAAAAACTGCTAGATCTGCTTATTTCTCAACTCTCTTGGAAGAAAACAAACACAACCCAAGGTATTTATTCGATACAGTGGCTAAATTAACCAAAAATAAAGCTTCAACTTCTGATGATTGTAAACAGCACAGCAGTAATGACTTTATGAACTTCTTCACATGTAAGATTGATAATATTAGGAAAAATTTTTTAACCATGCAGCCGTCTAATACAGCATCACATCAGACAGAGCATTGTAGTGTCACTGAGGAAAAATTACACTCATTCACTGCTATAGGAGAAGAAGAATTGGCTAAACTCGTTAAATCATCAAAATCGACAACATGTATGCTCGACCCTATACCAACTAGGCTATTAAAAGAGATGCTACCAGAGGTCATAGATCCTCTTCTTAATATCATTAATTCATCTTTGTCATTAGGATATGTACCGAAAACTTTTAAGTTGGCAATTATTAAACCACTTATTAAAAAACCGCAACTTGATCCTACAGATTTAGTCAATTATAGACCAATCTCAAATCTACCCTTTCTGTCAAAAATACTTGAAAAGGCAGTGTCTTCACAATTATGTTCCTTTTTAGAAAGAAATGGTATCTGTGAGGATTTCCAGTCAGGATTTAGACCTTATCATAGCACTGAGACTGCTCTCGTCAGAGTTACAAATGATTTGCTCTTATCATCCGATCGTGGCTGTATCTCTCTATTAGTGTTACTCGATCTTAGCGCTGCATTTGATACTATCGACCACAACATTCTTTTGAATAGACTCGAAAATTATGTAGGTATTAGTGGAATTGCATTATCATGGTTTAAATCATACCTATGCGACCGTTATCAGTTTGTAGTAGTAAATGAAGATATGTCACACCGATCGCAAGTTCAGTATGGAGTACCGCAAGGCTCAGTGCTAGGACCGCTACTCTTCACCCTGTACATGCTACCACTGGGAGATATCATTAGGAAGCATGGCGTTAGTTTTCATTGTTATGCTGACGATACTCAGCTCTATATTTCTTCACGCCCTAAAGAAACTTACCAATTCACAAGATTAACGGAATGCATAGCTGATATAAAACATTGGATGACTGGTAATTTCCTGCAACTCAATTCAGAAAAAACTGAATTTTTAATTATTGGACAAAAAAGCTCCACAAGTAGTAACCTAGAATACTGTCTAACACTTGATGGCTGTTCTGTCAAGTCCTCGTCGTCAGTGAGGAACCTGGGTGTGCTCTTTGATACCAATCTTTCGTTTGAGAGCCACGTTTCTAGCATCTGTAAAACTGCTTTCTACCATCTTAAAAATATATCTAAATTACGGCACATGCTCTCAATGCAAAATGCTGAACAGTTAGTTCATGCGTTCATGACCTCAAGGTTAGATTATTGTAATGCTCTACTGGGTGGTTGCCCTGCTCGCTTAATAAATAAACTCCAGCTGGTCCAAAACGCAGCAGCTCGAGTTCTTACTAGAACCAGGAAGTATGACCATATTAGCCCAGTTCTGTCAACACTGCACTGGCTGCCTATTAAACATCGCATAAATTTTAAAATCTTACTTATTACTTACAAAGCACTAAATGGTTTAGCTCCCCAATACTTGAGCGAGCTCTTAACATATTATACTCCATCACGTCTACTGCGGTCTCAAAATTCTGGCCAGTTGATCATACCGAGAATATCCAAATCAACTGCAGGCGGTCGATCGTTTTCCTATTTAGCACCTAAACTCTGGAACAGTCTTCCTAACATTGTTCGGGAAGCAGACACACTCTGTCAGTTTAAATCTAGACTAAAAACACATCTCTTTACTGTGGCATACACATAAAACACTTTTTCAATGAAATGATTGTTAGGCTGCATTAACTAGGTCAGCCGGAACCGGGAACACTTCCCATAACACCTGATGTACTCGTTACATCATCAGAAGAATGGCATCTACGCTAATGTTAGTCTCTCTGTTTTATCCCGAGGTTTACTGCAGTCAGCTGGATCCGGGCCGTATCCAGATCAGATGGTGGACCTGCGCCCAGAGAAGACCAACACAGGACCCTGAAGTGTCTGGGAGACCGTGATTAGACTCCCCCTGAAACTGCCTCATCGACACGGCATCTCAATAAACCCGTCTCCTGCGTGTTGCCTCCGATCATTCGAATATTGCACTTTAATAATTATTTAATCAACATCATCCTCAATAAACCCGTCTCCAGCATGTTGCCCCCGGTCCCTCGAATATTCTGATCTATTATGACCTCCGAGCTGTAAAACTGCCAGAATAATAATAATAATACGCTGTTTGTTAATTGGCCAGAGGAGAACTGGCACCCCGACTGAGCCTGGTTTCTCCCAAGGTTTATTTTTCTCCATTAGGTCACCTAATGGGGTTTTGGTTTCCTTGCCACTGTTGCCTCTGGCTTGGCGTGCTCAGTTGGGGACACTAAATTTTTCAACTAAACATCGAAATACATCTAAATAATAAACTAAATTAACCATTTAAACTAAATTACTGATCAAATTATTAATCTAAAGCCCACACTGTCACTGTATGATACTTGAAATTTTTCCAGAATGGCTATACAGCTGAATAAAATTATGCTGCATTATTTTCCTGTTTAACACTGTAAAGCTGCTTTGAAACAATCTACATTGTTAAAAGCGCTATATAAATAAAGTTGACTTGACTTGACTTGACAAATGTCGCTCCTGGACCACATTTGTGGACATCACTTGACCCAGGGAGCGTGCGGTCACCTTCGTCGCCCGGAGAGCGAGGTCGGTGGCGGCACGCAGCTCATTTAAGAGCCCCGGATCAACTCCACCCTCGTGCATGTCCCTGAGGATCCCGGCCTGGTAGACCTGTAGGATCGCCATGGCATGCAAAGAGGCGGCAGCCTGCCCCGCAGCTCTGTGCGATTTCGCCACCAAGGTTGATGTGAATCGACAGGCTTTGGAGGGGTGCTTAGGATCGCCACGCCAGGTCGAAGCGCTCTGAGGACACAGTTGCATCGCAACAGAACGTTCAACCTGGGGGACCCCAGTGTACCCTTTGGCCGCTGCCCCATCAAGGATGGAGAAGGCGGAGGAGACTGCAGACCGATCACGGGAAGACAACGGGGACTTCCAGGACCGGGCAATCTCCTCATGCAGCTCGGGAAAGAAAGGTATTGAGGGCGGGGACTGACGTGAGTCAGCGCGGGCCCCCAGATACCAATCATCGAGCCGCGAGCGTTCGGGACAGGGCGGAGGGTTCCACTCTATCCCTAGACTCGCGGCTGCCCGAGACAACATGGCTGTCAGCTCTGGGTCAGACTCGGGCAATGCTGGCGCGCCCGAAGGCGGCAGCACAGCCGAGTCTTCATCCTCAGAGGACTCGAGCCCACCTTGTGATGCGGTGACCGACATCGCATCATCCTCCGGAGCGCCAAACGAAATGCGCGGGGGAGCCGGAGCTGGCCCCGCGATTTCAGCCTGGACACTCGCGGGTTGCGGTACGCTAGAGGGGGGTGTGGCCCGAGGCATGAGCGTCGGGGCTTTGTTCCACACCGTAACCCTCAGGTCACCCTGACCACCAGCCGAAGTACCGGCCACGGGGAGCGCGGTAGATCGGGGTGTGGTTGAGGGGACTCTCACTTCTGTACGAAGGTCTTTGAGTCTAGACCGCAGCACCGCGATGGTCATGTTCCCGCAGTGGGAACATGACTCATCCACGAACGCTGCTTGAGCATGCTGAACGCCCAAGCATACCAAGCAGAGATCGTGCCCATCGAAGGAAGTCAACGACCGGCCACACCCAGAAGTACACGGGCGAGACATCCTGAAAAGGACGTGCCACGTGTAAGCTCTTTTAGAGAGGAAGCTTCGCAGAGACGCCGAAGCGCCCAGGGACCACACACCAGCTGTCAGACGGACCACTGCGCAGATCAGCAGGCAGGCAGTATGCGATCACTGGAACGCGCCGTAGATCCAACGCCTCTGGAAAGCTGCTCGTCTCGAAGGCTGACAAAGACTCAGTTGAAGGCTTGAAGGAGTGAAGAGGTACTCTTGGCTCCAAAGCAGAAACATAATGCGATGTTGGCACCGTACTTCCTTATATACCCACGCGGTGGGGCGGAGTTACGTATGCAAATTCCGCATTGCCCATGGCATTGGCACGCCATTGGGCGCTGTTAAACACCTCGAAGGTAATTGGCTTCTAGGCGAAACCCCCATTCGTCAGTCACTGACGTACGTCGGAGTGACTGAACGAAAGGGAACGCAGCGTCCGTTTTTATATCCATTTTTGCCTAGCGTTACATGATCACGCTCCTATTCGTGTAAATGCTTCCAAGCGCGACAAGACACAAGAGAACCCGCTGTATGTCAATGTCCTGTCTGTGTGGCTGCGTCTCATGTCAGCTAATCGAGGGACACTCTGACACACACACACTCGACGCACAGACAGACTCGCGTCAGTCTCCTGCACATATCGAGTTCTTTTTTGCTCTTAAACAAACAATAACAACACAGAGAATTATGAGTATTCTCATATTAGGAGTCTTAAATTAGTTAAATAACGTCTTAAAGGTCCCATGGCATGAAATTTTCATTTTATGAGGTTTTCCAACATTAATATGAGTTCCCCTAGCCTGAATATTGTCCCCAAGTGGATGGAAATGTTGATCGGTGTAAACCCGAGTTCTGGCTGTCTCTCTCTGCCTTTGAGAAAATGACAGGCCAGAAGAGCCAATCCAGAAGTCTCCTGGTTTGACGTCCAAGCAGGAACGGTTTCCTCCCTTTCCTCCGCCCAGAGAATCTGGCACGCCCATGCAAACGCGAGAGAGATCATGGGTTGTGAACGAGTGAACGCTGGCAGTTTCTCAGTGTTTGGATGTACAAATGAAAACAGAAGTCTTTTTTCAGTTCCTTCTGATCTGTGATCAGTGATTTCTTATGTGTAGCTAATTATTTATTATTCGTGCACACACTGCGGCTTCTCTCTCTCTCGACAGAACGGTGTTTTCGTGTTTTCTATCTTGTGAGTCAGTGTTTTTGTACGTCCTCGTCGCGTCTATCTGTTCTAAAATGTGCATACAGTCGTTTCTGCTCAACATAGAGAGCCACATCTTTACAGATAAACCTCACACACGCCGAAGCTCCGGCTGACCGGTGGGCCTTCAACATCCCCGACCCCCAGTACTGCATCTGGCCCACAGCGGAGGCGCCTTACGCGGCGCGAGATTAAGCAGAAGGGGGGTAAGCGTGAGCGTATCCGGCTAGGCTAGGCTAGCCAGCTTTCCCCAAATAAACTGGATTACATTCGATTACTGCTGTTGTGTCTTTGTTTGCGCTGTGTACTCAATGCGCGTCACTGAGGCTTTTCATATGATAGGAACATGTCTAAAAATAATGCTATTATCAACACTTACTCGTAACTCGTTCATCTCGACAGCTGTAATGGTACTTTGCATGTTACAAAGTTGGTAATAATGATGAAGACGGACTTGACGTGACTGGGACTCGTGTTTATTCAGAACTCTCAGATACAAACACAATAAACTCGCGCTGACAGACAGCGCTCTCATAACTCAGTAGTTACTATAAATAACTTTGTTAGCAATCGCTCTGTCTCCGTGATGTCCGGTTCGGGAACGAATCATTCTATTGAACCGGTTCTTTTTAGTGAACCGAATCAGTTCACCAAATCGGACTGAATCGTTCTAAACTGTTCGCGTCTCCAGTCAGCGCTGATCCATAATTTACTAAAGTTACTAACTTTCTGACATGAGTGACAGCCCCTCCGACTAGAAATAAACTAATAACCTGAAGTATATGCTGTAACTACAACAGCACTGAACTGAGACTGACAGAACTGATGTGAAGTGAACTCAGGTCCATCCGTCTCTCTGGCAGCAGCTCGTGCCTGCTCGTGCCTCGTAAACCTTGTTAAACCACGCCCCCTCCGCTCATTTAAAATGCAAAGATGTCAGCCAATCACAACAGTGGGCGTTTTTACTGAAGTCTCACAGCAGACACGTCTCTTGAAGCAGGGCATTCAGCCACAGGGCAAACAGCAGTATAGAAAAAATGCATTTTATTTCTAAATTATGACATTTTATGATGTAAAAATCATACTAACAATATAAGTACACATCAGGAAACATTATAAAATAATAGAAAAATGCCATGCCATGGGACCTTTAAATGAACTAAAGAGTTGTGAGGAAATTAGATGCGCGGGACAGCGCGTCAGATCCGCGTCATGTTCGTCAGCGGTCGTTCTTAAAGTGACAGGACCACTGATGATGCCTGTCATTAATGTTCATCAAAGAACAACGGGAACAGAGAAAATTGTAGCTTTAATGATGATTAATCTATATTTCATTTATTATTTATCTAGCTAAGAAAGGTGTTTGATAACTATTACATTTCTGTATATGTCTAACAGGGAAGGCCACAGGTAAAAATAACATTTATTATAATGGGTTTATGTAAAGATTGTTTTAAGTTCACTTAAATTAAAAGTTGTTTTTTTAAAGCCTAATAAATGTTGAAATTGGGAGCTTTCAGTTATACTGTAATGTAACGTCATTAATGTTACATAGAGACATTAGTATCAGTGATACTGGCCTTCATTCATAAAAAGATGCCATTACAACACATATTTAAAATATACGGTCTTTAAATTGTTTCTACATTAATTTAGAGAGTAACTGAAATTATTACAATATCAAAATATTAAAAACTTAAAATATTAAAAACTTGCGATTAATCGCGATTAATTACAGAATTTTTTTTTTATTAATTAGGTTTTTTTTTAATCGATTCCCAGCACTAATTATATATATTATTACATTATTATTACATATATATTTCATATTATTATTTCTGGAAATGCCAGAATGAACTGCTGTGTAACTGAGTAATGCAGTGGTGACATTTTTAAATGATTAGACACAATATGGGTTAAGTTTTGTGTTTTGGAAGTTGGTATAAATCAGTTTAGGGCACACTGTTAAACCTTGCTGTAGATTTCTGGGTAAATAACTGTAAAATCGCCAGTATTTCGCTTTAACATAAGTGAAAGGTATTTTACTGTGATTTGAGGTGAGGTTATGCCGCACTAATAATAAACTACAGTACATTACTTTCAGCGCCCATTAAGGGAAATAACTGTAATATTAAGTGGTAAATTACTGGTCTACATTCCCATGATGCATTACGTCACTGTTTATTTCAAACTGTTTACATCTTCAGTTAGAAAACAAGGATTAATGCATTAACACACACATACGCATGCAAACATGCATGTGAGCACACAAATACATAGGCCTACACAAGGGCTGAACGTTTGAGCCTAAACGAGCAGGTGTCACCCCTTTGCCTTGATTATCTTGGAGTTTGTTTGATACTGAGCATGCTGTGTTGAGAACTCCAATAGCGGATTTGTATATTTTCAGACTGAAAATGAATCGCACAACTACAAGTAAGTAAACTATTCAAATATTTGTGTTTTTAAAATACATAATGTAAAGTTAGATTGTTTATATGCATGGTTTGAAATAGCTTCCTCCCCCTATAGTAATATCCCTTTGTATAGAACATTTTTCCTGGAGTAACTGCATTTATCAGCAATTGAACTCTTTTTCTCGTTTTTCTAGGTCAGTCAGGATTTGCCACAATGTACAGATGCAAACTTTGTAATTTGCCTTTTCGCCAACTAACTGTTTTTTATACACATATAAAACAACACCAACATAGAGCAAATTTTCAGTTTGTGTGTGAAATGCTGCGGTGCTACTGTACTTTTAAGAAATTTTCCTCATTACGATCACATATGCACCGAAATCACAGGCAGTCACAAACACAGGATACACATAGGCATCCACAGATGAACCTCCACTGTCAGGTTCCTGGATGTGTATTTGTGACTAATACTTTTTCAGAGCTGTGTGTCCACCTGCATATTCACATTAGAGATGGCAGAAAAAATAGCTGTCCAGTTGATGGCTGCTTTAATTATTTTAGAGTGAGAACATCCTTCACCACTCATTTGTCACGGAAGCATAAGCAGTCTGGTCCAGCACAGCTGTCTTGTGCCCACAGACAGTGTGAGACTGCATCCACAACAGATTTGTGTCTTGAGAATGAACTAACTGCTACAGATCAGTGTCTTAGTGATGTACCATCAACATCAATTGAAAGTGCCATAGATGAAGAGCCTTTTTTACATAACTTGGCTCTGTTTTACTTGAAGATGCAGGCCAAAATGTTGTTGCCTGCTAGTTCTATTCAATGTATTATCGAGGAGTTTCAAGCACTTCATTTTTGATAGAATGAACCACTATAGATAGATTCTCAAATAGCTTACCTGATCTGTCTCAGCTGCTAAGTGAACCCAAGCAAACAGATGAACTAGAGGAAATGACTAGCAGTATGAGCACCATTTTCTCTAGTACATTAAAAATTGTAGCACCAATTAGATTAAAAAAGGTTAGAGAGAAAACTAAAGCACCATGGTACAACAGTGGTACACATGTTATTATGAGAGAAACTCGTAACTTAGAGCGTAAATGGAAACAAACTAATTTAGAGGTCTTTAGAATCGCGTGGAAAGATAGTATGTCACGTTATAAAAAGGCCCTGAAAGCAGCCAGGGCTGAGCATCTCCGCAAACTAATAGAAAATAACCAAAATAATCCAAGGTTTTTATTTAACACTGTGGCTAAACTAACAAATAAACAAGCATCGCCTGAACAAAATATTCCGTTACAGTTTAGTAGTAATGATTTTATGAACTTCTTCGCTGACAAAATAGAAAGCATCAGAAACAAAATTGTAAATGTACAATCATTAATGATGTCTTATGATTCAACCGCAATTATCGCCCCTCAAGAACTACTACACCGCTTTACAACCATAGGACAGGAAGAGCTAAATAAACTTATCATTGCATCTAAACCAACAACATGTTTATTAGATCCAATACCCACTAAACTACTGAAAGAGTTGTTACCTGTAGTGGAAGAGCCTCTTCTCAATATTATTAACTCGTCTTTATCTTTAGGTCATGTTCCAAGAATATTCAAGTTGGCAGTCATAAAACCTCTCATTAAGAAGCCACAATTAGATCATAATAACCTAGCAAATTACAGACCAATTTCAAATCTTCCATTCATGTCTAAAATACTAGAAAAAGTTGTGTCCACTCAATTGTGCTCTTTCTTGCAAGAAAATGATATCTATGAAAAATTTCAATCAGGATTCAGGCCGCATCACAGCACAGAAACCGCGCTCGTTAAAATCACAAATGATTTACTTCTAGCTTCTGACCAAGGCTGTATCTCAATACTAATTCTACTCGATCTTAGTGCTGCGTTCGATACTATAGATCATAAAATACTATTAGATCGACTTCAAAATTACACTGGTGTTCAGGGACAGACATTAAACTGGTTTAGATCGTATTTATCAGACCGCTACAATTTTGTCTGTCTAAATGGGGAAAAATCAAAGATAAGATCAGTATACTATGGGGTGCCGCAAGGATCCGTGCTAGGCCCTCTGCTATTCTCTATATATATGCTGCCACTTGGTAATATTATAAGAAAACATGGAATTAATTTCCACTGTTATGCTGATGACACTCAATTATATATTTCATCACGACCAGATGAAAACGCTAAATTATCTAAACTGACACCGTGTGTTGATGATATTAAACACTGGATGACGTGTAATTTTCTGCTATTGAATTCAGATAAAACGGAGGTATTACTTATTGGTCCAAAAAACTGCCCACAAAACCTCTCACAATACAACTTTAACTTGGAAGGATGTCCTGTCGCTTTATCCACTACAGTAAAAGACCTGGGTGTTATATTAGACCACAACTTGTCTTTCGAAAATCATATTTCATATGTTACAAGAACGGCATTTTTCCACCTTAGAAACATTGCTAAGCTACGTAACATGCTATCTATCTCAGATGCAGAAAAGTTAGTTCATGCATTCATGACCTCGAGACTAGATTACTGTAATGCTTTATTAGCTGGTTGTCCTGCATCATCAATAAACAAGCTACAGTTAGTCCAAAACGCAGCTGCTAGAGTTCTTACTAGATCAAGAAAATATGATCATATAACACCAATTTTATCATCTCTACACTGGTTACCTATTAAGTTCCGTATCAATAACAAAGTATTGCTACTGACCTATAAAGCCCTAAATGGTTTAGCTCCAGTGTATTTAACGGATCTTTTATCGCCCTACAATCCATCGCGCTCTTTAAGATCACTAAACTTGAGGCTTCTGGTCATTCCTAGGATATCTAAGTCCACTAAAGGAGGGAGGGCATTTTCACATTTAGCTCCTAAACTCTGGAATAGTCTTCCTGATATTGTTCGAGGTTCAGACTCGCTGTCCCAGTTTAAAACTAGATTAAAGACGCATCTCTTTAGCCAAGCATTCACATTATAAATACGTTTTATACTACAGTTAAATCGCACCAACAGTATTAATATTCTGAACAGCAGCTATGCTTATTATTTCCCATCTGCTTTTCTGTTGTTATCTCGGGACACTAGTCCCGAGGTAACTAGTTCGTCAGCTCCAGTTTGTATCCAGCCTCTCATGGAGACTTCAGATGCCCCTGTGAAGAGACGACTCGACGCCTGTGAAGAGACGACTCGACGCTGTGAAGAGACGACTCAACGCCAGCGTTGTTATGGCCTAAAATAATACATGATTGATTAACTTATCCTAACATTTTTCTTTAACATTCTCTTTCTAACATTTTTCAATGTACATTTATGAAATGCACTTTCTGTGAAGCTGCTTTGAAACAATGTGTATTGTGAAAAGCGCTATACAAATAAATTTGAATTGAATTGAATTGAATAGAATGCAGGACAAGCTTGTTAGACAAAAGGAAAAAGTTGTCATCAACAGACATACCCTCAAGTGATGTAGACAAACTTCTCGATGAACTAGTGTCACGAGATTTGTTAACTTTGTACAATGAAGGTCAGTTAAGGTCTGACCGAACCAGGAAGAACTTCTTCAAACAAAAGTTTAACTTTGTTGAGCCAAAACAGAACTATCTAGGCACTGACACAGCTGGTAAAGGACACTTTTGTCAATATGTGCCACTTAAAGAAACGCTGGCATTTCTGTTTAGGCAGACATCAATGAGGGAACAGTACAAACAGACAATAATGCTTGGTTCCGTTAACAAAGTAATAGAGGATATAAAAGATGGCACATACATTACGAAAAATTCCATATTTCTTGAGCATCCATCATCATTATCAATTATCTTATACCAGGATGCTTTGAAGTTGTAAATCCACTTGGCTCGGGTAGAAAGAAACATAAAATTGAAGCAAATTAACTCTGAGGGGAAATATTAATAATTATTCATAACTCATTATGATTGTTCATTATGACTAATTATGAATATTTGAATCAGTTAAATATATTAACTTGATGTAGCTACATTAACATTACAATCAATCAATCAGTTCGTCCTATGGACGTTCAGTATAGATTATTAATTAATTCTTAGAAAAGGATATTGTTCATGGCCACAGAAAAATAATTCTTCCTTTGTATATACATAAGTGCTTAGAGCGCATAACAAGATCGATCATTTAAGGGACAGTTTGTTTGCAGGCAGGGAGTCAGGACCAAACATATGTTGTGCACAAACTTTATTAACTAAAGCGCGGACAAGACTAAAACTAACATGAAACATACATACACAAAACATACATGACAAGAGGTAAGGTTAAAGTGGATGGAGGAAAAAGGGTCAGAACAGATGGATGAGGTAATGCAAAAAGTCTAAACCTTGGGAAGAACCATCTTTGTTAAACTATTTTGTCTTGCACAGGCCTTATGGAGTTTGGGCCTGCTGGCCCATGTCATGGCATCTGGTCTCCTGTCCCACACACGTGAGGCTTTGTGTGAAGTAAGTGCTGGGCGGAAGCCCACAGGCACAGCGTTTCGTGTCCACGAGGGAGAAGAAGAAGAGGAGGTGCATCTGTGCGTCTCCCTCTTAAGAGTCTTTGAGAAATCCCACCCTCTATAGTTCAGTTGCCCAATGGGATTGTTCGGATTTCCCAGCAGGAAATTCCTCTGTGGGGGATTTATGGCCCTTTTCAAGCAGGTCATTTGCCGATTGGTTGCAGATGAAGGAACTATTAAAGATTCTTGTAATACTAATATGTAGCACAAGGATCGACATATCATATACACAATCATTCAGATCTTTAAATCTCAACTTCGTAGACACCAAACATGCCATACACATTTTTTCATTAACCATAGTAGGCCTATGTTCTATTCTAAAACATAAATCCAACAGAGATTGAATTAACACATAGACCAAACCCTATAAAAATAAATCATGAGATGGATATATGTTTATATATGTTTATATATTTCTCAAGTGGTTATATATAGGCTATATGTGTTACAAGCACGCCAGGCTCCACCCTCTCACAACCACAACGATCCCTATCACCGGAATACTGAGCACACACACCTGCACGTCATCATCACTGCAATCACCACCTGCACTTAAGCCCCACGCTCACACTCAGTCACCGTCCGGTATCGTTTGCACATGCTACTACTCATGCTTGCTTCCTCGGACTTACCTGACTACATACCTGATATCCTGAGTGTCTCCTCGTCTCATCCTGTCTCCTGGTCCTCGTCTCCTTCGATCCATTGTCCCGCTGTTCTACAATCAAGAAAACTTATAGTATCATCAGCATATCCAGCATTCACCTGAATCACTCTATCTGACTCTCACCTCATCTGCTCACATCCTGGTTCTGCAAATAAACTCTGCTTTCACCTGCCTCTGTTATCCGTGTCTACTCTGTTTGTAACAATATGGACTTAAGATGGTTTGTTTGTAAAAAAGAATTGTGTTTCACAGCTCCCTGTTCATACTTTCTTGTCGTAAACCTTATCAGTTTCTAGGTGTCCTGTAACCAGAGAGCTCTTCCTTGCTCTCATGGGCCTTTTCGGGGGATGGGTCCATATACCTTCAGAGTGAGTTCTACGGATTACTTGTTAAATTGGACAAATAATTGTGTCTGATTTGTCTCAGCCGACACAAAATCTTGGCAGTGTACATGACACTAGGTGAAATTTTGCCGCTCTTTCGTTCACCCAATGCAGCTTGTCTTACTGTGTAGAGAGGAAGACTTTAAAAAGTTTGGTCAGCAGAAGGTCAGCAGACAGGTTCCCTGTCTTGTTGCTGATCTGAAAGATTTAGAGGAGTCTGGATTTGAGTCTATTGACGGCACTACTCTTAGAGGAGGGCTTATTGCCATTTGTGGAGATAATCTTGGGTCTCAACAAGCATTTCGGACCCACTTTATATTAGGTGGCCTTAACTACTATGTACTAACATTTTAATTAATAATTTGATACAATGCACTTATTGTGTACATACATGTTTTTACATTGTACTTACATTTTTAAAAATACCTTCATGTAATTACAACTGTAACGATAAGGGCAATGGCATCTCGTGACTTTTCTAATCAGATCATACATAAACAAAAGGGCCTTTGTGTTGATGTGACTATCTACACTAATTAGATCCGAGGCGCCGTCGTGTCTCCGCAAGAGATTGGAACGTTGAATTTTATAGCCCAAGACATTCACGCGACTTTACACAAAGGGCACACACACACCCTTTGTGCGAATGGGCGCACATACTTAGACAAGACACAGGACTGTTTGTGTGACTCACCCACACATTCGCCTTATATGAACCATGTGGACCAAAGCTGCCTCCATAACGTTTAAATATATATATTTCGTTGATTTAATGTCTTTATACGATGTATTAAAATAGCTAATATGTTTACTGTATGTAAATCAAACTTTGTACGCCAGTAACTGTGGAAATCCTGTAACTCTGTACCCTCAAATCGCAGAATGATAGTGTGTGGTATCTTCCCAATCGCAGAAACCCGACTGTACCGAATCTCATTCACAAATTACAACAAGATGCATTATTACAAAAGTACCAGCTTTCTAAGAATAGAGGTTTAAAATGATCACCCCTTTTGATTAGCCAAGAGGAGGGGGTGTTCAGGAACAAAGGAAAACTTGCGCCTTCTGTCTCCCGGACGTGATTGGATCCCTCCAAAAAATAAGGGCGTCAGCCATCTCATCTATAAGAATGGGAACTGATCATTAACTCTTTGCATTTTCGCCACTGAAAGGAAGACCCCTTGGCCTTAGCCACAACGAGAGAGAGCTTTGGCATCCCCGCCACGGAGAGAAAGACCGGCAGCTTCCTCGAACGACTTTCCTAAGCTTCAGAGAAATTCTCCCTGGACCAGAAGATCCGTAGCGAACTCCCCTGACGATTCAAACTCAGACACTTACACACGAGAAGCCATAGCAATGCAAGTATTTAATTTCACAATCAAACTGCGTGTAAAAGGTTGTCTGAATTATTCCTGTTCACGGGATTGTTAATTTCTTGAGGTCTCTTGCGAAAGGGCTGTAGCTGTCTGTCTCTCTCTCTCTCTCTCTCTCTCTCTCTCTCTCTCTCTCTCTCTCTCTCTCTCTCTCTCTCTCTCTCTCTCTCTCTCTCTCTCTCTCTCTCTCTCTCTCTCGCTCTCTCTCGCTCTCTCTCGCTCTCTCTTTCCATCATTCTCTCCCTCTTCCCTTACACCTAACCCTACCCTTAAACTTACCCATACCACCACATCTGTCCCTAACATTACCTGTATCCCACCTCAATATCAGCAAAGGTGTTTTGCAATACAATATGAACACAGTAAGTACATTGTACTTATTTGATGTAAGTACATAGTAGTTAAGGCCACCTAATATAAAGTGGGGCCAGCATTTCTGTCATTACTGTCTAATTGACAGAGACACATTTCATCAGTAGCCTTTACATCTTGGCCTAAAAAGAACAAACCAAAATTATGCACGTAGTGTTGAACAGCTCACAACTACTGATCAGTGTATAATAGAGGGCATCAAATTCAATTCAGTTTTCAATTCCCTTACTTATTTTCATGTCTGTGGTGGACTGCCTCCATGCTTAGGGCATGATTTATTTGAAGGTATTGTGGCTGATGACTTGGCAGTTTACATTAAATATTTGGTTTCAGTTGAAAAGCACTTCACCTACAATGAGTTGAATAGAGCCATTGCACAATCCAGACATTTAGGAAGTGATTGTAACAAGGCCCAATGTGATATTAAAGCTGATGCAAGACAACTTGGTGGTTCTGCTGCACAGAACTGGTGTCTCTTGAGGCTCTTACCAATTTATATAGGCCATAAAATGCAAAACGCCATGGACAGTGAGGTTTGGCAGTTGTTCCTTAAACGTAAGGAAATGGTTGAGGTGATTTGTGCGCCCAAAATTAGTCATAATGAGATCGTAACGTTATCCACTGAAGAGGCAAGTATTTTAGACCCAAGTGCAGTTAATTCCAAACAAAACATAAATATTAACATAAATCAAAACATAAAACAAGGACTTGGCAAAACAAACTATAAAGAGACTTAACTATAACAAAACTCACCGACAGTGCATGGTTACAACTACAATAACAGACAAAGACACATGGTCAACATGAGGGCTAAATACACACAGACTAATGACAAGAGACACCTGTGAACAGTGATCAGACAAGGAACCAATGACAGGACAAGACACACGATCACATGAGGGCATGGGAGTCACATAACAAGACCAGAAAGTGCATGACAAGACTGTGAACATGACAAACTCAAACATAACCATGATAAACTAAAAACATGCACAATGAACAATGAACATGAACCAACACCAAAACACCCTGTGACAGACCCCCCCCTCTACGGGCGGCCCCTGACACCCAAACATAACCAAAACACCAAAAGTCGAAACAAAAAGTCTTGGGGGGCGGTCTTGGGGGAGGGATGGTGGGCCAGGCCCATGCAGGGGCACTGGACCCAGACGTGACCTGGACGGGCCTGGGAGCTTGGGCGGACCTGGACCCTGTGGCGTGGGCGGACCTGGACCCTGTGGCGTGGGCGGACCTGGACCCTGTGGCGTGGGCGGACCTGGACCCTGTGGCGTGGGAGGACCTGGACCCTCAGGCGTGGGAGGACCTGGACCCTCAGGCGTGGACGGCCATGGTTGATCAGGGGGCGCCATCATCTTAGGGCACCCATGGTTAGAGCAGCATAACCCAGTCATCTCCTGGAAGACAGGAGAGGTCCTGAAGTGGGGCGACAGCTGTTTCCCGGACTGCTTCCCATCTCCACCGGTGCGTCCCTCTCCTCGTCCCCAAGATCTCCCCGTCTACGCCATGTCCATCGAGAGTCCTGTAGAGAGACGTTCGGTGGATGTTCCCTCCTGCTACGTCCACGGCCATGGCGGATCAGGAGCCGTGGGGGGCCATGGCGGCAACGGCAGTTCAAGGGGCCATGGCGGCAATGGCAGTTCAAGGGGCCATGGTGGCAACGGCAGTTCAAGGGGCCATGGCGGCAACGGCAGTTCAGGGGGCCACAGAGGTGTGGCCTTCGTGGCCTCCATGTACCCCTTAACCCCCCCGCCCCTCCCAAATTTTCTTGGGCAGGACAGCGGGCTCGTGGGCTGGAGTGGGCTCGTTGGCTGGAGCCTAGAGCCTGGACGTGGGCTGGAGCCTGGAGGTGGGCTGGAGCATGGACGTGGGCTGGAGCACAACCACTTAAAAACAAAATAAAGTCAATGTATTGCCAAAAGGTGCAGGGGTGTGTAACAATCGGTCTTATTGGTTGAAGTTACATGTATCAAAATGGGGTCAGATTCTACTGTGTGAGATATTGAAGTGTTTAAAAGGAGAAGACAGACAACAGAAATAAGATGAAAAAATAAATTGTATTTACAATAATCACAGGGAACGTAAAACAACACAGTGAAACCAGGAAACATCAGTCTGTTAAAAGCATAGAGTCCTCAAGGCCATACCCCAAAACAGTCCGAATGAGTCCCAATGTGTTGATAGTCCCAAAGTGTAAGTGTCCACCGGTGTATATACAAAGTCCACGGAAGTGATAATCCCAATTGTGCTGGAAAGGAAAGTTCACACTGGAAACTCCACAATCCACTTCGCTGGTGATTCTCCGGGGGTCGGTTTGAATAGCGACCTCTCTAGTTTGCCATGCTGCTTCCTTAAAACTGGATATTCCCTGTTTCCTGTCATGGGATCAATCACATGACAGGCAGACCCAATAATATTTAAAGACATACACACATTAAAATAGATAAGAGGACTAAAATGAACTAAAACGACTAAGACAACATGTAAACCTATTAAAACTCTAATATACATAAAATCATTATAATATATAGAGTGGTTAAAACACGCGTCTTGTGTGACAGTGTCACAGGTGTTCCTCTGATGGCATGAGGGCTGAAAAGTCAGAGTCCAAGCCAGAACAAAAGCACCTTTTAAGCATGGTCTCATCCAAGGGCAAAAAATCCATGAAATGTATGAAGTCTCTGACATAGTCCTCTATGGGACGCTGGCCTTGACGAGGGCAAGCAATGGTAATTGCTGGGTCCATGGTTGACGGTCTGTTATTCTGTAACGTTATCCACTGAAGAGGCAAGTATTTTGGACCCAAGTGCAGTTTATTCCAAACAAAACTTTTTCATTGTTCAAGAAACCAATTTGAAATTATTCGAGCTTTGTGACATGGTGCATTATCCTGCTGGAAGTAGCCATCGGAGGATGGGTACATGGTGGTCATAAAGGGATGGACATGGTCAGAAACAATGCACAGGTAGGCCGTGGCATTTAAACGATGCCCAATTGGCACTAAGGGGCCTAAAGTGTGCCAAGAAAACATCCCCCACAACATTACACCACCACCAGCAGCCTGCACAGTGGTAACAAGGCATGATGGATCCATGTTCTCATTCTGTTTACGCCAAATTCTGACTACCATCTGAATGTCTCAACAGAAATCGAGACTCATCAGACCAAGCAACATTTTTCCAGTCTTCAACTGTCCAATTTTGGTGAGCTTGTGCTAATTGTAGCCTCTTTTTCCTATTTGTAGTGGAGATGAGTGGTACCCGGTGGGGTCTTCTGCTGTTGTAGCCCATCCGCCTCAAGGTTGTGCGTGTTGTGGCTTCACAAATGCTTTGCTGCATACCTCAGTTGTAACGAGTTGTTATATCAGTCAAAGTTGCTCTTCTATCAGCTTGAATAAGTCGGCCCATTCTCCTCTGACCTCTAGCATCAACAAGGCATTTTCGCCCACAGGACTGCCGCATTCTGGATGTTTTTCCCTTTTCACACCATTCTTTGTAAACGCTAGAAATGGTTGTGCGTGAAAATCCACTTCTTACACTCCTCCAAATTCATACAGGCTCAGTATGTTTCAGATTCCTTGGAACCACATGCCTGTCACAAGCACACCAGGCTCCACCCTCTCCCAGACACAACGCTCACAGTCACCCAAATACTGATCACACACACCTGCACATCATTATCACTGCAATCACCACCAGCACTTAAGCCCCACGCATTCACTCAGTCACTGTCCGGTCTCGTTTGCACATGCTCACGCTACTGCTTGCTTCCACGGACTAACCTGTGTTACCTACCTGTTCTCCCAAGTCTCATGAGTGTCTCCTCGTCTCGTCTCCTGGCTCCCTGTCTCCATCGCTCCTTCGTCCTGTTATCCAAGTCGACCTACAATCAAGAAAGTACAGTATCACCCATTGCCATCACCATTCTACTGGACTCACACTTCTGATACTCTCCACATCTGCTCACTTCCTGGTTCTGCTTAATAAACTCTGTTTACCTCTGTTCTCCTTGTCACCTCTGTTTGTAACAGAAGACTGGACCAACACCGCACAGCACCAGGATGAGCACCCCGGATCCCTTCAAGGAGCTCGTCGACGCTGTTCGGTGAGCTCTTCCCTCCAGCACACCTGCACCTTCACCAGCGAGCACTTCCAGAAAATACACCACTGCTTCTTCGCCCCCCGAGTGCGCCAGTCCCATGGCCAGACCAGCGCCCTTCTCTGGTTCGGTGGAGGATTGCAACGGATTCCTGCTTCAATGTTCGCTGGTCCTGGAGATGCAGCCGCACCTGTACCCACATGATCACGCCAAAGTGGCGTTCTTCACCTCGCAGCTATCTGGTAAAGCGCTCCGATGGGCGGAATCTCTGTAGTCCAACGACAGTCCTGTGATCCAGACCCTTTCCAGGTTCATCACACACTTTAAGGAGGTCTTTGGAAAACCGTCTTGGGATTCGTCGATCGGTGAACAACTCTACCACCTGAAACAAGGTACATTATCTGTAAATGAGTATGCCCTCCAGTTTCGGACCCTTGCTGCTGCCAGTGGGTGGAACGAGCAATCCCTGATCACGACCTACCGACAGGGTCTGGATCCTCGGGTGCGGCTGCATCTCGCTGCATACGAGGACACCATCGGGCTTGAACGTTTCATCCAACTCTCCATTCGTTTCGACAGTCGTATGCAGTCGTGTATCGAAGAACACCAGGGCCAGCCGTCATTCTCTCCTTTCCTCCGCCGACCAGATGGTGTCAGCCCTCCAGAACCAACCTGCGAAGCTATGCAACTGGGGAATTCTCATCTGACAGCGGCTGAGCGGCAGAGGCGGCTGACCCAAAATCTCTGTTTATACTGTGGTCTTCCTGGGCATTACATCTCCGAATGCGAGATGGTGCTCCAGTGGGTTAAACCATGGAACTGATACGCAGAAGGTTGCTGGTTCGATCCCAGCGGTCACCACCAGTGTGTCCTTGAGCAAGGCACTTTACTCCATGTTGCTCCAGGGGGATTGTCCCTGTAATAAGGGCACTGTAAGTCGCTTTGGATAAAAGCGTCTGCCAAATGCATAAATGGAAATGGAAAATGGAATGGAATGCCCAGTCCGTCCTCCACAACCCTTTCTTCCCTTAATAAGATGAAGCCACTCACCACTACTGTAAACCTTATTGCTGCTGGCATCTCCCTTCCAGTTACTGCCCTCCTCGACTCTGGGTCAGCCAAGAACTTCATCTCGGGCACCCTCTGCCGCCAGCTCAAGCTCCGCACGACTGCTACTCCGACCATCTACCAGATCCAGTCAATAACCGGGAAACCCCTCAGTCAGAGGCAGGTTAGTCGCTCCGTGGGCCCCATCGGAGTGCAAGTGGGAATCCTCCACATGGAGCGTCTACATCTGCTGGTTCTGGAGGAATCCACCGCTGACATCATCTTAGGGCGCCCATGGTTAGAGCAGCATAACCCAGTCATCTCCTGGAAGACAGGAGAGGTCCTGAAGTGGGGCGACAGCTGTTTCCCGGACTGCTTCCCATCTCCACCGGTACGTCCCTCTCCTCGTCCCCAAGATCTCCCCGTCTATGCCATGTCCATCGAGGGTCCTGTAGAGAGACGTTCGGTGGATGTTCCCTCTTGCTACGCCCCCTTCAGCGATGTCTTCTGTCCCCAACGGGCTTCCAAGCTGCCTCCCCATCGGCCACTGTGTTCACGAAGTTGAACCTCTGCAGCGCGTACAACCTCTTCCGAATACGTGAGGGGGACGAGTGGAAGACCACCTTTGTCACGCCCACCGGCCACTACGAATATCTTGTGATGCCCTATGGAACGCCCCCTCCGTATTCCAGGATTTCATCCATGAGGTGCTCCGGGAGTGTCTCCACAAGTTCGTGCTGGTCTACATCGATGACATCCTGATCTACTCCCGGAGCCTGGCCGAACATCGCCACCACGTTGCGGAGGTCCTCCAACGCCTGATGAGCTTCCAGCTCTACCTCAAAGCCGAGAAATGTTCGTTCCATCAGCCCTCAGTGCAGTTTCTCGGCTACAACATCGACCGCAGTGGCATCCGGATGGACGAGGGGAAGGTGGAAGCCATCCGGTCCTGGCCAACCCCCTCCACAGTCAAAGAACTCCAGAGATTCCTTGGGTTTGCCAACTTCTATCGTCATTTCATCCATCTTTACAGTTCCATCGCCAGTCCACTCACCAGTCTCCTACGCAAAAAGCCCAAGTCTCTGTCCTGGACCCCATCTGCCACCGAAGCCTTCCAGACCCTCATGACCGCCTCCATGACCGCTCCCCTCCTAGTCCACCCAGATCCTGAACTGCCCTTCATCCATGTGCCTTCTTCTCCCACAAGCTCAACCCGGCGGAGGTGAACTACGACATCGGGAACCGCAAACTCCTCGCCATCAAGCTCACACTGGAGGAGTGGAGGCACTGGCTAGAGGGCGCCAAACACCCCTTCCTAGTACTCACCGACCACAAGAACCTGGGTTATCTCCGAGAGGAAAAACGTCTTAATCCACGCCAAGCTAGATGGGCTCTATTCTTCACACGGTTTCACTTCAACATCTCCTATCGACCTGGTGCCAAGAACATCAAGGCGGACGCACTTTCCCGCATCCACAGCCCCGAGGAGAAGTCAGAGGAGACTGAGCCCATCATCCCAACCCAGTTATTCATCTGTCCTATCTCCTGGTCGGAGGAGACCCTGCCCTCGTGCCGCCGGGTTGTCCTCCGGGCTTGCAGTTCATCCCTCGAGCACGACGCACTCCTCTCATCCACTCCTCCCAAACATCACTGGGCACTGGTCACCCCGGGGTCAATGAAACCCTCTCACTGCTATGTCAACACTTCTGGTGGCCCCAGATGTCATCAGATGTCAGAAGGTACGTGCAGGGATGTAGGGAATGTGCCATGTCCAAAAGTCCACGTCACCTACCTGCTGGAAAGCTCTATCCTCTGCCCGTTCCCAACCGCCCATGATTTCATCATGGATCTCCCAGTCTCAGACAATTCTACCTGCGTCCTCGAAGTGGTGGGCCGTTTGTCCAAATCCTGCCGCCTCTTCCCACTACGAGGATTACCCACTGCCCTGGAAACTGCGGAGTTAATGTTCAATCACATCTTCCACTACTATGGTATCCCCGAAGACATAGTATCGGACAAGGGTCCCCAGTTCATATCCAAGGTATGGAAAGCCTTTTTCTCCCTCCTAGGTGTGACCGTCAGCCTCTCGTCTGGATACTATTGATTGCTGGTTCCGGGAGAGTGAGAGGGTCTGGGACTCGGCCCATCATCAACTTCAGCAGGCCCTTCGCAGACACAGGATGACAGCCGACCTCAGAAGCTCCTACGTTCCAGGTTGGGCCGAAGATCTGGCTGTCAACCCGGGACATCAGACTGCGTCTGCAGTGCAAGAAGTTGAGTCCCAGATTCGTTGGCCCCTTCACCATCCTGCAGCAGATCAACCCCGTCACATATAAACTCCAACTCCCACCTCAGTACCGGATTCACCCCACATTCCATGTGTCACTCCTGAAACCACATCACCCCTCTGTTTCTGTTTCCTCAGAGCCTGGCGTTACCCTGGAGCCCCCTCCTCCGCTTCTCCTAGAAGATGGTGCGGCATACCAGGTCCAGGAGATCTTGGACTCCCGGCGTTGTGGTGGTCAGCTCCAGTATCTCGTCGACTGAGAGGGGTACGGCCCAGAGGAGCGATCATGGGTACCCAGGCACGACATCCTAGACCTGAACCCAAAGATTTTACGGAGGACGGGGAACAGCTGGGGAAATAGTTCACTTCAAAGACAGCTGAGAACCAGAGTAGAACATGTTAATAGAGACAATGTAGTACACAGGATTCGTCAACCAAAAAGAACCAACACAGCAGATCAAGAACAGGACAGCATAGTCAAAAAAGTTTTATGTAAAGTTGACCGTTATGGATGCATTAATTGGCAACCTACCTCCATGCCAGATGGAGAGACATGTGAATATATAGACAGACTTTATTAGAAATATTTCAGTCTGGAGGCCCAAGGTCTTGTGAATTGTCTGATGTGGACAAGCTAATGAAAGAGACTTACATTGCTCAGAGCAAAATGATTAATTCATGCCCCCCTCCTGCCATCTTTTCAGTAAAAGAGGCCTATGCAATCATTTTGAAACACTTACAGGTGTTGATATAAGCAGTTGTTTGAGTGAATGCCAGAACGGAAAATGCATACGGATTGTGAACTACTTTCAAAAACAGACATTCAAATGGAATGCAAAGGTCCAGGCTCTCTTCAGAGAAATTGAAGCCACACCAGCAAGCACTAATAAGCAGTGTTGTGCAAGTTACTTCCAAACTGTAATACATTGTAGATTACTCGTTGCTGTTATTTAAAAGTAATTCTTTACCTTACAATATTACTGTCTCAGAATTGTTATGAGTTACATTACTCCTGTATAATTTTTTGGTTACTTTCACCAAAATAACTACTGAAGTAGAACTTAACATTCTAAAATGACAAAATGTACTACAGAGGATTTTACATCCAGTAGAAGGCAATATGATGTAGCATTAATGACTATGGGCTATCCAGGCTACTAACAATATAGCATATAATTGGCAAAGTTAAGGCTCAAGACAATGCAAGAAAGGATGAATCACAATCGATCCAAGTCTGTTTAAAATATGGCGGTAAAGTGATTATCTGGCAATATCTGGGAATAGCTTGGGTCTATTCATATTAGGCACAACATAACTGTATGACTCTACACCGCGTTCCAAATTATTATGCAAATTGGATGTAAGTGTCATAAACATTACATTTTTTGTTTTTCAATTAAACTCATGGATGGTATTGTGTCTCATGGCTCTTTGGATCACTGAAATGAATTTCAGACACCTGTGATAATTAGTTTGCCACATGAGCCCAATTAAAGGAAAAGTACTTAATAAGGACGTTCCACATTATTAAGCAGGCCACAGGTTTCAAGCAATATGGGAAAGAAAAAGGATCTCTCTTCTGCCGAAAAGCGTCAAATAGTGCAATGCCTTGGACAATGTATGAAAACATTAGATATTTCACGAAAACTTAAGAGTGATCATCGTACTGTGAAGAGATTTGTGGCTGATTCAGAGCACAGACGGGTTCGTGCAGATAAAAGCAGATTGAGGAAGGTTTCTGTCAGACAAATTCATCGGATTAAGAGAGCAGCTGCTAAAATACCTGGTGGCTCTGGAGTCCTGCTGGTGGCTCTGGAGTCCCGCAAACCTCAAGGTGTAAGATCCTCCAGAGGTTTGCAGTCATACATAAACCTACTATTCGGCCACCCCTAACCAATGCTCACAAGCAGAAATGGTTGCAGTGGGCCCATATACATGAAGACTAATTTTTGTCTTGTTTACTGATGAGTGTCGTACAACCCTGGATGGTCCAGATAGCTGGAGTAGTGGATGGTTGGTGGATGGCCACCATGTCCCAACAAGCCTGCGACGTCAACAAGGAGGTGGCGGAGTCATATTTTTGGCTGGAATCATGGGTAGAGAGATGGTAGGCCCCTTTAGGGTCCCTGAAGGTAGGGCTGTAACGATTTGACCAAAAATAAAAACCTTGATTAATTGAACATTTTAACTCGATTATGATTAATGAACGATTATTTAGCTTTTTGCCATTTTTTGCCCTCATAAGGTTTTTGAGTTAGTTCCTGATAAAGTTTTTACTGTAAATATTTTCTACTATTAATGGTGGAATTTTTTTTTTTCTAATGAAAAAGTTAATTTCTTTGTGATTTTAAAACACTTGAAGAAAACGGTTCACTTTCCGCAGTTATTGTCTATGGGGCAGATTTCTGTTTGTTGTACATCAGATACAGATAAATTAACACAGTAGGCCTACATTACATTTATTTGAATGCATTAATGAGAGCGTGATTGTGTGTGTGAATTACTCATACCGTCTCTATTCATTATGAAGCTGTGGTTTGTACTTACTTCAAAGGTATTAAAATATATGCCTATAACGGTTGAGTTTCTAAGCTACTTTAGTGATAAATCACAGGACAGCGGTGACACTGCGTTTCTGCGCTGCTCTCTGCGAGCGATCTTCACGTGATGTGCGAGCTTCTGTCTGAGTGTTCGTTTGTCACAATATATCAGGCATTAGTTCAACATAATACACATCTGATGGTCTAAAATCGCTTTAATGTTCAAACTGGCAGGCCTTAAAACACATAAATGACAAAGCTTTGTGAGGACGCAGGTGAAAGAGGTCTGCCTTCAGGGCGCACACGTGTTGTCAGAGACGCGGCACGACTCGGCTCTCTGTGTCACAGAAAAAAGCTGAGCACTGAATGGATAAGTTTTCCGTATTGTTGTTTTTGAATAGTTCACAATCACTTTAAATGTTCAAACTGGCAAGCGTTAAACGCATTTACTTGACAAACTTTATGAGGACGAAAGTGAAAGCGATCTGGCTTCGGGGCTTGCGCGTGCCGTCTGTGTGTGTGTGTGTGGCAGTGCGTAGGCTATAAGAACGGCAATTAACTTACCTGTATAAACTGTAAAACATGCAGTTACTGTAGTGATTCTGTGCATCTATAAACAAAGATAACTGCTCCTGCATCTCTCTGTGTGCCTGCAAACTGTTCTTGATGTGACTGACGGGGCGGAGTCACGTGACTAAAACCGAAATAACCATCATGGGAAAAATACGTTGGTTAGAGGTTCTGAATTTCGGTTTCGATTATTTTTCGATTAATCGTACAGCCCTACCTGAAGGTGTAAAAATGACCTCTGCAAAGTATGTAGAGTTTCTGACTGACCACTTTCTTCCATGGTACAAAAAGAAGTAGCAAAATCATCTTCATGCTTGACAATGCACCATCTCATGCTGCAAAGAATACCTCTGTGTCATTGGCTGCTATGGGCATAAAAGATGAGAAACTCCTCCCCTGACCTCAACCCTATTGAGAACCTTTGGAGCATCCTCAAGCAAAAGATCTATGAGGGTGGGAGGCAGTTCGCATCAAAACAGCAGCTCTGGGAGGCTATTCTGACATCCTGCAAACAAATTCAAGCAGAAACTCTCCAAAAACTCACAAGTTCAATGGATGCAAGAATTGTGAAGGTGATATCAAAGAAGGGGTCCTATGTTAAGATGTAACTTGCCCTTTTAGGATATTTTTTATTGAGATTTTGATTTCAGGAAACATGACCACCTAATGCTGCAAACTCAGCAAATGCCCAATTTCAGTTCTTTACAACCTATAAAATGTTTTAACTCGCATTATAATGTTGTGCATAATAATTTGGAACAGTGCATTTTCAGTTTTTTATTTTTGAAATGAATACTGTTATCATTAGGAGGTATGTTCAATAAAATTTGAATTATACCCTAATGGTTGATGACTTGAAAATTATATTGACTGTCATTTGCATTGAATAATTATGAAAATCAGAGAAAGATGTAATTTGCATAATACTTTGGAACACGTTGTAATGCCATGACAAGATGCACATTTGTTCTTTTCTTATTGTTGTCATTATTTTATTCTCTTTGAATTCAAGAGGTTCACAACACAAAACCGTCATGCACAAAGTGCAAGAGATGTTTTTTTAAATTGCTAGTGCTATTTCACGGTCAATAGTTCTTTCGGTTTTAGACAAAGGTTGCATTTGACTGCATTTGCATTTGCATTTGACTATTACGTTCTTCTTGTCCTTATCTCTGAAAAACTCGAAGTAATGCGCATACGCCCATCTCGCGAATGTACAGTCGTCTTCTGCCATCTTCATCCATTAAGCCTTGTTTATACTTTCGCCTTGTTTATACTTTAGTTTAGCCTACACTCTAAAAAATACACTCTAACATACACGGGTTAAAAATAACCTAAGTTGGGTTAAAATGGACTAACTCAGCAATTGGGTTGTTTTAACCCAGCGGTTGGGTTAAATGTTTGCTTAAAACAACCCAATTTCTGGGTTAAAACAACCCAATCGCTGGTTTAGTCCATTTTCAACCCAACTTGGGTTATTTTTAACCCAGCCTTTTTTAAAGTGTATACTTACTCTGCTGACTGCGCGTGCGCCTCGTCCGTTTGCGGAGGATTTTATACTTGACGTGCTCGCCGTTGTGCTATTCTTTGAAACGACAGAGCTTTTAAGCCTTTTTTAACCTCATTTCTACTGGTCAGCGCGAGCTGTCATTTTGTCTTTACAAACGTGGACACCACACGTGGCTATTGACTGACCACGAACAGGTAATAACTGACTTGCATTTTTCATTCGTTATGTCTCGCGGTCTTGCAGTCTTTTTTTTTTCTTGGAACAGTTACATTTTTGGCTAAAAGTGTATTGTAGGTAACACAAGCATTACTGAACATGTACCGAGCAAAATATTACTGAAAATTGATTAGTAATGCCTTACACTACTGCGTTACAGCAAAAAGTTATATGTTACTGTAATGTATTACTTTTGTAACGCGTTACTCCCAACATTGCTAATAAGACTGCCATATCAGCCATCCTACTGACAATGAAACACTTCAAATTAGAAGGAAAACTCTCTCTTCATTTTAGTAGATATAAGTAATTAGTACATTACATGACTAGTAAAGAAATACCTTGAAATAATAAATGTAGGCTTGGTTTCACAGATCAGATGTGACATACCTGTATAAACATGGGCAAATGTTTAAAAAAAGTAGTTGGATGTATGATGTCTGTCTGTGCCACATAGTACAGTCTGTTAGGGCTTGTCTAAGTTTGACAATTATTTTTGGAGTAGGCTATGGGCCTGTATGACGTTATGCAGAGCATAAGTCCTTCTATGGACACTTCCCTCTAAAGGGTGTGCTCACACATCAGAATCAACCTTAGCTGCAAAATGAATTTGAACAGCTTTCTAATGCTTGGCAATTTTTTTTCCTAAGAAAACTTCAAGCCAAATGTCAGTGGAAAATGAGCTACATCTACAGTCACACCAAGGCTCATCATGCTTGGTAAGTATGAAATATATGGTAAATAATGTGTTTTGGCAGTTTTTATGGTGAGTTCATATTTCAGGAGACAGCCTTCTAAATTAATCTAAGTTGATGATCAGTATCGAGGGTAAAGTGATGCATTACACTGATGAGCAGTTAGATTTCTCTGCGGCACTCTCTGTGATTTTCAGTGTCTTCTATGTTTTTAACATTGAATACCAAGAGTCAGCCAGTGCCACATTAGAACTCATTCAAAGGTAATGTTAAGGTTAAAACATTGTGCAATAATGTAACATGAGTTTGCCACAGTTGTGCATTTTATTTTTATTTATATATTTGTATGTAGTATGTTGTTGTTTTTCTGAACTGTTTGATTTGTTACTCCATTTCTAAAATAGTTGTTGTCTGATTTACTCAACAGGTTTTTAGTGAGGATTAATCCTGAGGGGACAAAGTGTGCTTCCAAAGCTGGAACAAGCCATAAAACGACTCGGTTATTAACATAACCTCGGTTCCCTGAGAGAAGGGAGCGAGTATTGCGTAGCCAATACGATAGGGGGACTCCTAGTTTCTCGAGAATTTAAGCAAATTTTATCCTTAAAATTATCCATGTAAAACACAGTGCAGCTGCACAGCAGACCTAGCAGAGCGTATAAGCGCGCTGATTGGCTGTGCTGCGGCAAGTGCACGAACCTATGGCGAGGCGACTGAGCAGGGGGACCAATGAGGTGGCTACCATGCTCCCGCCCAAAGAGTCCGCCTGAATTTGCATAACGCTTCTATAGGAACTCAGTTTACAAATCGACTGAAGCGACACACTGAGCGAGAACAAGCACGGCAGGCTACGCAATACCCGCTCCCTTCTCTCAGGGAACCGAGGTTATGTTAATAACGAGTCGGTTCCTTTCGAGAGAATCACTCGTATTGTGTAGCCAATACGCTAGGGGGCCCAATGTAAAACGCTGTGCATGCCAGATCTCCCACATAAGGCTTGTAGAAACTACAACACCGTGTAGAGAGAATGAACCCTTAGACAGCCAACTGTGGTGGGCCTCGAAGAGGGTAACCAGACAATATATGTGGGCCGGATAGTATCGGGCCTTATATAAAGGTGTAAAGGAGCCGGACAGAATTGGGCTTATTGAATTAGTATGCTTGTGATTACGTATGTGTTGTCACAATATGTCATATTGAAAGAATACCCGCTTGTAAAGCGGGAACCTCCAAATTATAGAATCTGATAAACGTGGACGGTGAGCCTGCCGCCGCACAAATATCAGCCAGTGGTATCCCACTAGACCAGGCCCATGAAGAGGCCATGCCTATCGTGGAGTGGGCTCTGATGCCTATGGGGCAGTTGAGTCCCTTAGACTGATAAGCCAACGATATAGCGTCGACTATCCATCTAGACAATCTCTGTTTCGTGACCGGACTACCTTTGGTGCGGCCGCCGAAGCAGACAAAGAGCTGTTCTGACTGCCTGAAGGGGACAGAACGCTCTATGTATAGATGTATATCTCAGTGCCCTGACCGGGCAGAGCCAATTTTTGTCTGTTTCACCTTCTGAAACCTTATGACTTGCGCTTTGAACGGAGTGGAGAGTACTTTAGATACATAACCATGCCTTGCCTTAAGGACGACTCTGGAGTGATTAGGCCCAAACTCTAGACAGGATGCACTCGTTGCACTGCATGTAGGTCACCTACTCTCTTTACGAACGCTAAAGCCAGCAAAAAAGCAACTTTGAGTGAAAGGTGCTTTAAGCTTACTGACTGCAGCGGTTCAAATGGTGTTCCTTTCATAGCCTGTAAGACTGTGGAAAGGTCCCATACAGGAACTGCAGGGGGGCGAGGCGGATTCAGCCTTCTGGCCCCTTTAAGGAAGCGCGTTATGAGCTCGCATTTCCCCAGGGACTGACTTGTCACCTGGATGCGATGCGCCGCTATTGCGGCCACATATACTTTGAGCGTGGAGGGGGAGCGACCCCTGTCCAACAGCTCTTGCAGGAAATAAAGCACTTCTGCCACCTCACATGACTGTGGGTTCAGGTTTTGTGCATTACACCAGTCTGAGAAGATTGACCATTTCATAGCATAGCGCCGCCTGGTTGCGGGGGCTCTAGCCTCTGAAATAGTGTTTAGTATCTTTTCGGGAACGTTCCCTGATAGCCGTTGATAGGCCATACATGCAGGGCCCATAGATCCCTAGATGCCAGATTTTCCCTTTTGCTTGTGTGAGGAGGTCCTTCCTCAGCGGTATCGGCCATGGGGCTGTTTCCAGCATCTGAGTCAGTTCTGAGTACCATATCTGACTCCTCCACAGCGGTGCTATAAAAAGTACAGCACATTTGTCCTCCTTGATCCTTCTGATTATCTGAGATATCATTGTGACCGGAGGGAACGCATACAGAGGGAGTCTGGGCCAAGCGTGGGCCAGCGCATCCCTGTGTTTGGAGAAAAATATTGGGCAATGAGTATTGTCTTCTGAGGCGAACAGGTCTACCTTCACCTCGCGGAAGATACTCCATATCAACTGAATCGTTTGAGGGTGGAGTGACCATTCCCCTGGGGGAACGTTGTCCCTGGATAGCATATCCGGCCTCTGATTCAGGATACCTGGCACATGAGCTGCTCTTAGCGAGCTCAGGTTGCGCCTCGCCAATAGAAGGAGGTGCTTCGCCATACGATACAGGCCGTATGATTTCAGGCCACCTTGGCTTGGCGATTTATGTAAGCCACCACTGCCGTGTTGTCTGTTCGGACCAGCAGGTGGTGCCCTTTTAAATACGGAAGGAAAGTTCTCAGCGGTATAATGACCGCTTTCATCTCTAGACCGTTTATGTGCAGCCTCTTCTCCGCTGAATGCCAGTGGCCGGAGAGTGGCTTGCCCTGGTGCAGACCACATCTGTCGAGATCACCTTCCGTCTCGTAATCGAGCCTATGTTCACGCCCAATTGGAACCAGTCATTCGCTAACCAAGGAGCCAGAGCTCTGATACAGCTGTGGTTCACTTTGATACATAACCGGCCCGACCGCCCCTGCTGGGACGCGGCCCTTTAACCAAGCCAGGATCTGTGTCATCAACTGAGTCTCTGATTGGGCTATGACAAGCCAATTGTCGAGGTAGTTGAGAATGTGCACTCCCTTTAGTCTCAGGGGGGCTAGTGCTGCGTCCATGCATTTTGTGAAAACGCGGGGCGCGAGAGATAGTCCGAATGGCAGGACTGTATACTGATAAGCCTGCCCCTCAAAGGTGAATCTCGAGAATGGCCTGTGATGGGGCGCTATCTGAATGTGAAAGTATGCATCTTCCATATCCAATGTGAAAAACCAATCCCCTGGGCGAATTTGGAGAGGATTTGTTTCATGATCAGCATTCTGAATGTGCGCTTCATCAGCGCTCTGTTCAGCTGTCTGAGATCTAGGATGGGTCTGAGACCTCCATCCTTCTTTGGAATGAGGAAATAGTGGCTGTAGAAGCCTGACTCGCTTTGCGACAAGTGCACGGCTTCTATCACTCGCTTCTCTAACAGCCTCATAATCTCGGCGCGGAGCACATGACTCGTGCTGCTTCTCACCGATGTCTCGACCACAGCGCGAAAGCGCGGGGGTCTGCGAGCGAACTGCAACGAGTAGCCTCTGCTTATAATATTCAAAAACCATTCTGATATGCCCGGGACGGCCCGCCATGCCTGGGCGTAAGCAGCTAGGGGTCGAATTATATTCAGGGATGGCCCCTCTTGTGTGAGGGGGCCAGTGGCCTGATTCATGGCGCTCGTGGAGCAGGACACACTGGCAATATTTATGTTTTGTGGCGTGCACGGTGTGGTGGGCGCGCACATTACATCTATGGCGCTTATAGCGTGGTACAGCGGGTGCTGTGTGTGTGTAGTGCTTATGTACGGGGTGCAAACAGTGCAGTTGGCACCTTGCCTACATAGAAAATGCTCTTTTTTAGAATTTATTTGTGTCGCCGTGAGAACGGCGGTTGGGTGCAGGCGAGCGCGTTTGTTTTCAGGGGCTCGTTGGCTGCAGATTCTATGTTTCCAGTCACCTGGCTGTGGGGGGCTGCGAGACAGATGTCGGGAGAGAACGGTGGTGGTCCGTCCACAGTGGGACTTAACCACCCTCTCTTCCTTGCAGCAGCTAGGACGGCCTAGGCAGTTCAGGTGTCGGCACAATCTTGGGGTGAGGACCCCGTTGCTCAGGTAGTCTGTTGCAGCTTGCTGAGCGAAAGCACTGTCTGTTCCTCAAGGCAGAGCGGGGCTGTGTGCTCGGCGGCTGGGGAGGCGGAGCCTTCACCTGGCAGCCTGAAGCAGAGCTGGACCTCTTGGGGAGGAAGTGCTTCATCGCCTGAGAAGCCTTCTGTGCCTCAGTAAATCTCTCCGCGAACCTAGTCACCACGGGACCAAACAGGCTGGCAGTGGTAATGGGGGCGTCCAGAGAAGTGGCCTTGTTCCGACTCCTTCATTTCTGTCAGATTCAGCCAAAGATGGCGCTTGAGCAAGGTCAGGCTGGCCATCGACTTCCCGATCGCTCGGGCGGTGGCTTTAGTCGCTCGCAGGGCTAAATCCATGGCGCTGCGGAGGTCCTTTAAAGCCTCTGTGTCGGGGACGACTCATCCAACGAACGGAGAAGTTTCGCCTGAAACACCTGCAGAACTGCCATAGTGTGTAGCGCCGACGCAGCCTGGCCGGCGGAGGTGTACACTCGACCGGCGAGGGCCGCCCTGGGAGAATGCAGCGAAGGCGTGGTCTCGGCCGAGACACACCGCGCAGATGATGTGCCAATCCCCGTTGAGCAGAGGGTCTCTGCACGAAGCACAAGTGGGACGAGGCATTTGAAACAACGCTCATAACACAATGCAAGATAAAAAAGGATGTGTTACGCCGGATAGCGCAGCTGGAACAACGGCGGCTGAAGGCGGATGATTCTGACGTCCTCAGAAGTGCTCGGGTTCCGCTGAGGTGCTCTTCAACGGCGGCTTCAGGTCCAGAGATCAGCGAAGTGGTGAGTCGCTGAAGGAGATTTTATCTGATTTCCTATGGCGTGACACGGTCTTTTATAGACGCGTTATGCAAATTCAGGAGGGAGCATGGTAGCCACCTTATTGGTCCCCCCGCTCAGTCGCCTCGCCATAGGTTCATGCAGTTTCCGCAGCACAGCCAATCAGCACACTTATATGCTCTGCTAGGTCTGCTGTGCAGCTGCACTGTGTTTTACATGGATCATTTTAAGGATAAAATGTGCTTCAATACTCTAGGAACTAGGAGTCCCGCTGGCGTATTGGCTACGCAATATGTGATTCTCTCGAAAGGGAACTGGGTCATCTGTTAAAAGAATTTGAAGTTGAAAACATGCAACTAACTGAACGCATTTTTGTTAACGTTTTACTTGTAAGGATATAAGAAGGTAATTTAATTTATGTTAACATAAATAACCTGAGGGTCATTGGTGGCTAAGATGTAGATTTTGGGTGTTGTATCTAAGTTTACATTTTTTGGTTGGAGGGCAGGATTTTATTGAATTCCAAAGCTGCCAATATTAAAAATAAATAAATACATAAATAAATATACAATACAATGGAAAAAAGCAAAAATAAATAAATACATATATAAAAAAATATACATAGAAAAACAAAAATAAATAATTATTTATTCATTTATTTATTATTCAAGGGGCGTGTCTGCTGTGAGACTTCAGTGAAAACGCTCACTGTTGTGATTGGCTGACATCTTTGCATTTGAAATGAGTATTAGATTATGTGGCAGAGGAGGCGGGGTTTAGTGAGACACCGTCAGACTCTGCAAGCACTGCCAGTCCAGAGAAAGATGGACTGGGCACTCGTGGAGCAGAGAGACGGAGAGCTAGGGATAGATAGCTGAGAAAGTTTTATTGTACCGAGTTGTTGAGAGCGCAAGTTTATTTGTTTGTATCTGAGAGCTCTGAATAAACACGAGTCCCAGTCACGCGAGCCTGTCTTCCTCCTCCTTATTCTATGAACTTTGTAACGTGGAACCCCTCTAAACCTACTAAACTATGTTTTGTTTACCATCACAGCTGTCGAGATGAACGAATCGTCAAAGTGATGAGTATAGCATTATTTTTCGATCTTTTTCCATCACATGAACGGCTGCAGTGATGAGCAGTCTTGTTGATCGACTCTCAAAGAGAGTTATCTGGGTCAAAGCGTTACAATTGGCGTCCGAATAACTGAAGCTGGATCCGTCATCTACGTGGAATCTTTCCTGAATAAAACTCCAACAGTACGGGAGCTGAAGGAGAATCGTGAGAGTGTTCAGTCTGCATCTACAGGACTGATGAGATTAGCTTGCTAACGCTGGATGACACGTGAACGAGGACCGCAAGTCTTGCTGTGAGAGCAGATAATGTAACCTGATATTTTTCTTTGATGTGACAAGGACAGCGGATTAATTTGAAAATGTTTTGTCTTTGAGCTTCATCTGAGATTTTTATATGGATTACAAGGTGACGGTGGCAGTTTTTTTTTTAAAGCAATAGTGTGATTCTGAATGGAGGATTGATTTTTTTTTTGGTGCTTATTTTTCGAGGGACTGACCTAATTGCTTATTTTTCTGAGCGCAAGCTGACATTTTGTTCATAAACTAGAAATTTCAGCGCAGTGAAATTTGTGAAAAAATTGTGTGTGTGCACCTGCGCGCTGGACTCTTTTTTTTTGTGCACAATTGGACAGCAAAGCCTATTCGTGATCGATTTTTGTGCATTTGAACTGTATTTTAGACACTTTGAGGAAATCACACGCCTGGTGGAACAGTTTTTCTTTTTCATTGTGAACTGAACGTGACTTAAGGGTGTTTTCTAAGTTTTGGACACATTTTCATGATTGAGTGACTTCAGAATGTGTTTTCTTGTTCTGGGTGAATTGAAGAAAATAACTGAGCTCACATAAATAGAAAGTAAAAAGGTGTGGTCATAATACCATTACAAATTCAAGGTTTTGGGTTGTAGATGTGAGATTATTGAATTTTATTATTGAATTCAATTGACGGTGTGTGCATTTTAATAACAGTTTACACACTTTGTAAATCCAAGCTTCATTTAGATTTTTTTTCTCTCATTGTTATACTGTTGATGTGAACGCACATTTACTGTGATGGCTTCTCACCTAGACTTTGAGACTAACCTTGCCTATTCATTATTAGATTCTGCCCCCAGATAGAGACAGAGACAGAGGTTGCCGCAGCATGCTGCTGTGAGTCTGGAGACTCAAGTGGAACTTCTACAAGCTGAAGTATCAGTGATGCAACAATGCCTCAGTGACTCCCTCAAGTTGCAACAGAGCATATTAAGACGTTTTGGACCTCCTTATGTTGACACCCCTGCGGCGCCACATGCACAGTTACCTCCCATGGCCAGCTCTACTCCACACAGCCGTGTTCCAGCAGGCCAGGTGCCATTACAAGGTATGACCACTGAACATGTCTCCCTTAGGAACTTCACATGCTCACCACAGGCCAATCTTTCAGATGTGAGAAATACAAGCATGATTTCTTATGTCTGTACTGTACCAGTCAAGGCTTGAGCCACCTGTGTTTGCGGGAGATGGACATGTAAGCCCAGAGGATTGGCTCCAATCAATCAATGTTTACAGAACCTCTCTTGACTTAACCGATGCTCGGATTCTTTTTGAGCTAACATGGTTTCTGGCGAAAGAGCCAAAGAAATGGTTCACTGTCCTTGGCACATATGTTGTTACATGGGCCCAGTTCTGTGATTTCTTCAGGAAATTCTTTCTTCCTTCCAACAGCCAGGAACAAATAATGAGGGGTATATTGGACTGTATACAAAGCCCTGAAGAGCCCCTTCCTTCTTTTGTGGCCCACATGCTAAGTGAGTTCAGGAAGCTGAAAACTCCCCCTCCAATGCAAGAACAAATCGATCTTATTTTTAAACACGCTATTGAAAAGTACAGAGTTGCACTCTATGGAACCTCTGTTTCCTCAGTCATGGACCTTCTTCTGAGAGCTCAAGAGCTCCATGTGGTTCTGGGACCAAATAACTGTTTCCCACCTTCAGTTCAGAGTAAAGCTAAACATGAAAAAGAAACCTACTGTTACAAATGCTCACGGCCTGGTTTCACTTCTCGTACATGTCCAGATTGTAACTCACTTTCTAGAATAAGCTCACAACAAAGTGAATCGCCAGAGGCACATTCAACACCTGCTCTTGAAGTAAAAGATACAAATGAACAGGAAAGCAGTAATGCAGTGGAAGGAAATACATTTGCCAGGCAAAAGGGAAAATTCAGGGGAGGGAGGATGATTCACAGTGGCAATCCTCCCTCCAGACGATGAATTTGCCTCAACTGACTAATGCAGCTGTTCCAGAACAACCTGTTCTTTGTCATGATTTAGCATTAGGCTTTGTATCAGTAGAAACCCGGTAGTATATTCAAATTATGGTACTTTCCCCCCTCTGACGAGAGAATTATGCATTTTATTTCTGGAAAAAATCCTCTGAAGACGCAAATATCGTCATTTTGCGATTTTTTTGGCCAGAGGCTAAAACTACAGCCACTAGATGGAGCTGTTCCGCATGTTATCAACCCGCCCATAGGGGAGAGATCTCACTCACAGAATCTAAGACAGACGGCCGCACGGACAATTATAATAACGGAGCGCGGTGCAGAGTAAAGTGAGTGTTTCAACTTTTCAATGAATTCTTGTGATAGTTTAGCTTCCATTTGCGATCTGAAAACGTGCCAGACTTGCGCTTACCTCAGCTCTGCTCATCTCTTCGCGAGGAATGAAATCTGACACTGCTTCATCTGTACCATGACTCTCGTTCGGCTCACTCACACTTTATTGAAAAGACACGTTCAGTTTTTAATTGTAGTGTTTATTCTCTAACTGAACTAAATTATTGTATTACTATGAAGATCAAAACGACGGTGTACGGAGTGGCCTCGTAGGGCAGCGAAGCAAATGCATTCTGGGAGTTGTTGTCTTTCATCCACATGACACAAAAATACATTTCCTGTCTTTTCTCAGTCTAGAAGGCACAAAATCCAAAAATAATTTCACATTTCTACTACATAAATGACCCAGTTTAAATACAAAGCTTAATGCTAAATCACTGAAGTTACCCTTTAACCTACATGGCCAGATATTGGATGCTACACTTGACACTGGCGCATCACTTTCTGCAGTGCAAGCAGACATTGTTCAAAATCAAGCCAAATTGAAGGCTAATGTTAAACTATGGACTGCTCCCCCAATTCAACTAGCTGATGGTGGGGCATGCCAACCCATAGGTCTTACATGGTTGGCTTTTGGCTTTATGGGACAGCGTTTTTATCACCGTTTTGCCATTGTCCCACGCCTACCTTCAACCTTGGTCTTGGGGATGGACTTCATGTTGCGTGCTTCCATTACCATTCACATACCATCCAGAACTGTTGTCATAGGCAACGATCCTTTAGAAATGGAGGAGATGGAGAGCAGAGAAGTGCAAGAGTCGGAAGGCAGTTTGTTGTTCATGGAAGTTCCATCTTCAGCACTTCAAAAAAAAGTTGAGGAAGCATGTCTGAGTAATGCTGAGAAGGAGCTGTTGACAGTGCTACTTGTAAGCTTTCCTGACCTCTTTGATGGTCAGCTGGGCCGTACTACTCTGGCGGAGCACTCCATTGAAACAGGGAATGCCAAACCAGTCCACCTTCCCCCTTACCGAACCTCCCCAGCTAAAAAGCGACTGATTGAAGACCAAATCGAAAAAATTATGAATGAAGGTATCATTGAACCGGCTACTGGTCCCTGGGCTGCCCCCGTTGTGATTGTTCAGAAACCCTGTGTTGAACCACGATTTTGTGTGAACTATCGTGGGCTGAACCAACTCACCGTGAAAGACTCTTATCCATTACAGAGAGTTGATGAGTCCCTTGACTTCCTTTTCTGGGGAAAATTCTTGACTACAATCGACCTTGCTCAGGGATACTGGCAAGTATCTGTGGCAGAGGATTCCAGACCAAAGACTGCTTTTGTTTCGCATTGTGGGCTGTTCCAGTTTCGTGTGCTTCCATTTGGTCTGTGCAATGCCCCAGCGACCTTTCAAAGACTAATGAACAGTGTCTTGGCTGGTCTTATCTATAGGTCCTGTGCAGTCTACCTGGACGACATTGTGGTGGCTTCGCCCACTTTCGAGCAACATCTCGAAGACCTTAACCCCCTCGAGTCGGCGGTCGCGCCGTCGAAATCGGCTCTCTTTTTTTCTTATCAGTGCCAAAGAGACTGAAATAACTCTGTCGTTTTTTATCATTCAGGCAAGTGTTATACATCATTATAATCTGTTAAGTATCTATTTTTTTGTGTACAGTCACAATAAAAACAAAATGTTTTGCTTTTTGCAAAATAAAGAAAACAAACATGATGTGTGATCTGCAACCTCTCTCAAAGACATTCATTTAGATAGTCTTCAGAAAAGGAACTCTAGTTTAGTGAATACTTGTCTCACAAACATGAGCCATATGTCTAAAGAAACGTTGAAATGTCAGGTTTTAAACAATGTAAACCAAATCGTATAACGTTACTTCAGCTACATCGTTTTGAGACGTGTTTGAGCAATAATCCTGGATTTATTCTCCTCATGCAAAGCTGTTCATTTCTAAGAGCAAAGGACTCCGCCGCTGATTGTAAGGTCAGTTTATTCTGTTAGCATCTGTGAATATTAAATGCAAAAAGACCGTTTGAATATGAATCATGTTGCAACAGATGTCATACACGCAAGACTGTTTAGACAAGATTTATTTGGCTTGTTTTGGACAGATTATAACGTGTTTATTGTAAAAGAGCCTAGTGTCACATCAATAAAGCTTTTATTCGCAAATGTCTGCTCATGTACTATAAATATAGTACCAGTCAAACGTATTTTGCTTCATATTGATGTTTAAATATTATAGCCTAATGGTATTTTTTTAATTTAATACAAAGTTTGTCAGAAATTATTCTGGAGGTTTTTTTTGTAGAAAGTGATTTTTTGTTTTGTTTTGTAGAAAGAGAATTGCTTTCTTTAAAGTGAATTTCGTTTTGTATAAATTGTATCTTAATTTTAATTATTTTTTTTTATTTTTTTTTAGCATGAGACTACTTTCAAAAACATAAAATTTTTTGCAAAAAGTGTTTTTTTTTAAATGCTGCTCTTAGTAATTTTTGTCTTGTTTCTAGTCTAAATATTTAAACATTCTTAAATCAAGATACATTTACTAGATAAGTACAATTTCAACTTAATAAGAAGAGCATTTTTTTGCTCTCAGTCAGGTATGAAGCTCATTCATTATGCAGCTCATTATGTGGGCTATTATGTTCTTTTGTCCTCTCATGTGATACTCATCATTATTCATTAGATATCACGCCTTCTAGCATAATGGCTTTGTGAAGAAAAACTGTCTTACAAATTTTAAATCAGTGTATTGTTTTATGTGAATGATTAGGCTTAATGATTCTCACATCAGTTTGAAGCAAAAACTAAATGCAAATACACCCATTATTCAAAAGTCTTGTGAACACATATCTATTGTGTGTTTTGAGGCCTTAATTTAAATTTTTTTTTTTTTTTTTTTTTTAAATCATGCATAAACATTTTTCTCTCTAAAATACAAGAATTTACATACATGTTGCTTAGATATTATGGTAGCCCAGTTTGTGCCGAATACAGTGTAATTACACTTTTGCCATTAATGTGTTTATAAGCAACTGAAAAAAACACAAATGTAAGAGCATGTCAAAACTTCTAAAGGGCCCCAAAACAGCTCAGACTCCTAGGGGTCAACCAAGTCAGCTGGGTTGACCATTAAATTGGCCAAATGTCAGTTTTGTCGCAGAGAGCTTACCTTTTTGGGGTCCAAGTGGCATCCTGCCGGAACAAGAGAAAGTGAAGGCTGTTACAGACTTTAAAACCCCTGGCAATGTGAAGCAAGTTTGGCAGTTTCTAGGCCTGACAGGCTATTATCGCCGATTTATACAGGACTATGCCGTGTCGAACAACACTTTTCGCTCACAAAAAATTATGTTCCTTTTGTCTGGGACAGTGCCTGCCAGGATGCCATGGACCTTCTGAAAGAAAAACTAACTTCGGCGCCTGTACTAAATTTTCCTGACTTTAATCTCCCCTTCTTTATTCATGCCGATGCCTGTGACATGGGACTTGGAGCTGAGTTGATGCAGAGAGATCAGCATGGCAGAGATGTAGCTGTGACGTACGCTAGTCGGACCCTGCATAAATTGGAAAAGCCATATTCCACGCCCGAGAAAGAGTGTCTGGCCGTCATCTGGGCCCTTGAGCACTTTAGGCCTTACGTCAAGGGTCTACATGTCACAATCCTCACTGACCACAGTGGGCTTAAATGGTTGATGTCACGTCCCAACCCCACCTGACGCCTTGCTCAGCGGTCCCTCCGCCTTCAGGACTTCGATTTTGACATTGTCCATAAGCCTGGGTCTCGGAACAAAGTGCCTGATGCGTTGTCACGAAATCCAGACAGATGACAAGCCTCCAATGGACCTCCTTCCTGACTATGCAGTGCTCTGTGGTCTTGATCTCCGTATACTATCTTCTGTGACTCTTACAGATCGAGCTAATTTCAGACAATTACAGCTTGATGATCTAGTCACAGGTGAAGTCCTTCGAAAAATGGAGGCTGCGCTCCAACATGACAGTGGCATTGACGATTGCTCTCAATATTCCATCCAAGATGGTCTGTTGTACTTCAGTGATCCCAAATCTGCTTGCAGCATCCACCCCTTGAAATGTTTAAAGCTTTATGCTCCTACATCTCTCAGAGGTACCTTGCAGAGTTATTACCTTGATCAACTGCAGGTCACCTGGGGATAACAAAGACGTTAGCCTGACTGAAACTCAGGTTTTTCTGAAGTATGTAACCTCTTGCACTGTTTGCCAACTGACAAAACCAAGTCAGAGGAAACTTGCTGGTCTAATGACCCCAATTCGGCCCCAGAAACCTTGGGAGTATGTTGGTGTTGATTTCCTTGGCGCTTTGCCAGGTACCGCCTGTGGTATTGCCTACATCTTGGTATTTGTCGATTATTCTACGAAGTGGGTTGATATCGCAGCAGTTAGAGAAGCTACAGCTCAAGTGGCAGCAAACAAACTGCTAAGTGAAGTGTTTTCCTGTCACGGGGCCTCCACTTATCTCATTTCGGACAGGGGTTCCCCTTTTGTGAGTGACCTCTTCAAAAAGGTGCTTGGTGCCCTGGGAACAGAACATCAGCTCACAACTGCATATCACCCGCAGACGAATGCCACAGAGAGGGTGAATCGGACTCTCAAGACAGCAATTCGGGCATACGTGAATGATAAACCCACCACCTGGGACCAATATATCCCACAAATCTGCTTTGCACTGAGAACAGCACCCCATGAGAGCATGGGCCAAACCCTGTCCATGATGTTGTATGGGAGGGAGTTAGACACTCCTTTGGATCTGGTCACTCAACCTGTCTGGGATGGAATGGAAGAGCTGGAAGTTCCCTACTCTGAGCGCTTAAGGTTGTCACTGCAAGAAGTGCATGATCACGCAAGAGCAGCCCTGGAAACCAGTCATGACAGACGGAAGCTGCATTATGACAAGAAAAGGTGCTCCGTTTCTTATGCCATTGGTGACCTTGTGAGGGTAAAAACCCACCCAAAATCAGATGCTCTGGCCAATTTTACTGCTAAACTGGCACCCCTGTACTCTGGCCCATACTGTGTCACTCGAGTTTTGTATGATGTTAACTATAGACTTGTGAAGCTGGACACAGGAGAGGATGCTGGAGTCTTTCATGTGGTCAATATGCAGCCTTTCCACACTTGGAACTCGTGCAGCAGCCATATGCAAAGTGTGCCTCAGATTGGGACTGAAACACCCCGTGAAGCATTGGAGGACAGTCAGCTAGAGCCACAGATTTGAATTTCTTATGCGTTAAAATGTATCTAATATGTTCTTTTCTTTCATAGGAATGGGAACCTTGGAAGTTTTTTGGTTCTTGTGTTTAAATGCGTTATGTTGGGGGAAAAAATATATATTTTTGCACATATGTTTGGTTACACAAGCTTTTATTTTCTATGTGATGTGTCTTTGAGGAGCATACTGTGTAATGTGTAGATTGTACTGACATGTATGTCAGTTATTGCCTTCTGTATGTGAAACATATGGGTCGATGACTTATGGGACTAGATTCAAATGTTGTCCTTATGTTGTGTACGGCTGGGGACAGCCTTTTTCTTTCCGGTGGGGAATCTGTAACGGCCAAAAGTATGTTTTTGCATACACTACAATATTGTGCGGTGGGGCCTATAAAGGTCCCATGGCATGGCATTTTTCTATTATTTTATAATGTTTCCTGAGGTGTACTTATATTGTTAGTATGATTTTTACATCATAAAATGTCATAATTTTGAAATAAAAGGCATTTTTTCTATACTGATGTTTGCCCTGTGGCTGAATTTCGAGGGGCGTGTCTGCTGCGAGACCTCAGTAAAAACACCCACTGTTGTGATTGGCTGACATCTTTGCATTTGAAATGAGTATCAGATCTTGTAGCGGAGGGGGCGTGGTTTAACAAGGTCTACGAGCAGGCACGAGACTGCTGCCAGAGAGACTGGTGGACCTGAGTTCACTCATCAGTTCTTCTCATCAGTCTCAGTTCAGTGAACTGTTGTAGTTACTAGCATATACTTCAGGTTATTAGTTTATTTCTAGTCGGAGGGGCTGTCACTCATGTCAGAAAGTTAGTAACTTTAGTAAATTATGGATCAGCGCTGACTCGAGACGCGAACCGTTTAGAACGATTCAGTCAGATTTGGTGAACTGGTTCGACCGGTTCACTAAAAAGAACCGGTTCAAAAGAAAGATTCGTTCGCGAACCAGAAATCACGGACCAGAGACGGAGCGATTGCTAACAAAGTTATTTATAGTAACTACTGAGTTATGAGAGCGCTGTCAGCGCAAGTTTATTTTGTTTGTATCAACTTTGTAACACATGTAATTTACCATTACAGCTGTCGAGATGAACGAGTTACGAGTAAGTGTTGATTATAGCATTATTTTTAGATATTTTGCTATCATATGAAAAGCGTCAGTGACGCGCATTAAGTACACAGCGCAAACAAATACACAACAGCAGTAATTGAATGTAATCCATTTTATTTTGGGAATAGCTGACTAGCCTAGCCGGATACCCTCACGCTTACTCCCCTTCTGCTTTATCTCGCGCCGCGTAAGGCGCCTCCGCTGTGGGCCAGATGCAGTACTGGGGGTCGGTGATGTTGAAGGCCGACCGGTCAGTGCAGCCCAAGCTTCGGCGTGCGTGAGGTTTATCTTTAAAGATGTGGCTTTGCCGATGTTGAGCAGAAATTCACGACTGTATGCACATTTTAGAACAGATAGACGCGACGAGGATGTACAAAAACACTGACTCACAAGATAGAAAACACTGTTCTGTCGGGAGAGAGAGAAGCCGCAGCATGTGCACGAATAATACAGTTCTGTGTGAACTTGAAGAATTAGCTACACATCAGAAATCACTGATCACAGATTAGAAGGAACTGAAAAAAGACTTCTGTTTTCATTTGTACATCCAAACACTGAGAAACTGCCAGCATTCACTCGTTCACAAGCCATGATCTCTCAAGGACAAATATATCGCTTGCATGGGCATGCCAAATTCTCTGGGCGGAGGAAAGGGAGGTATCCGTTCCTGTTATGACGTCATAACAGGAAAATTCAAGATCAGCTCGTCATGGCTGTCATTTTCTCAAAGGCAGAGTGTAACGTTGTCAGTTCGTGTGGGTGTAGGAAGGAAGAAGACGGGGTCGGCTTACTGGGACTGCTCTCTTTATTTTTCACCTTTTCTCAAATTCACACGCACGAGGGCGATTTAACTCAAAACATTCACTCTGACTCTGCACGTCAGTCTCAAACTCAGTTTCTCTCAAATTCAGTATCTCTCTTAGTCTCTGGCAGTGAGGTGTCTGGTCGCAGTCCCAGTCTCGATCTCTCTCAGCTCTCTCTCTCTACTGCGCGGCTTTTACGGTCTCTCCACGCCAATCACTGGAATCAGACACAGGTGTTAGTGATCTGCACTTGACCTACTTACTCACCGCTCGTCTCCGTCTTTGCTCGCTCCCGCTACAGACCTCGCAGAACCACGCCCCCTCCGCCACATACCCCCACCGCCCGCACCAGGCCGGGGAGCCATCCGGCCTGCAGCCTCCCCCCCCCCCCCTCCTGGAGAGGAAGTCAGCCACAAACATCTGAGCACCCGGCCTGTGGATCACCTTGAATTTAAAAGGCTGTAAAGCTAGATACCAACGGGTGATCCGGGCGTTGGTATCTTTCATGCGGTGGAGCCACTGCAAGGGGGCGTGGTCCGAACAGAGGGTGAACTCCCGGCCCAGGAGGTAATAGCGGAGGGTGAGAACGGCCCACCTGATCGCCAGGCACTCCTTTTCAATGGTGCTGTACACCGCCTCTCTCTTAGAGAGCTTGCGGCTGATGTACAGCACCGGCCGCTCTTCGCCCCCCACCTCCTGGGTCAGGACTGCGCCCAGCCCCCTGTCCGAGGCGTCGGTCTGTAGAGAAAAAGGGAGAGAGAAATCAGGAGCTTGTAAGAGCGGCCCACCACACAGAGCAGCCTTTATCTGGGTGAAAGCCTGCTGGCACCGCTCCGTCCACTGAACTGTATCTGGTACCTCTTTTTTAGTTAGATCAGTCAGCGGGCTAGCGAGGTCCGAATACTTAGGTACAAACCTTCTATAATATCCCGCTAGCCCCAGGAACTGTCTAACCTCCTTTTTGGTCTTAGGCCGTGGGCAGGTTGCAATGGCTGCAGTCTTATCAATTTGGGGACGCACCTGTCCATGACCCAAGTGGAAGCCCAGATATCTTACTTCCACCCGCCCAACTGCACACTTCTTTGGGTTTGCCGTGAGCCCCGCCCTTCTCAGCGACTTCAGGACAGCGCGCAGGTGCTGCATATGCCGCTGCCAGTCCGCACTGTAGATGATAATATCATCCAAGTACGCAGCAGCATATGCAGCATGCGGCCGGAGAATCCTGTCCATCAGGCGCTGGAAGGTCGCGGGAGCCCCAAACAAGCCGAAAGGAAGGGTGACAAATTGGTGTAATCCAAACGGCGTGGTGAAAGCGGTCTTTTCTTTGGACATTGGTGACAAGGGGATCTGCCAATATCCCTTGGTTAAGTCCAGCGTCGAATAAAAACGAGCGGTTCCTAGCCGATCAAGCAATTCATCGATCCTTGGCATTGGGTACGCATCAAACTTCGACACCGCGTTCACTTTTCTATAGTCCACACAGAACCGAACCGAGCCGTCAGGTTTTGGGACCAAAACTATCGGGCTCGCCCAGTCGCTGTTGGACTCCTCTATTACCCCCATATCCAACATAGCCTCTAATTCGGTCTGAACAATTTTTTTTTTTTGTGTTCAGGTAAACGATAGGGCCGGCTGCGAACTACCACGCCCGGCTCTGTCTCAACATGGTGTTGAATGAGGTCCGTGCGACCAGGGAGGGGCGAGAACACGTCAGCAAACTCTGCTTGTATTGTTTTAACGTCAGTGAGCTGCGACGGCGAGAGATGATCCCCCCCCGGGGCCAGAGCGAGTGATTGAGGCTTTTGAATCGCCTCCGGCCCGAGATCATCCTCTCCACTCACCACCGTCGCAAGCAACACTGACTCCGCCTCTGACCATTTCTTTAAAAGGTTGAGGTGGTATATTTGACGTGCTCCGTCCCTATCTGAGCGTATTACCTCATAGTTGAGATCACCAACTCGCCGTGTGACCACAAACGGTCCTTGCCACTTTGCGAGTAATTTTGAAGTGGAAGTAGGGAGTAATACAAGCACCTTGTCTCCCGGTGCAAATTGACGAAGTCTAGCCCCTCTGTTGTACAGCTGTCTCTGTTTGTCCTGAGCCTGTAACAAATTCTCCATTGATAGCCGCCCCAAAGTGTGGAGTTTTGTTCTCAGTTCCAGGACATACTGGATTTCATTTTTACTCGCGGAAGGTCCGTCCTCCCAAGCCTCCTTAAGGACATCAAGCACCCCCCGAGGCTGACGTCCATAAAGAAGCTCGAAGGGGGAAAACCCCGTGGAGGCTTGCGGGACCTCGCGAACAGCAAACAACAGAGGTTCTAGCCACTTATCCCAATTTTTGGCGTCCTCGTGAACGAACTTACGAATCATGGATTTCAACGTGCGATTAAATCGTTCCACCAAACCATCTGTTTGTGGGTGATAAACGCTGGTGCGGATCGATTTAATGCCCAATAATTCATAAAGTTCGCGAATCGTTCGTGACATGAACGCCGTGCCTTGATCGGTGAGAATCTCTTTCGGGATTCCCACCCGGGAGATCAAAGAAAACAGAGCGCTCGCAACACTTTTCGCTGAAATAGTGCGGAGCGGGACTGCTTCCGGGTATCGCGTTGCATAGTCCACCAAGACCAATGCAAAGCGATGCCCGCGTGCTGACCGTTCTAATGGCCCGATGAGGTCCATACCAATTCTCTCGAAGGGGACCTGCACTAAAGGGAGTGGGCACAATGGTGCTTTTGGGGTGGCCGGCGGGTTCACCAACTGACATTCACGACAAGACGCACACCATCTGCGTACATTCTCGTGAATGCCCGGCCAAAAGAAGCGGGCCATTAGACGGTTAAGGGTGGCCGTTTGCCCTAAATGCCCGGCCATTGGATTGGAATGAGCCGCCTGGAAAAGCATTTCCCGGCGGCTTTTAGGTATTAACAACTGGGTTGTATTCTGCTTTGTCTGGGCGTCTTGGGTCACCCGATACAACCTATCCTTTAAAATACAAAAATACGGATAAGAGATCGGCTGGTCAGGGTGGAGGAGGTGGCCGTCGATGGCACGGACCTGAGTGAACGCATTTTTGAGCGACTCATCCTGGGATTGTTCCAGGGGAAAATCATCGCGGTCTGTGAGAAGAGGTAACTCCAGACCGCTCTGTTCCCCTGGAACAGCTCCCAGAGGCCCCGAATCCACCTCCCCGAACTGCACAACCGACTCTTTCCGGTTTAACTGTTTAGCCCAAGAAGCACCCGCACATAAATGACCCAACAATTCATTAAACGCTGTCCAATTGGTCCCTAAAATTAGCGGATGCCGGAGGTGCGGGTTAACTGCGACCTCCACACTATGCTTTTGCCCCCTAAATAGAAAATCCACGGGCAGCAACGGATAATTCACCACTTCCCCGTGCACACACCTTACCGTAACCGTGCGGCCGGTACCCAATGCCTCAGGCCGAATCAGGCTTTGGTGGATAGAGGTCTGGTTACAACCCGAATCCACCAACGCCTGATACGTACCCCCCTTGATACTCACTGGAATTAGGTACAGCCCAGCTTGATCGAGGGCAGCTTGTGGAGCATCGGGGATCCGGACCATTGTCCCGACCTCCATGACGGGACAGCGGTCGATAAAATGTCCCGGATCCCCGCAGCGCCAGCAAGCCGGCCCAGGCTTCCCCGCCGCCCTAGTGGCTGGAGGTAGGTCCCATGATTGGCGCGGAGAGAGCGCTGAGCCAGAGGGAAAGGCTGAGGGCTCCGAGACAGTTGTCGCTCCCCTCTGGAGCGACCGGGGAAGGGAAGCTGGATCGCTGGAACCGCCGGTCCTCCATCTTGGAGTTGGTCTGGGCGGTAAGACCCCACGCGACCTGGGAAGGGGAACAGGTTTGGGGAGAGAAGGGGGAGAGACAGCAGGAGAGGGAGAGAGAGAGAGAGAGGCGGATGGTAAGGGGTTGCCGACCCCGGGGCACGCCACCATGTGATCCTCCGCCAAGTGGATGGCCTGGGTTAACGACGTCGGGCGGTGGCACTGGACCCACTGCGCGGTCTTCTGCGGAAGCCGCGCGATGAACTGCTCCAGTACCACCCGGTCGATGATTCCCTCGACGTCGTCACCGGCGGCCATCAGCCACTTGCGGCATGAGTCCCGGAGCTGGTGCGCGAAGGCGAAGGGTCGGCCGGACTCGCCGAGGGTCAGGGTCCGGAACCGCTGTCGCTGTTCTTCTGGGCTCCGGCCGACCCTCTGTAGGACGGCGCGCTTCAGGTCTCCATAGTCCAGGAGATTCTGGACTGGCAGTTGGTGTGCGGCCACCTGCGCTTCTCCAGACAATAGCGGCAGGAGCCGCATTGACCAGTCCGACCGGGGCCACCCCCGGGACTCGGCGGACCTCTCGAAGAGGTCGATGAATGCTTCCGGATCATCCTCGGAGCCCATCTTCGAGAGGTGGATGTTGGCGGCCGAGTCGGTGGTAGGCGGGGGGGTGGCCGGAATCTCCCGGACCATCCAGCTCCGGAACAGCTCGCGGTCTTCATGCTGAGCGCGAATGAGGGCCTCGAAACGCTTATCCTGTTCGGCCCTCACGGCCAGCAGATCTTGGTGGGTCTCTTGGTGAAGACCAGCGAGCGATGCAACGAGATCCGCAAGCGGCGTCTTTGGCGGAGTCTGCATAGCGGCGGCACTCTTCTTCCTTCCCGGGTTTTCGGCACCAGTGTAACGTTGTCAGTTCGTGTGGGTGTAGGAAGGAAGAAGACGGGGTCGGCTTACTGGGACTGCTCTCTTTATTTTTCACCTTTTCTCAAATTCACACGCACGAGGGCGATTTAACTCAAAACATTCACTCTGACTCTGCACGTCAGTCTCAAACTCAGTTTCTCTCAAATTCAGTATCTCTCTTAGTCTCTGGCAGTGAGGTGTCTGGTCGCAGTCCCAGTCTCGATCTCTCTCAGCTCTCTCTCTCTACTGCGCGGCTTTTACGGTCTCTCCACGCCAATCACTGGAATCAGACACAGGTGTTAGTGATCTGCACTTGACCTACTTACTCACCGCTCGTCTCCGTCTTTGCTCGCTCCCGCTACAGACCTCGCAGAACCACGCCCCCTCCGCCACACAGAGAAAGACAGCCAGAACTCGGTTTACACCGATCAAAATTTCTGCCACTTGGGGACAATATTCAAGCTAGGGGAACTCATATTAATGTTGAAAAACCTCATAAAATGAAAATGTCATGCCATGGGACCTTTAAGAGACTGATCCCTTGACTCTTAACGTGCACTGCGTGCTTGTGACGCAGAAGCGCGGTATCTTCAGTGTAATGAGAGAACCACGGTAGATGTTCAGTGTTGCTCTACCTTCCCGTGACTATATTGTTTATTTTATTTGTAACGCTATCCAAGAGTGAACCCCTCATGTATGAGGCAGCACGTGCCTGTGTACCATCCATTAAATTCGTGAAATACAGCCTTTCGCCTTCAAGCTCTTTATTTTTCATTACTCAACGAGAGTTATCTTGGTCAAAGTGTTACACTACACATCAGAAATCACTGATCACAGATCAGGCATTAATGAACACTGTTACTCACTGTTTGTGGCGGTGCTGTCGAATCCATGTGGTAAAAGTCTGTTAAGCATGTGCTGACATCGCGACTGATAAACTGAATCCATTTCTCCAAATTCTCTGGGCGGGCAAAGCAGAGGAAGGTAACCTTTTCTCATATGACGACATAACAGGGAAGATTTCAGATCGGCTCTGAGCTCTCATTTTCTCAAAGGCAGAGCAGGACAGCCAGAACTCGGTTTTCACCTATCGAAATACAGGCTAGGGGAACTCATATTAATGTTAAAAAATAAACTCATTCAATGAAAATTTAATGCCATGGGACCTTGGAAACTCAACTGTGCGAGATCTTGAACCGAAACAAACATGGATGTCAACAGACAGCTGCCAAAACTTATTTGCAGTGCAATTTGAGCAGAAAAAAAAACAAAACAAGGAAAAACCTTGCCAACAAGGTGTTTAAAAAAATAATAAAAATATACGAAACATTAAACATAAAATCATAAAACCCTGTTTTTATCTTTCAAGTTTTCTTTTTGCCGTTATTGTCTGAGCAGACACATTTCTGTTACAAGCACGCCAGGCTCCACCCTCTCACAACCACAACGATCCCAATCACCAGATTACTGAGCACACACACCTGCACGTCATCACCACAGCAATCACCACCTGCACTTAAGCACCACGCTCACACTCAGTCACTGTCCGGTAACGTTTGCACATGACCCTACATGCTTGCTGCTTCGGACTCACCTGATAACCTACCTGATCTCCTATGAACCCTGAGTGTCTCCTCGTCTCGTCCTGTCTCCTGGTCCTCGTCTCCTTCGATCCATTGTTCCTGTGTTCAAGTTCCAAGAAACGTATCGGATCACCAGCATATCCAGCATTACCAGAAACTCTCACTCTGACTCTCACCGCACCTGCTCACTTCCTGGTTCAGCAATAAACTCTGCTTTCACCTGCCTTTGTTCTCTGTGTCACCTCTGTTTGTAACAATTTCACTATGCATTTCCTGATCCAATTAATTACAAAATTCTAGTGCTATTTTTTTAAACCTATAAATCAAGCAATAGGCTTTAATGTAGTTATTCACAAATCAGGAATTAAAAACGAATTGGTTCGTATGAGCAACCACACACATTTTTTCGTTCTGTTTCCAGAGTTACTGGTTATAACTAAATAAAATACTGCTTTATTTATTCTGAAACCAATGTCATTATCAGTCTACAGTAATGACATCTTTTTATGAATGAAGGCCAGTATCACTGATACTAATGTCTCTATGAAACATTAATGACGTTACATTACAGTATAACTGAAAGCTCCCAATTTCAACATTTATTAGGCTTTAAAAAAACAATCTTAACATAAACCCATTATAATAAATGTTATTTTTACCTGTGGCCTTCCCTGTTAGACATATACAGAAATGTAATAGTTATCAAACACCTTTCTTAACTGCATAAATAATAAATTAAATATAGATTAATCATCATTAAAGCTACAATTTTCTCTGTTCCCGTTGTTCTTTGATGAACATTAATAACAGGCATCATCAGTGCTCCTGTCACTTTAAGAACGGCCGCTGACGAACATGATGCGGATCTGACGCGCTGTCCCACGCATCTCATTTCCTCTTTAGTTCATTTAAGACGTTATTTAACTAATTTAAGACTCCTAATATGAGAATACAAAAAAATTTCTGTGTTGTTGTTATTGTTTGTTCAAAGGCAAAAGAGAACTCGATGTTAGCAGGAGACTGACGCGAGTCTGTCTGTGCGTCGAGTGTTTGTGTGTGTGTGTGTGTGTGTGTGTGTCAGAGTGTCCCTCGATTAGCTGACATGAGACGCAGCCACACAGACAGGACATTGACATACAGCGCGTTCTCTTGTGTCTTGACGCGCTTGGAAGCATTTACACGAATAGGAGCGTGATCATGTAACGCTGGGCAAAAATGAATATAAAAACGGACGCTGCGTTATTTGCGTTAAATACTTTTAATGCGTTAAGCTGAAAAAATAAATCGCCCGCGTTAACGCGTTAATTTGCCCAGCCCTAATGTGTATATATATATATTTATACATATATATACTATATATACACAGTGAGGAAAATAAGTATTTGAACACCCTGCTATTTTGCAAGTTCTCCCACTTAGAAATCATGGAGGGGTCTGAAATTGTCATTGTAGGTGCATGTCCACTGTGAGAGACATAATCTAAAAAAAAATCCAGAAATCACAATGTATGATTTTTTAACTATTTATTTGTATGATACAGCTGCAAATAAGTATTTGAACACCTGTCTATCAGCTAGAATTCTGACCCTCAAAGACCTGTTAGTCTGCCTTTAAAATGTCCACCTCCACTCCATTTATTATCCTAAATTAGATGCACCTGTTTGAGGTCGTTAGCTGCATAAAGACACCTGTCCACCCCATACAATCAGTAAGAATCCAACTACTAACATGGCCAAGACCAAAGAGCTGTCCAAAGACACTAGAGAGAAAATTGTACACCTCCACAAGGCTGGAAAGGGCTATGGGGAAATTGCCAAGCAGCTTGGTGAAAAAAGGTCCACTGTTGGAGCAATCATTAGAAAATGGAAGAAGCTAAACATGACTGTCAATCTCCCTCGGACTGGGGCTCCATGCAAGATCTCATCTCGTGCGGTCTCAATGATCCTAAGAAAGGTGAGAAATCAGCCCAGAACTACACGGGATGAGCTGGTCAATGACCTGAAAAGAGCTGGGACCAGCGTTTCCAAGGTTACTGTTGATAATACACTAAGACGTCATGGTTTGAAATCATGCATGGCACGGAAGGTTCCCCTGCTTAAACCAGCACATGTCCAGGCCCATCTTAAGTTTGCCAATGAGCATTTGGATGATCCAGAGGAGTCATGGGAGAAAGTCATGTGGTCAGATGAGACCAAAATAGAACTTTTTGGTCATAATTCCACTAAATGTGTTTGGAGGAAGAAGAATGATGAGTACCATCCCAAGAACACCATCCCTACTGTGAAGCATGGGGGTGGTAGCATCATGCTTTGGGGGTGTTTTTCTGCACATGGGACAGGGCGACTGCACTGTATTAAGGAGAGGATGACCGGGGCCATGTATTGTGAGATTTTGGGGAACAACCTCCTTCCCTCAGTTAGAGCATTGAAGATGGGTTGAGGCTGGGTCTTCCAACATGACAATGACCCGAAGCACACAGCCAGGATAACCAAGGAGTGGCTCTGTAAGAAGCATATCAAGGTTTTGGCGTGGCCTAGCCAGTCTCCAGACCTAAACCCAATAGAGAATCTTTGGAGGGAGCTCAAACTCCGCGTTTCTCAGTGACAGGCCAGAAACCTGACTGATCTAGAGAAGATCTGTGTGGAGGAGTGGGTCAAAATCCCTCCTGCAGTGTGTGTAAACCTGGTGAAAAACTACAGGAAACGTTTGACCTCTGTAATTGCAAACAAAGGCTACTGTACCAAATATTAACATTGATTTTCTCAGGTGTTCAAATACTTATTTGCAGCTGTATCATACAAATAAATAGTTAAAAAATCATACATTGTGATTTCTGGATTTTTTTTTTAAGATTATGTCTCTCACAGTGGACATGCACCTATGATGGCAATTTCAGACCCCTCCATGATTTCTAAGTGGGAGAACTTGCAAAATAGCAGGGTGTTCAAATACTTATTTTCCTCACTGTATATATATATATATATATATATATATATATATATATATATATATATATATATATATATATATATATTAGGGATGCCACAATTCTCAATATAATATTGAACCGCTCGGTACGGCATTCACGGTTCAATACGCGCTTGTGAATTGCGGTTTTTCGGTTTTTCATTAAATAATAATTTTTCTACAAATGCTATGATTTGCCTCCATCCCAATAGCCTACTGAACAACGCGACATACATTCACGTCTATAGTGTTCCAGGAGTTATACTCACGGAACACTATAGATATTCACAATCAAGAAAGTTCATGATTTGCATGCGCTTTAAAGCCTTGCCGGCTCATTCGCGTGCGCGGATTTAACATGCGCTTTTCCGAGCGTGCGCACTAAACGCCTGTCAAATACGTGATTACTGGACTAAGTAGTCTTACTGCGCTAATAATACTGTCAAATACACACAAGGTTAACACAAACACAGTCGGTTATGTCTAAAGTGAAAGTAAAATCACGTGTGTCTGTATATTAGATGCACGGAGGTCTTAAATGGACAACGGAGCAGTAGTGAACACGCGGTCCTTAAAGAGACAGTTCACCTCTAAAATTATGTCATTATTTACTCACTCTAATATTGTTCCAAACCTGTATTAATTTCTCGATGAAAGAATTTTCATTTTTGAATAAACTATCTGTTTAATGTTAATACAACAACAAAAGACAAAGAGAAAATCACTCACTGCTCTTGACTGAAAAAACTAATACAGTAGCTTTAATAAGAATCAATGTATATTTTATAGTGAAGTCTATGTAGTGTTTTATTTTTACATTTATTTATTCAATTTCATACTTAAATGCTGCTGTACAGCTCTGAGCTGCCAGTGTAAATCTTTAAATATATTTATTTTATATTTTACAATACAGAATGTGTACAAGGGTTTTTTTTTTTAAAGTAAAGTTTTAAGTTTAAGTAAGGGTTAAATTAAAGTAAAATAAAGAAAGAGTATTGCAATAAAAAATAACCTTTTTTCTCCTTAACCTCTTGCTGTTCCTGTTGCCTAAGAATAGAATAACAAAAAACTGATGTGACAAGCCATCAGAACCGAACCGAACCGAAAACCGTGGTTAAAAACTGAGGTATGTATTGAACCGTGGACTAACTGTATTGTTGCATCCCTAATATATATATATATATATATATATATATATATATATATATATATATATATATATATATATATATATATATATATATATATATTATAATTTTATTTACAAATGTCATGTTTTTGATTTTTTTTATTCGTTACACTTTTTGAATGAACATTAGGCTATCAATCATTAACATTAAAATTACTGTTCTGAAACAAGTGCCTACCAGAGCCTACCAGAGCCTAACAGAGTTACGACACTCCCATAGACTTCCATACATACAGACGGTTGGTCTGGGAACGCCCCAGGGAACGCCCCGTCACTTGATGTGAATTTAGCCCGTGGGGGAAAACATTGCCTTGGCGCTAATTGAAATACACGGGACAATCATGCCGAAGAGTTGCTGTGTCATTTTCTGTACCACCAATAAACAAATTATGAATTGAAGTTCTACATCCTTCCTAATAATCACACAGAACGGAAAGCAGGACAAATACTTCCTTTTTGCTAGTAAACATCTTTAAATTTATATATTATGTCTTTATATCTAGAGTACTGAGAGCACTTTTCTGTCCAGCCATAGTTAACTAGCCTGACTTAGCTTCTTAAAGCATCATCCGTACTTCATGATTCAAAAACAAAGTTAAATCATTCACCGGCTTACCTGGTGACTTGATGAGGTATGTGTAAATGTCCTCTGGACACTGGGTGGGGTTGTTGCACCAATTTGACGGTGGGAGAATGAAGGGACATGTTTTTTAAATTGACCAAATTAAGTGTGTGGATGTATCTTTCACACTCAATGGCAGGCAGGGTGGACATATAATTACTTGACATGTTTAATATTGGTGATTTCTTAAGTTATTTATGCCTGCCGACTGTGTATGAACGTTGTTTTGTGCCGCTATTTTGTATTGAAGTCTATGGGAGTCTAGTTTATTTTCCCCTAAAAGTGGGCGTGAATCTGTTCAGAGACATTCAATGACGTTGTGCCGGTTGTTCGTATATGCACTGCTCCTGCCCTGCCAACGCACTGCTTGCGCGTGCGGTGTGAAGCCGGCGTAACACTCAATGATGTAAAATCATGCACTCACATGACCCACATAAAATAACCAGATCACTCAAAAAAACATTAATCAACATTATCTCTCCCCAGAATAAATTGCTACTGTAAAGCCCAGTTGAAGTCTATACTGGGCCTCATTCATGAAACTTTCGTAAATATATGAGCAAATTCTGAGTAATTTGCCTCAGTGTGCCTATGTGTGCAGTAAACATTTTGTCACTCTTGAGTCAAATATCCAAATGTCAGTTTTATATATTATATTTCCTGTCACCGATTACGTTCCCCTCTAGTGGGCATAGTTCTCAATGTAATATAACGTGTCGCACTCTGTCTCAATGGCCTGTATCCACTTTTGTGTTTTATAAGCTAGTTTTTTGGGTCAACAGCTTATAAAAACTTTTGGGTTTTTGGTTCTGGGTTTTGTTTAGCTTGTTTGCTGTACACTTTGTCACATAGCAGCTTTTAGACATTGTTCTGTTTTTTGTTATAAGTCTGAAATGACAAGGAGGCAGCCTCACGCAATGCAAAGTCAATGGAGAACGTTTGATTGTTTTCCCCCCCGGTGGGCGTGGTCTTCAGATTATGACGCGTGTCACTTTGTCTCTATAGCAGACTAGCGGTTGGAGGGGAGTGGCTAAGGATATTCAAACCCAAGCCGTCACACAGTCATCATTGGAAAGGGAACGCCATTCAAGACCGGAAGTTACTTTTCAGATTTTGATTAAAGATTACCACAGCAAACAATTTTTTTATGTGTATTAACTTGCACGGATTAGTTGTTCACCCTAAGACGTGTAATGTGGGCTAACAAAGTGAATAAGATCGACTTTTGTGGCGGAGGGGGCGTGGTTCTGCGAAGTCTGTAGCGGGAGCGAGGAACTGCGGAGACGAGCGGTGAGTAAGTCGGTCAAGTGCAGATCACTAACACCTGTGTCTCATTCCAGTAATTGGCGTGGAGAGACCGTAAAAGCCGCTGTTTGGAGAGAGAGGAGAGAGAGAGTTCAGGACTGGGACTGCAGACACTGACTGGGAGAGTTTTGAAAGATATTGAGTTTGAATTGCAACGTTACATGTTTGAGTGAAAAGTTTATGAGTTCTGAACGCGCTGAGCGCTTGAAAGTTTTGAGGATCGTGAGATCCAATAAAGTGCAGTCCCAGTTACGCCGATCCCGTCTTCTTCCTTCCCGCATCTACACGAACATACATCACACTGGTGCCGAAACCCGGGAAGGGAGAAGAGTGCTGCCGCCATGCAGACCCCGCCAAAGACGCCGCTTGCAGACCTGGTTCAATCGCTCGCCGGTCTTCACCAACAGACCCATGAAGATCTGCTGGCCGTGAGGGCCGAACAGGACAAACGTTTTGAGGCCCTCATTCCCGCCCAGCATGAAGACCGTGAGCTGTTCCGGAGCTGGATGGCCCGGGAGATTCCGGCCACCCCCCCGTCTACCACCGACTCGGCCGCCACCATCCACCTCTTCGAGAGGTCCGCCGAGCCCCGGGGGTGGCCCCGGTCGGACTGGCCAATGCGGCTCCTGCCGCTGTTGTCAGGAGAAGCGCAGGTAGCCGCACACCAACTGCCAGTCCAGAATCTCCTGGACTATGAAGACCTGAAGCGCGCCATCTTGCAGCGGGTCGGCCGGAGCCCAGAGCAACAGCGGCAACGGTTCCAGACCCTGACCCTCGGCGAATCCGGCCGACCCTTCACCTTCAGCAGTTCATCGCGCGGCTTCCCCAGAAGACCGCGCAGTGGGTCCAGTGCCACCGCCCGACGTCGCTAACCCAGGCCATCCAGTTGGCGGAGGACCACATGGTGGCGTGCCACGGGGTCGGCGAGCCTTTACCATCGGTGTCTCTCTCCCCCCTTCTGTTTCTTCCCCTTCTCTCCCCAAGCCTGTTCCCCTTCCCAGGTCGCGTGGGCTGTTGCCCAGACCAGCCCCAAGGTGGAGGACGGGCGGCCCCAGCGATCCGGCAGCACCACCCCGCCCACTCCAGAGGGGAGGGGCGACCATCTCCGATCCCTACACCTCCCCCTCTGTCTCAGCGCTCTCTCCACGCCAATCGCCGGAACTACTTCCAGCCACTAGGGCGGCGGGGAAGTCTGGGCCGGCTTGCTGGCGCTGCGGGGATCCGGGGCATTTCATCGACCGCTGTCCCGTCATGAAGGTCGGGACACTGGTCCGGGTCCCCGACGCTCCACAAGCCGCCCCCGGTCAAGCTGGATTGTACCTAATTCCTGTGAGTATCAAGGGGGGTACGTATCAGGCCTTGGTCGATTCGGGTTGTAACCAGACCTCTATCCACCAAAGCCTGATTCACCCTAAGGCATTGGGTACCGGCCGCACGGTTACGGTGAGGTGTGTGCACGGGGAAGTGGTGAAATATCCGTTGCTGCCCGTGGATATTCTATTTAGGGGTCAAAAGCATAGTGTGGAGGTGGCAGTTAATCCGCACCTCCAGCATCCGCTAATTTTAGGGACCAATTGGACAGCGTTTAATGAATTGTTGGGACATTTGTGTGCGGGTGCTTCTTGGGGTAAGCATGTAAACTGGAAAGAGTTGGTTGCTCAGGTGGGAGAGGTGGATTCGGGACCTCTGGGAGCTGTTCCGGGGGAACAGAGCGGTCTTGAGATGCCCGTTCTCACAGACCGCAATGATTTTCCCCTGGAACAATCCCAGAACGAGTCGCTTAAAAATGCATTCACGCAGGTCCGTTCCATCGACGGCCACCTCCTCCACCCTGACCAGCCGCTCTCTTATCCGTATTTTTGTATTTTAAAAGATAGGTTGTATCGGGTGACCCAAGACGCCCAGACAAAGCAGGATACAACCCAGTTGTTAGTACCTAAAAGCCGCCGGGAAATGCTTTTCCAGGCGGCTCATTCCAATCCGATGGCCGGGCATTTAGGACAAACGGCCACGCTTAACCGTCTAATGCCCCGGTTCTTCTGGCCGGGCATTCACGAGAATGTACGCAGGGGGTGTGCGTCTTGTCGTGAATTTCAGTTGGTGAATCCACCGGCCACCCCAAAAGCACCATTGTGCCCACTCCCGCTAGTGCAGGTCCCCTTCGAGAGAATTGGTATGGACCTCATTGGGCCATTAGAACAGTCAGCACGCGGGCATCGCTTTGCATTGGTTTTGGTGGACTATGCAACGCGATACCCGGAAGCAGTCCCGCTCCGCACTATTTCGGCGAAGTGTTGTGAGCACTCTGTTTTCCTTAATCTCCCGGGTGGGAATCCCGAAAGAGATTCTCACCGATCAAGGCACGGCGTTCATGTCACGAACGATTCGCGAACTTTACGAGTTGTTGGGCATTAAATCGATTCGCACCAGCGTCTATCACCCACAAACAGATGGTTTGGTGGGACGATTTAATCGCACGTTGAAATCCATGATTCGTAAGTTCGTTCACGAGGACGCCAAAAATTGGGATAAGTGGCTGGAACCTCTGTTGTTTGCTGTTCGTGAGGTCCCGCAAGCCTCCACGGGGTTTTCCCCCTTCGAGCTTCTCTATGGGCGCCAGCCTCAGGGGGTGCTGGATGTCCTTAGGGAGGCTTGGGAGGACGGACCTTCCGCGAGTAAAAATGAAATTCAGTATGTCCTGGACCTGAGAACAAAACTCCACACTTTGGGGCGGCTATCAATGGAGAATTTGTTACAGGCTCAAGACAGACAACGACAGCTGTACAACAGAGGGGCTAGGCTTCGTCAATTTGCACCGGGAGATAAGGTGCTTGTATTACTCCCTACTTCCAGTTCTAAATTACTCGCAAAGTGGCAAGGACCCTTTGTGGTCACACGGCGAGTCGGGGATCTCAACTATGAGGTAGTGCGCTCAGATAGGGAGGGAGCACGTCAAATATACCACCTCAACCTTTGAAAGAAATGGTCGGAGGCGGAGTCAGTGTTGCTTGCGACGGTGGTGAGCGGAGATGATGATCTCGGGCCAGAGGCGGTTCAAAAGCCTCAATCCCTCGCTCTGGCCCCAGGGGGGATCATCTCTCGCCGTCGCAGCTCACTGACATTAAAACATTACAAGCAGAGTTTGCTGACGTGTTCTCGCCCCTCCCTGGTCGCACTGACCTCATTCAACACCATGTTGAGACAGAGCCGGGCGTGGTGGTTCGCAGCCGGCCGTACCGTTTACCTGAACACAAGAAGAAAGTCGTTCAGGCGGAATTAGAGGCTATGCTGGATATGGGGGTAATAGAAGAGTCCAGAAGCGATTGGGCGAGCCCGATAGTTTTGGTCCCAAAACCTGACGGCTCGGTTCGGTTCTGCGTGGACTATAGAAAAGTGAACGCGGTGTTGAAATTTGATGCGTACCCAATGCCAAGGGTGGACGAATTGCTTGATCGGCTAGGGACCGCTCGCTTTTATTTGACGTTGGACTTGACCAAGGGATATTGGCAGATCCCCTTGTCACCAATGTCCAAAGAAAAGACCGCTTTCACCATGCCGTTTGGATTACACCAATTTGTCACCCTTCCTTTCGGCTTGTTCGGGGCTCCCGCGACCTTCCAGCGTCTGATGGACAGGATTCTCCGGCCGCAAGCTGCATATGCTGCTGCATACTTGGATGATATTATCATCTACAGTGCGGATTGGCAGCGGCATATGCAGCACCTGCGCGCTGTCCTGAAGTCGCTGAGAGGGGCGGGGCTCACGGCCAACCCAATGAAGTGTGCAGTTGGGCGGGTGGAAGTAAGATATCTGGGCTTCCACTTGGGTCATGGAAAGGTGTGTCCCCAAATTGACAAGACTGCAGCCATTGCAACCTGCCCAAGGCCCAAGACCAAAAAGGAGGTTAGACAGTTCCGGGATATTATAGAAGGTTTGTACCTAATTATTCGGACCTCGCTAGCCCGCTGACTGATCTAACTAAAAAGGAGGTACCAGAGACAGTTCAGTGGACGGAGAGGTGCCAGCAGGCTTTTACCCAGATAAAGGCTGCTCTGTGTGGTCGGCCGCTCTTACAGGCTCCTAATTTCTCTCTCCCTTTTTCCCTACAGACAGACGCCTCGGACAGGGGGCTGGGCGCAGTCCTGTCCCAGGAGGTGGAGGGTGAGGAGCGGCCGGTGCTGTACATCAGTCGCAAGCTCTCTAAGAGAGAGACGATGTACAGCACCATAGAAAAGGAGTGCTTGGCTATCAGGTGGGCCGTTCTCACCCTTCGCTACTATCTCCTGGGGCGGGAGTTCACCCTCTGCCTCTGTTCGGACCACGCCCCCTTGCAGTGGCTCCACCGCATGAAGGATACCAACGCCCGGATCACCCGTTGGTATCTAGCTTTACAGCCTTTTAAATTCAAGGTGGTCCACAGGCCGGGTGCTCAGATGGCTGTGGCTGACTTCCTCTCCAGGAGGGGGGGGGGGGGGGGGGGGGCTGCAGGCTGGATGGCTCCCCGACCTGGTGCAGGCGGTGGGGGTATGTGGCGGAGGGGGCGTGGTTCTGCGAAGTCTGTAGCGGGAGCGAGGAACTGCGGAGACGAGCGGTGAGTAAGTAGGTCAAGTGCAGATCACTAACACCTGTGTCTCATTCCAGTAATTGCCGTGGAGAGACCGTAAAAGCCGCTGTTTGGAGAGAGAGGAGAGAGAGAGAGTTCAGGACTGGGACTGCAGACACTGACTGGGAGAGTTTTGAAAGATATTGAGTTTGAATTGCAACGTTACATGTTTGAGTGGAAAGTTTATGAGTTCTGAACGCGCTGAGCGCTTTAAAGTTTTGAGGATCGTGAGATCCAATAAAGTGCAGTCCCAGTTACGCTGACCCCGTCTTCTTCCTTCCCGCATCTACACGAACATACATCACAACTTTAAACTGTGTATATTAATGAATTCCAAACATTCGCAAATAGGATGCGCGTGCACGCTCATTCATAATTAGCATAATCCCGACCATGAGTTCCAACTGCAAAAATGACATGTCTAGGAATGCTGTGGAATTCTTTCTCAGGTTTAGCTCCAGTATTTTGCATAAATGCTAAAGAGACTAATTGACATATGCCTGGCAATAAATATTCAACTATCGTGTGTCCACCAAAGCATTTTTAGCCAGCTAAAAAACGCCTTGTGCTCTTCTGAAAACGGCCAGCTGATGGTGCTTGAAAGAGATTTGCAAGGGCAGCGTTTTTCCAGCTGAGATACTTTGGTTGCTATGATAAAGAATATCCATGGCAGTAATGTGTTACTACTAGTATCTCATTTTGAAGAATATTACTGAATATAAAAAATGTAGCAAAAAGCAGTATTAACTTCTCCATTATTGTTGTTCAGTCGGTGTACAAGTGGGAATTGGTCGGTGTAGTTTTTGTCCCGCCCCTCCTCCACTGTAATGGGACGGCTTGGTAAAAAGTGACTATTACCCAATGTTGAACAGTAAAAAAAAAAAAAGATGGGGCAAATCAACTCTTGAAATATTATTATGGTACATAGTGCATCAAAATGCAATGCCATCAGTTTGCCTAAATTAGAACATTGAACGTTCAAATGTTTTACGCAACATTTACACGTGGTAGGGAGCAGGTGTACATTTCTTTCGTACCAACTAACATTTTGAAAATACGTGAATCTGAAAATTTACGTCAGAGCGGCTTTACAAACGATTTACACACAAATTCGTTCTGCTTGTGTTTCATGAATGAGGCCCATTGTGTTATTCACGAGTTCACACTTACAAATAAGTCAGATAGAATGAATGGTATGCATATTTGGGGTGCTGTCCGAGGAGAGGGCTCCGAGCTTGGTATTTGGCCCGAACCCAGAGTACCCCCCCCCCCCCCATATGTCTGGTTGAGGAAGTAACCAGGTGAGTGTGAGGAAGATGGGGTGGTGGAGGGATGCTGCAAAACTTGTCGAGAAACATTGGTGAGTTGACTGGGTATTTATATGATCCTCCACTTGTGCTGATTGGGTAGACATGTTGATTACTGATTGCTGACAGCTGGTTAGAATGACATGATGATTAGATAGATCATTTGAACATGCTCCTCCCGAACTTTGTTACTGAAACATCATATATTTACCAGAAATTGCAGCAAATATCGTGAATCAGCTGTCTGTCCTGCTAAATCCTATTCAAACAGATTGACAGCGCGGAGTTGTTTGGAACTATTGAGAGCTCCATGAACCATGTGACCATGTGGCGGCGAGATCAAAGAGTGTCGCAACTCTCTTTTTCTATGGCTCTGGTGCATACATAAGCTACCATTTTTTTTTCTGTTGAACTTTTATTAGACTCCAAGTCGAAATAAAAGAAAAGGGCATTTTTACACTGTTTTGTGCACGTTTGCTGCAGTCCAAGTCCGAGTTCCCGGTTTCCCCCACAGCGCTGGTCAACTTGATTCTGTTGAACCCTGGTGCATTTGCGTGCATCTTCACTCTTAAAAATAAAGGTGCCAGGAAGAACCAAACAGGGGTTTTCACAGTGATGCTATAGAAAAAACATTTTTGGAAAAAATTTGGACCATTTTATGAAAAGTTCTTTAAAGAACCATTTTTTCCATTTTATATTCTAAAGAACCTTTCTATGCTTTAAATAACCTTTTGTGCAATGGAAAGTGTGGTGAGCAGCGAGGCTGAGGGACCGTGAGAGCGGGACGAGGCCGCTGTCATTATTATGATGATGAGCGCCAGCTGCGTGCCGCATTGGCCTCGTGTCTCACGGAGGAGTGACGGGAGTATAAAGGAGGAGTGATGACAGTGAAGGACGAGAGAGGACCAGGCCTGGACTATGATTTGTATTTTTGTTTACGTTTTGTTTATGTATGTGCGCGGCAGTCGTCCGTGAGAGGCTGCCGCTTTTACTTTCAATTTGTTTGTATTATGTAATTAAAGTTTGTTGTTTGTTGAAAAAAAATAAAATAAAAAATAAATACAAATCATAGTCCAGGCCTGGTCCTCTCTCGTCCTTCACTGTTGTCGCTCCTCCTTTATACTCCCGTCACTCCTCCGTGAGACACTAGGCCAATGCGGCACGCAGCTGGCGCTCATCATCATAATGGCTCCTGGGGCATATGGCATCTGCAGCCGCGGTAATGGCGCTCGGATTGCTTCATATGAGACCGCTTCAGCACTGGCTTCACGATCGAGTCCCGAGATGGGCTTGGCAGTCGGGCACGCTCTGGGTTCAAGTGACTTGGGTCTACCTGCGTGGTCGAACCTCAGCTTTCTACGGGCAGGTGTGCTCTTAGAACGAGTTTCCAGGCATATTGTTGTATCAACAGATCCCTCTGCCACGGGCTGGGGTGCCATGTGAAAGTTCGAGTTCCTGGACGGAGCCCAAGCGCCTCCTGCATGTCAATTGCCTCGAGTTGCTGGCAATACGGTTCGCCCTGCACCACTTACGAGCGTTGCTGAGGGGTCAACACGTACTAGTCCGGTCAGACAACACGGCCACTGTAGCGTACATCAACCACCAGGGTGGTCTGCGTCTGTTATGGTGGGAAGCTGAAGGGAAAGGCTCTCTCAAAGCAAAGGTTGTCTCACTGGATAGTGGACGCCATTGTTTTGGCTTACCAGACGCTGGGGCGTCCATGCCCCCTTGGGGTTAGGGCTCACTCCACCCGGAGTTTTGCCTCCTCTTGGGTTTTAGTGCATGGCGCTTCGCTGACAGACATCTGCAGAGCTGCAGGCTGGGCGACACCTAACACATTCGCAAGATTCTACAATCTCCGAGTGGAGCCTGTGTCCGACTATGTTCTCGCCTCTTCTAGTAGCCGGTAATGGGCTAGGCTCAGGTGTCTTCGCTTGCTCGCCATTCCACTCCTCAGACTGGATACGTGCGATATTCTTCCTCAGGTGAGCTTTCCGGAAGCCCTGAGCTCCTCCAGCACTGTCGACGCCGACACCAGTAAGTCTGCCCTCTCAAGCCCAGACCCTCGTGTCAGGCCAGGTGCCTCCGTGTGCATGGTTCCCCTCTGGGCGACCCTCACACGTGTAATTCCACCGTAAGCCTCCTTGAGCAGGTGTCTTTCCCTTGGCAAGCCCTTGCCATCCTGGGGTTAAAAACCCACCTTCGGCTGGTACCCCAGAGTTCTCCATCCGGAATATGCTTCCCAGTGTACCTTGGTATTCCTGTGATAAGTGGGAGTCCTTCGTCCGTACTAGTCTTACGACAGGGTACTCGCACTTACGCAGGGCACTGGAAGACAGCCGAGTGGCGTGATTACATTGGGACCCCCATTCGTCAGTCACTGACGTTACTTGGAGTGACTGAACGAAAGGGTTATCTCGGTTACATATGTAACCCTCTTTCCCTGAGGAGGGAAAGGAGACGTAAAGTCCCTCTGCCACATCCGCTGTACCACTGGAACGGGCGGGAGTTCGGGAGTTGCCTACGTACTTCCTTATATACCCACGCGGTGGGGCGGAGTTACGTATGCAAATTCCGCATGCCCGTGGCATTGGCACTGCCATTGGGCGTTTTCTAAGATCTCGAAGATGATAGGCTTCTAGGCGAAACCCCATTCGTCAGTCACTGACGTTACGTCTCCATTCCCTTCTCAGGGAACGAGGGTTACATACGTAACCGAGACGTTCTACATGCATCCACCCCGCCAAAGAACCTTTATTTTTAAGAGCAGTGCAGGATAGAAGACAGAACGGGTCAATAAATATTTTATTATTATTATTATGAATTTGATGATTTTAGCCTATGCACAGCTGAGTAAATGACATTTGGTTTTACTGTATGTGTGTCGGATGAAGGCAGCTTTCTGCTGCATGCTTGCAAAGGGACTCTTGAGTGGATTGCCATTCATTTGTTGCCCTGATTGTAAGTGCAATGTGCAAATACACTGCAGGCTCGTTCTCGCTCGGATCCAACGTAAATCATCAACACCATCATCCCTTATGTGGCAGGGCAGTGCTACGAGTGTTTCAAAGGGTTCACCCTAAATATAATACTAACTGAATAAGATGATACTATTTAGACTCCGACTACGCCACCTTGGGAATTTCGCCCAAAGAATAGAATATATCCCTACCATAAAGGCATACACAGGTTCGTATCACCGATCAGAGTCAGAGACATGGGTTATCGTATCAAAAACATCTTTTATTAACAATCTTAAAATGTGTAAAATTTGAGTGAAGACATTTATTCCAAAAGGAATTTCAAACACAGTCAAGGCCAGGGCCTAGAGTTTACCAACAGAGGCAGAAAGTCTGATTACGCTACTTAGAGATGATAAACCACTGCAATTCACTGTGCTCTCACACACACACACACACACACACACACACACACACACACACACACACACACACACACACACACACACACACGTACACATGTGTGGGTATACAATCACACACTTGGTGGGGTGGTCACTAGAGGATGACACGGGAGTGGATTTTCACTCCTGTCCCGTCCCACTCCCATAGAAAGAAATCTTGTCCCATCCCACTCCCAGACCAAAGTTTAAAAAATAATCCCATCCCATCCCGCTCCTGGTAAATTGACTCCCACTCCCATCCCGCTCCTGTTTAAACTGACTCCCGCTCCTGTACCGCTCCCATATATTTTTTTCTTCAATTAGTGTTTAGTTAATACATAGAATTTGATTTAATCTGCTCTCCATCCTGTTTTAGACCAGCTGCTGAGCCCCTGTTTCTAGATTTTCTCCAGAAAATGGAAGACAGCAAATAAAAGAAAAACAGTACATAGTTCACACCATGTCTACAATAGTTTAATAAACCCAAACAGCACATAAAGCTGCATTTTACTCATTTATTGTTGAGTAAACAATACATTTATAGTTTACATTTATAGTTTTTTTTAAATACATGTTAACGATTTTCATCAATTATGCTCTTGCATAATGAGTCCATCTTAGTTATATGTTGCTGTGCAGGAACAAAAGTGCATCTACATTTTCTGGATTGAGGGTAGAAGGGTGTGAGATATTGGCTGCACATGCAAGCAATTTTGTCGGTCAGACGAGACTTGACACCTGACGGCAATTTTCGCTTGATGAACGAAGCGATGCTTGGCTGATTCTTTCCCGAATTCTTTCACTCTTCAGACCGCTCGTCCCTGAATCACTTGCGTACTTGACTAAGACTAAGCATGTCTTACAAGCGGCGTACATCGTGGCATGTCTTACAAGCGGCGTACTGGCAGCTGTGGAATTCCATAGGATTTGACATGTCTTGAAAATATTTGTGTTTTCATATTATGTTTGTTGAGATTATTGTTATGAAGGAGCAATTTTTTATTTTTTCTCATTTGTTTTTTGTGATTCTGTTATGTTGGGCAATAGATAAACACCTAAGTAATAAAGTGAATTTATGTAAAGATTTAACAGTTTTTTTTCTATTTATAAAAAAAATGAAGCAACATGAAAGAATGCTTCATAAATTTAATAGTAGAATAAAGAAGAACTACACTGTTAAACCTAACCAGTTTTTTATGAGTAAAATACTGGCAGCACTGTTGCCAGTTAGTCACTGTATTGGTAGAGAGACAGTAAATTACTGCCAGTTAGTTACTGTAACAGATTCTTTACAGTAACTAGCTGGCAACAGTGTTGCCAGTATTTTACTCATAAAAAAACTGGTAAGGTTTAACAGTGTAGTTCTTCTTCTTTATTATTATTGCTAATTTACATATTTTGTACCCTTATGTTCACCTTTGTTAAATCACTTCTTTTGGCTTTATTTTGTTTAGCGTTTTGTCTCTTGCCGTCATCATGACACCAAAAATCAATCACAATCAATTATTTTATTTTTTTATAGATATGGACTATATTTCAGTATGGCATTACTGTAGAAATGTAGCAAATTGCTGACTTATTCAGTTTTGTATTAAATTTACATAACTTACCAGAAACTTTTATCCAAAGAGACTTACAAATAAGGAGAAAAATAGACGCAATCAAACCAACAATAGGACAACAATATGTAAGTGTAAGTTTGTCTAGCACAGTACACATAGCAAGTATTTTTTTTTTATTAAAAAAATATATAGATATACAGAATAGAATAGTAAGTGTTACTATTAATGGGTCAAGTGTTGACAAAAAAAGATGCGCCTTTAGCCATTTCAAATGGCTTGGATTTATTTAGGTTGGTCGTTCCACCAGCATGGAACATTCAATGTTAACGGAGAGGTAAGACTTGAACCATTAGAGTGAGGTTTCTGAGACACATTCGACTCCGTCAAGGTAACCGACCACTCGAGGACCACACCAGATATTTTCTGGAACTCGCATACCTTATAGACTTTCCAGATTATGCTCTTATTGACTTTTGTTGTTATGGACTTAATGATTATTACCAATCTAAACTCATCTGTGATGGTCCTCGAGGTTCGCTGATCGAGTTTCTGGACTATGCCCTATGGTTGAGTTGTTCTGCATTCACTGTGGGAATCGCAGAGGAGGAACACTGCACTCCCGCAGTACCCACCAGTCCAGAGTCTCATCCAACGACATCTCCCGTCACGGCCCAGGGTCAAGCACCGTCTCCCATCACCGTCCAGGGTCCAGTGACATTCCCTGTCTCCGTCCAGAGTCCAAAGACGGCTCCAGTCACTGACCAGCGTCCAGAGATGGCTCCAGTCACTGACCAGCGTCCAGAGATGGCTCCAGCCCCTGACCAGCGTCCAGAGATGGCTCCAGCCATTGACCAGCATCCAGAGATGGCTCCAGCCACTGACCAGCGTCCAGAGATGGCTCCAGCCACTGACCAGCATCCAGAGAGGGCTCCGTCTCCTTCCGCCCCGAGCCCAGAGAGGGCTCCATCTCGTTCCGTCCTGAGTCCAGAGAGGGCTCCGTCTCCTGTCACGAGTCCAGAGTGGACTCCGAACGGGCCACCTGCTCGGCCTGCTCCGCCGTTGGTGTCTTCAAACCCGTCTCCTCTGCTGTGGTGGTCATCTGCTCCTCTGTGGAGGTCTTCAAGCCCACCGGCACTGCTGTAGTGGTCGTCTGCTCAGGCATGGTGGTTAGCCTTCTACCCTGGTCACCTGGTATATCACCCTGTATCCCAAGACTGGTTTCCCACTGAAGCTAAGCAGGGCTGAGCCTGGTCAGTACCTGGATGGGAGACCTCCTGGGAAAACTAGGTTACTGCTGGTAGAGGTGTTAGTGAGGCCAGCAGGGCTCTACTGTAACAAGCACCATCTTTCGGATGAGACGTTAAACCAAGGTCCTGACTCTCTGTGGTCATTAAAAATCCAAAATTTGCCCATTGGCCCCCTGTCCATCATGGCCTCCTAATCATACCCATATATATATATACATATATATATATATATATATATTGCATTATCCTGCTGGAAGTAGCCATCAGAGGATGGGTACATGTTGGTCATAAAGAGATGGACATGGTGTAGCGTCTGGAGTCGCTCTTGACATGAGATCAAAGTGGTGGGTCGTTCGAGAAACACCAGAGATGCAGATCTTTTGCACAGCTCTGCCTATGAATTAGTATTAGCATATAAATGAGTGTAGTGGTGCCAGTTGAGGCTGGCCAAATGGCCGCACTATCACCCTTACGACCAGCAGAGACAACGCAGGCCGTGCCGTTATCACCTTGTGAGGAACTTCAAATAGATTCCTATCACACACACAGACAGACACACACACACACACAGACACACACACACACACACACACACACACACACACAAGTATTCCTCTTCATATTAGCCTTTAATTTAACCATCCCAGAAATATGTGATGACCCTTGTGTTATATGTATGTTGACCACAAAGTATATATTTGTATGTGTGTGTGATGTTAATCCTAAATGCTCAAAATGGCTCTGTAAAAGAGATACACTGTCTTTCATGCATTTAAACACAGGCATGTTTGATGTCTAAAGGTTTCTCTTTCTTTGTCCCAGTCAGTGGTGCAAAGTAGATGATTATGAGATGTACCTTTTAGTAGGTTTAGCCCTTTTTGAGCGAAACTTTACTAATTCTGACTCCCGGCAAGAACATTCCATTGAGTAATAAAGTCAGAACAAAGAAACTCTCTCCCGCCTGAAATTCACACCAACGATTGGTTGCCGCCGGGAAAGTGGGCGTAGTTTAATGGATCTCAAAAGACAGTAACACAAGCATATCGGGGCTCAGTCATCTTGCAAGAACCCCGGACGAGACAAATTCCCTTTTCCTCCCATCTCATCAGCGCGGCTCGCGGGTTTTCGACCTGCGAGCCGGCGCGGTCCAGCCAAGCTGATGTTTCCTTTGAAGATCGACGCGCTCCGCGGCGCAGTCAGCGGACGCACTTAGCTGGACGAGATGAACTTCCTTCCAAGTCGACACCTTTAAAAGTCCCACGGACCAACGAAGCTCTGGAAGAACCAAACGGAGAGAACGCTTCAGCGCGCAAACTCTCTGAGAAACGCCAACGCACGCATCTTGCTTTACACAACATCAATAAACCATGCAAGTATCAATTCTACCGAAATTTAGATGCGTTTTAAAGATTGTACCCCTGTTTAAGGTGATATTTCTTGCTGGCTCCAATGGCTTTGTCTGGGAAGGTGTCGGATCGGACACGATCTTACCCTCCTTCCTTTCCTTTCCCTTCCCCTCATCCTCCTCTTTACTTTCCACTATTCTGTAAATACATGTATTCTTTATGTAGTCATATGTAATCGTAGTATTAATCTTTATTAAAACCATGATATTCACGTTTTGATTGTCATTGTTTGCTCACGGAACACGAGTCCCTTTAATGTCAGATCTAAGCTACGAGCTCTTATTCGTTGAATGCTTTAATTAATACCATAACTCGGGAAGTTTGTCCTTTGTGGCCAGAGGGACGAACTTCCCGAAAATTGGGTAGGAAGAATAGACCTGGTGAGTGGATAAGGAATCTCCGCTCGTTCTTTAAACGGAACGGAGAGGAATTTTGAATCAACTCCCTTGGGGTTATTCTGTGATTATTTAATATAGATATATCTGTAGTTAATTACAATAAATTGTTGTTAACCATATATATTATATTGCATAAATACCGAGGTGAGGTATTCCCATTTTGGGTGATTTTGGAGATTGGTGATTAGATTATAACCCGTTATGATTAATCATAAATCCCTAAATATTAATACCTACAATTTCCTATTGAGCTAATTTTTAATTTAAATATATATGTAACCCTAATACGCTACATATTTTTGGTGGAGAATGCGGGCACATTCTAAACTCTGTTTTGTGAGCAACTTTGTCAATTTTATGCGTATATCATTTGTGTTAATTGTTGTCTTATATGCGCGCTTCAGTGAGACAAGTCGCAATCGCGAACTCACGTATATGTAACTGGAAAGCCCAAAGCTCATTTCAGTTAGTCCTATGTTAACAGCGTCTATTTTGGTCAAACATTTTGGTCACTGTTAATTGTTAAAAAGAAACTGCAGTTCATAATATTAAAACTGTCTCTGTAAAGGGAAAAAAACTTCTTTTGCAGAACATTTTAATATTATCAATTCCACCTGTTAGAACGAAGAAATCTTCTTTCAGTGTGATGCCACCTGTGCGTGATGCCACCTGTGCGTGATGCCACCTGTTAGAACGAAGAAATCTTCTTTCAACGTGATGCCACCTGTGCGTGATGCCACCTGTGCGTGATGCCACCTGTTAGAACGAAGAAATCTTCTCCCAGCGTGATGACGATTTGAGCGTATTCCTCTTATTCGTTTTGTAAAAGGCCTTATAAATCGCTAGCGATCTCACCCCCTTAGGTGGAGTTTTGGCATAGCTAACCAGAACGCACACCTTGCACAAATCAACCAGAAAAAAACTGCTGGCCAGTATCTGCTTGATGTGTGAATGGGAGTATTTTATTTTAACCTTGATCACGTTAAAATTTGTTGCAGAGAAAATGCTCTGTTCTACATTTGTGTGTATATGCGGTAAATAAATCCGTCCACACACTCTGTGCTTCAAAATTGGCACAAAGGAAATTTGAAAACAAATTCTCTTCACACTTGTGATTGCAGTTAAATTGCTGCGTTAGGAAGCTGGACCCTCCCCATTGTCGGACGCTCAAGCTTCATAATCACCTAATTTTGGGTAGTGTAATACCTCAGAGTAACACAAGGGGGCAGCCCGCTAGGTGTGCTGCACCTCTCAAATTACCCACGCCTGACTCCACTACGCCATCTTGTGGACGTCTGCAGATGTTTGCCTTATTAAACTCTCTCAAGCGAACTCTCGTTATTTTATTTGTTTACTATTATAATTATTTTCATTTATTTCCTGTTATTGCTATTGTTTGGTATCATTCAATCTTTCGGGTTCAATGACTTCTCACACTTATTTAAATTTGGTTTAAACAAAGTTTGAATTTGAATTTAAATTAAGTTCTCCTTTCAGCCAGTGATGCTACCTAAGGGGAATGGACCCCTTTTGGGACATCTCCTGCTAAGTCAGTTTCCCTTTCTTTCTCATTGTTTCAATTTGAGTTATTTTTGCTTGTCTGTTCTTTTCTTCCCTTTTTATTGTTATTTGTTTATCAATTGGTTTCTTCCATTTCATACCAGTCTGATACCCTGCACTTATTTAAATTTTGGTTTAAGCAAGTTTGAACCTGAATTTAAATTAAGCCTTCTCTTTTCAGCCTGCAACAGCCACTTATCAGTAGCACGCCCCCTGCTGGGCACTCTCATAAGTTGGCTCTCCTCTCTCTCTTCTCCTTTGGCTCCATTTCCGAATAGATTAATTTAATTAATTCCACTTCTCCCTTTTCCAATGTTGTTCTGATAATTACCAACATTATCATAATTTTATGTTTTAGTACTATTTATTGAATAGTCTTTTACCTCACTCACTTTACAGAATTATTTGAATTTGGTTAAAACAAGTTTAAGCTTAAGCTGATGTCACGTTTTCCCTGTTAGCCATTTATATATTCACAGGTAGTACCTCCCCTAGTGCTTGTGGTGAATTTCCGGTTGTCTTCTGGCCGGGTTCCGGTGAGTGGAGTCACCTGGCCTGCGTAACTGACACCGGTCGTGGGTGAATCGCAGACACCTCTGTCTCCGTACCATTGGCGGCGGCACGCAGCAGACTAAGCATTTCGGGCACTCCAGGGAGAAGTCAACGAGTCCAACTGAACCGCTCAAGGGCATTTTGGTTAATTACTCTGATCCTCCGTTTGGACTCCAAAGGGATTTCAGAGGAAACCCAACTTCAACCCTTCAGTCTGGCCGTTGACCAAACTTACCTGAGTGCTGCCCAGTTATGCTAAAAGTCAAACGCTGTTTGAGTGGGCGCACCGTGGTACCAAGGGACGAGGATCTGGGAACACCGCGGTCGAGTGTCCAGGGACCGCCGGCGAGATTGACCTCACCATCGGTTCTCACCTGAAGCGACCCCGATTCACCCCAGGCATAGTAAGTAAAGTAAGCCCATTCACTTATGGCAAGCCCTAGAATATACATATTCCCGGTCATTTAAGTGTTTGGCCACACCTTTCTCCCTTTTTAAGCCATACCTTTCCCCTAGGCTTTATAGCTCAACAGCGCCCCCTCACTCGTTGGCCCTGTCATAAACCCTAGCATTGGTATTAAGCTTAGAGCCTTTCCATATCTATCTCTTCTCATGTTCTCATTTTGTTTTATTTCGTGCCGTCTTAGTATTCTTGGAAATTTCGCCCTTTTCTTTTCTACTCTACTGTTCTGTTGTTTAGTTTCTTCCAGTTCACCTAAAGACAGAACCCATGAGAGCCATCAAGGAAAGCTGAATAATAGATTGACGATCAGCCGCCAGTGTCAGTAAATGACCCACTAGGCTACCGCACTGTCAAAATTGTTATTTAAATCCGGCACTCACCCACACAAATTGGCCCAACCTGGCCGCTCACGGCCAAGACAACAGGTGCACGGCCTAGATTCCACTAACTGTCTGCACCAGTTAGTCCAAAATTGCACACACAATTAAATAGTCATATATGGCTATAAGCACCACACCCTATACGGACTTGCATTGGCCTCTTTTGTGTTGTCTCTCTCTTGCCCACAGTAAGCGGTGTGTCCCGTTCATCCAGCCCCACCGCCACTGGGATCACGTCGAGACCTGATCGAGCACCAGGACGACTGCGTTCCTGCCTAAAGCCACGGTGACCTGCAGCCCCTGAGCCAAGAACGGCAGCGTTGAAGCTCCATGCTGAGGAGGCCCGTAGGCACCAGGACCACGCGCAGAGTCGACTAGATCAGCTACTCCTCGAGACCCAGGACCAACGCAGACGGAAGGACGGAACGGACCTACAACTTCGGGAGGAAGTTGAGAGACTCCAAAATGCCCCGGCAGAACTTCGTGTAGAGACAAGCACAGAGAGCAGTTGGAGAAAGAATCCGAAGAGGAACCAAAAGAAAAACTCCAACGAGGTGAAGCTCTCCTAACAAGAGCAAAGATTGAACTGAAAGAAAGAAACAGCAAGGCCAAAGCTTGTGAAACCCACTTGCAAACGACCATGTCAAGGTCCAAGATTTGGTTCAAAAAAAAAAAACTATTCAAGACAAAGAACTTGAAACTGTTCACAGAGAACTGAAGTTCACATATACATCGCACAGTGAACAGCAAGGGGAAACACGCACCACACAGTTTCCCCTGACAAGTGGGACAAGAAACCCCCAGCCAAGAGTTCCAAGCTCAAAAGGGGGTGAAAGCCCACTGCCCAGGTTGTCACCAGCCAGCAGCCACGAGCCCCCACCAGCAGCAAAGGGGGTGGGAGCCAATCCAGAGAATCATGCTCAGGCGCATCATGGCTTCCCAAGAACTCTACAAGCTGGCCAGAAACATCCCAACTTTCACCCCAAACCCTGCAGGGTATGAACTTTCACTTACAACATGAGACCGTAAAGCTGGACTACCAACAGCTACGGGACTGCCGACCAAAAAGACTGTTTCTGAAAAGACTGTGAGAAATCTAATGGTTTACTCTGTCTCTGATCACCGTTCAGAGCTGGCTCCAGGGGGCGCCCTGCAACAACGCAGTGACAGACTTTGTAACCGGCAAGACCGTTCCAAGCCAGCAGAGAGCAGCGCAACTGGCACGGTGCCCGTCTTAAGCACCTGTCCGAGCACTCTGAAAGACTCTGAGACAAGCCACGTCTGTCTAACCACCCAAAGGTGGAGCCGCGTGAGATGCCAGCCGACAGCCCAGAAATGACAGCACCCCTAGCCCAAACAGCCAGCGGCGGAACGGCTCGCCCCAAACGAACCCAAGTCTGAGCACTCACCAGAGCCAGACGGTGCAGCTTCATCTGAGTCAGCAGAGATCCTGAGGATTCTGAAAGAACTTCTCGCAAGGGAGACAAGAAGGACAGGCCAGACAGCTTACGACTGTGACCAAGACCGGCACCCAACGTCCTTCCTGACTGCTCTCCGACGGAACCAAGCACCGCACAAACCACAGTCCAAAGATCCAGAGACTTCATCACCAAGTGACAGCGTCGCTCAACTCCCTTAGCTGACAGCTGCACTTCCTGAACAATCGAACTCTGAAATCCCAAAATGTGAGTTGAATGTGCAGTCATACAGCCAAAATGAGATCCAACTTGAACAGATAGCTCCCATCCAGCTAACGATGGGCCTAATGAGTCTGGTACACCCAGTGTACATCTAACCAATGGACACGTACCCCTTTCTCGTCGGCAAAGATCTGCTAGATCGTTTTGAGCCCCTACTAGACTTCAAACAGCTAAAGATTTGGGCTCAAGTACGAGAACCTCTGCCTCTCCAGCCACCCAGATCACCTGAGCCAGACTGTCAGGTCACAGAGGTCACGAGAAATCTTGCAACCCGCCGCGAGAACACTGTCTCAGCACCAGAGCAAAGTTCAAGCTCGCTACTCTGCACTTTTCAACTCACCATAGACTCTGACTTTCACTGCCCCAAGGTCATGACTGACCTCCAGCTGAATGATGTAACAACTACAGACATCATACTCTCACTATGGGCAGACAACTCAGCCATCAGTCTAGCACTGTTCAAAGCCCTCATGAAAGACACATCCAACCTTCCATCTGCAAGCAAGTGCACCCACTGCCCGTTGGACTCCTGCCTAACAACCATGGTAACTGTCAAGGGCACCTGCACTTTGAACTTGAAATGGAACGATCAGTGCCTCACACACCACATCCTGGTCCTTCAAGATCCACTGCATAACGTCTACATAGAAGCAGACCCCTTGATTCGCCTCAAGGCTCATGTGGACTTTACCAATGAGGTAGTGTGAGCCCCACTGACATCACAGCCCCCTGTGGTTCCTGCCAAGCCTGAAAACCTCCTGCCAGGCCAGACCATCCCAAGAGTCTGTACTTTAATCAACGAACAGGATACTGCAGCACCAGCTGTCTTTCACCTTCTGCAACCGACAGCGTACTTTCACCAGGTGCCCAATCGGCTATGCCAACTCACCAGCCGAGTTTAACATCTTCCGAAACGAAGCATGCCCAACACCTGTTCGACGCGCGTGATGACATCACAAGAACACACGACATGACTGTCCACCGGGAAAAGGTGACAGGACACTCAAGGCAACCCGGCCTTGACAAAGACTTGAATGACCAAACTGATTCCCTGGCCAAGACTGGCACACTTCACGGCAATCCATGGTCACCTCCCACCCACGCAACCACCCGTGATGGCGCTGCAATAACCCGCAGCAAACTGACTATTCCTGCGGCGATTCCAACATCACAGCCGCTTACGCTGGCTCTACAATTTCCATAAATGACACAGCTGACATGCAAGCCTCTGACACTGCCATAAAAGCTATGAGTAACCACCTCTCAGACCCCTCCAACCACCCTGTCACGATGTCTGACTTCACCGCTACCACAGGCCTCAGACGACCGCATGACGGCAAACACATGCTGCGTGAGAAAACAAACATTCTGGGGTATGCCTCTGACGCCCTCACAGCGCTAAAGCTTGTGATGCCACAGTGTCAAAAGGGGGGTAATGCTAAATGTATGCCCACAACGCACCATGTGCCGGACACCACGGTACCAGAGCCACAAGACACAGAAGCAAGTGAAATATTGGCCTGGCATGCAGCAAGTCGTGTCAGAGTATGTCAGAGAAGTGTCTGGTTTGCTGACAATTCTAACCGGCAAACCCAAACCCCAGAGCCCCTGCAACGCAGAAGAGTCACAGTCCCGTGGTCATACCTTCAAATAGACTGGGCGGGATCCCTTCCCAGATCGACGAGGGACCACAAGTACTTCCTCACAGTTGTATGCCAGTTCTCCAAGTGAGTAGAATGTCTTTGAGCACCCAACGACACCAAGTTGAACGAACCAATTGAGCTGGGGCCAGCATGCTGAGAAAGTATGTGTCTGCCAACCAGAAAGACTGGGATGTGAAACGTCCATTGGTGCTCATGACCATCAGAGCCACCCCGCATGAATCAACTCATGTGTCTACTTTGGAACTTGTGACTGGGTGTCAGACGACCCTGCTGCATCAAACAAGAGACTCTAGTTTTGTCAGAACTTACACTGCTCACCAGCATATTGACAAACTACACCTGAAGTGGCTCAGACAGCTGTTGAACCATGAGAGCAGCTGGACAGATCAAACACATGCAGAACTGTCACTATGGAAAACGCAAAGTACCAGACAAGCCACTGGGCGGAGCCACGGAAGACAGCGCGTCCACCCTGCGCACACCACAGGATGTCCCACAGCCGTCGACAACAACGCCCTCTGCCAAACCCTTCACGCAGCTGTCAAGCGGAGGCGGCACAAGGACAGCTGGACACTACTATCTCAGGGTCACAGGAGCTGCTGACACCAGCAAAATAGCCCCTGAACAGGACTCACCAGATGAGGACTGCAAAGGACAAGCTTCCAACTCCTTGCCACACACAGCTCAGGCAAGCTCACAACAGCACTGCTACAAGAAGCAGAGCAGAACTCCGATCCTTCGGACTTCTCGTGACTGAGAGACTAACAACTACCTGCTTCCCTCCTGTCACCAGCACTAGGTCAGTCTGAAACCCTCTTCAGGCCACATAGACCCCTTACCACTTCCTGAGACCACAAGCAGAAACCTGCGCCACACAGACGGACTTCAGGATGACAGGTGACGCACCGTCATGGCACCTGCTGCCTCGACACCTGTTGCACAAGGTCAGAGACCTGAACTTGGCTGCTGCCTGCCTTATCTGCCGTGGAGTGACCATTACTCCAGGGGACACAAACGACCAGAGTGTGTGGATTCACGTACCAAAGGGTACCATCCTCCACCTTGATGATCTGGCATCGTAATACCTCCCAAGTGAAGAGTACTGGTCAGAGCTGGAAACCCCATCCTTCTTCAAGAATCACAACTTCACTCTAGATCCAGAACTGGAACTAAAGATTAAGAAAGGGGGTCCTAGCCAATTGACATCACTCTCATCGACACAGCTCTTTACCTTGCTACAGCATCATGCCACACCCTGACACTGGGCCTGGCTTTCATCCTAGTCAAGAGGGTCCACGAGATGCGAGAGTCCATGACCAAGAACACAGCCTCTCTCCTCCTGGGATTCAAACGAAACCCACGGAAGGGAGGTACCAAGACAGAGACAAGGCCAAACCTCATCAGGATGGACCCTCAGCCTGAGGAACCAAAGGCTTGGAACGATTAGAAACCACCTGCCACTCGACCACCATGATCCACCTGCCATCTGACCATCATGATCCCACTCGACTACCATCCGATCAAAACGACAACTGTCATCCGACGAGGTCAACCGGACGTCGTCACATGACAAAGGGGGACTGTAGCGTCTGGAGTCGCTCTTGACATGAGATCAAAGTGGTGGGTCGTTCGAGAAACACCAGAGATGCAGATCTTTTGCACAGCTCTGCCTATGAATTAGTATTAGCATATAAATGAGTGTAGTGGTGCCAGTTGAGGCTGGCCAAATGGCCGCACTATCACCCTTACGACCAGCAGAGACAACGCAGGCCGTGCCGTTATCACCTTGTGAGGAACTTCAAATAGATTCCTATCACACACACAGACAGACACACACACACACACACAGACACACACACACACACAAGTATTCCTCTTCATATTAGCCTTTAATTTAACCATCCCAGAAATATGTGATGACCCTTGTGTTATATGTATGTTGACCACAAAGTATATATTTGTATGTGTGTGTGATGTTAATCCTAAATGCTCAAAATGGCTCTGTAAAAGAGATACACTGTCTTTCATGCATTTAAACACAGGCATGTTTGATGTCTAAAGGTTTCTCTTTCTTTGTCCCAGTCAGTGGTGCAAAGTAGATGATTATGAGATGTACCTTTTAGTAGGTTTAGCCCTTTTTGAGCGAAACTTTACTAATTCTGGCTCCCGGCAAGAACATTCCATTGAGTAATAAAGTCAGAACAAAGAAACTCTCTCCCGCCTGAAATTCACACCAACGATTGGTTGCCGCCGGGAAAGTGGGCGTAGTTTAATGGATCTCAAAAGACAGTAACACAAGCATATCGGGGCTCAGTCATCTTGCAAGAACCCCGGACGAGACAAATTCCCTTTTCCTCCCATCTCATCAGCGCGGCTCGCGGGTTTTCGACCTGCGAGCCGGTGCGGTCCAGCCAAGCTGATGTTTCCTTTGAAGATCGACGCGCTCCGCGGCGCAGTCAGCGGACGCACTTAGCTGGACGAGATGAACTTCCTTCCAAGTCGACACCTTTAAAAGTCCCGCGGACCAACGAAGCTCTGGAAGAACCAAACGGAGAGAACGCTTCAGCGCGCAAACTCTCTGAGAAACGCCAACGCACGCATCTTGCTTTACACAACACCAATAAACCATGCAAGTATCAATTCTACCGAAATTTAGATGCGTTTTAAAGATTGTACCCCTGTTTAAGGTGATATTTCTTGCTGGCTCCAATGGCTTTGTCTGGGAAGGTGTCGGATCGGACACGATCTTACCCTCCTTCCTTTCCTTTCCCTTCCCCTCATCCTCCTCTTTACTTTCCACTATTCTGTAAATACATGTATTCTTTATGTAGTCATATGTAATCGTAGTATTAATCTTTATTAAAACCATGATATTCACGTTTTGATTGTCATTGTTTGCTCACGGAACACGAGTCCCTTTAATGTCAGATCTAAGCTACGAGCTCTTATTCGTTGAATGCTTTAATTAATACCATAACTCGGGAAGTTTGTCCTTTGTGGCCAGAGGGACGAACTTCCCGAAAATTGGGTAGGAAGAATAGACCTGGTGAGTGGATAAGGAATCTCCGCTCGTTCTTTAAACGGAACGGAGAGGAATTTTGAATCAACTCCCTTGGGGTTATTCTGTGATTATTTAATATAGATATATCTGTAGTTAATTACAATAAATTGTTGTTAACCATATATATTATATTGCATAAATACCGAGGTGAGGTATTCCCATTTTGGGTGATTTTGGAGATTGGTGATTAGATTATAACCCGTTATGATTAATCATAAATCCCTAAATATTAATACCCACAATTTCCTATTGAGCTAATTTTTAATTTAAATATATATGTAACCCTAATACGCTACAATGGTCAGAAACAATGCTCAGGTAGGCCGTGGCATTTAAACGATGCCCAATTGGCACTAAGGGGCCTAAAGTGTGCCAAGAAAACATACCCCACACCATTACACCACCACCACCAGCCTGCACAGTGGTAACAAGGCATTATGGATCCATGTTCTCATTCTGTTTACACCATTATCTGACTCTACCATCTGAATGTCTCAACAGAAATTGAGACTTATCAGACCAGGCAACATTTTCCCAGTCTTCAACTGTCCAATTTTGGTGAGCTTGTGGACTGCCGCATACTGGATGTTTTTCCCTTTTCACACCATTCTTTGTAAACCCTAGAAATGGTTGTGCGTGAAAATCCCAGTAACTGAGCAGATTGTGAAATACTCAGACCGGCCCGTCTGGCACCAAAAACCATGCCACGCTCAAAATTGCTTAAATCACCTTTCTTTCCCATTCTGACATTCAGTTTGGAGTTCAGGAGATTATCTTGACCAGGACCACACCCCTAAATGCATTGAAGCAACTGCCATGTGATTGGTTGATTAGATAATTGCATTAATGAGAAATTGAACAGGTGTTCCTAATCCTGGGCTGTCCTCTGGACTCAGTGAGGGAGGTGGGTGACAGAAGAGTCCTGGCAAAATTGTCATCTATGCGGGGCCATGAATCACACCCCCTGCAGGACACTCTGTCAGCTCTGGAGAGCAGCTTCAGTCACAGACTGCTCCACCCTCGGTGTGTGAAGGAGAGATTACGAAGGTCTTTTCTTCCTGCTGCAGTCAGACTGCACAATGAACACTGTTAGCATGAAACTCTTTTCTACTGTTGAAATATTTTTATAATATTTTAGTAATGGGACATTTAACTGTGTAATTCCTGAAACGGTGCAATATTTGTTAGCATATTTTTATTTTTTATTTATTACTTTTAGTTTATTTTAGGTTTTTCTGTTTTTTATCTTAATGTTTGTGATACTATTTTACCATTGTACCCCTGCTGTTGCTAAATGCAATTTCCCCACTGCGGGACAAATAAAGGATTACTTACTTACTTACTTAATCCTTTAGGTGAGTGTATATATATATATATATATATATATATATATATATATATATATATATATATATATATATATATATATATATATATATATATATATATATATATATATATATATATATATAAATATATATATATATATATATATATATATATATATGGGGATGTATATAATACATATATATATATATATATATATATATATATATATATATATATATATACGTTTGGCTTCATCACTCCGTCTCCTCTCCACCAATCAGCTGGTGTGTGGTGGGTGTTATGGCGCAATATGGCTGCCGTTGCAACATCCAGGTGGATTCTGCACATTGGTGGTGGTTGAGGAGATTCCCCCTTCTCTGTAAAGCGTTTTGAGTGCCTAGAAAAGCACTATATAAATGTAACAAATTATTATAATCTGTCTGGCCTGCTCCGCCCTGGGTGCCTGCTCTGCCTCAGTCTCCGGGCCCTCTTCCGCTCCATGGGCCTGGCTCTCCATCCCGCCTCCGGGTCCGGCTCCGCTCCACCTCCTTCCGGGATAATTATAGGAGTGTCTGGAAGCCACTCCTTAGGAGGGGGCTGTGTCACGATCACCAGTGAGAGTGCCTGTGTAGTCCACGAGAGATGCTCACTGCCCGGACACATCATTCCTGATTACATCCACCTGTGTCTCATTTACCTTGTTAGCTCACCCTATAAAAGCCTGGTCTATTCTGTCACTCATTGCTAAGTCTTGTTAGTTGTATCACTGCATTTCTGAGCGTTTCCCCTGATTTCTTGTCTCTTGGTTTTGGATTACTTGCCCGTTCCGTGGATTACCCTTTTGCCTGTCTCTCCTGTCTTGTTTGCTTGTTTGGACTGCTTGCCTTTGGATGACCTTTTGCCTGTTTTTGACTACGATTGTGGATTACCCTTCAATAAAGCTGCATTTGGATCCTCAACCTTTGAGTCTCAGAGCAGTACGTTACAGATACCTTCATCTGATTGATTTTTGAAGGCAGCATATTTGTATCCTTCGCTGCCTTTGATATCCCACAATCCTGTGCGTACCATTCGGTGACAGTTGAGCTGAAAAAAAGAGATGGCATCAGAGAGTTGCGTTTGGTGGTCAGTTTGTGTTTAAATTTACATTTTTTACCAACATTTTCCACTTCTGATGTCATTTCTAGCGAGAAATTAAATATTTGTTTAGTTCTCACCAAAGCTCTCTCTATTTTGCTGTAGACCATTAAACTGTAACGCTGCCTTAGAAGTCTGTCCGAAATTAGTTTCGTGAGGTGCCTTCATGCACAAACGCTGCCTTACAAGCCATTGTCTGATAAGGCAGTGAGGCAACGAGTCAGCTGCCTAGGTTTTCGGACGCAGCCAATAATAACTCCTACTCATCTGCATTGATTGAAGCCAGCCGCTGGAAAATCGAAAAGAAGGCCCACCTCCTTAACTTTGTAAAGGAAGATCTCTGGCTCTGATTGGTCTAGAAGTTTAATTGAGCTGAGATACTCAGCTTTTTTGACGTATGATGCAATACGTGATGATGTCACCAGCAATCGCGGCCAACAAAGACAATCAAAACTAAGGATAATAAGAGTATTTGTCTGCATTGCATGTTTTGATCTGGACATCAGTGACATATTATAGTGTCGTTGGCTGAAAATGTTCTCATTTTGAAGAAAACAACCTTGGAACGAGCTGATATAACGTTTGAGGCTAGTAGCTCCACACAGAGGTAGTGATCCGAGCAGGAATATGACTCGTGTTTGCTTGTTCAAAGGAGTCATTTCCATCTTCCGTGATTCTTTTGATAATAACGTTACTGTAAAGTGTTGGATCGGTGAAATAACAGTGATATTCTTGAGAGTGAGAGCTTTCATTTGATATATTTTGGCCTAGCAACGAGGGGGAGAGGACGCTGTCGTCTGTTCGCCGCTTCTCCACCTGATTTAAGTTTTAATTGTAATGTTTTTATTTTTTATTATATTTTTTGAATGCCCGTAACCAGTAAAATCAGTCAGAGCTATAATTGGGACTGTTGCACGGATCTTACCGTCTCAGATGACTCCACTCGGCTGTTAACAGTTGGTAGCAAGTGTCTGTGTAGCTAGCCCGCCAACGGCTTTTCTAGCTGTCTACATGACCAGCGCTCATTGCTCCTTCTGGCGTTTACCATGATCCACCTCTCCTGGGGCCTCATTTATAAAACTTTGCGTAGGATTTGCGTCAGATGTGGCGTACGGATGAAACATAGGACGTGCGTACGCACAGAAATATTCGGATTTATAAAACCGTGCGCACGCACATCCTACGCAGTTTTCCCTTAATAAATCACAATCAGTTCTAAATGTAGCGCAGCTTTTGCGGCTTCATGTCACGTCCATAGTTGCCCATAAATAGTCCGTGAAACGCCCATAAGTTAATATTCATCGATTGCAAAATCATGGCAAATACAGAGAGGAAATCAAAAAAACGTAACTTCACTCAATGTGAAGTAGAAATTATCGTTGGCGAGGTGGAAAAGAGGAGAAAAATTTTTTTTTGGAGGGCACAGTGTGGGCATTACTAATGCCAAAAAGGCACTTGAGGTGCAAAAGGTTGCAGACGCCGTAAATGCTGTAGCCTCACAACCTCGGACCGTGGCCGAAAAAAAAAAAGAAATGGTCGGACATCAAAGTCGAGGCAAAAAAGCGTCTAGCGCTCCATCGCCAGAGTGTGTCTGCCACGGGTGGGGGAAAGGGGACACCGGAGCTGACCCCTCCTGATGAGAGACTGGCGGCAGTTATTGGGGAATCCCTATTAATCCCTATCCCCATTATCTACGTGGAAATGGGAAATAGTTCAGTGCAAATGTAATTTCTTGCAGCTTTCTGAATGGTTGAGACATACGTCATATGTTATTTTATCGAAAATAAAACAAACTAAAGGCATTTGCATGAATACCATGATTCCGTAGCTGATGAAGAATTTTTTACTATGAAAACAACTTCCCCCAGTGGACAATTAATACATCTATCTATCTATTTATCTATATATCTCCCTAATTATCTATCTATCTGTCTATCTAATTGCATCTATATCTGCTCCGTCAGACGGACACATTGACGAGAATATCAGTTTTGTACATTATTTTGTTCTGTTTACCATATTATTTATGAGGATGAATTGCATAACATGCCAATATTGTTGCAGAACATATTTCACTTTTTTTTTTTTGTTGCATTTCTGTTGTAATTTTCGTTTGATTTTGTTTGTTTTACACTGCAGATCGATCAAACGGGTGTTCGTGTAGGCTGTTAATTGTAATACTTGCTTTGTGAAGTCTTCAAGTTATTTATGAGAGGCAGTATTGCCATTTCTTTTACACAACGGTCTACAGTTTCACACACTTTCACGTGTTTCTTCCATCTGCCGACGGTGTCGCCATTTCTCATTTCACCCGTTTTTGTGCGTACGCCTGGGTCAGAGCTTTGCGTGAAGGACCGCACATTTTCCCGTCAAGTTTGCTTTTTATAAATCCCTATTATTGCGTAGAGAGTGGCGTACGCCTTCTTTTGTGCGTACGCAACGTTTATAAATGAGGCCCCTGGTCTCGATCTCCCTAGTCATGTCACGGATGATTGTTTGATGCAGAGTTCTTCTCTTCCTCTGCATATTGCCTCTGTGGCTGGTGGTTAACAACATACGTGGAGTCCATGTGCTGGTATAATGAACTTCTCGGCCACTCAACTGATGGAATATAACAACTACAATGCTCCATCATGTTTATGTCATCCAAGAACTTGGACTCCTACGATAGCCTCGTTACGTCCACAGAAGTTAACCACTCAATATATTATAATGAGTTTATGTATATTCGAGTTTTAATAGGTTTACATGTTGTCTTAGTCATTTTAGTCCATTTTATTCCTCTTATCTGTTTTAAGGTGTGTATGTCTTTAAATGTTACTGGGTCTGCCTGTCATGTGACTGATCACATGACAGGAAACAGGAAGTAGACCAGCATAAAGGTGGCAGCATGGAAAACCAAAAGGGGACTACAAATGCACTGGTGATCACCTAACCTGGACTGTGGAGTTTTAATTGTCTCACCTTTCCAGTTACATGCATTTCGATTCACTATCACTTGGATTACGCGGTTGGACACTTGCATAAGGACTATCAACACACCGGGACTCATTCAGACTGTTGTTGTGTTATGGATTCTATGCTTTTAACAGACTGAGGTTTTAAGTTTTACTGTGTTGTTTTAAGTCTCTTGTGTACATTGTATATACACCATTGTTTTTTCACTTTACAACTGTCGTTTGTCTTATCCTTTTAAACACGCCAATATCTAACACAAATATCCCTCACCAATAAATCCCTGCTCATCCACGATCTTATTCTGGATAAAGGACTGGACTTCATGTGCCTAGTGGAAACTTGGCACAAAACAGGGGACCACTCAGTGCTCAATGAAGCCTGCCCCCAGGGCTATGGCTACATGGAAAAAGCTCACAGCTCCGGACGTGGGGGTGGTTTGGCCGTCATTCATCGGGATGAACTGAAACTTTCTCCCCTGCCACTGCCTGATCTTACCTCAATGGAATGTTTAGCCTTCAAATGTAAACCCCTATACTCCATGACAGTGCTTCTAATATACCGTCCCCCCAAACCACACTCCTCATTTCTCCCTGAAATACATGATCTACTCACATCACTCTGTTCCATGTCAACCAGAATTGTTATTATTGGTGATTTTAATATCCATATTGACAAACCCTCCTGTCATCTTGCAACAGAGTTCCTGAGTCTGATTTATTGTCTTGGTCTCCAGCAACATGCGAAGGCTAGATCTGGTCATCACTGACCCCCATAAACAGCCTGGAGGTAAAAGATCTGGGTGTGTCTGACCACAAGTTGGTCTCTATGGCCTTAACATTTTCGCTGCCTATCATCAGACCCAAGCATCAAATATCTTTCCGGAACTGGAAACAACTTGACCCAACCTCCATCACTGTAGACCTTCAACACAATATCAACTGCCCAGTCTCTGCAACAGTGGACAGACTGGTGGATCACTATAATACATCTCTGAGCAGTGTTTTTGACCTCCATGCCCCTATCAGGACACAGGAAGTCAACTTTGAGCGCTCTGCCCCCTGGTTCACACAGGAACTGCGGCAAATGAAAACTGAGGGCCGTATCCTGGAACGCCACTGTAAACAGTCTGGTCTAACTGTTCACAAGCTTGCCTTCCGCGACCATCAAAAGGCTTATCTTAAGTCGTTGAAGGGTGCGCGCTCTAAATTTTATTCCAACATCATCAATAAAAATACTGCAAATTCTAAGCAGCTTTTTTCTACAGTAAACAATCTCCTGAAGCCGAAGTCATCTTCATCAACTGAAACCACAGTGGAGCGATGCAACAGCTTCATTTACTTTTTTAGATCTAAAGTCAATAACATCCACTCTTCAATATCTGGCTCTTCCTCCCTGTCTCCCCCGCCCTCCAACCCCCCGCCCGGGAGATTGCCATTCCTTTCACACTTCACTGAGGTTCAGCAGAGCCACGTTGAGGAAATCAAAAAAATGAAGCCGTCCACCTGCACCTTGGATCCCATTCCGACTGTTCTGCTCAAGTCATTCATTCCCATTGTCAGCCCAATCATCTCCCAGTTTGTTAATATCTCTCTCAAAACTGCTTTCGTCCCTCTTGCCCTTAAAGCTGCTGTCATCCGTCCAATACTCAAGAAACCAATCTTAGACCTGGAGGTCCTGGCAAATTACAGGCCGATCTCCAACCTCACCTTTCTGTCAAAGGATCTTGAGAAGTTAAGCCGCCTCTCAGCTCCACAACCACCTAAAACAACAACCTATTTGAGATATTTCAATCAGGCTTTCGCTCGGCCCACAGCACCAAAACAGCTCTGCTCAGGGTGACAAATGATCCTGATTTAGGATCACTATCACTGCTCATTCTCCTCAACCTAACAGTGGCATTCGACACAGTGGACCATACCATCCTCCTGGACCGCCTCCACAACACAGTTGGACTGTCGGGAGCAGCACTGCAGTGGTTTCATTCCTACCTTTCTGGCAGGACTGAGGGTGTTATATTGGGAGAATGTGAGTCCAGGCTGCTCCCTGTTACATGTGGTGTTCCGCAGGGGTCGGTTCTCGGCCTAATCTTATTCATTCTTTACATGCTTCCCCTCGGTCCTGTCATCAGCAGACATGGACTATCCTTTCATTGTTATGCTGATGATACACAACTTTATTTCAAAACTGCCCCAAGCCCCTTCACAGCCCTGTCACGACTCACCACATGTCTTGAGGAGAAAAAGGCATGGATGAAAAGCAACTTCCTCCAGCTGAACTCCAGTAAAACTGAGGCACTACTTGTTGGCACCCCTCATCAGATCCACTCCACTCCCATATCCCAGCTCATCTTTGACGGCCAGGACATCACTTTGTCCTCCTCAGTCACAAACCTAGGGGTTCGGCTTGACCCACAGCTGACCTTCAATGACCACATTAAACACATTTGCAAAACCTCTTTCCACCACCTTCGAAATATCTCCAAACTCCGTCCCCTTCTAACCCTTCCAGATGCAGAGAAACTTGTTCATGCCTTTATATCCACAAGGCTGGACTACTGCAACGGACTCTTCATTGGGATTTCTGGCAGAAATATCCAAAAGCTACAATACATCCAGAACAGCGCTGCCAGAGTCCTAATGAGAGTCCATAAATATGATCACATAACTCCATTCTACACTCACAGCACTGGCTCCCTTTTTCATCCCGGATCGACTACAAAATCCTCCTGCTCACACATAAATGCATCACCGGACATGCACCACCATATCTACAAGAACTCATCCCTTTGAAATTCTCCACCTGCGCCCTCAGATCATCAGGCCACCTGCTTCTTCAGGTCCCCACCACCAGGCTTAGTACCATGGGGGACCGAGCAACCACCTCCCGAGTGAGCTGAGAGCAGTACAGTGCCTAGACACTTTTAAAGCAGAACTGAAGACTTTTCAATTCAGAAAGGCTTTTTTTGTGTTGATTGTTTTTATTATTATGTAGTTTACTTGTTTTTAGTCATTTTCCTGTGTAGCACTTTGAGATTCTTCGGAATGAAAAGTGCGTTATAAATAAAATCTATTATTATTATTATATATGACTTGTCTTTTTTCTTTTGTAAATAAGGTCCAATTGGTTACCTGATTTGTGAGTAGAGAACAATAACAACTTCAGAAAAGAGTATATAAACATGCAGAATGGCCCATAGGCATAGTTTTAGTGGTGGTTGTATTTGAGTGAGAAAATAATGTATGCAATTTGATAGGGAATTTTGACAGAATCACTTATTTTACAGTCGAACAAATTAATTGTCCAGCGGGCCGTAACTATCAACTTTGCAGCTGAAATTAATATCCAAAATATAGTGAAAACACTATTATTAGCAAGGTAACAAGATAAGCAGTTTAAGACATTAAATTCGTAAGCACATGACACAAGACACTTCTCTTTAAATACGAGACTTTATTGAACTAATCTTATAGAAACACACATTCACATGAGTTTCAGAAAGAAAGTGAAGAAATAATTCATTTGAAGAGTTTCTAGCAATATATGCACTTTATAAGACCTGACCTGAACAAACCATCAATCATTAATTTAACCCTTCTATCATTTCTTAGGCGGGGTAATTCAATTTTATATCACTGCACCAATTTGGCTAAAATTTGGAGGCATTACTTGCTTTTGTTGTTTGTGTCTTTGATGGGTCTGATTGAGTCTCATGGCTAAAGTTTGAGGTGAGCAAAGACTGTTGACTGAAGCTTTGCAGAAAAACTTAACTTTAAATGCGAGAAAAAGTAGTAAAGAAAGAAAAGAAAAATAAGCGAGACAAGAGTAGTTAGATGGCTTGCATGATGCCGTTTTAGGCTTTAACCTCGGTCTTAGCTCATTTTAACAGGTTTAAAACCATTATCTCAACAAAATCTGTTTTATGTCCTGAGTTTTTAAACTCAGATATTTGTCCAACCCCTAGAAGAATTTTGGCCATTTAAGTATCACTGTTAGTTTAGGTGTGACTATTTCTCCTGCTCTCACATAAATTACGATATCTGATTAGTCACATGGTCTCTTAACTTTACCGCTCTAGCAGGGTATGATTTAGACATGAATTTTATAATGAGAGTGCAATACATTTGACCCAGATTTGATTCATACCATAATTCAAGAAACGAGAAATCATTCACACGCATAGTAAAGACGACAAACCTCCAATAAACCATTCAATAGTAACAATTGCATGAATTATGTGTGATCCAAGCACAAATCACATATAGGTTGTGGACATGATATAAAATGATCCAGTTGAACGATGCTTGATTATAACATTGGTTTGGAATTATCTAATGCAGTTTGGTATGTAAAGGCAGTCTGTGAATTTTAGATGATTTCAGTCCTGCACTTAAGGGAGAGGTCAAACAGAGGTCTTCAAAAAGGTCTCTGTCTTGGGAATCACACCTACCCTCAGTAGTCATTAACATATTAAATGCCAAAGCAATGGAAAATGACTCACAGTTTAGCCCAGATAGACAGCTACACACACTTTTTGAAAATCCCAGGTCAACATTAAAAATATTGAGATGTAATGAGATATGTGTTGCACATGATGGAAAATGTTAGTGTTATTTTTATGATTTAGGGAGTTTTCGGGCCTCAGACAGAAGCAGTGTTTCATAATCATTTATGAGGAGGCCTTATCCTATGATAAATTGCTTTATTCATTGCATCACTTCTGTTTCCCATATTAAGACATAACAGACTGTTAGAGAAGTACCACAATTGTTTTATTTAATTGAAATTTTAAAAAAAAGCCTCCACTTCTGTTTTTGAAGCGATGTGCTTGTCTTACACTTATTGAGAATGTAAAGGGTTTACATTAAACAAATTCAAGAAGAAATGGTCAACACATCTGCATGAACAAGGTTACAGATAAGAAAAAAAAACACTAAATAAATTCAATAAGCATGCTATGTTAGCACCTTCTGAAGAACCATCACCAATGATAATGTGAAGCTGTAGATTCCTCTCTCTGCAGTGTTTGTGTGTTAAAAAGTGGTCAGCCAATGCCATTCTTTCACTCTTTCCATTCTTTCAAACAGCTATACCCGAAACAGCTATTTCACCAGAGGAAATCAAAGAAACTCAACGTCAAAGAGAAAGCAGACATTGCTTTAAAAAGAATCACATAAACCTTTATTGTGAGAACAGCAATCAAATGACAAAATGATAACATAACTGATATTTCTTAAAAAGTAAACTACTGATGAGTAGAAGCAATTGCTTCAGTGACTGGAGACAATACATCTTGGGAACATAATGGTCAATGTCAAAGAGTCCCCACATTTCGATCCCATCCATATCAATATAAAGAACAGGACGATTTTCTAGCTGTTGGTCCCTGGGAAGGTTGTTTCATATGCCTAAAATGAAGTGATCCATTCATGTTGGTCTCTGGGTAAATGAGTGCAGTTCTTGCTTTATTTTCTTATTCTCTCTTTGTTTTCCTTTCTGTGGTCTTTATCAACATTCATTTCAAAACACTCATTTCAGGTCTATGCTTTGGTTTCTACACCCCAATTTCCCCAAGTTCTTTTTTCAAACATAATTTCCTCTCTTACTCATACTCGGCTATCAGCACCATCATTCCAACCCCAAACAGCAGAGCTAGGATCTCCAGCAATGATTGCCAGAAACTGGACCGTCCAACCAGCAGCTCTGGGAGAACCGTGACGGTTGCGATATAAACAAAGCCTCCGGCAGTGAAGGGGAGGATCCAGGCTGTGGCCGCAGCACCCACCCCTTCAGCCAATAAGGAACAGCAAGTTCCAGCTAAAGCACCAATGGCGGTGAGAAGTTGAAGACACATGGCCTGATGAAAACAAGAAGTGTTGAGAATTAATGGTAAAGTAAAAACAGTGATGATTAATGAAGTCAACATGAAATTTATATTATATAAGTTATATTCTGTGAAGTGGCTTCATAAGCAGTTTTCCTCTCTGTATTCAAATGTTTCAGATCGAAACATAAAGGTGGACAAGACATATCAAAGATTTGTCCCCCTTTTTTCATACTGTTTTTTAAAACAGTGATAATGTTTAGTAATGGTAATGATGTACTTTGAAAAACTTGTAATTTATGTAGTTGTCTCCAGTTCTCTTTTTTAGTGTTTATAATAACAAGGCTAATCTAGCCACTGGGGATGTTTGGGCCTGTGCAGAGTTCAAATGGCTCTGGAATGTGATAAAGGGAAGACTGGGTGAATCCTGCATATGACCCACTCTGCAGCATAGTTGGGGAATATACTGATAGACACGATAAACCGGTAGAAATTTGAAAACCAATAGAAATGTTGAATTATCGTTAATGTCGAATTATTGTGGTTATGCTCACATGACACAGCAGGTATGCACTCATACGAAAGTTTATCATTTGCATGTGTTAAGTCTTGCCAGTTTAAACGTTCAAACTACTGACAATGCATACACACACAAAGCACCTGCCATACAAGTTCTCTTTCGGGTCTTATTGTGATTAAATGGTCAAATAAAGAGTCGGAAATGCATTTAAAAGTAAAACAGTTGATTGCCAGATTATCCTAAAGCTAGTAAATACTGTATGGACTGCAACAGGCAAAACTTGAATTTTGATTTTGTGAGGTCTTTAAAGACATTATTTTATGGTCACATTTTAGATTTTATAATTAATATAGATATTAACTACACTTATAACTGGATGCTGAAAACCTTGACAATGTGACAGTTCATCCAAAAATGCAAATTCTGTCATCATTTACCCTCATGTCATTTCAAATCGGTTTGACATTCTTCTGCTGAACGCAAAAGATATTTTGAAGAATGTTTGTGAAGAACAGTTTTGCTTACCACTGACTTCTATTGTATGGAGAGAGAAAAAAAGACTGACATTTCTCAAAATATTTATTTTATGTTCTACAGGTTTGGACGGTGTGAGTAAATGATAACAGAATTGTTATGGGGGAACTCCCCGTTTAAACTGTACTGTAATTTGCCCAAAATCATATATTGACAAATCAGCTTCATACCTTTTTTTTTGTGCAGCCTGATTGGACAAGAATTGCAAAGTCTCCAATCTCGTGTGGTACTTCATGTAAGAGGATTGTGATGGTGGTAACAGCACCAACCGCTGGACCAACCAGGAATGACGCTCCAATCGCAAGACCATCCGTGAAATTGTGGGTGAAATCAGCAGCTAGGTTTAGATAACCAGACACTTTAATATCTGTAAATACAAAGAGAAGTTGATTTATTATGTCAGCAAGACAGCAGCACTGACCGATGGAAATAAAACAACTCAAATACAAAGTTTTTTGGACTTGGGTTTCCATACCAGAACTCATCTCTACCGTTTTCTCTACAGGTTTCTTATCGGAGTGAACTTTTTTCTCTTTTTCTCCCTTCTCTCTTTTCTTGTCATCCTCTTCATCACTATCCTTAGCTTTTGGAGCAGCTGAAAACAATACAAGAAAAGATGTTTATGTTTAGGTTTCCACCTTTCAAGAATGTCCTCTCTAAATAAATAAAAATAAGAAATTATATTATTTCAGCACCAGCAGCATTGTTTGTAATGTGACTTTATGTCAACCTAATTTTCTTGACCTGTGTGCCACTCCGCTATGCAACTGGGAACAGTTGCTTCATTGTGAGCATTGATGAAAGCAGTGTTTTGAAATTTTTGCCATCATTGGTCTGGCCTTTACCTCACTTGCACTTTTACTATGCAAAAGAAAAAAAAAATGTTTTGCTAGACCCTGAGTCTTTATTGAGTGTGCAGAAACAGATCAATCTATTTTTTATGGACTTTAAATCCCATAGAAGCTCTGTGAATACAGCAGCCTAAAGAGACAAAACACATTCTCCCTGTTATGGTGCACTTATTATTTCGGCAAGAGAATTTGTTTGGTTCTTCCGCCCACTGCCATTTTTAATCGGTCAGTCCGGCAGCTCTCCGAAAGTAGAAAACATTTAATCAAAGATAGCCAGCAGGTAAGTCAACCCTGATTAAAACAGTTGTTTTAGAGAAATGCTGCATTAAGAACATATGTTCAGTGCTTTTAAATGCATATGTAGTCTGATTAATTCAAGACTCTTACCATGAGAGTGAGAGTGTGAGTGTCCTCCCTTCAAAAGACGAACAAATTTCTCAACCACTAGAAACGCAACAATGCCACCCAGCACCCACAGACCAACTGACATCATGTGACCATGGGCATCACCTGTGACAGAAATGAAGCATTTATTGACATTGCATTAAAAAAAATAACATCTTTTAATAAATTATATTCTTGTTTTTAATTTGACCAGATTATAAACCCTGTAGAAAAAAAGCAGAAGTAGAAAAACACCAATTTCAATAACTGAACAATGACCCACCATGGGAGTGACCATGTGACTCCTCACTACCGTGTGAGTGAACATGTGACTCCTCGCTGCCGTGTGATTGACCATGATGAGAATGAGGTTCTGTGTTGAGATAAAATCAAAAGGTGAAGGTCAGGCTGGTTAGCATGGGCCAGTTATTCAATAGTTTTTTTAACTACACCATGTAGCTGCAAAAAGCAACCATTCAACAGTAGCTGTGACTTCTGATAATTCTTGTTATTATAGACCAGTGTTTCTCAACTGGTTGGTTAAGACCAAAAAGTGAGTTGCAAGAACGTTTTGAGTGGGTAACAACAACAACATAATTCACCCATCAGATTAAAAAAGGTTACAGAGAAAAGTACTGCACCATGGTACAACCGTATTCAGGGATGCAAACACATGTAAGGTCAAAAAAGAGAGGTAATCGAAGCCCTCGCCCCGCGGAAAATATCCAGATACTTACATTGCCACCAACCCCTGCCATAGGCACAAAGTAAAATTCAATTCTGAAAATCAAAATACACCAACACTAATTTGGAATAAATTACAATTTCATTTTTATTCCGAAACAAACTCTTATTGAACTATCTAGTCTCTAAAACAGTGGTTTACTGAAAAAATTGTGTCTGACCTTAAATTAATTCAATTATAATAAAAGTTTCTTAAGGACAATGCTGTAAACTATATAGGGAGCCCTTACTTGCACATTATTATTTTAATATTAAAGGTAAACAACAGAGCCCAAACTATGAGCCTAGATTCAGCTGATATTCATGTTTACTTAACACTCAATAGTGGTGTAACGGATCACAAAACTCACGTTTTGGATCGCACTACGGATTATGAGTCACGGATCGGATCATTTGTCGGATCAGAATAAAAGGAGAAGGAGACCATTTTTATTTGCTTTCCATTTATTACATGACAACTTTTGGTGTTAACATAACCTATATGGTTTATAGGTTAACAAGGAACTTTTGGTGTTAACAAAAATAAAAAATAAATAACCATCTGAATAAATCAAATTTTACTCAGTTGGTAAAGTGTAACATGTAAATAACAACCTGAGACGTCGCATTGATTCATGTTTGTTTTAATGCGGATGCGCTGTCACTTTAATTCAGCGCCAGCACATCAAAAAATAGACTCTGTGCGGAAACGATAGCAGCACAGCTATATGGCTACGCACTCCAGGAATGCACTGGCGGACCGAAGCCGCGTGCAGTGTGAAAGCTGTATCCGTTAACATGGGTATGGAAAAAATACGCAACCCATACGCAGGTGCCATGCTCGATGTATGCGCCACTTTCATACGGCTTTCTCGTGCCACAGAGCCTACATACTGTTACAGTTTTGTCCACCACCCTTCTTCCGTCATCATTATATTTTACGGGGAAGCCAAAATGCTCCCATACATGCGATTTGAATGATGCGGGAGGCTTTTCAAGTTCTTCTACTTCTCCGCTAGCCACTGTTGACTGATTAACATGCTCTGTTCGTGAACACATGGTGTTTCTCTGAAACTCAGCATCAAGTTTAAAGGAATGACATAATTTAAAAAGCAATATCGGCAGAAAAACAGTTTTTTAGTCTGTGATCGCAAAACAATTCAGATTAATCCACAAATTAAAAAAAATGAGCAATAAATCCGCGGGTCACGTGCGTGCCGAACCGTGGGTCGTGATCCGTATGGATCACGGATCAACTACGATCCGTTACACCCCTAACACTCAAATAACACTGTGTGCAAACATGTAAACTTCACATAAGGCAGTTTTTGCATTAACGTCTAAATCTAATTATAAAATTAGGTTCTCTCCAATTCGTTGTTGAAATATAATCATTTATACACAGTGGCTGTCATTTTCATGACAGATTTATCTAAACATACATTAAATAATCAAGACATCACTAAGAGGTTAAGTAGAATATTTATATATTTATATATACACTCACCTAAAGGATTATTAGGAACACCATACTAATACTGTGTTTGACCCCCTTTCGCCTTCAGAACTGCCTTAATTCTACATGGCATTGATTCAACAAGGTACTGAAAGCATTCTTTAGAAATGTTGGCCCATATTGATAGGATAGCATCTTGCAGTTGATGGAGATTTGTGGGATGCACATTCAGGGCACGAAGCTCCTGTTCCACCACATCCCAAAGATGCTCTATTGGGTTGAGATCTGGTGACTGTGGGGGCCATTTTAGTACAGTGAACTCATTGTCATGTTCAAGAAACCAATTTGAAATGATTCGAGCTTTGTGACATGGTCCATTATCCTGCTTGAAGTAGCCATCAGAGGATGGGTACATGGTGGTCATAAAGGGATGGACATGGTCAGAAACAATGCTCTGGTAGGCCGTGGCATTTAAACGATGCCCAATTGGCACTAAGGGGCCTAAAGTGTGCCAAGAAAACATCCCCCACACCATTACACCACCACCACCAGCCTGCACAGTGGTAACAAGGCATGATGGATCCATGTTCTCATTCTGTTTACGCCAAATTCTGATTCTCAGCAGAAATCGAGACTCATCAGACCAAGCAACATTTTTCCAGTCTTCAACTGTCCAATTTTGGTGAGCTCATGGCAATTGTAGCCTCTTTTTCCTATTTGTAGTGGAGATGAGTGGTACCCGGTGGGGTCTTCTGCTGTTGTAGCCCATCCGCCTCAAGGTTGTGCGTGTTGTGGCTCCACAAATGCTTTGCTGCATACCTCGGTTGTAATGAGTGGTTATTTCAGTCAAAGTTGCTCTTCTTGAATCAGTCGGCCCATTCTCCTCTGACCTCTAGCATCAACAAGGCATTTTCGCCCACAGGACTGCCGCATACTGGATGTTTTTCCCTTTTCACACCATTCTTTGTAAACCCTAGAAATGGTTGTGCGTGAAAATCCCAGTAACTGAGCAGATTATTAAATACTAAGACCGGGCCGTCTGGCACCAACAACCAAGTCACGCTCAAAATTGCTTAAAAATCCCCTTTCTTTTCCATTCTGACATTCAGTTTGGTGTTCAGGAGATTGTCTTGACCAGGACCACACCCCTAAATGCATTGAAGCAACTGCCATGTGATCGTTGATTAGATAAATGCATTAATGAGAAATTGAATAATATATATATCCATAGTTTACAACATTAGTTCAGAAATTAGTTTTCCTTGAGAAAATGTTCCATGTATTATACCTGATACATATCCAAAATAATCGATATTGAATTTAATCGAATGCTTGTGAATCAAAATCGAATCATATACACAGAGTTTTTTTTTTTTAGGAATTTGGTCCCATAGCTCCATTATAGATCATCTTGGATAAAATATGATTTTATGATTTTAAACATCTCAAAATACACCAATATGCCAATATATTTATACACTCCAGTATAGCTACAGAACTAAGACAATGGTTAATGTTAATGTCAAAGTAGCATAAAGCATATTCTTTGCAGAATGTGCTTTTATAGATCAGTTTATATGACAGGATGTTATGGTTACATGATTGCACAAATTGCGCTGTTACGTCCAGAGCCGTAAGGTTAGTAGGAAGGGGAGTTCCACTTTGTTTTGCATTACCTCTTTTCTCCTGGCTATAGCCTGTTGTATTTTGTTTTTCTTTCTTTTGTAACATAGTTAGTTGATTGATATAGGAGTTAGCTTTGTTATGTTTGTTATTTTGGCCTTGCCCCCTTCTGAAGCTGATACCCCATTTATTTTTTTTGTTGAATTATGTTAATAAACTACTCTCTTTTGTTGCAATTGACTGGTTGTTGGATATTGTAGCCATTCTGGGCCTGGAGACAGTTTCCTCTGCTGTTGCACATTAATTTACCACCAACCATATATTTCTGTTGCGATTCTCCCCTAGACCAACTGGATCCGTAACTCACCCAGCGCATGAGGAATAAGATGAAGGAACGCATCTCCAAGCAAACCACCAGATGCGAAACTCAAGAGCACTTTGAGTAGTTTCTGGTGCTGGTCCGTGTTTGACTGCACTGGAATGAGGAAGAGGATGAGGAAGGGTGCAGCACTGATGAGCAGGGTGGCTCCAATTGCCTAAAAACAGAAAAAGAACAATGACTAAAAGCCATGGTTGGTTGCTAGGTCACAGACCCTTGGAGGTTAAAAAGGTATTGCAGAAGCAGGTCTGCAGACTGCTAGATAATGCAGAAAAAAAATGTCTTTGAAAAACACAGCATATTAATGCCCGTATTTAAAAAAGAAAAAAAAAAGAAGCATGATGACAATACATTCAGTGGCACATTGAATCTATGACATGCTAAAGAGTGTAAAGGTAGTGTATTAAAGAAAGTTAGCACTAGTTTACCATAATGTTTTTTAATGAAATCGGTTGATAACCCTTTTGCTGTATAGCAAAAGAGTGTGAATATGATAGAACATCTGTACTGGCCAATATTATGAGTATTTTAATATTCAGAATACGGTGATATTGGAAGCAAATTATTGTCTTCAATTTTAAATGGTCCACCAGTCTATAATCTGATTACATGAGCTATGTAAAATAGCCTGATATAAAATAGCTGATATATGCACACATATTACAATGACAAGATACTTCAATGTGCATCTATATAACTACTTAAAATAAATAGTATTTATAGGGGTGTGAGAAAATATTGATACATGTGAATAATGCAATATTATGTTTGAAGATACTGTATCGATTAAGGCTGGGCGATAAAACGCTAACGACATGTATCGCGATAGACACGTAATCGATATCAATAAAAAAAGCGTTCGATCATTTATTTTTCTTCGTCGGAAGAAACCAGAGGTTGCAAAGCACTCTCTGGTAACCAAGCAACGTAGGGAGTGACAGGCTAACAGCCAATCATTTAACTGTATCAAATTTGGTTGCGCCATATTGTTGTCTCGTGTTGGATTCATTCTTCAGTAAACAGAACCGGTGTGGAGTGATAAGTGGAAAATGAGTGCCGCAGCGAGCGAGGAAATTGTAAATAAAACAGGAAAACAAGTCAGCTCACCAGTATGGCAGTTTTTTGGATTGTATAAGTCTGACTGTAGTCAGACCAATGTCGTCTGCAAGACTGGCGTCCCCACCAAGACTGGTAATACCACAAACTTTCACCTTAAGCCTTGTGTATACTTTCGTCTGGCTCCACAGCGCGAGCCTCCGCTGACAGTACGCGCGCCTCGTTCATTTGGGGACGCGTTTATACTCGACGCGCTCGCCGTTGTGCTATTCTTGACTTTGGCTGAATCTGAAATCGCCCCCTAAACCGTCAACCACTGTTCCCTTCTTTAGTCCACTAATACAGTTCACTTGAAGGAGTGAATGAAGACAAGAGAACGAATTTGGACAGCCGCTGTGTGTACATTGTCTGTACACTCGTTATTGCGGTGCAAAGTGGGATAGAATGAGTGAACTCAATAACGTCATCTATGGTTTCGGACACCACTACAAATGGCTGTCCCCTCAAATAGCGCCCTATTTAAGGGTATAGGGGGCAATTTCAGATTCAGCCTTTAAAAACTACATGGAGAGGTACTCTGCATCAGTGCCTTATGACAAAGCATCTAAACGGTAACAGTTACAATGAAATAACGGAGGCACTGCACCTTAATGTCAAGAGATAATTGTTACGTTTTCATTGATTTTAGACTTGTGTTTATATTTTATTATTATTTGAGAGTTTTCCATGGTTGTGTTGACATTTCTGCCTTTATAACTGAGGGGATTATAATCAGAGGAAGGTTAAGTTTAAAATAAAAATGTTTAAATGTAAAATATTTTTCTCCTGGTCCTTATTTTAAATGGGTCATAAAACATATCAATAATTATCGATATCGACCGATATGAAACTTATATCGTGATACAGTTTTCAGCCATATCGCCCAGCCCTAGCCAGAGGCACAGCTACAGGTTGGCCTGGGTTGGGCCATGACAGCTTGCCCAACATGTCAGAGCTATGAAAATACATTGTTTTTTAATAAAACTATTTACTTAACATTTATCAATTCTTCAATAACTATTTTAAATGTGATTTGTTTTCTTATGCATTAGAACTCTATCCGAATATTATACAAGGCTGCCAACTTTCATGTTTAAGCCACATGTACATTTTCTAATGAAGTGAAAGAAAAAAAATAGCAGAGCAAAGATGAGACCGACAAAGTACCGACATACAAAACAGAACAGGTTACTTTTGATATGAAAAAGTCTCAGCTTTCAAATTGTAAGTTCAAACTGGTTTAGTTTGGGATTAGTGACTTCACAGGTGACCAAGCTTGCATGTAAAATGTAGGGCTGCACAATATATCGAATTATCGCATATGTACATATCGCGAAATGCAATTCGCAATGACACGCAATATCTGAATGATTTTAATAGGCTACTTCAACATTGTGAAAAGTGTACTTTTTAGGTCGACGCATATAGCAGAGAATAGACTGGGCACACGACTGTTTATGTGACTTGCTTGACGTTAAAGAGTGTTATTAAACGCAATAACTTGCGAAAAAAAAACTCCTTGCTGTCTGACATACAGACCGAAACGTGCACACAAGCCGCCTCTCTGAAAGATATTTACAATATACAATATTTACATGTGCCAAAATGTAGAACACTTGGACAAACAAACAAACTGATGGCCAACATTACAATCCATTCTGATTAACTCCTGTATTTACATTCATATGTCTGTGAGCCTGCATGCATGTTCGTGCGTGCGTGTGCGTGTGTGTGTGTGTGTGTGCGCATGTCATTGTGTCTAGGGTTGGGGAAGGAAGCATACGATAAAAATAGTATCATAGTATCAACAGAGTATAGTAATAGTATAGTAATAGTATCATAGTATCCACACACATGAGTAAGGAAAAAATAAATAAATAAATAATAATAATAAATAAATAAATAAATAGAAAAACATAAAGACTAATAATAACAATAATAATAATAATAATAATAATAGAGAACAAATGTTATTAGCAACAATAATAACTATAATAATATTAATCAATGATGATAATAATAATAATAATAATAATAATAGCAATAAAAAAATAAATAATAATAAATAAATAAAGAAGTAATAATGATTTCATCCAAACTGGGAGGGGTGGAGTACAACGAAGAGGGCAAGTACAAATAATAATATTGATAATGTTAGTATTGAATTATCAACTAATAAATGTTTAATAATTTGGGGGGGCCTCCAATCCCACCATAGCTACGACATCTCAGCACTTAACCCCCCCCCTCATCTCCCCGAACATCAGCCATCCCCGGCCACTATCCACATGCCACACTTATATATCTATTTATTTACTATCTAACTAATTATGTTTTTAATGTGCAGATGTGTATGTGTCTTAGCTAGTTTGAGATGCATTAAAAAAGTGAGACGTGTAGTGCAGCCCAGGTCAGGGACCCGGCCCACCCACACGGCCCACTTGCCCTGTATGTTGTTTTTTTTTCCTGTTTTTTTTTATCATATTTATGTCTCAGCTACTTTGTGATGCATTAAAACAGTGAGACGTATGCTGCAGCCTGGGCCAGAGACCCAGCCCACCCACACGGCACACCCACACGGCACACCCTGTATATGTGTGTATTTATCTATTTATTATTATATATCTATTTTTTTTTCTTTCATTATTATTATTATTTTTTTTTCCCCTTTTCCTTTCTTTTTCCTTCCTCCCCCTTTCTCTCTCTCCTCTCTCTCCTTTAAGTGAGGCATGTAAGTCAGAACCAACCAGGGCAAGTGGCAGTGGAAGCGATAACTCAGGGAGACGGCGGGGAGACACAAGGCCCACCCTACATTCACCCACCCGTATTACAACTGCACCCCACCAGATACAGACCTGGATGTCACAATACATACACACACATACATACACACACATACAAAACATACCATATACATGCCCGTAGATTAACCTATTCTTAAACCCTTTTTCAGTGTTCTCATCGATGTTGTCCTCCACCCCTTCCCAAAACTCAATGGTTAATATTCAAATTAAGTTCAAATAGTAGTGTAGGTGGAGATATGTTGTTGTGATTGGTCTCAATGACAAGCTGAGCCATATCGCATTAATTCCGTGATAATTAATGCGATATGGCTCAGCTTGTCAGTGAACTACGGCTCTGTGTAGTAAATGCCCCTCCATCTGAAAGCAGGTGATGGCAATTTACTACTAATCAAGGAACCGGCTTTACTGACGAGATACGCATAACAATGTCATGCGATATATCGCCCAGCCCTACATACTACCACAACAAAATCAACAACTGCTCTGACTCTTGTGTACTTTTCAAAACATTCTCTTCGCTCCTTTGTCCTCTTCCTCCCCCCCCTTCATCAACTTTTACAGCTAATGACTTTGCATCATTTTTCCCAAACAAAACTTCCTCCATCAGCAGCCAATTCTCCACACCAAAAACCGACACGCACATCTCAACAACCATCACACACACGCTCCCCTCCTTCTCTCTGCTCTCCGAAGCAGATGTCTCCAAACTCATCCTTTCCAATCATCCCACTACCTGTCCGCTTGATCCTATCCCAACCCACCTCCTTCAGGCCATTTCTTCTTCTGTTACTCCTGCACTCACTCGGCCACTGCTTAAGAAACCCTCTCTGAACCCAGCACTTTTAAAAAACTACAGACCGGTATCCCTTCTGCCTTTCATTGCAAAGACACTTGAGCGAGTTGTGTTTAACCAGCTCTCTACGTTTCTTGAACAGAACAACCTCCTGGACATTGTGGGATTACAAATTTAAGAAAGTACATTGCATTTAGCATTTGAGGTAAAAATTATGATATCATATGAATTAGTCTGCTCTGCAAATCTTCCAGGCCAGTTTCCTGTTCTCTTCATTGTAAGTAAAATGAGCACCATTTGTCTTTAATGGCTCTTGGAGCCCCCGAGTGATTGAATTATAATCTATGCATTTGAATAACACTTATGCTGATTGAATCTGGACGGGTGACACCGTTATGTCTGAGGTGTGTCCTTTTACCTATATAATTACCTACATAACATATGCATTCCTTTGTTTGAATGTCTCCTCCCCTGCTGTATAATCCCTCCCCCTAAAATGTAGATAAAACACAATGTACAACTTCTTTAGTTAGACTGTTTTCGGACGACCTGCAGCACAGAGAGTTCTCATTAAAAGAATAACTTCTGTTTGAACGCGATCCCGAAGTCTCCTGGTCTTCACTTCTGAGTTTCCTACACTTTAGAAGATAAAAGTTCACAACAGATGGTGCCGTGTGACCCGGATAGAGTTCACAACAGATGGTGCCCTGTGACCCGGATAGAGTTCCAGCTTCCTCACCTGAAATCCAGATTGAAACTTCAAGCTCAAAGATAAAGATCTGCCTACGTTCCAGACTGAATCCAGATTGAAACTTCAAGCACAAAGATCTGCTTTCCAGACTGCATCTTTTGGAATCCAGCAGAAACTTCCAGCTGAACAAAGATTTCCAGACCGAATTTCTCTCTCAACCAAAGGTTGTGGTGAGTGCTGCTCTCTAATCCAAAAGAACCTAAGACCAGTAAAAATTTTGTATCCTCTGTGCCGCCAGAGAAGAGTTATCAGACAGCTGTAGGGTCTGGTTAACTAAGTTACCCTCTAAAAATAGTTTGTTTTAGAGATGAGTTACCCTCTGTTTTCAAGCAGGGAAGTTGTTTGCCTCTTCATAGAGAAGGTTAGCATAACGTGCTAAAAAGTTGTTTGCCTCTTCATAGAGAAGGTTAGCATAACGTGCTAATAATTGTTTTGCCTCTGTTTTAGGCAGGGAAGATTAGCATTTAGTTAATATTTGTGTTGTCCTCTGTTTTTGCCAAAGAAAGTTAACAATAGTTGAGCTGTGTTAACAAGTTTGTTGATCAGAGAAGTCAGTGTTTGTGAGTGTGTGGTAAAAAAAATTATTCAAAAATGTGTAGAAAGAATGCTAGACTGACCCCCACAACTGAAAAAGATGGTCTCGCAGCTCCTTTGTGGACAGACAGTAATTTCAAATCACAGTTAGGAGTGCAGATGGATTTAATTGTCACAGAGAAAGTTAAGCAAGAACTAACACAGAAATATGAGATCCATCCAGACAAGACTTGGTCGATTGATGAATGTAAAAAAGTTTTAGGAGCATGTATTCGCAAGAACAATGTGAAAGGCATTATTTGTTGTCACAGATAATTTAGTTTAGCGCTAGCTAGACAACAGTCTCAGAACATCTCAGAGCTAGAGAAACAGAACAAAGAACTCTGTGCTAGAGTAGCATCTTTGACTAAGGAATTGAACCTCAACAAAGCTGCAGAGAAAACTGATGTGAATGAAGTTAGTCAGCCTGATAACAATTATCCTGACTTGCAAGCTTTCTTTGAAACAGATGTAGCCATTCAATCAGTATCTGATGTGCCTGTTGATTCAGTCAAAGTATGTGGCGCTAGGAGAAGGTCAGGAATTGAGGTAATTGAAAGTATTCCTGATAATTCTGTTGTCCAAGTTCAAACTGCCAAATTGCTAGGACCTAGAGATATCGAAAGATTATCCCAGAGCTTGCCCTCAGCACGTACATATTTTTCTGAATTTAGAAGAGATGCTGATGTTAAGGCAAAAGTGAGAGTAGCAGCAGCTATGTTTAGCACAAGGAATTCAGACAACAGATTGCCGAAGAAAAAAGGCAAATGCCACTACTGTGGAAAATTAGGACATTGGGAGAAAGTGTGTAGGAAGAAGTTGCAAGATACAAAAAGAAATGTTATGCATAATTCTGCTCCTTCTCAGCCTGCTTACTCATGTGTCACACTGCAAAGTTGTTCCTCCACCTACAGGGATAGGATAGGACACGGACCAGTGAGGAGCCCAGGGAAGAACCGAATGCAATAAGCTTTGGGGGCCAACCCTGCGGTGAAAACTTCCTTATAGGCCTTTCCCCATCCACTAGTCCATCCTTTCCTCACTGTTATTTAGGTGTCACAGGAATTAAGAAATAGGGAAAGAAGAAACAACAATAGCAGACTCAGATTGAACAGATGAGACAACCCTAACGTTTGCTGTATTTTAGAACAAATACTGCTCTGTTGTCTTTTGTTTCTTTTCTTAATCTGTGCAGATACCACTTGAAGGCTGTCCCCAGACCCATACACACGCACTCTCACCTACGTATGAAGCCACAATCTCTGAAGGACAACTAGACCCACTACAGAGTCAACTGTCAAGAAGAAAAAAATTAATTAAAAAAATACACAACGCAGAGAATCACCTACGGGACCTTCAGTCTTCCATCAACATGATCAAGATTGCCTTGCTACTACTCATCATGGACATCGCACAAAGTGTAGACTCCAGAAACAACATATTCTTAGAGCTGATGAATATGTCAAGAAACACCTTGTTTGCTGGAAAGAACGTTTGCATGCCACACCTGCCTTCAGTAGGAGCAGGAATCCCATGGGTGGCACATGATGGGAGGAACGTCTGTATATAACATTCGGCCCAGCCAATTCAATGGCAGGTGCACCCTGGTTGCAACATAATTCAGCTCCTACCACCAACAAAGATGATGGCTGCATTCAATGACTCACTTATGCACAAACATGGTGGTCAAGTACTCTTGAACAAAATCCAACAAGACATTCTTGATCTTTCAGCAAAATTACATCAGATGACTGAAGATAATTCTTCATGGTTCGGAAACCTGTAAGGTCAACAAAGGACTCACAAGGACTGTTCCAACCACAAAAGAATATTACCCGTAATGAACTACACGGACCCTAGTGGCATGTTTGTTTCTGTGTCAACATGTCATTCGTCACTACAGACAATCAACACAGAAACAGTGATATGTGCCTGTAGGGATGAAACGGTATGGAAATTTAACATCACGATTATAGTGACCCAAATTATCACGGTTATCAATATTATCACGGTTTTGTTCAAACGAGATGAAAGTGTTAAAAAAGAACAGATGCACACACGTAAAACATTTCAACAAGTTTTATATTTGAAATTCAACAAACAACAAATAACTAAAGCAACTCTAAGCACTTTTTTAAGATAGATTATGTGGGATTTATTTCCTTAATGGCCGTCGTCAATAGCAACGCATAACGCATAAATAATAATAATTTGTCGTACATATAATCTCTAATATTATCTCTGTAAATATATTCTCAAGAAATATTCCCATCGGTGTTCAGCTATGATGCATTTAAATAAAGCTTATTTTGTGTTAGAGCCCAAACAGTATCCAAGTGAAATAATGCATATCCATATTTCCATATGATTTGACAGTTTATTTGATTAAATATCAAAATGTGTGCATCATACCTGACACCTAGATGAACACTTTACAGTCAGTTTTATGACTCATTCTCTTCAAATGCTATTGAAGTTTGAAACGTGTATAACGTTACCAATGTTGTATGTAACTTTAGAGACGGTCCCTAAATTTGCCTGCGTTATGCCAGTCATATCAGATGCGCTGTGGTTCTGCTGTGTTTTTTTAAACCATTTTCGCTGCTGAAATAGAACAAAAACAGTCAACCTCTGTTTGATGAGAGAATCTCTTGCGTACATCGCACATTTATCTCTGCTTTGAGTGTAATGTTAGATTTCAGCGATTGACAGCGGCGCGCGCTCTGAACATAACTCCGCTAATCTGAACGCCTCTGATTATGAGACATTGCATTCATAAACTCAATAGAAACACGTGTTTATAATGCGCAACGCGATTATAACAGATGGCTTTTGAGAAGACTATTATAAGCAACAGCCAGAGTAACTAGTGTGCAGCCGAAATAACGTTACACCTGCAAATGGTGGTTGTTAATGTCAAGCCCTGATTATTATCCCTTAAATGTCACCCTAGTCTTGATTGAATTTGTTCGTTCGCTTCACATTATAATTTGCCAGACGTAGTTTTGGTATTGAGGTCAAAGTCCACTTGCCTTGCGTTCGTAGTTTTGAAGTGTTTTCCCCATTACAGTGACTTTCTTCTGGCATGTTCTGCAGACAAGGTGACCATCTTAGATTAAGTTTCCCTCAGGACTTTTGTAAAAGCCAAAATATCACAACACCTCAGATTTGGTCCTTTTAGAGGGCAGAACAATCCCCCGAGTGCTGTCACTGCCTTCTGACATTTCTTCTCATTCAGAAAACAGCGCTGCGTCTGCGCCGGACTGACGCTGACTGGACAAGACTTACCGCGAGTTTTCACAACCGTGATAATCACACGCGGTTTTAATGATAATAAAATTTTTAATGATATTACTAACCGTCACTACATTTTATCGTGGTTTATCGTGACACCGGTAATCGTTTCATCCCTATGTGCCTGTAACTTTTTCCAAGTTACATGACTAGAAGATGGGGCTTATGTTAACAAACATAAACTACAGAATGGACTGATGAAGGTTTACATTTGTATTATGTGAGAGTTATTAAAACTCTCAAAGGGGGAATTGTGGGATTACAAATTTAAGAAAGTACATTGCATTTAGCATTTGAGGTAAAAATTATGATATCAGATGAATTAGTCTGCTATGCAAATCTCCCAGGCCAGTTTCCTGTTCTCTTCATTGTAAGTAAAATGAGCACCATTTGTATTAAATGGCTCTTGGAGCCCCCGAGTGATTGAATTATCATCTATGCATTTGAATGACACAGTTATGCTGATTGAATCTGGACGGGTGACACCGTTATGTCTGAGGTGTGTCCTTTTACCTATACAATTACCTACACAACATATGCATTCCTTTGTTTGAATGTCTCCTCCCCTGCTGTATAATCCCTCCCCCTAAAATGTAGATAAAATACAATGTACTACTTCTTTAGTTAGTCCCCTGGTTTTCACTTCTGAGTTTCCTACACTTTAGAAGATAAAAGTTCACAACAACATCAACCAATCCGGCTTCAAAAGCGGCCACTCAACTGAGACTGCCCTGCTCTCGATTACGGAGGCACTGAGACGGGCAAGAGCAGCTTCCAAATCCACAGTACTTATCTTTCTGGATTTGTCTGCTGCTTTTGACACAGTTAACCACCAGATCCTCCTGTCAACTCTCATGAAGATGGGCATCTCAGGAACTGCTCTCCAGTGGTTCAAGTCTTACCTCTCAGGTAGGTCCTTCAGGGTGTCATGGAGAGATGAAGTGTCTAAGTCACATCATCTAGCTACTGGAGTTCCCCAGGGCTCAGTGCTTGGACCACTTCTCTTCTCCATCTACATGTCATCACTAGGATCTGTCATTCAGAAACATGGCTTTTCCTATCACTGCTATGCCGACGACACTTAACTCTACTTCTCTTTCAACCAGATGATCCCACGGTTGGGGTTCTAATCACTGCCTGTCTAACAGACATTTCTGCCTGGATGAAGGAACATCACCTGCAACTCAACCTTGCAAAGACTGAACTGCTTTAGGCCTCAGCCAACCCAGCACTTCACCACAATCTCTCCATTCAGCTAAGATCATAAACCATAACTCCATACAGGACAGCCAGGAACCTTGGAGTTGTGATTGATGATCAGCTAAAATTCACTGACCACATCACAGCAACAACCCGGTCCTGCAGATTTGCATTATACAACATTAGGAAGATTAGACCCTTCCTATCAGAGCAGGCCACACAACTCCTGGTCCAAGCTCTTGTTCTCTCCAGACTGGACTACTGTAATGCTCTTCTAGCGGGCCTTCCGGCATGTACTATCAAACCCTTGCAACTGATCCAGAATGCAGCGGCGAGGGTAGTCTTTAACGAGCCGAAGAGAGCGCACGTCACGCCTCTCTTCATCAGTCTGCACTGGCTGCCAATAACCGCTCGCATCAAATTCAAAAAATATCTGTCCTGTGTGTTCTGAGCTAGATTAACTGAGACTTGTTACAGCACTTGCATATTGTTTCCCTTGACTGTTCTAGTTGCTTCTATTGCTCTCATTTGTAAGTCGCTTTGGATAAAAGCGTCTGCTAAATGACTAAATGTAAATGTAAATGAATGCATGTCAATAAGATCCGTGCATTAGGTCTTAAAGTGACAGCCTGCTAATACAGTAAGGCCCAATCCCAATTCTATTTTATACCCCTTCGCCTTCCCCTACCCCTACCTGTTCCCCTTGCCCCTTGAAACAGAGTGCCAAGGTGTAGGGGTGAAAATATTCCCCTAAGAAATGGGACACCACTACTATACCATTACACGTCATACCCCGTTTAATTTATTATAATGTCCTGTGACATTTAACCAGTATGAACAGCAATGAAGTGCGTAGGCTATATCTCACAGAAATCAGGCGCGAGCACGTTTAACAAATTACTCACTCCCAACAAAGTTTTGCGCCATATTTGGACTTAATAAAATGCAGCTCGTTTTCAGTTCAAAAACATATGAGCCAGAGTTTCCTAAGATGATACAGAATGATACAGAACATACAAGACTGTGAAGCCGCTTTTCCATTGGACCAAACTGTTCTCTTTGTTTATTAACCGTTCCATTCCGTGCTTATCCGAGCCGACCGGTACGGATATGGTTTAGTTTTCTACTGTGGTGCTGCGATAATGTTCATTGGTTATACTTCAAGTCAGTCGTTGCCTTGGTAACGCGAGAGTTTACAGACGATATGTGATGTAAATATCGACTGCGTTATGAAGGATGACCAGATATATTTTTAAACTATTATTAATATGTGTTCAAATCACCCAAATAGTGCGTTTAGCAAGCTACGGAGAAACAGGCAGCCAGGCGACACACAAGTGATCGAGCCCGAGTGGCAACACACACACATTCTATGCAGCATGGTAGTCGGTGGAGTGAAACTCCTCATACCCCTTCGTTCAAAGTGTGGTCATGAAAAATCTTCGTTTGAAGGGCTATCTGGCCCTTCCCCTTACCCCTACCACTCTAGCCAAAAAAGAATCGAGACACCCCTACCCCTTCACGTGAATGCGCAAAACGAAGGGGTAGGGGAAAGAAAAGGGCTAAGGGGTAGAAATGGGATAGGGCCTAAACCTGCTGCTGTCTGTCAAACAACAAAAGAAAAAGAGAAAATCACTCATAAATAACCTTTGTAGCTTTATTATGTATCAGTGTATATTTAATTAATGTGAAGACTACAGTTTTTAGTTCTTATTTTTAATAAAGATAAATTAAAATAACAAAAATAATCGTCCACCCCTAGTTCAGGTGTCTTTGTTTACCTGGATGTTCTTGATGTTAAGTTTTAGGTTGATATAACTAAATATTACCAAGTCAATGAGTTTTTGGTATCTAAATATTGGCATACATTTTTTGTTGTTGTTAAAACTATATTGTTAGATTTGTGACATTCATTTTTGCTAAAACATTGCTGGTCACTATCAGAAGTTGTAGCGATGCTTTCTTTTCCCAGAAAGAATGTGAAACGCATGAATGGTATCATTCTCAGTTTTTATTTTTTTTTAAATATAAATATATAATTTAAGTTGATTTTACACACTTAACCCCCTTGAGTCGGCGGATGTCCAATCGCTTTTTTTCTTATCAGTGCCAACAGTCGTTTTTTATCATTCAGGCAAGTGTTCTACATTATTATAATCTGTTAAGTTTCTAGTTTTTTTGTGTACAGTCACAATAAAAACAAAATGTTGTGCTTTTTGCAAAATAAAGAAAACAAACATGATGCGCGATCTGCAGCATCTCTCAATGATGTCTAATTGAAATGAGCTAGATGACATCACCGTTCTCTCCGGAGCGGCTGTAAGGCCGAATAAAATTCTGTTGCATTATTTTCCTGTTTAACACTGTGAAGCTGCTTTGAAACAATCTACATTGTAAAAAGCGCTATATAAATGAAGTTGACTTGACTTGACTTGTTGCTCACATATTATGGTAGCCCAGTTTGTGCTGAATACAGTGTAATTACACTTTTGCCATTCATATGTTTATAAGCAACTGAAAAAAGCACAAATGTCAGAGCATGTCAAAACTTCTAAAGGGCCCCAAAATAGCTCAGACTTCTGGGGTTTAAAGCAATATCGTATGGCATTTTGAATATCGCATTATTTCACAAGGTATTGCATATCGCATTTTTCTTCAATATCGCACAGCCCTAGTAAAATGTAAGCCTGCAGAACTCACACTACTGTAAATCCAGGGCTCAAGACTGAGACCAAATGGTCGCATTTTGCAATAAAAATTTCAGAGTGTGCAACTGAATTTTACATCCAGTCGCACATGTGCGACTAGTAAATTTGCCTGCTGTCGGTACTGAGGAAATTAAGAAAATACACATACTATTTATAACTGATAGACGTTATATCTGGCAAATTCTATCTTTGCCAGCCGTTTCTATATGAGATAATATTAAACCATTTGTCTGTGATGCATTTTTGCTATTCGCAATCCAGAAGAGAGAGCGAGCGAGCTCTCTCACGTGGAGCTACAGCGAACACAACACGTCCGTCAGCTTAATGAGTGACGATAGCCAAGAGAACTAAACAAAAGTTTAGTCTGCTTAAACTTTAGGGATGTGCTGTGATATTAATCTAATTTTATTTTCGATTTCGGCTTCCAAGAATTATAAAAAGATGAGCTACGGCGTAGGCTGTGTGATGCGCGCGTACCCTACGCTAGGGCTGTGCAATTAATCGAATTTCGATTTCGATTTCGATTTTGCCTCCCAACGATCACCAAAATAGTACAATCGAGAAAAAACGATTATTTTGCCTTGCGTTCTGAATGAAACGCGCATGCGCTCATCCGCCCCTCCCGAAGCCACAAATCTCTCTCAGTTCGGGAATCTCGTGTGCATATCATCCGCTGGAATTTAAAAACTCGGCGCGAGTAAAGATGGCAGAAGGAGGGCAGTTACAGCAGCGTTTGGTGAGCAAAAAAGGCAAAACCAACTCCGTTGTCTGGGAACAGTTTGGCTTCGAGGAATCAGATGACGAGCAGAAACATGCTACGTGCAAGATTTGCTACATGGTAGTGGCTGCAACGCAAGGGAACATCACGAATTTGTTTAACCACTTGAAAATTAAACAGAGTGACCTATGACAATCTAATAAAGAAACAAAAACTGACGAGAGCAGGGGTGCCGTGTAAACGTCCTTTTTTCCCCTCATATTTTTCAAATAATTCTCTCTTTGTAAACTTTGTTCAATGCATGCGAGTGCTGCCGTATGTTTGAATATGACCAGTCGTTTTCACCGTCATCACCCGGGTTTAGTGCCAGAAGACGCGAATGAGAAGCCGCGCGCGCTGTGAGGAAATGTATCTCTGTGCGCTCATCCGTGAGCGCGCACACGTCTCACAGCGCGCAAATATTGAGTTCTCTTTAAAGTCTTGCTCTTGAACGGACAAACTCACACAAAACGTATGTCAACATGTCCATCTTGATGAGTATCCTAGCAGACATAATCTGTATATGCCTTAAGTGAACTTTATACAGTCGATAAAGACGACGCATATCCGATCCGGATTGAATAGCTTTTGTAAGTTTAATAGGATTCATCTTTAATTTATGCACTCAAATATGCAATGTTATTTTACATTTGAGACATTTCTGTACCTGAAAACTAATGTTAGACGTACATGAAAAGCATATCTAGCCGAACCATATTGTTGATCTTATTTATTTGTGATTATCATTTTTACGTGAATACTTTTATACTTTGATTTGAATATATGTTATATTATTTATTTTAATAGTTCAAAAAGTACAACAAATGTTACAATTTCAATTGAATTGTTGAAAGGTGTATTTTTAATAAATACAACACATTCCCAAAGTCATGTGAAATAATCGTGTTACATAATCGTGATTTCAATATTGACCAAAATAATCGTGATTATGATTTTTTCCATAATCGAGCAGCCCTACCCTACGCCGTACCCTGACATGCACCTCTCCAAAAATGTAACAACGCGTCAATTCTACGCGGACCGCAAGCGCCATGATTGGTCTGTCAGAACCTCTCCCGCCTCAGGTCAATAAATAAATATATAAATCTGCGATAGGAGTGTGTGTGTCCAGAAATGGGATGATAGTTTCTTCCTTACGTCTGCTATAACACAATATTTTGTAGTCCAAAGATTCTTTATGTTAGTAAATAAATACATAGATCCGCTGAGTATAGTTCATTTATTTTCTCATTAAAACCAAAGATGTTAATCAGTGATACTGCATATCAAGAAAAGGGACACATTAGGGTACATTTCGTGAATGAAGTCTACGCAACAGCAATCGATTGCTCAAGCCACCGCTACTGAAAACAGCGCCACGAGCTCTGCATGATTTCACAAACGCATTCCAGAGCCAGATCGCCTCTTATTTAACTCTACTAATCAACTAGAGATTCTTAATTTGTATTAGATACAACAACTCAAGCTGCAAGAAAAGCCGCTCATCTCACTGATGATACGCCGACAATGAATGTACACATTCTACACAACAAGCTAGTGCTGGGCGGTATGACCAAAAATGTATATCACGGTATTTTTCTAAATTATATCGGTTTCACGGTATATGACAGTATTTTTTCCCCTATGCATGACAAGGTGTTAATCACATTTTCTTCTGATTAAAGAGGAAATACTGAAGGAGATTGACTAGAATACCCTGTTTTACTGTCATGACGAGTGAATATTGTAGAAAAATTCCACACTAGAGTTAATAGGTCTACAGGTTTACAAAATGATGCTGTGGAGAGACAACAACCAATAAAACACTGACCTGCAACACGCTCAGAATCATACTTACAGACACCTGAATATTAAAAGTTGAGGGCACCTTAAGCATTTTAAAAATCGAACCCTATATAACAACAAACTGCCAAAACGAAGAGAAACGCGGATATTAGCAATACATTTAAGAGGACTCTCTGAACGAATGACACACGTCAGTTTAACACAGAAAGAATAAAGCAGTTACTTTTTGGCTCATTCTTCTTTGAATTCTCAGTTTATTTATTAACTTTAGGGATGCACCGATATGAACATTTTGGCCGATACCGATAACCGATAATTCTTAATATTTAAAAGCCGATAACCGATATATTGGCCGATAAATCTAAATACAAATTTTAATAAACTCTGAGAGCCTGATTACAAAAACAAAAGGCTCACCATTAAAAGCCATGTCCCAAACACTTCAACATAAATCAAACCTATACACTACAGTAGCCTATTTGAACCAGTGTGAGATTCCTTACCTTTTCAAATTAATTTTACACTCCTATGGCCAAATTTTTTTTTTTAACACTTTACAATAAGGTTTAATTTTTGTTAGTATTAGTTAACCAACAATGAATGAACAATACTTCAACAGGATTTATTAATTTTAGTTCATGTTAATCTCAACATATTCAGACCCAAAGTTGTGTCTTTTAACATTAGGTATGAACTGTGAATGGACTGTTACAAAAAACAAACATTTTATTACTAAAAGAAACAAAGGTTATTGCTCTCTGTTTGTTCATGATAGTTAATGCATTAATAAAATGAGACCTTATTTGTAAAATGTTACCAAAAATTATATTGTCTAAAAAATACAAATAATATACCTAAATAATGCAAACAAGTAATTGAACAGCATTACTTAGGCTGCATAATAAAGAATCAGAATGCAAGTGCATGAAATAACCTCCGCACAGACGATAAAGAAATGGTTTTAATCAAACCATATTGTTGATGGAAATGATACGAGAACAATAAAAGTGCTAATTATAAAAAATAATGCTTCTGTGTTTTTGAAAAAAAAAAATATGTTTAATATTACAGTAATAGTAAACATCTGTAATATTAGTCTAGTCTATTAGGAATAATGTTGCTGTTTGAGAGCGCGGTGAAGCTGGAGAGAATGAACGAACAACCATAAACTGAAGCGCTTAGAAGTTTAATTAACAACTAAACGCATCATATATGAGAACAATCAGATATTTATACAAAATAAATATAATATTACAACTTATATTAGCACAAAATCACGCATAGGTGAAGGGTTATAACTCCTGTGGATGCTCTTCCCCTGTTTGAGAGCGTGCTGAAACTTAAGATGATCACCGGTACAGTGAAGCACTGCGGGTTATTGACTTAACGAAACACATCCTATATGACTTTAATCAGATGTTTATACTACAAAAACGTAATATTACGACTTACATATGCTTAAAATGACGCGAATGCACAAGCGAACTTGACTGTGCTGGTCAGAATGCGTTGTTGACGCTTCCCACAACAGCGCGCTGAAAAACAACTAAACCCAGAGAATTCACTACGTTTTATAACAGAAATATTCTCATTGCAGTGTTATGTATAGGACAGTCCCAGTAGTTATTAATGCTGTGCATTTCTGTTTGAAATGCGCGCGCCGGTACAATGAAGTGCTTTACTGCATCGTTAATTAACTCAACCAAACGCATCCTATATGGGATTATATACACAAAATAATAAATATAATATTACAACTTACAATGGCACAAAAGGCTGTGAATGCACAAGCAAACTTGACTGTGCTCGTCATGAAGGTGTCACTCCGTGGGCGCGCGCTGAAGCTAAAGACCGGTACAATGAAGTGCTTTACTGCATCGTTTATTAACTCAACCAAACGCATCCTATATGATATTACATACACAGAATAATAATAAATATAATATTACAACTTACAATGGCACAAAAGGCTGTGAATGCACAAGCGAACTTGACTGTGCTCGTCATGAAGGTGTAACTCTGTGGGCGCGCTCTTCCCTCAACAAACGCGCTGAAACACAACGCTCTTTTACAGCCTATTCTATTCTCATTATCATTTTATGTAGATTATAGAAGACTTGCGCTGCACATGTTGCACATAACTGTATTTTCCTTTTCGAAGTGATTCCAAACATATTTAGAGCAATTCAAACCCATCATGGTGGACAGCGCGTCCCTCTCAGCTGAAGGAAATAATACATTATCTATCGGCTTGACTATATCGGTCAAATTTTCTTATTGGACCGATAACGATAACATCAAAAATAATCATTTATCGGCCGATAACGATATGTTGCCGATATATCGTGCATCCCTAATTAACTTACATCATTGTCTTTTGAATAATCCATTGTGTCAGCGCGTTGGTGATCAGACATACGGTATCAGTGTAATCAGTGCACATTTCATTTTAATAAGACGTGATGAAATATGCGAGCATACACACTTCTGGTTCATGTCTAGGGCACTAGAGTTTATGAAATATGTCCATAAAAAATTTAAACGCGCTCGCTCCGGTCTATATCAGTGCTATATGACCCATGTGGTGAGCGTTGTTAAACTCATCGCAGCGCTCCGTGCAGAAACCGCTCTCTCTCGCGCGCCGCGTGTAGTTTGAATTCTAAACTATAAAGGGCTGAATCCGACACCGCTCCCATAACCTTAAATATAGCATTATTTGGAGGGCACAGCGCTTTGTAGTGATGTCCGAAACCTTAGTGGACGTTATTGAGTGCACTCATTCTATCCCATTGCACCGCAATAACGAGTGTACAGCCGATGTACACACAACGGTTGTCCGACTTCACGCACGTTTTCATTCACTCCTTCAAATAAAGTGATAACGTATGGAATAGTGAATGAGAGTATAGGATACAGCCATAGGCTGTGCAGTAATGCGATCTCAACTGTGCTCTGACTGCTCTTACTACAGTGCATCAATGAAATGGGTCCCCTCTCAAACAATGACGCGCTGCGCCGCGTTCCGAACGTTGTTTAAGCGGCATATACCGGTATTGCGGTATCATCAAAATTCATATCATAAAAAAAATAAATACCGGTATTCGGTATGAACCGGTATACCGCCCAGCACTACAACAAGCTGCTTCTTCTTCGGTTGTTGTCTTGATTACACCATCATGCCCGAGGACAGTGCCTCCTAGCGTCTGCATGTGGAATTGCATATTGACGCGGACAAAAACGCAGAAGTATAAATCAAAACCAACGCATAACTTGTGGCGTAGAGGATACGGCGTAGGTTCGACGCAGAGGCACAAATCAGCCTTAAGTTGCACTTTATATTTCAGGCTTTGTGTGCCTAAACCATCAAATAAACAACAAATAGCCTGTGTCAAAATGACCGGATTGGAGAGTAGTTACTTTAACAGTTTATATCTTAAATGGGCGTAAATAGTTTGGAGACATAGGAGAATGATATTATTAGTTATGCATTCGGTCTTAAAGGGGCAGTGTCTAATAAACCTGCTGACGATTGAGCCATTAATTCGAATCGAACAAAAGGCAAATAGAAAATATTCACATCTCTTGAATGAATAACTTTAGCTTTTATAAGCATTAATCTATCAATACAGTGAAAACTATGCAGTGTTATTTTACATTTCATTACTTTATCAGATTTCTTTGTAGGTTTGTTCTTTTTAAGTAATATTAATGTTAGCAGACCTTCCGAATGCCTGCACACTGGTCCATTTACAAATAGATGTTTTATATTTTTGTTCAAAAAATAGATATTTTACTTTTCAGATTATAAAGCCATGTTAATTATGTTCTTAATTATGTTTTTTTTTTTTTTTTCATTAAAAGAATATATACAGTATAATAAAAAGAACGGATAAGAATACCGTTGAAGTACCGGATCAATAAGCAGTATTGGTAAGAGTAATACCGTTAAAACCTTAACGATACCCATCCCTATTAGTAATACAGTGGAAATTAGTAGATTTGGTTAGCATGTTGATTTACGGTGTGCGCCCCTAAATTTTCTGGTTGTGCCCCTAAAATTTTCAGTTGGGGGCCACTGTGCTCCTAGTGAAAAAAGTTGGTCTGGAGCCCTGAAATCACTTATGCGCTTGCACCGTTATGTCCATCATTTAACGCCATAGAAAGAAGTCAATAAAACAGCTTGTAAATAACATGCCAGATGCTACATATTACATATACAGGTAGAAAGCAAAAAGGATACCTATGGAATCATACAAGACATCGGCCATGTACCCGGTACATCTTTCTTTTAAGGAACATAAAATATATTTTGAAGAACGTTGGCATTGACAATAAGTTTTGGTCTGTAAAAATATATAAAAAAAATTTTAAATCATGGTCCTTATTGCCTAAAGGTTTGTTTAATAAATTCTAAGTTGACTCATTTAAAATATTTGCTTCTAAAGCTACTTTTTGTGATGTCTATTTGATGCTTTTCTTATTTAACACACTAATGACTTTAAATTACCTTTTGGGGTAATTTCTTAATTTGTGATTAATTAGAGTAATTCACATGGTAATTAATTATATTTTTAAATGTAAATTTTAGATCCCATTATAAATATAGGCTTTTTCACAATTCCAAGAACACAAAAGAACAGACTTGCGTTCTCGTGGAGACCAGCCTCGCCAGGCTACCTTGAAAGAACGAGCTCAGAAGGACACAAAATGCATCCTTGTGAGAATTGAGATGTGCTGCGATCTTGTTGCTCAACTGCAGCGTATTATAAGTAGCAACCAGCATATTATAAGTAGCGTCTAATGTGCAGTAAATACAACATATCACAAACTACGGTCATAACCTATTAAAACCATTAATTTCATATTATTATAGACATTATTTTCATAATATTTTATCATTTTAATTTACTGCATGTATTTGTGAAAATAAGTATGTATTCCTTATGCTTAGTCAATGTTAAGATTCTTTTTAATATGCCGACAAAAATACTGCAGGCTTTCAAGAGGTCTTTATTAAAGTTATGCAAAACAAAATGACAAATGTTTACTTTGAGAGCAGTCACGTTTTTGCGAGCTTGCAGCGGTAATCTCTTAAATGAGAACGAGATTATCACGTTTCCCAAATAGTATGTTTACCAAAAAGTTGTGGGGCACCATTGATTCCAATAGTAAGGAAAAAATACTTTGGAAGTCAATGGTGCCCCACAACTATTTAGTTTTTCAAAATATCTTTGTGTTTAGCAGAACAAAGAAATGTATACATGTTTTGGAACAACTTGAGGGCGAATATATGATGACAGAATGTAAATTTTTGCGTGAACTATCCCTTTAACCCTATTCCCAAACATAAACATAACCTTTTTTTCCAAGTATACAAAAATAAAACATAATAGGCAGGGAAATGTAAAGTAACAATAATTTTTATTTCAATGTACTATAATAGACAGCTGCTAATCCCTCTCCCCATCTCTAAACCAAAACTTCTCTAACCAGATGTCACACAGAACAAATATATTGTTATAATTAAGAAAATGAGTAAACTGCAATAAATGCGATTGAAAACCATTTTAATTTTAATCTCACTAACTAAAATGGAATAGAATCAACCATTAATTCAAGATTAATAGATTAAGGAAACTTTCAATCATTTGCGAGTTTGTAAAGATGTTAATGCTTAAATTATTTGTTTAAAGGGCATATTGCAGGTTAGAGACCCCAGTGAGTCAATGTATAGAAAAATAATGTAAGAACTAGATTTTCTTTAAAATATACTTTAAAATATGCTATTAAGGCTTTTGGAGTCGTTTTTGTGAGAAAATGTTACTTCTGCGTCTAAAAATGGCAAATCCGGAAGTGAAGTAACGAGAGAATTTCAACGATAGCAAAACAATGGATCACAATGACAGTTCGGATGCTGAGGAAATTATAAATGTTTATTAATACTCATATGGTAGACCAAAGCCGTACAATTATGACACACAATTAGGGACAGACCAGGATTAGACAGAACAACGATTAGAGGAGACTGATTGAGTATTTGTGTGAGGAGAAACAATGGAGAACAGAGCGGGTGTCTCTGTGAGAGACCAGTGTTAGCTTATAGATAACGCTAACGATATGTGTACACTGTGCTCAGATTACAATACTGTACAGATTAGCATTTATCAGGCAATAGGGATAATTATGATTTTTAATTACAATTTTATCTGCATTTATGTTAAAACCTAGAGACTTTCAAACATCAAAATGTAATTTATTAATATGTATTCATGTCAAAATGACATATAAACAGCTTTTCCTATATTCTATTTTGCCTGGAAACGCTTCCAACATGCTTACGTGTCGCGTGAAAAATAGGCGTCGGTTCTATTTCTAGCATGGACGCGTTTTCAGCGGGGCTCGAGCCGCGCATGAGACGCGCGTGTCACGTCACGCAGGCAGTGTACAAGCTCTAACCTGTTAACATGAGAGCCGAAATAAAAACGGACATGCCACGCAGCCAGTGTGTAGTGTTTCTACTAGGGATCGACCAATACAGATTTTTTTAGGGCCGATGCCGATTTTTTTAGCCTGAGCCGATGACCGATACGTGCTACCGATTTTCTTGAGCCGATATTTAGAGCCGATACTGTCGGCTTCATCACAATCGAAAATATTTTTGTTTTTAGAATATTTATTAGTGATGCATGCAATGATTACAGAATAACCAAAAAAATGCAAAGAATGGCAATCACTGATTTTTGAAATCTAAATAAACAAAAACAAATCCAAATTAGAAATAGTGTCTAACTATTGCGTCCCTTGTTGCACGTCCTGTTTGCTCGTTCTGGCAGAATGCAGGAGGTTGGTTAAGGTTAGGATTATGGTTATAATATAAAGGTGGTTATAATATAAAGGATCAAAACAAAAGATAAAACCATTATTTAACTCTTTTAAATATGAGCTAATTAAAAAAAACAATACTTTTAGAAGTACAGTTACATTGAAGAACTCACTATTCATATATAGCCTATTAATGTATTAAAGGTCCCATGGCATGAACATTTCATTTTATAAGGTTTTTTAACATTAATATGAGTTCCCCTAGCCTGTATATGGTCCCCAAGTGGCTAGAAATTTTGATGGGTGTAAACCGAGTTCTGGCTGTCTTTCTCTGCCTTTGAGAAAATGACAGCTCAGACGAGCCGATCTGGAATTTTCCTGTCATGACGTCATTACAGGAAAGGTTACCTCCCTCTTCCTCTGCTTTGCCCGCCCAGAGCACTCAGAGAAAATGGATTCAGTTTATGTCAGCACAGGCTTTACAAACAGACTTTACTATATGGATTCGACAGCACCGGCAAAAACAGTGAGTAACATTTTTCATTAATGCCTGATCTGTGATAAGTGATTTCTCATGTGTAGCTAATCATTCAAGTTCACTCAGACTTTCTTTCTAGATTGTTTAATGATCGCCGTCTTGATGCCCCAAGCGTAGTGCATCAGTGAATCAAGCCAGTGACTAAAACTATGGTTTCTGTTAGTAGCATGAAGCAAATCCGTCTTTTAAGTGATTAAATTACAGAGAGCGATCAAATAACACTCTTTATAATGTCTGGAGCTGTCAATCACATATCGCGAGTGTATCTGCACACACTTGCCCAAACTGCCGTTATAATGAATGACGCTGTTATGCAGCACAGCGAAGCTCTTACTGTATTCATGTAGACGTCGTGTTTGCTGTTAGTTGTGGTGAAAGCATTTTGTGAGAGAAAACACGCTGCAATGACAGAGTCGACGTGACTGGGACTGTTTATTCAGATTCTCAGCTACAAATAAGCTTGAGCTAACAGCAACAACTCAGTACAATAAATGTAACGGACCCCGTCCGAATGATGGCTAGACTTTACTGATGTTCCAGGAGTTTATTGAAACCGTTTATCTCCAAAAATCACCGTAAGAGCTGAACAAAAAACAAAGAAGTGCGAATAAACACCTATTACACAAACTCTCTCTCCATAGCATTATCAATAACAATACAGCGAAATACACAAACATACTCATTACAAAGGACAGTAAACAAGCACATACACACCTATTGTCTTTTCGGGGGGTGCTAAACAAACTGTAAACTTTAAATCTGCTTAAATCCACTGAATGATGAACCGCGAGCTCTCACGAGCGCTCCCTCTTTTTTCATGTCGCTCCGTAGACTGCAACACCCGTCAAAATAAAAGTCCCTACTTATTTACACAGATAATACAGACCTAAAACCTATTGAAATGCACAGAAATGTCAAAAATGTACACAAAAACAAATTATAAGATACATTACAATGAAGTCTGTTACAATAAAACTTCCTCCAGCTCTCCATGGTTCACAAGTGCCAAATCAGTCTCTCTCTCATGCATGTAGTCAGTGTCTGCAGTGCCTCGCTAAACCACACCCCCTCCGCAACATTTCAAATGCAAAGATGTCAGCCAATCACAACAGTGGGCGTTTTCACTGAAGTCTCACAGCAGACACACCCCTTGAAACAGGGCATTCAGCCACAGGGCAAACATCAGTATAGAAAAAATACCTTTTATTTCTAAATTATTAAAAAATGTTATGTAAAAATCATACTAACAATATAAGTACACCTCAGGAATCATTATAAAATAATAGAAAAATGCCATGCCAAGGGACCTTTAAAGTAGAGAACACAAGAACTTATAAACTATGTATTAACTATAAACTAAAAGGTTGCAAAAGATTTATAAGTACTTTATTACTGTATGCTCAAGTGTTCATTAATTTAAGGAAATTTCATTTAATCTGAACAGATTGACATATTGTGCCAACTGTTTCACAATAACCCTAGTGGCATCTTATGAATCTATTACTCATCCATCAGCATGTTTTACCTGCATCCAAAGCTCCATCATGTTCCGTCTCCCATCTCTTTTCAATCGCTCAGCTCCATGATCATGTATGTGTCCATGATCATGTGGGTGTCCATGATCATGTGTATGCCCGTGGTCGTGTGCGTGCCCGTGGTCGTGTGCGTGCCCGTGGTCGTGTGCGTGCCCGTGGTCCTCTTCTTTGGCATTGGGCAGGTTAGCCTCAGCACTCCATTTGCTTGCCCCATGATGCATCTTCGCCCCACCATGCGAGTGACCGTGGCATCCACCGTCACCATGGGAGTGTCCGTGATGATGGTGGGAGTGAGCGCGTGTCTGCTGGGACATTACGATCCCAACAGTGAACAGCAATAGAGATTTGCTGAAGGTCCACATTCCTCCTGAACAGAAAAGAAAAACACACTGTTTTTGAACTCACACAAAGATATTCTGAATTTTCAGTGCCATAATATGAGTGAATTCAGTATCTGGTTAGTTGATGCATGACATGTCTATGCCCTTTATTTAATATACATATGTTAGATTAGAATTGATATGTATAAGGGAGAAAGTAGCATGTAGAGAAAGGACATATTGTAAAATGCAATAAAATCAAGAATCTGTGAACTGGTAATTCTCTTTAACCTTTATGCACAAAGAAAAGATTTTCAATGTTTTCACTGACCAACTTAATTGCATTTTGTAAATGTAAACAAATTTTGATTTTGATGGCTGCAACACACTCCAACAAAGTTGGGACAGAGGCATGTTTATCAGTCACATCACCTCTCCTTTTAATTGGGATCTATAGTCGTCATTGTCTGATTCTCCTTTTCATAATGTCCAATACATTTTCAATAAGAGACAGATCTGGACTTGGGGCAGGTCAGTCAAGCACATCCACTCTATGGTGTAGTGTCTAAAATGATGCCTGGCACGGTCTTGCCTCCCAGGAAATATGTAATCTTGATGGCAGTACATGTCTCTGTACAATCCCAATACATCTCCATTTCGATGGTACCTTCTTTTAGACCATCTGAGATGAGCTCGGGCCCAGAGAACTGCATAAATTTGATGTATAGCTTTCTCCATGCGTAACAGATTCAAATTGCATTCCATATAGCAGAATATTGTGTTAAGTGACAAGAGTTTCCAAAGTACTCACAAGCCCATGTGGCTATTTTGTTTACAGTAGCATGATGGTTTTTCATGCAATGCCATCTGAGGGTTTGAAGGTCACGCACGTTCAACAGAGATTTCCTGCCTTCGCAGATTTCTCTGGATTCCAATAATCTTTTCACAATATTATGTATGGTTGATGGTGAAAGATCTAAATACTTTGCAATCCTGCATTCAGATGTGTGATTTTTGAATTGTTTGACAATTATCTCAAGAAATTTGGCACAAAGTGGTAAGCCATGACTCATCTTTGATTGCAAAAACTGAGCCTTTGGTGGATGCTCCTTTTATACCCAGTAGGGTTGTGCCGATGGACGATGGCTGACCGACATCACGATGGAGCGCCACCATCGTGATGCCACGCCCCTGTTGCGAGTGCGACACACACTAATCCGCTTCTATAGTATTAGTTAAACTAAAAACTTAGCAGGGATTGCTCTGTAAATTAAATTGAGAATGTAACTAATGCATATGCTATTTTAAATACTGTAGTCTATGCCAGATATATATAGCCTACATTTTGAAATCATTTGAGGCTGAAACATCCATAAGTATGCGTGTTTATTTTAGCACTTCCATCAGTGAAACAACACAGCCTATAAAACATTTAAACGATTTTCAGAAAATAATGGTTACCACAAGAATATAAGAAAATTAAATATTAGTTAGAAAAATATTTGATTCACACTATTTCCCCACAAAGATGCGTCATATACCGCTCTGCGCTTTGAGAGGAATGGGACACAAGCTGGATAGACACCTTTTCGAATATCTTCATCTTCATGTTTTCTCCTGATGTTGCAAGGCAAAACTTGTTGTAAAATGTCTGAAGAGCGGATTTTATCTTCCACAAAGTCAAGACATTTAGGCAATGTTTGATTATTCACTGCCAGAGAAAACGAAACTAAAATCACCGGCGTGTGTGTGAAATGCGCTATTCAAATAAATCAAACTTGACGCGCCTTACCAAGTTTAATAACAAGAACAAACTGTGTTAAATACAATTTGAAGTAAAAAAGTATTCGTCCCAAAGTGTTTTGTTATACTTTCCCACAGTAAAGGATGTGAATAGTTATAATAGACTTAATTATAAGCAAACGAAAGGAAGAAACGTTTATAATCCCCTGCGAAAATGGGTGCGACGTGAGTGAAGATGTGGGAAAAGAAACGAGAGGTCCATGTCCATTGGGATAAAATGGACTAGGCCTATTGTTAAAATTAACGGAAAATCGAGTGACCAGATCCAGATCTGAAACAGAATGAAAAAGTTCTCTCTGACCATTATTTCCTTTGTAGGCTAAACAAAGCTTTGTGCTTCACTCCTGTGGTAATATTCACGTGAAACAGCATTCACATACAAAACACTGGGTTAGTAAAATAACGAAATTAATTTTTAAAAGTAGAAAATAGTATTTATGTAAAGAGATATATTAAAGAGCTCAACTCTTAAGTGGAAGGAAGCTATTTTTCCCCCCTCACGTGCAACCTAGCGGATGAGTCATTATTTGGGTTAGTAAAAATAACGAAATTATAGTTTTAAGTACAAAATAGTATTTATGTAAAGAGATATAGTCCCCCCCCCCCCCCCCCCCCACCTAAGACATTTTAACATTTTAAACATATTCTTTGTACTTTTGTCAGTTAAATAAAGGTTCAAACGAATTAACAATATAATTGCAAAAACACTGTAAATAGGAACACTCTATATGCTCATAAAAACTGCATGCTAGGGATGCTCATTTCGGTTTTCCAGACCGACAACCGATGCTCATTATCCGATTATTAACCGTTAAAGCAGCACTAGGTAACTTTTCAACCTTTATAATATATTTTCAAACCTCTTGTGATGATACATCGACTTACAATAGGTTGAATGACACGTCTGCCATAGCCTGACGGGGTCTGTATCGTTTTTAATTGTACTTTTAAACTTCGGGTTTCGGGTAGTAACCCGCGAACAAAAAGAACTACAAAATTCGACTGCTTTACGGCATATACGTCACTTCCACCACCACCCCCACTTCCTTAAATTCGGACGTGCGAGAAAAACTATAATTTGTTTGCAGAATGTTATAGTCATGGCCGAAGCAGCACAGAAAAATAAGAAAGCAAAGGTTTTGTCGGAGGAAAGCAAAAAGAGGAAATGAGAAAGTGATCGGATTAAAGGCAGGACGAGGATCAACATTGGGCCAGCGTTTGCTCGTTGGCGTGAGCTGAAGGAGGAGGGGCTACATTCTTGCAAGTAAATACATAAGACGAATAAAATCATATTTTAGGATACCTAACATGTCTGTGATATTGGTTTATTTGTCTTTCCTCAAGCTATAATGCAAATCGATTTTTCAAATTTGCAGATTCATCTATGGTAGCTTGATATTATAATATTGACGATGTATGGTTACTACCTACCACTCAAACATTGAATTGAAGTATCATATAGATTCTGTAAAACGGGAACCAATAGACTAGGCTACTATAATGACGCTGGCTTGTAAACGTGAGCATCGCGATCATTTGGCGTTTGAAAAAAAATAAAACCCATGAAATTATATTCATATGACATGCTGAAACATACCATGCCACTGTACCTGGGGTGAAGACATTTCACACGCGACGCAAGCAGAACTGAATGTGAAATCCAAAGATATGTGAACTCCTCCTGCAGTGTTCAGGGCTATCATAGTTGTCATGTCAACAAATGCACGTGCAATGCATTCACTGATGTAGAATGACAGTTTACGACAGTAGTAGAGGACAATACTGTTTCCCAACTGTAGGGGGACCCCGAGAGCAAAACCTACCTAGTGCTGCTTTAACTGATAAGATTATAATATTGAATTGGCATTGAATAAAAATACAATTGACGAGTGTCTGTGACCCGTTAAAAAGACACTTTTTTTCACAGGTTTATTTTACCGAGCAAACAGCAGCATATAGAACAGCTCAACAACAGAACCTGGATTCAAACATGATACATTTTTCACGCACCTGCCTGCGTTTCTGACAACAGAAAAAAACTGAATAAAATATAAATAAAAATAATAAAATAAATAAGCCTACACTAAATATTTTTCACTTAAATAATTAGCAAATTAAGATGACAAAATGAAAATACACTGAATCATTTGACAGTTGTTGATAGGGCTGCACGATTCTTGCTAAAATGTGAATCACGATTTTTCTCCATGGGAATTGAGATCACGATTCTCTTACACGATTCTCATTTTTTCTTATATTAAAAAAAAAAAAAGAATAAATTTTAAATAAAAGTAATTAGTTACAATTAAATTAAAATGTAGAAACAACAAATGTAGACAGACAAGATGTAAATATATGCTTATTACTGTTTATTTCTATTTTTATGATTATTTAATATCTTGCCTTGTGGAGAGAGGGTTTTTGTTGTCTTATTTCGTTGTTTCATTTTGTTTTTGCGTTTTTGTAAAAAATGAAAACTATAAATAAAAAAAATGTTATAAGAAAACGCTTAACGTGGCTTAATGTACTAAGACAGTGTTACAGACATTCCAACCTGAAAAAAGTCATTTCAGGGAGGAAACACCCTCTCAAGCCTTGTTTATACTTTCGTCTGGCTCCGCAGCGTGAGCCTCCACTGACCAGTGTTTCCCCAAACATAGACTAATCCGCGGCGATGCGCCACAGAATCAACACCGGCCGCCACATATTGCATGTCGTTATTCATTAACTTTTTTCAATCTCATGCCAAACGTGAAAAGTTTAAAGTTTTAAAATTTAATATGAAATTCAAGCAAAAAATAGCTTTTTGGCGCTGCACTAATGTAGCATAACAGTTAAAGCTAGAGGCGTTGAAAAACAGAGTTGTGACATGCGGTCACGTGGTTCACGGAGCTCCTTAACAACCCAGCGCTCTGTCAATGCATTTGAATGGCTTAAGCGGATACGCAACAGTTTTACTATACAGGTATTTGCAGCAATTTTTTATAACGTCAACCATATTTACCTGATCGTTTTATTATGGAGAGTGATGGAGATGCAACATTGTTAGCATTAATGTTAATGTTTTTCTTGTATTTAGCCCTCATTGCTTACTAATTGGTCACACTCATATTCATTGGTGGTCAAATGTGACCACAACTTAACCATTTTTCAATTAATAAATGTTCTATATTTTAGTTTAATAATATTTATTAAATATTTTGAGGATATATTTTGGTACTAAATAGGCCTACTATTTGTGCAATAATGATGGTCCATTAATGACCACTTATTTTATATATATTTATATTACAATTAGTGTAGTAATCAAGGTTAAAGAGAATTCCAATGCAAAGAGGCAAATTAGAGTCATTTTGTGGCTAGAAAAATAATCATTTTCATTTGTAAAGCCATGGTTTACCTACTAGGTGCCTGTATGACTCTTTAATAAATATACATGTATCTAGTCTGGTAGCTCAAAAAAGTATTGTAGATCCTAACTTCTTACTTATTTTTAGGTTTTGCATTTGAATAAATATTTAGACATGATCAAACACTAGATTTCTTTAAATGTGAAATTTTAAAGAGTGAATAACTTACATCCTAATATTTTTAATGATACTTATATAAGCAAACACAAGTGAATATTAATTAATGCAAGCTAATATAATTTAACCCAAGAAATAGTGCTAAAAAGACAAACTTATTTTTCCTTATATGTACAGTAGGCTATATACATACGAATTGATACTGAATAAAGATCTAAATCAATATTTGTGCCAATCACCCCCCCAAAACCATCCCATGCCCCCGCCCGCCCGCCACCACAAATTGGTTTCTAATCTGTGAGAAACACTGCTGACTACGCGCACGCCTTCTCCATTTGTGAGGTGTTTACTCGACACGCTCGCCGTTTTGCTGTTTTTTTAAACAACAGAGGGCGACTCAGAGTAATTGTTCTATAAACCATCAGGAAACAGCGGCGAGAAAAACATACGTGACAATGTTTACTTTAGTAAACTTGACCAAAACCACACTACGAAAAACCTTAAACAAGGCTTCAGATGGTACTGATGCTCTGGGAATACAGAGATAACGCCTTGCTAGAGTGGCCAGCCTTGGGAAGCGCCTTTTCATTTGCTTTCCACCAGTCAGGAGCTTGTACTACTGCTGTATTTTTAAAATCACGTAGCATATTTTGCAAGTAAATTCGTCGCCTTTTCTGTTGAAATGGTCGCACACAGTAGGCCTACTTCTTTGCCATTGCTTCATTTTGTGAAATATGTCTGTGTAGACATCTGGTTGCACATGTCGACGTGCCCCGTGAGTTAACAAATACAGCATATTTTTCTTTAACCATGCAGCAAAAAATAAAAAATCTTTAAACCGTTCAACTGATGGTATTAATCGGTCAAAACTCTTACTTTCGGTTACCATTAAACGGTCAATATGAGCATCCCAACTGCATGCACAATAATGTTGGAAAAAAATTAAAATTTGTTCATAATAGTTTACGATGAAGTATAGCATTTCACACAGCATGTCAACAGTGATATATATACAAATAATGCATAACGAAAATGAAGAGGAAAAGCAATTTAATTTATTAATATGCACAACAGGTTTCATGCTAATCTATCCCTGACATCAAAGTAAATATCTTTTATGTAGATTTCTACACCTGCAGCATTTACCATTAGGCTACTAACAAATAATATATCATTTCTGGGGTGAGCCTATTTGCTATGGTAACCTAGAAACCTGTGTGTGTGTGTGTGTGTGTGTGTGTGTGTGTGTGTGTGTGTGTGTGTGTGTGTGTGTGTGTGTGTGTGTGTGTGTGTGTGTGTGTGTGTGTGTGTGTGTGTGGCTTCATTACAATTTGGTACTGAATACATACATACATTCATTTTCAATAGAGCGCTGCATTTGGCTTGCATCACTTGCATAGCGGTGTATTTTAGGTGAAGCATCCGTTCGAAAAATCGCGTCACAACATCACGTCCCGGTGTATACAGTGAATGAATGCTGAAATTATTGTTGCGTGGCTACATAAAAGTTTAAGCATATGTGATGCATTGCCACGATTGGTCTGACTGGCGCGCGAGAGAGAGGAGGGTGCGTGTGTGTGTGTTACTGATTTTCTACTATTAAAGTTGGAATTTTTCCAACAAATGCAAAAAGTGCATTTCTTTGTGATTTTAAAATACTTGAAGGAAACTGTTCACTTTCAGCAGTTATTGATGTCTGTGGGGCAGATTTATGTTTGTTGTACATCAGATACAGATACATTAACACAGTAGTAGACCTACATTTAGGGATGAAACGATTACCGGTTTCACGATAAACCACGATAAAATTTAGTGACGGTTAGTAATATCGTATAAAATTTTATTATCATTAAAACCACGTGTGATTATCACGATTGTGAAAACTCGCGGTAAATCTTGTCCAGTCAGCGTCAGTCTGGCGCAGCGCACCGCTGTTAAAGGAGAATAAATGGCAGATGGCAGTGACAGCACTCAGGGGATTGTTCAGACTTCTAAAAGGACCAAATCTGAGGTGTGGTCATATTTTGTCTTTTACAAAAGTCCTGAGGGAAACTTAAAGGGGTGGTAAACCACGATTTCACTATTCTAACTTTAGCTAGCGTGTAATGTTGCTGCTTGAGCATAAACAACATCTGCAAAGTTACAACGTTCAAAGTTTAAAGCAAAGGGAGATATTTGCTTTTAAAGAAATCAGTTTCTAAGAACTACAGCAAACGGCCAGCAGGCGACTACACACATTCCTCCAGGGTTGGTGACATCAACAGGCTCAATATTTACATAAACCCCTCCTCCGAGAATATTAAATAAGGGGGGGTGAGGCCATTTTGTATCGCGGCGCTGTTGTGGTATAGTAGGCTGGAGTGTTGTTGCCGCGATGCAGAGGAAACGCTGTTATTTTCATCCGGATTGCAGGTCTGGGGTACTTGCTCTGTTCAGTCTTCCTTGGGACGGGGGTGCGTTGCAGAGCGTTTAACATACAGCATGTTATATGCACATGTGTTTGAGTCAGCGGGGAATCAGGCGCGCGCAGGGCTCCCTGCAGAGGAGATCTAACATCTAAGCACATCTAACAGAGGAAAACATCCACCGTCTTCGCGATTTCAATGCCAGATTTGCACAACGTCAGCTGCGTGAAAAAAACACTGCCGGTGCGTGGATGCACGACGCGCGCGCTGCACATTTCACGGAGGACAACACAAACTTCCACAAACTTTGCGAGTTCAATACAGGATATGCACCACGGCTTGTCCTGAAAGCTGGATTTACAAACAGAAGCTGTTTACGGGCCACAACCTGTAAGTCTGATTTATTTTTCATCGATGTGTTTTCCTGTAATAGGTTGTAGCAAGGAAGTAAACAGACGACAACACTGTTCTGCAAACCAGTCTGTTAAATGCTCATTCATACTTAACGTTATCCGACGAACACCTAACGTTACAAACACTAACGTTAAAATCTCAACAGCGAACCTGGCATTAGTGTAAATGATTCTTTGATTAGAGCTTTTATGTATTGTTTATCTACAGGCATGCTAAACATGGTTCTGTGTGTGATTTGGCTAACTTACTAGTTAAAGCCAGTGCTTAGTGTTCGTTTTGGGTTAGTTCTTGCGACAGATATTTGGCTATAATCGTTCTAAAAATACAAAAGTTAAAGTGCCATTCAGTAGCGATCATTATAGATCCGCAGTCTTTACTCTTGAGGACTGAACAGGTTCTGCTCGATCATCTTCACTCAAATGTTCTGGGTCTGATTCGGGCTCATATGGTTTTATTGACGCCGTTGTTTCTATGACCAAAGCACAGCCTCCGGTAAGGGGCGTGACGTTTCCGACAAACGTACACTAGGCGGTTAGCGAATCACAACACACTGGGCCAGCTAACCAATCAGAGCCCACTGCGTATTTTTGAGGGACTGGCTTCATACAACCCGGAAAGCATCAGACCGTTTTACAAGGAGGGACAGAGCAGTGTAGAATAAAGGTCAAATATATGACAAATAAGGCAATTTTTTTTTTAAACGAAGCATGAACACATGTTATAGTGCACCCCACAAACACAATCAAGCCTTCAAAAGAATGTGTTTTACCACCCCTTTAATCTAAGATGGTCACCTTGTCTGCAGAACATGCCAGAAGAAAGTCACTGTAATAGGGGAAACACTTCAAAACTACGAACGCAAGGCAAGTGAACTTTTACCTCAATACCAAAACTGCGTCTGGGAAATAATAACGTGAAGCGAACGAACAAATTCAGACAAGACTAGGGTGACATTTAAGGGATAATAATCAGGGCTTGACATTAACAACCGCCATTTGCGGGTGTAACGTTATTTCGGCTGCACACTAGTCACTCTGGCTGTTGAACTTATTATAGTCTTCTCAAAAGCCATCTGTTATAATCGCGTTGCGCATTATAACCACTCACACGTGTTTCTATTGAGTTTATGAATGCTATGTCTCATAATCAGAGGCGTTCAGATTAGCGGAGTTTTGTTCAGAGCGCGCGCCGCGCTCACTCGCTGAAATCTGCACTCAGATCTAGGGGTGCACCGATCCGACTTTTTCAGTCCCGATACCGATACCGATACCGATGCCTGGGCTTTGTGTATCTGTCGATACCCGATACCGATCCGATATTGTTGAATTAATAATAAACTGTATATCTTCCACCTTATACCTTCCTTGAAGAGACTAAAGGCACCAGACTTTACTAACTAAACATAACTAAGACAAAATAACAGATGTATGTAAGGTGTTGAATTCTTATTTATTTAAAAAACAATTGTGCATTCAAATCTAAAATAGAATGTAATCTAACTTCTTTAAATAAATAAAATGTAACAGTGGAAACAAAAAACGGTGTATTGGTCAAACATACAATAGTAATCTGACAGTTACCAAACATTTTTTACACTACAGATAATTGTTTTGGTATATAATCATATCAATATTAAAAAGTAGCATTACAAATTAACAAATAGTCTAATTTTCTGCCATATGCAATTTAATAAAAATTTTCAGCTAGCTAATAACAACTTTGTTCTGGTTTCACCTCACTCCAGATTAAATGATTGTAGGCTAGGCCTATTTATTTTACTACACATTGTCAACAGAAATAAGATGAAATACTGTTGATAATTAAAAATAATTCTTACTACCCACTCTTGCTAAATTGGGTAAGCACACTTGTGTTCTCATTTCAGTTGCGTTCTGAGTAAATTAATAAACTGATTCGTGAGTTCAGTGTTGGACAGATCAGTTGTTCTGGCCAGTCGTTAAAATGATTCGGTTCAAAGGAGTCATTAGGTCACGAATCGGACATTAGCAGACGCGTTGTGTGCGAATCCCGTCTGTTAGAACATCGCGAAAGATGTCAACACACAGAAAACACTTCATAACTGGATATAATTTGTCTCCCGCTTATTGAAAGTATGCTTTATGTCAGCTGGTCAGAGAAGAGTCAATGTTTTTTGAGCGCAATTCACACCCAGTGATAATTCAAGGACAAAATTGTCCGAATGTGTCACGTGCAACATGGTTTCGGTCTTCCGAGCTTTTGATTTGGATTAATATGTGAAATATGAGAGCGAACACTGATTATTTTGAAGACCCAGAGAGCGCGCGCGGGGGAGGAGCTCTCAGATCGGTCTCTCTGTCACTCAGTCACCAGCGCAGCATCTGTTCTACATCACTCGTAAATCACAATAACTCATCAAATTAGGCTTTGGCCGTCAAAAAAATGTCAATGCAGGAAAGACCCTGACTTTGCAGTAATACCCTCGAAACAGCGACGAACTAGTTGGCGTGGCAAGCGTGAAATATCTCCTCCACACAGCCGACTCTCTGGCTCGCTCCCTTCTAGCATGCGACACACGTGAAGCTGACGAATGACGTAGGTTCTGCTGCGACGGAAAAAAACACCTGGATCGGCCCCAATCCAGCTATTTTGTCAGTATCGCGGCCGATATCCGATCCTAATATTGGATCGGTGCACCCCTACTCAGATCAGAGATAAACATGTGCTGTACGCAGGAGATTCACTCATCATACAGTGGTTGACTGTTTTTTGTTCTATTTCACCAGCGAAAATGGTTTTAAAAAACACAGCAGAACCACAGCGCATCTGATATGACTGGCATAACGCTGGCGAATTTAGGGACCGTCTCTAAAGTTACATACAACATTGGTAACGTTAATACACGTTTCAAACTTTAATAGCATTTGAAGAGAATGACAGTCATAAAACTGACTGTAAAGTGATCATCTAGGTGTCAGGTATGATGCACACATTTTGATATTTAATAAAATAAACAGTCAAATCATATGGAAATATGGATATGCATTATTTCACTAGTATACTGTTTGGGCTCTAACACAAAATATGCAAGATTTAAATGCATCATTGCTGAACACTGATGAGAATATTACTTGAGAATATATTTACAGAGATAATATTAGAGATTATATTTATTATTATTATTTATGCGTTATGCGTTGCTATTGACAACGGCCATTAAGGAAGGAAATCCCACAGAATCAAGCTTAAAAAAGTGCATAGAGCTGCTTTAGTTATTTGTTGTTTGTTGATTTTCAAATATAAAACTTGTTGAAATGTTTTAAGTGAGGGCATCTGTTCTTTTTGAACACTTTCATCTCGTTTGAACAAAACCGTGATAATATATGTTAAATTTCCATACCGTTTCATCCCTACCTACATTACATTATTTGGATGCATTAATGAGAGAGTGATTGTGTGTGTGAATTACTCATTCCGTCTCTATTCATTATGAAGTTGTGATTTGTAATTACTTCAAAAGGTATTCAAAAATATGCCTTTAACGGTTGAGTTTCTAAGCTACTTTAGTGACTTTACTTTAGTCACAGGACGGCGTTGACACTGCGTTTCTGCGCTGCTCTCCGCGCGCGATCTTCACGCGAAAAGAGGTCTGCCTTCAGGGCGCGCGCTCGTTGTCAAAGACGCGACACGGCTCGGCTCTGTGTCACAGAAAAAAGCTGAGCACTGAACGGATAAGTTTTCCGTATTGTTGTTTTTAAATAGTGCACAATCGCTTCAATGTTCAAACTGGCAAGGCTTTAAAAGCATTTACTTGACAAACTTTATGAGGACGAAAGTGAAAGCGATCTGGCTTCGGGGCTTGCACACGCTGTGTGTGTGTGTGGCAGCTATAAGAACGGTAATCAACTTACATAAACTGTGTAAAACATGCAGTTACTATAGTGATTATGGGCATCTAGAATCTAAAATAATATCAACATGTATCACGCGCTATGGTGTGCTTCCTGAAGATTGAACAGCGGTCCGTGTGAATCAGATCCCTGCGTGTATAGTGCGCGTCATAGTAATTTAACGAAGCTTCGAGGCAGAATTTTTGTAATCGAGTTAATCCAGTAACTCGATGAATCGTTTCAGCCCTAATATATGTGTATATGTATATATATATATATATATATATATATATATATATATATATATATATATATACACATATACACACATATACACACATATACACCTAAAGGATTATTAGGAACACCTGTTCAATTTCTCATTAATGCAATTATCTAATCAACCAATCACATGGCAGCTGCTTCAATGCATTTAGGGGTGTGGTCCTGGTCAAGACAATCTCCTGAGCTCCAAACTGAATGTCAGAATGGGAAAGAAAGGTGATTTAAGCAATTTTGAGCGTGGCATGGTTGTTGGTGCCAGACGGGCCGGTCTGAGTATTTCACAATCTGCTCAGTTACTGGGATTTTCATGCACAACCATTTCTAGGGTTTACAAGGAATGGTGTGAAAAGGGAAAAACATCCAGTATGCGGCAGTACCGCACACAAACACACACAGGCCATCTCACAAAAAGCTTGCGAGTACAAATTGCGCTGAAATGGTCAGATACACACAAATGTATGTACTAAATTACCGTCTTGACAAGTATGCACGTAAACCCCGTCGTGACTCGCGAGTGAACGTTTGTGCAACTGCATGTAACCGTATCCGTGTTCGCTCTTAAAGTGACAGCTGTCGAATAAACTGCTGCTGTCTCTGAGTTTCTCTTTGTCTTGTGTTGTTTGATGAACCTTTATGACACTCACTGCTCTTGAATGACTAACTTTTGCAACCTTAAAGGGTTAGTTCACCCAAAAATGAAAATTCTGTCATTAATTACTCACCCTTATGTTGTTCGACACCCGTAAGACCTCCGTTCATATTCGGAACACAAATGAAGATATTTTTGTTGAAAGCTGATGGCTGAGAAAGGCCTCAGATAGGCCTCCATTGGCATTCAGTACATTTTCACTCCCAAGACTGATAAAAGGCACTTAAAACGTCGTTACAAAGTCCATCTCACCACAGTGACTCTACAATAATCTTACGATGCGACGACAATAGTTTTTGTGCGCAAAAAATGAAAATAACACCTTTCTCCAGCTTGTTATTGCCTTCCGCGTGTGCCTCCACGACGCATGCGCGAGAATATGACGTAGCGCCGGGGTTAGGGAATCCATGAAATGCGCACTTTAGTCCCATTTTGAGAACTACGCCAAGACCTAAAGCACGATCAATGTAGAATCCAACAGCTTAGACACGCGCGTCTTCCTCTAATTGTAAACAAATCGCTTCTGGGTCATCTGTCCGAACGCCGGATCTGCGTCATGTTCTCGCGCATGCGTCGTGGAGGCACACACGGAAGGCAATAACAAGTTGGATAAAGGTGTTATTTTGATTTTTTTTTGCGCACAAAAACTATTGTCGTCGCATCGTAAGATTATTGTAGAGTCACTGTGGTGAGATGGACTTTGTAACGATGTTTTAAGTGCCTTTTATCGGTCTTGGGAGTGAAAATGTACTGAATGCCAATGGAGGCTATCTGAAGCCTTTCTCAGCCATCAGCTTTCAACAGAAATATCTTCATTTGTGTTCCGAATATGAACGGAGGTCTTACGGGTGTCGAACGACATAAGGGTGAGTAATTAATGACAGAATTTTCATTTTTGGGTGAACTAACCCTTTAAGTGTCAGGATTAATCTAATTTAATTTATTCAGGGAAGACAAATATTAAAGCAGCACTAGGTAGGTTTTGCTCTCGGGGTGCATTATAGCTTGAGGCAAGACAAAAACAAATATCACAGACATGTTAGGTATCCAAAAATATGATTTTGTACGTCTTATGTTTTTACTTGCAAGAATGTTACCCCTCCTCCTTCAGCTCACGCCAATGAGCAAACGCTGGCCCAATGTTGATCCTCGTCCTGCCTTTAATCCGATCACTTTCTCGTTTCCTCTTTTTGCTTTCCTCCAACAAAATCTTTGCTTTCTTATTTTTCTGTGCTGCTTCGGCCATGACTATAACATCCGGCAAACAAGCGATAGTTGGGCTCGCACGTCCGAATTTAAGGAAGTGGGGGTGGTGGTGGAAGTGACGTATATGCCGTAAAGCAGTCGCAATTTGTAGTTCTTTTTGTTCTCCCGAAACCCGAAGTTTAAAAGTACGATTAAAAACGATACAGACCCCGTCAGGCTATGGCAGACGTGTCATTCAACCTATTGTAAGTCGATGTATCATCACAAGAGTCTTGAAAATATATTATGAAGGTTGAAAAGTTACCTAGTGCTGCTTTAATTTACATTTGATTTCTTATTAAATGAAATGACATCGACCAACCCTAAATGTTAGCTTCACTTCCCGTCTCTTGAGAGACCTTCATCTGATTGATTTTTGAAGGCAGCATAAATGTATCCTTCTCTGTCTTTGATATCCCACAATCCTATACGTTCTATTCTGTGACAGTTGAGCTAGAAAAAAAGATGGTGTCCGAAAGTTGCTTTTGCTGGTCAGTTAGTGTCAGGGGCAGCGTTTACGTATGGCAAAGTAGGGCTGCACGATTCTTGCTAAAATGTGAATCACGATTTTTCTCCATGGGAATTGAGATCACGATTCTCTTACACGATTCTCATTTTTTCTTATACTTTAAAAAAAATGAATCAATTTTAAATAAAAGTAATTAGTTATTAAATTAAAATGTAGAAACAACAAATGTAGACAGACTAGATGTAAATCTATGCTTATTACTGTTTATTTCTATTTTTATGATTATTTAATATCTTGCCTTGTGGAGAGAGGGTTTTTGTTGTCTTATTCCGTTGTTTCTTTTTGTTTTTGTAAAAAATGAAAACTATAAATAAAATATTTTTTAAAAAATGTTATAAGAAAACGCTTAACGTGGCTTAATGTACTAAGACAGTGTTATTAAGAAACCAAACTAAGGAAACATAACAAAAATACTGTTCGATAGAACTGCGTGTGCTTGGTTTGTTACCACAGTTATCTGCGTGCTTCCTCAACGATGAACTTCCACATTTGCGCCTATTTTTTTCTTCAACTCCTCAGGATCCATCTCCTCAGCGCGCGGTTGTGATTCTCCTGGGAGGGCGAATTTTCTTGTGGTGCCCCCCTCAGCACTTGGTGCCCGACGCGCAGCGCGTGATGCGCGTAATGGGAGCGGCGGCATGCACTGTACATGCATATATTTTTTATATTCGTTTGCACGTGACTGTTTAAAACCCGTGTTCTCCCTTGTTCGACCCGACACAGTTGTGATGTTTTTCACCCGTTTCAGCAATATTCGCGGGTACCCGCTCTGCATGGCACTTTAAAAACCGGATAGTTTATTTATAGTTCGATTACGGATATTTCACGTCATGTTCGAATGCATATTCGAATAACGAATAAAAAGTGACAGCCCTAATGGCTTTTGTTATATCTTTGTGCCGCTGGTAACTTGGAGGGTATGGCGATGCTCCGTACAACGTCTGAGTTATGGAAGTTTGCGTGGTCTGGCGGCTGATATTTTGTGGTGTGGCTCCCTTGTTTCTCGAGGCTAACTCGTACTGTATTTTGTGGTGACGTTCGAGGTGATTGTATAGATTAGTGGTGTTACCTTGCGGTGCTGCGACGATGCAAAAGCACTGTTTGCAAATAACTCTTTGCGCATCGTCTTCAGGTTTAAACCCAAAAAAGCTCCACACGGTGGAATGCGCTCCTTTTTTCTGTACCAATGTTGTTGTTACAGCCTCTCTCACCGTCCCCACCGGGATTTTCCACACTGGGGTTCATTTTTACAAATCTGACTCCGTTTAGGTCTGCCTTGTTACACGTCAGTAAGTGTTTTGTTATTGTGTGAGTGTGACAAGCTCTGGTGTGACCATAACGCGTGAACGCAGCATGATCTGAGGGAAATACGCGGAAGTGAATCGCCAACATTAAGAAAGGAGATCGCATTTATGTTTGAATCGAGATCGTGATTTTTTTTCGATTAATCGTGCAGCCCTATGGCAAAGTATGGCAGTTACAAGACTCAACCTGAGATCATTCAATCAAAAATTCTCAGCCAATCCGAAAAGCGTGTGGATGGGCTCTCTCTGCAAGTGCACTGACTGTATTCGCAACTAAATGAAAAAGTACAATATCGAATTCCTAAATCTTACACCATTTTAGCATTATTAAAAATACATACTGCGTGACAAACTATTTTTTTTTTATCATAGAATACACTTGTTTGCTCAGCTTGAGTTTATAGTTTGAACTAGGGATGCGCAATATATTGAAATTATTGAAATATCGCAAATGTACATATTGCAGTATGCACATCGCCAGGGTACGCAATATCTGAATGATTTTAATATGTGACTTCAACATTGTGAAAAGTGTACGTTTTAGGTTGACCCATATAGCAGAGAATAGACTGGGCACACAACTGTTACTTATATGACTTGCTTGACGTTAGAAAGAGTTATTAAACGCAATAACTTGCAAAAAAACAACTCCTTGCAGTCTCGTGCTGTCTACTGTCTGACACACAGACCGAAACGAGCGCACAAGCCGTTCTTTTTTCTAGGGCTGTAAACTCCCAGTCGATTAGTCGATTATTGGTCGATACGTTCTGGCTCGACCAAAATTCTGATTGGTCGATTTTTTGCCGCGTTCATTTAATCAGTTTTGCTGCGTTCATTTAATCAGTTTTGCCGCGCCGCGTTCATTTCGTCAGGTGGAAAGCACTAATTGCTAATGGGGGTGTTTTGAGAGCACCCCTGTTTCACAGGTAACAGTCTGCCTTCAGAACACCCCCATTGTTTTCACTTCTTTTGGATTAGCCCAACCCACTGGCGAAGAGAAGTCTCTCACTGGTCCTTTGTGTTTCATTCCCCGCTGGCTCAAACGTACACCCAAAGTGGTAAACTTGAGGAACGCCCATCAACATACACATGAGGGGAAGCGTCACAACACCGCGCTATTAGTGGATCTGTACTGTCAGTTTTGCCGCGTTCATTTCATCAGTTTTGCCGAGCCACGTTAATTTCATTAGTTTTGCCGCGCCGCGTTCATTTCATCAGGTGGAAAGCACTAATTGCTAATGGAGGTGTTTTCAGAGCACCCCTGTTTCACAGGTAACAGTCTGTCTTCAGAACACCCCCATTGTTTCACTTATTTTGGATTAGCCCAACCCGCTGGCGAGAGAGACAGATTGAAGAAGGCTAGTTTTCTTGTATATTATTTATTTAATTGTGAGAGCGTTTTTTCTGCTCTTGATCTGGCTTGTTTAATAAATATTCCTTTTTTATTAAAGAGGACGTGCCTTTTGTGTTTAAGAGTAAAAGCTTTAAGTTAATAGTCTATTCGTGTCTCAGCCGCGAAGCTGAGCTCATATGTTTGAGCTGCACAGAGCGGCTGAAATGAGTGTCTGTCAGTTATTATAATACATATGACAAAAACAATTGTCTAAATTATGTTGCATATTCCTCAAAAGTTCTTGTGATGATATCTAGTTGACAACACATAGTGCCATATTTTCGGAAGTCATAGTCTATGATATTGCGCAGGTGCATGCGATGCGACGCTGTCAGAGCCGACAGACTCGTGTGTCAGACTCATTTCAGTGCAAAATAATCAGCTCAAATGCATTTAATATACAGCAAATAGCCTACTAGTTTTTTATGTTTATTTATAATTAATTTAGGGAGACAACAAGGCTACCAAGTACTGCGCACAGTGTGCAGCTTATTCATTTAAGTTTTTTTTTTCCTAACGTTATTTTAGTCGATTTTTAGTCGAAAATTTCAGGACTTCAGTCGACCAAGATTTTCTTTGGTTGATTACAGCCCTACTTTTTTCGTGTCTTGTTTCACACTCTAACTGTCAAATACACACACAGTTATGTCAAAATGGCTGTCTTGATGAGTATTCGTGTAAAGACAGTCGGTTATCCTTTAAGTGAAAGATATCAGTTGGGGAAAGAAATAGATTGTACACACTTAAAGCAATATCGTATCGCATATCGCATTATTTAACAAGGATATTGCATATCGCATTTTTCTTCAATATCGCACAGCCCTAGTTTGAACATAATTGTTTCTTTTCATTTATTTTCAAGATCTGAGGTGAATTATCCATTGTTGCTTTTATTATCCAAGGCTATGTCAATAAAAGGTAACAAAAATGATATTCAAACTCACTTTAAATTCTTTTTACATGAAATAAAGCACATCATCTGCAATTGTCATACTTTGTATGTTGTTCCAGCCACATAAATAAAAACGGTTTATAAAATAGAATCGTCGTGTATGGGGCTGGTTAGTACAAAAAACTCTGATTAACATGGAAAAGATAATTTTTCTCATGTGGTTAGGACACAGTGACGGCTTATAGGGCTGCTTCAGTATTTGCACAGTATTTAAGTCTGTTATTAACTTTTAGTGGATTTTTGTCCACATTTTGTTTTATGACGTGATTATTTGGAAATGTCGTTGTTGTATGGCCAGAAGGACTCATGCCATACCCTAGGTATTTATAAAACGCCGCCACTGATCAGTGTGTAGATGTACATTTTTGACCAACCTTTTTCCACTTCTGATGTCATTTCTAGCTAGAAATTACTAATGTAGTAATGAAATATTTGTTTAGTTCTGACCAAAGCTTGCTCTATTTTGCTGTACATCACTAAACTGTTACACTGCCTAAGATGTCTGTCCGAAAATCAGTTTTGTGAAGTGCCTTCATGCACAAACGCTGCCTTACAAGTCATTGAAAGTCAGTGAGGCAACAAGTCAGCTGCCTAGGTTTTGGGACACAGTCTACTATTGCGGTGCATTGTGGGATTGAACTGGTGCACTCAATAACGTCCACTATGGTGTCGGACACCACTAGGCATGTGCCCGTATCAAATTTTCATGTTGCGATTAATTGCTGATGCTTTTATCACGGTATACAGTATTATCACGATATTTAAATAAATTGCAAAAAAAGTGTTGTCATGCTATAACAGGTTAAATCACTTTCTTATAACAAAAGAACCAAACATTTAAATTCAATAAAGCAATACACAAAAATGTATAAAGTAAACAAATATTTAAAACAGATTAACACATTCACATTCGCGGGAATAAAGGCGATCCTGAGGACGCGATGAGCGGATCACACACACACACACAGCCGGACTGATGCTGGAAACACACCGCCGCTCCGCTGCACCGACCAGCGGCTCCCGCTCACGGAACCGAACGGGCCTCGACACTCCTCCGACACGAACCCGTTTTTCTTCTGTCGTTTTTTCCCCTTTTGTCTTTCTCACGTCAGGAAACGAACGAGAGGAGCTCGAGCGGTCCACGCGCTCCGGCCCCCTCACGCGCGCACCGCATCCATCACTCTTGACATTTTGTCACTGTGTTCTACAGTACAGTATATAAGCTGAAGCTACAGTAAGTTGTTCAAAAATGTTCATTTTGTCTTGTTAATGATTAAATTGGACAATTTTCTTCTAGAAAGACAAGGTGTTTAGGTGGAGAAAAAACTTCTTCTTTACCTTGACATGTTTCGACTGCAACCTGCAGTCTTCCTCCACCTGAACACGTTGTTTTTCTAGAAGAAAATTGTCCAATTTCTACAGTATGTTGGTTCTGATCTACTTCCTAAAGGAAATAAGCCTTTCATTTATTTGTTATTGTTTAGTTCAACTTGATGAGTCACAACACAATGTGATGTATTCATTTCTGTGTAACTACACGACACTACACAACAAGTGCTTTGAGTTGTTGTTACTCAATAAAAGAGTTAAGTATTTCAGTAGCTGACTTTTTTTTTATACTGCAATCACTTTGTAGTGTATTTTGGTTTACTGTTGTGAAATGGAAAATCAATAAATCGCTAATCGAGAATCGTTAATAATCGAAAATCGACTGTAATCGAATCGGGACTTCAATAATCGTAATCGAATTGAATCGGGAAATCAGACAGATTAACCACCCCTAATATCTAGGGCATGTAATTTAGTCCAGCTTAAAATATAAAATGCAAGTTTGAAAATTAATAGCCTTAAGTCTTTAAGTATTATGTATTAGGTTATGTGATTACTGGGGAAACGGCTGTATTTCTGCTGTTCTGTCAGCGCCCTCTGCTGTCGAAGAATGAATGTGCACTTCAGCGAGTCTCCTCATTCCGCCATGTGCTCGGCTCATGCACGGTCTATTTACATCAGTGCGCGTTCCTCTTTGACGTGTGTTTCATTTTAAACGGTTGATGGGTAAAGTATTCTTAAAATTCATTCTAAAAATCTGAATAATTCGTAATAAATATAAGTATTTTGAAGTGCCCACGATAACAATATTGTGCATGTTCATTATTGCGGTATATCGTATTACCGTTTACCGGCACATGTCTAGACACCACTAAAAATTGCTGTCCCCTCAAATAGAGCTATTTTTAAGGGTATTGGGGTGATTTTGGACACAGCCCTGGTTTAGACGTGACAGATGTCCAGATATATGCATCTAATTTAAAACCAGATTTGGAAGTGGCTCAGAATAGATGCAAAAAAATCAGATCTTGTGCAGATTGTTTACATGTGCGCAACAAATTCCGATCTGTGAGATGTAAGTTTAAAAAAATAATAATAATTTTGTGCTAGTGTAAACGCAGCCTTACTTCCGGGTTTTGACGTCATCCGTGCACCACACTACAGTATGACGACAATATACAGTTCTGTGACATCAGAATAACATCCTGCTTCAAAGCTCACACACATTTAAAACAATAATCCATGACATTTCAAGAGGTCTGTGATTACTAGATAATAATTGTTATTTAAGAGCCATTCCCATCCAAATAAGTATTTTCAGACAAAATCATAACGAGGGAAACATGACTATGACTTAATAAAATTGGGTAATTTTAAACCCGTTGGAACCATGGATTATCAACAGACAGAAAATTACTTAACCAAGCCAAACAATCTTAAAATAAATGCTCAGAGTATAAAAAATATGTTTCACAGTTACCACGCTAAAGATAATGATGATGACAACAATAAGCATCTGTTGATAATGCATCGGCTCCGTTCGTTCAAACAGAGCTAGATAAATCAAGATCCAGGCCTCGTCACTATGAGCCTGTGTACGTTATTTAAAAGAGATCAACACTTATCTGCAGTAACAACAAACAACTAATAAAGTTACCTATAGAGTGAACAGACCAGTGATCAGTAATGTAATCACACGATCAGTCTCACAAAGTTCAATGATCATCGTGTAAATACCTGCTGCTGATGAAAACGCCTGGTACTGCACACTGTATCACAATCAGTAGTCTAATAGCCGTGCACGCGTCTAGTATAATTTGCACAAACTCCGATATCGCTTATTTTGCACTGTCGGTGGAGTAGAGTCCATAAGATGCTGCTACTCACACTCAAACCGACGTGGCATATAATCAACGCACTAAAGTACCGCGAGATTTTGGAGACGTGTGTCCAAAAGACAAACAACAATGAAATAACGCGATATTACAGTCACGTGTCAAGCCGGATGCGAATGGTGTAAATTAAATAGTACTGAATCGTTGTAAAAAACTATTGATGTATCATTACACAGTTGTGTATTATACAGTATTATTTTAAAGTTATCTTTCCTCAGAGAAAGATGGTTATATTAAACGGAAATCACTGCAATATTGGGCGGCAAATGGTGTTCACCGTTTCCTGCTGTGAGACATAACGTTATTTTTCCACCAGGGGGCGCGCGGGGACTTTCAGCTGTATGACATCAGATTTAAATTAGGACGGTTTTTTTTCTTTTGGAGGAATTTGCAATCTGATAAGTATAACAATTCAAATTTATTAATTCAATTAAGTTTAGACTGCTTTTTTCCCAGCAGTAAATATTTTGCCTGCCTCCTTATCATAGGCTAATTGTTTTTCTTAACCGGGCCAAAGCTGCATGGGAAAAGTATAAATATCGCCTTATAACCCATCACGATCTTTAAGATCACTAAACTCTGGGCTTCTGGTAACACCTAGGATATCTAAGTCCACTAATGGAGGAAGAACGTTTTCATATTTGACACCTATGGAAGCCTTCCTAATAATGTTCGAGGGGCTCAGACTCACTCCTCCAGTTTAAATCTAGATTAAAGACATCTCTTTAGCCAAGCATTCACATAATGCATCTCATAACCTATGTAATTCAGTTATAGCAGTGCATATGATTGTCTTTGCTTAATGCTTTGAACAGCAGCTACACGCTAATTATTTTTCTGTTCTGTTATCTCAGGAGGCCCATCCCGAGATAAGAGAGTACGTAATTTATTTAGTAGTTAATGTTCCTATGTGTGACAGGTTGAGTCTGTTTATTTTATTTTGGGTTTATTAGGCTTGTTTGAGATGCGCCTCGCCTCGCCTGCAGTTCAGCCGAGGCGGCTGCAGTGAGGGGAGGAGTGAAAAAAGTGCAGGCAAGCCGGACAATTCTCTCTTCTCGTAGTGGATCAGACACCTGCGAGATCAAAGGCGGATATCGCGGGATTCACACTCGTGCGCTTTGTTGCTGATAAACTGGATGTAATTTAAGTTCTGTGACTTTTATATGAAAATAAATATTATGAACAAGACACCCAAAGTTTTTGTTATTTATTTCCATTCGAAAGACGTGTTTATCAATCATTTTTACTTTAATTAGGCCTACATAGGCTACATGTTTGTATATATATATATTTATAAATATGACAACAATCACATAACCCACAGAGAGATCGCCTTTTTTAGAGAGTTTGGGAATATTCACACCTAAAAACATGATATCAGAGTTTTAAAATCAAACATTTTTAAAAAGAACCATACATCACGGTTGTTTAAACCAATAGCATTAAGCTGTGTCGTCAGCAAGTCGTTTCCCATCATGCTTTTGCTCAGCGCAGTCAGTTGAGAGCAGCTGCGCTCGACTGCAGAATCCGACACATCCGCCTTTCGCTCGCGAGAGTTTTTTGACATACGTCGGCATGACATCAGAGCAAGGCGGACCGCCCTCGGACACTTTTCTAACCGGAATGCATCTCGCGCTGATCACCGGTGATCGGTTCTGCGCAGATTTCGCTCATCTCAAACAAGCCTATTATGCCGCGTTTCAGGCAACCCGTAACCCGTGTTTATCCAACCTTCTACCCGTGAAAGTGGACTGGAACGGCAGCCAAACCCGTGACTTCCCACCCGTGAACTCGTACTAGATCGATGTACTCCCAGTTACGAGTTTTGACGTCACATAGCCCGCGAAGCAACAATGGCAGCCCCTACGGATGCGCAGTGTTTATGAAACAAATATACAAATAACGTAAAATAAAAGGTATAACAGCTTTTCTTGCCGTCTGCACTGTTTTTCTCCTCCGTTTCCCTCAAATAAGCAAGGAGTAAGCACCTTGGGCGATAGAAATGATTGTAAATGAGCATACACCCCGTACGGTCCGCCGTGCTTTGTTTACATCTAACTACCACACAATTCCTTGCGCTCAGGCAGTTTGGCGTGACTTTGCTTGGAACACTACAAAGTCGTGAGTCGTGGTTTGAAGTTGTAATTTACGGGCTAAAAAACCTGCCTGGAACGCAGCATTATTTCTCCCTTCAGTGGTTTCAATTGGGAAGACACGCCCACTAGCGCAGAGCTGCAGCCTGACATTGAGTGCACCTGTGCAGCGCAATTACTGTGGTGTTTGTGGCTGTATAAAAGGCATATCAAAGTGTGGCGTTTTTGATTTTTCTGTGCGCATTGTTGTTTGGGCAGAAAAGGTCTTAGCTTTGTTTGTTTTCCCCTGGTGAGTCGCAAGTTTTTATTCCTTTTTTCCAATCACAGATCACAGTTTAAATATGTGTTTGTTACTGTGCGTGAAGTGTGGATTATTTTTCTGGGAAAGGGGGAATTATTTGAAACTTTCACTATTTGGTTTTTGTTTTTCAGGTGCGGCCTGTGAGCGCGCTGCTGTTTTATACGGTTTATGTATGTCGTTTACAGATCTGTTTTATATACCCGTTCTGTATTACTGCTTCACTGCCCCGTTCGTGCAGCTGACTGTCAGACCGCTGTCGACATTCTCGTTTGAATCGCTGATCTGAGTGTGCTAGAATTATTCTGCCCTATCGGTCTGTAGGCTATGTTATGTGAAAGTATTGGAAGTTTTTGTACCATCATATTAAATTAACACGCTTCTATCTGCACGCCCTGAAGCAGAATGGTTTTAAATAATTTTGATTTAAATTATTGGTTTGATTTGTGTTTTATTTTTTTTCTATGCCTAGTCTCTTTGCCAGTTTATATTAACATGGAATGTGCTGTAATACTGACGCTTAACAGAAAGGGGAGCGTATGTTTGGTATTGTTTTTCTTTTATTGGTCTGTCACTTGTTTTCATTTACTCACTGATTTGCTGTGTGGTTTATCCCTTCGGTAACGTGTGGTCTCTTATTCATTGTGGGTATTTAATTGAGTCTGAGACACAGTTTAGACATCTTAAAATCTACTGATGCTTCCTGTGAAATAAATTTGTATTTTGCAAATCACGTGTCTGTCTTTAACCCAATCCGAGCCAGCACTCTCCTTCATATTATTGTAATTTTCTTTGGGGTATTTCTTTTTCCTAGGGTAGGCCTAAGACATAACCAAGGTGGCGTAGTTGGGTTTTTCTTAACACTCTTAGCCAAAGGTTACATATGCTAATGAGTTGTTTGAAGAGCAACCAAGAAGAGCGAAAAATAAATGATCTCTTTAATGTCTAAAATGTTTCTCATAGACCGAAAAAAGGTGGTATTCCAGGGGTACCAGGCAGCTTGGAGCACACAGGTGTAGTCACACAGCTACTCAGAGAAGCTAAGGAGAATAAATGCCAATTTATACTTCTGCGTCGAGTGTACGCCATAAGGCTACACGCGTAGCCAACGCCGTCATGAGCATTTATACTTCTGCGCTGTTGTCTGCGTCAATGTGCAATTACACATGCAGATGCTAGTAGGCAGTGTCCTCGGGGCATGTTGGTGTAATCAAGACAACAGCCGAAGAAGCAGTTTGTGTTGAATGTGTACATTCATGTCGGAATATCAGCAGCAGTGAGTGGATTTTCTTGCAGCTTGAGTTGTTGTATCTAATACAAATTAAGCATCTCTAGTTGATTAGTAAAGTTAAATAAGGCGATCTGGTGCTGGAATGCGTTTGTGAAATCATGCAGAGCTCGTGGCTGCTGTTTTCAGTAGCGGTGGCTCGAGCAACCGTTTGCTGTTGCGGAGACTTCATTCACGAAATGTACCCCTAATGTGTCCCTTTTCTTGATATGCAATCACTGATTAACATCTTTGGTTTTAATGAGAAAATAAATGAACTATACTCCGGATCTATGTATTTATTTATTACCATAAAGAATCGCTGGACTAAAAAATATTGTGTTATAGCAGACGTGGAACTATCATCCCATTTCTGGACACACATACACTCCTATCGCAGATTTTTTATTTATTTATTGACCTGAGGGAAGGGTTCTGGCAGACCAATCACAGCGCTTGCGGTCCGTGTAGAATTGACGCGTTGTTACATTTTTGGAGAGGTGCGCGTCAGGGTATGGCGTAGGGTACGGCGTATCCAACACGTCTATGCGTATGGTACGTCGTACCTTCTGCGTGCACTCAACGCAGAAGTATAAATTGGCCTTAAGGGGGATTTGGTGGTACTGTGGTTAGACCTGGCCAATGCCTATGGCTCAATACCTCATAAGCTAGTGCTGGAGAGGCACCATGTTCCAGCCTCAATAAAAGACCTCATCTTGGATTATTACAGTGACTTCAGCCTGAGAGTCTCTTCAAGGTTGACAACATCAGAATGGCACAGATTGGAAGTGGGAATCATCACGGGTTGTACCATCTCAGTTATTGTTTTTGCTCTGGCAATGAACATGCTGGTGAAGTCTGCAGAACCAGAGTGCCGAGGCCCCAAATCAAAGTCTGGGACCCGCCAACCACCGATTCGCGCCTATATGGATGACTTAAAGGGTTCGTTCACCCAAAAATGAAAACGATGTCATTAATTACTCACCCTCATGTTGTTCAACACCCTTAAGACCTCGGTTCATCTTCGGAACACAAATTAAGATATTTTTGTTGAAAGCTGATGGCTGAGAAAGGCCTCAGATAGGCCTCCATTGGCATTCAGTACATTCACACTCACAAGACCCATAAAAGGCACTAAAAATGTTACAAAGTCCATCTCACTACAGTGGCTCTACAATAATTTTACGAAGAGACAATAGTTTTTGTGCGAAAAAAAAAAAATCTAAATAACTACTTTATTCAACATGTCCTTGTTTTCCGTTTTGGCCTCTGCCGTGAACTCACAAAGCAACACGACGCATTCAACTAAAATATCTTCATTTGTGTTCCGAAGATGAACGGAGGTCTTACGGGTGTCGAACGACAGGAGGGTGAGTAATTAATGACATCATTTTCATTTTTGGGTGAACTAACCCTTTACCAGTGACCACTGAGTTGGTGCCCGGATGTAGATGGGTCTTGAAAGGGCTAGAGAGGCTGATGGGATGGGCCAAAATGTTATTCAAGCCAGAGAAATCACGATCCTTTGTGCTGAAGAAAGGTATAACGGTAAATACTTTCCGGTTCTCGATTGCAGGAGAACCAATCCCAACCCTCTCAGAGAAGCCTGTGAAATGTCTGGGGAAGATATTTGACAGTAGCCTTAAGGATACAACATCCATTAAGAACACCTGTGAGGAGCTGGAGAGGTGGCTGAAGGAAGTTGATAAATCGGGCCTTCCTGGAAAATTCAAGGCATGGATTTACCAGCATGGTATTCTACCAAGGATATTGAGGCCATTGCTTCTTTACGAGTTCCATATCTCAATCATTTCAGAGCTGGAGAGGAGAATAAGTCGCTACTTGAGGAGGTGGCTAGGGTTGCCGAGGAGTTTAAGTAGCATTGCTCTCTATGGAAGTACCTGCAAATTGAGGCTCCCCATCAAATCCATAGAGGAGTTCAAGGTTCTGCGTGTAAGGGAGGTGATGCAGCTAAGAGAGCCAAATGACCCAAAGGTTTCTGGGGCAGAGATTAAGACTGGTAGGAAGTGGAGAGCAAAAGTGGCAGTGGAGCAAGCAGAATCACGGTTACGCCATAAAAGTTTGGTAGGAGCAGTGGCCAGAGGAAGAACTGGGTTAGGTACTGTTGCAGCCCCTTGGTATGACAAGGCGCGGGGAAAGGAGCGGAGGCAACTAGTCCAGAATGAGGTGAGGGCAGTTATTGAAGAGGAAAGGTTCAGCAGAGCAGTGAGAATGAGACAGCAAGGTGCCTGGACCAGGTGGGAGCAGGCTGTGGAGAGGAAGATCTCATGGTCAGACCTGTGGCAGTCAGAGCCACACCGCATTAGGTTCTTGATACAAGCCGTCTATGATGTCCTTCCCAGCCCATCCAACCTGCAATGCTGGGGCCTAGCTGACACACCACTCAGCCCGCTGTGCCAGCGAAAGGGGACACTGCAGCATATCCTATGCAGCTGCCCAAAGGCATTGGGGGATGGCCGTTATCGCTGGCGGCACGACCAAGTGCTCAAGAGCATTGCAGAAAGCATCAGCAGTGCCATTACCAGCGTCCAGGATCAAAAACCCTCAGCTTCATCAGGGCTGGAGAGAAAGCAAAAACAACACCTAAAACAACAGTAGGACTTCTTAAAGGGTTTGTTCACCCAAAAATTAAAATTCTGTCATTAATTACTTACCCTCATGTCGTTCGACACCCGTAAGACCTCCGTTTATCTTTGGAACACAAATGAAGATATTTTATTTGAAATCCGATGGCTCAGAAAGGCCTCCATTGGCACAACTACACTCTCAAGACCCATAAAAGGTACTAAAGACGTCTTTAAAAAGTCCATCTCACAACAGTGGTTCTACAATAACTTTATAAAGCGACAATAATAGTTTTGTGCGCAAAAAAAAACTAAATAACGACTTATATAGTGATGACCGATTTCAAAACAAGGCATCACGGAGCTTCTAAGCGTTATGAATCAGTGAGTCGAATCGTGATTCGGATCGCGTGTCAAACCGCCAAACTGCTGAAATACGTGACTTTGGTGAATACGTGAAGCTTCATGATGCCTTGTTTTGAAATCAGAATTTTCATTTTTGGGTGAACTAACCCTTTAACACAGCTCAGGACTGGCAGCTGACAGTGGACTTGGGAAGGCAACTCAAGTTCCCACAGCATGTCGATAAGACCAACCTCAGGCCTGACATCATTCTATTGTCAGAGGCATCAAAGAATGTTGTCATGCTGGAGCTCACCATGCCTTGGGAGGATCACATCGAGGAGGCCAATGAGCGGAAGAGAGAGAAATATGAGGGCCTTTTCAATGACTGCCATGCACAAGGATGGAGAGCGAGGTGCTTACCTGTGGAGGTAGGATGTAGAGGCTTTGCAGGACAGTCTCTCTGTAGGGCTTTTACTGTACTTGGCATCTCAGGAGAAAGGAAGAGGAGGTCCATCTGAAGCAGCATATAGGCAGCAGAGAAAGCCTCCAGATGGATTTGGATCAAGAGAGCGGATCTGTGGGAGAGTGCTGCTAGGGTACGAGCTGAGGCTTGATCAACCTCAGCTGGGTCGCCTGAGAGAGGGTGTCTGATGTTCGAGAGACCCGAAACAACCGATGACCTTGGGAAACATCACTGATGATGTGCCCTAGTATAGCATCAGAAGATGTTTCAATACAAAAAAAAAGAACGAAAAAAAAAGGTCATCAAATGGAGACTTTTGCTCAAGTCTTCTGCCACTCAAATTTCTAACAACTCTCACATTTGTCTCCTCTAAAGTTTCAGACATCACACTGTTCTCAGATTTTTCTACTTCACTATAGGCTATGGTGTTCTCATATTTGTATCATAAAGTTTCAGAAGAGATCTCAGTTATATACTGTGCAACAAGACGTCTCACTATGAACTTAAGCATTTATTTACACTACAATAGGCTATATATATAGACTAATAATAAAATTATTCAAGGATTGAGTCATTGTGGTTAAAACTTTATGTTCTAAATTGGCGAGAATAGTTTTTGTAAACAAAAAATAACGACTTTATTTAACAATTTCTTCTCGTCTATGTCAGTCTTCTATACGCTGTTCACATTGTAAGCACAGTGCGGCTCTTCCGGTTTCTACGATAGAATGCCGGTGTTACAAACCAGGGAATTGCAGGAAGGAAACAGGAGGCGGACTTCAAATAAAGATGGGTTTAATACAAACGTAGGATCAATATAGCAAACACAGGTAACAAACAAGAACGGACAAAGAGTGCAGAGGAGTGAGATTCTGGGAAATGGTGTTTGGGGCAGCAATGGATTGTGACAGCCGGCTCTACACACCCTTATAACATATATATATATTAGGGCTGTCAACGTTAGCATTAACGCATGCGATTAATTTAAAATTCTTAACGCGTTCAAATGATTTAACGCAAATAAATTACAGAAGTACGTGAAGCTGCGTCATTAACGTAGGCCTACTTTTCATCACACAGTTATTTGATCTTAGAAGTTGGGAGTTTATCACAATCACACTGAGCATCTACAGCACCTGTAACCCTGGTAGGAGAACATTTCCATTCTTTAACCCAATTCTGCTTCTCTGCTTGTGATCAGGCCATTTTAAGCTGTTGAACTCTGGGAAAGTGTTCAGTGATCCAGTAATCAAATTTATTCAAACAGTCCAAAACAGCGCTAATGTAAAGAAGGCCAGGCTGATCACATCAGATATATTAGAGAGAATAGAGACTCACATTGCGTTTTTAGTGTGTGCTTTGCTTTAAAACACAAGCTCTGTCGTATTTTGCCATTGATTGTTTCCGAAGAGCGCAATGTTGGTGACTCACAGCAATCGTACAATAAGCGCGTGAGAGTTTGTTATATATTGATGCGCAGAGAAAGTGTATGTGCGCGCTCTAAATCACTGATCACGCTGCATTCATGTACAGAGCATAGACCGTAAAAAAATGTGGACGACGCAACTTCATTGACTTCCGCTGACCAGAGTTGAAGCTTTTGTATGCCCGCACACGGCGCTGACATCATGGGACAGAGTCTGTGCTGTAGCGATCTCGGGACCGGAGTTGCGCAGTAGAGAGCAGGAAGTAGAGGCGCAATTATCAAAAGGCCGCCCACACTCTCACAGATGCAGAACAATGAATTTAGTTGGTGTGAAATAAACAGTTATGGAAAAGTAGAAATTAAAGCTAAAGCTCCAATCTCCTCCCAAAAATCCTGAAAAAAGTCACATACACAGTACAGACACATTTCAGTACATTCACGTTGTTTCCACACACACTCAGGAAGGATAATGTTTGATTTGTCATGTGTACGTTAGTGATGTCCGGTTCCCGACACATCGTTCTTTTGAACCAGCTCTTTTTAGTGAACTGGTCAAACGGCAGTTTACTGTTTAGCACTAATCCACAAATTTCTAAAGTTGTTCCATTTTTTACGTGTCTAACTCTTCTTCTGACTCGAAATAAACCAAGTTATTCAGTTACTCCTACACTGACTTAATGCCGTCAAAGCGGTTGATTTAGGAGTTTTTTTGGCATCTCCATGTGGTTCTGTTCGGTATCGCAGCTTGACCCGTCTACATTTAAATTTACATTTTACATAAAATGTCTAAAATGAAAGCCATCTTGTTGTTGTTGCTCTGTACACATACTATACACTGTGAATTCTGTAAAGTTTTTTTTCCAGTAATGTTTTTTGTTTTCATGGGTGCTTAGGTGTGTATAAATGTATTATATAATAGAATTATATGGACTCCTTATATTTGGTTATATGGTGTCCTTTTCTCCAATGAGTCTCCAATGATCCCTGAAGCTTGCAGAAAATACAGTTTTGTGAGAATCACCCTTCAATCTGATTGTTTACTTTGGATATAGCAAATTATGACACAATTAATGTGTTTAAAAACATAAATGGCGTATGCTTAATTTCACGATAAGCATGTGATTAATCACACCTTTGTTGTAAAAAAATTTTTTTTGATTACATTTTTTCATCTATTGACAGCCCTTCATATATATATATATATATTAGTTCTGTCAATAGATTAATCGCAATTAATAAAACCTAATATTAAAGATTTTAATATATTTTTATATTGTAATAATTTCTCATTTAATCTCCAAATTAACGTATAAACAGCATAAAGACAGTAGCCTATATTTTAAATATTTGTTTGATGCCATCTTTTTTATGAAAGAAGCATTCACTGACCACCGTTACTGATGTCTCTATGAAATAGTTTTTTTCGCTCTCTCAATTTTAGCCATTAATTAGGCCTATAGGCATTCAGCATTACAGTATAATTGAAAGCTATCATTTTTTAACATTTATTAGGCTTTAAATAATAAAATAACTTTTAATTTAAGTGAACCACCATATGACTAGTAAGTTAAAGTCCAAATCACCGTCTTTGCTGTCCTAACTTAATTGACATAAGTACCAATGTAGAACATTATATAGAAACTGTGTCTATTCCTCGTTTAGTGAGGTCAAACATTAAATCGACTGTAGGATCTAGGAAAAATCTAATTGTGATTAAACCAGAAAATCTCAATATTAGTGAACAAAAACAATTTCTAAAACTAGGTCTTCTAAACATTAGATCGCTCACACCTAAGGCGGTTATTGTAAATGAAATGGTCACAGATAATAGTTTCGATGTACTTTGCCTAACTGAAACCTGGCTTAAGCCAAATGATTATTTACATTTACATTTACATTTAGTCATTTAGCAGCCGCTTTTATCCAAAGCGACTTACAAATGAGGGCAATAGAAGCAGCTAGAGCAGTCCAAGGGCAACAATATCAACAATATGCAAGTGCTGTAACAAGTCTCAGTTAATCTAGCACAGAACAGAATTTTTTTTTTATTTATTATTTTTTTTATTTCGGTTATTTCGGTAAATATCTATAAATATAAGTCTTAATGAGTCTACTCCACCAGGATACTGTTATAAGCATGAGCCCCGTCTGATTGGTCGTGGCGGCGGTGTTGCAACAATCTATAGAGATATTATGTTACTCAGAAAACAGGTCACAGGTTTAATTCGTTTGAAGTACTAGTTCTAAATGTTACGCTCTTAGATGTAATAAAGAAATCCGTATTATCTCTAGCCTTGGCTACTGTATATAGACCTCAAGGGCCCTATATTGATTTCCTAAAAGAGTTTGCAGACTTTCTCTCAGATCTATTGGTCAACGTCGATAAAGCATTAATTGTTGGAGATTCTAACCTACACGTAGATAACACAAATGATGCGTTAGGGGCTGCGTTTGCAGATCTATTAAATTCCTTTGGGGTCAAGCAAAACGTCACTGGTCCCACTCATCGTCTTAATCACACCGATATAGATATTATTACATGGTAACTTGCATACTGCGTACTGCTGAAATCTGTCATGTTGCGCCACGTTATCGACCAGGCAGAACAATCCTTCCAACCACTATAGATAGATTCTCAAATAGCTTACCTGATCTGTCTCAGCTGCTAAGTGAACCCAAACAAACAGATGAACTAGAGGAAATGACTAGCAGTATGAGCACCATTTTCTCTAGTAAATTAGAAATTGTTGCACCAATTAGATTAAAAAAGGCTAGAGAGAAAACTAAAGCACCATGGTACAACAGTGCTACACATGTTATCAAGAGAGAAACTCGTAACTTAGAGCGTTAATGGAAACAAACTAATTTAGAGGTCTTTAGAATCGCGTGGAAAGATAGTATGTCACGTTATAAAAAGGCCCTAAAAGCAGCCAGGGCTGAGCATCTCCGCAAACTAATAGAAAATAACCAAAATAATCCAAGGTTTTTATTTAACACCGTGGCTAGACTAACAAATAAACAAGCATCGCCTGAGCAAAATATTCCTTTACAGTTTAGTAGTAATGATTTTATGAATTTCTTCACTGAGAAAATAGAAAGCATCAGAAACAAAATTGTAAATGTACAATCTTTAATGATGTCTTATGATTCAACCGCAATTATCGCCCCTCAAGAACTACTACACCAGTTTACTAACTATAGGACAGGAAGAGCTAAATAAACTTATCATTGCATCTAAACCAACAACATGTTTATTAGATCCAATACCCACTAAACTACTGAAAGAGTTGTTACCTGTAGTGGAAGAGCCTCTTCTCAATATTATTAACTCGTCTTTATCTTTAGGTCATGTTCCAAGAATATTCAAGTTGGCAGTCATAAAACCTCTCATTAAGAAGCCACAATTAGATAATAATAACCTAGCAAATTACAGACCAATTTCAAATCTTCCATTCATGTCTAAAATACTAGAAAAAGTTGTGTCCTCTCAATTGTGCTCTTTCTTGCAAGAAAATGATATCTATGAAAAATTTCTATCAGGATTCAGGCCGCATCATAGCACAGAAACTGCGCTCGTTAAAATCACAAATTATTTACTTCTAGCTTCTGACCAAGGCTGTATCTCAATACTAGTTCTACTAGATCTTAGTGCTGCGTTCGATACTATAGATCTTTTTATACTCTTAGATCGACTTCAAAATTACACTGGTGTTCAGGGACAGGCATTAAACTGGTTTAGATCGTACTTATCAGACCGCTACCATTTTGTCTGTCTGAATGGGGAAAAATCAAAGATAACGTCAGTAGACTATGGGGTGCCGCAAGGATCTGTGTTAGGCCCTCTGCTATTCTCAATATATATGCTGCCACTTGGTAATATTATAAGAAAACATGGAATTAATTTCCACTGTTATGCTGATGACACTCAATTATATATTTCATCACGACCAGATGAAAACGCTAAATTATCTAAACTGACAGTGTGTGTTGAAGATATTGAATACTGGATGATGTGTAATTTTCTGCTATTAAATTCAGATAAAACAGAGGTATTACTTATTGGTCCAAAAAACTGCCCACAAAACCTCTCACAATACAACTTTAACTTGGAAGGATGTCCTGTCACTTTATCCACTACAGTAAAAGACCTGGGTGTTATATTAGACCGCAACTTGTCTTTCGAAAATCATATTTCATATATTACAAGAAAGGCATTTTTCCTCCTTAGAAACATTGCTAAGCTACATAACATGCTATATATTTCGGATGCAGAAAAGTTAGTTCATGCATTTATGACCTCGAGACTAGATTACTGTAATGCTTTATTAGCTGGTTGTCCTGCATCATCAAAAAACAAGCTACAGTAAGTCCAAAACGCAGCTGCTAGAGTTCTTACTAGGTCAAGAAAATATGATCATATAACACCAATTTTATCATCTCTACACTGGTTACCTATTAAGTTCCATATCAATTACAAAGTATTGCTACTGACCTATAAAGCCCTAAATGGTTTAGCTCCAGTATATTTAACGGATCTTCTATCGCCCTACAATCCATTGCGCTCTTTAAGATCACTAAACTCGAGGCTTCTGGTCATTCCTAGGATATCTAAGTCCACAAAAGGAGGGAAGGCATTTTCACATTTAGCTCCTAAACTCTGGAATAGTCTTCCTGATATTGTTCGAGGTTCAGACTCGCTGTCCCAGTTTAAAACTAGATTAAAGACGCATCTCTTTAGCCAAGCATTCACATTATAATTACCTTTTTATACTACAGTTAAATCGGATCAAAAGCATTAATATTCTGAACAGCAGCTATGCTAATTATTTCCCATCTGCTTTTCTGTTGTTATCTCGGGACACTAGTCCCGAGGTTACTAGTTCGTCAGCTCCAGTTTGTATCCAGCCTCTCATGGAGACTTCAGATGCCCCAAAACCGGTGATGAGACGACTCGACGCCTGTGAAGAGACGACTCAACGCCAGCGTTGTTATGGCCTAAATTAATACATGATTGATTAACTTTTTCTAACATTTATCTTTAACATTCTCTTTCTAACATTTTTAACATGCCAAGTAAGACACAAAGGTCCTGCTAAATCTGATGCATCCATTACAGTAAATCACAGAATGCTGTGATTCCCTGCTATAGGAAGAAGATGGAAGAATTGCAGATCTGCAGAAGTGCAGTCCGATGAATCAGATCAATGTTTAGCTTAATCAAGGTTGAACTCTCATCAATTTTAGTTCTATTTCATTGCCTACATAGAGTTTCTGTTTTACAAATCAGTCGCTGCAAGCTCATGTTAGATGTGTGTCAGCAAGCTAGTAGATTTTGGAGCAGAGTCAGTGAGTAATGGCATGTGTGCATGGGAACACAGCCTACGCTACCTAACATAGTCAAAAGCTACTCTAGACTTTGTAATATGTGACAGACGCGTCCCTAACACAAGTCTAATCAATCATCCGGGTGTTCAGCCTGGCTGTCTTTTTCAGAAATATCTTCTTCTTCAAGTTCAGACCTCCTCTCCTCTGACGACCCATAGACAGGAGACACCATTGTCCTTATGCTAATCAGAGCGCAAATTGAAAATCACTCGATTCGATTACAGCCATCTGCATATTGAGCATCTGCCCCTCAAATGTGGCCAGCCAACCCACCGACCCCCCCCCCCCCCCCCGACCCTTCTGCACACCCCCAAATGACCCTACAACTGCCCTCGACCTGTTCACCCCTTTTCCCCCTCTTTCTCCTAAAACCCCTCACAATCAGTGAACCGCCGTTGAGATGGAGCACCAGAGTTCAAGGTAATCAAAGCCCTTCCCCCTCTGTGTGTGCTCATAATCACACGCACCACTTTTTATTTTCTCACCTAGTGTTTGTCTGGCCTGGCTACCGATGTGAAACCAACAACCCAATCCAATAAATGTTCTTTTTATTTTAGCACCTCTAACTCTTTTGTCAGTGTTTGATTTTTGTGGTAGTATACAGTGTCATGGTTAAAGCAACACGGAATAGATTGTGTACATTAGAGCAAGAGGCTCCGTACTCAAACTATTTAAAGACAAATGGATTTGAACTTTTATGCTTTTTATGGATTTAAATAGAATTTAAATAGAATTTAAAGAGCTTATAAACTCATAGCTTATAAAACTGTATGCCGGCCATCCTACAGGCTATGCAGGTGATCACCTGGGGGCCCCCACAGGGATCAATTGTTTTAGTATATTTACTGCCGAATAAAAATTCTTTGTTCTCCATTGACAAAATGCAACTGGCACTCCAGAAACACAGTATACCGCAGCTCTTGGCAAGTACTGGTTGCTCTCTACATGTGACACCTGTAAGAAAACCATACCCATTGTGAAGCAGCGTGATGGCAGAATCATGCTTTGGGGCTGCCTTTCTTCAGCTTGAACTGGGGCTGACTGGGGCTAGTGAAGGTAAATTATGAATAGCTCCAAGCACTGGTAAATTTATTCACAGAACCTTTTAGCCATCTGCTATCAAACTGAAAATAAAATAACTTTCACCTTTCAGCATGAGAATGATAACAATGTCTAAATCAACAAAAGAACGGCTTCAGCCAAGAAAGATTAATGTTTTGAAATGTCCCAGCCAGAGCCCAGACTGGAATCCTATAGAAAATCTGCGGGGGAATCTGGAACATTTTTTGCAAGGTCAAGATGTCCAAAGTGAATGACTGATCCAAAGAGACTGGGTGCTGTAAATAAAGTCAAAAGGTGCTTCAACTAAGTAGCTCTGGGATGAGCACACTTATTTCGTTTAGTTTTTTTTCATAGTTTTTAAAAAATATCAGAAATATGTCACTTAAGTTTTCAGTGGCATTGCATAGGTTGTTATTTTTACTAAACAGCAAAAGTTCTTATATGATTTATCTTTTTTATATAATTTTTTTTTACATCATAAAAAGCAGTTGTTTAAACAGGGGTGTATCAACTTTTTTTTATCCATTGTATAAATGCTGGACAAAGCTGAACTATAATCACATTATATAACCGATATATTATATATATCCGAACTTTTAACTGTTTACACGCCTAGACATAATCTCCGCTCCTCTGATTTAGTTGTTCATTCTACCCGTCTACGCTCTATGGGTGACCGGGCCTTCTCCACTTGTGCACCTAAACTCTGGAATTCTCTTCCGATGATGATCAGACAGGCGGATTCTCTTACTGTTTTTAAATCTGCTCTTAAGACACATTTTTTCAGAATGGCTTTTATATGATTTTTATTCTTGACATTTTTGTTTTGTTTTTGTTTTTTTTGTGTGTTATATGTATCTTGTGCTTTTAATCTGTCTATGCTTGTTAAGCGCTTTGAGATTCTCTTTTTAAAGACGCTATATAAAATAAAGATTATTATTATTATTATTATTATTATTATAAGTCTGTTTGTATGACTTCGGGGGGAAAAAAAACTGGTAACATTTATTTTCTTAATTTATTTTTTTTTAATTTAAAAGACAAATTATTGTTTTACAGGTAGTGTAGGAAAGGCAGCACGACAAGAAAGATGCACTATATTGCCACATGTTTTGCGACGTCTGCCTTTACATGCACATGAACTTTAATGACATCTCATTCTTAAAACGTAGGGTTTAATATGGAGTTGGCCCACCCTTTGCAGCTACAACAGCTTCAACTCTTCTGGGAAGGCTTTCCACAAGGTTTAGGAGTGTGTCTGTGGGAATTTTTGACAATTCTCTAGAAGCGTATTTGTGCGGTAAGGCACTGATGTTGGACGAGAAGGCTTGTAGTCTCTGCTTTAATTCATCCCAAAAGTGTTCTATCGGGTTGAGGTCAAGACTCTGTACAGGCCAGTCAAGTTCCTCCACACCAAACTCACTCATCCATGTCTTTATGGACCTTGCTTTGTGTAGTGGTGCGCAGTCATGTTGGAACAGGAAGGGGACATCCCCAAACTGTTCCCACAAAGTTGGGAGCATTAAATTGTCCAAAATGTTTTGGTATTGGTTTGGCATAAAGAGTTCCTTTCACTGGAACGAAGAGGCCAAGCCCAGCTCCTGAAAAGCAACCCTTTGTGAGTTATAATACCATAAACAGTTGACCGTGGAATATTTAGTAGTGAGGAAATTTCACGAATAGACTTATTGCACAGGTGGCAACCTATCACGGTACCACGCTTGAATTCACTAAGCTTCTGAGAGCGACCCATTCTTTCCCACATGTTTTTAGAAGCAGTCTGCATGCCTAGGTGCTTGATTTTATACACCTGTGGCCATGGAAATGATTGGAACACCTAAATTCAATTACTTGGAGGGGGTGTCCCAATACTTTTGGCAATATAGGCCCTGTCCACACGAACACGGGTATTTTCAAAGCCGCAGTTTTTTCTACGCGGTTTGGCTGTTCGTCCACACGCCAACGCAGTATCCGGTTACTGAAAACTGACTTTTTTGAAAACTCCGGCCAGGGTGAAGATTTTTAGAAACTCCGGTTACAGCGTTGTCGTGTAGATGGTGAAACTGGAGATTTCGGCTTGTTAAGTCGAAGTGTGCGTCGTTCTCTCCCTTGTTTGACGTCAGATTGTGCGCCATTAATGCTTTTGTTTAAATGAGTGGAGTCTATGCAATGGCGACCCAGCTTTTAATAACTCTACCAACAGCGCTTATCACATATACAGATACATGTGCAGTTATCCATTGTATTGCAGAACAGAGGCGCCAGAATGCAATAATACAACATAGTAAGGCAAGTGTGTGAAGCTTCAGTCCACTTGGGTCCTGCCCCTGTGTATATACAGTTAAGTTACCTGTCACTGAGTCCAAAGTAAACTTGTAGAAGGGTTTCACTGAGTCCATGGCATCCCTCAGTGCATCGGTGCCGTGGATGGGACCCATGTTGAAATCAGGCAGCCAATCATAGCGTGGTTTTGCGTTTTCATGTGGACAGAGATTTTTTTTAAACCGTGCTTGTGTGGACGCGATTGTTTTTTAAAACGGAGGAGGAAAAACTCCGGTTTTTAAAATACCTGTGTACATGTGGACTAGGCCATAGTGTAGATTAAATAGTATTTATTAAAGGGGTCATGAACTGAGAAATCAAATATTCCTTGAGCTTTTAACATAAAAGTGGTCATCATACTATAAGAATATCCTGTTTCAGAACTGAAAACTTCCTTGTTAGTCCAAAAACAGCTGTTATTGTAACCAAGCGCAGATAACGACTCATTGGGGAATGTGCCTGTCATAGGTGTAAGCCTCTGCAGATGAAAATCAACACCTACTTCATCAATACAACTTCGGCCCTGCCCACTGGCGTGTTAGTGAGATGACTGTTAGAGTTAGTGACTGTCATCTACAGTTAGTAAGATGACAGTTACATCTACAGTTACTACTGGTGTTCCTCAGGGTTCTGTTACGGGCCTCCTTCTAATCATTATCTACTTACTCCCTCTTGGTCACATTTTCAGGAAATATGGTATTCGTTTTCGTGCTGATGACACACAGCTCTACCTGTCTTCCAAACCCCCTGGCTCTTTTCCTCCACTTTGTTTGTCCAGCTGTTTAGCTGAAGTCAAAGACTGGCTTTCAGCAAGCTTTTTAAAACTCAATAGTGATAAAAGGTCCTACTTGTAGGCACAAGATCTACTCTGACCAAATCTGATTGTTTTTTTTGTGGATATTGATCATAATGCAATCTGTCCCTCCCCGCAGGTTAAGAGTCTGGGTGTTATTTGTAGTATTACAACCCCAAATCAGAAAAAGTTGTGACAGTATGGAAAAAGAAGTGATTTCTAAATTTACTTTGACTTGTATTTCATTGCAGACAATATGAACACAAAATATTTCATGTTTTGTCTGGTCAACTTCATGTCATTTGTAAATATGCATCCTTTCCTGTCATTCAGACCTGCAACACATTTCAAAAAAAGTTGGAACAGGAGCAATTTAGGGCTAGTAATGAGGTAAAATGTTTAAATAATGATGTGATTTGAAACAGGTGATGTCAACAGGTGATTGTAATTATGATATGGTACAAAAGCAGCATCCAAGAAAGATCTAATCCTTTAGGAGCAAAGATGGGCAGAGGATCGCCAGTTTGCCAACAAATACGTGAGAAAATTATTGAAATGTTTAAAAACAATGTTCCTCAAAGAAAGATAGGAAGAGATTTGGATATTTCACATTCAACAGTGCATAACATAATTAAAAGATTCAAGGAATCTGGAGGAATTTCAGTGCGTAAAGGACAAGGGCACAAGCCTAAGCTGAACAACCGTGATCTCTGATCCCTCAGACGGCACTGCATCAAGAATCGTCATTCATCTATAAGCGATATCACCACATGGGCACAGGACAACTTTGGCAAATCTTTGTCAAGTACCACAATACGTAGTTACATCCACATATGCCAGTTAAAACTGTACTGTGCCAAAAGGAAGCCCTATGTTAACAGTTTCCAGAAGCGTCGTCGACTTCTCTGGGCTCGGAGGCATCTGGGATGGACCATCACACAGTGGAAACGTGTACTGTGGTCAGATGAATAAGTATTTCAGGTATTTTTTGGGAGGAATGTGTGCTCCGGACCAAAGAAGAGAAGGATCATCCAGACTGTTACCAGCAACAAGTCCAAAAGCCAGGGTCTGTCATGGTATGGGGTTGTGTCAGTGCCCTTGGCAAAGGTAACTTGCACTTCTGTGAAGGCACCATTAAAGCTGAAAAGTACATAGAGATTTTGGAGCATAATATGCTGCCTTCAAGAAGACATCTTTTCCAGGGACGTCCATGCATATTTCAACAAGACAATGCAAAACCACATTCTGCACACATTACAAAGTCCTGGCTGCGGAGGAAGAGGGTACGGATACTTGACTGGCCTGCCTGCAGTCCCGACCTGTCTCCAATAGAGAATTTTGAAGCGCAAAATGCGACAACGAAGACCCCGTACTGTTGCCCACCTTAAGACTTGTTTGCAGGAAGAATGGGACAAAATTACACCTGAAACACTTCATCACTTGGTGTCTTCAGTCCCTAAACGTCTTTTAAGTGTTGTGAAAAGGAATGGCAACATTACAAAGTGGTAAATGCTTTACTGTCCCAACTTTTTTTGAAATGTGCTGCAGGTCTGAATGACAGGAAAGGATGCATATTTACAAATGACATGAAGTTGACCAGACAAAACATGAAATATGTTGTGTTCATATTGTCTGCAATGAAATGCAAGTCAAAGTAAATGTAGAAATCACTTCTTTTTTGTTGCGTTTTCCATACTGTCCCAACTTTTTTTGATTTGGGGTTGTAGGTTCTATACGGTAGTTTTAGAATAAATAGGAAATGTGAGTTACATATACTGTGTGTTATGGTACTGGAGAAGATAATAAAAGTTATCAGAAGTAATGGAAGTAAAAAAAAATGTGTACAAAAAAATTATGTTCTGTGCTAGATTAACTGAGATTTGTTAAAGCACTTGCATATTGTTGCCCTTGACTGTTCTAGTTGCTTCTATTCAGCAGTTTGTATCGCCAAATTTCAGCAGTTTGGCGGTTTGACACGCGATCCGAATCATGATTCGACTCACTGATTCATAACGCTTCGAAGCTTCATGATGCCGTGTTTTGAAATCGTCATCACTATATAAGTCGTTATTTAGGGTTTTTTTGCACACAAAAACTATTCTCGTCACTCCATAAAGTTATTGTAGAACCACTGTAGTGAGATGGACTTTGTAACGACGTCTTTAGTACCTTTTAAGGGTCTTGAGAGTGAACCGTGCATTGTGCCAATGGAGGCCTTTCAGAGCCATCAGATTTCAACTAAAATATCTTCATTTGTGTTCTGAAGATGAACGGAGGTCTTACGGGTGTCGAACGACATGAGGGTAAGTAATTAATGACAGAATTCTCATTTTTGGGTGAACTAACCCTTTAATGCTAAATCACTGAAGTTACCCTTTAAGCTCAAAAGAAAGAGTGGAGAAGGAGTTTCCAAAACTCTTCAGCTGCTTCTGCAAAATGGAGGGTGAGTACAGCATTGTGCTAAAACCAGGGGCAAAACCCTTTTCTCTGTCAACACCTAGGCGCATTTCCCTCCCTCTCTAACAAGAAAGGAACAGCAGGGGGTAATTTCAAAGGTGGAGGAACCAACAGAGTGGTGTGCTCCCATGGTCGTTGTGCCAAAGCGGACAGGGAAAGTGAGAATTTGCACAGATCTCACTGAACTGAACAAATCAGATATGAGGGAAAAACATCCTCTCCCTTCTGTGGAGAACACATTAGGACAACTTGCAGGAGCCAAAGTGTTTTCTAAGCTCGACACCAATGCTGGCTTTTGGCAGATTCCACTTTCAAAGGATTCCTCTTTGCTCACTGTAATATGCTGAGTAATATGTTGACTGAGATTTATTGTATATGTTCACCCTAGGTTTAATTTAGTAATCAGTTTATTATAAATAATTATTAAATACTCATGTTGGTAAGGATGTTGAAATGTTATGTTTTACAATAATAAATATCGTTAGTAGTAAATTTGTATGAGGTTAAAAAATAAATGTTGATATGTATTGGGATGGGTGCATCTGATTGGTCGTACGTGTGCGTGCGTTTGCTCATAGTCGGGGAGTTCTCGCGATACGCTCATTCTGAGTAAACCTATGAATGAGAAGCATCGCGTCTGATTGTTTATTAATAAACGTGCTCCCTTACAGGTATATGAAGCGTACATTTGCACACATGTTAATATTAGTGTTTCTAAATGTATTTTTGCTAGGTGTTGTGTTGTATTATTGGGTGGGGTGCGATACGGGATGAGTACAATGTAAAGTATTAGCTGGTGAGCACACGGTTCGCGCGCAAATCGGCAATGTGTGTATGCAGGGTGATTATATTTACCGTAAATCCTCTAATATTGGCCTGTATTCCATTAGCGGCCGGGTCTCCAACATTGGCCGGTCTCGCTGTCACCGAAGGTAAAGGCCGGTCTCTAATAGCGGCCGGGGCTATTATTAGAACCAACGTTTTTCTGGGCAGGCCTCAACATTATGCTTGCTTGTGATAGTAACATGCAAGTACCACAGGGTACAGGTCATGTCAATCACCCAGACATCCCAAGTCTCCCGCATATTTATAGCGGCTCCCTGATGCCCGCAAATTAGTAAAATTCTCCCGCAATCTAGAGCGAGCGAGCAAGAGCGCGCATGCGAGACACAAACTGTGCACGCGCGCACGGCAGAGAGGGAGAGAGAGCGAGAAACCTTACGTGTGTGTGCTGGTGTGCACCTAATGAAGCGCATGTAAGACGGAGAGCGTCCTGATTGGCTTGTTTCGGTAAGTGAACCAATCAATTGTCAGTGTGGGCGGGCTTTTATCTCTTCTCCCGAACCGAATTAATCAGTTCAGTGTATTTAGAAACTGGAGCGCCATGGCAGAGGGAGAGTGCCCCAAAAAACGAAAGTATAAAGTATAAACATAATGACAATCTTGCACGCTCTACAGTTTGTAACTAACATGTTATGGTTGAGTTAAACAAGTTTCATTTCATGTGCATATTTTTCAGGTCGGCTAGTTGCCAAGGTTACATGAAAACAACAAACTCCTTAAGGCCAATTTATACTTCTGCGTCGAGTGCACGCAGAGGGTACGGCGTACCCTACGCATAGACGCGTTGGATACGCCGTACCCTACGCCGTAGCCTGACGCGCACCTCTCCAAAAATGTAACAACGCGTCAATTCTACGCGGACCGCAAGCGCTGTGATTGGTCTGCCAGAACCCTTCCCTCAGGTCAATAAATAAATAAAAAATCTGCGATAGGAGTGTGTGTGTGTGTGTCCAGAAATTGGATGATAGTTCCTTACGTCTGCTATAACACACTATTTTGCAGTCCAGCGATTCTTTATGGTAGTAAATAAATACATAGATCCGCTGAATATAGTTTATTTATTTTCTCATTAAAACCAAAGATGTTAATCAGTAATTGTATATCAAGAACAGGGACACATTAGGGTATATTTCGTGAATGAAGTCTCCGCAACAACAATCGCTTGCTGAGCCACCGCTGCTGAAAACAGCGGCCACGAGCTCCGCATGGTTTCACAAATGCATTCCAGCGCCAGATCGCCTTATTTAACTTTACTAATCAACTAGAGATGCTTAATTTGTATTAGATACAACAACTCAAGCTGCAAGAAAAGCCGCTCTCTCACTGCTGCTGATGTTCCGACATGAATGTACAGATTCTACACATCAAGCTGCTTCTTCTTCGGCTGTTGTCTTGATTACACCAACATGCCCGAGGACACTGCCTTCTAGCGTCTGCATGTGGAATTGCACATTGACGCAGACAACAGCGCAGAAGCATAAATGCTCACGACGGCGTAGGCTACGCGCGTACACTACGGCGTACACTCGACGCAGAAGTATAAATGGGCCTTCAGACCTGTTTAAAGTTGCAATGAAATATAAATAAAAGCAGTTTACATAAATAGTATAAGCAGCTTATGTAAATAGTAAAAGTGATCTACATAATTTTAGGAGAGATACCTCCCTGAAATGACTTTTTTCAGGTTGGGATGTCTGATCACCTCACTCTTGACTCGCACGTGAGACTTCAGTCACCGGGTCCGGTAGGCTAACGTTTACGGCGCGAGGATGAGAACAGACGCGCAGTGGTCAGCGGAACATGAGGAGGACGAAGAGGAGCTGTACAATAATTAATTTGTTGTAGAGGCTGGCGCGAGTGATGAGGAGTTTACAGGGAGAGATGAAAAGGAGGAGAAAACTGAGGAGGACGAGGATTAAACAGAATTGGAGAATTTTTTTTTATAACTTCAAACCAAACGAGACAGGAATGGTTAAACTTTGGAGCGGTAAGGTGTCTGTTGCCTTTTGTTATGAATCAATAACCTAATTATCACCGTGTATGGTTAAGTGTTTACAATGCACTTCCGGTAGCCTATGTTTGCTACGTTTTTGTTACCATATTTCTACACTGGAATTTAGCCTGAATTACCGGTATTTGTTGTTAATGTTTTGTATGCATACCATAATGTTATGGTAACTGTACGTTTTCAATAAATGAACCTAGTATTTTATAGGTTGAAATAGATGCAAAATCTCATTTTTAGTCATTCTACTGGTAGTTTGATTTGCTCAAATAGAAATTGAGGCCTGCCTCTAATTCTGGCCTCCTTCCAATAAAGGCCTGGACCGCGATGCGCTTGAGTAAAATAAAGGCCCGGGCCTATATTAGAGGATTTACGGTATATGGTTAAGTGTTTCTATAAATCGCCCTGTTTAGTTAAAGGTACATGTATGATTTGTATTGTCGTGTATGTTTGATATGAGATGTGAGCTTGTGAATATTATAGTGGAGGTTTTAGGGTGGGATGTACACTATTTTTAAGTGTACTCATTATTCACTGTGAACGTGAGGTGCATTGAAATTAAAGGGGAAGTAAGTACGAGAGCTCATGCATTTATTGTGTATGTAATTATATAAATAAGAGAGCTCATGCATTAGTTGTGTGTAATTATTGTTCATTTATTGCAACATTCATTCTGAGTAAAACTATGAATGAGAAGCATCTCGTCTGATTGTTTATTAATAAAAGTGCTCCCTTACAGGAGTGCTACACTCACCACCTTTATAACTCCATATGGACGATACTGTTATAACCGTCTATGTTTTGGAATCTCTTCTGCACCAGAGCACTTCCAAAAACGCATGTCCAGAATTCTTGAGGGACTGGAAGGGGTTGTCTGTCAAATGGATAACATGCTTGTCTGGGGGTCCACTCAGAGTGAACACGACGAGAGGCTGCGAAGGGCGCTCTCTAGACTTCAGGAAGCAGGTGTCACACTCAATGAAAATTTTGAGTTTTCCAAGAGAAAAAGTTCCTTGGACAAATCATCGAGGCGTAGAGAGCAAAACAATCAATCTGGTGACCAGGTCTCAGCAAAGAGCTAACGAAGATGATTGAGAACTGTGACACATGTGCATGTGAGAGATCTAACCTCAGAGAGACAATGATGCCTACTGATTTTCCGTCAAGGCCATGGTCCACAGTAGGAGCAGATCTGTTTCAAAAAGACAACAAACAGTACTTGGTCATTGTGGACTACTTTTCTAGGTTCTTTGAGGTTGCGAAACTGACGTCAACAACTTCGGATGCTGTGGTTGAACACTTCAAATCCATCTTTGCACGTCATGGAATCCCAGAGGTGGTGCGCTCAGACAATGGGCCACAGTTTGCTTCGGAGTGTTTCCGCGTGTTTGCACAGGTCCTCATTTTCCGCAAAGCAACGGACAAGCAGAGTGAGCGGTGAGGACAATTAAAAATCTCCTCAAAAAGACAAGTGATCCCTACCTTGCACTTATGGCTTACCGTGCATCTCCTCTTGCTAATGGGTACAGTCCTGCCGAGCTCCTCATGGGAAGGAAGATAAGGACACCAGTTCCTGTGATCCTGTCTCAGCTCAGTCCAAAGTGTACAGATTTGGAAAAGCTGAAAAAGAAAGAACTGATATACAGACGTAAACAGAAACAACATTTTTACAGAAGACACAGAGCACATGACATGACGCACTTGCAGCCAGGGGAACATGTATGGGTCAAAGACATGTCTGAAATGAGTACTGTGGTGTCTACAGCTGGCACACCCAGATCTTATCTCATAGAGACACCAAGGGGTACACTGAGGAGAAACAGGTTTTACCTCTCACCAACTCCAAACGCTCCTGTGATCTCTTCTGATCTTCCAGACCTGACAGAGATACATGCATCTCCACGCTCTGAAGGTTCAACGGTCACACCAGAAAGTCTGAAGGTATACCAGCCGACCGCTCAAGGTACGAGACGATATCCTTCCAGGATTAGAGATCCTCCTAGGTATCTACAGAACTTTGAATGTAGTTAGAGATACCCCGGATAAACACTGAGTGGCCAAGGGGGCAGAATAATCCCCACACTCAGTTGAAGGTTTTGGGCAGTCTACCCCATCCTTCTAGTCTAGGGAAACATTTTGCTGTGTTGAAAAAAAAAAACATTGTTGTATTGTTCAAAATGTACAGAATTGTTATTTGAACCTCATTGATTAAGAATGTTAATTGTCTAATTAGAAGATAAATATTTATTCATTGCAAGTTTATGTTACTTCCCTAAAAGATTAAAAGAAAAGGAGTATTATTTGGAAAGGGGGATGTAGTATTAGGTTCTATACGGTAGTTTTAGAATAAAATAAAAGTTATCAGAAGTAATGGCTGGCTGTCGCGTCATCCTCTATTATAAAGGTTATCGTTGTACCTGTTAAACAACTGAACATTATTCTGGATAGCACTTTCGCAGCTCATGTTAATAATATTACACGTACTGCATACTTTCATCTGCGTAATATTAATCGTCTCTGTCCTACTCACAATGAATAATACTGCAATCCTCATCCACGGACTAGTTACTTCACGTATCTATTATTGCAACTCACTTCTTACTGGTCTTCCTTCCCAACTTCTTTAAAAACTTCAGCTGGTTCAGAACTCTGTGGCTTGTGTTATTTCTAGAACTCCTTCTACTAAGCACAGTCTCCAGCGACTACACTGGCTTCCAGTGAAGTATTGCATTAATTTCAAAATTCTACTTCTCACATTCAAGGCACTTCACAACCTCACTCCTCCGTACCTTACTGATCTTTCTTCATATTTATACCCCTTCACACACTAAGATCTTCACTCTCACTTCCTCTTGTATCATCACGTATACGTTTAACTACCATTAGTTAGCTAGAACTTTTAGCCATAGCCCCTCGCCTATGGAACTCTCTCCCTCTCGATATTCGTAATAGTGACAGTCTGCATAGGCTACCTTTAAAATTCCATCTTAAGACCTACCTCTTCACCCAGGTTTTTTATTGTTTGCCTAGCCTTCAGTGTATTCTACTGTCTCTATGATGCGTGTGTTCTGATATGTTGTTGTATTCTATGATGCTTATTGATTTGTTTATTGTTAATCTTTTTTTTGTTCTCTTATTTATATTAGTGTTTTTTTTTGCTTGTAAGGTGATCTTGGGTGTTATGAAAGCCTTCATTAAAGGACACATCGGATGTATCTTTCATGGCCTTAAATCACCCACAATCCTTTGCACACATTTAAATTCACAAAAATAAACTGAATGCTGATGAGTTGGTACTAAGCTTGTCTAAGTCAAAAATAATGTTTTCGGACATGATGTTATTTTTTTGTTTTGCTGTAAATTTATCACTAATACTAAAGTGACAATAATATAAGCTGCTGGGAGAACACAGATGGCTGTCATTCACTGTGTTGCATTAATAGAAAGCCAGTAAATATAAAGATTTGTAATACAAAGTATTTTTCCAAAATTAAGTTTTAATAGTATTTTCGTGCCGTGACCGTGGGGGCGGGAACATGTGTGACGTGCACGCTTACTTGAGCTTCTAGTGATTATTTTCTGAGGACACCTGCCTACATACCTTAGAAGGACTTGACTGGGAAGGATGCAGTCTCGGTAGGATGCAGCCTTCCATTTGAAAAACACCCATAGTGAAAATAGTGAACACACACACACACACCCTATACCGACCCTATACCGACTAAGCTACTGAAAGAGATGCTTCCAGAGGTCATAGATCCTCTTCTTAATATCATTAATTCATCTTTCATGAGTTCACACTTACATCAAATTAAATAGAGTAAAGATTATGCATATTTGGCGTGCTGTCTAGGGGAGGGTTCCGGTCCCCCCCCCCCCCCCCCCCAATGATCCTACAGATTTAGCCAATTACAGGCCAATCTCAAATGTACCTTTTCTGTCAAAAATACTAGAAAAGGCAGTGTCCTCACATGCTCCTTTTTAGAAAGAAGGATTTCCAGTCAGGATTTAGACCGTATCATAGTACTGAGACTGCTCTCATCAGAGTTACCAAAGATTTGCTCTTATCATCTGATCATGGTTGTCTCTCACTATTAGTGTTACTCGATCTTAGTGCTGCATTCGATTCTATCGACCACAACATTCTTTTGAATAGACTCGAAAATTATGTTGGCATTAGTGGAATTGCATTGGCATGGTTTAAATCATACTTACCTGACTGTTATCAGTTTGTAGCAATAAATGAAGAGATGTCACACCGATCACAAGTTCCGTATGGAGTATTGCAAGGCTCAGTGCTAGAACCGTTGCTTTTCACCCTGTACATGCTACCCTTGGGAGATATCATTAGGAGACATGGCATTAGTTTTCATTGTTATGACTATACTATACTATACTATACTATACTGACTATACTCAGCTCTATATTTTTTCGCGCCTTGACGAAACGTACCAATTCACAAGATTAATGGAATGCATAGCTGATATAAAAAAATTGGATTACTAGTAATTTCCTGCAACTTAACTGCAAATGAAAAAACTGAATTTTTAATTATTGAACAAAAAACCTCTGCACTTATCTAGTATAACCTAGAATACTGTCTAACACTTGATGGCTACTCTGTCAAGTCCTCGTCGTCAGTTAGGAACCTGGGTGTGCTCTTTGATACCAAAGAGCACACCCAGGTTCCTAGGTTTCTAGCATCTGTAAAACTGCATTTTTCCATCTTAAAAATATATCTAAATTACGGCACATGCTTTTAATGCAAAATGCTGAACAGTTAGTTAATGCGTTCATTGCATTTACATTTACATTTATGAATTTAGCAGACGCTTTTATCCAAAGCGACTTACAACTGAGGAGTACAGGAAGCGATCCATCATGAGGAGGCAGCGAAACACAGGAAGTGCCTGAAGTACTAAGTTTGGACATTGCACAGAGCATCACACACTAGGGCAGGGAAGAAGTAAAGGAAAATAAGGAAAAGGAAGTTTTTTTCGAGGTTAAGTGCTCGCGGAAGAGGTGAGTTTTCAGCTGTCGTTTGAATGTTGTCAGTGATTCTGCAATTCGGCCTTCATGACCTCAAGGCTAGATTATTAGACACAACCAACGCATCCCTGAAGTGACGGCCTCATCGGCATGACATCGTCAACAAACCCGTCGCTGGCATGATGACTCTGATCTTCAATCAGATGGAACTGGACAAATATTTTGAATATTCTGATCTAATATGAATTCTAACCTGTAATGTTGCCTGAATCATAATCATATACTGTTTGTTCGTTGGCCAGAGGAGAACTGACACCCCGACTGAGCCTGGTTTCTCCCAAGGTTTTTTTCTCCATTCTGTCACCTGATGGAGTTTTGGTTCCTTGCCACCGTCGCCTCTGTCGTCTTTGGCATTTGGCTTGCTTAGTTGGGGACACTACACTAAAGATTCAACTATACTACTGATCGGCCATCATTGACACTATATGATAATTGAACTGAGCTAAATGACATCACTGTTTTCTCCAGAGAGGATGTATAGCTGGATAAAATTGTGTCGTTAGGCTGTTATTTGTGCACATAACATTGAAACTATAGAGTATGTGGCGCCTGCTCCATCTGACAGAGTTTCTTCAAGAGCTTTTAAATGCCTTATTTTTTACTAACTACCAGATGGCATAGAGTTTTTGACAGTCTAGAAGCTTTAAATATTTTCCCGGAACAGTCGGGGGAAAGCCTCAGTGCTTTAGAGGCTTCTTTTCCACATGCTTAAATGCAGTGTATTGTTTATTGAACAAAAACAAAAGAGCATTATCCAATAATTTTATTTTATTTATTCATCGTTTTTATTTAAAAAAAAGTTTCTAGTTCTTCTGTAGTTCTTTATTCCCTCATTAAAGTACATAGTCTTGTACCTTTGTCTTTTTGTCCGATTTTCAAATACTAAGTTTGTAATGTAATTTACCTCATACCTAGTTGGGCTTTTAACTCTTTAACAAAGACTTTTTAAAAATCCTTATGGGAAAAAATACTTTCGGAACAAGGGCAGCTAAACATGCACTCTATTGGGATCCCCACACATTCTGCTAAATAGGAAATCATCTGCGTTCAATGAGTACCCAATCAGTTAGCATTTTATATCCGAACCATCAGTCTTTCAACGCAAACTTTCTAAGCACGTAGACGGTTATTTATGTAAAGTTTATTTATTGATTGATTTAAATCAGAAATTTCCCCTGCTTGTGTGAAATGCATTTTTAGGTATGCACATACAACTTAATTCACCTTGGACAGTTATTCACTGTGGTTATGTGATTATGTTTTATGATAGACAATGTTGTTTTTATTATTACAGTAACTTGATTTAACAGTGTTTTTGTTAAAGAGATAACAGTGTGTCTTGGAAGTTGTTGTTAAGACAACTATTTAAATATTGGTTTAATTAACATTTAATTCAACAATATATAAAAAATAAAATTGATGAATTGAATAAATAGACACATAGAACAGTTTTTAGCTTCTATGCATACATAACGTGTTATGTTGAGCTTTGTTTTGATGGTTTCCTGTGTTTTGTTTTCTTCTCATTTGTTTTCTAGATTTTCATAAGCTGCGTCCCAATTCAGGGCACAGACTTCAAAGGACACACCTTCGAAAGCCAGGTAAGTCGGATTGAGCATTGTTAAATTGGACAGTCTAGCTAGCCAGCAGAAGATTGTTCTTGTCGCCTACCAACTGTGTCAGCTGCTATTGACGAGTCCCAGTAACGTTTGTACTAGACTTTTTTGAAAGTTATATTAGAAGATAAACTATATATAATCACATCTTAGTAAGATATGTCAACATTTGAACTTTTTGTATATGTTACTTTTTGTAACATTTGAACCTTTGTATATAGATATTTGAGTAAGTTCGAACCCAATATTTTTAAGTGTAATTCGGCAATTTCTCTCATCAAACATCCTGCCATCACTGGGGCGCAATGAATCCTGGGGTAGGCAAGGCCGTGATGGATCAATCTGTTGTATCCTTCATTTCATGGGAAACGAAGTTGGCTGCATTTGAAAGAGCCTTACAAAATGGGACAGCCTTCATCGCGCAGTGACAAATCTCTGACAGTAAATCGATGTCTCGTTCTATTTATGATGTATTGACACAAAGGACAAATGCATTGCATAGCTCTGGGATTTCATCAAAAATATCTTAATTTGTGTCTGAAGATGAACGAAGGTTTGGAACGACATGAGGGTGAATAATTAATGACAGAATTTACATTTTGGGGTGAACTAACCCTTTAAATTGGTGTTCACTTTTCTCAGTGATTATTTTTTTATCAGCTGATGTAATAATTATGATGGATTTAAATTGTATGTTGTTAACATTGTTCGAAACATTGTTTTAATTAGATGACTGAATTACTGTTCTCAGTGGGTTAAACAGACCAATGGTCATTGAAAAACTGTTATACGAAAATTAAATACTGTTGCTACCTCTTGTAGTACATAAAGTTTTTTTTACTTGAAGTCAGCTTTATGTAAAGGTGAAAAAATAAGCTACTGTGTTTTGCACTGTTGCATTGTCATTTTAAAGTGAATAAAGGTTTTGTATTGAGATGCTGGTTTACTGTTTCAAGGTAATAATTTTTTTTTTTTAATAATTACATTTATATTTAAAAAAAAGTAGCTTGGAAAAAAGTAACTTATAGTGTGGCTTACAAGGAGACATTTGTAAATATTACTTAAAAGATTATATTGGATATACTTAAAAAGTCTCGGTTACATATGGTAACCCACGTTCCCTGAAGGAGGGAACGGAGACTTATGGCGGACGTACCAACGAATTGGGATCACTTCAGGGAGCCCCTATCAGCTTCGAGATATAGAGAACAGGCCAATGGGCCATTGCCGTGCGAGATTTGCATCTCGCGCTCCGCCCCGCGCCGCGGGTATAAACAGGAAGCGAGAGCGAATGCACGCTGTTTTTCACTGAGGAGCCGAACTTAGTGGCTCAACCTGCAGTGATGGTACAGCAACTGTGGCGACGGGACATACGTCTCCGTTCCCTCGTTCAGGGAACGTGGGTTACCATACGTAACCGAGACGTTCCCATTCAGTCGGTCACGTTCGACGTACGTCGGACGTACCGACGAATTGGGATCCCTTATGGAAAACGCCATAGTTACTACCACTTCCAGCGCCCAGCGATGAGCCCCTCAGACCCCGATCTGATGCGGGCGGGGAATTCACGCAGGGAGAGTCCAAGCTGCTGTTCCGCAAAAGCCCATTCAGCTGACTGTATTGGATAACGCTGGGAAAGCGTGCCTGTGAAGGCCGCTGCGGAAGCCACATCATGCCCAGAGGGAGTTACCATGTGGAGAATACACGTATGGGCTGGCCGTGGGCAGCACAACATACGGAAGTCCCAGGGGTGGCCCCGGCCAATTAGTGGAGGGGGACAACACGTACCTGGGACGGCAGAGGAGACTCTGCCGAGGGAAAGACACGGGCTCGCCGTAGGGAGCCGTACCGTGGAAGAATACACATATGGGACCACCGTGGGGGACCACCGTGGGGGTCCCATATGGAACCCAGCCTAACACAAGTTCCACCAATGCATACGAGTGTTAGACCTGGCGTCGAACGCTCCGCCACGTCCGACTGCCGTGGGTTGCGGAGGACTCAACAGGGTTCGCCTTTCCGGGGAACTCGACTGGAGCAAATAAGCGCACGCATCCGTTTACCATAGGGGAGGGAATGGCGCAGCAAGCCGACACTAGAACAGGCACTTCGGTGTTACTGACTATGGGAAGTGAGCACACAGGAAGATACCGCTCTACACGGAGGCTATAGAATCTAGCGAACGTGTTAGGTGTCGCCCAGCCCGCAGCTCTACAAATATCTGTCAGCGAGGCGCCACGAGCCAGCGCCCAGGAAGAGGCAACACCCCTAGTGGAGTGGGCTCTTAACCCGAGCGGGCAGGGCACGTCTTGGACTCATAAGCCAAGACGATGGCATCCACTATCCAGTGGGCCATCCTCTGCTTGGAGACAGCCTTTCCCTTCTGCTGTCCTCCGTAACAGACGAAGAGCTGCTCTGAGGTCCTGAAGCTTTGCGTTCTGTCCACATAAGTCCGGAGAGCACGGACGGGACAGAAAAAAGCTAGGGCTGGGTCTGCCTCCTCCGAAGGCAGCGCTTGCAGGCTCACCACTTGGTCCCGGAAGGGAGTAGTGGGAACCTTGGGCACATATCCAGGCCGGGGTCTCATGATCACATGAGAGTTACCGGGCCCGAATTCCAGGCACGATTCGTCGACCGAAAATGCCTGCAGGTCCCCTATCCTCTTGATGGAGGCCAACGCAGTCAGGAGTATTGTCTTTAATGACAGAATTTTCAACTCAGCTGACTGCAGAGGCTCAAAGGGTTCTCTCTGTAGTGCAGTTAGCACCAGAGTTAAGTCCCAAGAGGGTATGGAGGGAGGACGAGGCGGATTTAACCTCCTCGCCCCCCTAAGGAACCTGTCGACCAGATCGTGCTTACCTAGAGATTTTCCATCTACTAGCTCATGATTAGCGGCGATAGCGGCAACATAGACTTTGAGGGTGGAGGGAGACAGCCTTCGCTCCAACCCATCTTGTAGAAAGGCAACCACTGACAGTGGGATGTCTCTGGGGAGGCAAACAGGTCTACCTGTGCGGCCCCGAAACGACTCCAGATTAGCTGGACCGCCTGGGGATGGAGTCGCCATTCTCCCGGAAGCACCGGCTGACGTGACAGCTCGTCGGCTGCACGATTGAGCAGGCCCAGAATGTGAATGGCACGAAGCGACCTCAGATGCTTCTGACTCCATAAGGGGAGATGGCGGGCGAGTTGTGACATGCGACGGGAGCGTAGACCACCCTGTTTTTTGACGTACGCAACAGTCGCAGTGTTGTCCGTACGGACCAGAACGTGCTTGCCTCTGAGCGGAACTTTGAAGCGGCTGAGTGCAAGACGAACTGCTAACAACTCGAGGCAATTGATATGCCATTGCAGTTGAGGCCCCGTCCACAGACCCGAAACTGCAAGCCCGTTGTACGTGGCACCCCAACCCGTGGATGAGGCATCCGTGGAGACAACGGAGTGCCTGGACACTTGTTCTAGGGGAACTCCCGCCCGTAGAAACAAAGGGTCCGACCATGGGCCGAAGGTTTAGCGGCACCTCGGAGTCACTTGGACACGGAGGGAACTGCTGTGCCATGCCCATCTCGGGACTCGATCGTGTAGCCAGCGTTGAAGCGGTCTCATATGAAGCAATCCGAGCGGCGTTACTGCGGCTGCGGATGCCATATGCCCAAGGAGCCTCTGAAAATGTTTCAGTGGTACCGCTGTCCTGCCTTTGAACGAATTCAAGCAGTTCAACACTGACTGGACGCGCTCCTCGGTGAGGCGCGCTGTCATGGCGACCGAGTCTATCTCCATACCGAGAAAAGAGATCCTCTGTGTGGGACAGAGTTTGCTCTTCTCCCAGTTGACCCGAAGTCCCAACTGGCTGAGGTGACTGAGCACCTTGTCCCTGTGTTCGCACAACTGCTCTCGCGACTGGGCAAGGATCAGCCAGTCGTCGAGGTAGTTGAGAATGCGAACACCATGCTCTCTCATGGGGGCAATGGCCACCTCCGCAACCTTCGTAAAGACGCGGGCGACAGGGACAGGCCGAAGGGCAAGACGCGGTACTGACATGCCTGTCCCTCGAACGTGAAGCGCAGAAAGGGCCGGTCGAGGGGAATCGAGAATGAAAGTACGCGTCCTTCAGGTCGATCGCTGCAAACCAATCTTGGGGACGGACGCACCTGAAGATGCGCTTCTGCGTTAGCATTCTGAACGGCAGCCTGTGAAGGGACCGGTTCAGGAATCGCAGGTCCAAGACCGGCCATAACCCGCGCCTTTCTTGGTTACAATGAAGTACGGGCTGTAGAACCCGGACCTCATATCGGCTGGAGGGACCGGCTCCATCGCGTCCTTCGCCAGTAGGACTGCGATCTCCGCCCGGAGCACGGGGGCGTTCTCCTTCGCTACTGGGAAGTGAACGCCCCCAAACTTAGGGGGACGCCGGGCGAACTGAATCGCATAGCCTAGTCTGATGGTACGGCCCCGAGACGGGCTGGGAAGCTCTAGCCAGGCTTCCAGACACCGAGCAAGGGGATTAACCACAGACGTGCCCGCAGCGGGGCAGCGACGCGGAATGCAGAGATCCGACTCGGACGGCATGGAAGCGTCCCGAAGTGGGATCTGAGTGTGCTGTGCAACACTTACCTGCGTCCACGGAGGGGGCGTGCGAGTGTGTGGAGGCCGCTTGAGTGCGTTCCCACAGCCGGCGCCCCCTGCTGGCGAAGGGAGAGGCGTCTGAGGGTGGTGAGGCATGGGAGCGTCGACCACCGCCAAGCGTGCTCCCAAATGAAGGAGGGGCTGAGCGCGGCAAGGCTTTGTGGCGTTGCGCACGGTCTGCCTCACCTCCTTCCTCAGCGGGGAACAAGAGTGGCGAGGCATAGCGTCGCGCACTGTTGTCCACGTACCGCTGAGAAGAGGGGAATGAGAGTGGCGAGGCTTTGTAGCGTCACACACTGCCATTCTCGCCCTCTTGTGGGGAGGGGAATGAAAGCGGCGAGGCTTTGTAGCGCCACACGCTGACATTCCTGAACTCCCGAGACCCAGAGGTATTGGAACTGCTCTTTTTTTATTTGGGTACCACTGGCTGTTTTTAACATCAGTGACGGAACAGAATTACTAATGGTTTTCCACCCGGCCCTCCTCCGGGGAAGAACAGTTCCAGACCAAATCCGGGTCAATGGTGTTTCTGGACCAGGGTGGACATCGTCTAGTCAAGGGCCAGCGCTGTGCGCAGCTCAACCTCGGCTCAGAACTACCCTCGTGCACTAAGCAGGACGGAGGTGGCCTGCCAGTGGCACTGCCACCCCACCGATGAGGGTAGTGAGAGAGTGGAAAACTTTATACAGATTATGGCCCTATTGGTGTTCCATATTTTGGCACCAATAGTTCCACAATGCCAAAGCCTTCCAATGCACATCCGAGAAAAGGCAAGGGGCAGGCAAGGCGATTTACGCGTTGCACTATGCCTCAGCCATCCGGGAAAACATGGCTGTCAAGTATGAATCTGATTCAGCACGAGCGCCCACTATTACGGTGGGAATCTCAGCATCATCTTCATTTTCAACACATAACAGCCCTCTCTCCGATGCAGCGATTGACATCTGTCCTCTGCTAGAGCCCCAAATGAAACGCTAGGTCCCCTTTTAGGGACCAGCAATCCCATCTGTAAGCTACCAGCAGACACGTGAGACAGTGGGCGTGGCCATGAGACGGCACACGCGCGCTGAACACTCAAGCCCTTATGAAAAAGGCAAGACGAACAGCGCGCCGACGTGGCTATGCTCTCATGAGAGAGCATAGACCACCCACGAACACAGTCTCAACATGCTTGTGATGCGATAGAGGAGTGAGGGGCCCACAGATATGTACGCGGCGGGGAAGCCTCACTGTAATCCTCAGGTCACCCAGGCTTATCAGCCAAAATAGTCCCCCCTCTGGTGCACCAGAAAAGAGACTAGATCGGAGTATAAGCAAAGGGACTCAACCCCGTTTGAGGTATCATAGTCTCGACCGCGCATCGGAGGCGCAGAGTGACGTGCGCTGAGTTGCCGTGGCAACCCGCGCTGTCACCCGGCAGCCAGATGGCACACGGCGCGCTGAACACTCAAACCCTCACGCGGAAGGTGAGATGACCAGCGCGTCGACGTGATCCCGTTCCCCTGGATCAGGAGAGAACATGGATCACCCACGAACACAGTCTCAACATGTTTATGCGAGAGGGATCGTGGCCGTCAGGACAGGAAATAACCGCATCCAGAAACGCACAAGTGGAATGACGTCTTGAAAAAGACGCAGTGTCACACCCGTGTTGCTCTTTTGTGAGGAAACGCTCTTTAAACAGTGCTGAAGCACCCAGGGGAAGACCGCGGCAACACACATGTGGTAAGTGCAGTCCTGTGGTGCACTCACTGAAACAAACGCCCTCACCAAACCGACAGTTGCTGTGAGAACAGCAGTTTGTTATGCTGATGCAGCGGTGAACATGCGTTCGCGCTGATTGTGCCTTTTCGCCAACACAGAGCGTCCTTCTCGTTCTCTGGAGCATCTCTCTTGCAGATAGGCTCTCTTTTAGAAAAGCAGTCTTGCTTCATCAACGCCGTTCGGCTCCGAAGTGAATGACAGCGTGGATTCGCTCTCGCTTCCTGTTTATACCCGCGGTGCGGGGCGGAGCGCGAGATGCAAATCTCGCACGCCAATGGCCCATTGGCCTGTTCTCTATATCTCAAAGCTGATAGGGGCTCCCTGAAGTGATCCCAATTCGTCGGTACGTCCGACGTACGTCGAACGTGACCGACTGAATGGGAACTATAATTTTCTAAATTGATCAAATTGAGTTGCTATTACTTAAGAGTCCAAATTGGAAACATGCAAAGTCTAATAGGATAAACACGAATAAAATGAGTTTAAAATACTCAAAAAGCTGATGCAAATAGTTGCCTCAATTTTATTGAGTAAAACGGGCACAGTATTTTTTATATACTATATGTATCTAGAATTTTGACTTATCTAAGTAAAACAAAGACTGCTGTAATTGGATCCTTCTCTTTCCTTGGATTTACCATGCATGACAAAATGACACTTGGTCTATTACTATTAGGAATTTCAGAATTCAGTAAGAAAGCTTGATGACTGTCCATAAATCAGGGGAGAAGATGGAGACATCAGTTTAGGCCAGCTCAGCAATTTTTGCATATCTGCCTTTAGTGCTAAGTATATTTGTAGATTATCCATGATACTCTGAGGTCTTTTGTCCATGAGGTTCGGCTTTGAATTGTGTTGCTGAAGATGCACAAAAGGTGTCACATGGAGCCCATGGAGTAAGACGACCACGGCAGCCTTTAATCCTATTACTGCCACCCATATCGCAGCAGATGCCTCTCTGTAGGTCTTTACCTACTAGAATACCAAATCTCATGAACTTAGATATCTTCAACATTTTATTTATTAATTATATTATTTTATATCCTTATCTGTCTTAGGTGGAAGTGGTAAAAGTACAATCTACACATAACTAAGCTGCCTCGAAGATTATGACAGAGCATTCTCAATGCTCATGCTAAATATATTTATGAAACATAAGATGCCAGTACAATGTGTTATTTATTGACTTTTAGCAGTGCTATAATTCTAATGATTTGTTAATAATTATATCACCGGTTTCACACAAGGCTTAAGCCTAGTCCCAGACTAAAATGCATGTTTGAGCTGTTTTAACGGAAAGCAACTTGCCCTGAATATATCTTAAAATATGTCAATGCCATTGTTTTTTTTCGTTCTAAGGCATGTTTATAAAAGCCACTTAAATATCCCAATTGAATTAAGGCCTAATTCTAGATAAATCTATGCCCTGTTTGTGAATCAGGTCAAAATGTAAAAAAAAAGTTATTGTACAGTGATTCCTTGATTGTATCACTTGGTTGTATAAGGTGATACCTTAGAATGATTTATAGTGGAGAAATATAGGATATTTTGGACCACGGACAAAATAAGTTTATTTGTGAGATTTGTGTATTGTTGAATATAAACCCTGAATTTCCAAATTTTAAAAGTCAAAATAATATAAAAATGACAAAAAGTAAAATGTTATTTATTACATTCAAAACAAATGTGGACTCTTATTTTGTCAACATAGTATGTTTTAATTCACAAAGATCCAGTGAGTACCATTAAAAAATAAAGGCCTTATACTTTTCCCTACGGCTGCCCGTATTAGAAGTTATAATCAGCCATGTGTGACTTCAGGGTTTGTGCAATGCCTCAGAGAAATGCAAATGAACTGACACCAGCTGCGGGGCAATCACATCTTATTAGAGCAGAGGCAATAACGTTGCCACAAATCCTCCATTTTTACATATATTTTGGGTGTTTCACAATACATTTTGGTCATTTCAAGCTCAATTTGAAGAAAGTGCTACTCTAACAGATATTTTCTGGGGTCCAGAAAAATCCGGAAAGTCTATGATTTGTCAGATAAATTTTTTATTTAACAATTTGTGCCTCACTTATTTGGTCAAGACACACACACATAAACACATTTGCGTAGACTGTCAATACAGTCAATTGCCTGTCAAATGCTATATGCACAATTAGGCTGTTGTGGCTGCCATAGAGGTGGTCAGCGGGCCCCTTTCATTCACACACTCTCCCAGCGGCCCCTCAGTTCAATGTTAACGTCCAGCGGGTTCCACCCTCCATCTTTTCACACCCTCGCCTACTCTTGTGCTGTCCAGCTGGCTGTAACCCCTCACCTTTTGACCCTCACTCCTGACCTCTGGACTCGTTCCCACGCCACACCTTTTTGTACGGACCTCGCTATGGCAACTCTGAGGCCATTGCTGTCACGGTAACAGATGGATAGAGTTGTGAAAATAACTTTATTCAGCAGTGACTTGGACAATTTGCCTGAAACGCTCCTCAATAAACATCATACACCTCCTGAAGTCTGACATAAACACAATGTCTAAAATTAATAGTTTCCAAGCAATAAAAACCATTCACTTCTCTGTCAAGCTTATATTTACAAGTTGGAAACTCAACACAAACTTGCTTATGTGTTGACTTTCTAGCAGTTTAAAGTACTTAGAGGTAGATGACCAGGAGCAGGGTTGAAGACCTCTGCCTTAAAGGATTAGTTCACTTCAAAATGAAAATGTCGTGATATTTTACTCACCCCCATCTCATCCAAGATGTCCATGTTTTTCTTTCTACAGTGGAAAATAAATTACGTTTTTTGAGGAAAACATTCCAAGATTTTGTCTCCACATCATAGACTTCAATGGCAACCAAAATGGTGAAGGTCCAAATCAATACAGGTTCAAAGGGCTTCAAAGGACTTCAGAGGCTCTGTGCGATCCCAGACGAGGAATAGGGTCTTATCTAGCGAAACGATCGGTCGTGGTGTAATAACTTTTTTTTAATGAATACGTTTGAGATCAAATTCATGCAAGATTTTTTTCTATAAATTACGGACATGCCATCTGGGGAATAATTCTCATTTTTCTGTTATTTAGCTTTATTTCCAGATTCAAACATAGGCTCATTCTTACGTACTAGAGCATGCACGAACATGCACACTTTTCAAAAACAGTGCTTTAAATCTCTCTACAAACTAAAAGACGTAAATTACATTTTTATGTATTCAAATTATTTTGCTCAAGATAAGGATTTATTAAGTCCTGTAAGCTGTTTTTCCAGCCATTCAACTATGCAGTGCTGTTTGTGAATGTTCGTTGGAAATATGGAAATACTCGCTGAACTATGTTGATAAAGACGGAACTTGTGAACATAGTTGGCTAACGATGCTTTTGGTAAACGCAACCCAGGGCTGTTTCTTTTTCTAAAGCATTGTGAGCTAATTTGATCGTAGAGACCATTGGTGACAAAGGTTCTACAATCTACATAGGCTCACAATGCTTTCTGGGAAAGGCAGCTAAGACCAATGTTTACAATAGCTTTAAAATCTTAAATATCTAAATCTGGTGGATCTCTCATATCATCGTCTTATATCAATATCATCCAGTCTTATGAAAACATTAGAGCACTTGGATTATTCTAAATTGAGGATGTTGTATGCAAACTCATCCTTGTGTTACTGTGGCAATAACCTCAGTCCTCAAAGGTGAGAGAGAGAGAGAGAGAGAGATAGAGAGAGTTGCCTTCAAAATGTGTGTGCAACTAAAGCAGAATGTGTATTCAGTAGGGGTGTGCATTGGCACTGCCCTCACAATTCGATTCGATTACGATTCACCAGGTAACAATTCGATTCAATTCGATTCTACGATGCATTGCGATGCATCAAAATTCTACTGCACACAACAAGGCAAATTTTTAATCAGTCATTTTAATACAGGGTATTGGATATGGCATTTTCAAACCTGAAAAAGAAAACATAAATCACTGCTTTCAGTGCTTTGAATGAGAAATGTTTCTCTTCTCTCTGCTTTAGAACCATTTGAAATTAGAGCAATAATAACCAACTAAGCCAACTTTTTCCAGCAGTGAACATAAGTGTTTGTTTTTTTTACACACAGTAAAAAGCTCTAAGACAGGGCACTTCATGAACTCCTGTGCAAATATTAATCCGTAATTACAGTCACACTATTGTAACAACAACCACCACCCAGGCACCCAGCAATAAAAATATTCAGTGCAACACACACAGTAACGTGGACACTAGGGACTCGTCAATTCTCGTGCTTGATTTTAGTGTGGCATGCGCATTAGCAGGGCGTAAGCAGCGCATATTTTTTTCGCGCCCATGTTAACAGATTAGAGCATTCACATCGCACGCAGAGGCGGCACGGCAGCTCATCGCATCGCAGGAGCAGAAGCAGCAGTGCCGCGATCGTTTCGGCGCCGAGTCTATTTTTGCCGCGCTGCTCACGCTGATTTAAAGCCACAGTGGATTGTTCTTGCTCTTTCCAAGCTTTGGGTGCGTTTTTAATTACCCGTCTATCGCGGTCATCTCCCTCCGCCTCAGCCATCTTGATTGTTGTTGTTATGACCCTGGAAGTAATTGAAACTTCACAACTTTATTGTCCAACTCAAGGCCAGAAAATAAACGGTGACATAATTGATTATGGCACTTTGCCGCATCGATGCTGAATCGTGCATGCCCCGCATTGCGATGCATCGCTGAATCGATTATTGTTGACACCACTAGTATTCAGCCAGTTAGCAAAAACTTGCTGTAGAAGTGAACAGTCCATGGTTGAAAACTTGAGCTCCAGTTCTGTACACACAGCGAAGGGTTTTAACAAAGACTGAACCATGTTAAGTTCTTTTGAGCACTTTATTCTGAAGGACTAACTTTAGATCCCTTTAAAATGCTCCAAACCCTGACTGTTGAGCTGAAATTACACAGACTTGTTCAGTCCTAGATTTCCAACTCCCCGACCTGCATCTGTATCTCCAGCTCTCCCTCGCACTGCCTCCTCCCTCTCTTTTTCTCTCTCGCCTGGTTCATTGTGCCCATTGAGATTTTCTCCATTGAGCTTGAGTCTCTTAGGAAACCCCAGTCCTGCATAAAATGAGGGGGACAGAAGAAAAGGAGGTTAGGAGGGAGAAAGGGGGAAAAAAAGGAGGGGAAAATCCAGAGAAGGGACACAAAATTTGTGGGACAGTGTGAGGATCGAACAGAAGATGTTGAGGTGGTTCAGAGGAGCGGATCAGAGGAAAGACTATCACGCAGAGGAGGACGTAAGAACATCTGTCACTCTGGCCCAGGGATCTTAACCTGATTACTCTTTAAACTTGCTCGTTTTTTACACAGGCCTTCACTGAGGAATATTTCATCGGGGTTTCTCTTTTATAGCTCAGAAGACATAACAGAATTCTGAGTTGTGTTTTGTTTAAGAATCAAGATGTTTCTCTTAAAATTCTTTGGGTCAACTTTTGATAGACAGTATGAGTAGAGAGCTATAATGTGGAACTAAATGAGAAATGTCTGTGTTTATATTGAGATGATTGCAGATTTTGAGCACATTGTGAGACACTGTTAAGATCTCTTCTGAAGCTCTAGAGAAGAAGCTTGTGAGGTCACCGGTATCTTTTTTATCAGAGAAGATGTAGACTCTTCATTTCATTGCAACCATGTCTAAGGAACGATACTAAAATTATCTAATTTGGATTTTTCTTTTGCTGTGGGTTGAGCATTCTGTGTTTTCAAAACTAGTTTTGATGGTTAAACCCATGTAAAGTCAAGATAGTGAGAGTGGTTTTGTGTTCCAAATGAGAGACTGTTTGAGTTTGTTATTAGCAGGTGGAATCTAGATAGAATCTCCAGACTGTTGTTGCAATTTCTGCACAGATTTGGGGGGAAATCCTTAGAATGGAGGAAATTATATGCGAGGAACAGGGGATTCGTGGACAAGTGTATCCTGAGTTGTACAGGCACAGATCCCATGTGGGCCTGGTTATTGGATAAATCAAAATAAATGCTCTGTCCAGTGATTCCACAAATTACAAGTAAATGCTTTAGATTTTGGAGAATCTGAGCTTGATGGATGGATTAATGCGTCAAAATATAAAAACTATTGGTGAATGTCCTCTATGTAATTTTATGCTTGGATGAAGTCTCTCTTAAGGTCTCAGTTCAGTTGAACCCACCAAAACCAGAGAAAGAGGGAAAAATCAAACCATTTGGGATGGTTTTGAAGCATCATTTAGTCAAACTCCATGGAGACTGACGCATATTTACAGCCTGTCAAAGCGAGAGAAACTGAATGGTTTGATTTATCTCAGATCTTTTGTGTGGATGTTTGAGTTATGGGTTAAGACTCTGCAGTTGGGCGGTACTATTATCTGAAGCTGTGTGCTTTGATCACTTAGGCCATGAGGATCCTATTGTGACTGCACTGCTGCCCGGAGCGCTGACCCTCTCACCGCTGACTATTGTGTCCGGTCAATCACTTATTAAGACCCTAACACAGCAGGGAGAGAGCACTGCTTCTCTTCTCTTCTCTTCTCTTCTCTTCTCTTCTCTTCTCTTCTCTTCTCTTCTCTTCTCTTCTCTTCTCAGATCTGTTTGGTTTGATATTGACTGTTAGGTGCTGATTGTCCAAACGCAATTCTTGTGCTTGTGTGAAGCAGGAGTTGTGGATGGACATCATGCTCCTAACCGTCCCTCTCGTCACCAGAATAAGCCAAGCAAGGGTTTTTCAACTGTTTTCTAAAGGATTCATGGTCCTTCAAAGCTACAATGGAAAGTTTTGAAGACACTCAGACAGTTCTTGTGATTTGGTTCAGTTTTCTCTATAGCCTTCAGATATTCAGACTTTGCTTCGCACATTTATTCAGATGACATCCGAAAATGTTTCACTTGTTCCTCAACGGTTTTTCTTGTGATATGCATCCTCTAGATAAGTGGTTCTTATCTAGATAAGTGGATCCAATGGGGCCTTAAAATGATTTAATACAAGCCCAAACAAGCTTTGAAATAAGCTAAAACAACTGAAAAAAACTAATATTTCTTATTTCAATTAATTCCCAGATTTCTTCTTTTTTTTTAAGTGTGTGTGTGTGTGCGTGCAAGGCAGTGGGGTTGGGTCACAAGTTATTATGAAGTGAATAATTATTAAATAAAAAATGAATCCTTTTGAATTAAAAAATCTAAATAAAACACTAAATACTTGCATGCCATGTGACCATTAACTGACACCAGAGAACTGTCAACTTGTAATGTGTTTGGTGATTGGCTGACAAAAAAGTTTGGGAAAGACCTGGTCTATAGAGTTTTAGAGCAGTGTTACTCCTTGAGTACTGCATATTTTATGTCTCCCCAAAGAAACACACATGATTCAACTCATCAACTTGTTAATAAAGAGTCCAAGACCTCAAATATGTGTGTTAGATAAGAGAGACATACAAATTTTCAGTGTTGGGGGACCCATGACTCCAGGACTAGGAAAAAGAACCATTGATTTGGTGCTATACTACTACATTGTAAAAAAGAATATATTTTTTTTGATGTAAATAAAACATTTGATATTAGTATGTTTTACAAGAAAATACTATTTCAGTTATTATACTTAACAAAATAATGTTTCTTAGTGTTACTTGCTGTTTCTTTGTAATTGTTTGTGAAATGTACTAGCAATTTCTAAGTGAATTTTTTTTCCCCCAGTGTATTTTCATTTCAATTATTGCCTTGTTTTTGTCTTGTGTTTAAATTGTCTTAAAAAGTATAGGTGAAACCTCTAAGACAAAGTTGATGATTAAATTAACCATAACTAACTCCATTAAGTCTCCTAAACAATAAAAGAGCAAACCCTTGGCAATTAAATTTTCCTTTGGATGTGCGTTTGAAGTTAAAGGGATACAAAAAAACAAAACCAATATTTACTGAAATTAGATATTTAAAGATGAAAGGGCAAGGATGTAGCTATAAAGGAGTTGCACTGTAGCTGAAACAAGTCAACAAGGTGAAAATCTGACATAAAATAAATAAAACAACACTTTATTTTTATGGTCCACTTTAGACATTCTACTACCTAAGTAAATTTGCAACTACATGTCAACTTATTCTACTTACCCGAACCGAACCCTAACACCTAACCCTAATAGTCAACTAACAGTCTACTTGTCTACTACAGTAATGAGTAAATGTAGTTGCAAAGTTACTTATAGTTAGTAGAATGTCTAAAGTGGACAATCAAAATAAAGTGTAACAAAGGCTCAAATCAGAGGTATATTGTGACAATCTATCTGTGCAGATGGAACTGAAAAAAAGCAACATAGAGAACAGCAGAAAGAAAGAAAGAAAGAGGGAGAGAGATCAAGAGAGACGGGCATTAATATGCTAATGGCCTGAGTGAATACACAACAGCTTTACTGACCAGACTAATCACTGCTGGACACACACTGAGGTTAATCCCCCCCCAACACACACACACACACACACACACACACACACACACACTAATCCTCACTCACACGGAGAGCCATGCATGTGTTCACACATCATGCACGCTTGCACATTTGCATGGACACCGCTCACACGCTTGGTCACTCACACACTCTTCACGTTACTTTTCTCTTGTCTTGATGTCACACTCATGGTGGTCTTAAAATATCTCTATTAAGTATATTTTATACATAATTATAATATACCATGTTATTTTATTTGTAATTTAAAAGGGCTGAGAGTTTATCATTGCTCTGTCATGCACTTGTACATGATGTACATTTATTTTACAGACTGTACTTTTACATGAATAAACTGTTGTTCTTGAATCTTGTATGGCTTGCATTAATGAACCTTCAATATATCATTTATCATTGCACACCTTTTGTTCATTTAAAAAGAAAAGAGTCACAATAAGCTGAAAGGGTAACACTTTATAATAACGTTCCATTATAAGTCACTTAAAAGCAGTGTTGGGGAAAGTTACTTTGAAAAGTAATGCATTACAATATTGCGTTACTCCCGTAAAAAGTAACTAATTGAGTTACTTAATTACTTTTTAAGAAAAGTAATGTGTTACGTTACTTTTGCGCTACTTTTTCTCACCATGGGCTTGTTTTTTTTGTTGTTGTTGTTTTTTTATAGCAAAAAAGTTCAATTTTTGTGCAAATGTAAAGACCTCTTCATACCAAAATTGAAATAATAAGCCTCAGGCTGAGGTAAAAATGAAAATTCACGCATGAACAGTAGAGGGCCCAGCTCTGCTGTGCTGTGCTGCCATTCTGGATAATGGAAGAACAGAACACTGGAGAAAAAAGTTTTACCAATAAAAACAAAAAATCTAGTAATATTTGCTCATGGTTTAACTGAATCATTGAAGGTCAGCAGCAAGACAGTAGTCAATAAAGATAGATTAGATTAGATCTTTATTGTGCAAGTGAAATGAATAAATCCTCAAATCAATCAATAAATAGAGCTGTCAGTCAAATAAATGTGAAAAAGTAACTTGCGTTACTTTTTTGAAAAAGTAACTTAGATATTTTGTTGTAAATTTGAAAAGTGATGCGTTACTTTACTAGTTACTTGAAAAAGTCATCTGATTACGTTACTCAAGTTACTTGTAATGCGTTACCCCCAACACTGCTTATAAGTAATTAGTTAATGATGAACTAATCATTTACAAAACATGACTATACATTCATAAATGATTAAGTGGTATGCTAACAATTTATAAATGTTTTGTTAATTCATTCATAAGTAATTTTTGATTAATTAATCATTTACAAAACATGACTATATGTTCATAAATTATTAATAAGTGATAAGCTAACATTTTATATATTTTTTGTTAGTTCAGTCATGAGTCATTTATAAATTATTAGTTAAAGATGAACTAATCATTTACAAAACATTTTTCATAACTTATTAATAAGTGGTATGCTAACGATTTACAAATGTGTTGTTAGTTATCTTAAAAAAATGTAAATCATTAAATAAATCAAAAGTAGATTTTTGATGAGTTATTAGTTGATACATTATTTATCACTTTTTAAATCATTGAAGTATTTATGTCACAATAGTTTTAGTATCATCTTAATAAACAATGGTTAATCTTGAACAAATGATGATCATGGTAAATGATCAGTAGGCCTATATATAATGTATTGATGTATCTTTAGGTTGTAAGCTATGTTCAAAAGCACAAACATGCAAGATGCTAAAACAGTATTTTTAAGAAGAGTAAATTATTTGTTTTCCAGGGGGTAAACATTTATAAATTACAACCCCAAATCAGAAAAAGTTGGGACAGTATGGAAAACGCAAAAAAAAAAAAAGAAGTGATTTCTAAATTTACTTTGACTTGTATTTCATTGCAGACAATATGAACACAAAATATTTCATGTTTTGTCTGGTCAACTTCATGTCATTTGTAAATATGCATCCTTTCCTGTCATTCAGACCTGCAACACATTTCAAAAAAAGTTGGGACAGGAGCAATTTAGGGCTAGTAATGAGGTAAAATGGTTAAATAACAACTTGATCTCACAGAATTCCGTGAAATGAACACAGGCTCCTTAACTCAAAATCCGTGGCAGTGTCACGGAATCGCCGAAAATCGGAAGTGATGCCTATGTAAGTCAATGACAGTAGACGCGTTAGGCATGTTGGTTATCATCATGAAACTATGATTTTTGCCATTATGACATGGAGTGTGATTCTCGATTTAATCAGCCAGCATAATTTTATTTACAATTATTTTCTTTTCTTTTTTTTTACAGTATTTACACACGTTTTGAACACGTAAATCCCTTCCCTAAACCTACCCATTTGTGTATTATAAAAAACAGGATACAGGCAGATACGAATGCAGGCACAATTTATTCAAAAAAGTACAAATATTCCAAGTGTTCCGAGGCCAAACGATTAATTTGTGTGAAGAAAATCCCCAAAAGCGATCAGCAGCGTCGAGTCCATCCGCCAAAGATCAAAAATAGCTTTCAAATTTTACCGCCGGAAGAAACGTTACATCAGCTTTGACAGCATTGGCTGTCGTATATCTCGTGACCAATTGCGTCATTACGTCGGTTTTGATTGTAAAATGGCATTGGCTCTCGTCTGTCTCGTGACAGATTGCGTCACGCTAAAGTGTAGTGTGTATTATTTGAATGAGATATGAATGAGTGCGTTCACGGAGCGGCGGGATCATCATTTTAGCGATTAAAACATTAAAGGGGTGGTAAACCACGATTTCACTATTCTAACTTTAGCTAACGTGTAATGTTGCTGCTTGAGCATAAACAACATCTGCAAAGTTACAACGTTCAAAGTTTAAAGCAAAGGGAGATAATTGCTTTTAAAGAAATCAGTTTCTAAGGACTACAGCAAACGGCCGCTAGGGACTACTACACATTCACCCAGGTTTTGCTGACATCACCAGGCCCAATATTTACATAAACCCCTCCTCCGGGGAATATGAAATAAGGGGGGGTGAGGCCATTTTGTATCGCGGCGCTGTTGTGGTATAGTAGGCTGGAGTGTTGTTGCCGCGATGCCAAGGAAACGCTGTTATTTTCATCCGGATTGCAGGTCTGGGGTACTTGCTCTGTTCAGCCTTCATAGGGACGCGGGTGCGTTGCAGAGCGTTTAAAATAAAACATGTTATATGCACGTGTGTTTGAGTCAGCGGGGAATCAGGCACGCGCAGGGCTCCCTGCAGCACATCCACGGAGGAGAACATCCACCGTCTTCGCGATTTCAATGCCAGATTTGCACAACGTCAGCTGCGTGAAAAAAACACTGCCGGTGCGTGGATGCACGACGCGCGCGCTGCACATTTCACGGAGGACAACACAAACTTCCACAAACTTCGCGAGTTCAATACAGGATATGCACAACGGCTTGTCCTGAAAGCTGGATTTACAAACAGAAGCTGTTCACGGGCCACAACCTGTAAGTCTGATTTATTTTTCATCGATGTGTTTTCCTGTAATAGGTTGTAGCAAGGAAGTAAACAGATGACAGCGCTGTTCTGCAAACCAGTCTGTTAAATGCTCATTCATACTTAACGTTATCCGACGAACACCTATCGTTACAAACACTAACGTTAAAATCTCAACAGCGAACCTGGCATTAGTGTAAATGATTTTTTGATTAGAGCTTTTATGTATTGTTTATCTACAGGCATGCTAAACATGGTTCTGTGTGTGATTTGGCTAACTTACTAGTTTAAGCCAGTGCTTAGTGTTTGTTTTGGGTTAGTTCTTGTGACAGATATTTGGCTATAATCGTTCTAAAAAATACAAAAGTTAAAGTGCCATTCAGTAGCGATCATTATAGATCCGCAGTCTTTACTCTTGAGGACTGAACAGGTTCTGCTCGATCATCTTCACTCAAATGTTCTGGGTCTGATTCGGGCTCAGATTGGTATGGTTTTATTGACGCCGTTGTTTCTAACACTGACCAAAGCACAGCCTCCGATAAAGGTAAGGGGCGTGACGTTTCCGACATACGTGCACTAGGCGTTTAGCGAATCACAACACACTGGGCCAGCTAACCAATCTGAGCCCATCGCGTATTTTTGAGGGACTGGCTTCATACAACCCGGAAAGCATCAGACCGTTTTACAAGGAGGGACAGAGCAGTGTAGAATAAAGGTCAAATATGTGAAAAATAAGGCAATTTTTTTTAAAACGAAGCATGAACACATGTTACAGTGCACCCCACAAACACAGTCAAGCCTTCAAAAGAATGTGTTTTACCACCCCTTTAAGATCAACTCTGTTCTTTACACGAAGACATCGTTTGACTTCAGAAGACTTGGAATGCAACATGAGTTAATACTTTTATACTGTTTTGGTCAGTTTTTGCAATAAATACCTTTGGCTGTACTTGTATTTGCCTGTTATGTGTTTTATATTGTTGAGAGTGGGTAGGTTTAGGGTAGGAGTGGAGTTAGTTGCTCCAAAATATAAAAGTAGCCTATAAATATTCATAAATTCATGTCTACTTTTTTAATGTCATTGACTTGCATAGGAATCACTTCCGTGGACCCATCATGGAATTTTCGGCGATTCTGTGAAACTGACACGGATTTCATTTCACGGAATTCTGTGAGACCAGGTTGTTAAATAATGATGTGATTTGAAACAGGTGATGTCAACAGGTGATTGTAATTATGATTTGGCACAAAAGCAGCATCCAAGAAAGGTCTAATCCTTTAGGAGCAAAGATGGGCAGAGGATCCCCAGTTTGCCAACAAATACGTGAGAAAATTATTGAAATGTTTAAAAACAATGTTCCTCAAAGAAAGATAGGAAGAGATTTGGATATTTCACATTCAACAGTGCATAACATAATTAAAAGATTCAAGGAATCTGGAGGAATTTCAGTGCGTAAAGGACAAGGGCGCAAGCCTAAGCTGAACAACCGTGATCTCCGATCCCTCAGGCGGCACTGCATAAAGAATCGTCATTCATCTATAGGCGATATCACCACATGGGCACAGGACAACTTTGGCAAACCTTTGTCAAGTACCACAATACGTAGTTACATCCACAAATGCCAATTAAAACTGTACTGTGCCAAAAGGAAGCCCTATGTTAACAGTGTACAGAAGCGCCGTCGACTTCTCTGGGCTCAGAGGCATCTGGGATGGACCATCACACAGTGGAAACGTGTACTGTGGTCAGATGAATCAGTATTTCAGGTATTTTTTTGGGAGGAATGGACACCGTGTGCTCCGGACCAAAGAAGAAAAGGATCATCCAGACTGTTACCAGCAACAAGTCCAAAAGCCAGGGTCTGTCATGGTATAGGGTTGTGTCAGTGCCCTTGGCAAAGGTAACTTGCAGTTCTGTGAAGGCACCATTAATGCTGAAAAGTAGCTACATAGAGATTTTGGAGCATAATATGCTGCCTTCAAGAAGACATCTTTTCCAGGGACGTCCATGCATATTTCAACAAGACAATGCAAAACCACATTCTGCACACATTACAAAGTCCTGGCTGCGGAGGAAGAGGGTACGGGTACTTGACTGGCCTGCCTGCAGTCCCGACCTGTCTCCAATAGAGAATTTTGAAGCGCAAAATGCGACAACGAAGACCCCGTACTGTTGCCCACCTTAAGGCGAGACACGGCAGGTGAAAACATCGTTTTTTCATGCAGTGGTCAATTTTGAGATTTTGGGCCAGTTTGCTCCCTTAACATGTAAGCTTTCATGTCAAAATAAAAAAAATGTCAACATTACACATTAAGGTGGTTATTTCAATATATTTTGTCACCGTGCGCCTTTAGATTTCTACCCGAAATCATCAAACGTTATTCTAGCGCGATCTCTCGTGCCGTCTCCATTCACAGAAACATGTCATGCTTGGTATCATTATAAAGCTCTCAGTCTCACACACAGCACTGTCTAATCCAAATATGGACATTTCCTTTGTAAAACTAACCAACCGCGAAAGTTTGCAGCCAAAAACCACATCTGATTGGTCGATGTAAATTTATCACGCGCTGCAGATTGCTTGTGTATTCTCCACCTGAGAGAAAGTGCAGACAACGCTGAAATCGGCTCATAAACGCTCACAGAAAAGACCAAGTAGCAACAGCTAGTAAAAAGAAAGTAAACAACAACAGATTAGACTACGAAACCCCGTCAGAATTAGATTCAAATAGTTATAGATGGACCAATACAACAAACAGGGACAGTTCATCTGCAGTTTTTGTGACTGGCGTTTGTTAAGGTAGTTCTCTTAAGGTAGTTCTCTAATAGCTATTGCTATTAATAATTTATTCATTTATCAATTTCCACGTGTTTTAAATATTATACTCTACTGATATTAATTAACTGAATATATATTTTGTTTGTAGGTTGGGGGTTTTATAGAAATGTATGCAGTTGTAGAGTATAAAACTTTAAAGGCCGTTTTCTCAAAATGAGTTTTTTCTCACACTCAGAGTCAGATATATCCACTTCAGTAGCACCTACAAGCACCAACTTTTGCAGTCTTATACGGAACTATATTCTGAAGGCTTTTACAGAGGGATTTGTTGATATATCATTCCTATCCTGAGTTATAGGTCCTTTAACTCCAAAAAACATGGCGAAAATTGATTTTTTAAGGCTATTGTCAGTATTCTCTAATTTACTAAAGCACAAAATAAGATATCCAGAATCCCCTCTGTAAAAGCCCTCTCATCTAACATGTCAACAAATAGAACCAAGAATTTTAAACATGGTCCTTTCCATTTTCCAGATTTTGTTTTTGGAAAAGTATGTAAATGAGCGTATATTTAAGTATATAAGGCCTCATTTGCATATTAAAACATTAATTTACAGAAAACGTGTAATACATTTTTTTCTTATGTTTATGCCAGTAATAAACTGGAGAAGTTTCACAGTAATATCTTGTAATTAAAAAAGAATTCCCTATTCACCTGTAGTGTCTCGCCTTAAGACTTGTTTGCAGGAAGAATGGGACAAAATTACACCTGAAACACTTCATCACTTGGTGTCTTCAGTCCCTAAATGTCTTTTAAGTGTTGTGAAAAGGAATGGCAACATTACAAAGTGGTAAATGCTTTACTGTCCCAACTTTTTTTGAAATGTGTTGCAGGTCTGAATGACAGGAAAGGATGCATATTTACAACTGACATGAAGTTGACCAGACAAAACATGAAATATTTTGTGTTCATATTGTCTGCAATGCAAATACAAGTCAAAGTAAATTTAGAAATCACTTCTTTTTTTTATTTGCGTTTTCCATACTGTCCCAACTTTTTCTGATTTGGGGTTGTACTTACTGTCAGGGGATTGCAGTAGGTTATGATAAATCCTTTCACTCACCAGCACAGACTTGTGTTCAACACCTGTTAGATGATGTGTAAACGCATGAATAAATCATATACAAATCTGTCTGCATCCCCTAATCTAATGTGTAAACTATACATCACTTGTAAATGTGTTACATAATTTGTAGATCTTTCTTACCTTTCTTACATTGCGTGTACGTGTATACAAGTAATTTACAACACTTTCTGCATCCCCTAATTTAAAGTGTAAACTATTCATCACTTATACAGATATGCAGCATACCACTTATTAATAATTTATGAATGTATTAACTAATAATTGATAAATTACTTATAACTGAATTAACAAAACATTCATAAAATGTTAGCATATCACTTAATAATCATTTATGAATGTATAGTCAAATTTTGTAAATGATTAAATGGACTTTATTTATATCGTCGCTGCCCGATGAAACTCACGTATGTCCAAAACGGTTACTTTTCAGGAAGTGAAAAAAACACCGTATTTCAAAAGCAGTTGAATGTAGCGTTGTCATACTTGGTACGGCATATTTGCATGTTACCATATTCTTGCCAGTGTAATGATATAATCCACATTTGACCAAAATTGAGTTTAAATGGACATACGTGCATATTTTACAGTAACGGTGGTCGATACGTGTTCTTCCGATCATTAATTAGAATGGCCAAGTCGCGTTTCATATTGACAGAGGAATACGTGCTGGACATTCTCAGCCTCTGGCAAGCGGTGATAGCAATATGAGTGAGGCATGTTCTAGTGACAATCATGACAGTAGCATTACAGGCTATAATTTGATCAGTTTGACTAAGAAAAAAAAAGTTTGAATCTTATCAATGAGACCGAGTTTATTTACATACTAGCAAGCAAACTAATCTGTGAAGAACTAGATTAGAACTAAACTGTGGAGAGCTTCAATGTCGTACTTTTGGCTATCCAGTGCAGAGCTTCGATGAAACTTCACGAGACCGGCGGGACCGGCGGGACCGGCGAGATGCTTCCACAGGGCGGGAGATACGCGGCGTGATTGACAGCTTTGACACCAAATGGATATACGTGAAAATCAGATGACATGATTTCACAACTTTTCATTGGCCATTTAGATATGTGAAGCATACTGTATACGGAAATGAACCTGGACATTCAATCCATCGGAAAATCTCAAAATTGGCAAAATGGACATACGTGCTTTTCATCGGACAGCGACGATATGGTAAATGGACTGCATTTATATAGCGCTTTTAACAGACCTACGGCCATCCAAAGCGCTTTACATTTGCCTCACATTCACCCATTCATACACTCATTCACACATCGACGGCGGTGTCAGCCATGCAAGGGGCCATCCAGCTCATCATTAACTAATAACTTATAAGTGACTTATAACTGAACGTTATTATAAAGTCTTACTGTTGAATGATTTCAACTTGATTTGTTGGATTATTTGCAAAAGAAAAATAATACAATTAAAAATTAAAATAAAGCATAGCAAAAGTAGCCTGGATCCGCCCTCCTGCGTACTTTCGCTCAATTTTCATTTTCCTTCAAATAAAAATGTACGAGAGTATGGTAAGACGAGGCTATAGCAAAAGCACTAGCAACAAACAAACTCAATTTATCTCAGACAATCCATTATTTTATTTTTCTTCACACACCACATCTCATATTTCATGTCAGTGCTCTTCAATGACACTTTGTCTCATTCTTCATCTCATAATATGGATTAAGTAATCAGATTCCAAAAATGAAGTACTTGTATTTAGATTAGATTGTAATTAGATTAAAATACTTGTAATCAGACTAAAGTTACTTTTCTATTGATTACATGATTACAAGTTATTCTCACAATGGCAGTAAATTATTCTTTATATATAAATTATATAAATTATTAAAGGTGCACTATGTACAATTTTTTGAGTAAATTATTACTCAAAGTGAAATTGCCATTTTAACCAAGGAACCGGGACGTGTGAGGGAGTCGCCTGTCGATTGCGTCATATCTGCGTTACCCTCGTTTTCCGGTTTTATTCTGCAGAAACGCTTTACTCTCACTGCAGTGTGCAACAAGTGTCATAGCAGCCGCCGAGCGAACACACAAAGTAACGTCATAACATCATTAACACACTCAGATGTGTCTAATATGATAAACAGAGCTGCGTTCCCTCATACTCATGACCGGAAACCCGGAAGTGGCCATGGCGACTGTGTCATAATAAAAGTCCTGCCAGAGACTGTGTCATAATAAAAGTCCCGCCGTTCTTCTCATTGACAATCGCTCCAGCGGCCTTGCTCAGCTCCACAATACTAAACCCTGCTCTGCTTCATTCTACAGTAACATTAATAATCGCATTCATGAACATGATTTCTGCCTCCCGAGTCCTATCCCGATTCTTTTCCACCGGCTGTGAGGTCAAACGTGGCGTCATCAAACTACGCCTTTGTTTTGAACAGGCGACCTCTAGTGGATGGAAAAGTTACATAGTGCACCTTTAAGTCGTTGATTCTACTTCTTTGTTATATTTTAAATTCTCTTTTCTATAAAAGTCTACTGCTTGTATACATTCAGAAGGTCTTCCAGGTTTGTGGAATTGCACACACAGATCACCCTCTAGTCATGTGCCTATCGCTGAAAGTGTCTCGGTTACTAGTGTATCCCTTGTTTCCTGATGGAGGGAAAAGAGATGTTGTGTCGAAATACCAACACTAAGGTTCGCAGTTGAGAGCCCCAAACACCTCTGAGTATTCAGAAAAGCTAAATGGAATTGGTTGTGGAATTTTCATGCCTGAACACGCCCCCGGAGGTATGGTTATATAAGGCGAGCCAGCTGCACACACACTTCAGGTTTGTTCTGAGCAGCTGAGATGACGTCTCAACCCCTTAGTAGCAGTTCAAGTTGTGGCAGGAAGAACACAACGTTCCCTTTCTCTCTGTCACTTTTGACATTGTGTTGAAATACAGACACTAGGGTTCCCTATACTAAATGGCACAAATAGAACTGCATCACGAGGCATGGCGGTACACTCTTAAAAACAAAGGTTATTTGGCGGGGTGTATGGTTCCATGAAGAACCTTTAATATCCAAAGAATCTTTCCATTGCACAAAAGGTTCTTTGTAGCGCAGAAAGGTTCTTTAGACTATAAAATAGTAAGGAAAAAATTGTTCTTTAAAGAACCTTTCACAAAACAGTACTTCAGGGAACCAAAAATGGTTCTTCTATGGCATCGCCGTGAAAACCCCTTTTTGGTTCTTCCTGGCACCTTTATTTTTAAGGGTGTAGGGGTGGACTGGCCATCTCGAGCACCGGGAGTTTTCCCGTTGGGCTGCCGTACAATGTGGGCCGGCCCGTTGCTATGTAAATATATATGAAGAATTAATTTTAACAAATTTAACAAACGCATGGCCCGTGCAGCCCACTTGAGGCAACAACTATTGATGGAGGTGAGCGCAATCAGGAGGGCCGTTTTCATAGAGAAGGTGCTAAGCTTGACTGATTTCAAAGGCTCAAACGGATCTCTCTGCAGGGCCTGAAGGACCAGATAAAGATCCCAAGAGGGGCTGAGGCGAGGTCTAGGAGGATTTAGCCTCCTTGCACCTCTCAGTCCTCTTAATTCCTCTTTGTCCCATACAGGGACCAGGCATGGAGGTTCCAGAGGTCCTTCCTCAGGGGAATCCGTCAGGGAGGAGCCAATGCCATCAGTGTGAGCTCTGAGAAGTCTGGTTGGGCCAGTAGTTTGGCCTTCCTCCCTGACTTTGCACCAAGTCTGCAGAATCAGGCTCATTGGGGGAAATGCACACTTGCGCAGGACCCAGGGCCAGCTGTGTGCCAGTGTCCGTTCCGAAGGGAGCCTCAGTCAGGGAATACCACAGTGGACAGTGGGAGGATTCCTGAGAAATTAACAAGCCTACCTGTGCTTCGCTGAATCGACTCCATATCAGCTGGACCTAGAGATGCATCGATGCTAAATTTCTCAGCCGATACTGATAGCCGATTATTCAGAAGAATATCGGCCATTGCCGATACTGATAGTTTGGTTTTTCTCATGGAAACCTCTCCCAAATAATGCTGCAAACTATACAGAGAACCCTCTCATTTGGTACACAATAATATTGGTTGCAATTAACGACAAAGGTATTATATTAAACTGATATTTGTTTTCAGATATAATAGGCTAATTAAACCCAAATAAAAAAACTGAACTCAATTCTACATATAAGGTATTTTACATATGCACTTGTCTTCATGACAAATTTATTCAAGCATACATACCCCTCCAAATAATTGAATTCAGGTGTTCCAATCACTTCCATGGCCACAGGTGTATAAAATCAAGCACCTAGGCATGCAGACTGCTTCTACAAACATTTGTGAAAGAATGGGTTGCTCTCAGGAGCTGCTCCTAGAGGTGGTAGAAGTGGTTCACGCTACAATCTTCCCTGGAATCGAGTGTTGTGAGAAGCGTGGATCGGATCTAAACGGTGGTGGGGCATAAACTGATCTGTGACTGGACTAAGGATGGCAGGTAGTAGTGATGGTGAGGGTGGGCATGAGGATATGGATTTAAATGACTGGACAGAAGTACGGAGAAATAAACAAGTTAGGAATAATAGTAGTATAGGAGGGAGTAGTTCAGATGGGGGAGAGGAAGGTAGGGTGGTGAGGAGAAGGCAAGTTGAAGAGAAGGGGTTTCAAATAATTCTGAGGTTTAAGGAAGGACATGATATAAGGAAAGTTAGTCCGGTGGCATTGACACGGGGTTTAAAGGAGAAAATTGGTGAAATTTCAATGGCGAAAGTGTTGGAAGATGGTGGGCTGTTAATAAAATGTAAAGATGAGAAACAGAGAGAAAAGGCGATGAAGATGGCTAAAGTGTGCGGTAAATCGGTGGAGGAAGCCAAGAAGACAGGTGATGGACCCTTTACGAAAGGTGTTATTTATGGTATTCCAGTTGAAGAAAAGTTGGAGGATTTGAAGCTAAGCATAAAAGGTGGGAAAGTTATTAACATTAAAAGTCTTCAAGCGAGAAAGGGAGGAGAAAGGGTTGATAGCTTGTCAGTGCTGCTGGTGTTCCAAGAAAGAGTGTTGCCAGAAAAAGTGAGAGTGGGATTTTTAAGTTACAATGTAGCATATGTTCCTCCTCCTTTGAGATGTTATAAATGCCAAAAATATGGACATATTGCGGCTGGATGTAAAGGAAAACAGAAGTGTGGAAGGTGTGGAGGGGAACATGAGTATGGGAAATGTGAGGATGGGGCAGAGATTAAATGTGGTAATTGTGGAGGTGCACATAGTGTGGCCTATGGTGGATGTGAAGTGAGGAAGAAGGCAGTAGAAGTACAACAGCTGAGAGCTAACAAGGACATATCAGTAGAAGCAGTTAAGTTGGTTCAGAGGGAGAGTAGAGTGGAGAAGAAAGTAAAAGAAATAGAAAAAGAACATTCAAGTGAGCAGCTTGTAACAAAAAGTCAGAGGGAAGATGGTGATATTTTATGAGTTAAAAAGGAAGATTTTGTGTATTTCATGGCTGAAGTAATTAACTGTACGTTCCAAGCAAAGGGGAGATCTGAGAAGATTGAAATAATAGTAAAAAGTGCAGCAAGATATTTAAATATTCAAGGCTTGACTGGGATAGGGGTTCAAGAAGAGCTTAAAAAACAGGAACAGTTAAGCAAGGAATCATGGTCACAAGATTAATTTTATTGTTAATTTTAATGTTAGTTCTTCAGTGGAATGCAAGGAGTCTACTGTCGAATGGGCAAGAATTTAAAGGATTTCTTGAGGCGTTAGAATACAAACCTGACATAATATGTGATGAAGAGACATGGCTTAAACCTAATTTAGATTTTGTGATACAGGGATATGTGTCTATAAGAAGGGATAGAGAAGGAGGTAATGGGGGTGGATGTGCTACTTTTATCAAGCAAGGGGTTTCATATAGAGTCATAGAAAAAGGGAAAGAGTTGGAGTATGTAGTTGTTGAAGTGTGGGTAGGGGATGGTAGGTTGGTTATTGTGAACTTCTATAATCCATGTAAGAGGTTGGAATTGGAAAAATTGGAGCATATAAAGGGACTAGATAGTAAAAGAATAATTTGGTGCGGTGATTTTAATGCTCACAGTACTATTTGGGGAGGGGAAAGGACGGATAGGAATGGTTTGATAGTGGAGGATTTGATGGATACATTAGGACTGGTGTGTTTAAATGATGGGAGTTTTACAAGGGTTAATTGTAGTACAGGGAGTGAGTCATGTTTAGACTTGACATTAGTGTCACAGTCCTTGGCAGGTATTTGTGTGTGGGAGGTTATAAAACAATCAACTGTAGGAAGTGATCATTACCCCATTTTATGTAGAGTAGGTAATGAAAGTAAGGTGGTATTAGAAGAGGCATCAGAAAGGTGGATATTTGGTAAAGCAGAGTGGGATAATTTTAAAGAAATAAGTGAAACAAGTTTTAAAAATATAAATAAAAAGCAGGATATAGAAATATTAAATGAAAATGTGAGGGAGGCAATAATTGGGGCTGCTAATCAGACAATTTTAAGAAAAGATGTTATGAAAAGGCGGAAGTTAGTTCCGTGGTGGAACGATGAGTGTAGTAAAGTAATAAGGAAACGCAATAAGGCTTTTAAGGTATTAAAAAATACCCATAATTTCCAAAATTTTATAGAATACAAAAGAATGCAAGCAGTGGTTAGAAAGACTATTAAAGAAAATAAAAGGAAGTATTGGAGAACATTTTGTGATTCAATAGGGAGAAGCACACCAATTGAGAAAGTCTGGACAATGATAAAGAAAATGAGTGGAGTAAGACGGGAGTGGGGGTACCCAGTATTGGAAAATGGGGGGGTGGTGGCTAGTAAAGATATAGAGAAAGCAGATATGTTAGTTAAAGCATTGGTTGAGGTGCATAGTTCTAGTAATATGTCAGAAGAGGGGAAGGGAAAAGAACTAGTAAAGATAATAAAGAATTGCTGGAAAGAGAAGAAGAGAGGGATAATGCTATTAATTCTCATTTTACATTAGAGGAATTGAAACGGTCTATCTTTAAATCAGGATTAACTGCTCCAGGAAAAGATCAGATCTGCTATATCATGTTGAAACATTTGTCAGATGTAGGGTTAGAGGTCATTTTACATTTATATAATACGATTTGGAAGGAAGGGGTATTACCAGGATGTTGGAAACAAGCAGTTATAATACCCATCAGGAAACCAGGGAAAGATCCAACGAATCCATCTAACTATAGACCAATAGCATTGACTTCTCATATGTGTAAAATAATGGAACGTATGATCACAGACAGATTAACATATTATTTGGAAGCAAGGAATATAAGATCAATATTTCAAAGTGGATTTAGAAAAGGTAGGGGAACAATGGATCCGATAGTATGTCTAGAATCAGAGGTGAGGAAGGCACAAGTGAATAAAGAGGTAGTGGTAGCAGTGTTTTTTGATGTGGAAAAAGCGTATGATTTATTATGGGGATTATTGATTAAAATGAAAAGATTAGGAATATCAGGAAACATTTTTAGATGGGTGAAGGAATTTTTATATGAACGCTCAATAGAGGTGAGAGTGGGAAAAACCTTGTCAGCAAGCTTTTTGGTGGATAATGGAACGCCACAAGGAAGTGTTATAAGTCCATTATTGTTTTCAATAATGATAGATGATGTGTATAATAATATTGGGCAAGGTATAGGGAGATCTCTGTTTGCAGATGATGGGGCACTGTGGAAAAGAGGTAGGAATGTTGAATATGTTGTGAAACAGATGCAGGAAAAAATTAAAAGAGTGGAGCAATGGTCCTGGGAATGGGGATTTAAATTTTCGGTGGAAAAAACAAAAACACTTTTCTTTACAAGGAAGAAAATTGGAGTAGAGGTTCAACTGTATTTATATGGCAAGAAGCTGGAAAGGATAGAATCATTCAAATTTTTAGGTGTGTGGTTTGATGCTAGGCTCACATGGAATGTACATATTAACAGTATTGTAAATAAGTGTAAAAAGGTATTGAATGTGATGAGATGTTTAGTGGGAACAGAGTGGGGAGCCGATAGATCTGCTTTGAAAACTATATATATAGGTTTAATAAGATCTGTTCTGGATTATGGATGTGTGGTGTATGGGTCAGCAACTAAAACCTTGTTGAAAAAATTGGATATAATTCAAGCACAAGCATTAAGGATATGTAGTGGGGCTTTTAAAACAACATCTGTGGCTGCATTACAGGTTGAAATGGGGGAAATGCCATTGGAGTTAAGGAGACAGCAAATCATGACAACATACTGGGTTAATTTACAAGGACATAATAACCATCCTGCAATAAGTGCAATTGAGCCGTGCTGGGAACATGAAAAAAGGCAAACAAAGAGCTTTGGTTGGGTTGTTAGAAAGAAGGCAGGTGAAATGGGTATACTAGATAGGAGTTACTCTCCAACTGTAGTTCTGCCAGCTATACCACCTTGGTTATTGCCACAGCCAGAGATAGATCTAAGCCTCCTTGAATTGATGAGAGATGTAAATGAGGGAAATTACAAAAACATTTTTAATGCATACATCAGAAGAAATTACTATGGGTATTTACAAATCTATATAGATGGTTCTAAAGACCCTACGACAGGTAGAACAGCAGCAGCAGTAATAATCCCTGATTTTAATGTGGCATGTGGAAAGAGACTCACAAATGATATATCTGTCTTTGCATGTGAAATGATTGCCATTGTTATTGCATTGCAATGGGTAGAGGAGGTCAGGCCAGAGAGAGTGGTCATTGCATCAGATTCATGTGCAGTATTAATGAGTTTAACATTTTGCAACTCCAGAAGTAGAGAGGATTTATTGTATGAAATACTACAATCATTATTTAGAATTCGACAAATGCACTTGTATGTTAGTTTTGTGTGGGTCCCTGCACATGTGGGGGTTGATGGGAATGAAAAGGCAGATAAAGTAGCAAAATGTGCATTAAAGAATGGGGATAAAAACATAAATGTAAATATTAGTAAGTCAGAAGCTAAAGTGCTGATTAAAGGACAAATAAAAAACATGTGGCAAAATCAATGGAACAAAGAAAGTAAAGGAAGATATCTGTTCAAAAATAATCCTTTAGTTGGGAGTACAGGGTATGGAGGACGAAATAGAAAAGAGGAGAGGGTTATTACAAGAATAAGGAATGGGCATACTGGGCTAAACAGTTCTCTCTACCTGATTGGAAAACATATTGATGGGAAGTGTGAATATTGTGGTGAGCAAGAAACAGTAGATCATGTTTTATTACATTGTCTGAAGTATGAATCAGAGAGAGAAGTTTTAAAGCATGCATTAAGAGAAAATGGAGAGGAAAATATCAGTAATATTCTTAAAACATCTGCAGGTGATAATGGTTGGAAACTTCTTCTAGAGTATTTAGGATCAACAAGATTAATGAATAGAATTTGAGTTATAATTTTATTTATATTTATATAGGTTTGTTTATTTGTTATTATTTTATTTATCAGTTTTTGTTTGTTTGTTTTTAATCTAATTTAAAATGATTCTCTTTGTCCTTATAATTTGGGTGTTTATATAGATCTTTAGTCCATACTCCAGATCAGTGGGTGGCGGTAATGCACCTGAAAGTTGTTTGCCAACCGCCAATAAAAATTAAGGAAGAAGAAGAAGCTCTCAGGAGCTCGAATTCAAGCGTGGTACAGTGATAAGTCCATTTGTGAAATTTTCTCACTACTAAATATTCTACAGTCAACTGTTAGTGGTATTATAACAAAGTGGAAGCAATTGGGAACAACAGCAACTCAATCCTGAAGTGGTAGGCCACGTAAAATCACAGAGCGGGGTCAGTGCATGCTGAGGCACATAGTGCGCATAAGTCGCCAACTTTCTGCAGAGTCAATAGCTATAAACCTCCAAACTTCATGTGGCCTTCAGATTAGCTCAAGAACAGTGCGTAGAGAGCTTCATGGAATGTGTTTCCATGGCCGAGGAGCTGCATCCAAGCCTTACATCACCAAGTTCAATGCAAAGTGTTGGATGCAGTGGTGTAAAGCACACCGCCACTGAACTCTAGAGCAGTGGAGACGTGTTCTCTGGAGTGATGAATCACGCTTCTCTGTCTGGCAATCTGATGGACGAGTCTGGGTTTGGAGGATGCCAGGAGAATGGTACAGTGTCAAGTTTGGTGGAGGGGGGATTATGGTGTGGGGTTGTTTTTCAGGGGTTGGGCTTGGCCCCTAGGTTCCAGTGAAAGGAACTCTTAATGCTTCAGCATACCAAGATATTTTCAACAATTTCATGCTCCCAACTTTTTGGGAACAGTTTCCCGTTCCAACAGGACTGAGCACCAGTGCACAAGCAAGGTCTATAAAGATATGGATGAGCGAGTTTGGTGTGGACGAACTTGACTGGCCTGTCCTGACATCAACCCAATAGAACACCTTTGGGATGAATTAGAGCGGAGACTGCAAGCTAGGCCTTATCGTCCAACATCAGTGCCTGACCTCACAAATGCTTCTAGAAGAAAGGTCAAAAATTCAGATAAACACAATCCTAAACCTTTTGGAAAGCCTTCCCAGAAGAGTTGAAGCTGTTATAGCTGCAAAGGGTGGGTCAACTCCATATAAAACCCAGGGAATAAGATTTAAAGTTCATGTGCATGTAAAGGCAGACGCCCCAAAACTTCGAAGGCGAACCGAAGAAACGGTCTGTGCCATGTAAGGATTGAGACATGAAAGTAAGTGTCCTTCAGGTCTATCACCACAAACCAATCTTGGCATTGAACACATGAAAAAATGTGTTAATGCATGAGCATTTTGAACGGAAGCTTGTATAGGGTCAGATTCAAAACTTGCAGATCTAAGATTGGCCTCAACCCACCTCCTTTCTTTAGTACGATGTAGTGGGGGCTGTAAGAACCCTTCTTCAACTTAGCCGAAGGGACAGGCTCTATCGTGTCCTTTGCCAGTCCTTTCTCCTTGTACTGATGTGGAAAGCACTTCATTGTACCTGGGCGGGAGCCTAAAGAATTGGATTGCGTATAGCTGAACCAGATTGTTCTGATGAGCCAGCGCAATGGTCTAAGGCAGCGCTAGACTTAATAGAATACTGTCTGACACTTAATGACTGCTCTGTCAAGTCGCAGTTGTCAGTTAGGAACCTGGGTGTGCTCTTTGATAAAAAAAAAATTCATCTAAAAGCCACATTTATAGCATCTGTAAAACTTCTTCCATCTTAAAAATGAATCTAAATTATGACATGTGCTCTCAATGACAAATGCAGAAAGTTCATACGTTCATGACCTCAAGACTAGATTTTTGTCATACTCTACTGGGTGGTTGCCTTGAATGCTCCAAACCGCAGTAACTAGAGTTCTTACTAGAACAAGGAAGTATTACCATATTAGCCTGGTTCTGTCAACACTGTATTGGCTCCCTATTAAACATTTTATACATTCAATCTTGCTAATTACTTACAAAGCAATAAATGGTTTAGCGACCCAGTACTTGAGCGAGCTCTTAACGCATTATAGTCCTTCATGTCTATTGCGATCTCAAAATTCTGGCCAGTTGATAATACCTATTAAAATCAACTGCAGGCAGTGAATCATTTTCCTATTTAGCACCTAAACTCTGGAACAGTCTTCTTTGCATTGTTCGGGAAGCAAACACACTCTGTCAGTTTAAATCTAGACATGCCTACACTCTAAAAAAAAAAAGGTTCTATATTGCACCAAAAATGGTTCTTGGCTCGTAATCATAGGGGAACCTTTTTTAGTGCTATATAGCACCAATTTTGGTGCTTCAGTGGTTCTTCAGCAGTTCTTCAGAGGTTCTTCAGCGGTTCTTCAGAGGTTCTTCACCGGTTCTTTGACTAAGGTGCTATATAGCACCTCTGAAGAACCGCTGAAGAACCACTGAAGCACCAAAATTGGTGCTATATAGCACTAAAAAAGGTTCCCCTATGATTACGAGCCTTTTTTTTTAGAGTGTACAGACCAAAAACGTAATATGTATGTGCATGCCGTCACCGTTTTCACAGATTTATGTTTTAGAAGTTTACATGGAGATGATAACGGTTTCGTGGGTAATGCAACCTTCCATCGATGGACCTTTGGGGTTTGGCTGCCAGTCCAGGCTGTTGTGGGGCCAGTGCAGCCTTCGCAGCCGCCCTTGGCGATGAGCATGTGGAACTTGGGCTCTCGTGGAGGAAGACCCGCGCCTAGGCAACATGTGTTCTTCTTCTTGACTGCCGAGAACTGCTACAAGAAGTCCCCCAGATAGCATGTAACCATTGAAACAATGTTGTGGCAGTGTTGATGCGTCAACACATATTACATTGAATTAACATTACAAAGTGATGTTGCTTTAGCATCACTCTTGCACCCTCAGTTAATGTTGAAGCAATACTGTTATTTTAACCACAAATCAATTGTGTAGGCCTTTCGTTGTAGGCCGTGGATTCCGGGAATAGTGATTTAAGTATTTACACGCACTTCAGTCCACCGCCGTCTTCATTTCAAAATTGTATTTATTTTATTAAACATAAAAAGTTCCATTTCAAAAACATTTCTAAATTAAGGTCATAATTCCAACAAATGAAAAATCTAGCAAAGAAAACGAAAAGTGGTCAAAAAACTGTGAAAAAACACCATCCCAAATCCAAACATTAGTTCCATGTCACTTCCCCTCCCGCCCATATGCGGTGACGTATAGCTTGTGCACCTGCCAGGTGTCCGATAGTGAAATTCCTAATACAAATAAATATGCACATAGCAAATAATAATAATAATAATATTAATAATAATAATAATAATAATAAACAAAAAATATATAATACATAAACTTAGACAAACGGCTACAACATTCCAGCCCCTAATTCTTGTTTACAAGCAATTACAACAAATACATTAGTAGCCGTATACCAAACATGAAACATTTCATTTTACATTTCTCATTTCAAGTCCATATGGTCAATAGATTTTAATTCAAATGCAAAAAAATCCAAAATTGTCCATAATCTTTCAACAACAAAAAATCTTCTTTCAAAAAAGAGATGTTATGTAAGTGTTTGGTGTGTATGTAGGTTTGTCAGTATATGTGAGTCAGTGTAAATGTAGAGTCAAAAGCTTAAAAAATATTTGACTCTAAAGTTCAGCAGGCTGCCTCCATAAGCAGGCATAGCTTATTGATGGGTCTTTCTAGTTCACTTGTTTGCGTCTTCAGGCGCACCCGACGAACAAATCCTTTAGAATCAGCCATCGTTTCTGTAATACGTCCCAAAGGCCAAGAGCTTCTAGGTGCTGTTTCATCGACCACAAGACCCGCATCTCCGATGCTGAAGTTTCGGCGAGGTTTATTCCATTTCTGGTGCTGCTGCATTATAGGGAGGTATTCTTTCACCCACCGTTTCCAAAACAAGTCCGCTAAATATTGAAATATTGAATATTGAATGCTGTCTCCAGCGTCTTCGGACATACAAGTCCTCTTTTTTAAACAGACGACATAGTAAAACCGGCTTTGCTTTGAGCTGAATGATATGATTGGGTGTCAACGCTTCAAGGTCTTCAGGATCGTCAGAAGATGGAGTGATCGGGCGGTCATTCAGTATGGCTTCTATTTCACATAAAACAGTATGCAAAGCTTCATCGTCTAGCATTTGCTGTTTCACTATTTAATAAAGCACTTTCTTGACTTGTTGGATTAAGCGCTCCCAAACACCGCCGTGATGGGCACCATGAGGCGGGTTGAAGATCCATTTTATTCCATTGTTGACCAGTGAATTTTGAATCTAACTTTGATTCAACTCTTTTAAAGCATTTTTTAATTCTCGATTAGCACTGACAAGATTGATGCCATTATCGGAACAAATTTCCTTCACTTGTCCTCGTCGACATAAGAATCTTCTGATTGCATTTAAACAGGAGTCGTATCGAGACTATGGGCCATTTCAATGCGAACTGCTCGACAGGTCAGACATGTGAATATAACACCGTATCTTTTAACAGTGCTCCTTCCTTGCTTAGTCTCAATCGGGCCGAAATAATCCATACCAACATACGTAAATGGAGGATGGTCTACAGAAACTCTGTCAGCAGGTAGGTCTGACATTTTTTGCTCACCTGGCTTTTGCCCCTTTCATTGACAAATCACACAATCCTTGATTATTTTCCTAGACACTGAGTTAGCATGAGGAATCCAGTAGGGCCGACAAAGAGTGGAAAGCATGTGGTTTCTTCCTCTATGCCCTATTTTTTCATGCACATGTCGAAAGATGAGTTTTGAAACATGACACGATTTTGGTAAAATGACAGGATGTTTCGCATCTTCTGGCAAAGCGACTTGCTTAGCCTTCCACCCACTCTCAACACTCCATCAAGAATCTCTGGGTCAAGTTTGTATAAATGACTGTATCGTTTTTGAATTCCTGCTTTTAAAGTAGAAATTTCCTCCTTGAAATGTTCTCTTTGCACAAAAGATACAATGGCCTTTTCTGCCATGTCCAAATCCTTGACACAAAGCGTCAAACTCAGATTCTCAGTTAACTGCAGTTTTGTTTTCGGCTTACAACCTTTCGGTTCACTAAGGTTCTGCATTTTCTTTTCTTTCACTTTCCATTTCAGAACTTCCAAAAACGTACAAATCCATGCTACAGCTCTTTTCAGATGAGTCCAGTCTGAGAAGTAGTTCAAGAGTTGATTTGTAGGAGGTTCCTTCTCATCAGTCACAGTAACACAAGCGCAGATCTTTTCTTTGACTTCAGGATCATTATCTAAAATTAAGCTCACCTCTTCCTTTGCTTCAGGCCATTGAGACGGTGGCTCTAAGAGGAAATCAGGTCCATTGAACCAAATTTGAGATCGAAGGAATTATTCCGTTCTCATGCCTCTTGAAGCTGCATCTGCAGGATTTAGTTTAGAACAGATGTACTTCCACTGCGAGGAACTTGAAAGGGTGTGAATGATGGAGACTCTGTTTGCTACGTAAGTTTTGAATCTTTTCGTTGTGCTGGCTATGTATTTCAGAACCGTAGTGCTGTCTGACCAAAATAAAGATTCATCCAGATGGAACTGCAACTCTGCTTTCAACATCTTATCCAAACGTACAGCTAGCCCAGATAGCATTGTGACATTGAGTCAATGTTGAAATTCCATCAGAATCATCCATTTGGTTGAGGTTGAAATGTCAATGCTAAATAATATTGAATCAATGTTGAAAATTCGATGCAAAAGAAATAGTGGACCAATGTTGAAAATGCAATGCTAAATAATATTGGATCAATGTTGATAATTCCATGCTTTTCAGTGTTGAAAAGACAAATATTGAATCAATGTTGATTTTTGGTCAGCTTAATTCTCCACTGGTGAGGCTTACTGTCAATCTATCTGTCCCATCATTCAACATGTTAAAGCAAATCCAAATTAACAGGGTACATTTGTATGAAATGTGAGCACATTAATCATCCTCAAAGGATGAATCTCCGCCAACGAGTGTGTGGATTAACAAAGAACTTCTACCATAAATTGAACTCAATGGGATGAACCAGTGGATTATTATTAGTAGGCATATTGTTAATATTAATGTTTAAATTATTGTTTTAAAATCTCCTCCATCATTAAAATCTCCCCATCAAAACATCTCCAATCCTCTAGTGTTTTCGGCTAGCTACAGCACATGCAGCGATATATAATGACTGTCACAGAGTCCTTAATTCTTGTGGTCATCCAATTATATAAATCCTAGCCTGTTTTAAATTTATAAAATGTAGGCTATTATTATTTTAAAAATCATGTATAATTTACATACTTTAAATTATTTATCTAAAGAATACAGGGTTAATAAAGAATTTTTTATATTTTCCCCTACCGATCGAATGCGCCACAATCCAATCCAGTAGGTGGTGGTAATGCACCTTCAGATCAAAGCGTGGCTTAACAGACTTCAAGCGCGAAAGAGACAGGACAGCAGCAGTGTTTTTTAGAGGTAAAGTACAAAAAGATTAATACAATTCTCAATTTTCATTTTCATTCATTTTTTTTATTTATCTTTATTTCTTACAACTTGTGTGCTTCTCCTGGGCGAGTCAGAGTGAACTGAGATGTTAATAGAGTCACGTGAACGCCCTCCGTACACAACCATAAGCTATAGTATTTAGCACACACAAGTTGAAAGGCATTTGTTTGTGGACAGTAAAAATATCTACAAAATGTATCAAGTTCATGGATAATTGTGCATGCATTTATTAATCATTTTGATAGTAAAATCATCCCATATTCGTCCAGTGTACAGGAAGAAATGAGAGGCGATCAGACGGTCGGATTAATTTCTGGCATGTCAGTTCTTCTGGTCGCCCCTCGTGCGGGTATCGCACAGCTGAAGCAGAGCTATGAACTGATTGCCCTGTGTGCGCTGTGAGGGGAAATAGGACAATCAGTTCGCAGCTCTGCTTCAGCTGTGCGATTAGCTCACGACCCGAGGGGCGACCAGAATTCCAGAATTCCAATGTAATCTTTAATGCAGCAAGAAAGAAAACTAAATAAGAGTGAGATCTTTAAGTTCTGTAGGCAGCTATATAAAACTGCAGAAATTTAGCAAACTGCTGCGCCTCCAGTTCGTGTTGTAAAATGGATAACCTCTTCCAAACCACTGTGTAAAGGCCATCAGAGTAGTTAAGTATTATTTTGATTATAGCTACGCTATATGGTTTTATTATTACGGTATCAGGCCTTTATTTTGATAACCAAAGAAACCGGAAGTATGGTGACGGAAATGTACCTGGCGATCGGCGAAAAGACGAAAGGAAAGTAGGAAAAGGTTCACGGTTAAAAACAGTTAAAACTACAAGGTTTAGCTTCAGTCAATTGGAGAACAAGGTTTGTAAAGAAATATATTTGAGCTATTGGAAATGTTTATCATAAAATGTATAACTTTGTAATGCTATCGGATTGAAACTAATGTAATGAGCTGTGTAACGTTCGAAATGTGATGGTAATGCATGGTTTATTTGTTTTTACTCAGCTCTTACGTTGGTTAATGACAAGGACGGCAATAAAATTCACTTAACCATCAGTTCTGGCCTTCTCAATATTGATTGGATGCTACAGTAAGAGCTTGACCACCGCCACACGCTGCACAACGGGGCTGCAAGATCCATCGGCAATTCCCGTGAAATCCAGCAGAGGGCAGAAGTTGGTCAGAAAATAAAACAGTTCAACGAAAGGTGCTCAAAATGGAAGAATCACAGGCTGCTTCAGTAAGTCAAATGGACATAAATGAACAGATCACAAATTTACAACAAAAAATTCAAGATTTGAAAGACTCACTTAAAGACGAAAGTGAGGATAGACAAAACATTATGGATTCAATCAGGTGCAAAGAACGAATCTTAACAGAGCTTCAAGACAAAGCTCAAAGCATGTCAAGGTTGCCAAGGCGTTCTGAAAGAGTTAAAGTACCAACAGAAAGGATGATAACATTCCAAAAGGAAGAAATGAGTAAAAGGGAAAAAAGACTAACAACTCTTTATGAACAATGGAAAATACAGGTACGCGAAACAAGAGAAAGGTTAAAGTTAGATATCACAGACAAGGAGATGTCAGAACTCGCGGACATAATAGAGAAAGGGAGAGATGATGTATTGAAGTTATATTCAGAAATAAGAAACCAAATGGCACCATCATCTGACATAAGGAGAAAGATTGATGCATGCGATGCAATAACTCGTGACATCGTAAGGATAATTCTGGAAAGATTAAGTGGTGTTGATGAGGATTTTGACGCAGAGCGCGAAAGAATTCGTTTACGTGGACTTTTAGAGCATGAGTATGCCCAGTCCATATACGGCTCAACCGCAGGTTCAAATCGCAGCCAACGGTCCTCAGCTTCACAGCTCACAGCAAAACGAGCCGATGCAGCAGCAGAGCTAGCTGCAAAAGAAGCTGAATATGAAATCGTACTAGAGGAACAAAGACAACAGGAAAGGATAAAAGCTCTAGAGGAGGAGCACAAGAAACAAATGGCAGCTCAAACATCAGAGTTGGAACGCTTGAAAGCACAGAGGGAAGTGAAAGCAGCTCGAGCCAGGTTTGAAGCATATGACAGAGAGTTATCACAGGTGGATGATGTACAGTCAATTAAAAGTGAACAGGTGAGCCCATATTCCACACCCACACCAGCGCTCTCTTTCATTCCTGTGCAAACAGCTCCCCCTAGTGTCACTCAACTAGCTCAAGCAGTGCAGGATAGCATTCAACTGAACAGACTTCCCACGCCAGAACCAACAGTGTTTAGTGGCGACCCTATAAGCTTCATTGAATGGAAATCCACTTTCATATCACTGATTGAACAAAAGGGCATCTCAGCAGCAGACAAATTGTACTATTTGAAAAGATACGTAACAGGCCCAGCTCGAAAATGCCTTGAAGGCACTTTCTTTAGAAATGATGAGGAAGCATATAAGGACGCTTGGCACAAACTAAACCAAAGGTACGGCCAGCCTTTCGTGATTCAGAAGGCATTTAGAGAAAGGCTATCAAATTGGCCTAAAGTGCAGTCTAGAGATGCTGATGGACTAAGGGCATTTGCAGATTTCATAAATGCATGCATGCTTGCAATGCCACATGTAAAGGGTCTACAAATACTCAATGACAGTGAAGAAAACCAAAAATTGTTGCACAAACTACCAGACTGGATAAACGCAAGATGGAACAGACAGGTAACAAAGACTTTAATGGAGGGCGGTGAGTTTCCAAGTTTTAGTGCTTTTGCCTCCTTCCTCTCAGTAGAAGCTGAAGTCGCCTGCAACCCAGTCACCTCCATTCATGCACTTCGCTGCACTGAAACAAACAGTGACAGAAGGAACACAAAGGAAATCAAAAGAAACAAGGCAAGTGTATATAACACAAACACCACTGAACAAAGTGATAAAAGGACAATAACAAAAACACTCAATGGCTCTCCATGCACAATGTGCCAAGGCAACCATCAACTTCACAAGTGCCCTGACCTCTTGAAAATGTCTCTAGAAAACAGAAAGAAGCATGTGAAAGACAATAGACTTTGTTATGGCTGTCTAAAACCAGGACACAGTGCTAAGGACTGCAGACGCCGCCTTACTTGTGAGACTTGCACAAAGCGACATCCGACATGTCTTCACGATGAAAACTACAGGAATGGTCTGCAAAGAGAAACATGTGTTAGCACAAACAATGCAGCTCAAGGCAGCTCACCTGAAACAGCAACAGCCATGTCACTCAATGTTGCTAGATCTGAACAGTCAGTCAGCACCTCAATGATAGTTCCAGTGTGGCTGTCCACTACCACTAATCCACTCAAGGAAAAACTGGTCTATGCGTTATTAGACACACAGAGCGACACTGTATTCATTGATCAGGATGTCACACATGAGCTGCAGGCAGATGTTTGTCCAGTTAAGTTGAAACTAACTACCATGATGGGTAGAAATGCAGTTGTAAGCAGTGGAAAGGTGTCTGATCTCTTAGTGAGAGGTTATAACTCAGCCACAGTCATAAAGCTCCCCACTGCATACACAAAGGATTACATACCTGCTAACAGAGAACACATACCTACATGTGAAACAGCCAAACAATGGAGTCACTTGCTACCGATTGTAGACGAGGTCCCTCCACTCCTCAGTTGTGAAGTAAGCCTCCTCATAGGTTATACTTGTCCTAGAGCTCTCGCACCCAAACAAGTAATCTTAGGCAAAGAAAATGAGCCCTATGCCATTCACACTGATTTGGGATGGAGCATAGTTGGCAACTCGACACCATACAACGAAATCTATTCAGCGAGCAGTCTCTGTCACCGAATCATTGTTAAAGAAATCCCTCCCTCAACTCCAGCGGATGCAATACGTGTTTTGGAGAGAGATTTCAAAGAGACTGACGGGAATGAAAAGACGGTGTCACAAGAGGACTTAGTATTCCTTCAGAAACTCGAGCATGGCATAACACAGACTGAAAATGGACATTTTGAAATGCCATTACCATTTAAAGAAAGACCACAAATGCCGGATAACAGACAACTCGCCGAAACCAGGCTACATCAGCTCAAGCGCAAGTTCCTGAAAGATGAAAAATACAAAAGGGAATACATGAAATATATGAGTGACATCATCAAAAGGGGTGACGCTGAAAAGACTGATGATGATGGACCGCCCGGAGAGACATGGTACATACCGCACCACGGCATCTATCATCCAAAGAAACCTGATAGGTTGCGCGTGGTCTTCGACTGCTCTGCAAAACACAAAGGCACCTGTCTTAATGAGCATTTGCTGAACGGTCCGGATATGATCAACAACTTAACTGGTGTGCTTGTGCGCTTCAGACAGCACCAAGTAGCGCTCATGTGCGACATCGAAAAAATGTTTCACCAATTCCAAGTCAAAGAAAATGATCGCAACTACTTACGCTTCGTATGGTGGAAAGACGAAGATATGAACAGCCAACCACAAGCATACAGGATGACAGTACACCTCTTTGGTGCTGTTTCATCACCCGGTTGTGCGAACTATGGACTCAAACATTTAGCCAAAGAGAACAGTTCTGCATATCCAGTTGGCTCACAGTTCATAGCAAGAGACTTCTATGTAGACGACGGAGTCACCAGCGCAGAGACAGTAAAGGATGCTATACGACTGGCAAAGGAAGCACGTGAACTATGTGCAAAGGGTGGACTAAGGTTACACAAATTCGTGTCCAACAACTCTGAAGTTTTAAAAAACATTCCAGCTTCAGAGCATGCAACAGATACAAGAACAAAGGACTTGACGTTTAATGAGACACAGACTGAAAGAGCACTTGGCATTTATTGGAATGTGGAGAAGGATTGCTTTACATTTAACATCACGCTAAAGGACCAACCACCAACCAGGCGCGGCATCTTGTCCACAGTCTCAGCAATATACGACCCCCTTGGCTTCATTGCTCCCTATGTACTCAAGGGAAAGGGGATTCTCCAAGAAATGTGTCGTCAAGGAACAGACTGGGACGACCCGCTACCTGAGCAGCTTAAGCCACGGTGGGAGTGCTGGAAAGGAGATCTACACAATCTAAAAAATGTGCAAATCAGCAGATGTTATGTTCCTGCAGATTTTGGAGAAGTGGTAAAAAGAGAAATACACCACTTTTCTGATGCAAGTGCCGCAGGATATGGACAGTGTTCTTATTTCAGACTCATAAACAAAAGGGAAGAGGTCCACTGTACCTTCATCATGGGCAAAGCACGCGTCTCTCCAACAAAGATCACCACGATCCCAAGGTTAGAGCTTACCGCAGCCGCAGTATCAGTCGCCGTAAGTAACACGCTAAGAGAGGAACTGCTCTATGACAATGTTGAAGAGTTCTTCTGGACAGACTCAAAGGTCACTCTAGGATACATAAACAACGACGCGAGGCGGTTTCACACGTTTGTTGCTAATAGAGTGCAAAAAATCCGCAACAGTACCTCACCGCAACAATGGTTTTATGTGCCTACCAGTGAAAACCCAGCAGATATAGCATCCAGGGGCACATCTGTAAATGAACTGCTTTCATCTAATTGGTTCACAGGCCCTCACTTTCTGTGGGAAAAGAAAATACAGCTTCAAACAAAAGAGACCATTGTACTTACAGTAGGAGACCCAGAGGTGAGAAAGGTACAGACACTAAGCACAGAAACCGTTGAACATACAAGCCTTAGTGACCGACTCACAAGGTTCTCATCCTGGTCCCGTGCAGTCAGCGCAGTCGCACGTCTCAGACGATACCTGCTCAAAGACAAATCAAAGACACTCACAACTGTAACTGAAAGACAAAATACAGAAACTGTGATTATCAAAGACTTACAAAGACAAGCATATCAAAACGAAATAGAGACATTAAACAAAAGCAAACAACTTCCAAAGAACAACAAAATGTACAACTTGGATGTTTTCTTAGACAAGGACAATGTGCTTAAGGTGGGAGGAAGGCTCCATCACTCATCTCTTCCCAGCTCATTTAAACATCCAACAATCATTCCCAGAGAACATCACGTCACAAAACTGATAATTGCTCATTGCCACGAGAGGGTCAATCATCAGGGAAAGGGCTACACAATGAATGAGATACGATCCACTGGCTATTGGATTCCAAAGTTAAGTCAAACGGTTGCATCCTACATTCGCCAGTGTGTGTTTTGCAGGAAACAAAGGAGACCTGTGGAAGGACAAAAAATGAGAGACTTACCCACAGAAAGAATTGAACACTCTCCGCCTTTCACATACTGTGGTATGGACGTTTTTGGACCGTTCCTGACCAAACAAGCAAGGAAAGAATATAAAAGGTATGGCCTCCTCTTCACATGCTTTTATTCACGTGCAATTCATGTTGAAATGTTAGAAGACCTATCAACGGACACCTTTATAAATGGACTCAGATGCTTCATCGCTCTAAGAGGCTCTGTCAGACAAATAAAATGTGATCAGGGCACTAACTTTGTTGGTGCCAAAAACGAACTGAGTGCAGCACAAGGTGAAATTGACATTGACAAACTGACAACCTTCCTTGCAGATAATCAATGTGATTTTGTCCTAAACACACCTCATGCTAGCCACGCAGGTGGAGTATGGGAACGACAGATACGGACTGTGAGAAACGTTCTTAATGCAACACTGGCTCTCACACCAGGTCGACTCACCGACTCCTCACTCAGAACCTTCTTGTATGAAGCGGCTGCTATAGTAAACAGCCGCCCCCTTACAACAGACAGTCTCAACGATCCAAACAGTTTGGAGCCACTAACTCCAAATCATCTTGTCACAATGAAAACATCAACTCCTCTGCCACCCCCAGGACAATTCGTTAAGGAGGACTTATATGCACAAAAACGATGGCGTCATGTACAGTACTTGCTCGAACAATTTTGGAGCAGATGGAAAGGGGAGTACTTGCAGAACATAATGGTCAGACAAAAATGGCACAAGCCTAAAAGAAACATGCAAATAGGCGACATAGTAATGGACAAGGATGAAATGCAACCACGATCACAGTGGAAACTTGGACGAATCTTGGACACTGTAAAAGATACAGATGGACTTGTCAGAAAGGTCAAAATAGGCTTTGCAGACAGAAATCTTAACAAAAGAGGTCAACGGGTGAACAAAATGTCTGTAGTAGAACGCCCTGTACATAAGTTAGTTCTGCTACTAGAAGATGGTAAAAGGTAAATTTTGCAATGCTTAAGTGTATTGAAATGATGAAGTTACAGTTGTAACCTGTTTATCAGGTTATTTCTGCATTCTGGATATGTAACGTGAAGAAATTATTTGTGTTTTTTTTTTTTTATATGTGTAACGTCAAATAATTTGGTGGGAGTGTAAAGGCCATCAGAGTAGTTAAGTATTATTTTGATTATAGCTACGCTATATGGTTTTATTATTACGGTATCAGGCCTTTATTTTGATAACCAAAGAAACCGGAAGTATGGTGACGGAAATGTACCTGGCGATCGGCGAAAAGACGAAAGGAAAGTAGGAAAAGGTTCACGGTTAAAAACAGTTAAAACTACAAGGTTTAGCTTCAGTCAATTGGAGAACAAGGTTTGTAAAGAAATATATTTGAGCTATTGGAAATGTTTATCATAAAATGTATAACTTTGTAATGCTATCGGATTGAAACTAATGTAATGAGCTGTGTAACGTTCGAAATGTGATGGTAATGCATGGTTTATTTGTTTTTACTCAGCTCTTACGTTGGTTAATGACAAGGACGGCAATAAAATTCACTTAACCATCAGTTCTGGCCTTCTCAATATTGATTGGATGCTACACACTGTGTAGCCTATCCAGCTCCTCTTTTATTAATTTAGCTACTTGATTATTAATTTACTTGTTTCACTTTCACACTTTATTTGTTTATTTACTATTAAATACAGTATTAATATTAGATAAAACAAGATAGATATTTGAAGATATTTTCACCTTGCTTTTCCATTCATTCCTCCTGTGTGTCTGCAGGTGCTTTAAAGGGAAAAGTCTATACTAAAATTCATTAAATAGTCTTGAATTGAAATTCAGCGTGTTTTAACTGGAATGTAAAGATTTTGATCACATTTCAAGTTTCACTTCATTTTGTAGTACATTTGTAATGTATAATTAGTCACATTTCCAAATATTTACTAACATCTTGTTGTTTTAGGTGCATTACAAGTGAATGCTGATAAAAAGGTGGTATCAGAGTTCATCTTTCCTGGGACGGTGTAAAAATGGCTCCGTTACGCCCCTGAAAGGCTTGGGGCATTAGTCATGGTGGAAACCCCTGAGTTTAGAGTATTCAGAGTATTTAATTCTTTCTTCAACCTTTTTTCTTTCAGTAGTACTGTCCCATTTCTGTCTTTATTGGCGAGTTTGCATTTGTATTACTTCCATTTTGCAGATGCAGGTTGTCATGTTTTTCATTTGTGTTATAAATTCAAATGTAATTGATTTAAGTCAATGTGAGATTTCCTGTTGAAACTGTAGGGGCATAAATAAATACATTTGCATGTAAACTGAAGGATGTTGTTTACTTTGAGTCACTTGATGCAAAATCATATCAATTGCAGCCATACATGAAAATTAACTGGCATAGAATCCTGCTGTACATAAAGCAAGATTGATGTTATAATGTTTGTATGTTGATTCAGTGTTAAATAAGTGATTTAATTTAAGTTGAAAAAATATAGATTTTTATGGCCATCTTGATCTATTTTTCGTCGTTGAAATAACATTATTTCAAGGTGCAACCCTGATGAAAAATCAATGTTAAATAGGGTTGGGTATCGTTTGTTTTTTTTTCGATTCCGGTGCCAAACCGATACTTTTAAAACGGTTCCGGTGCCTAAACGGTGCCTGAACCGATACTTTTTTTTTTTTAAAAAGGCCACAAAGCGAGGTGGATGACATTAAATGGCTTTTTATTTATTTATTTTTTATTTAAATTGAACCATTTATTAAAAGTTTAATGTATACTTAAATGTATGAATATAAATAAATACAAAACACAATTTACTTATTTAAAAATTATAATTGACTTATTTACAAATTCACAGTAAAACCTAAGCCACCTAACCCAACTACAACAAGCCTAATATAACTCTTAATTACAATAATAACAGCAGTAGTCTGTATTCTTGGTATGCAACTAACCAGCTTCGAGCTTCAGCTCTTTTTTGAAATATGATCATATTCTCTAAATATTTTAGAACGCATCGTCTTAATGTTTCCATGGCGACGCGTCATGTTTCTCACATGATGACACAGCAGCCGCAATAGCGCTGACAGCTCAGCTGTATCGGGTTTATTTCGTTTTTTCTTTTTATTCAAAATATTGACAAACTTCTTAACTGTGTCACGAACTATCTGATGTTCAAATGTGTGAGTGAATGTGTGTTAGTTGATCTATAAAGCGCAATGGGCGGCGCCATGTTAGTTTGCGCCTCAGAATCGGATCTGTCGGATTTACAACACTTGAGAGCATTCTCGTCTCACGAAATACATGAAAGTAAGTGACCAGTGAACTGGAAGAAGAACAGAGTAAACGCTATAGTTACTATATAATGTGCATGTATCTGATGTGAATAAAACATGTAACGTTAGTCAAATTATAATCGTCTGAAAGGATTGTCATAGCCGCTTTCATAGACATCAGGGTGTGTTTTTTGCTAGTAGCCTACTTATGAGCATTTAAATGTCTGAAACCTGAAATAAACATGATGTGGTTGAAAACACTGAATAGTTGTCATGAGTTGTGATGTGACCAGCGCTGAGCGTCTGTCTCTGGCTCAGCCAAAGCGCGAAAGCACGTTTGAATTTTGGCACCGAAATGAGGAACCGAAATCTGCGTTCTGATTCGGTCCGGTACATACCGGTTATATAAGTACCGGTGCCATATTGGAACCGGATTTCGGTACCCAACCCTAATGTTAAATATCAACATTGTTTCAATGATAATTTGATTAATGCATTAACATTGATTCAATGTTGATTCAGTGTTAAATAAGTGATTTAATTGTAGTTGAAAAAATATTGATTTTAAGCCCATCTTGATCTATTTTTCGTCATTGAAATAACATTATTTCAAGGTGCAAACCTGATGAAAAATCAATGTTAAATTTCAACATTGATTCAATGATATTTTAGTTGATGCATTAACATTGATTCAACGATGATTCAGTGTTGGTCTGCTATCTGGAAGGACAGTTGCTGCTAATTCAAGTCTTGGTATGGTCATTTGTTTAAGTGGCGCTACTTTGGCCTTTCCTAAGGCAAATGCCACATTCACTTCTACTTTGTCATTTAAGAGTCTGAGGTATGACACCGCTCCGTACCCAGCCTCACTTGCATCCGAAAAATTGTGCAACTGTGCAGATATTATGCTCCCAAAATCTTTGCATATAAAGCATCTGCTCACGCTAAAGGTGTTAAAAGGAATCAACTCATCAAGCCATCTTTGCCAACTTAAAGCAATATTCAAAGGTATCTTTTCATCCCATAGGAGTTTGATCCTACACAGATTCTGCAGGATATGCTTGGCAGAAAGAATGACGGGTGACAGAAAGCCTAAAGGATCATAAATTGAACTCACAATAGATAAAATGCCACGTCTCGTCGTTGAGTGCTTTTTGAATGCCATACTGAAAGTGAACGCATCCTGTTCTACGTCCCACTGAACACCCAGAGCTCGCTCCATGGGAAGCGGATCTTTACTGAGGTCCAGCGTCTTCACTGTCTTGGCCCTGTTTTCCTGAGGAATTACACCGAGAACGGAACGGTCATTGCAAATCCATTTGTTAAGTCGAAAACCACCCTTGCTACATACTTTTGTTAGTTGATCATACAGAGATAAAGCTTGGTCTACTGTATTTACAGCCTTTAAACAATCGTCGACATAGAAGTTCTGCCTGATGGTGTTAATTACATCTTCGGCATGATCATTTTGGTTATCATCAGCTGTCTTTAGCAAGGCAAAGGTTGTACAGCTCGGTGACGATACTGCACCAAATATATGGACAACTATTCTGTGCTCTTTGAGGTCCTTTGTAATGTCTCCAGCCGGCCACCAAAGGAAACGCTGAAAATTGACATGTTCCTTGGCCACTCTAACCTGGTGGAACATCCCTTCGATATCAGTCATAAAGGCAATGGGACCTTGACGAAATCTAAGTAGAACTCCTACCAAGTTATTTGTCAAGTCTGGGTCTTGCAAAAGTTGTTTATTCAAGGAAGTCCCATCAAATGTTGATGCACAGTCGAATACCACACGCAGCGTCTTTTTGCGTGGGTGCCTAACTCCATGATGTGGTATATACATACTGAATAGCCTGGAATAGCCTTCCTAATAATGTTCGGGGCTCAGGCTCACTCCTCCAGTTTAAATCTAGATTAAAGACTCATCTCTTTAGCCAGGCATACACATGATGCTTCTCCTAACCTTGTACTCTATAGTTATATCAATGCACATGATTGTCTTTGCTTAATGCTTTGAACAGCAGCTACGCTAATTATTTTTCTGTTCTGTTTTTATCTCGGGACGCCCATCCCGAGGTTACTAGAGAGTCCGTCAGCTCCAGTCTGGATCCAGCTTCTCGTAAAGACTTCAGATGACCATCACCTGTGAAGAGACGACTCAACTCCTGCGAGGACTTCAGATGACGCAGCTCTGCATCAACACGCACTCATGCTCATCTATACCTATTCATTAACAAACTGTATTCTTACTTCTATGCCATAGCTATTATATTGATTAATAATTGATAGTTAGCTAATCTGTGTGCTTGTATATTCAATTCAATTCAAATTTATTTATATAGCGCTTTTCACAATACACATTGTTTCAAAGCAGCTTTACAGAAAGTGCATTTCATAAATGTACATTGAAAAATGATAGAAAGAGAATGTTAAAGAAAAATGTTAGAATAAGTTAATCAATCATGTATTATTTTAGGCCATAACAACGCTGGCGCCGAGTCGTCTCATCACAGGTGTTGGGGCATCTGAAGTCTCCATGAGAGGCTGGATACAAACTGGAGCTGACGAACTAGTTACCTCGGGACTAGTCTCCCGAGATAACAACAGAAAAGCAGATGGGAAATAATTAGCATAGCTGCTGTTCAGAATATTAATGCTTTTGATCCGATTTAACTGTAGTATAAAACGTATTTATAATGTGAATGCTTGGCTAAAGAGATGCGTCTTTAATCTAGTTTTAAACTGGGACAGCGAGTCTGAACCTCGAACAATATCAGGAAGACTATTCCAGAGTTTAGGAGCTAAATGTGAAAATGCCTTCCCTCCTTTAGTGGACTTAGATATCCTAGGAATGACCAGAAGCCTCAAGTTTAGTGATCTTAAAGAGCGCAATGGATTGTAGGGCGATAGAAGATCCGTTAAATACACTGGAGCTAAACCATTTAGGGCTTTATAGGTCAGTAGCAATACTTTGTAATTGATACGGAACTTAATAGGTAACCAGTGTAGAGATGATAAAATTGGTGTTATATGATCATATTTTCTTGACCTAGTAAGAACTCTAGCAGCTGCGTTTTGGACTAACTGTAGCTTGTTTATTGATGATGCAGCACAACCAGCTAATAAAGCATTACAGTAATCTAGTCTCGAGGTCATGAATGCATGAACTAACTTTCTGCATCAGAAATAGATAGCATGGTACGTAGCTCAGCAATGTTTCTAAGGTGGAAAAATGCCGTTCTTGTAACATATGAAATATGATTTTCGAAAGACAAGTTGCGGTCTAATATAACACCCAGGTCTTTTACTGTAGTGGATAAAGTGACAGGACATCCTTCCAAGTTAAAGTTGTATTGTGAGAGGTTTTGTGGGCAGTTTTTTGGACCAATAAGTAATACATCCGTTTTATCTGAATTTAATAGCAGAAAATTACACGTCATCCAGTGTTTAATATCATCAACACACGCTGTCAGTTTAGATAATTTAGCGTTTTCATCTGGTCGTGATGAAATATATAATTGAGTGTCATCAGCATAACAGTGGAAATTAATTCCATGTTTTCTTATAATATTACCAAGTGGCAGCATATATATTGAGAATAGCAGAGGGCCTAGCACAGATCCTTGCGGTACCCCATAGTCTACTGACGTTATCTTTGATTTTTCCCCATTTAGACAGACAAAATGGTAGCGGTCTGATAAATACGATCTAAACCAGTTTAATGCCTGTCCCTGAACACCAGTGTAATTTTGAAGTCGATCTAATAGTATTTTATGATCTATAGTATTGAACGCAGCACTAAGATCGAGTAGAACTAGTATTGAGATACAGCCTTGGTCAGAAGCTAGAACTAAATCATTTGTGATTTTAACAAGCGCGGTTTCTGTGCTGTGATGCGGCCTGAATCCTGATTTAAATTTTTCATAGATATCATTTTCTTGTAAGAAAGAGCACAATTGAGCGGACACAACTTTTTCTAGTATTTTAGACATGAATGGAAGATTTGAAATTGGTCTGTAATTTGCTAGGTTATTATGATCTAATTGTGGCTTCTTAATGAGAGGTTTTATGACTGCCAACTTGAATATTCTTGGAACATGACCTAAAGATAAAGACGAGTTAATAATATTGAGAAGAGGCTCTTCCACTACAGGTAACAACTCTTTCAGTAGTTTAGTGGGTATTGGATCTAATAAACATGTTGTTGGTTTAGATGCAATGATAAATTTATTTAGCTCTTCCTGTCCTATAGTTGTAAAGCGGTGTAGTAGTTCTTGAGGGGTGATAATTGCGGTTGAATCATAAGACATCATTAAAGATTGTACATTTACAATTTTGTTTCTGATGCCTTCTATTTTCTCAGTGAAGAAATTCATAAAATCATTACTACTAAACTGTAACGGAATATTTTGTTCAGGCGATGCTTGTTTATTTGTTAGTCTAGCCACGGTGTTAAATAAAAACCTTGGATTATTTTGGTTATTTTCTATTAGTTTGCAGAGATGCTCAGCCCTGGCTGCTTTTAGGGCCTTTTTATAACGTGACATACTATCTTTCCACGCGATTCTAAAGACCTCTAAATTAGTTTGTTTCCATTTACGCTCTAAGTTACGAGTTTCTCTCTTGATAACATGTGTAGCACTGTTGTACCATGGTGCTTTAGTTTTCTCTTTAACCTTTTTTAATCTAATTGGTGCCACAATTTCTAATGTACTAGAGAAAATGGTGCTCATACTGCTAGTCATTTCCTCTAGTTCATCTGTTTGTTTGGGTTCACTTAGCAGCTGAGACAGATCAGGTAAGCTATTTGAGAATCTATCTATAGTGGTTGGAAGGATTGTTCTGCCTGGTCGATAACGTGGTGCAACATGACAGAATTCAGCAGTACGCAGTATGCAAGTTACCATGTAATGGTCAGTGACATCATCACTTTGCGGTATAATATCTTTATCGGCCGTGTTGATTCCATGTGATATAATTAAATCTAGTGTGTGATTTAGACGATGAGTGGGACCAGTGACGTTTTGCTTGACCCCAAAGGAATTTAATAGATCTGTAAACGCAGCCCCTAACGCATCATTTGTGTTATCTACATGTATGTTAAAATCTCCAACAATTAATGCTTTATCGACGTTGACCAATAGATCTGAGAGAAAGTCTGCAAACTCTTTTAGGAAATCAGCATAGGGCCCTGGAGGTCTATATACAGTAGCCAGGGCTAGATATAATACGGATTTCTTTCTTACATCTAAGAGCGTAACATTTAGCACTAGTACTTCAAACGAATTAAACCTGTGACCTGTTTTCTGGGTAACATTAAGAATATCTCTATAGATTGTTGCAACACCCCCGCCACGACCAATCAGACGGGGCTCATGCTTATAACAGTATCCTGGTGGAGTAGACTCATTAAGACCGAAATAATCATTTGGCTTAAGCCAGGTTTCAGTAAGGCAAAGTACATCGAAACTATTATCTGTGACCATTTCATTTACAATAACCGCCTTAGGTGTGAGCGATCTAATGTTTAGAAGACCTAGTTTTAGAAATTGTTTTTGTTCACTAATATTGCGATTTCCTGGTTTAATCACAATTAGATTTTTCCTAGATCCTACAGTAGATTTAATGTTTGACCTCACTAAACGAGGAATAGACACAGTTTCGATATAATGTTCTACATTGGTACTTATGTCAATTAAGTTAGGACAGCAAATACTGTGATTTGGACTTTGACTTACTAGTCATATGATGGTGTGCAACGCTCTGGAGATGTTGTCCGACAGAAGAGCCGCTCCGATTCTGCTGGGGTGAAGGCCATCAGGATGGAAGAGCCTAGGTCGCTCCCAAAACTGATTCCAATTATTTACAAAGAGCAGCTTCTGTTCATTACACCATGACATTAACCATTCATTTAGAGCAAATAATCTACTGAACTTTTCATGTCCTAGTCGGTACGTGGGAAGCGGTCCAGAAACGACGATCGTTGCTTCAGGCGATGTTCTGCGCACCGTCTCGATCAGGCTCCTGTAGTCCTTCTTCAGAACCTCCGTCTGCCGCAGCCTGGTGTCGTTCGTTCCCACGTGCAGCACGACAGCTCCGATGCGCTCGTCACCGTTCAGGATCTCGGGAACCTGCGCAGTGACATCGAGAACACGAACACCAGGAAAGCAGTGAGTGATTACCTTGCCTTTACCTGAGGTAGTACCGATGTACGAAGTACCGATGACCACAGCGTCGCGTTCCGTCTCGCGAAGAGGGGAGAAGCGGTTCCGGGTGGAGATCTCGAAGACCGCGAGGGGCGGAGAGGTCCTAGCTCTGGTCCTGGCTCGCGTCTTCCGCTGTGGAAACACCCAGGGTCCATGGTGCTGTGTCGGTGCCCGGAGTGAACGAAGCCAGGGATGATGATCGCGTCCTGGGTGCTTGGGTCCTGTGCAGAGAAACACACGGAGAAGACGAGGTTGGAGTCAAAAGGTTACTATCCACTGACTTGAGAGCATGGGCGCGCGATGTTTCAAGCGCTGAGCGTCGCTCTCTCAGCACAGCTTGTCTGTCTAGAAGGCCGCGAATCTGCTTCTCCAACGACTCCAACTCCAACTAGTTATTCGCCATTGTAGCAGATGTGCTACGATGGCGAATTGTAGGTATCAGTGGTTACCGGGTGTAACGTTAAACAAGTTACCACGCATGCAATGCTAGCGGGCTACGGCTAGTAGCGGAAGTTCGGATATAAGTAGCGATATCAAAGCAATCCGATTGTTTTTATAGAGAATCGTATCGGAGATATGTTCACACGCTGTAAATAATAGAAAGTATTCGTTTGTAAGCGAGTGTTAAGAAGAAAATCAAGGATTATGAATCAATTTGACGGAGCTCAAACACAAACAACGTGCTCACGCGCTATATGTGCAATTCTGAAATGCATAACATGTACAAATCAATTAAATTGTAATGTAGATGCATTTTCTGTGAAGCTGCTTTGAAACGATATGTATCGTGAAAAGCCCTGTACAAATAAATTTGAATTGAATTGAATATACCAAAGCTTTCCTTCTTCTTGCTCTAGCTGGTCACTTGGTACAATCTCTGCATACCCCTTTGCAATCACATCATTCATAAACTCCTTGTACTCAGCAAAGAACGAAGCATCTTTTTTAAACCTTTTCAACAAGTGCTGTGCTTGCTGATATGCTATGCTCTTATTATTTGGCATTTTTACATTAGAATCACGAAAAGGCAAATTCAAATAGTAATTTCCTTCACTAAGTTTTGCAGTCTTTGAGATCATGTCCATGAATTGCCGATCTTCTACTGACATTTCTGTCTTTTCATTGTACTGTTGTTCAATGAAATCTTGATTTTACTGTTTGATCAACAGCTCCTCCAAACTTTCAATGGACACCCTATTCACTCGCATTTCAGGGACATTATCTTCATCATCATTCATACCATATTCAAGCGGACCATTAATGACCCGACCAAGGAAAGTTTGCAGAAATTCCAGAATCAAGGAACGCATACGTCTGCACAACTTTGGTTCCCTTACTCAATTTCACATGGACAGGAACTATAGATAGAGTACAATCTTTTGAACCAGCCCCAATATATTTTCCATCTTTCAAGGAAACCAAAGCACTTATTATTTGATCGTTTGAAAAGCCTTAAGGGGTTTGGTCTTTTCTTTGAATTTCCTTAGCCTCAATGTGTAGAATGGTCGGGTGACGTTGATGACAAATCTGACAATTCTTGCAGTTTTGCTCATATGCCCGTGTCCCAAACATCCAAAGCACAATCCCTTTGCCTTCATAAATTCCACCTTTTCTTTGTTAGGTTTACCTTTGAATACCTCACAAACTTCCATTGTGTGGTCTTTACCACAAAACATGCATGCCTTTTCCACTGCATTTGAGGCAAAATGGCCTAATTTCAGCTTGTCATTCATCTTTTCCGTCAGTGCAGTAAATGTGGTAGCAAAACTACTGCCTCTGCTAGCAGATTTGATACTGGGCTTTGCAGTTACTTTAGAGATTCCCTTCCTGTCTGTTGTGCTTTGTATGTGGCCAAATACAAGATCCAATGCAGCTTGTGTCTTTCGATGAATACAAGAAGATCATTAAACGTGACTTTGTTGTTGTGAGTATCCTGTAAGCTGCAAGCAATTGTTCTCCACTTGTCGCGAAGCTTGAAAGGTAGCTTGGAAACAATCGTTCTCAAATTAGCTGAATTTTCCAGCTCCTCCACCAAATTAATTTCCTGCATAGTGTTAAAACAGCCATGAAGAAAGAGAGCATTTGATCTTAGCGCTGGTCCATCCTCTGCTCTCAGAGTAGTCCAATTCAACGCCTTTTCCATGAAAGTAGATGCTATCTTTATATTGTTACCAAAATTTCACTCAAGTTGCTCCTTTGCTTTTTTGTATCCTTTTGCAGGATCCATGTGCATATAACTTCGCACCAAATTTTTGGTTGTCCAACTGTAAATTGCTCTAGATAATAGAGTGTCTTGCATACTGTCAGTCTTGCTTTCAATACCCTGTTCAAAGGCTTTAATGAAGGATCTGAATTGCAGAGGATCTCCACTGAACATAGGAATTTCCCTCATTGGCAGAAGGGATGCTTGCAGTTGCTTTACCAACATTGTAGTTTTTTCATTTTGTTTTTTCAAAACATCTGCAAGAGTTGATTTGTCCAAAGTAGATGAGGCCCCTTTATGTTTCTGTTTTTTTGTCTCAACGTTTTGATGTTGTTTAAACGTTGGAGTTGATTTACCTTTTTTTTCTTGTTTGTCTTGATTTGTTTGAACCTTTGGTGTTCTTGCAGGTACAATTTATTCAGTAGATGGATAAGTACTGTAGGCATCAGACTTCGCACTTCCATTTGTGCCTTTTGAGCTCATTTTTTCAAAGAGTGTTTCAGATTTTAGGAAAACATTTACTTTTGCATCTGCTGCAGCCATTTCAGATTCCAAAGCAAGCTTTTCCTTTTTTTGCTTTTAATTTGTCCGGGAACTTCTTTTAGAAGCTTTATTCACGGCCTGAGATACACTATCGTTAGGCCCAACAGCACCTTCCAAGACATCATCATTTGGACCGGTTGAAATTTCACCCATCCATGTTTCAATCCCATTCAGAAATTCCCTGAAGAGAATTAACTTCGCTCCTACCAGTCTACGTGGTCAGCCTCCTTTTCATCATCATCCAACCAACTCTGCACAGACACTTGCAATTCCATAAAATCCGCCAACACGTTGTTAAAAGTTTCAACATGTTTAGCCACCACATCTTTATGTTCGCCAGCTTCAATCAAAGCATTTATTTCGTTTCGCTTTCTCGTCAAAGCTCCAAGCTTTCCTCTGTGAGATGCAAGCAACTGAAACAATTGTTCTTTTTTTTTTTTAGCGCTTTTAACAATGTAGATTGTTTCAAAGCAGCTTTACAGTGTTAAACAGGAAAATAATGCAGCATAATTTTATTCAGCTGTATAGCCATTCTGGAAAAAACGCTGATGTTTTTTCCAGAATGTCATCAGTTCATTTCAATTATCATACAGTGACAGTGTGGGCTTTGGATCAGTAATTAGATCAGTAATTTAGTTTAAATGGTTAATTTAGTTTATTAATTAGATTTATTTCGATGTTTAGTTGAAACATTTAGCGTCCCCAACTGAGCACGCCAAGCCAGAGGCTTGGCAGAGAAAATTCCCTTTCTTCCATAATCGTCTTTTCAGCAACATCATCCATTGTCCATCAAGCATAAATTTCATTTCATCAAACATCAAAGCATGCTCGTGCCATAACTCCATTGCTGTACAACATTCCGCAACATCAGTGTTGTCAGCGATCCGTTTCCACAACATAAGCGCGGCTGCTTATTGAATTCAACTCTTCACTATGTACTCACAAAACGCTTCGGTTACTAACGTAACCTCGGTTCCCTAAGATGAGGGAACGAGTATTGCGTTTGCTAAAACGCTTATGGGGGAATTCCTTTCCTCGAGATATTGAAGCAAATTTTTATCCAAAAATACCTTTTACACGCAGTGCAGCTGCACAACTCTCAGCAGGAAGCAGCTGCGTGCTGATTGGCTGTGCCGCTGCAACTGCAGCAACCTAAGGAGACCGCGGGGTGGGACGGACCAATCAGGTCCTTCTAAATTCCCTCCACAAGGGGCAATAGAATTTGCATAGCCAAGGGTATATAAGACCCTGTCTCGCAAGGTTAGTCAGGTTAATCGACTGAAGCGACTCCTGAGCAAGTAAGCAAGCACGGCAAGCAAACGCAATACTCGTTCCCTCATCTTAGGGAACCGAGGTTACGTTAGTAACCGAAGCGTTCCCTTACGAGAGTACTCTCGTATTGCGTTTGCTAAAACACTTATGGGGGACCAATGCAAAACGCCGTGCTTGCTTAATGGCTCTAAAGCCGACGACACCAAACCCAGGCCAACCTAGGTGGGCCCGTAATATGATATCAATAAGTCCCAAATAAGCCAGACCTGAGTCGGGCCCTAAATGAGAAAGAACACAATATACGTGTAATAATATAAAGTATAGACCAGACATAGTCGGGCCAGGAATAATGAATGGCCAGATAATTCGAGCCGTATAAGGAATGTGCTTATGACTTATACAATATTTAACCCAGACCGGACTTTTCGAGCCTTAAGGGGTTAAATCTGTTTACACAGCAAGAAGCCCAGCTTGTAAGGCCGGAACATCCAAATTTTAGAATCTGATAAAAGTGGACGGGGAGGCCCAGCCTGCTGCCACACAGATATCATTCAGAGAAATGCCAGTAGACCAAGCCCACGAAGAGGCCATGCCTCTAGTAGAATTGGCTTTAATGCCTAAAGGGCAGCTGAGATCTTTAGACTCATAGGCCAGTGAGATAGCATGCACTATCCAACGTGACAAGGTCTGCTTTGTAACCGCGCACCCTCGGGTGCGGCCACCAAAGCATACAAAGAGCTGTTCAGTTTGCCTGTAAGCAGCGGAACGCTCTATGTATATCCTCAGCGCTCTGACAGGACAGAGCAAATTAGCATCTTCTTCATCTAACGGTGATGAAAGTACTGAGAGTGAAATGACCTGTGCTCTGAACGGAGTTGAAAGCACTTTAGGTACATATCCATGTCTTGGTTTGAGGATGACTTTGGAGTCGTTTGGCCCAAATTCCAGACACGAGGCGCTCACAGAGAGCGCGTGCAGATCACCCACTCGCTTAACTGACGCAATCGCCAACAGAAAAGCGGTCTTTAGTGACAGGAGCTTTAAGCTCACCGAATGCAGAGGCTCAAATGCAGAGCTCTTCATGGCATCCAGGACCGTGGACAGGTCCCATATAGGGACTGAAGGGGGGCGAGGTGGGTGAAGCCTTCTAGCCCCTTTAAGGAAGCGAACAATAAGATCGTTCTTTCCCAGTGACAGTCCGTTCACTTGAATGTGATACGCTGCTATAGCAGCCACATAAACTTTGAGCGTGGAGGGGGAACGACCCGCGTCCAGAAGCTCTTGTAAAAATTTAAGCACTTCTGACACTTCACAATCATGTGGGGTCAGACATCGCGCTTTACACCAGTCCGAAAAGACTGACCATTTGCCTGAATAGAGCCGCCTGGTCGCGGGGGCTCTAGCTTCAGTAATAGTATTCAATACATTTTCAGAGAGGTTCTCATGTACCCGTTGATGGGCCAGACATGAAGTGCCCATAGATCGGGACGGGGATGCCAGATCTGCCGTTCCGCCTGCATGAGGAGATCTCTGCCCATATTAGGACTTCTTCCGCCATTGTGTGCAGATCGATAGATTTCAGACCGCCTTGGCGATTTATATAGGCTACCACCGATCTGCTGTCCGTTCGGACCAGGACATGGTGGTGCTTTATGTACGGAAGGAAAGCTCTTAGCGATAGCGTAACCGCTTTAATCTCTAGACAGTTTATGTGAAGGCTCTTCTCCGAGTCTGACCAGAGACCGGAGATTGGCCTGCCCTTGTGAAGGGCTCCCCAACCTAGGTTGGATGCATCTGTCGAGATAACTTTCCACTTCGTAACAGTGCCCAAACTCACGCCCCTCTTGTACCAGATTGGATTTTTCCAAGGAGCCAGAGCCAACACACAGCTGTGGTCTCCCTTGATTTGCAATCGGCCCGAGAGCCATGCGTGAGCTGGAACGTGGCAACTCAGCCAGTGCTGTAGGGGGCGGCATGTGTAACAGACCTAGTCTGAGAACTGGCGCCGCCGAGGCCATGAGACCCAGCATCCTCTGAAAGTGTTTGAGAGGAATGCGTGCACCGGACCTGAGGGAAACCGTTCGGTTCTGAACAGAGAGCGCGCGCTGTGACGTCAGTCGCGCGCTTATCTGCAGTGAGTCCAATACTGTTCCCAGAAACGAAACTTTCTGTGTGGGAGACAATGAACTCTTTGCCACGTTGATTCTGAGTCCCAAGCATTGTAAATGGTTGAGAAGCCAAGATCTGTGGTTTAATAACTGTATCTCTGACTGAGCTATTATGAGCCAGTCGTCGAGATAGTTGAGAATTCACATTCCCCGAAGCCTCAGTGGGGTTAGCGCCGCTTCCATGCACTTCGTAAACGTGCGGGGAGCCAGAGATAGACCAAAAGGTAGCACCTTGTATTGGTATACTTTCCCCTCGAAGGCGAATCTCAAGAATGGCCTGTGATGAGGGGCTATTTGTTTGTGGAAATAGGCATCCTCTAGATCCACAGTGAAAAACCAATCTCCCGGGCGAATGTGCGCAAGGATTTGTTTCGTTCTCAACATTCTGAACGGGCGCTTCATAAGGGCTTTGTTCAGATGTCTGAGATTTAGGATGGGTCTGAGACCACCGTCCTTTTTTGGTACAAGGAAGTAACGACTGTAAAAGCCCGACTCGCTCTGTGAGGGGTGTACGGCTTCCACCACTCCCTTTATTAACAGTTTTGATATCTCGGTTCGAACCACGTGACTTGTTTCGCTTCTCACCGTTGTCTCTTCCACGGTGCGAAAGCGCGGTGGTCTGCGAGCAAACTGTAGCGAGTAACCTTGTTCTATTATGTTCAACACCCATCTCGAAATGCCGGGAATGGCCTGCCAGGCCTCGGCCTTCGAAGCCAGGGGCTGAATTAATCTGTGGGGCGAGTCGCTGAGTAACAGGGACTCGGTGGCCCGATAATTTTGCGCCAAGTTGGCGCTTATGAGGGGCATGTTTCCCGCCGCCTGAGTGCAGGGGGCCGGGGGGCATAGAATATTGGTGCTTGAGTACAGGCGAGCGCGTTTGAGTACGGGCTCGTTGACTGTGAGAATAATGTTTCCAGCCACCTGAGTGCAGGGGGCTGGGGAACATGGGGGAGTGCTTGAGTGTAGGGGTACATGCTTTAATGCTGGCACACTGCTAACAGAGAAAAAGCTCTTTTTGTGACTCATATGGGTCGGCGTGAAAACGGCATTTGTGCACAGGCGAGCGCGCTTGCTTGCGGGCTCGTTGGCTGTAAATGTGGTGTTCCCAGCCACCTTGAAGGGAGCTGGGGAACGTTTTAGAAGAGAGCGAGGTGGTACACCGGCCGAAGCGGGCGCTATCCACCTTCTCTTTATACCTCTGGCTAGGACGGCTTCGGAGGCTCAGGTTTCGACACATTGCTGGGTCGTGGGACCTCGATGCTCCGGCGGTCTGCTGCGGCTCGTAGAGCGGGAACTCTGTCCGGGCTTAGAAGCCGCGCGAGGCTGGTGAGCTGATGGCGCCGCCTTGGTGGGCTGGGCTGGTCCAGCTTTAGCGTGACAGCTAGCGGAGGAGCTGGAACGCTTAGGCAGGAAATGTCGCATTGCCTGCGAAGCCTTCTGTGCCTCAGTGAAACGCTCTGTGAACCCAACCACGGCGGGACCAAATAATCCTGAAGGCGTCCAGGAAAGCGGTCTTGTCCGCGTCCTTCATTTCGGTCAGGTTGAGCCACAAATGGCACTCCAACACTGTCAAGCTGGCCATACATCTGCCGATCACCTGAGCGTTGGCCTTGGTGGCGCGCAGGGCCAAGTCAGTGGCGGCGCGCAGATCCTTCAGAGCCTCTTTGTCAGGAACAGACTCATCCAGGGAACGGAGGAGTTTGGCCTGGAAGACCTGAAGCACCGCCATCGAGTGTAGCGCTGACGCCGCCTGGCCGGCGGAGGCGAATGCTCGACCGGCGAGGCTGGACGTAGTGCGGCAGGCCTTGGAAGGGTGCACAGCCTTTGACTGCCATCCTCTGGCGGAGGGCGGGCAAAGGTGTGCAGCGACGGCTTCCTCGAGGGGAGGAAGGGCTTGGTATCCTTTTTTCTGAGCGCCATCGACCACCGAGAGCGCTGAAGAAAAAGAGGATTTGGCGCGAGAACAAAATGGCGACTTCCACCACTTTGTTAGTTCCTCGTGGACTTCTGGGAAGAAGGGAGCGGGTCTTTGAGCGGTCGGTTGACGGCGGTTCTCGAAAAACCACTCATCTAGTCGGCTTCTCGTGGGCTCCTCGGGTTGAGACCAGACTTTGTGAGCAGACGCATAAGCTCAGCGTCGACTGAGGTTATGGCGCCGCTGGCCGTCCGCGTCGAAGTGGCGTGCTCCGAGGCGGTATCCGACCACCCGCTTTCGGATGCAGCAAGGGAAAGGCTGTCATCTTCTTCCTCCTCCAGTCCGCCGAAGGAAACAGTAGCAGCCGCCATGCGAGGGGAGCTGTGCTGTTCCTCGACGAACAATACGGGCGATGGCGAGGCACGCGGGGACATGCCCGGCGTGTGCTCGTCAGAGCGCTCCGGGGGCCTCTGGTCGCGACGTTTCTTCTTCCGTGGCTCGAGAGGCTGAGAGCAAGGGACGGGATTCGAGTCGAAACTGGCGAGCAGAGCCCGTAGGGTCTGCAGCGTCAGTTCGTCGCACTCCGGGCAGCCGCCCTGGTTGAGTGCAGCCTGCGTGTGGTCTCGTCCGAGACATGACACACAGATGATGTGCCGATCCTCGTCCGCGATAAAACCTCTGCACGGGGCGCAGGAACGAGACATTTGGAACAACGTCTCGGCTCTTTTTGAAAGTGTAAAACACAGAAGGTATTTAAAAAGGATATTTGCCGGATGGCGCAGCTGGAAGGCAGGCTGAAGGCGGAGAATCCGACGTCCTCAGGCTGCAGAGTTCCGCTGGGTGCGTGTCGACGGCAGGCTTCGATCCGGAGCTCAGCGATAGCAGTCGCTGAAGAAGAATTAATCTGACTAACCTTGCGAGACAGGGTCTTATATACCCTTGGCTATGCAAATTCTGTTGCCCCTTGTGGCGGGAATTTAGAAGGACCTGATTGGTCCGTCCCGCCCCGCAGTCTCGCTATAGGTTGCTGCAGTTGCAGCGGCACAGCCAATCAGCACGCAGCTGCTTCCTGCTGAGAGTTGTGCAGCTGCACTGCGTGTAAAAGGTATTTTTGGATAAAAATTTGCTTCAATATCTCGAGGAAAGGAATTCCCCCATAAGCGTTTTAGCAAACGCAATACGAGAGTACTCTCGTAAGGGAACTCCACGTTCTCCTCCAGCCCGTGGTGCAAAACTTCCCATTCCTTCAAGTTTTTTTACTTTAATGTGTCGGCCTTTCGTTGTAGGCCGTGGATTCCGGGAATAGGGATTTAAGTATTTATACGCACTTCAGTCCACCGCCATCTTCATTTCAAAATTAAATTTCTTTTATTAAACATAAAAAGTTCCATTTCAAAAATGTTTCTAAATTAAGGTCATAATTCCAACAAACGAAATATCTAGCAAAGAAAACGAAAAGTGGTCATAAAACTGTGAAAAACAACCATCCCAAATCCAAACATTAGTTCCATGTCACTTCCCCTCCCGCCCATATGCGGTGACGTATAGCTTGTGCACCTGCCAGGTGTCCGATAGTGAAATTCCTAATACAAATAAATATGAGATGCGCCTCGCCTCGCCTGCAGTTGGTTAATATTGTGCAGTTCAGCCGAGACTAGGCGGCTGCAGTGAGGGGAGGAGTGAAAAAAGTGCAGGCAAGCCGGACAGTTCTCTCTTCTCGTAGTGGCTCCGACACCTGCGAGATCAAAGGCGGATATCGCGGGATTCACACTCGTGCGCTTTGTTGCTGATAAACTGGACGTAATTTAAGTTCTGTTACTTTTATATGAAAATAAATATTATGAACAAGACACCCACAGTTTTTGTTATTTATTTCCATTCGAAAGACGTGTTTATCAATCATTTTTACTTTAATTAGGCCTACATACATGTTTGTATATATATATTTATAAATATGACAACAATCACATAACCCACAGAGAGATCGTCTTTTTTAGAGAGTTTGGGAATATTCACACCTAAAAACATGATATCAGAGTTTTAAAATCAAACCTTTTTAAAAAGAACCATACATCACGGTTGTTTAAACCAATAGCATTAAGCTGTGTCGTTAGCAAGTCGTTTCCCATCATGCTTTTGCTCAGCGCAGTCAGTTGAGAGCAGCTGCGCTCGACTGCAGAATCCGACACATCCGCCTTTCGCTCGCGAGAGTTTTTTGACATACGTCGGCATGACATCAGAGCAAGGCGGACTGCCCTCGGACACTTTTCTAACCGGAATGCATCTCGCGCTGATCACCGGTGATCGGTTCTGCGCAGATTTCGCTCATCTCAAACAAGCCTACTGGTTCACTCCTGTAGTGAACCACCAGACTGCTTTGACAGCCCAATCCAGTGTTGACAGGTTTGAAACCTGGCGGACTGAATTTCTTATAAAAGTGACGCTAAACCATGGCAACACCGTGGGTTGTAGTAGTCGGCGTTATTGTTGAGGAGAGTGGATTGAGTTTATTTCAGTGTCACCCTCTGCCACATTTTTTATTTTATTATTATTAATTAGAGAACATATGAACATTGTTACATAAAAACATGCATCAAATACAGAAACTTCAAAAACCCTCTGCTACATTATACAAGTAGCTACAAAGCTAAACAAGATAAAGCTTTCACACATGCTACTGCCCTGCTAAAAAAAAAACTATAGAAACCATTACAGGAATTCTATTGGATTTAATGGTTTTCATGGGAATTGTATTGGTTGTAATGGTAATTATAGTGGTCTCTGTGGGTCTCTACTGATATGTGTTGGGTTCTATTGGTGGGGGCATTAAATCCTAATGGAATATGTCCCAAACACACTGCAAAAAATTATTCTGTAGTGGTTTAAATAGTAAAAGCCAATGGTTCCTATTGGTATTTTAATAGAAACCATTAGAATTTCTGTGATGGTTTCCAACTTTTTTTAAGCTGGTCTGATCTTCTGTCCTTGTCTAAATAAATAATTACACACACACACACACACACACACACACACACACACACACACACACACACACACACACACACACACACACACACACACACACACACACACACACACACACACACACACACACACACACACACACACACACACACACACACACACACACACACACACACACACACACACACACACACACACACACACACACACACACACACACACACACACATCATGCTTAATGTTTTATTATCAAGATGAACACATTAAATTCATCTGTAAAATGCACCTACATAAATGAGTTTCACAGCACTAACACTGCATCAGCTTTGATCGCCTCGGTAAACACATAATAAACGGGGCGTTAACATATAACTTGCATTTTATGGTTGTCAGCTTTGTTGCATTACATTTACTTCACCAGGAGATGGTGCTACAATTTCTATCTGAATGAAGCTTCGAGTAATGAACCATTTTCGACACAATTGTATCAGAAAGCAATAATGCTTCGAAACGCTTAATTTGGCCATCACTAATTATAGGACCGTTAAATTCTGTTTATTTATTATAGTTTTCTAAAATCTATTAATGCTTCAATATCAAAAGAAATTGGCTGTTTCCGAAATCGCCCCCTAGACCCTCATTCACTATTCCCTACATTAGTCCATTGATATAGTCCACTTCGAAAACGAGTGAGTGATTTCGGACACTAAGTGCGCCGGAAAGGCTGCCGTTTTTGCAGTTTGTGCTTGCTGTTTGGCAGCTCCAGTAATAATGAAAAGATTTATCCTGAACTATGCTACGGAAACTAGCATGTAACCTTAATCAAACAATATAATAATCATCTTAAAAAGGATCATTTATACCTGTATGCATGATATTGGGCTGGACCAGTGCGGTTCGGAAGATGATACTCCAAAACCCTGGTAGTTCTCGCCTACTCTTTTATGAATACAAAGGATTCGAGCATACTCTTCGCTCGCCTACTGCTTTTTACATACTATATAGTAGGGAAGTATGCGGTTTCGAACGCAGCCACTGAGTTTATCTCCAGCCTTAATTAAACACACCTGAAGCAGCTGATCAAGGTCATTAGGATCAATGAACACTTCAGGCAGGTGTGTTGAGCGAAACATGTAGAGGAATAAACAGCTCTGAGCTATGACCATAGACCATTACATAAATCTCAGTTCATTTTCTGTAGCATTCAAGTTAATCTTGAAGAATAAAATAACTTTTTTATTTTCAACAAAAAAAATAGTTAAAGGGATAGTTCATCATTTACTCACCCTCAAGTTGTGCCAAACCTGTATGAGTGTCTTTCTGGTAACCAGAACTGCGCAGTACGCTCAGCCATCAGGAAGTGAGTGCTTCTAACTGACTTCACTTTTCACGGTGGAAGTCTATGGGGTCGCTGTGTCCATTTATTTTACTGTCTATGGGTTTGAATGGTCAAAAATATGTAAAAATGCAAGTCCAGGCAAGTATTCAGGTAAACAGACTTGGATATGTCTTTAGTGAACATATAGAGTTGAGTGAGAAATCGGATACAATGTTACAATGTATTGGGTTCGTGGAGGTCTTAAAGGGCTGGACCTAATATTTTGTGGGATTAATCAAACAACAAAAGAAAATAGAAAATCACCCCATGCTTGACTGAATAACTTTAATATATTTATTAAGAATCAGTGTATAGTTAATTTAAAGAGTGAAGACTATGCAGTTTTTAACATTTGATTTATATATTTTTTTTACATTTGATTATTTAATTTCTTTCTTGAATGCTGTTAAATACTGTAGCTGAAAATAAAGTTTTCACTGTTTTTTTCATATTGTTTGTAATTTACATTTTTGCTTTAAAAAAATAAAATAAATAAAACTAAGATAAAATAACATTAAATATCTATATAGATATTGTAATTTAGATTTTAATTTTCAACCAAAATTTGAAATTTGATTAAAGGTCAGCTTCCATGACTCCTATTTGCTTATGAAAGTATGAAAGCGTCTCGTACATTTTAATCAAAAGACAGCAACAATTTCCACATCTCTTAAAAATCTAATTAGGAATCCAGAACCAAACTGAATTCCCCATTAAACATTTTTTCTACCAATTTATGAAAAAAAAACCTTAAAACATTCAAACCTACCTTTGAGTATGGCTTTATTTTGCCGTGTTCCAGGCAACCCATAACCCGTGTTTTTCCAACCTTCTACCCGTGAAAGTGGACTGGAACGGCAGCCAAACCCGTGACTTCCCACCCGTGAACTCGTACTAGATCGATGTACTCCCAGTTACGAGTTTTGACATCACATAGCCCTCGAAGCAACAATGGCAGCCCCTACGGATGCGCTGTTTATGAAACAAATATACAAATAACGTAAAATAAAAGGTATAACAGCTTTTCTTGCCGTCTGTGCCGTTTTGCTCCTCCGTTTCCCTCGAATAAGCAAGGAGTAAACACCTTTGGCGATAGAAATGATTGTAAATGAGCATACACCCCGTACGGTCCGCCATGCTTTGTTTACATCTAACTACCACACAATTCCTTGAGCTCAGGCAGTTTGGCGTGACTTTGCCTGGAACACGACAAAGTCGTGAGTCGTGGTTTGAAGTTGTGATTTACGGGCTCAAAAACCTGCCTGGAACACAGCATAATGCCACATTCCAGGCAAACCGTAACCCGTGAAAGTGCACTGGAACGGCAGCCAAACCCGTGACTTCCCACCCGTGAACTCTTCTTCTTCTTCTTCTGTTTTATGGCGGTTTGGCAAACCAACTTAAAAAGGTGCATTCCCGCCACCTACTGATCTGGAGTGTGAAGCTCACATATAGGCTACTTAATCATCTCTTTACCTTAAAAAAAAAACAAAAAAAACCCACAATATTCAAATTCTATCCATTATTCCAATCCTTTTTAAATACTTCAACATTATTTCATATACCCTTGATTGCATTAACCCATTTCCTAATAGCACCTGCATCGATATATTATTTATTCCTATCATTTCTAATTCATGAGATAACTGAGATCTTTCACTTTCATATGCAACACATCTTAAAAGAATATGCTCTACCGTTTCTGGCAGACCACATTTGTCACAATAACCATTTTCATGTTTCCCCATCCTTTGCAGACTGTGATTTAATGTTGTATGCCCTATTCTCAATCTTGATATGATCACATCCTTCCTTCTATTGCCATACCTTATCCTTTCAGCACCAACACATCCCTGAACCTGATATAAATGTCTTCCTTTTTGATCACAATCCCAAATTTTTTGCCATTTCTTTCTTACTTCAATCTTTATTAATCTCTTCATTTCAGCTTTACTTATTGAAACCGTAAATTCAACTTGATTTTGTTTCAGGGCTTTCTTTGCCAGCTGGTCCACTTCCTCATTCCCTTCCACTCCTACATGTGCCGGCACCCAAAGGAAATATACCATTATACCCAACTGTCTTACTCTGTACAAACACTGTAATATTTCATATATTACGTCTTGTCGTGCTTTAGATTTTCCACTCTGTAAACTTTTAAGGGCAGCCATTGAATCTGAACATATCACTGATGTATTAGGTTGCACCTCCTCTATCCACTGTAAAGCTATAAATATTGCAATTAATTCCGTAGTATATAATGAAATATGATCTGATACTCTCCTTGCGATTTTGACTTTAAATTTAGGTATATACATAGCTGCTGCTGTTCTTCCAGATTCTGGTTCTTTAGACCCATCAGTATATATCTGTAATACTGAAAAATATTTTTGATTAATATATTGTTGTATCATTGTTACTGTTGAAATGTTTATATCCTTATTTTTAATCTCATTATGTATATCTAGATCAACTAGTGGCATTTGAAACAACCATGGAGGAATTGCAGGAATCGCCACTGATGGTGCAATCTCATAAACATTCAATCCCATATTCTGTGCCTCCTTCCCAACAGTCCACCCAAAACTTACTTTTTCTTTATATTCATACTCGATACTCCCAACATTCTTTTAAAATTTTCTTAACTGGATGACATTCTAAATGACCCTTTACTCCAGTCCAGTATCCCATCTTCAATTGAAGTCTGCGTAATTCTAGAGGCATTTCTCCTGATTCTACCTGTAACGCTACCACTGAAGATGATCTCACTGCTCCGCAACAAATTCTCATTGCTTGAGATTGTTTTGCCTCAATCATTTTAATACAAGTTATACTTGCAGAGCTATACACCATGCTACCATAGTCAATGTTAGATCTTATTACTGCTTTATATATTCTTTTCAATGACTGCCTACTTGCCCCCCATTCTACTCCTGCTAAGCACCTTAATATGTTTATCCCTTTTTTACATTTTTCTATTATTTTCTGAATATGTATTCTGAAGTTTATTTTTGAGTCCATCCACATTCCTAAATATCGAACTACATTTACTTCTTCTAACTGATGCCCATACATTTTAATATTCATAGATGGTTTAACTTTCTTATTCGAAAAACATAACACCTGAGTTTTTGCCACAGAAAATCTAAAACCCCATTTCTTTGCCCAATTCTCAACCTCATTTACTGCATTTTGCATTTTCTTTTCTACATAAGCAACATTTCGCCCCCTTATCCATAAAGCTCCATCATCCGCATACAATGACCTACTTACTCCCACATCCACATTAGAAAAAATGTCATTTATCATCAAGTTAAAAAGAATAGGACTACTTACACTTCCTTGAGGACACCCGTGAACTCGTACTAGATCGATGTACCCAGTTACGAGTTTTGACGTCACATAGCCCGCGAAGCAACAATCGCAGCCCCTACGGATGCAGTGTTTATGGAACAAATATACAAATAACGTTAAATAAAAGGTATAACAGCTTTTCTTGCCATCTGTGCTGTTTTTCTCCTCCGTTTCCCTCAAATAAGCAAGGAGTTAGCACCTTTGGCGAAAGAAATGATTGTAAATGAGCATACCTGTACGGTCCGCCATGCTTTGTTTACATCTAGCTACCACACAATTCCTTGCGCTCAGGCAGTTTGGCGTGACTTTGCCTGGCACACTACAAAGTCGTGAGTCGTGGTTTGAAGTTGTAATTTACGGGCTCAAAAACCTGCCTGGAACGCAGCACTAGTTTCACTGACGTGTTCCACTTTATTTTTCTATACAAATTTAAAATTAAGACATTTACAGAATGACAGAATCAACATAAAGAGAGAGAAGGAAACAAAACGTGAAATTTCTTCAACTTTGTATAAGAGAATTCTGCAAGTTCGCGCAAGTACTGTACTTTGCCACCAGAGGGCATCGGGCAGGAAGTGAGAGGTGACTCCGAAAATAACAACATCCGGTATTAGGATGTTAGAAAATTAGGAGGTTTTCTCGAGTGTGCTGAAAAAGTTCAGCAGCAGATGACACTCTTGCCTGCAGACAAACACGTTTGAGGGTGAGTGTGTGAACTTTTATGGTTTCATTCTCAGTTTTCGTCTGACATTTCATTTGGTTAATATTTCTAAAATGATCGGTTTGAACGATTCTGTTCGGATTAAACTGTAAGTAAAAGCTGATTACTTGTGCATGGCTCGTGCGTGTAAACTGTGTTCTGTTTCAGTTGTCAGTGATGATGGCGAATCCAGTGAGTCTTCAGACTCTGAGTAAGACATGGGAGCTGAGTCTATATGAACTCCACCGAACGCCACAGGTAAGTTACACACTCACACCTACTTGTTCAAATTCAAATGTCAACTTGAAAACCAAAATTGATTCTATTTAGTTTCTTATTAGTTTGGAGAAATGGATCAAATAAAGTCTTGCCCTACTCTTTTGTTAAATATCCTGTTTTTCTTTTCTTTCTTTTTTTTTATTACAGAAAGGCTACCAGTACATATATGGGAGTTAAATTAGTTATTGGTTGAAACACTTGCCTGGTTTCACAGACAGGGCTCAGATTAAGCCAGGATTAGGCCTTAGTTCAATTAGGCAGTTAAGTTGCTTTTATAAACGTGCCTTGAAAAAAACATTACTGGTGTGCATCTTGAGACAAAAAACTGGTACTGAGCAAACTGCTTTCAGTTAAAACCGCTCAAACATACATTTTAGTCTGGGACTACTTTAAGCCTTGTCTGTCACTGTGAAACCGGGGGATAGAATTTAAGTAATGATCAAGGTTTCTCAGGGATCCACTTTTAGGGTAAATTTATAATGAGAAGGATCAACCCAATGTTTTTTTAAAGGGGGTACATAGGGAAGTATGGTTTTGCTAAACCAATACTTGGAGGTAATCAAAAAAAAAAAAAAAGGAAATTAGAAATAGTTTGCAGTAGGGATGGCCCGATACCATTTTTTTCCAAACCGATACGAGTACGAGTATTTACATTTGTGTACTTGCCGATACCGAGTACCGATACCGATATTTCTACCGCTAAAGTAATTACAGGCTACCAGAAAAGAAGACAGAACACGGAACACAGGTTAGAAGACTGTTTTTATTTTCTCTGCTTGTTTTAACAAGTCTAAAATAAATAATGAGTAAAATAATAAATGTAGGCAATTTCAAATAAAAAATAAATTATGTATATTTCTGTGTAAACAAAAAGCCTCAATACTGGCACTGTCTTCACAACTGACAAAATATAAATAAAACATATTGTACAGTCAACACCAACAACTCAACAATATATCAATGAAATGTTTGACAACGTCTGCAGCTTTCAATTTAACTCAATTTCAATGTAACTGTTGTGTAGTCTCAATGAAACACTTACCTATTTCAATTAAACAAAACATCAATGTAACTACTGCAAGTCTCAATTAAACTACTGCATATTTCAATTAAACAACAATTAAACTATGGCACAGTGAAAGCTCCCTTGTTTCAATTAAACAAACATTTCAGTCAGCAATGTGATCTGAACTAGCTTAGGTACTTTTTGGGAGAATGAGAGGCAGGTTCTTTTTGATGAACAAAATCATCTCTGCATGATCAGCTGTGATTCTGTTTCTGTCGGCATTCACAATATGTGACACTGAGCTGAACAGCCTTTCACTGTCAACACTACTGCAACGTAAAAATATGAAAGTAAAAATGATAAATTCCAGACAAACTCATTCATATTAAAGATGAAATATTGTTAAACAATTAAAAGCTTATTTATTTAAAGATTATTTCTTCAGTAGTACAATGTAGGCTAGCAGTTTGACCACAGCTAAAGTCATCTGACTACAGCCAACACAAACTGTTGTGAAGACAGTGTGATTAAATAATGAAGTGTATGCTGTCTGCATGTGTGTGTGTGTCCTGGTATTCCCTACTTTGTGGGGAAATGTCTCCACACGGATGATGATATTATTAGTAGTAAATGGTTTGTAAAAAAATGATAACACCTTTGAGCCTGTCAATATTATGTGAACATGAAATCTCAAACACACAGTAGCTACTATAGTTTCTGTTGTTGCACCTGCGTCTCTCGCGTATGAAACGGCGTTCTAAAAGCAGTGAGCTTAAGTTCAACGTATGTCTCATTACCTTGTGTCATTTCCCATTTCACTGCCACGAAAGCATTCTTTGTAAACAGCCGTTGAACAGAACTAGCGATGTGTGTTCACTGCACGCGTCGCGTCAAAGGACAGCGGTTAATCTCCTCAGCTCAGTCACTTGCAACAGGCCACTGACGTGCTTTTTCACGTCATGAAACACTTTCGGTAGCATAGCGGTTGTAATGTGATGGCGACTCGGAATTTCGTATCGCGGCTCCAGTATGCCAAGAAGATGTCGAAATCCTATATTTTCAACAGCCGACAATGGCTGGTCATCAAGTACAATAAAGTATGCAATTCCCTCTGTTATTTTTAGTGCCCGTGGATTATCTCTGGACATCTTCTCGCGCTTCTGTAAAACCGGTGTTAATGTTGGCTGCTGAGTTGCTTGTTAAGCTTGACTAAACTGTGTGTATTCAGCACTATGACGCGTCTTCAGATGTTTAATTAGATTGCTGGTGTTAAACGATGTACTTTCTTTTCCTCCTCTTGACACCTTAGCTGAACATAACTTACAGTCTGCCTTGCTGCTGTCATCATCCCTTATCTTGAAATGAGCCCAAACCGCCGACATTTTACGTTCATATGGCGTTCACCTAGACAAAGCGGCGGCTCGCGGTGGCCAGTTTCGTTTCACAAAACGCGCGTGGTATCGGTGCGTGGTATCGGCTCATTTTTATGAGTACGAGTACAAGTATATGAGGACAGTATCGACCCGATACCCGATGCCAGTATCGGTATCGGGCCATCCCTAGTTTGCAGTTTGCACCTCTAAACAATAGAGACAATAAACTGAATGGTAGCTCAGAAGAGATGGCAATAAACATCAGTTAACATTTTAGAGAAATCTCAAAATAAAATCATATGACATGATCTTGAAAAACATTTAATACAATTCAGAGTTTTAGACTTATCATCTTCAGATTTGAAATATAACATGGTCGACATGTGGCTTCAGCTGTAGTGCACTTCTAGATTGCTAAAATGCCAACTTCAATTTTATTTTCATAAAGATATTTCATGCAAATATATTTCTAATAACTTTACAGAACTTTGAAGTTTATTATAGCTATTTTTGATTATGAAAATAATTATAATTTTGAATTTACAGTAAAGCTTCAGCACGAATGCGTCCTCATGCAGGTTAAGAGGTTAACCCTTATGAATGTTGTTTAAAGGGGTCATATAATGGTACATGGACTTTTACAAGTTGATTGTACGGAAATGTGTGTTGGCAGTGCCGGTACACAACCATCCTATAATAAAAATCCATTGTGTTTTGTTTTTTTTAATCTCCTTATATGTTTTCCCCTGTCTCAAATTGAGCCGTCTGACCGTGTGATGTCACATGGTGTACGTACGCCCTCCCACGATTGTTAATTTACAGCAGCGTTTCAACACAGACCCGCCCTGAGCGAGCTGTCATCAGTCCGCCATTGTTGATACGCTGGAGCAGAATGGCGTCTTAAGCGATTGTGGTGTTCTGTTCTTGGGTGTAATAACGAACACAGCTGTCATTTTGATGTTCCTAAATCTGAACCGCTGAAGACGCAGTGGCTGAGTTTTGTTTTCGAAGGGAATATTCCCCCCGATCAACGTCAATGCTTTCATGTTTGTGCAAATCATTTCTCACCAGACTGCTTTATAAATGAGGGTCAGTATAAATCAGGTTTTGTTAAGAAGCTGCTCCTTAAAAAAGGATCGGTACCAACTATTCGGGTTCCTGCTGCACCTCCAGAAGAAGTGAGTGTAACGTTTTATTAACCTTTACGGCGCATTTACACGGGGCTTCGGCGTCAGCGCTTGACGGAGGGCGTGGCTGAAGCTTGGTGCTGACGCGACCGTCATAGTGACAACAGCTAATCACATACTTGCCGCTTGGACCACAACACAACACAACACAAAAAAGCGCCTTTTTTGACAGCTAGTCTGTGAGACTATTTTGTGTATGAAAACTGATCACTTTAATATTTGATTCCTCATTTGGCTGGGGGATAGCGCCTATTTGAACCACACATGATATGATATGCTGCCTGTCATTCAATGATAAACAGAGTACACGGACGGAATACAAGCATGATACATTCCAGATTCTCCAACCGTCTCTGCCGCCTCCTTCCAGGCCTGGTCTCTCCGGTTTGTGTCCCGGTATGTAAATAATGATTGGTAGTAAAGGACCGGGTGATTACCCACCGCAATTATTAGCTTTTCCTCCATTTTAGATCGTTCTTCACTCTTCATTCACCGGTGTTTTAAACGAATGCTATTGGCTAGCGTCTGCTCTAGGATATTTGCATAGGGTGGTCTGATTGAATGACGCCTGCGTTGGCGCTTGAAAAGTTGAGAAATCTTCAACTTTTGCCGCTTGCAACGCGTGTGAAGCGACGCAACGGAACCCACAATTCAGTTCGTCAACGCATGACGTCACCCATTCAAAGTAAACGAGAAGCGTTGACACCGACGCCCCGTGTGAATGTGGCGTTATAATAATCTTTGCAAATCGCTTGGACGCTTCACGATGAATACGGCTAAAGTTTACAGGGTAAGTTACATTACGGCAGGGTTTTTCAAATCTTGCCCTGGAGGGCCAATGCGCTGCAGAGTTTAGCTCCAACCCTAATCAAACACACCTGAACATGCTAACGTCCTGTTCGAACTTCGTTGGGGCCGTCATCTTGTTCCGGGTCCGACTCCGGTTCAAATTGATACGGTTGCACAGATGTGTCCTCATAGACTCCCGTTGCTATTCTTTCTCCAAAATATACCCTCAACTGTTGTCCAGGCAACACTCCATGTGTGTTGTGTCAAAACGGTGGGGCGGGGTGAGCAAAGCTCATTATCATTTAAGGGCACATGCACTGAAATGGCTTGCTGAAAACAGAGCTGTTTTTGACCAGGTAAAATAAGTGTTTTCTTACAATACAAATGATAATTTTTAGTTAAAGTATATTAAAAACTTTTAATTTACACACTAAAGAATCATATTAACTTGTACAAAAATGGCATTATATGACCCCTTTAAAGCCTGTTAAAATGCACAGTTGCCGCACATTGCCAGTGTTTGTACTGATTGGTCACTAGGCATTCCTAGTTTTACCTGTAACACAATTTTAGGCATATAATCACATGCGCCATCAGTTAAAGTTGCCTCAAATGTGCTCAGAGAATTGAAATTTACATTCTAGCCTTCAGTTTCTGCGTCAATTACAGCAACAAACAAAATAATGATTTTATAAATGGGCCAGTTGCATAAACTGCTGCAAGTTACATGTTCCATAAACATGTAAGATTAGTTTTACATGTTAGTCATCGTTTATTTCTTTAAGACTGTCAATAACTTTTTTGAGCCAGTTACATAAAAACGTAGATTGGACTAATTTGATACCGAAAAGTAAGACTGACTGCCCCTTGACTAACTGCTATTGGCTCATACTAGATCTTATATTGGTTATGTTTATGCAAATGGCCCCAAATTTCCCAAACAATCCCGCTGGTCCGGTCATCCTGCTGCCCCCATCCTTTGCTGAGACAAAGAGATGAATCATTGTTTGACATACACACTTTTCTTTTTTTAGATTTATAGAAGTAGGATTTGAATATATTTATGTAGTAAATTCCCCCCATATATGGATTGTTTCAGGAGGCGATCATGGACAGCACAGAGATTGCTGTGTCGCCCAGAAGCCTCCATAGTGAGCTTATGTGTCCCATCTGTCTGGACATGCTGAAAAACACCATGACCACCAAAGAGTGTCTGCATCGTTTCTGCTCCGAGTGCATCGTCACCGCACTACGATCAGGGTAAGACCAAATTTTCTGATTGACCGCTTTTTTCTTTTACATTTAAGAACGATCAAATCATCTGCCATTTTTTTGGTGCTTCCAATTAATCAGATATTTCTTGCTCAGTTGTGCCCTTTTTATTATTTTCCACTGTAGAAATAAAGAATGTCCGACCTGCAGGAAGAAGCTTGTGTCCAAGCGTTCTCTACGTGCAGACCCAAATTTTGATGCCCTGATCTCAAAGATGTACCCTAGCCGTGATGAGTATGAGGCCCATCAAGACAAAGTTCTGGAGCAGCTCAGCCGACTGCACAACAAAGAGGCACTCAGCAGCAGCATCGAGCAGGGACTGCGCATGCAGGCCAGACACAGGTCACAGCACAGCTAGGAGTGCATGTCGACTTAAAGAAATAGTGTCCTCAAAAATGACAATTCTGTCATTATTTACTCACCCTCACATTGCAAACAGGAAAAAAAATTGAGCACTCTTCATGCAGCACTTTCTATATAGTCAAAGTAAAATATGTACTGTTGCAACCGGTTGAATGTTAATGTAATGTCAAACTTCATTGGTTCTGGCATCTGAAGACTTGCCATATAGTGCAAAAGTTTTGTAGGCTACTAATGGTAATTTTGGTTGGTAGCTCCCCATCTCAGGTAAAATGGAATAAAATTATATAGACTATACCAGAGATGCACGTATGTTTGCCAAGGGTTTTCATTTCATTTTCCACCTACTCACTGAGCCTTACAGTTAAAATGGAGTACGGTACTTTTAAAGGGATAGTTCACCCAACAATTAAAATTAGCCCATGATTTACTCACCCTCAAGCCATCCTAGGGGTATATGACATTCTTCTTTCAGACGAATACGATCAGAGTTATATTAAAATATGTCCTGGCTATTTATAATACCTCCCACGCATTATAATAGCAGTGAATGGCAGCCCAAAATAGTGTATCCATCCATTATAAAAGTAATCCATACAGCTCAGAGGGGTTAATAAAGGCCTTCTAAAGCGAATTGATGGTTTTTTGTAAGAAAAATATCCATATTTAATGCGTTATAAATGAAAATATGTAACTTCCGGCGGACCGCCTTCCGTATTCAACTTATGAGAAAAGTGACTATGACGTAGCATTAGCATTTTGAACTGCGAGAGGCGCTACACTTTCTTCGAGCCATGTGGTTTACGTTTATAATGGATGGATGCACTTTTTTGGTCTTCAAAGTTTGGGCTGCCATTCACTGCCATTATAAAGCTTGGAAGAACATAACTCTTGACTGTATTCGTCTGAAAGAAGAATGTCATATACACCTAGAATGGCTTGAGGGTGAGTAAATCATGGGGTAATTTTCATTTTTGGGTGAACTATCCCTTTAAGATATTTTAGTTTTATTTGTGAAATGAGTTACAAAGCTTGCACGTTGGCAAAACGGAGTGCCTTTATTTATTTTTAATTTTTTTTAGAGCTCAGCGTGTCCGTAAGCTGCATCCAGAGAGTGAAAACACTACCTTCAGCGGTGGTGAGGACAACGGCGACACTCGTTCACACGTCTCGCACGACTCCGCCCCTTCACACCATACCTCTGCCCCGGCAAGCTACGCTCCAGAGGCCGGACCGAGTCGCAGTAAAAAGCAGCAAATGTCCGATGATTCTGGACCTGAGGCTTTTGGAGAGAGTCGTACACCTCCTGGACAACTGCCAGGCTCAGAAATTGAGCTTATATTTTGCCCACATCCCCTGCTGGTCAACAACCAACAGTACAGCCAGACAAGGTATAAGGGGGAATTTGTAATTAATAAATTTTTCTGTCAGAGGATGATTTTACATAATAAATTGTTACAGCGTTGCAATGTAGTAATGGTACATTTGCTATAATTTCTCTATTTTAGTCATCAGACTTCCACTTTAAGGCCAGGAAGAGATCTTTCTCCCAGGATGTGTTAGTAAATGGGTCCTATTCACCCTGTCTGGGTTTATTTTGCAATAACAACTGGCTGGATGTAAATTATTACACTTGCATGGCTACTTGTAAGTAAATAATAAGAGACAAAATATTAATTTGAGTTAAAATATTTGATGTTATATTTTATTCGCTCATTAAACTCAAAGCTTCTGCAGAGCAAGCAGCTTTGAGTCTAGACGAACAAACAAGATGGACATTTAAAGGATAATGTACAGTCGTCTCCGGTGTTGAGGGTAACGCATAATACAAGTAACTTGAGTTGCGTAATCAGATTACTTTTTCAAGTAACTAGTAAAGTAACACATTACTTTTAAGATTTATAACAAAATATCTGAGTTACTTTTTCAAATAAATAACGGAAGTTACTTTTTCCCACATATTGACTGACAGTTCTCTTGTCCCCATGTTGAGAAAAATGCGGAGACGTTATGTAAACATGATGGATAGTGTAGTTCTTGACTAAATGTGAGCATGCATTTAATCCTCATTTGCTCAACAAAAAAAAAAATCAGTCAAATGCAAACTATAAAAAATACTTGGCAAACCTCCAATAATCAAATATGTTAAATTAAACAAATATGTTTTTGTATTTAATCTTTATTGACCAATGTACTTGCTGCTGACCTTCAATGATTTAGTTAAACCATAAGCAAATTACTTTAGATTTTTTGTTTTTATTGCTAAAGTAAAAAACAGCTTTCCTATCCTGAGTCTATTCTTCTTTAATCCAGAATGGCAGCACAGCTGAAAAGTTTGTTTGAGCTGCACCCTTCTACTTGAGGCTTACTGTTTCAATTTTGGTGTGAAAGGGTCTTTACATTTGCCCAAAAATATAACTTTTTTGTTATTAATGTTATTAATAAAACCGATGTCATTTATACAATGTTGCTATTGACGATAGTCATTATTGGGGAATAAGTGACCTCATGATTGACCAATCAGAACCAAACATTTCAGAGAGATGTGTATCAATGCAGATTAAAGTTTTCTTTTTAAGTAGTTACTTCTAAAGCTTTTTGGGTGGAAATGTAATCATGGGAATGAACATCTTGGGTGCTATATTCTCCTTTCGGCTTTCAGATATGTCAAAACCACAGCCAACGCCACAGTAGATCACCTCTCCAAATACCTGGCTCTCCGCATTGCTCTGGAGGACAGTCAGAGTGACATTCAGGCGAACAGAAACATGGAGGGAGAGCCGGGAGCTGGTGGCAGCAATAGTAGTCTGCAGGATGTCAGTGAAAAACAGTTTACCATCTACATCAGCACAGCAGGAGGACAGTTCTCTGTGAGTCATGCTGCCATCAGTACTCTGTCAACAGAAATCAGAGTTTGGCTTGTCTTATCTTTGTCATTTCTGTCTTTCAGACACTTAATGGCTCTTTGACATTGGAGCTGGTGAATGAGAAGTATTGGAAGGTCTGTAAGCCTCTGGAGCTCTTCTATGCTCCTACACAAGACCAGAAGCAGCAGAATCAGACACTTCAACTGGGGCAGTTGGACGAAAGCCATGGAAAATCATCTTTAACCTAAAGGAGAATAACAATCTCTTTCTGAGATATACAAGCGTGACTGTAACTGTTGAGTTTAGAGACAGTCTATCAAGATTACCACACTCCTCGTGCAGATACATGAACCAGTATAGACCAATGCTACTCAAACCTGTCCTGGTTCCACCACTGCACATTTTGGATGGCTTTCTTATCGGACACACCCATTTTGGGCTGTGCAGTGTCTACTAATGAGCTGATGAGTTAGACATCCAAAATGTGCAGTGGTGGAAGGTCTCCAAGACCTGTGGTCTATAAGGCATGTATATCAGCGTTGCCCACCCATTTTTTTCTTATGTATTATAGCAAAGCAATTACCATAGACGAGGCAATAAACATACATTTGTTGAAACTAAAGGTTTGTCCCAATAGCTACACTTCTGGTCTTGGACACTTGACTTGAGTGTGTGCATGTAACAGGAAGAAAGTGTGCAAGACTGTCCAAGGTCTGAAAAATGCCAAAGCTCAGTGCCCTCAATACACACTAAATCTCTAATATTGCATTGCAGTTGTATTTGATGCTAAGCATATCACATTTATCATCGTCAGGAACTTACATGGCCCAAAATAGAGATATGCTTTTCATCACTGAAGTTAGAAGCACCACAATTAATTAATTTATCATGTTACAAATGATCTTCTGAACTTTCACAACTCAAAATCTGAAATGTAAAAAACTTTGTAAATACTGACATTTTTACTCTATATTGATATACACACATTTTCTCTGTGTCACATCAGGTAATCAAAGTTCTATACACACTTGTGGTTTTCACACCCACTTAAAAACCCATGGGCCAAATACATGCAATATATCATGCAAGTAGACAAGTGCAAAAACCATGAGTGCGGGTATTAGGACAGACCCTAAATTCAAGTAATTTGCAGTTGTATGGTGGCATGTTACAGTATCTCAGCTTATACTAGTGAAATACTGTATGTATAAAAGTTTATGAGAAAAATTACCTCTGGCCAGAGTCTATATTGAAGGATCTGAGGATTCTTTGTAGCAACCTGTGTGTGTGTAGCCACGCATTTGTATGGTTTCATTTGTTTTATGTTCATTTATACTAATCACATTTATTCCTATAATCCTTTTAACGATTTATATGCTCATCCATCAATGTACTGCTTCCTGCTTTTCCCCTGCCTCTTGGGTTGATACAAGACAAGATGTTCCACTTACTGTGCAAATACCAGACAAAACGGCACATTAAATGTTTTTTTTCCTTCTTCAAATCTGATTCATAACACATTTGGAGGTTTGCCGTTTTGAAAGCCTCACCAGAAACATGGGATGGGTACACACCCATGTTGTTACCAAAGCAACCCATACAGATACATTGGTTATGTCAGGACACAAATCTTACTTGCAGTTAATAGTGTGGACAGTCTGAATATCTATTTTAAGGAAAAAAAATCTGATCGACTGAATATAGCCTTTGCAGCACAGTGCTTGTAATAATTTGATTACAATAATCAAATTGACTTAATACAAAATGGAAGTGAATGCAGTAACATCACAGATAATTGACAATCTATTCGCAATCTTAATGTTAAACTCACAACTACTGTTCAGGTTTTTCCAAATAGCCCTGGGCTGCCCGTTTAGAAATGACTGACAAATCTCTAATCAATAAAGGACACATCCCATCACAATGTTTTTAAAGTATAGTCACTTTTTTTTTTATTTTTTTATATGAATTACAGGAACATAATCAGAATTAATGGGATAAATTGATGTAGTCGCTAAATGGAGATTTGTTTTTGTCATTGTCTTTACTATTTTCTAACTGGTTTATTAAACATTATACCCTTGCCTTAAAAAAAGAAAGCAAAAAGAGCCACCGTGCACACTTTTTTCCAATCAATATAGACATTTATACTTGATTACATCACTGTTGAACTTGATCTGACATCTTCATAAAGGGATAGTTCACCCAAAAATGAAAATGGTCATTTAATCACCCCCAAATTGTTCCAAACCTTCATAAATTTCCTCTGCTGAACACAAACAATATTTTAAAGAATGTCCATAACCAAACAGTTGATGGGACCCCATTGTTTGTTTATTTTTTTTTTTTTAAGTCAATGAGGTCCATCAACTGTTTCAGGTTCCTGCAGGTTTCACCAAGTCAAATTTAAGACTTTAAGACCATTATGAATTAAATTTAAGACCTATTTCACAATAATAAAACAAAGGAAATGCAGAATATCAAAATTACTGGCAAAGCAAATTAATTTATTCAAATTGAACAAAGTATTAGTTAACTTGCACTTTATTATAATTTTTTTTTTCACTCCTTCTGAAATCAATTTTGTGGTGGTCATTTCCAGTTGTTGTTTTTTTCATAGGATGCCACATTTACCATATTAGATGCACAATAGTCACACAGGACAATAAAACAAACAAAATGCATGAACCTTGTTTGGCATTACAAAAAAGGCTGGTCCAGTGGTGTACCATCTAGCTTTAATAACATTATCGCTTAAAGGGTTAGTTCACCCAAAAATGAAAATTCTGTCAGTAATTACTCACCCTCATGTTGTTCCAACCATGTAAGACCTTCGTTCATCTTCGGAACATAATTTAGTATATTTTTGATGAAATCTGAGAGCTGTCTCACTCCTCCATAGGCTTTCAGAGGGACTGAAACTTGATGGCCCAGAATAGTAAGTAAAAACGTCATTTAAGGAGTCCAAATGACTAATTAATCTCAGTTCTCGCGCATGCGTCGTGGCACTCCTGCGAACTCTCGTCAGAGGCTCAAATTGAACAACAATAATAGTGTGATAAAGTCGTTATTTTTGTTGTTTTTCCGCTCAAAAAGTATTTTCGTCGCATGATAGACTTAATACAGAGCCACTGTAGTCATTTGGACTCCTTAAATGACGTTTTTACTTACTATTCTGGGCCATCAAGTTTCAGTCCCTCTGAAAGCCTATGGAGGAGTGAGACAGCTCTCAGATTTCATCAAAAATATACTAAATTATGTTCCGAAGATGAACGAAGGTCTTACATGGTTGGAACAACATGAGGGTGAGTAATTACTGACAGAATTTTCATTTTTGGGTGAACTAACCCTTTAAGGTGGGAAATATGACCAAAATCTTACAAGTAAGCAGTTGCTTAATATAAGTAAAAAGTTCTCAAGTAAACTGTCATTAATAAAATAAGAACTTATTAAAAAAATACAATAGGACAAATAAATACAACCTAAAGATACGGATACAAAACAGTGCTTTAAGTTGAAGTACCGTTTTTTCCCTGTTGTTGTTGTTTGTTTAACATTAACAAACAGACAGGAGCAGGTATAAGCTATATTAGTATGCTTTCACTTTAAAGAACTACAGTAATGTGCAGATCCAATACTGACACACGTCCCAAACTTTTTTACTCAAGACTTAACCGCCAATAAGAAGATATGAATAGGGATATGAATGTGTGTAAGAGCGTTCAAGAGTAAGCCTAGAAATAGACACATTCAGTACACTTGCGCAAACTGACAGGCGGCAAACGCGTGCACAAAATCCACAGCCATTCTGACATTGGTCTGTGTCTACTGAATTGAGTTTGTGGTTTACATCACTTTTATTAACTCTTTTTAGTGCTATCGGACGGATCATACTTTTGTTTGGTCATTATGCGAGATGGCAGGTGAGAAAGATTCACCTTCGCTTTCACGATCGCGTGAACTGGAAGAACTGAAGCTGAAGAATAAAATCTGTTTGATGCGTCGGTGGTACAACCCGAAAGAGAACCGCGCCAATAACATGAAAGCTGATTGGCTGCAATATAAGATGCATGCTGGTCTCATTTGTAGTTGTAATACAGCGAACTATAGTAGGACCAGCGAAAGAAAGAACTACAACAGCCCGGAAAAAAACACACACAAAAGCGTTGCGGGAGCATTTCAATGAGCATTAGAGGTAGCGTTACATGGAGGTAGGATAATTTAAAGGGTTAGTTCACCCAAAAATGAAAATTGTCATTAATTACTTACCCTCATGTCGTTGGACACCCGTAAGACCTCCGTTCATCTTCGGAACACAAATTAAGATATTTTAGTTGAAATCCGAGGGCTCAGAAAGGCCTCCATTGGCACAATGCACGGTACACTCTCAAGAACCATAAAAGGCACTAAAGACGTCGTTACAAAGTCCATCTCACTACAGTGGTTCTACAATAACTTTATGAATCGGCGAGAATAGTTTTTGTGCGAAAAAAAACCTGAATAACGACTTGCATAGTGATGACCGATTTCAAAACAATGCATCATGAAGCTTCGAATCGTTATGAATCAGCGAGTCGAATCATGATTTGGATCGTGTGTCAAACTGCCAAACTGCTGAAATCACGTGACTTTGGCGATTCAAACCGCTGAATCGACTCACTGATTCATTACGCTTCGAAGCTTCATGATGCATTGTTTTGAAATCGGTCATCACAATACAAATCGTTATTTAGGGTTTTTTTGTGCACAAAAACTATTCTCGCCGATTCATAAAGTTATTGTAGAACCACTGTAGTGAGATGGACTTTGTAACGACGTCTTTAGTACCTTTTATGGGTCTTGAGAGTGTACCGTGCATTGTGCCAATGGAGGCCTTTCTGAGCCCTCGGATTTCAACTAAAATCTTCATTTGTGTTCTGAAGATGAACGGAGGTCTTACGGGTGTCGAACGACATGAGGGTAAGTAATTAATGACAGAATTTTCATTTTTGGGTGAACTAACCCTTTAAGACCTGTTTAAAACTATTTAAGACCTAGAACCCAATACTTCAGAGAATTTAAAATTTAGATTTTGAAATTTAAGACTTAAGACCCCGCGGGAACCCTGGTTTGGATACCGACATTTTTCAAAATATCTTGTATTCAGCAGAAGAAATACAGGTTTGGAATAACAATTAAAACCAGTATCAAATAATGAGAGATGTATTGTCCTACAGAGAATTAACAGATCGTAGCTGTACTAATATTCCAGGGACATTGATTCTGCACCAAATTTGGCTAAAAATAGAGACCAAGACACAGAATGGCTGAACGGTTCAGTTTTATTTTGGGTTTACTTCTTCTTGGACACACCCACAGTACGACCACGACGACCAGTAGTCTTTGTGTGCTGACCACGGACACGCAGACTAAAGAAAAAAACCAACAACAAAAAAAGACATTAAAACAAATCACATTAAATGATCGTCCATAAGGATCTTGAACATTATATTTGAGTTTAACATTAGAAGATATCATGACCATTAATATTTTATCACTGGACCTGATGGTATTATTGTCCAACATAATTCAAGACTATTCTAATAAGTTTTATGACACTATTCTCGGATCACAAAAATAATTTCCTTGTTCTAAACAAATCAACGACATCAATTAGTCATTTCACTGTATTGCAGGGAAGCATTTGCAGTGAAACTCACCCCCAGAAGTGACGGAGGCCACGGTGAGCCCTGATCTTCTTCAGCCTCTCCAGATCTTCTCTCAGTTTGTTGTCCAGACCGTTAGCGAGGACCTTGGGAAAACCACAACATTTAAAATCTATTTCATTCTAGTTACTGAAGTAATATTGTAGTAATTGCACTTATTTGTGAAATAAAATGGCAATATGATGTGTTAATAGGCCTGGTCCATGTGCTAATAACAGCATGTCAGGCAAAAAAAATTATTCATCAAACATGGCTATCTGAAACACGCAAGAAATAGCCTAACATTAACCTTTTTGCATGACTAGTTGACTAACAGCTTAAAAACACCTTTGGTCCTGGAGCACCACTGTCCTGTCCTATGATGCAGCCCAATAATACTACCACTCTTTATTCATGGGTGGTGTTAGGATATAGATATATATATAGATATAGATATATATATATATATATTTTTTTTTTAAGATCTGATTTTACAGTCAGCTTTGCACTGATACAACCCTTATAATAATAATAATAATAATAATTTAAAAAAAAAACCCAGAAAGCACAAAAAAGGCACTCCAAACCATACCTGACTGTATTTTCCATCTTTAATGTCCTTCTGTCTGTTCAGGAACCAGTCTGGGATTTTGTACTGGCGAGGGTTCTGCATAATGGTCACCACCCTCTCAACCTGTTCAACAAAGAGAGCAAATTGGTTGTTACAAACGTGTTATTTGCAGTCACACAGAAAAGTTCAGTAAAAAGCAAAGAATGTTTATTAACCTCTTAACTTGCACCCCTAATTTTGAGAATTTTCTGAAAACGACAATGTCTGCAGCTCTTAAACCCTATGGTCTATATTCATAAACCTGGTCTTATTTTAAACTAGACACTTGAAATTGTGTTACCCAAGAGTCATAACTCAAAGTAGTACAGGAACAGAGTAAAACAAGGTAAAATATACATGCAAGTGACTAGGGATGAAACGATTACCGGTTTCACGATAAACCACGATAAAATTTAGTGACGGTTAGTAATATCGTATAAAATTTTATTATCATTAAAACCGCGTGTGATTATCACGGTTGTGAAAACTCGCGGTAAATCTTGTCCAGTCAGCGTCAGTCTGGCGCACCGCTGTTTTCTGAATGAGAATAAATGGCAGAAAGCAGTGACAGCACTTGGGGGATTGTTCTGCCTTCTAAAAGGACCAAATCTGAGGCGTGGTCATATTTTGGCTTTTACATAAGTCCTGAGGGAAACTTAATCTAAGATGGTCACCTTGTCTGCAGAACATGCCAGAGGAAAGTCGCTGTAATAGGGAAAACACTTCAAAACTACGAACGCAAGGCAAGTGGACTTTGACCTCAATACCAAACCTACGTCTGGCAAATAATAACGTGAAGCGAACGAACAATTTGCGAGTGTAACGTTATTTCGGCTGCACACTAGTCACTCTGGCTGTTGAACTTATAATAGTCTTCTCAAAAGCCATCTGTTATAATCGCGTTGCGCATTATAAGCACTTACACATGTTTCTATTGAGTTTATGAATGCAATGTCTCTAAATCAGAGGCGTTCAGATTAGCCGGAGTTATGTTCAGAGCGCGCGCGCCGCGCTCACTCGCTGAAATCTGCACTCAGATCAGAGATAAACGAGCGATGTATGCAGGAGATTCATTCATCATTCAGTGGATGACTGTTTTTGTTCTATTTCAGCAGCGACAATGGTTTAAAAAAAACACAGCAGAACCACAGAGCATCTGATATGACTGGCATAACGCAGGCGAATTTAGGGACCGTCTGTAAAGTTACATACAACATTGGTAACGTTATACACGTTTCAAACTTCAATAGCATTTGAAGAGAATGACAGTCATAAAAAGACTGTAAAGTGTTCATCTATGTGTCAGGTATGATGCACACATTTTGATATTTAATAAAATAAACTGTCAAATCATATGGAAATATGGATATGCATTATTTCACTAGGATACTGTTTGGGCTCTAACACAAAATATGCTAGATTTAAATGTGTCTGATAGAACACTGATGAGAATATTGCTTGGGAATATATTTACAGTGATAATAGAGATTATATTTACGACAAATTATTATTATTTATGTGTTATGCGTTGCTATTGATGACGGCCATTAAGGAAGGAAATCCCACAGAATCTAGCTAAAAAAAGTGCGTAGAGCTGCTTTAGTTATTTGTTGTTTGTTGAATTTCAAATATAAAACTTGTTGAAATGTTTTAAGTGTGTGCATCTGTTCTTTTTGAACACTTTCATCTCGTTTGAACAAAACCGTGATAATATTGATAACCGTGATAATTTGGGTCACTATAATCGTGATGTTAAATTTCCATACCGTTTCATCCCTACAAGTGACTCGCGTTTTTAAAATAAATTGAAATTCACTCAGGGAAAAATGGATGAGACTTTAATGTTAAAGGCCTAAAACTGAAATATAAAACTGAATGTCTGATCATGTTTTGATTCAGATCTGAGGATGATACTCTCAAAAATGTAGCTTCTGTAAGCTTTTATGTCAAGCAAAAAGGCAATTTATTTTTCAGAACATTTGTAATGAGTAGTATTTCATTGAAATAAATCTGCAATAAACTGCTAATTATAATAGATATACGGTTACTGAAAAATTAAAGCAACTATTTACAGAATTAACAAAGTGTAAAAAACTATTTTAGTTGATAAGAAGTGTCAGTCATAGAGTCTGCGAGCTGTGCTAGTGTGTGCGTAAACTGACAGACGTGCACCGATGTGAATGGAGACGTAATCACAAGTAGTATTCACCAAAGCCGTTTACACAAAATCCAAAAGATTTTCTTGAGCCGATACTGCTTTTGCTACCTTAATTTACATCAAAAATGACACAATGGTCATGATGATAATGTTACAAGCCTCAATAAAAAAAAAATGTATTAACCCATAAGAACCCGGACCAATTTATCCTTATAGGAAAATTATGGGGCATATAAAACAGGCTTAATGGACCACTTGTAACATGTTTCTGCAGTTTCTTTTTTAAATACAACTCCTCCTTGTGAGAGATCTGTAATGTTACACATATGTGACATTGGGCGTTTATGATACATTTTTTATGTTACATATATGTCACATTGGGCATTTATTTCTGTTTAAAAAAAAAAAAACATTTAATATTTGTTTTGCTAAATAGCAGGTTTTTTTCTGTTTCTTTTCCACAACATTTATCAAAATTAGGCATATTATAAAAAAATTATTAACAAAACACAATAGACGGATCTTCCAACACTTATCCCCTGATTGCTGATTTTAAGAATCATTGTTGTCAGTGAAATGTAGACATGCTAGTAGAGTCTGAAAACAGTTGCGTAACATTTTGTCAGCCACCATGGTATGTCATTTTCCCAAGTATGCATGATTCCCTGACATTTGGTGCAGATCAATACCAATCAATATTTCAATTATATTAAACAGTGCTGTTAACATTTTTCTGAGTCCCAGATTTTATATAAAACAGAGAAAATATATAACACTAAAAAAAATATTGAATCTGCTAAATTAATTGAGCAGCTCATTAATATTTTTCTTAATATGACAAATGCATAACATCAAAATTCCACCAACTGTTGTAAGGTTAACAGCCCGATTTGACATACGTCACCACAATATTTTCATAACTTGCTTTATATCAATTTGTTATACAGATACAGAACATACAAGACTACTGAAGTCGCTTTTCCATGGGACCAAACTGTTCTCTTTGTTTATTAACCGTTCCATTCCGTGCTGATCCGAGCCGGCCGGTACGGATATGGTTTTGTTATCCACTGTGGTGCTGCGATAATGTTATACGGCAAGTCAGTCGTTGCCTTGGTAACGAGAGAGTTTACGGACGATATGTATTGTAAATATCGACTGCGTTATGAAGGATGACCAGATTAAAATTTTGTAACTATTATTAATATGTGTTCAAATCACCCAAATAGTGCGTTTAGCAAGCTACGGCGAAACGGCAGCCAGGCGACACGCAAGTGATCGAGCCCGAGTGGCAACACACACACATTCTAGCAGCACGGTAGTCGGTGGAGGGAAACTCCTCATACCCCTTCGTTCGAAGTGTGGTCCTGGAAAATCTTCGTTTGAAGGGCTATCTGGCCCTTCCCCTTACCCCTACCACTCCAGCCAAAAAAGAATCGAGACACCCCTACCCCTTCACGTGAACGCGCAAAACGAAGGGGTAGGGGAAAGAGAAGGGGTAGAAATGGGATTGGGCCATAGAGTAACGGGTTTCCACTTTCAAAGTGTATGGCAATATTCAAACTAAGTGAAACAATTAAAAGATGCTTTCAAAGTTTAAAACTTATCGTTGTCTTATCGGGCAGTGCACGGGCTGCACGTCTCCAGCAACACAGAGCTGCCTGTGGACGCCTGTCTGTAAATAATGCTGGGAGAAAAACAATCGGCGAACGCAGCAGCCGTGTATCGGCCAATGCGATACACGTAAAAATGCAAATATCGGCCCAATATATCGGTCAATCACGAGTTGTCACGGTAGCATACAATGGCAGAGGGAGGCGAGACGCAAGTAATTAAAATGCTGTAACTGCTCTAAAAACCGACACCTCGACACATTTCGGCTTTTATGAACAACCTGGCAAGCACGACCTGGAGAACACACCCGCTGTGTAAATCAAAGCTATCTGATTTATCAAAACTATTTAATTTACACTTGGGCACATAAATGCATCTCCGCAAAACGGATATAAATCCGATCTTTAATTCCCGCACTACATGCAGATTTAAAGGTCCCGTTTTTCATGTTTTTTTGAAGCTTTGATTATGTTTACAGTGTGCAATATAACATGTGTTCATGTTTCACGTGTAAAAAAAACAGTATTTTTCACACAATTTACTCATCTGTATACCGCCGTTTTCACTGTCCTAAAAACGGATTGAAGATTTCCTTATTCTATGAAGTCCCTCCTTCAGAAATACATAACGAGTTCTGATTGTGCCAGCGGTTCCCGTGTTGTGATTCGACAGCAGCTTAGCGCATGTTGCCCGGGAAGGTCACGCCTCTTACCATAACGGGGAGATGAATGCGCTCAAACTACAGCCCCTGAAGGCCAAACAAAGGTGATTTGACTCCGGGATGAAAATAACAGCGTCTGGACGACATGGCGACAAATGCAACCAAACGCAACACTTCCTCTTCTCCACGAGGGAGAGCAACAAGACCACGCCCCCTTTTTTTGCGTATTCTTGTGGGCGGAGGTTAGTCAACAAACTGTTCTACTGACGTCATTAAAGCAGGATGTACAGGGATGTAGTCCAAACCGGCCGTTCGCTGTAGGCTTTGAAAGGGAACTTCTGTTAAATAAAATCTCGCTTGGCATTGAACTTAGAGCTTTATAATTTTGCAGGTATTATATATGCTCTAACAGCAACATTACACACTAACTAAAGTTTGAAAAATGGGATCACGAAGAAAAGGACCTTTAATGGAGTTACCGTCAACGAAAACAATAGATATGAGCTGCATTTTATTGATCATCAGCTAATTTCAAAATCAAAGACCGCAAAAGGAGAGCGCGCGGCAACAGCACTGGTAAGATCATTCAGTTTCTTTACTTTTAATAAATATGATTGTATGTTGAGCACATATGACTTAACTTTTGGTAGTTTGTAAACTCACTTGATGAAGAGAGTTGCAGCTGCTCGTCTGCGGCAATGCTTGCTTCAGTAGCGCTGTCATATCTGGCTGTCATATAGCCCATAACACGCTCTCAGTCTCACACGTTAATTTTTTTTAGCATTGTTGCGAGGAGTAACATTACATATGTGGTTTCAACAACCAGATGCATTTAGACTTTAGTTTTGACTGAAGCGGCTTTTAGTTTGTCTTCTGTGCCCAGATTTTTTTTTTTTTTTTAATACATACGAAGCGTGTTTTCTTGGAGCAGGTAAAATTAAAGGTTCAGTTCATATAACTGACTGACAAAATTGTATACATGAAGATGCAGTGCATCGTCAATGCATTGTGATATCGAATTGAACCGAATTGATGACATGATAATTGTAATCGAACCATGAGACCAGAGTAGGTTCAAACTCTTAGCATTGACTGGCTTTATCCAACGAAAACCATGGGTGCTACGATTGACACCTCACAAGCCAGTAATGTGCTTCCTGCATATAATCGAGTCACCAGAACCTGTGATTGAAGCAGAGAGACCAGGGAGGGCTCAACTTCAGCACAAGATTCCAAAGTACAGACCAGAATGGTGAAATACGGATTAAAATCAATATTTCAATAGACATGATTGATTACTCTAACTCAAAACGCTCATGCAAACAAAGGAGGATTTTTGTTTCCCCCATTTTTTCATTGTTTTGGGTTAAAAATTGGGATGCATTTTGAAGAGTGGACCAGTGCCGTTGCTCCCACCACGCGCAGCGCGTAGGGCACCAAGTGCTGAGGGGGGCACCACAAGAAAGCCCTTTAACCCTTTCCTCTCTGGTGTATTTATCGCAAAAACAAGTTCAGAACTTGAATCTTGCTCGCCTGCCTAATCCACTGCATGGCTTAAGGACATTATACTTCTAATACTCTGATATTTTCCTTAATTTGGCATCAATTTATTTACAAAAACCAGGTCAATACACTTAAGGCCTGTTCACACCGGGACGATTTTCGCATGCGTTTATCGCCGACGTTTAACGCCTCGGGACTAAACAAAGGGCGCCAATGTGAGTATGCACACCGACGCGCAAAACGGCAGGCGTAAAAGCGTCATTTTTAAAAAAACGCCTCGGGTTCGTTTTTTTATTTTGACGCGGCGCGTAAAAAACTGGCCGACCAATGAGATCGCCGCTTTTGTTCACGTGCCTGGAGCTGCTGAAGTGACATTAAAACACGACTGGGTGGCGCTGAAGCACAAAACGGTTTTGCCGAGCACACATTGATACGACGAAGTAGTAAGTAGACAAAGAAGCTAATGCTGCTTGCCAGTTTGAGTTAGTAAAAAGTGTGTGAATGGTTTTGGCCATATACATAATGTCTATGGTTTTGGCAAGCACGTAAATACTGTCTCTCTTCTCCTTCTGTGTGACAAGCGAGTGTCAGAAGCGTAAAGTGCCGCAGCACCACCTTGTGCACCGGGAGCGCATCTACTGAATGTGCACGTTCACTCGGCGCATCGGCAGTGGAAATCGCTTGGGTGTGAACACTCAAGACGCGCCGAAAAACGTCACGAAAAACGCTGGCGATAAGCGCGCGCGATATTCGTCCCGGTGTGTACAGGCCTTTAGGGCGTTTTCACACCTGAAAGTCCGCACCAAGGTCCGAACCGAAGTTTATGTTTTGATACATTTTATACTTTCGGTTAGTTTTGGTTTGGTTTCACATTGCAATTATGTGAGCGCACTAAAGAACTTTACATAACGCACTTGCGTCCACTCGTCATCTATGTGGGCTGCATCTGGACATTGATTGGTTTGTAAACAGACGTGCGTCTGATGTCAGCGTCTTTGACAAGAATGAATGAACGGATGCATATCATTGCCACTATTGAACAGTGCGCATTGCTTGACTATTTTTTATTTGTTACGTTTAAAAGTGGACATTTCAAGCTTTATATACACATTTCTCATGTTTGTGAGACAAGTAGCTATAATGAGTTTCGGTTTATTTGAGCTCCAGTTCATGTGTAAAGCATGTGATCGCTCCCGCGATTATTGTCTGCTATAGACTATTTGCTTCTTATGTTTTAAATCCAGGCAATAATCTGATTAAACATTGATTAAAATTCAGATACAATTTATACAAAACGAAATTCACATTAAAGAAAGGCTTTCTAAGCAAAATCATACAAAATTTCGTTCAAAATCATTTGACCTTCTGTCTTCTGACATATTGCTCATCTTTTCACTTTTCATAATCAATGTAGCCTAGATTGAATTTAAAAATAACAATATTTAAACATAAAACCCTGTATACAAGTAACTGATATAGTCTCTAACAATTAAATGTTATACTGTATTTGGGATACATCACAACAATGTCAACTGTAACAAATATTAGAACGTTCTCCATTGACTTAAGTGGGGTGCATTTATGATTGTTGCTTGTCAGACTGTATAAACATGATCCCAGCTACAAGTCATGTCCACAAGGCAAGATCTCAGTTGTCAATGTTAGACAGTACAGCAGTTAAAACTTGTTTAAATAGGATGCACACGAGACTCACCCGGAGTATTACTTAAATCCATGACCGCAAACTGAATTACATGCAGAATTGAAATGTAATCAATTCTGAAATGTAATCAATTACAGCAGTGGCTAGCAAAGAAAAACAATTTCTACCGTCATGGGCGTCGGAAGCAAAAAAAAGTGGGTGGGTCCTCTCTTAAAAAAAAAAATGACTGGAGTAGATGTCATTTACATTAAGTACAAATATACCACCTTGTTTACTAAACGTCTGGTTGGGCCAGACAGAATTATGGAAATCAATAAATTATTTAGCACGCAGATAGTGTAGGGGTAAGACACATGACAGTAAGTTGTGACGCAAATCGACCGAGGTTCGAATCCGCCTTTTGCCGAAATTGCTATACTCCCTTTACCCATTACATATCAGATCGGAAAGGCATTTATTTTTCAACAAAAATTAAGAAAATATTAGAAAAGTGGGCATAAATCTAGTGTGTTTAATAATAAGTGTTTAACGGTTAGGGGTAGGTAAAAAGACAAGTGCTGAATTAGAAAAGAAAATTGAGGGGTCAAATATCATTGTTCGTAAAAAGTCTTGTCCCACCCACATACAATGGTTCTGACGCCCATGTCTAGCGTCAATTTTGATCATGGCTTGAAGAGAAAAAAAAATTGTGCACAGCAAGTGGTGGTTTGTTGTTCTTGCACATAACATTATCATGTTCTGCAATCCTATTGGTTTTTGATTTGACCGTCGAAGCCACACTGCGCCCCAAAACTTGAACACTACCAGAATTTCATCTAAGGTAAAATAGTCACAGCGGTCATTAATTGGCTGTCTGCAAACATGTCAAACTACTGACTTTAATCAAACACGATCAAAGACTACAGATTTTAGCATAGGATCAGAGAAATTTTAGGATTTGCAAATTTTCTCAGATGGCCAAATCTTAGTGTGCATCCAGCTTTACAATTGATCATTTTCTATACAGAATAGTAAACTTAGATAATTAATGTAATTGTCATTTGAATGATTTGAAAAGTGAAATTGTGTGATTTGTGAAAAAGGTATATAGATTTTAGGGCTGTGCATTTAATCATATTTCAATTTCAGCTTCCAATTATTATGAAAACAAGATAATGGAGGTAAAGCGATTATTGTGCTGCTGCCACATTCCGTCCAGCGCAGTTCCCTTTCCTTCACGTCGGTGCACTTTCGTTCCTCCCCGAGCCAAACTTAAGATCCAAATCAACCAAATAAGTGAGTGATGTAAAATGTGACTAATATAACTAGCTTCCGGCGGTCAGCGGTACGCAAGTCGACTTGCTCTAAAAGAATAACCCCTGACGCGATGTATAGGAGCTTTGACACCTCTCGTGGATAGGGCTGGGCAACAAACTCAAGCCCCTCTTTTCTTGTAATCGAAATTCCCCACAATTTCTCTTTAAAAATTCTCATTTTAAACTTCTAATTCATGACCAGTGTTTTGTTTTGCTCGATCCTCTGCGCTTCTGCATTAGTCAATACGCATGGGTTAAGGGTTCAAGGGTCACTCTTTCGCCGCAAGTCAACTTGCGTACTGCTGACCACCAGAAGCTAGTTCTTTTAGTCTATAAAGTTTTAAATATGGATATTTTTCTTACACAAACGTGTCACTTCACTTCAGAAGGCATTTATTAACCCTCCGGAGCTATGTGGAGCAGTTATATGCTGGATAGATGCACTTTTATGGACTTCAAAATCAAGTCAATACCATAATGCTTGGAAGAGCCAGGACTAGCCAACTCCAATTGTATTCGTCTGAAAGGTCATACATTCTAGAATGACTTGAGGGTGAGTAAATCATGGGCTAATTTTTTTGGGTGAACTATCCCTTTAACCTAGTATTAGTAGAATTTTGATCATATCACCCACGAATAATTGTGATGTCACTATTGACCAAACTAATATTTTTTTTAAACGAGTTTATACATTTTGTAACGAAGAATAATAATAAAAGTTAGAAACAAACCCACCTCATCATCAGTGAGTTCTCCAGCCCGCTTGCTCAGATCAATATCAGCTTTCCTCAGGACCACATGGGCATATCGTCTTCCAACACCCTAGGGAGTAAATGTGCAACACGGAGGCTTGAAAACTTAAACTTCACCGGCATTTTCAAACCGAAATGCTTTTAGTTTCAATAACTCACCTTGATGGCAGTGATGGCAAATGCGATTTTGCGTCTTCCGTCAATGTTCGTGTTGAGAACACGAAGGATGTGCTGGAACTTCTCTGGAATGACGAGCGACTAAGAGAGAACAAATCACAGTGATTTTATTTTTTAAAAGAGTCACAATTAATGAATTTGACGCAAGTACACTTAAATGTAGTTCAGGACACCAACATGGGGGCATAACGCTGAAGTACAGCTAACGATAGCTCACTGACTAGAAATACATACTTAAGTTTCTCTCTGGTTTAAACTAAACAAATAAAATAAATATATTACTACATTTCTCTATGAACCTTCAGAACACTGTGACAATACCATGGTATCTTTTTGTAGACTTAAACCGGCGCGGACTAAACACAGAGTTCTATCACTCACTTAAACGTTAACTCTATAATGCAAGCCCAAAATATCCATTTATTTGGATTCTATATGCATAAAAAACATTAAATGTTACATCAGTACTAACATAAGCACACAAATACAGGCGATGTTACCAGATTTGATGTAAAATTTTGAGGATTACATTTCACACTCACCATCTTGTTCGCTGGTTCCGCGCAAAGAGGAAGTGCTCAGGTTCTCGCGATAATTTGTCCCCTCGACGTGCGAACTTTGACCGGAACAGGTTCCGTCGCAATGCAGGGGCTATGCTAATGCAAAACAAGACTGTATTTTAAACCGATGACGTTTAATCATACAGCGCAGTCATTGCTGTATCGTATTTTGTAACACATGTTTAAGAGCGTTTACTCCTTTGAAAATAAATGTCTTATGAGGTTACAGTGTGACATTTTTGAGGGAAATGAATGACTGGAGGGACTAAAAAACTAAACGGACGTGTAGTTTTTGTGAACTACAGACGCCATGGCGGAGGCGCTGATCACTGGAGCTGTTCTTATAAACACACCCGATGATTCTGCGAGCGGTGCGATGGCGTATTTACAGGATAAGGTGATGATTTTCTTTCATGCTATAGCAGCGTCCGTGATGTTTTTTTTACTGACCATGTTAAACCGAACCTGTTTTAGTTACACCCGTAAGCGCTAGCAATGTTAACAGCCTCAGATGTGAATTTAATAGAAATAACACAGACAAACTGTTGTTTTAAATGACCTATCAGAGTTATTATAATTCCTTTGAATGCTGTTTTACTGATTTCGACTGTTATTGGCCCCTTGCAGGTGTTTATTTCAGCCAACATCTGAAGATATATTTTCTATGTCATATCCTACAGTAAGATCACGTGACAGTGCAGTGATGTGTTCAAACCCCCCACACGCTCTCGAATATCAGATGTTAAAATTGAGACGTCGGCATGGCACATAACAACAGGAAATAGTGAAATTCTTCTGCGCATTGCTCTTTTAACCCTCTGGTGCTCTTCGTTTAGGGGTTGCATTGGTTGTCTTCCCGGTCATAAGTAAAAATTTAACTTCCTCCTCCCCATAAACCAATGCAATTTATTTTTCTTCAATAATATTTTTTCTTTTTAATTTTGTATTTTGAGATGATTTGATGGTATTTTTTTATATTTATGCAATAAATATGGTCTATTTTTGCCATTGAAAATTATACATAATTTATTTTTTTTATTTTTATTATTATTGCAGTATTTCAGGTTAAAATAGAGACTAGGCCTTCAAAATAAGGCCTATAGGCCATACTTTTGAAGGCAGATTAGCACCCTCTTTTGGAATTATTTAAGAAATCATCCAACCATGGGTGTAATCATAATGCTGCGTTCACACCAAACGCGAATAGAGCGTCAAAATCGCGTCTACCGCGTCTAGTTTCACACGCAAACATTTTGAATGCATTCGCGCGTCCGCTGCTAATTGGACGCGCATAGAAATCGAGCGCTGGAAGTGAAATTGATGCACGTTCAAGGCACTCCAGGAGAAATATGTCATAAAACACAACTCTGCCTCTTTTCATTTTCATAAAAAAATATATATTAAAGCTACACTGTGTGATATTTCCCCCCATCTAGTGGTGAAAAGGTATATGACCATCCAGAGAATTTTAGTTTCTGTTTCTCTCAATCCCTATTTCGTTTTAACTCCTACGGTGGCCGATTTAGTCCAAGATTAACATGGCTTCCAGTTCGACCTCGTCCACATTCGACACGGAGCCATCGAGTGTTAAAACGCGAAAGGCAAAGCTTGAATTTACGAGTATGTCCCTCTTTGGTTAATGTACTTTCAAGATGGAGGGGCAACATGGCGACCCGCATTCAAACCACTTACCCGTATGTATTTTCAATGGCATATTATAAACGTACGAGAATACTTTATTACTTGTAAGAAGTAAATATACATTAATGAGCACATATATTTTTGAAAGAACTAAGTGTTTTTAGCTAAGAATAAACTAAAAAAGTTACACAGTGTAGCTTTAAGCATTAATAGCCACACAAATGTGGTCCAGGCAACTCCTACATTATCTTCACTGCATGTGTATTTAAATATCCTTTAAAAAATAATGTTATGAAACTTCTCTTTGCCCTCTGTCAAAACGATTTGGCAGACAACAAATTATAGATTCATAACACCAAAGATCAGCCGTTAGATCCACACAAGACGAAACACTACAGGACATCAGAGCCAGCGGCCAACGTCAGATGATTAGCCGAGGAAAGGCTGCTCTCGCCGGGGTTATGAGCGGTGATTGCCCGGTGATTGCCACACGGTGATCACAACTCCAAAAACACAGGATTATTTTTTTTAAATAGGCGCTCTCTTTATAAATAAACCACAGATTTGAGCTTTAAACAACCACATTCTCACCTGAAAAAGTCTTAAAACTACATTTTGTGACACAATAGTAGTTTTTTTTTTTTTTTTTTTTTTTTTTTGACAAAAAACAGCAAAATACAAAACTCTCGTAGGGGAAAGAGAGTATACACATACCAAAATGTAGTCAAAATACAATAGTGAATAACTAAACAGAAAACAACAGAAAAAAAAAAAAAAAAAAAAGGAACGGGGCTATTTATAAACACAAGTCATTGTCAAAAAGGCAAAACATTTTCCCCTTTTCCATTTTTTCTCTTTTTTTTTTTTTGACTTTGTACACATAATTCTGACTTTATACACACAATTCTGGCTGTATATCACACAATTCTGACTTTATATCACACAATTCAAATCCGACTATCACACAATTCTGACTTTATACACACAATTCTGACTTTATACACAGTTCAAATCTGACTATCACACAATTCTGACTTTATACACACAATTCTGACTTTATACACACAATTCTGACTTTATACACAGTTCAAATCTGACTATCACACAATTCTGACTTTATACACACAATTCTGACTTTATACACGCAATTCTGACTTTATATACACAATTCTGAATATATATACACAATTCTGACTTTATACACACAATTCAAATCTGACTGTCACACAATTCTGACTTTATACACACAATTCTGACTTTGTACACGCAATTCTGACTTTATATACATAATTCAAATCTGACTATCACACAATTTAAATCTGACTATCACACAATTCTGACTTTATACACGCAATTCTGACTTTATACACACAATTCTGACTTTATATACACAATTCTTACTTTATACACGCAATTCTGACTTTATACACGCAATTCTGACTTTATATACACAATTCAAATCTGACTATCACACAATTTAAATCTGACTATCCCGCAATTCTGACTTTATACACGCAATTCTGACTTTTTACACGCAATTCTGACTATATCTCACAATTCAATTATGACTTTATACACACAAGTCTGACTTTATACACACATTTTTTTTTCTATTTTTTTTCTTCTTCTCCCCTTCAACAGATAGACCAAAATAGTGCAGTAATAAACAATCTAGTAATAAACAATCTAGTAATAAACAATCTAGTAATTCCATAAGTCCAGAAGTGAAATGAAAATGTGTAAATGTATAGGTGTGTGGGTGTGAGTGTGTGTGTATGCATAAGCAAATTAACCATTAATTATTTATTACCATCTTCATTGCCATCACCACCACCACCTCCATCATACTGCCCTCATTGTATTAGTCTCCTTCTCCTTCCCCTTTTTTCCTATGTAATGATTGCCATTGATTACCATTGCCACCACTCCATAGACAAATCAATTTTAGATAGTAAATTAGTAATGGAGGGTAATATATAAGATAACCCTCCCCCCACATCTATTCAGTCCCTATTTTCTCCTATACCTTTTTTTTATTTTTATTTATTTTTATTTTATTTTGTATGTTGTGTGTAGTATCTATGGTGCATTAAAAGAAGGGGTACAGTGTGAGAGTGTCTCAACTTGGGACAGAGATGCTGTCCTAGGGAAACCACTTCTCTCCTGTCTTTCCTGCCTGAGTGTTTATGAGGTTTTTCAGTGTATATACACATACACCTTTTTTTTTTTTTCCCTTCTTCCTTCTCTCTCTTCTACGTTGTGGTGCATTAAAAACACATGAAAAGATTAGGGGGGTATTGGAAATAATCAATTGATCTAGCTACAGCAGTAGTGGTAGCAATGAAAACCAGGTTAGTAATTCCAAAACAGCAATAATAATAATAATTAAAGCTGCGAGCAGCGATGACGGGCCCAAGCCGGTGGCACCGCCACCCCGGTGGCATCAGTTTAACTGTGCACGGCAGGCAATAGGCATTTAAAATGGGAAAACATAAAAGGACTATGTCAAAGTCATCTGAATTCACCACATTAACTGCAGCAGTTGGTGCTGCTATGACCACAAACCACAACAGCCACATCTATGAGATCAATTAAATTTATATGAATTTCATGTCAGATTATGTCAAAGGTCAAATTGGAATGAGTTCAGAATACCATTCGAATGCTGATGTTGTTTTATTCTAACACTTCTCTTCATGTGTTTTTGAGCTACCTTAGCTACCGTTTGTGCACCAATCTTATGCACCATAAAACATGCTTTCATTTCAATATGGGTGGTCCAATAAATTTTTTTTAATAAAAAATGTATAAATGGAGCCAAATCACAGAAACTGCAAAGATGATTTTAATATCAGTGTCAGGTAAGAGTAAGATGCGTGTCTACATTTTATGGAAGTTTATTATAAATAGCCACTTTTATAAAATCATGTGAAATTTATGTTTTAATACATTTATATTATATCAGTAAATAATTAATTTAAAGACATGTGCATCATACGTGATCTTGGCAAACACATCACATGACGTTTTTATTTCAAGTGATAGTTATTTGTGATAGCCTATATGAAAGGGTTAAATTATGATCAAGAGAGAAAGTCACACACACACACACACACACACACACACAATGATAGAGTGAGAGTGAGGGGGAGGGGAAGGACTGAGAGAAAGGCACACACACAAACTCACAGGGTGAGAGAGACCCCCCCCCCCCCCACACACACACACACACACACACAGATAGAGAGGGGGAAGGGGAAAGACAGGCAGATGGCATTCCATAGACTTAATGGTTTGTATACTGTACAAACTGTACATTCTATCCCCCTACACTACCCCTAAGCCTACATATCGCACACACACACACACACACACCATAGCTGTCAACCCTCCCGTTTTTTCCGGGTTTCTCACGTATTTTAGCTCTTTTCCCGCTGTCTTCCCGTTTTAGTATTTTCCCGTAAAATATCCCGTATTTTTACGTTCTGATTGTGTTAACTCAGAACACGCAACTATCTGGTTTAGTGCCAGAAGACGCGAATGAGAAGTCGCGCGCACTGTGAGAAAATTTTCCGTGCACTCATCCGAGAGCGCGCACACGTCTCTCAGCGCGCAAATATTGAGTTCTCTTTCAAGTCTTGCTCTTGAATGGACAAACTCACGCAAAAAGTATGTCAACATATTGATGAGTATTCTAGCAGACATAGTCTGTATATGGCTTAAGTAAGCTTTATACAGTCCAGAAAAGACGACGCATATCCGAGGTCTTAAAGGGGCAGTAGCCTTTACTGCTCTCTGTTTAATGTCAAACAAAAGACAAGGGCATCACTCACTGCTCTTGATTGAATAACTTTTGTAAGTTTAATAGGATTAATCTTTAATTTATACAGTCATATATGCAATGTTATTTTACATTTGATCAATTTCTGTACCTGAAAACTAATGTTAGACGTACCTGAAAAACCTGAAAAGCATAGTTTATTTTATTAGTATCTTTGCTCAATAGTATTTATTTGTGCTGCTGCTTGTATTTAAATGATTTGTTCTTATTATTTTCTTTTGTTTTATTTGACAGTAGTCCTTTTTTCCCTGAACATAGCAAATACTGAACCGTACCGAAACGGGGAACCTTAAACCGTGATACAAACCGAACCGTGAGCAATCTGTACCGTTACACCCCTAGCGTAACGTATGATAAAATGACTGAAAAAAGGTTGGGAAACACTGGCTTAGGCTACTATCGAAGAAGAAGAAGACAGTTGCAGCCGCGCGGTTGGGAGGAAGAGGGAAAAAGTAGCGGGAAGTAAACTTCAAGGAGAGTATAGTAATAATAAATGATAATAAATGGAATAAATAAATAATAAATGAAAATAATAAATGTTATATTTACCCATGGCCTTCCCTGTTATACAGAAATGTAATAGTTATCAAACCTTCCTTAACTGTATAAATAATAAATGAAATATAGATGAATCATCATTAAAGCTACAATTTTCTCTGTTCCCGTTGTTCTTTGATGAACATTAATGACAGGCTGACTCCACAAAATGACTCTAATTTGCCTCTTTGAAAAATAATTCTCTAATTTAACCTTATTACTATACTAATTGTAATATAAATAATACAAATATTAGAAGAAAAATATTTTAAGTGGTCATTATTGACAATAAATATTGCACAACTAGTATTTAGTACCAAAAGATCTCCTCAAAATATTCAATAAATATTATTGAACTAAAATATAGAACATTTATTTAATTGAAAAATAGTTAAGGTGTATGGTCACATTTGACCATCAATTAGTATGAGTATGACCAATTAGTATGGAATACCTGAAGGCTAAGTACAATAAAAAACATTAACATTAATGTTAACATTGTTGCATTACTCTCCATTATAAAACGATCCTGTATGGTTGATGTAATAATCAATGCACACTATGCTGTACTGTTTACCAAAACTTGCTGCAAACCCCTGTAAAGTGGAGCTGTTGTGTATCAAGCCATTCAAATGTATTGACACAGCGCTAGAAGTATTGAGATTTCTGTGAAGCACGACTGCGCGCGCCGCCGGGAGATGATAGAGCATGTCGCAACTCTGTATGGTTTTTCAACACTCTGGCTTTAACTGTTATGCCATATTAGCGCCAAAACGCTATTTATTGTTTGAATTTCGCATTAAAACTTTAAAAAATGTAAAAGCTTAGACATTGTTTAATATCAAAAGCAGGTTTGGCAATTTGGCGTGAGATTAAGTTGGGCAGCGTGAGAGCGTGAGACAGAGCCTGAAAGCGTGAGTGTCACGCCAAATGCGTGAGAGTTGGCAACCCTAGGCAAAAGAGAACTCGATGTGAGCAGGAAACTGACGCGAGTCTATCTATGCATCGAGTGTGTGTGTGTGTGTGTGTGTGTGTGTGTCAGTGTCCCTTGAATAGCTGACATGAGACGCATCCACACAGACAGGACACTGACACACACACATACACATACACACACACACAGACAGGACACACACACACACACACACACACACAGACAGGACACTAACACACACACAGACAGGACACTGGCATACAGCGCGCTCTCTTGTGTCTTGTCGCGCTTGGAAGCATGTACATGAATAGGAGCGTGATCATGTAACGCTAAGCAAAAATGGATATAATAACGGACGCTGCGTTATTTGCGTTAAATATTTTTAATGCGTTAAGCTTCCGTTTCACGTTGACCGAGTTTGGTGGAGATTGAATAAATCACCTACGAGGAGAACGTAAAAACTCAGACCCTGAATTATACAAATATTCACGTTCAAACAAAAACTTTCTGTGAAAAAAAGACACTTATAAACAGACACTTGTAGAAAATAATGTGAATTTTTTTTAAAAATAAATTTGAACTATGTCAGTAAATAATGAATTTAAAGACAAATGTGTCAAAAGTGATCTTTGCAAACACAGCACATGACCTTCTGTAAAGCACATGTAAAGAAAACACACTCACACTCCTCTGTTTTAAAAAAAGAGTTCTGTCTGAATGAGTACATGAAATCACGGCTGTCAGATGATAAGAATTGTAACTCAAATGTGATTTAGAAAATGAGTTCTGTAGTGATATAGTGTCATAGTTCATGTCCACATTAACCACTACGTTGTAATACCAATAGCCATGTCATCATACACATTTGTGTCCTCATAAATCACATAAGCAAGCACAGAGAGAGAGAGAGAGAGAGAGAGAGAGAGAGAGAGAGAGAGAAGGGAGTTTCAAAAATAATACAACACTGCCCCCTTTTGGTGATAGAGGGGAGGGCACACAAACAGTCAAAAACATTATTAAACTTTGACATGTTGCCATGGCAGCATTATTTGAAATATCAGGAATTCATTCATATGTCTCTATCTGTCATGTTTTCACATTATACTGATGAAGTTTGAAGTCAATCGTGTGAAAATAAGATGGTGATTCAAAGCATTTTTGAAAGTGACACACTTCCTGCTGCCAGTTGGTGGCGCTATAACTTTGACTCACAAAAGTCATATCCATGTGATCGGCCTCTTACAACGAACACACAGCTGAAGTTTCATCCAAATCAGTCAATGTTTGCACAAGTTATTACACACTTCCTGTTTACCTTTTCTCGCCATAAATTCGTTGCTTCGCCACGGCCAAACCGTTTAAGATATCAAAAATCCGTTCGCAATTTAGCATCCTCTGTGTCTTGACTTCATGCTGACCGAGTTTGGCACTGATTGAAACAATGGCCTCGGAGGAGTATATTAAATTCCAGAGCATGTGTTTTCAGAACAACCCATATTAGCTCACTTCCTGTTGGGCTGACACGTAACTTAGAGCACGAAAGTTGTTTGGCCCGATGAGGTCTATATGTGTACCGAGTTTCATACATGTACGTGCAAGTGTGTTTGATATATAGACCAAGTTTTCAGACCCCACTTTAGGGGGCGCTGTCGAGCCCCCCTGCCACGCCCGGGTACCAGCTTCAGCCCGGCTCTGATGGCCGCGCATTCCGATGTGTGTGCAAAGTTTCAAGAGTTTTTGAGCATGGTAAGGGCCCCAAAAGTGCCCGAGAAGTCGATAAAATAATAATAATTAAAGCTGCGAGCAGCGATGACGGGCCCAAGCCGGTGGCACCGCCACGCCGGTGGCATCAGCTTAACTGTGCACGGCAGGCAATAGGCATTTAAAATGGGAAAACATAAAAGGACTATGTCAAAGTCATCTGAATTCACCACATTAACTGCAGCAGTTGGTGCTGCTATGACCACAAACCACAACAGCCACATCTATGAGATCAATTAAATTTATATGAATTTCATGTCAGATTATGTCAAAGGTCAAATTGGAATGAGTTCAGAATACCATTCGAATGCTGATGTTGTTTTATTCTAACACTTCTCTTCATGTGTTTTTGAGCTACCTTAGCTACCGTTTGTGCACCAATCTTATGCACCATAAAACATGCTTTCATTTCAATATGGGTGGTCCAATAAATTCTTTTTAATAAAAAATGTATAAATGGAGCCAAATCACAGAAACTGCAAAGATGATTTTAATATCAGTGTCAGGTAAGAGTAAGATGCGTGTCTACATTTTATGGAAGTTTATTATAAATAGCCACTTTTATAAAATCATGTGAAATGTATGTTTTAATACATTTATATTATATCAGTAAATAATTAATTTAAAGACATGTGCATCATACGTGATCTTGGCAAACACATCACATGACGTTTTTATTTTAAGTGATAGTTATTTGTGATAGCCTATATGAAAGGGTTAAATTATGATCAAAAGAGAAAGGCACACACACACACACACACACACAATGATAGAGTGAGAGTGAGGGGGAGGGGAAGGACTGAGAGAAAGGCACACACACAAACTCACAGGGTGAGAGAGAGACCCCCCCCACACACACACACACAGATAGAGAGGGGGAAGGGGAAAGACAGGCAGATGGCATTCCATAGACTTAAATGGTTTGTATACTGTAAAAACTGTACATTCTATCCCCCTACACTACCCCTAAGCCTACATATCGCACACACACACACACACACACACACACACACACTACCCCTAAACCTACCATCACAGAAAACATTCTGCATTTTTACATTTTTATTAAAAAATTGTTTAGTATGCTGTTAAAGCTATTTTTATTTACGGGGACACATGAAATGTCTTCATAAACCATGATTATGTTGTAATAAACACCCCTCCAACACACGCATTTCTGAGGCTTTGCCCATTTCCACTGACTGACATCTCTGATGTGTGTGTTGAGTTTCAAGCAATTTCAAGCATGCTAAGAGGAATTATACAAATATTCACGTTCAAACCAAAATATCTGACTTCCTGTTGGTCAGAGCTAATGACTGTAAAGTAAAAAATTAACTAATTAATCACATTTTTTTCTGTAATTAATCACGATTAATCGCAAGTTTTTAATATTTTAAGTTTGTAATATTTTGATATTGTAATAATTTCAGTTACTCTCCAAATTAATTTAGAAACAATTTAAAGACAGCATATTGTAAATATGTGTTGTATTGTCATTTTTTATGAATGAAGGCCAGTATCACTGATACTAAATTCTCTATGAAACATTAATGACGTTACATTACAGTATAACTGAAAGCTCCCAATTTCAACATTTATTAGTCTTTAAAAAACAACTTTTAATTTAAGTGAACTTAAAAAAATCTTTACATAAACCCAAAATAATAAATGTTATATTTACCCATGGCCTTCCCTGTTATACAGAAATGTAATAGTTATCAAACCTTCCTTAACTGCATAAATAATAAATGAAATATAGATGAATCATCATTAAAGCTACAATTTTCTCTGTTCCCGTTGTTCTTTGATGAACATTAATGACAGGCATTATCAGTGCTCCTGTCACTTTAAGAACAACCGCGGATCTCACGCGCGGTCCCGCGCATCTCATTTCCTCACAACTCTTTAAAGTTCATTTAAGACGTTATTTAACTAATTTAAGACTCTAATATGAGAATACTCAAAATCCTCTGTGTTATTGTTTGTTCAACAGCAAAAGAGAACTCGATGTGAGCAGGAAACTGACGCGAGTCTATCTATGCGTCGAGTGTGTGTGTGTTTGTGTGTGTGTGTCAGTGTCCCTTGATTAGCTGACATGAGACGCATCCACACAGACAGGACACTGACACACACACACACACACACACACACACACACACACACACACACACACACACACACACACACACACACACACACACACACACACACACACACACACACACACACACACACACACACACACACACACACACACACACACACACACACACAGACAGGACACTGGCATACAGCGCGCTCTCTTGTGTCTTGTCGCGCTTGGAAGCATTTACATGAATAGGAGCGTGATCATGTAACGCTAAGCAAAAATGGATATAAAAACGGACGCTGTGTTATTTGCGTTAAATATTTTTAATGCGTTAAGCTTCCGTTTCACGTTGACCGAGTTTGGTGGAGATTGAATAAATCACCTACGAGGAGAACGTAAAAACTCAGACCCTGAATTATACAAATATTCACGTTTAAACAAAAACTTTCTGTGAAAAAAGACACTTATAAACAGACACTTGTAGAAAATAATGTGAATTTTTTTTTTAAATAAATTTGAACTATGTCAGTATGAATTTAAAGACAAATGTGTCAAAAGTGATCTTTGCAAACACAGCACATGACCTTCTGTAAAGCACATGTATAGAAAACACACTCACACTCCTCTGTTTTAAAAAAAGAGTTCTGTCTGAATGAGTACATGAAATCACGGCTGTCAGGTGAAAAGAATTGTAACTCAAATGTCATTTAGAAAATGAGTCCTGTACTGATATAGTGTCATAGTTCATGTCCACATTAACCACTACGTTGTAATACAATACCCATGTCATCATACACATTTGTGTCCTCATAAATCACATAAGCAAGCACAGAGAGAGAGAGAGAGAGAAAGGGAGTTTCAAAAATAATACAACACTGCCACCTTGTGGTGATAGAGGGGAGGGCACACAAACATCCAAAAACATTATTAAACTTTGACATGTTGCCATGGCAACATTTTTTGAAATATTAGGAATCCATTCATATGTCTCTATCTGTCATGTTTTCACATTATACTGATGAAGTTTGAAGTCAATCAGGTGAAAATAAGACAGTGATTTAAAGCATTTTTGAAAGTGACACACTTCCTGCTGCCAGTTGGTGGCGCTTTAACTTTGACTCACAAAAGTCATATCCATGTGATCGGCCTCTTACAACGAACACACAGCTGAAGTTTCATCCAAATCATTCAATGTTTGCACAAGTTATTACACACTTCCTGTTTCCCTTTTCTCGCCATAAATTTGTTGCTTCGCCACGGCCAAACCGTTTGAGTTATCAAAAATCCGCTCGCAATTTAGCATCCTCTGTGTCTTGACTTCATGCTGACCGAGTTTGGCACTGATTGAAACAATGGCCTCGGAGGAGTATATTAAATTCCAGAGCATGTGTTTTCAGAACAACCCATATTAGCTCACTTCCTGTTGGGCTGACACGTAACTTAGAGCACGAAAGTTGTTTGGCCCAATGAGGTCTATATGTGTACCGAGTTTCTTACATGTACGTGCAAGTGTGTTTGATATATAGACCAAGTTTTCAGACCCCACTTTAGGGGGCGCTGTCGAGTCCCCCTGCCACGCCCGGGTACCAGCTTCAGCCCGGCTCTGATGGCCGCGCATTCCGATGTGTGTGCTAAGTTTCAAGAGTTTTTGAGCATGGTAAGGGCCCCAAAAGTGCCCGAGAAGTCGATAAAATAATAATAATAATTAAAGCTGCGAGCAGCGATGACGGGCCCAAGCCGGTGGCACCGCCACGCCGGTGGCATCAGCTTAACTGTGCACGGCAGGCAATATGCATTTAAACAGGAGAATATTTTAGAATCGCTCGAATGTGCCACATTTACCGCAGCAACTGGTGCCACTATCACCACAAGCCACACCCATGATGTAATTTAAATTTAGATTAATTTTAATATCATAGGATAAAATAGATAAAAGTTATATTTTCCTGCTCAAAATTTTGTAAGTCCAGAAGGCCAGTATTTAATTCAAGGTGTTTGTAGTTCTTTTTTACTTATTCACACTAAAGTAGGGATGAAACGGTAGGGGTGTGCATTGGCACTGCCCTCACAATTCGATTCGATTACGATTCACCAGGTAACGATTCGATTCAATTCGATTCTACGATGCATTGCGATGCATCAAAATTCTACTGCACACAACAAGGCAAATTTTTAATCAGTCATCATGAGGGAATACAAGCAGTCAGATATTGAACAACAGATTGTATTGGCTGCTATGTGTGTATTATCACTCTCCTGTATCTTTGACATAAATGTCATTAAATAAAATAAAATAGAATGGTACAGGGTATTGGATATGGCATTTTCAAACCTGAAAAAGAAAACATAAATCACTGCTTTCAGTGCTTTGAATGAGAAATGTTTTTCGTCTCTCTGCTTTAGAACCATTTGAAATTATATAGAGCAATAATAACCAACTAAGTTAACTTTTTCCAGCAGTGAACATAAGTGTTTTTTTTTTTACACACAGTAAAAAGCTCTAAGACAGGGCACTTCATGAACTCCTGTGCAAATATTAATCCGTAATTACAGTCACACTATTGTAACAACAACCACCACCCAGGCACCAATAAAAATATTCAGTCCAACACACACAGTAACGTTGACACTAGCGACTCGCCAATTCTCGTGCTTGATTTTAGTGTGGCAGGCGCGTTAGCAGGGCGTAAGCAGCGCATATTTTTTTCGGCGCCCATGTTAACAGATTAGAGCATTCACATCGCACGCAGAGGCGGCGCGGCAGCGCATCGCAGGAGCAGAAGCAGTAGTGCCGCGATCGTTTCGGCGCCGAGTCTATTTTTGCCACGCTGCTCACGCTGATTTAAAGCCACAGTGGATTGTTCTTGATCAAAACTGACCAGATTAACATGGAATATAACAAATTTCACCATGAAATCATGTAGTGAAGTGTCCCGTGTGTTTCACAATCACCATATGACATCCAGAGCTGTTAAAAAAATTAAAAACACAACACTGCCAGCAGTTTTTGCCCAAACTTCAAAAGCCTGTTTAAATGATTAAAGCATATATTCACTTTAATGTTAACTTACATTTATCATGTGAACTACTTATATACAACAAGTTATATGCATGTTTGATTGGGACAGAGGGGAACGCGGTCGCATTTGCAGCATATGCTGCCCATCATAAATCAAAGCACGAGACAGACGGGGCTCGGAGGAGAAGACCGGAAAATGTTACATAATGTACAATATTTGTCTGTATTTGCAATATCTGCGCGAGACAAAAGCTGCCCGTGTGAATCCACAATGGGGGCGCGTGCTCCGGCTCTCCATACCCACTGCTCCGCGTGCGGTGTGAAGCCGGCGTCAGAATCCGAAATGTGCCCAGATGTCCGCTTTCCAATCTTTGGGTGCGTTTTTAATTACCCGTCTATCACGGTCATCTCCCTCCGCCTCAGCCATCTTGATTGTTGTTGTTATGACCTTGGAAGTAATTGAAACTTCACAACTTTATTGTCCAACTCAAGTCCAGAAAATAAACGGTGACATAATCGATTATGGCACTTTGCCGCATCGATGCTGAATCGTGCATGCCCCGCATTGCGATGCATCGCTGAATCGATTATTGTTGACACCACTATGAAACGGTATGGAAATTTAACATCACGATTATAGTGACCCAAATTATCACGGTTATCAATATTATCACGGTTTTGTTCAAACAAGATGAAAGTGTTCAAAAAGAACAGATGCACACACTTAAAACATTTCAACAAGTTTTATATTTGAAATTAAACAAACAACAAATAACTAAAGCAGCTCTAAGCACTTTTTTAAGCTAGATTCTGTGGGATTTCTTTACTTAATGGCCGTCGTCAATAGCAACGCATAACGCATAAATAATAATAATTTGTCGTAAATATAATCTCTAATATTATCTCTGTAAATATATTCTCAAGAAATATTCTCATCAGTGTTCAGCTATGATGCATTTAAATCTAGCATATTTTGTGTTAGAGCCCAAACAGTATCCAAGTGAAATAATGCATATCCATATTTCCATATGATTTGACAGTTTATTTTATTAAATATCAAAATGTGTGCATCATACCTGACACCTAGATGAACACTTTACAGTCAGTTTTATGACTGTCATTCTCTTTAAATGCTAGTGAAGTTTGGTAACGTTATACACGTTTCAATGTTGTATGTAACTTTGCAGACGGTCCCTAACTTCGCCAGCGTTATGCCAGTCATATCAGATGCGCTGTGGTTCTGCTGTGTTTTTTTAAACCATTTTACCTAAATCACCAAAATAATAAATGTTATATTTACCCATGGCCTTCCCTGTTATACAGAAATGTAATAGTTATCAAACCTTCCTTAACTGCATAAATAATAAATGAAATATAGATGAATCATCATTAAAGCTACAATTTTCTCTGTTCCCGTTGTTCTTTGATGAACATTAATGACAGGCATCATCAGTGCTCCTGTCACTTTAAGAACAGCCGCGGATCTCACGCGCGGTCCCGCGCATCTCATTTCCTCACAACTCTTTAAGTTCATTTAAGACGTTATTTAACTAATTTAAGACTCGAATATGAGAATACTCACAATCCTCTGTGTTATGGTTTGTTCAAGAGCAAAAGAGAACTCGATGTGAGCAGGAAACTGACGCAAGTCTATCTATGCGTCGAGTGTGTGTGTGTGTGTGTGTGTGTGTGTGTGTGTGTGTGTGTGTGTGTGTGTGTGTCAGTGTCCCTTGATTAGCTGACATGAGACGCATCCACACAGATAGGACACTGACACACACACACACACACACACACACACACACACACACACACACACACACACACACACAGCATACCGCAGCATAGCCATACAGTTTAAGTTCACCCACACTTTATATTAATAAAAAGGTTTACAGTGCAAATACTGTTGTTGCATATACTGTGCATAAAATTTGAAAACATTTGCAAAAAACACCACTGTATCATTAATTTTTTTTTTTAAACCTTTAAGTAACCATTTTTTAAACATCTATAAACATTACTTTTACATAGATAGACGGACCAGATATTCCTAACACTTTGGGAATACTTAAGGGTTACTAGTTGTTTTGTAAACTGTCTATAAACATTATCTGGATGGTTATTATAAAGTTGCAACCGATGACTATAATACCTTGTTAAATAGTTAATAAACAGTACCAGTAAAACGTGGGCAGTACCAGTAAAACATGTAAACAGTACCAGTCAAACATGTGGGTTGTCCTGATACTGTACTTCAAAATGTAATAGTGTAAAAATTGCCACAGAATAAAGTAATTGTTCAAGATCTATTGGTAACTCATAAAAATAATGTCATATTTGCATAAACTGTCACTACCATATATATCCCGACACTAGCACATTAAGATAAGCTATGAAAAAAATCATGTTCCTCTGCCTCTTTCTGGTTAAATAATGTTTATAATAATTGTTAATATAGCAAGCTATATTAACTATTCCAGGTTATTTATGCATAGCATAAATAATAGTTAGTAGAGCATGCTATGCCACTTTCATCAAAACCTATTACAAAGCTATAGCAATCTCATGTCATTCCGTCTTTTCGAAAAAAAAGTTGCACTAACTGTTCGTTACAAGCAGCATTTGCCGTCAGGCAGGTAACGATAGCTAACATAAACATATTTTTGCTAGCCTACCTGCTGCAAACTTACACTTTTTTTGTACAAGACAAGTAGAGCTATTTTATCCAGTGTAATTTATCACATACCACTATCTTGTTTTTTCTTATCCTCCTCTTCCTTTCTCTTTTTTCTTTTCTGGCTTCCTGAAGCATAAAATTCCGCTTAAAATCCGAAGATTTTGTATTTTGCCGCAGCAGAGATCGCGTGGTTGTCTGGCTGCTGTCAGCGACTACTGAGAGGGGCCCCTTAAGGGGGATCCCGATAGCAGTGTCATTGCACTTTACTGCATTGACTATCAATGGGGCGCTCACACAGTTTGTCGTTTCATTTTATTCTTAACCTGTCGCTGTCTTGGGGCCCCAGGCCAGCTCGGGGCCCCAAGCAATTGCTTGGTTTGCCTGCCTTGTCGCGACGGGCCTGCACACACACACACACACACACACACACACACACACACACACACACACACACACACACACACACACACACACACACACACACACACACACACACACACACACACACACACACACACACACACAGAAAGAGAGTTTAAAAAATAACACAACACTGCCACCCTTTAGTGAGGGGAGGGCAGACAGAGAATAAATATTCAGAAGAAATATATTAAATAAAATAAATATATTGATCTGAAAAATAGTATGATTATTTTAAAGCTATTTGGTTACATTTTAATAAAACATTGTTTTAGTATGTTTTTAAACACACACACATACACGTTGTAATACCAGTGTAATACCCATGTCATTATACAAATTTGTGTCCTCAAAAATCACAAACAAGAGAGAGAGAGAGAGAGAGAGAGAGAGAGAGAGAGAGAGAGAGAGAAACAAGTTTTTTTTAATCCTGCTTCAAAACTAATACAATGCTGCCATCTTGTGTTCATTGAGGGGAGAGCAGCACAGACAGATACAGAATTGATTATTTAAAAAAATATTTAAAATAAATATATATATTCATCTGAAAAATAGTATAGTCATTTTAAATTAATCTAAGTTCAATTACCAAACATACAATCTTAATTTAATTTAAATCAAAATATTATTTTACAAGATATGAGACAATTTCTGTTCCCCTTTTTTTGTCCTTATTTAATCCCTCGCCATGGCAACACCGTTTGAGATATCCAATATTCGTTCGCATTTTAGCATCTTCCGTATCTTTGTTTCATGTTGACCGAGTTTGGTGGAGATTGAATAAATCGCCTACGAGGAGAACGTAAAAACTCAGACCCTGAATTACATAAATATTCACCTTCAAACCAAAATATCTGACTTCCTGTTGGTCGGAGCTAATGACTGTAAATTAGAAAGTTGTCCGGCTCGAAGAGAACAATATATGTACCGAGTTTGGTGACTGAAGATAAAACTAACCCCCCCACTTTTGTCAAAAGGTGGCGCTAGAGAGGCCCTCATCCCCGTCCATTTCTGATGCTTGAGAGGCCCTCATCCCCGTCCATTTCTGATGCTTTGCCAATGTGTACTGACTGACATCTCTGATGTGTGTGTTGAGTTTCAAGCAGTTTCAAGCAATTTCAAGCATGCTAAGAGCCTCAAAACAGCCAAAAGATTATTAAACTTTGACACGTTGCCATGGCAACAGTATTTGAAATTTCAGGAATCCATTTCATACGTCTCTATCTGTCATGTTTTCACATTATACTGATGAAGTTTGAAGAAAATGGGGTGAAAATAAGATGGTGATTCAAAGCATTTTTGAAAGTGACACACTTCCTGCTGCCAGTTGGTGGCGCTATAACTTTGACTCACAAAAGTCATATCCATGTGATCGGCCTCTTACAACGAACACACAGCTGAAGTTTCATCCAAATCAGTCAATGTTTGCTGACGTTATAACACACTTCCTGTTTCCCTTTTCTCGCCATAAATTCGTTGCTTCGCCACGGCCAAACCATTTGAGATATCAAAAATCCGCTCGCAATTTAGCATCCTGGATATGTTCTCTTCATGCTGACCGAGTTTGGCAATGATCGAAACAATGGCCTCGGAGGAGTATATTAAATTCCAGAGCATGCGTTTTCCGAACAACCCATAATAGCTCACTTCCTGTAGGGCTGACGCATAACTTAGAGCACGAAAGTTGTTCGGCCTGATGAGGTCTATATGTGTACCGAGTTTCATACATGTACGTGCAAGTGTGTTTGATATATGGACCAAGTTTTCAGACCCCACTTTAGGGGGCGCTGTCGAGCCCCCCTGCCACGCCCGGGTACCAGCTTCAGCCCGGCTCTGATGGCCGCGCATTCCGACGCCTGTGCGAAGTTTCAAGAGTTTTCGAGCATGTTAAGTGCCCCAAAAGTACCCGAGAAGTCGAAAAAAAAAAAAAAAAAAAAAAAAAAAAAAAAAACAAAGAATAATCCTTAGGGGAACAATAGGGCTCTGCGCCCTTTCAGGGCTTGGGCCCTAATTAAAGCTGCGAGCAGCGATGACGGGCCCAAGCCGGTGGCACCGCCACGCCGGTGGCATCAGCATAACTGTGCACGGCAGGCAATATGCATTTAAACAGGATAATTTTTTTAAATCGCTCGAATATGTCACATTTACCGCAGCAGCTGGTGCCACTATCACCACAAGCCACACCCATGATGTCATTTAAATGTAGATGATTTTTAATGTCATGGGATGAAATAGATCTCTTTCAAATATGTGAAAAGTTATCTTTTCCTGCTCAAAATGTTATAAGTCCAGAAGGCCAGTATTTAATTCAAGGTATTTGTATAGTTCTTTTTTTACTTATTCACAAGTGATAGTTATTTGTGATAGTCTATGATATGAAAGGGGTAAATTATCATCATCAAGAGAGAAAGGCACACACTCAAACTCACAGGGTGAGAGAGAGACTCCACACACACACACACCCAGGGTGAGCCTGAGAGTGAGGGGGGAGGGGAAGGACTGAGAGAGAGGCAATCTGCACATTGAACAAGATTCACAAGATTTTAACAACAAAAAGAAATAAAATCTAAATGGTGGGAGAAAGTTTTTTTTTACTTCAATCTCTGAAAACATTATTTTGAATATATTTGAAATCACAGATGTTGGGTGATGAGAATTGTAACTCAAATATAATTTACAAAAACTAGTCCTGTCTGAATAGTGATATGTCAGTGAGATCAGCTCGGGCGCGCACACCGTCTATGGGTGATGTCACGTATTTTGCGAAATGCGCAGTTAGGTGATGTGTCGCCCTCCACACGTTGCGAAACAGACTCCGAAATGGGGAAATGTAAATTTGCGGACTCCTGGTTGGAGTAGGATGAGTTTAAACAATGACCGCAGGGTTTTTCTATGGTTTTTCCTGCATAGCGGCCGCCTCCGTGACATTTCGTGCCACCTCCGTCTGTCGACAAAACTCAAGACAGGCAGTCACTTGCTCAGATTAGGCATGTCGTGGTAATTAAATAATCATCAGAAATATATATTGTCACATGATCTTTCAGCAATCATTATTAGTATTTTATGATTTGCTAGTACAAAGTCATCTAAAGCCATTCCATAGCTGAATGTCTTTCCTCCGCTGTAGCTGTCCATCATTCTCCGTTCAGCATTCAAACTGCGCGTCGTGTTTGGTTACAGTCAGTCAGCTGCTCGGTAAAGCTCACTCCAAGATGATATATTCCCGTTATAATACTTGATATGCAGATAAAATAATTTATCTTCCTGGAGTTTATCTAGCGGTTTCTGAACGATGTTGTGCTCCCTACCCGGGTGACAACACAAGGCATCACACGCACAATAACCGGAATTTAAAACTGTGAAGAAACCGACCGATATACATAGTAGACTAGGATTTGTGCGCTCAACGCTCATCGTCTCTTTATGCCGTGAACTTTTTAATGTGCACTCGCGGTGCACTGCGCCCTCTGACTCCATGTTGCTTTAAGCGCATCATTCTGCACCCGGGATGCGCATAAGCGCATTGTGCCACGCTTTCATATATTTTCATAGTTTTGTGCACTTAAAGATGATTAAAAAAAATCTTGTTCTCACGTATCTATCATATATTTGTTGCCCCTTTACAGAGCTGCACATTACGTTTACAATAAACTATAAATCTTGAAATGTTATATTATTTGTGTAGGCCCATATAATTATTTACATTCATATATAAATTAAAGATAAATTGTTTTTTTTATAAATGTATTTAATAAGAACACAAAGTAATTTGTACCTTTTCATTAACATTTTTAGATTTTATAAAATTAGTCCAGAGATGTTTTTTCAAGAATTACTTTTTGTAATTGCAAATTTTTTTAACTATCCACTCACCTAATTTAATATATATTTTTGTTATAGCTTATGATTATATATTTTTATTTTATTGCTCAACAGTAGTTCTCATCGCCGATGAGGTCTTTAAATATTTTGAGAAGGTCTTAAAAAAGTATAGTATAGTCATTCCGTTTCATGTTGACCGAGTTTGGTGGTACTTTAGTTGAGTATTTGTGCACATTTATGTGTGTGCGTGTGTGGTCAAACTGCAAACACAAAACAATTCACAATTATTATCTAGTAATGTTCACATCACCAAATACGTTTCTAAAACATTGTAACATCAGCTTTGTGTACTAAGCATTAAACTTTGTTTAACTAAATGCAACATATTTTACAGGCAATACAAACTGTAAATGTCTAAAACAAAACAAATATATAACATATAGGCGTTTAGGCGCTAATCGCAAATAGCGATCTTCATAGTGATACACAAACCATCACAACACTTAAACAACATAACACTACTCACCACGCTGGGAATATAATGTAAGATAATAGTTTTAGCTTGAATTATTAAATGTTCAAATCTTCATTTGAGATCAACATGGCTTTCTCACTCAGTTCTCTAAGTTCAGTTTGTTTTTCCCTGCACTTCTTCCTGCACGATCACATCTTCCTGCACGATCACATCACTTGGGCTCACCGGAACAACGTCCTTAAAGGGGCAGCACCCAACATCTGGGATTACCAGTCCACCCACACACCCACACACACACACACACACACACACACACACACACACACACACACACACACACACACACACACACACACACACACACACACACACACACACACACACACACACACACACACACACACACACACACACACACACACACACACACACACACAGACAAATCCCTGAAGAGATGGAATGTTTTTTTTTTTTATCCTGTTTCAAAACTAACACAATGCTGCCATCTTGTGTTCATTGAGGGGAGGGCACACACAGGCGCAATACATTATACAAATAAATATTTATAAAATATATATATATATTCATCTGAAAAATAGTATAGTCATTTAAAATTAATCTAAGTTCAATTGCCAAACATACAATCTTAATTTAATTGAAATCAAAATATGATTTTACAAGATATGAGACAATTTCTGTTCCCCTTTTTTGTCCTTATTTAATCCCTCGCCATGGCAACACCGTTTGAGATATCCAAAATCCGTTCACATTTTAGCATCTTCCGTATCTTTGTTTCATGTTGACCGAGTTTGGTGGAGATTGAATAAATCGCCTACGAGGAGAACGTAAAAACTCAGACCCCGATTTAACCAAAAATTCACCTTAAAACCAAAATATCTGACTTCCTGTTGGTCGGAGCTAATGACTGTAAATTAGAAAGTTGTCCGGCTCGAAGAGAACAATATATGTACCGAGTTTGGTGACTGAAGATAAAACTAACCCCCCCACTTTTGTCAAAAGGTGGCGCTAGAGAGGCCCTCATCCCCGCCCATTTCTGATGCTTTACCAATGTGTACTGACTGACATCTCTGATGTGTGTGTTGAGTTTCAAGCAGTTTCAAGCAATTTCAAGCATGCTAAGAGCCTCAAAACAGCCAAAAGATTATTAAACTTTGACACGTTGCCATGGCAACAGTATTTGAAATTTCAGGAATCCATTTCATACGTCTCTGTCTGTCATGTTTTCACATTATACTGATGAAGTTTGAAGTAAATGGGGTGAAAATAAGATGGTGATTCAAAGCATTTTTGAAAGTGACACACTTCCTGCTGCCAGTTGGTGGCGCTATAACTTTGACTCACAAAAGTCATATCCATGTGATCGGCCTCTTACAACGAACACACAGCTGAAGTTTCATCCAAATCAGTCAATGTTTGCTGACGTTATAACACACTTCCTGTTTCCCTTTTCTCGCCATAAATTCGTTGCTTCGCCACGGCCAAACCATTTGAGATATCAAAAATCCGCTCGCAATTTAGCATCCTGGATATGTTCTCTTCATGCTGACCGAGTTTGGCGATGATCGAAACAATGGCCTCGGAGGAGTATATTAAATTCCAGAGCATGGGTTTTCCGAACAACCGATTATAGCTCACTTCCTGTTGGGCTGACGCATAACTATGAGCACGAAAGTTGTTCGGCCCGATGAGATCTAAATGTGTACCAAGTTTCATACATGTACGTGCAAGTGTGTTTGATATATGGACCAAGTTTTCAGACCCCACTTAAGGGGGCGCTGTCGAGCCCCCCTGCCACGCCCGGGTACCAGCTTCAGCCCGGCTCTGATGGCCGCGCATTCCGACGCCTGTGCGAAGTTTCAAGAGTTTTCGAGCATGTTAAGTGCCCCAAAAGTACCCGAGAAGTCGAAAAAAAAAAAAAAAAAAAAAAAAAAAAAAAAAACAAAGAATAATCTGAGGAAGAACAATAGGGCTCTGCGCCCTTTCAGGGCTTGGGCCCTAATAATAATAAGAAACAGAGGAAGAACAATAGGGCTCTGCGCCCTTTGGGCTTGGGCCCTAATTAAAGCTGCGAGCAGCGATGACGGGCCCAAGCCGGTGGCACCGCCACGCCGGTGGCATCAGCTTAACTGTGCACGGCAGGCAATAGGCATTTAAAATGGGAAAACATAAAAGGACTATGTCAAAGTCATCTGAATTCACCACATTAACTGCAGCAGTTGGTGCTGCTATGACCACAAACCACAACAGCCACATCTATGAGATCAATTAAATTTATATGAATTTCATGTCAGATTATGTCAAAGGTCAAATTGGAATGAGTTCAGAATACCATTCGAATGCTGATGTTGTTTTATTCTAACACTTCTCTTCATGTGTTTTTGAGCTACCTTAGCTACCGTTTGTGCACCAATCTTATGCACCATAAAACATGCTTTCATTTCAATATGGGTGGTCCAATAAATTCTTTTTAATAAAAAATGTATTAAATGTATTAAGGGTTAAATTATGATCAAAAGAGAAAGTCACACACACACACACAATGATAGAGTGAGAGTGAGGGGGAGGGGAAGGACTGAGAGAAAGGCACACACACAAACTCACAGGGTGAGAGAGAGACCCCCCACACACACACACACACAGATAGAGAGGGGGAAGGGGAAAGACAGGCAGATGGCATTCCATAGACTTAATGGTTTGTATACTGTAAAAACTGTACATTCTATCCCCCTACACTACCCCTAAGCCTACATATTGCACACACACACACACACACACACACACACACACACACACACACACACACACACACACACACACACACACACACACACACACACACACACACACACACACACACACACACACACTACCCCTAAACCTACCATCACAGAAAACATTCTGCATTTTTACATTTTTATTAAAAAATTGTTTAGTATGCTGTTAAAGCTATTTTTATTTACGGGGACACATGAAATGTCTTCATAAACCATGATTATGTTGTAATAAACACCCCTCCAACACACGCATTTCTGAGGCTTTGCCCATTTCCACTGACTGACATCTCTGATGTGTGTGTTGAGTTTCAAGCAATTTCAAGCATGCTAAGAGGAATTATACAAATATTCACGTTCAAACCAAAATATCTGACTTCCTGTTGGTCAGAGCTAATGACTGTAAAGTAAAAAATTAACTAATTAATCACATTTTTTTCTGTAATTAATCACGATTAATCGCAAGTTTTTAATATTTTAAGTTTGTAATATTTTGATATTGTAATAATTTCAGTTACTCTCCAAATTAATTTCGAAACAATTTAAAGACAGCATATTGTAAATATGTGTTGTATTGTCATTTTTTATGAATGAAGGCCAGTATCACTGATACTAAATTCTCTATGAAACATTAATGACGTTACATTACAGTATAACTGAAAGCTCCCAATTTCAACATTTATTAGTCTTTAAAAAACAACTTTTAATTTAAGTGAACTTAAAACAATCTTTACATAAACCCAAAATAATAAATGTTATATTTACCCATGGCCTTCCCTGTTATACAGAAATGTAATAGTTATCAAACCTTCCTTAACTGCATAAATAATAAATGAAATATAGATGAATCATCATTAAAGCTACAATTTTCTCTGTTCCCGTTGTTCTTTGATGAACATTAATGACAGGCATCATCAGTGCTCCTGTCACTTTAAGAACAACCGCGGATCTCACGCGCGGTCCCGCGCATCTCATTTCCTCACAACTCTTTAAAGTTCATTTAAGGCGTTATTTAACTAATTTAAGACTCTAATATGAGAATACTCAAAATCCTCTGTGTTATTGTTTGTTCAACAGCAAAAGAGAACTCGATGTGAGCAGGAAACTGACGCGAGTCTATCTATGCGTCGAGTGTGTGTGTGTGTTTGTGTGTGTGTGTGTGTGTGTGTGTCAGTGTCCCTTGATTAGCTGACATGAGACGCATCCACACAGACAGGACACTGACACACACACACACACACACACACACACACACACACACACACACACACACACAGACAGGACACTGACACACACACACACACACACACACACACACAGAGACAGGACACTGGCATACAGCGCGCTCTCTTGTGTCTTGTCGCGCTTGGAAGCATTTACATGAATAGGAGCGTGATCATGTAACGCTAAGCAAAAATGGATATAAAAACGGACGCTGTGTTATTTGCGTTAAATATTTTTAATGCGTTAAGCTTCCGTTTCACGTTGACCGAGTTTGGTGGAGATTGAATAAATCACCTACGAGGAGAACGTAAAAACTCAGACCCTGAATTATACAAATATTCACGTTTAAACAAAAACTTTCTGTGAAAAAAGACACTTATAAACAGACACTTGTAGAAAATAATGTGAATTTTTTTTTTAAATAAATTTGAACTATGTCAGTATGAATTTAAAGACAAATGTGTCAAAAGTGATCTTTGCAAACACAGCACATGACCTTCTGTAAAGCACATGTATAGAAAACACACTCACACTCCTCTGTTTTAAAAAAAGAGTTCTGTCTGAATGAGTACATGAAATCACGGCTGTCAGGTGAAAAGAATTGTAACTCAAATGTCATTTAGAAAATGAGTCCTGTAGTGATATAGTGTCATAGTTCATGTCCACATTAACCACTACGTTGTAATACAATACCCATGTCATCATACACATTTGTGTCCTCATAAATCACATAAGCAAGCACAGAGAGAGAGAGAGAGAGAGAGAGAGAGAAAGGGAGTTTCAAAAATAATACAACACTGCCCCCTTTTGGTGATTGAGGGGAGGGCACACAAACAGCCAAAAACATTATTAAACTTTGACATGTTGCCATGGCAGCATTATTTGAAATATCAGGAATTCATTCATATGTCTCTATCTGTCATGTTTTCACATTATACTGATGAAGTTTGAAGTCAATCTGGTGAAAATAAGATGGTGATTCAAAGCATTTTTGAAAGTGACACACTTCCTGCTGCCAGTTGGTGGCGCTATAACTTTGACTCACAAAAGTCATATCCATGTGATCGGCCTCTTACAACGAACACACAGCTGAAGTTTCATCCAAATCAGTCAATGTTTGCACAAGTTATTACACACTTCCTGTTTACCTTTTCTCGCCATAAATTCGTTGCTTCGCCACGGCCAAACCGTATAAGATATCAAAAATCCTTTCGCAATTTAGCATCCTCTGTGTCTTGACTTCATGCTGACCGAGTTTGGCACTGATTGAAACAATGGCCTCGGAGGAGTATATTAAATTCCAGAGCATGTGTTTTCAGAACAACCCATATTAGCTCACTTCCTGTTGGGCTGACACGTAACTTAGAGCACGAAAGTTGTTTGGCCCGATGAGGTCTATATGTGTACCGAGTTTCATACATGTACGTGCAAGTGTGTTTGATATATAGACCAAGTTTTCAGACACCACTTTAGGGGGCGCTGTCGAGCCCCCCTGCCACGCCCGGGTACCAGCTTCAGCCCGGCTCTGATGGCCGCGCATTCCGATGTGTGTGCAAAGTTTCAAGAGTTTTTGAGCATGGTAAGGGCCCCAAAAGTGCCCGAGAAGTCGATAAAATAATAATAATAATAATAATAATAATTAAAGCTGCGAGCAGCGATGACGGGCCCAAGCCGGTGGCACCGCCACCCCGGTGGCATCAGTTTAACTGTGCACGGCAGGCAATAGGCATTTAAAATGGGAAAACATAAAAGGACTATGTCAAAGTCATCTGAATTCACCACATTAACTGCAGCAGTTGGTGCTGCTATGACCACAAACCACAACAGCCACATCTATGAGATCAATTAAATTTATAAGAATTTCATGTCAGATTATGTCAAAGGTCAAATTGGAATGAGTTCAGAATACCATTCGAATGCTGATGTTGTTTTATTCTAACACTTCTCTTCATGTGTTTTTGAGCTACCTTAGCTACCGTTTGTGCACCAATCTTATGCACCATAAAACATGCTTTAATTTCAATATGGGTGGTCCAATAAAAATTTTTTAATAAAAAATGTATAAATGGAGCCAAATCACAGAAACTGCAAAGATGATTTTAATATCAGTGTCAGGTAAGAGTAAGATGCGTGTCTACATTTTATGGAAGTTTATTATAAATAGCCACTTTTATAAAATCATGTGAAATTTATGTTTTAATACATTTATATTATATCAGTAAATAATTAATTTAAAGACATGTGCATCATACGTGATCTTGGCAAACACATCACATGACGTTTTTATTTCAAGTGATAGTTATTTGTGATAGCCTATATGAAAGGGTTAAATTATGATCAAGAGAGAAAGTCACACACACACACACACACACACACACACACACACAATGATAGAGTGAGAGTGAGGGGGAGGGGAAGGACTGAGAGAAAGGCACACACACAAACTCACAGGGTGAGAGAGAGAGACCCCCCCCTCCCCACACACACACACAGATAGAGAGGGGGAAGGGGAAAGACAGGCAGATGGCATTCCATAGACTTAATGGTTTGTATACTGTACAAACTGTACATTCTATCCCCCTACACTACCCCTAAGCCTACATATCGCACACACACACACACACACACCATAGCTGTCAACCCTCCCGTTTTTTCCGGGTTTCTCACGTATTTTAGCTCTTTTCCCGCTGTCTTCCCGTTTTAGTATTTTCCCGTAAAATATCCCGTATTTTTACGTTCTGATTGTGTTAACTCAGAACACGCAACTATCTGGTTTAGTGCCAGAAGACGCGAATGAGAAGTCGCGCGCACTGTGAGAAAATTTTCCGTGCACTCATCCGAGAGCGCGCACACGTCTCTCAGCGCGCAAATATTGAGTTCTCTTTCAAGTCTTGCTCTTGAATGGACAAACTCACGCAAAAAGTATGTCAACATATTGATGAGTATTCTAGCAGACATAGTCTGTATATGGCTTAAGTAAGCTTTATACAGTCCAGAAAAGACAACGCATATCCGAGGTCTTAAAGGGGCAGTAGCCTTTACTGCTGTCTGTTTAATGTCAAACAAAAGACAAGGGCATCACTCACTGCTCTTGATTGAATAACTTTTGTAAGTTTAATAGGATTAATCTTTAATTTATACAGTCATATATGCAATGTTATTTTACATTTGATCAATTTCTGTAGGCCTACCTGAAAACTAATGTTAGATGTACCTGAAAAACCTGAAAAGCATAGTTTATTTTATTAGTATCTTTGCTCAATAGTATTTATTTGTGCTGCTGCTTGTATTTAAATGATTTGTTCTTATTATTTTCTTTTGTTTTATTTGACAGTAGTCCTTTTTTCCCTGAACATAGCAAATACTGAACCGTACCGAAACGGTGAACCTTAAACCGTGATACAAACCGAACCGTGAGCAATCTGTACCATTACACCCCTAGCGTAACGTATGATAAAATGACTGAAAAAAGGTTGGGAAACACTGGCTTAGGCTACTATCGAAGAAGAAGAAGACAGTTGCAGCCGCGCGGTTGGGAGGAAGAGGGAAAAAGTAGCGGGAAGTAAACTTCAAGGAGAGTATAGTAATAATAAATGATAATAAATGGAATAAATAAATAATAAATGAAAATAATAAATGTTATATTTACCCATGGCCTTCCCTGTTATACAGAAATGTAATAGTTATCAAACCTTCCTTAACTGTATAAATAATAAATGAAATATAGATGAATCATCATTAAAGCTACAATTTTCTCTGTTCCCGTTGTTCTTTGATGAACATTAATGACAGGCTGACTCCACAAAATGACTCTAATTTGCCTCTTTGAAAAATAATTCTCTAATTTAACCTTATTACTATACTAATTGTAATATAAATAATACAAATATTAGAAGAAAAATATTTTAAGTGGTCATTATTGACAATAAATATTGCACAACTAGTATTTAGTACCAAAAGATCTCCTCAAAATATTCAATAAATATTATTGAACTAAAATATAGAACATTTATTTAATTGAAAAATAGTTAAGGTGTATGGTCACATTTGACCATCAATTAGTATGAGTATGACCAATTAGTATGGAATACCTGAAGGCTAAGTACAATAAAAAACATTAACATTAATGTTAACATTGTTGCATTACTCTCCATTATAAAACGATCCTGTATGGTTGATGTAATAATCAATGCACACTATGCTGTACTGTTTACCAAAACTTGCTGCAAACCCCTGTAAAGTGGAGCTGTTGTGTATCAAGCCATTCAAATGTATTGACACAGCGCTAGAAGTATTGAGATTTCTGTGAAGCACGACTGCGCGCGCCGCCGGGAGATGATAGAGCATGTCGCAACTCCGAATGGTTTTTCAACACTCTGGCTTTAACTGTTATGCCATATTAGCGCCAAAACGCTATTTATTGTTTGAATTTCGCATTAAAACTTTAAAAAATGTAAAAGCTTAGACATTGTTTAATATCAAAAGCAGGTTTGGCAATTTGGCGTGAGATTAAGTTGGGCAGCGTGAGAGCGTGAGACAGAGCCTGAAAGCGTGAGTGTCACGCCAAATGCGTGAGAGTTGGCAACCCTAGGCAAAAGAGAACTCGATGTGAGCAGGAAACTGACGCGAGTCTATCTATGCATCGAGTGTGTGTGTGTGTGTGTGTGTGTGTGTGTGTCAGTGTCCCTTGAATAGCTGACATGAGACGCATCCACACAGATAGGACACTGACACACACACATACACATACACACACACACAGACAGGACACACACACACACACACACACACACACACACACACAGACAGGACACTAACACACACACAGACAGGACACTGGCATACAGCGCGCTCTCTTGTGTCTTGTCGCGCTTGGAAGCATGTACATGAATAGGAGCGTGATCATGTAACGCTAAGCAAAAATGGATATAAAAACGGACGCTGTGTTATTTGCGTTAAATATTTTTAATGCGTTAAGCTTCCGTTTCATGTTGACCGAGTTTGGTGGAGATTGAATAAATCACCTACGAGGAGAACGTAAAAACTCAGACCCTGAATTATACAAATATTCACGTTCAAACAAAAACTTTCTGTGAAAAAAAGACACTTATAAACAGACACTTGTAGAAAATAATGTGAATTTTTTTTTAAAATAAATTTGAACTATGTCAGTAAATAATGAATTTAAAGACAAATGTGTCAAAAGTGATCTTTGCAAACACAGCACATGACCTTCTGTAAAGCACATGTATAGAAAACACACTCACACTCCTCTGTTTTAAAAAAAGAGTTCTGTCTGAATGAGTACATGAAATCACGGCTGTCAGATGATAAGAATTGTAACTCAAATGTGATTTAGAAAATGAGTTCTGTAGTGATATAGTGTCATAGTTCATGTCCACATTAACCACTACGTTGTAATACCAATAGCCATGTCATCATACACATTTGTGTCCTCATAAATCACATAAGCAAGCACAGAGAGAGAGAGAGAGAGAAAGGGAGTTTCAAAAATAATACAACACTGCCCCCTTTTGGTGATAGAGGGGAGGGCACACAAACAGTCAAAAACATTATTAAACTTTGACATGTTGCCATGGCAGCATTATTTGAAATATCAGGAATTCATTCATATGTCTCTATCTGTCATGTTTTCACATTATACTGATGAAGTTTGAAGTCAATCGTGTGAAAATAAGATGGTGATTCAAAGCATTTTTGAAAGTGACACACTTCCTGCTGCCAGTTGGTGGCGCTATAACTTTGACTCACAAAAGTCATATCCATGTGATCGGCCTCTTACAACGAACACACAGCTGAAGTTTCATCCAAATCAGTCAATGTTTGCACAAGTTATTACACACTTCCTGTTTACCTTTTCTCGCCATAAATTCGTTGCTTCGCCACGGCCAAACCGTTTAAGATATCAAAAATCCGTTCGCAATTTAGCATCCTCTGTGTCTTGACTTCATGCTGACCGAGTTTGGCACTGATTGAAACAATGGCCTCGGAGGAGTATATTAAATTCCAGAGCATGTGTTTTCAGAACAACCCATATTAGCTCACTTCCTGTTGGGCTGACACGTAACTTAGAGCACGAAAGTTGTTTGGCCCGATGAGGTCTATATGTGTACCGAGTTTCATACATGTACGTGCAAGTGTGTTTGATATATAGACCAAGTTTTCAGACCCCACTTTAGGGGGCGCTGTCGAGTCCCCCTGCCACGCCCGGGTACCAGCTTCAGCCCGGCTCTGATGGCCGCGCATTCCGATGTGTGTGCAAAGTTTCAAGAGTTTTTGAGCATGGTAAGGGCCCCAAAAGTGCCCGAGAAGTCGATAAAATAATAATAATAATAATAATAATAATAATTAAAGCTGCGAGCAGCGATGACGGGCCCAAGCCGGTGGCACCGCCACCCCGGTGGCATCAGTTTAACTGTGCACGGCAGGCAATAGGCATTTAAAATGGGAAAACATAAAAGGACTATGTCAAAGTCATCTGAATTCACCACATTAACTGCAGCAGTTGGTGCTGCTATGACCACAAACCACAACAGCCACATCTATGAGATCAATTAAATTTATATGAATTTCATGTCAGATTATGTCAAAGGTCAAATTGGAATGAGTTCAGAATACCATTCGAATGCTGATGTTGTTTTATTCTAACACTTCTCTTCATGTGTTTTTGAGCTACCTTAGCTACCATTTGTGCACCAATCTTATGCACCATAAAACATGCTTTAATTTCAATATGGGTGGTCCAATAAATTTTTTTTAATAAAAAATGTATAAATGGAGCCAAATCACAGAAACTGCAAAGATGATTTTAATATCAGTGTCAGGTAAGAGTAAGATGCGTGTCTACATTTTATGGAAGTTTATTATAAATAGCCACTTTTATAAAATCATGTGAAATTTATGTTTTAATACATTTATATTATATCAGTAAATAATTAATTTAAAGACATGTGCATCATACGTGATCTTGGCAAACACATCACATGACGTTTTTATTTCAAGTGATAGTTATTTGTGATAGCCTATATGAAAGGGTTAAATTATGATCAAGAGAGAAAGTCACACACACACACACACACACACACACACACACACACACAATGATAGAGTGAGAGTGAGGGGGAGGGGAAGGACTGAGAGAAAGGACACACACAAACTCACAGGGTGAGAGAGAGACCCCCCCCCCTCCCCACACACACACACACAGATAGAGAGGGGGAAGGGGAAAGACAGGCAGATGGCATTCCATAGACTTAATGGTTTGTATACTGTACAAACTGTACATTCTATCCCCCTACACTACCCCTAAGCCTACATATCGCACACACACACACACACACACACACACACACACACACACCATAGCTGTCAACCCTCCCGTTTTTTCCGGGTTTCTCACGTATTTTAGCTCTTTTCCCGCTGTCTTCCCGTTTTAGTATTTTCCCGTAAAATATCCCGTATTTTTACGTTCTGATTGTGTTAACTCAGAACACGCAACTATCTGGTTTAGTGCCAGAAGACGCGAATGAGAAGTCGCGCGCACTGTGAGAAAATTTTCCGTGCACTCATCCGAGAGCGCGCACACGTCTCTCAGCGCGCAAATATTGAGTTCTCTTTCAAGTCTTGCTCTTGAATGGACAAACTCACGCAAAAAGTATGTCAACATATTGATGAGTATTCTAGCAGACATAGTCTGTATATGGCTTAAGTAAACTTTATACAGTCCAGAAAAGACGACGCATATCCGAGGTCTTAAAGGGGCAGTAGCCTTTACTGCTGTCTGTTTAATGTCAAACAAAAGACAAGGGCATCACTCACTGCTCTTGATTGAATAACTTTTGTAAGTTTAATAGGATTAATCTTTAATTTATACAGTCATATATGCAATGTTATTTTACATTTGATCAATTTCTGTACCTGAAAACTAATGTTAGACGTACCTGAAAAACCTGAAAAGCATAGTTTATTTTATTAGTATCTTTGCTCAATAGTATTTATTTGTGCTGCTGCTTGTATTTAAATGATTTGTTCTTATTATTTTCTTTTGTTTTATTTGACAGTAGTCCTTTTTTCCCTGAACATAGCAAATACTGAACCGTACCGAAACGGTGAACCTTAAACCGTGATACAAACCGAACCGTGAGCAATCTGTACCGTTACACCCCTAGCGTAACGTATGATAAAATGACTGAAAAAAGGTTGGGAAACACTGGCTTAGGCTACTATTGAAGAAGAAGAAGACAGTTGCAGCCGCGCGGTTGGGAGGAAGAGGGAAAAAGTAGCGGGAAGTAAACTTCAAGGAGAGTATAGTAATAATAAATGATAATAAATGGAATAAATAAATAATAAATGAAAATAATAAATGTTATATTTACCCATGGCCTTCCCTGTTATACAGAAATGTAATAGTTATCAAACCTTCCTTAACTGTATAAATAATAAATGAAATATAGATGAATCATCATTAAAGCTACAATTTTCTCTGTTCCCGTTGTTCTTTGATGAACATTAATGACAGGCTGACTCCACAAAATGACTCTAATTTGCCTCTTTGAAAAATAATTCTCTAATTTAACCTTATTACTATACTAATTGTAATATAAATAATACAAATATTAGAAGAAAAATATTTTAAGTGGTCATTATTGACAATAAATATTGCACAACTAGTATTTAGTACCAAAAGATCTCCTCAAAATATTCAATAAATATTATTGAACTAAAATATAGAACATTTATTTAATTGAAAAATAGTTAAGGTGTATGGTCACATTTGACCATCAATTAGTATGAGTATGACCAATTAGTATGGAATACCTGAAGGCTAAGTACAATAAAAAACATTAACATTAATGTTAACATTGTTGCATTACTCTCCATTATAAAACGATCCTGTATGGTTGATGTAATAATCAATGCACACTATGCTGTACTGTTTACCAAAACTTGCTGCAAACCCCTGTAAAGTGGAGCTGTTGTGTATCAAGCCATTCAAATGTATTGACACAGCGCTAGAAGTATTGAGATTTCTGTGAAGCACGACTGCGCGCGCCGCCGGGAGATGATAGAGCATGTCGCAACTCCGTATGGTTTTTCAACACTCTGGCTTTAACTGTTATGCCATATTAGCGCCAAAACGCTATTTATTGTTTGAATTTCGCATTAAAACTTTAAAAAATGTAAAAGCTTAGACATTGTTTAATATCAAAAGCAGGTTTGGCAATTTGGCGTGAGATTAAGTTGGGCAGCGTGAGAGCGTGAGACAGAGCCTGAAAGCGTGAGTGTCACGCCAAATGCGTGAGAGTTGGCAACCCTAGGCAAAAGAGAACTCGATGTGAGCAGGAAACTGACGCGAGTCTATCTATGCATCGAGTGTGTGTGTGTGTGTGTGTGTGTGTGTGTGTGTCAGTGTCCCTTGAATAGCTGACATGAGACGCATCCACACAGACAGGACACTGACACACACACATACACATACACACACACACAGACAGGACACACACACACACACACAGACAGGACACTGGCATACAGCGCGCTCTCTTGTGTCTTGTCGCGCTTGGAAGCATTTACATGAATAGGAGCGTGATCATGTAACGCTAAGCAAAAATGGATATAAAAACGGACGCTGTGTTATTTGCGTTAAATATTTTTAATGCGTTAAGCTTCCGTTTCACGTTGACCGAGTTTGGTGGAGATTGAATAAATCACCTACGAGGAGAACGTAAAAACTCAGACCCTGAATTATACAAATATTCACGTTCAAACAAAAACTTTCTGTGAAAAAAAGACACTTATAAACAGACACTTGTAGAAAATAATGTGAATTTTTTTTAAAAATAAATTTGAACTATGTCAGTAAATAATGAATTTAAAGACAAATGTGTCAAAAGTGATCTTTGCAAACACAGCACATGACCTTCTGTAAAGCACATGTATAGAAAACACACTCACACTCCTCTGTTTTAAAAAAAGAGTTCTGTCTGAATGAGTACATGAAATCACGGCTGTCAGATGATAAGAATTGTAACTCAAATGTGATTTAGAAAATGAGTTCTGTAGTGATATAGTGTCATAGTTCATGTCCACATTAACCACTACGTTGTAATACCAATAGCCATGTCATCATACACATTTGTGTCCTCATAAATCACATAAGCAAGCACAGAGAGAGAGAGAGAGAGAGAGAGAAAGGGAGTTTCAAAAATAATACAACACTGCCCCCTTTTGGTGATAGAGGGGAGGGCACACAAACAGTCAAAAACATTATTAAACTTTGACATGTTGCCATGGCAGCATTATTTGAAATATCAGGAATTCATTCATATGTCTCTATCTGTCATGTTTTCACATTATACTGATGAAGTTTGAAGTCAATCGTGTGGGGAAAGACAGGCAGATGGCATTCCATAGACTTAATGGTTTGTATACTGTACAAACTGTACATTCTATCCCCCTACACTACCCCTAAGCCTACATATCGCACACACACACACACACACACACACACACACACACACTACCCCTAAACCTACCATCACAGAAAACATTCTGCATTTTTACATTTTAATTAAAAAATTGTTTAGTATGCTGTTAAAGCTATTTTGATTTACGGGGACACATGAAATGTCTTCATAAACCATGATTATGTTGTAATAAACACCCCTCCAACACACCCATTTCTGAGGCTTTGCCCATTTCCACTGACTGACATCTCTGATGTGTGTGTTGAGTTTCAAGCAATTTCAAGCATGATAAGAGCCTCAAAAACAGCCAAAAGATGATTAAACTTTGACACACTGCCATGGCAACAGTATGTAAAATATCAGGAACCCTTTCGTATGTCTACATCTGCCATGTTTTGTCATTATACTGATGAAGTTTGAAGTAAATCGGGTGAAAACAAGACAGTGATTTAGCATTTTTGAAAGTGACACACTTCCTGCTGCCAGTTGGTGGACACACAAACACACACACACACACACACACACACACACACACACACGTTTGTTTTTGTGAAATGTGAGGACATTCCATAGGCGTAATGGTTTTTATACCGTACAAACCGTATTTTCTATCCCCTTACACTGCCCCTAAACCTACCCATCACACACACACACACACTCACACACACACACACACACACACACACACACACACACACACACACACACACACACACACACACACACACACACACACACACACACACACACACACACACACACACACACACACACACACACACACACACACACACACACACTGCCCCTGCCCCTAAACCTAGCCCTCACAGGAGACTGTGCAGTTCACTTTCAGTGAAAAAAAACCTTGTTCTGTGATTTGGCTTTGTCCATGTGTACTGACTGACATCTCTGATGTGTGTGTTGAGTTTCAAGCAGTTTCAAGCTATTTCAAGCATGCTAAGAGCCTCAGAACAACACTGCTACCTTTTAGTGAGGGGAGGGCAGACAGAGAATAAATATTCAGAAGAAATATATTAAATAAAATAAATATATTGATCTGAAACATAGTATGATTATTTTAAAGCTATTTGGTTACATTTTAATAAAACATTGTTTTAGTATGTTTTTAAACACACACACATACACGTTGTAATACCAGTGTAATACCCATGTCATTATACAAATTTGTGTCCTCATAAATCACAAACAAGAGAGAGAGAGAGAGAGAGAGAGAGAAACAAGTTTTTTTTTTTCCTGCTTCAAAACTAATACAATGCTGCCATCTTGTGTTCATTGAGGGGAGAGCAGCAGACACAGAGAATTTCTGTTCCCCTTTTTTGTCCTTATTTAATCCCTTGCCATGGAAACACCGTTTGAGATATCCAATATCCGTTCACATTTTAGCATCTTCAGTATCTTTGTTTCATGTTGACCGAGTTTGGTGGAGATTGAATAAAACGCCTACGAGGAGAACGTAAAAACTCAGACCCCGATTTAACCAAAAATGTACCTTCAAACCAAAATATCTGACTTCCTGTTGGTCGGAGCTAATGACTGTAAATTAGAAAGTTGTCCGGCTCGATGAGGTCAATATATATACTGAGTTTGGTGATTGTAGATGAAACGAAGCCCTTCACTTTTGTCAAAAGGTGGCGCTAGAGAGCCCCTCATCCCCGCCCGTTTCTGAGGCTTTGCCCATGTGTACTGACTGACATCTCTGATGTGTGTGTTGAGTTTCAAGCAGTTTCAAGCAATTTCAAGCATGCTAAGAGCCTCAGAACAGCCAAAAGATTATTAAACTTTGACACGTTGCCATGGCAACAGTATTTGAAATTTCAGGAATCCATTTCATACGTCTCTATCTGTCATGTTTTCACAATATACTGATGAAGTTTGAAATAAATCTGGTGAAAATAAGATGGTGATTCAAAGCATTTTTGAAAGTGACACACTTCCTGCTGCCAGTTGGTGGCGCTATAACTTTGACTCACAAAAGTCATATCCATGTGATCGGCTTCTTATAACAAACACACAGCTGAAGTTTCATCCAAACCAGTCAATGTTTGCACAAGTTATAACACACTTCCTGTTTCCCTTTTCTCGCCATAAATTCGTTGCATCGCCACGGCCAGACTTTTCGAGATATCAAAAATCCGCTCGCAATTTAGCATCCTGAATATGTTCACGTAATGCTGACCGAGTTTGGCAATGATCGAAACAATGGCCTCGGAGGAGTATATTAAATTCCAGAGCATGCGTTTTCCGAACAACCCATAATAGCTCACTTCCTGTTGGGCTGACACATAACTATGAGCACGAAAGTTGTTCGGCCCGATGAGATCTAAATGTGTACCAAGTTTCATACATGTACGTGCAAGTGTGTTTGATATATGGACCAAGTTTTCAGACCCCACTTTAGGGGGCGCTGTCGAGCCCCCCTGCCACGCCCGGGTACCAGCTTCAGCCCGGCTCTGATGGCCGCGCATTCCGACGCCTGTGCGAAGTTTCAAGAGTTTTCGAGCATGTTAAGTGCCCCAAAAGTACCCGAGAAGTCGAAAAAAAAAATAAAAAAAAACAAAAAAAAAACAAAGAATAATCTGAGGAAGAACAATAGGGCTCTGCGCCCTTTCAGGGCTTGGGCCCTAATAAGAAACAGAGGAAGAACAATAGGGCTCTGCGCCCTTTCAGGGCTTGGGCCCTAATAATAAGAAACAGAGGAAGAACAATAGGGCTCTGCGCCCTTTCAGGGCTTGGGCCCTAATAATAATAATAATAATTAAAGCTGCGAGCAGCGATGACGGGCCCAAGCCGGTGGCACCACCACGCCGGTGGCATCAGCTTAACTGTGCACGGCAGGCAATATGCATTTAAACAGGAGAATATTTTAGAATCGCTCGAATATGCCACATTTACCGCAGCAACTGGTGCCACTTTCACCACAAGCCACACCCATGATGTAATTTAAATCTAGATTAATTTTAATATCATAGGATAAAATAGATAAAAGTTATCTTTTCCTGCTCAAAATTTTGTAAGTCCAGAAGGCCAGTATTTAATTCAAGGTGTTTGTAGTACAGAAACTGCAAAGATGATTTTAATATCAGTGTCAGGTAAGAGTAAGATGCGTGTCTACATTTTATGGAAGTTTATTATAAATAGCCACTTTTATAAAATCATGTGAAATTTATGTTTTAATACATTTATATTATATCAGTAAATAATTAATTTAAAGACATGTGCATCATACGTGATCTTGGCAAACACATCACATGACGTTTTTATTTCAAGTGATAGTTATTTGTGATAGCCTATATGAAAGGGTTAAATTATGATCAAGAGAGAAAGTCACACACACACACACACACACACACACACACACACACACAAACACAATGATAGAGTGAGAGTGAGGGGGAGGGTAAGGACTGAGAGAAAGGCACACACACAAACTCACAGGGTGAGAGAGAGACCCCCCCTCCCCCCCCCCCCCCCCCACACACACACACACAGATAGAGAGGGGGAAGGGGAAAGACAGGCATTCCATAGACTTAATGGTTTGTATACTGTACAAACTGTACATTCTATCCCCCTACACTACCCCTAAGCCTACATATCGCACACACACACACACATACACACACACACACACACACACACACACACACACACACACACACACACACACACACACACACACACACTACCCCTAAACCTACCATCACAGAAAACATTCTGCATTTTTACATTTTTATTAAAAAATTGTTTAATATGCTGTTAAAGCTATTTTGATTTACGGGGACACATGAAATGTCTTCATAAACCATGATTATGTTGTAATAAACACCCCTCCACCTATATATGTTATATATATATTATGTTATATATACCATGATTATATCCCAAAATAATAAATGTTATATTTACCCATGGCCTTCCCTGTTATACAGAAATGTAATAGTTATCAAACCTTCCTTAACTGCATAAATAATAAATGAAATATAGATGAATCATCATTAAAGCTACAATTTTCTCTATTCCCGTTGTTCTTTGATGAACATTAATGACAGGCATCATCAGTGCTCCTGTCACTTTAAGAACAACCGCGGATCTCACGCGCGGTCCCGCGCATCTCATTTCCTCACAACTCTTTAAAGTTCATTTAAGACGTTATTTAACTAATTTAAGACTCTAATATGAGAATACTCAAAATCCTCTGTGTTATTGTTTGTTCAAGAGCAAAAGAGAACTCGATGTGAGCAGGAAACTGACGCGAGTCTATCTATGCGTCGAGTGTGTGTGTGTGTGTGTGTGTGTCAGTGTCCCTTGATTAGCTGACATGAGACGCATCCACACAGATAGGACACTGACAGACACACACACACACACACACACACACACACACACACACACACACACACACACACAGAGCATACCGCAGCATAGCCATACAGTTTAAGTTCACCCACACTATATATTAATAAAAAGGTTTACAGTGCAAATACTGTTGTTGCAAATACTGTGCATAAAATTTGAAAACATTTGCAAAAAACACCACTGTATCATTACATTTTTTTTTTAAACCTTTAAGTAACCATTTTTTAAACATCTATAAACATTACATTTACATAGATAGACGGACCAGATATTCCTAACACTTTGGGAATACTTTAGGGTTACTAGTTGTTTTGTAAACTGTCTATAAACATTATCTGGATGGTTATTGTAAAGTTGCAACCGATGACTATAATACCTTGTTAAATAGTTTAATAAACAGTACCAGTAAAACGTGGGCAGTACCAGTAAAACATGTAAACAGTACCAGTCAAACATGTGGGTTGTCCTGATACTGTACTTCAAAATGTAATAGTGTAAAAATTGCCACAGAATAAAGTAATTGTTCAAGATCTATTGGTAACTCATAAAAATAATGTCATATTTGCATAAACTGTCACTACCGTATATATCCCGACACTAGCACATTAAGATAAGCTATGAAAAAAATCATGTTCCTCTGCCTCTTTCTGGTTAAATAATGTTTATAATAATTGTTAATATAGCATGCTATATTAACTATTCCAGGTTATTTATGCATAGCATGAATAATAGTTAGTATAGCATGCTATGCCACTTTCATCAAAACCTATTACAAAGCTATAGCAATCTCATGTCATTCCGTCTGTTCGAAAAAAAAGTTGCACTAACTGTTCATTACAAGCAGCATTTGCCGTCAGGCAGGTAACGATAGCTAACATTAACATATTTTTGCTAGCCTACCTGCTGCAAACTTACACTTTTTTTGTACAAGACAAGTAGAGCTATTTTATCCAGTGTAATTTATCACATACCACTATCTTGTTTTTTCTTATCCTCCTCTTCCTTTCTCTTTTTTCTTTTCTGGCTTCCTGAAGCATAAAATTCCGCTTCAAATCCGAGGTTGTTTTGTATTTTGCCGCAGCAGAGATCGCGTGGTTGGCTGGCTGCTGTCAGCGACTTCTGAGAGGGGCCCCTTAAGGGGGATCCCGATAACAGTGTCATTGCACTTTACTGCATTGACTATCAATGGGGCGCTCACACAGTTTGTCGTTTCATTTTATTCTTAACCTGTCGCTGTCTTGGTGCCCCAGGCCAGCTCGAGGCCCCAAGCAATTGCTTGGTTTGCCTGCCTTGTCGCGACGGGCCTGCACACACACACACACACACACACACACACACACACACAGACAGGACACTGACACACACACACACACACACACACACACACACACACACACAGGACATTGGCATACAGCGTGTTCTCTTGTGTCTTGTCGCGCTTGGAAGCATTTACATGAATAGGAGCGTGATCATGTAACGCTAAGCAAAAATGGATATAAAAACGGACGCTGCGTTATTTGCGTTAAATATTTTTAATGCGTTAAGCTTCCGTTTCACGTTGACCGAGTTTGGTGGAGATTGAATAAATCGCCTACGGAGGAGAACGTAAAAACTCAGAAACTGAATTATACAAATATTCACGTTCAAACAAACTTTCTGTGAAAAAAGACACTTATAAACAGACACTTGTAGAAAATAATGTGAATTTTTTTTTTATTTATAAAATTGAACTATGTCAGTAAATAATGAATTTAAAGACAAATGTGTCAAAAGTGATCTTTGCAAACACAGCACATGACCTTCTGTAAAGCACATGTATAGAAAACACACTCACACTCCTCTGTTTTAAAAAAAGAGTTCTGTCTGAATGAGTACATGAAATCACGGCTGTCAGGTGAAAAGAATTGTAACTCAAATGTCATTTAGAAAATTAGTCCTGTAGTGATATAGTGTCATAGTTCATGTCCACATTAACCACTACGTTGTAATATCAGTGTAATACCCATGTCATCATACACATTTGTGTCCTCATGAATCACATTAACAAGCACACATACAGAGAAAGGGAGTTTCAAAAATAATACAACACTGCCACCTTGTGGTGATAGAGGGGAGGGCACACAAACAGCCAAAAACATTATTAAACTTTGACACGTTGCCATGGCAACATTTTTTGAAATATTAGGAATCCATTCATATGTCTCTATCTGTCATGTTTTCACATTATACTGATGAAGTTTGAAGTCAATCAGGTGAAAATAAGATGGGGATTCAAAGCATTTTTGAAAGTGACACACTTCCTGCTGCCAGTTGGTGGCGCTTTAACTTTGACTCACAAAAGTCATATCCATGTGATCGGCCTCTTACAACGAACACACAGCTGAAGTTTCATCCAAATCATTCAATGTTTGCACAAGTTATTACACACTTCCTGTTTCCCTTTTCTCGCCATAAATTCGTTGCTTCGCCACGGCCAAACCGTTTAAGATATCAAAAATCCGCTCGCAATTTAGCATCCTCTGTGTCTTGACTTCTTGCTGACCGAGTTTGGCACTGATTGAAACAATGGCCTCGGAGGAGTATATTAAATTCCAGAGCATGTGTTTTCAGAACAACCCATATTAGCTCACTTCCTGTTGGGCTGACACGTAACTTAGAGCACGAAAGTTGTTTGGCCCGATGAGGTCTATATGTGTACCGAGTTTCATACATGTACGTGCAAGTGTGTTTGATATATAGACCAAGTTTTCAGACCCCACTTTAGGGGGCGCTGTCTAGTCCCCCTGCCACGCCCGGGTACCAGCTTCAGCCCGGCTCTGATGGCCGCGCATTCCGATGTGTGTGCTAAGTTTCAAGAGTTTTTGAGCATGGTAAGGGCCCCAAAAGTGCCCGAGAAGTCGATAAAATAATAATAATAATAATAATTAAAGCTGCGAGCAGCGATGACGGGCCCAAGCCGGTGGCACCGCCACCCCGGTGGCATCAGTTTAACTGTGCACGGCAGGCAATAGGCATTTAAAATGGGAAAACATAAAAGGACTATGTCAAAGTCATCTGAATTCACCACATTAACTGCAGCAGTTGGTGCTGCTATGACCACAAACCACAACAGCCACATCTATGAGATCAATTAAATTTATATGAATTTCATGTCAGATTATGTCAAAGGTCAAATTGGAATGAGTTCAGAATACCATTCGAATGCTGATGTTGTTTTATTCTAACACTTCTCTTCATGTGTTTTTGAGCTACCTTAGCTACCATTTGTGCACCAATCTTATGCACCATAAAACATGCTTTAATTTCAATATGGGTGGTCCAATAAAATTTTTTTAATAAAAAATGTATAAATGGAGCCAAATCACAGAAACTGCAAAGATGATTTTAATATCAGTTAGGGCTGTGCAATTAATCGAATTTCGATTTCGATTTCGATTTTGCCTCCCAACGATCACCAAAATACTACAATCGAGAAAAAACGATTATTTTGCCTTGCGTTCTGAATGAAACGCGCACGCGCACATCCGCCCCTCCCGAACCCACAAATCTCTCTCAGTTCGTGAGTCTCGTGTGCATATCATCTGCTGGAATTTAAAAACTCGGTGCGAGTAAAGATGGCAGAAGGAGGGCAGTTACAGCAGCGTTTGGTGAGCAAAAAAGGCAAAACCAACTCCGTTGTCTGGGAACATTTTGGCTTCGAGGAATCAGACGATAGCAGAAATATGTTTCGTGCAAGATTTGCTACATGTAGTGGCTGCAACGCAAGGCAACACCACGAATTTGTTTAACCACTTGAAAATTAAACAGAGTGACCTATGACAATCTAATAAAGAAACAAAAACTGACGAGAGCAGGGATGCCGTGTAAACGTCCTTTTTTTCCTTCATATTTTTCAAATAATTCTCTCTTTGTAAACTTTGTTCAATGCATGCGAGATTGCGAGTGCTGCCATATTTTCGAATATGACCAGTCGTTTTCACCGTCATCACCCGGGTTTAGTGCTTTAGGGTTTAGGTTTAGAATGAGAAGCCGCGCGCGCTGTGAGAAAATGTGTCTCTGTGCGTTCATCCGAGAGCGCCCACACGTCTCTCAGCGCGCAAATATTGAGTTCTCTTTCAAGTCTTGCTCTTAAACGGACAAACTCACACAAAACGTATGTCAACATGTCCATCTTGATGAGTATCTTAGCAGACATAGTCTGTATATGCCTTAAGTGAACTTTATACAGTCGATAAAGAAGACGCGAGGTCTTAAAGGGGCAGTCGCCTTTACTGCTGTCTGTTTAATGTCAAACAACAAAAGACAAGGACATCACTCACCACTCTTGATTGAATAGCTTTTGTAAATTTAATAGGATTAATCTTTAATTTATGCACTCAAATATGCAATGTTATTTTACATTTGATACATTTCTGTACCTGAAAACTAATGTTAGACGTACATGAAAAGCATAGCCGAACCATATTGTTGATCTTATTTATTTGTGGTTATCATTTTTACGTGAATACTTTTATACTTTGATTCGAATATATGTTATATTATTTATTTTAATAGTTCAAAAAGTACAACAAATGTTACAATTTCAATTGAATTGTTGAAAGGTGTATTTTTAATAAATACAACACATTCCCAAAGTCATGTGAAATAATCGTGTTACATAATCGTGATTTCAATATTGACCAAAATAATCGTGATTATGATTTTTTCCATAATCGAGCAGCCCTAATATCAGTGTCAGGTAAGAGTAAGATGCGTGTCTACATTTTATGGAAGTTTATTATAAATAGCCACTTTTATAAAATCATGTGAAATTTATGTTTTAATACATTTATATTATATCAGTAAATAATTAATTTAAAGACATGTGCATCATACGTGATCTTGGCAAACACATCACATGACGTTTTTATTTCAAGTGATAGTTATTTGTGATAGCCTATATGAAAGGGTTAAATTATGATCAAGAGAGAAAGTCACACACACACACACACACACACACACACACACACACACACACACACACACACACACACACACACACACACAATGATAGAGTGAGAGTGAGGGGGAGGGGAAGGACTGAGAGAAAGGCACACACACAAACTCACAGGGTGAGAGAGAGACCCCCCCCCCCCCTCCCCACACACACACACAGATAGAGAGGGGGAAGGGGAAAGACAGGCAGATGGCATTCCATAGACTTAATGGTTTGTATACTGTACAAACTGTACATTCTATCCCCCTACACTACCCCTAAGCCTACATATCGCACACACACACACACACACACCATAGCTGTCAACCCTCCCGTTTTTTCCGGGTTTCTCACGTATTTTAGCTCTTTTCCCGCTGTCTTCCCGTTTTAGTATTTTCCCGTAAAATATCCCGTATTTTTACGTTCTGATTGTGTTAACTCAGAACACGCAACTATCTGGTTTAGTGCCAGAAGACGCGAATGAGAAGTCGCGCGCACTGTGAGAAAATTTTCCGTGCACTCATCCGAGAGCGCGCACACGTCTCTCAGCGCGCAAATATTGAGTTCTCTTTCAAGTCTTGCTCTTGAATGGACAAACTCACGCAAAAAGTATGTCAACATATTGATGAGTATTCTAGCAGACATAGTCTGTAAATGGCTTAAGTAAGCTTTATACAGTCCAGAAAAGACAACGCATATCCGAGGTCTTAAAGGGGCAGTAGCCTTTACTGCTGTCTGTTTAATGTCAAACAAAAGACAAGGGCATCACTCACTGCTCTTGATTGAATAACTTTTGTAAGTTTAATAGGATTAATCTTTAATTTATACAGTCATATATGCAATGTTATTTTACATTTGATCAATTTCTGTAGGCCTACCTGAAAACTAATGTTAGACGTACCTGAAAAACCTGAAAAGCATAGTTTATTTTATTAGTATCTTTGCTCAATAGTATTTATTTGTGCTGCTGCTTGTATTTAAATGATTTGTTCTTATTATTTTCTTTTGTTTTATTTGACAGTAGTCCTTTTTTCCCTGAACATAGCAAATACTGAACCGTACCGAAACGGTGAACCTTAAACCGTGATACAAACCGAACCGTGAGCAATCTGTACCGTTACACCCCTAGCGTAACGTATGATAAAATGACTGAAAAAAGGTTGGGAAACACTGGCTTAGGCTACTATCGAAGAAGAAGAAGACAGTTGCAGCCGCGCGGTTGGGAGGAAGAGGGAAAAAGTAGCGGGAAGTAAACTTCAAGGAGAGTATAGTAATAATAAATGATAATAAATGGAATAAATAAATAATAAATGAAAATAATAAATGTTATATTTACCCATGGCCTTCCCTGTTATACAGAAATGTAATAGTTATCAAACCTTCCTTAACTGTATAAATAATAAATGAAATATAGATGAATCATCATTAAAGCTACAATTTTCTCTGTTCCCGTTGTTCTTTGATGAACATTAATGACAGGCTGACTCCACAAAATGACTCTAATTTGCCTCTTTGAAAAATAATTCTCTAATTTAACCTTATTACTATACTAATTGTAATATAAATAATACAAATATTAGAAGAAAAATATTTTAAGTGGTCATTATTGACAATAAATATTGCACAACTAGTATTTAGTACCAAAAGATCTCCTCAAAATATTCAATAAATATTATTGAACTAAAATATAGAACATTTATTTAATTGAAAAATAGTTAAGGTGTATGGTCACATTTGACCATCAATTAGTATGAGTATGACCAATTAGTATGGAATACCTGAAGGCTAAGTACAATAAAAAACATTAACATTAATGTTAACATTGTTGCATTACTCTCCATTATAAAACGATCCTGTATGGTTGATGTAATAATCAATGCACACTATGCTGTACTGTTTACCAAAACTTGCTGCAAACCCCTGTAAAGTGGAGCTGTTGTGTATCAAGCCATTCAAATGTATTGACACAGCGCTAGAAGTATTGAGATTTCTGTGAAGCACGACTGCGCGCGCCGCCGGGAGATGATAGAGCATGTCGCAACTCCGAATGGTTTTTCAACACTCTGGCTTTAACTGTTATGCCATATTAGCGCCAAAACGCTATTTATTGTTTGAATTTCGCATTAAAACTTTAAAAAATGTAAAAGCTTAGACATTGTTTAATATCAATAGCAGGTTTGGCAATTTGGCGTGAGATTAAGTTGGGCAGCGTGAGAGCGTGAGACAGAGCCTGAAAGCGTGAGTGTCACGCCAAATGCGTGAGAGTTGGCAACCCTAGGCAAAAGAGAACTCGATGTGAGCAGGAAACTGACGCGAGTCTATCTATGCATCGAGTGTGTGTGTGTGTGTGTGTGTGTGTGTGTCAGTGTCCCTTGAATAGCTGACATGAGACGCATCCACACAGACAGGACACTGACACACACACATACACACACACACAGACAGGACACACACACACACACACACACACACAGACAGGACACTAACACACACACAGACAGGACACTGGCATACAGCGCGCTCTCTTGTGTCTTGTCGCGCTTGGAAGCATGTACATGAATAGGAGCGTGATCATGTAACGCTAAGCAAAAATGGATATAAAAACGGACGCTGTGTTATTTGCGTTAAATATTTTTAATGCGTTAAGCTTATAGACAATGTCTATAAACATTATCTGGATGGTTATTGTAAAGTTGCAACCGATGACTATAATACCTTGTTAAATAGTTTAATAAACAGTACCAGTAAAACGTGGGCAGTACCAGTAAAACATGTAAACAGTACCAGTCAAACATGTGGGTTGTCCTGATACTGTACTTCAAAATGTAATAGTGTAAAAATTGCCACAGAATAAAGTAATTGTTCAAGATCTATTGGTAACTCATAAAAATAATGTCATATTTGCATAAACTGTCACTACCGTATATCCCGACACTAGCACATTAAGATAAGCTATGAAAAAAAATCATGTTCCTCTGCCTCTTTCTGGTTAAATAATGTTTATAATAATTGTTAATATAGCATGCTATATTAACTATTCCAGGTTATTTATGCATAGCATAAATAATAGTTAGTATAGCATGCTATGCCACTTTCATCAAAACATATTACAAAGCTATAGCAATCTCATGTCATTCCGTCTGTTCGAAAAAAAAGTTGCACTAACTGTTCGTTACAAGCAGCATTTGCCGTCAGGCAGGTAACGATAGCTAACATAAACATATTTTTGCTAGCCTACCTGCTGCAAACTTACACTTTTTTTGTACAAGACAAGTAGAGCTATTTTATCCAGTGTAATTTATCACATACCACTATCTTGTTTTTTCTTATCCTCCTCTTCCTTTCTCTTTTCTGGCTTCCTGAAGCATAAAATTCCGCTTCAAATCCGAAGATTTTGTATTTTGCCGCAGCAGAGATCGCGTTGTTGGCTGGCTGCTGTCAGCGACTTCTGAGAGGGGCCCCTTAAGGGGGATCCCGATAACAGTGTCATTGCACTTTACTGCATTGACTATCAATGGGGCGCTCACACAGTTTGTCGTTTCATTTTATTCTTAACCTGTCGCTGTCTTGGTGCCCCAGGCCAGCTCGAGGCCCCAAGCAATTGCTTGGTTTGCCTGCCTTGTCGCGACGGGCCTGCACACACACACACACACACACACACATAGACAGGACACTGGCATACAGCGCGCTCTCTTGTGTCTTGTCGCGCTTGGAAGCATTTACATGAATAGGAGCGTGGTGATCATGTAACGCTAAGCAAAAATTGATATAAAAACGGACGCTGCGTTATTTGCGTTAAATATTTTTAATGCGTTAAGCTTCCGTTTCACGTTGACCGAGTTTGGTGGAGATTGAATAAATCACCTACGAGGAGAACGTAAAAACTCAGACCCTGAATTATACAAATATTCACGTTCAAACAAAAACTTTCTGTGAAAAAAAGACACTTATAAACAGACACTTGTAGAAAATAATGTGAATTTTTTTTAAAAATAAATTTGAACTATGTCAGTAAATAATGAATTTAAAGACAAATGTGTCAAAAGTGATCTTTGCAAACACAGCACATGACCTTCTGTAAAGCACATGTATAGAAAACACACACACTCCTCTGTTTTAAAAAAAGAGTTCTGTCTGAATGAGTACATGAAATCACGGCTGTCAGATGATAAGAATTGTAACTCAAATGTGATTTAGAAAATGAGTTCTGTAGTGATATAGTGTCATAGTTCATGTCCACATTAACCACTACGTTGTAATACCAATAGCCATGTCATCATACACATTTGTGTCCTCATAAATCACATAAGCAAGCACAGAGAGAGAGAGAGAGAGAAAGGGAGTTTCAAAAATAATACAACACTGCCCCCTTTTGGTGATAGAGGGGAGGGCACACAAACAGTCAAAAACATTATTAAACTTTGACATGTTGCCATGGCAGCATTATTTGAAATATCAGGAATTCATTCATATGTCTCTATCTGTCATGTTTTCACATTATACTGATGAAGTTTGAAGTCAATCGTGTGAAAATAAGATGGTGATTCAAAGCATTTTTGAAAGTGACACACTTCCTGCTGCCAGTTGGTGGCGCTATAACTTTGACTCACAAAAGTCATATCCATGTGATCGGCCTCTTACAACGAACACACAGCTGAAGTTTCATCCAAATCAGTCAATGTTTGCACAAGTTATTACACACTTCCTGTTTACCTTTTCTCGCCATAAATTCGTTGCTTCGCCACGGCCAAACCGTTTAAGATATCAAAAATCCGTTCGCAATTTAGCATCCTCTGTGTCTTGACTTCATGCTGACCGAGTTTGGCACTGATTGAAACAATGGCCTCGGAGGAGTATATTAAATTCCAGAGCATGTGTTTTCAGAACAACCCATATTAGCTCACTTCCTGTTGGGCTGACACGTAACTTAGAGCACGAAAGTTGTTTGGCCCGATGAGGTCTATATGTGTACCGAGTTTCATACATGTACGTGCAAGTGTGTTTGATATATAGACCAAGTTTTCAGACCCCACTTTAGGGGGCGCTGTCGAGCCCCCCTGCCACGCCCGGGTACCAGCTTCAGCCCGGCTCTGATGGCCGCGCATTCCGATGTGTGTGCAAAGTTTCAAGAGTTTTTGAGCATGGTAAGGGCCCCAAAAGTGCCCGAGAAGTCGATAAAATAATAATAATAATTAAAGCTGCGAGCAGCGATGACGGGCCCAAGCCGGTGGCACCGCCACCCCGGTGGCATCAGTTTAACTGTGCACGGCAGGCAATAGGCATTTAAAATGGGAAAACATAAAAGGACTATGTCAAAGTCATCTGAATTCACCACATTAACTGCAGCAGTTGGTGCTGCTATGACCACAAACCACAACAGCCACATCTATGAGATCAATTAAATTTATATGAATTTCATGTCAGATTATGTCAAAGGTCAAATTGGAATGAGTTCAGAATACCATTCGAATGCTGATGTTGTTTTATTCTAACACTTCTCTTCATGTGTTTTTGAGCTACCTTAGCTACCGTTTGTGCACCAATCTTATGCACCATAAAACATGCTTTCATTTCAATATGGGTGGTCCAATAAATTCTTTTTAATAAAAAATGTATAAATGGAGCCAAATCACAGAAACTGCAAAGATGATTTTAATATCAGTGTCAGGTAAGAGTAAGATGCGTGTCTACATTTTATGGAAGTTTATTATAAATAGCCACTTTTATAAAATCATGTGAAATTTATGTTTTAATACATTTATATTATATCAGTAAATAATTAATTTAAAGACATGTGCATCATACGTGATCTTGGCAAACACATCACATGACGTTTTTATTTTAAGTGATAGTTATTTGTGATAGCCTATATGAAAGGGTTAAATTATGATCAAAAGAGAAAGGCACACACACACACACACACACACACAATGATAGAGTGAGAGTGAGGGGGAGGGGAAGGACTGAGAGAAAGGCACACACACAAACTCACAGGGTGAGAGAGAGACCCCCCACACACACACACACACACACACAGATAGAGAGGGGGAAGGGGAAAGACAGGCAGATGGCATTCCATAGACTTAATGGTTTGTATACTGTAAAAACTGTACATTCTATCCCCCTACACTACCCCTAAGCCTACATATCACACACACACACACACACACACACACTACCCCTAAACCTACCATCACAGAAAACATTCTGCATTTTTACATTTTTATTAAAAAATTGTTTAGTATGCTGTTAAAGCTATTTTTATTTACGGGGACACATGAAATGTCTTCATAAACCATGATTATGTTGTAATAAACACCCCTCCTACACACGCATTTCTGAGGCTTTGCCCATTTCCACTGACTGACATCTCTGATGTGTGTGTTGAGTTTCAAGCAATTTCAAGCATGCTAAGAGGAATTTTACAAATATTCACGTTCAAACCAAAATATCTGACTTCCTGTTGGTCAGAGCTAATGACTGTAAAGTAAAAAATTAACTAATTAATCACATTTTTTTCTGTAATTAATCACGATTAATCGCAAGTTTTTAATATTTTAAGTTTGTAATATTTTGATATTGTAATAATTTCAGTTACTCTCCAAATTAATTTAGAAACAATTTAAAGACAGCATATTGTAAATATGTGTTGTATTGTCATTTTTTATGAATGAAGGCCAGTATCACTGATACTAAAGTCTCTATGAAACATTAATGACGTTACATTACAGTATAACTGAAAGCTCCCAATTTCAACATTTATTAGTCTTTAAAAAACAACTTTTAATTTAAGTGAACTTAAAAAAATCTTTACATAAACCCAAAATAATAAATGTTATATTTACCCATGGCCTTCCCTGTTATACAGAAATGTAATAGTTATCAAACCTTCCTTAACTGCATAAATAATAAATGAAATATAGATGAATCATCATTAAAGCTACAATTTTCTCTGTTCCCGTTGTTCTTTGATGAACATTAATGACAGGCATCATCAGTGCTCCTGTCACTTTAAGAACAACCGCGGATCTCACGCGCGGTCCCGCGCATCTCATTTCCTCACAACTCTTTAAAGTTCATTTAAGACGTTATTTAACTAATTTAAGACTCTAATATGAGAATACTCAAAATCCTCTGTGTTATTGTTTGTTCAACAGCAAAAGAGAACTCGATGTGAGCAGGAAACTGACGCGAGTCTATCTATGCGTCGAGTGTGTGTGTGTTTGTGTGTGTGTGTGTGTGTGTGTGTGTCAGTGTCCCTTGATTAGCTGACATGAGACGCATCCACACAGACAGGACACTGACACACACACACACACACACAGACAGGACACACACACACACACACACACACACACACACACACACACACACACATACACACACAGACAGGACACTGGCATACAGCGCGCGCTCTTGTGTCTTGTCGCGCTTGGAAGCATATACATGAATAGGAGCGTGATCATGTAACGCTAAGCAAAAATGGATATAAAAACGGACGCTGTGTTATTTGCGTTAAATATTTTTAATGCGTTAAGCTTCCGTTTCACGTTGACCGAGTTTGGTGGAGATTGAATAAATCACCTACGAGGAGAACGTAAAAACTCAGACCCTGAATTATACAAATATTCACGTTTAAACAAAAACTTTCTGTGAAAAAAGACACTTATAAACAGACACTTGTAGAAAATAATGTGAATTTTTTTTTTAAATAAATTTGAACTATGTCAGTATGAATTTAAAGACAAATGTGTCAAAAGTGATCTTTGCAAACACAGCACATGACCTTCTGTAAAGCACATGTATAGAAAACACACTCACACTCCTGTTTTAAAAAAAGAGTTCTGTCTGAATGAGTACATGAAATCACGGCTGTCAGGTGAAAAGAATTGTAACTCAAATGTCATTTAGAAAATGAGTCCTGTACTGATATAGTGTCATAGTTCATGTCCACATTAACCACTACGTTGTAATACAATACCCATGTCATCATACACATTTGTGTCCTCATAAATCACATAAGCAAGCACAGAGAGAGAGAGAGAGAGAGAGAAAGGGAGTTTCAAAAATAATACAACACTGCCCCCTTTTGGTGATAGAGGGGAGGGCACACAAACAGCCAAAAACATTATTAAACTTTGACATGTTGCCATGGCAGCATTATTTGAAATATCAGGAATTCATTCATATGTCTCTATCTGTCATGTTTTCACATTATACTGATGAAGTTTGAAGTCAATCTGGTGGTGCTCCTGTCACTTTAAGAACAACCGCGGATCTCACGCGCTGTCCCGCGCATCTCATTTCCTCACAACTCTTTAAAGTTCATTTAAGACGTTATTTAACTAATTTAAGACTCGAATATGAGAATACTCAAAATCCTCTGTGTTATTGTTTGTTCAAGAGCAAAAGAGAACTCGATGTGAGCAGGAAACTGACGCGAGTCTATCTATGCGTCGAGTGTGTGTGTGTGTGTGTGTGTGTGTGTGTGTGTGTGTGTGTGTGTCAGTGTCCCTTGATTAGCTGACATGAGACGCATCCACACAGATAGGACACTGACACACACACACACACACACACACACACACACACACACACACACACACACAGCATACCAGCATAGCCATACAGTTTAAGTTCACCTACACTTTATATTAATAAAAAGGTTTACAGTGCAAATACTGTTGTTGCATATACTGTGCATAAAATTTGAAAACATTTGCAAAAAACACCACTGTATCATTAATTTTTTTTTAAACCTTTAAGTAACCATTTTTTAAACATCTATAAACATTACTTTTACATAGATAGACGGACCAGATATTCCTAACACTTTGGGAATACTTAAGGGTTACTAGTTGTTTTGTAAACTGTCTATAAACATTATCTGGATGGTTATTATAAAGTTGCAACCGATGACTATAATACCTTGTTAAATAGTTAATAAACAGTACCAGTAAAACGTGGGCAGTACCAGTAAAACATGTAAACAGTACCAGTCAAACATGTGGGTTGTCCTGATACTGTACTTCAAAATGTAACAGTGTAAAAATTGCCACAGAATAAAGTAATTGTTCAAGATCTATTGGTAACTCATAAAAATAATGTCATATTTGCATAAACTGTCACTACCGTATATATCCCGACACTAGCACATTAAGATAAGCTATGAAAAAAATCATGTTCCTCTGCCTCTTTCTGGTTAAATAATGTTTATAATAATTGTTAATATAGCAAGCTATATTAACTATTCCAGGTTATTTATGCATAGCATAAATAATAGTTAGTATAGCATGCTATGCCACTTTCATAAAAACCTATTACAAAGCTATAGCAATCTCATGTCATTCCGTCTGTTCGAAAAAAAAGTTGCACTAACTGTTCGTTACAAGCAGCATTTGCCGTCAGGCAGGTAACGATAGCTAACATAAACATATTTTTGCTAGCCTACCTGCTGCAAACTTACACTTTTTTTGTACAAGACAAGTAGAGCTATTTTATCCAGTGTCATTTATCACATACCACTATCTTGTTTTTTCTTATCCTCCTCTTCCTTTCTCTATTTTCTTTTCTGGCTTCCTGAAGCATAAAATTCCGCTTAAAATCCGAAGATTTTGTATTTTGCCGCAGCAGAGATCGCGTGGTTGGCTGGCTGCTGTCAGCGACTTCTGAGAGGGGCCCCTTAAGGGGGATCCCGATAGCAGTGTCATTGCACTTTACTGCATTGACTATCAATGGGGCGCTCACACAGTTTGTCGTTTCATTTTATTCTTAACCTGTCGCTGTCTTGGGGCCCCAGGCCAGCTCGAGGCCCCAAGCAATTGCTTGGTTTGCCTGCCTTGTCGCGACGGGCCTGCACACACACACACACACACACACACACACACACACACACACACACACACACACACACACACACACACACACACACACACACACACACACACACACACACACACACACACACACACACACACACACACACACACACACACAGAAAGAGAGTTTAAAAAATAACACAACACTGCCACCCTTTAGTGAGGGGAGGGCAGACAGAGAATAAATATTCAGAAGAAATATATTAAATAAAATAAATATATTGATCTGAAAAATAGTATGATTATTTTAAAGCTATTTGGTTACATTTTAATAAAACATTGTTTTAGTATGTTTTTAAACACACACACATACACGTTGTAATACCAGTGTAATACCCATGTCATTATACAAATTTGTGTCCTCATAAATCACAAACAAGAGAGAGAGAGAGAGAGAGAGAAACAAGTTTTTTTTTAATCCTGCTTCAAAACTAATACAATGCTGCCATCTTGTGTTCATTGAGGGGAGAGCAGCAGACAGAGAATTTCTGTTCCCCTTTTTTGTCCTTATTTAATCCCTCGCCATGGAAACACCGTTTGAGATATCCAATATCCGTTCACATTTTAGCATCTTCAGTATCTTTGTTTCATGTTGACCGAGTTTGGTGGAGATTGAATAAAACGCCTACGAGGAGAACGTAAAAACTCAGACCCCGATTTAACCAAAAATTTACCTTCAAACCAAAATATCTGACTTCCTGTTGGTCGGAGCTAATGACTGTAAATTAGAAAGTTGTCCGGCTCGATGAGGTCAATATATATACTGAGTTTGGTGATTGTAGATGAAACGAAGCCCTTCACTTTTGTCAAAAGGTGGCGCTAGAGAGCCCCTCATCCCCGCCCGTTTCTGAGGCTTTGTCCATGTGTACTGACTGACATCTCTGATGTGTGTGTTGAGTTTCAAGCAGTTTCAAGCAATTTCAAGCATGCTAAGAGCCTCAGAACAGCCAAAAGATTATTAAACTTTGACACGTTGCCATGGCAACAGTATTTGAAATTTCAGGAATCCATTTCATACGTCTCTATCTCTCATGTTTTCACATTATACTGATGAAGTTTGAAGTAAATGGGGTGAAAATAAGATGGTGATTCAAAGCATTTTTGAAAGTGACACACTTCCTGCTGCCAGTTGGTGGCGCTATAACTTTGACTCACAAAAGTCATATCCATGTGATCGGCCTCTTACAACAAACACACAGCTGAAGTTTCATCCAAATCAGTCAATGTTTGCACAAGTTATAACACACTTCCTGTTTCCCTTTTCTCGCCATAAATTCGTTGCTTCGCCACGGCCACACCATTTGAGATATCAAAAATCCGCTCGCAATTTAGCATCCTGGATATGTTCTCTTCATGCTGACCGAGTTTGGCGATGATCGAAACAATGGCCTCGGAGGAGTATATTAAATTCCAGAGCATGGGTTTTCCGAACAACCGATTATAGCTCACTTCCTGTTGGGCTGACGCATAACTATGAGCACGAAAGTTGTTTGGCCCGATGAGGTCTATATGTGTACCGAGTTTCATACATGTACGTGCAAGTGTGTTTGATATATGGACCAAGTTTTCAGACCCCACTTAAGGGGGCGCTGTCGAGCCCCCCTGCCACGCCCGGGTACCAGCTTCAGCCCGGCTCTGATGGCCGCGCATTCCGACGCCCGTGCGAAGTTTCAAGAGTTTTCGAGCATGTTAAGTGCCCCAAAAGTACCCGAGAAGTCGAAAAAAAAAATAAAAAAAAAAAAAATAAAAAAAACAAAGAATAATCTGAGGAAGAACAATAGGGCTCTGCGCCCTTTCAGGGCTTGGGCCCTAATAAGAAACAGAGGAAGAACAATAGGGCTCTGCGCCCTTTGGGCTTGGGCCCTAATAATAAGAAACAGAGGAAGAACAATAGGGCTCTGCGCCCTTTCAGGGCTTGGGCCCTAATAATAATAATGATAATGATAATGATAATGATGATGATGATGATGGCAATGGTGATGATGATGGCAATGGTGATAACAATGACGAGAAGAATGACAATAACAACAGCAATTACAACCATAAAAGATAATACTAGTAATCATAACACTAACAGTAATGAAAATAATGATAATGATGACAATAATAACAAAAATGCAGTAATATCCGTGGGTTGATTAAAAGATGGAAGGAATCAGAGTTGAGAGGATAGAAGGGATTAATAGTTGTAAGAGGTCAGAAAGTGTTGGATGGCAGAGGTCGGTTTCAGATGTGTAATTATAAGGGGGAGATGTGTATTCCATTGAAATGAAGTCTGTAATAAGGTTTTTCCAGTGGTTAATGTGTATTTTGTTACGTGTTTTCCAGTTCATGAAGATAGTTTTCTTGGCGATGGTTAGAGCTGTGAGGAGCATTTTAGAGTTTATATTTTTTTTATCAGAAATTATTGTGAGGTCCCCCAGCAAGCAAAGAGATGGCGATAGTGGGATGCGGCATCCCACTGTATTAGATAGTGATTGTGTGACCTCTTCCCAAAAGTGTTTGATTGGAGTGCAGTGCCAGGTTGCATGTATGTATGTATCTGTAGCTTTCTGATTGCAATGTGTGCAGACTTCTGATGTGAAACCCATTTTAGCTAATCTATTGCCCGTGTAATGTGTTCTATGGAGTGTTTTGTATTGTATTAGTTGAAGATTAGCATTTTTGGACATGTGATAAATGTTTTTACAGATTTGGGTCCAGAAGTTGGCATCAGTAGCTATTGAAATATCATTTTCCCATTTTATTGTTGGTAAGTATGTGGTCTGTGGTTGATTTGAAATGATTTTGTATATTTTTGAGAGAAGTTTCTTTGGAGAGGAAATGTTAACCAAGTCTGATATTGCCGGTGGAAGTTCTAAATGTATGGCTCTGATATTTATTTTTGCCAGAACAGAAGATTTGAGTTGAAGGTATTTTAAAAATTCATTGCTCCCGATGCCAAACTCCTGGGCCAATTGCGGAAATGTTGTGAATGTGTTAAACTTGAAAATATGGTTAATGTGGGTGATGCCCTTTTCAGCCCATGTGCGAAAATTCAGTATTTTTTTATTGCTTATGAAGTCACGGTTGTTCCACAGTGGAGTGAGGTTAGATGGAGCTAGTATAGAATTTGTGATTTGGTGAAATTTCCACCAGGCTGTCAGAGTGGAAGCTATAGTTACAGCATTAAAACATGTGTGTTGTTTGATTGATTTGGTGAGGAATGGTATGTCAGCTATATTTAATTCTTTGCATAGTGATTGTTCTATATCTAGCCATATAATATCGGATTGGGTGGGGTGGATCCATTTGTATATGTATTGCAGTTGGTTAGCCATTGAGTAGTAATGAAAATTTGGTGCTTCTAGTCCTCCTTTAACCTTGTTTTTTTGTAATGTAGTCAGTTTTATCCTTGGTGTTTTATTTTTCCAGTAGAAGTGGGTGATAATCGAGTCTAGTGATTTAAACCAGGCGAGTGTGGGGTGGGTTGGAATCATTGAGAATAGGTAATTGATTTTTGGTAAAATTGTCATCTTTATTGCTGCTATCCTGCCAATTATGGAGATTGGAAGGTTAAGCCATCGAAGCAATAGTAGTATTTTTAATATATGCAGGGTTTCTCATCACGTCACTTTACCACGTGACAGCAGCAAGCAGGCTCCTGATTGGTTAACGCGGCGCGAATTGACGCCAAAGTTCAAATTTTTGAACTCGGGCGTCAGACGCGAATTCGCTTCAAATGCGTGAATGCACAAAAGCACCACTCGCGTGTAATGCGCGTATCGCGCAAGACGCTCAATTCGCGTCCTTCGCGCCGCGGGACCTCCAGACGCGAGCCAACGCGCCTTTCCATTGACTTGACATTGAAATCACTCGCGCCAGACGCTCTATTCGCGTTTGGTGTGAACGCAGCATTAGAGGTCTCTATGGAGAGGCTTGAGAATTCCCTAGTTCTCTTTTGAACACATTTAATGATTTTGTTTTTGTTGATGGATTTGAATATATATTTAAAAAGTCTCAAAGACTATTTATTATAAAAATTTTGATTTTTTTGTTTTGTTTTTAGAAATATAGATTTTTTCTTGTGAATTTCCCATTCATTTCCTATGGTGGTCATTTGATGCGAAGAGCACAAGTGGGAGTATTTTTTTTACGACCACTTAGCATGCTCAAATTATGCCCTCAATGTTTTTATGTGTTTACATGTGTTTTCTAATGCTTGAAAAGTCACCAAGTTTCATATCATTCTGATTTTTTAAAATTCAAAATGTGGTTCATAGGTTCAGTTTTACATAGGTGTGTGTGTGTGTGTGAGTAGATGTGTCAATATCACACTCTTGATGTTTTAGAGTGTCACCCCTTTACTGCTGTTTACTTTTTTTCAGCATCGTGGCCGATTTGTAGATTGTACACCCAAATATTCTGAGAATTTTTGTGTTTTTGCAGATTTCCCATTCGTTTCCTATGGTCGGTCATTTATGACCGAAGACAATGAACGCTACTTTTTTTTTACGACCAATTAGCATGCTCGAATCATGACCCCAATTTTTTTGTGTTTACATACCTAATGCTAGAAAAGTCACCAAGTTTCATATCATCATCATCTTTATTTATTTGAGCATCTTAGTTCCACAAAGTTCAACATAGTAACAAGTTTCAACCCAATAGGCGAAATCAAAGAATGATACATTCACAAATAATTAAGTAAAATAAAATAAATTAAAGCTGCGAGCAGCGATGACGGGCCCAAGCCGGTGGCATCGCCACCCCGGTGGCATCTGCTTAACTGTGCACGACAGGCAATAGGCATTTAAAATGGGAAAACATAAAAGGACTATGCCAAAGTCATCTGAATTCACCACATTAACGATACATTAACGCCTTTAATTAATGCGATATGGCTCAGCTTGTCAGTGAACTACGGCTCTGTGTAGTAAATGCCGCTCTATCTGAAAGCAGGTGATGGCGATTTACTACTAATCAAGGAACCGGCTTTACTGACGAGATGCGCCTAACAATGTCATGCGATATATCGCCCAGCCCTAGCCACATCTTTGAGATCAATTAAATTTAAACAAATTTTATGTCAGATGATGTCAAAGGTCAAATTGTAATGAGTTCAGAATACTGTTCGAATGCTGATGTTGTATTATTCTAACACTTATCTTCATGTGTTTTTTGACCTACCGCAGCTACCGTTTCTGCTCCAATCTTATGCACCATAAAGCGTGCTTTTATTTCAATATGGGTGGTCCAATAAAAAAAATGTATTACAAAATTAATAAATGGAGCCAAATCACAGATAAAGCAAAGATGATTTTAATATCAGTTTCAGGTAAGAGTAAGATGCGTGTCTACATTTTATGGAAGTTTATTATAAACAGCCACTTTTATAAAATCATGTGAAATTTATGTTTAATAAATTTATATTATATCAGTAAATAATTAAAGACATATGCATCATACGTGATCTTGGCAAACACATCACATGTTGTTTTTATTTCAAGTGATAGTTATTTGTGATAGCCTATATGAAAGGGTTAAATTCTCATCAAGAGAGAAACTCACACACACACACACACACACACACAGAGTGAGAAAGTGAGAGTGAGGGGGAAGGGGAAGGAAAGGCAGAGGACATTGCATAGACTTAATGGTTTTTATACTGTACAAACTGTACATTCTATCCCCCTACACTACCCCTACCTCTAAACCTACCATCACAGAAAACATTCTGCATTTTTACATTTTGAATAAAACATTGTTTAGTATGTTTTTAAAGCTAGACAGTGATTTAAAGCATTTTTGAAAGTGACACACACTCACACACACACACACACACACACACACACACACACACACACACACGTAGTGTTTTCATCTTTTATGGGGACTTTCCATAGGCGTAATGGTTTTTATACCGTACATACCGTATATTATATCCCCCTACACTGCCCCTGCCCCTAAACCTAGCCCTCACAGGAGACATTCTGCAATTTTACATTTTCAAAAAACATCACTTAGTCTGATTTATAAGATGTTTTCCTCATGGGGACCTAAAAATGTCCCCACAAGGATGAGGATTTCGGACATTTTGTCCCCATAACGTGATGATTACCAGTCCACACACACACACACACACACACACACACACACACACACACACACACACACACACACAGACAAACCCCTTAAAGCTATTTGATTTATGGGACACAGGAAATGTTTTCATAGACCATGTTTACATTGTAATTTGTAGTATATTTTTAAAGCTACTTGGTTACATTTTAATAATACATTGTTTAGTATGTTTTTAAAGATATTTTTATTATGTGGACACATAAAATGTCCTCATTAACCACTACGTTGTAAGACCAGTGTAAAACCCATGCCATTATACACATTTGTGTCCTCATAAATCACATAAACAAGCACACACACAGAGAGAGAGAAAGAGAGTTTCAAAAATAACACAACACTGTCACCTTTTGGTGAGGGGAGGGCAGACAGAGAATAAATATTCAAAAGATTCAGAAGAAATATATTAAATAAAATAAATATATTGATCTGAAAAATAATATATTGATTTAAAATGTATCCAGGTTCAATTACCGAACATACAATCTTAATTTAATTTAAATCAAAATATGATTTTACAAGATATGAGAGAATTTCTGTTCCCCTTTTTTGTCCTTATTTAATCCCTCGCCATGGCAACACCGTTTGAGATATCCAATATCCGTTCACATTTTAGCATCTTCTGTATCTTTGTTTCATGTTGACCGAGTTTGGTGGAGATTCGGTCTACGAGGAGAACGTAAAAACTCAGAGCCTGATTTATCCAAATATTCACGTTCAAACCAAAATATCTGACTTCCTGTTGGTCGGAGCTAATGACTATAAATTAGAAAGTTGTCCGGCTTGAAGAGAACAATATATGTACCGGGTTTGGTGACTGAAGATAAAACTGACCCCCCCACTTTTGTCAAAAGGCGGCGCTATAGAGCCCCTCATCCCCGCCCGTTTCTGAGGCTTTGCCCATGGGTACTGACTTCCTGCTGCCAGTTGGTGGCGCTATAACTTTGACTCACAAAAGTCATATCCATGTGATCGACCTCTCACACCGAACACACAGCTGAAGTTTCCTCCAAATCAGTCAATGTTTGCACAAGTTATAACACACTTCCTGTTTCCCTTTTCTCGCCATAAATTCGTTGCTTCGCCACGGCCAAACCATTTGACATATCAAAAATCCGCTCGCAATTTAGCATCCTGAATATCTTGTCTTCATGCTGACCGAGTATGGCACTGATTGAAACAATGGCCTCGGAGGAGTATATTAAATTCCAGAGTAGGGGTGTGCCAAAAAATCGATTCACAGAAGAATCTAGATTCTCATTTGCAACGATTCAGAATCGATCTTAAATGTCCAAGAATCGATTTAATAAATTAATTAGGGCTGGGCAAATTAACGCGTTAACGCGGGCGATTAATTTTTTCAGCTTAACGCATTAAAAATATTTAACACAAATAACGCAGCGTCCGTTTTTATATCCATTTTTGCTTAGCGTTACATGATCATCACGCTCTTATTCATGTAAATGCTTCCAAGCGACAAGACGCAAGAGAACGCGCTGTATGCCAGTGTCCTGTGTGTGTGTGTGTGTGTGTGTGTGCGTCTGCGTCTTATGTCAGCTAATCAAGGGGGACACACACACACACACACACACACACACACACACACCACGCACAGACAGACTCGCGTCAGTTTCCTGCTCACATAGAGTTCTCTTTTGCTCTTGAACAAACAATAACACAGAGTATTTTGAGTATTCTCATATCAGGAGTCATAATTAGTTAAATAACGTCTTAAATGAACTTAAAGAGTTGTGAGGAAATGAGATGCGCGGGACAGCGCGTGAGATCCGCGGTTGTTCTTAAAGTGACAGTAGCACTGATGATGCCTGTCATTAATGTTCATCAAAGAACAACGGGAACAGAGAAAATTGTAGCTTTAATGATGATTCATCTATATTTAATAGGGATGCACCGATATGAACATTTTGGCCGATACCGATAAACGATAATTCTTAATATTTGAAAGCCGATAACCGATATATTGGCCGATAAATCTAAATACAAATTTTAAAAACTCTGAGAGCCTGATTACAAAAACAAAAGGCTCACCATTAAAAGCCATGTCCCAAACACTTCAACATAAATCAAACCCATACACTACAGTAGCCTATTTGAACCAGTGTGAGATTCCTTACCTTTTCAAATTAATTTTACACTCCTATGGCCAAATTTTTTTTTTAACACTTTACAATAAGGTTTAATTTTTGTTAGTATTAGTTAACCAACAATGAATGAACAATACTTCAACAGGATTTATTAATTTTAGTTCATGTTAATCTCAACATATTCAGACCCAAAGTTGTGTCTTTTAACATTAGGTATGAACTGTGAATGGACTGTTACAAAACACAAACATTTTATTACTAAAAGAAACAAAGGTTATTGCTCTCTGTTTGTTCATGATAGTTAATGCATTAATAAAATGAGACCTTATTTGTAAAATGTTACCAAAAATTATATTGTCTAAAAAATAAAAATAATATACCTAAATAATGCAAACAAGTAATTGAACAGCATTACTTAGGCTGCATAATAAAGAATCAGAATGCAAGTGCATGAAATAACCTCCGCACAGACGATAAAGAAATGGTTTTAATCAAACCATATTGTTGATGGAAATGATACGAGAACAATAAAAGTGCTAATTATAAAAAATAATGCTTCTGTGTTTTTGAAAAAAAAAAATATGTTTAATATTACAGCAATAGTAAACATCTGTAATATTAGTCTAGTCTATTAGGAATAATGTTGCTGTTTGAGAGCGCGCTGAAGCTGGAGAGAATGAACGAACAACCATAAACTGAAGCGCTTAGAAGTTTAATTAACAACTAAACGCATCATATATGAGAACAATCAGATATTTATACAAAATAAATATAATATTACAACTTATATTAGCACAAAATCACGCATAGGTGAAGGGGTATAACTCCTGTGGATGCTCTTCCCCTGTTTGAGAGCGTGCTGAAACTGAAGATGATCACCGGTACAGTGAAGCACTGCGGGTTATTGACTTAACGAAACACATCCTATATGACTTTAATCAGATGTTTATACTTCAAAAACTTAATATTACGACTTACATATGCTTAAAATGACGCGAATGCACAAGCGAACTTGACTGTGCTGGTCAGAATGCGTTGTTGACGCTTCCACAACAGCGCGCTGAAAAACAACTAAACCCAGAGAATTCACTACGTTTTATAACAGAAATATTCTCATTGCAGTGTTATGTATAGGACAGTCCCAGTAGTTATTAATGCTGTGCATTTCTGTTTGAAATGCGCGCGCCGGTACAATGAAGTGCTTTACTGCATCGTTAATTAACTCAACCAAACGCATCCTATATGGGATTATATACACAAAATAATAAATATAATATTACAACTTACAATGGCACAAAAGGCTGTGAATGCACAAGCGAACTTGCCTGTGCTCGTCATGAAGGTGTAACTCTGTGGGCGCGCTCTTCCCTCAACAAACGCGCTGAAACACAACGCTCTTTTACAGCCTATTCTATTCTCATTATCATTTTATGTAGATTATAGAAGACTTGCGCTGCACATGTTGCACATAACTGTATTTTCCTTTTCGAAGTGATTCCAAACATATTTAGAGCAATTCAAACCCATCATGGTGGACAGCGCCGTCTCAGCTGAAGGAAATAATACATTATCTATCGGCTTGACTATATCGGTCAAATTTTCTTATTGGACCGATAACGATAACATCAAAAATAATCATTTATCAGCCGATAACGATATGTTGCCGATATATCGTGCATCCCTAATATTTAATTACTAATAATACTAATCATTACTACTAATGAGTAGCAATTGAGAACCAGACAATGTTTTTGATAAAAGGCACTTTACTGAGAATTGAACTTAATAAATGTGAAAAAGACACTTTAATGTCTTCGTTTGTCATTCTGTATAGCAAAGCAGATGAGAGTAGATCATGATCAGAAACCCGATTAGAAATCATTATGGATAAAATCGAATCTTTTTGAATCGAAAATCGATTATGAATCGAATCGTGGCCTCAAGAATCGGAATCGAATTGAATCGTGAGATGGTAAAAGTTTCCCACCCCTATTCCAGAGCATGCGTTTTCTGAACAACCCATAATAGCTCACTTCCTTTTGGGCTGACGCATGACTATGAGCACGAAAGTTGTTCGGGCCGATGAGGTCTATATGTGTACCGAGTTTCATACATGTACGTGCAAGTGTGTTTGATATATGGACCAAGTTTTCAGACCCCACTAAAGGGAGCGCTGTCGAGCCCCCCTGCCACGCTCGGGTACCCGCTTCAACCAGGCTCTGATGGCCGCGCATTCCGACGCGTGTGCAAAGTTTCAAGAGTTTTCGAGCATGTTAAGTGCCCCAAAAGTGCCAGAGAATAAAAAAAAAAAAAAAAAAGGAATCTTTAGGGGAACAATAGGGCACTGCGCCCTTTCAGGGCTTGGGCCCTAAAAAAAACTAAGAATAATCTTTAGGGGAATAATAGGGCTCTGTGCCCTTTCAGGGCTTTGGCCCTAATAACCGTTAGAAGAACAATAGGGCTCTGCGCCCTTTCAGGGCTTGGGCCCTAATAATCGTTAGGGGAACAATAGGGCTCTGCACCCTTTCAGGGCTTGGGCCCTAAAAATAATCGTTAGGGGAACAATAGGGCTCTACGCCCTTTCAGGGCTTGGGCCCTAATAAAAAAAAGAATAATCTTTAGGGTAGGGATGTGACGGTGAGGAAATTTTCCCACCGGTTAATTGATGTGTGACAACACCGGTAATACCGGTATCACCGGCGGAGGCTTTTAAATCACTAATTCTATCTAACCGAAAGTAACATGCACACGACCACTCTGAACTGAAAACGCGCCAGTGCGCACACACCGTGAATGACAGCTCGTCTGTAAATGCACGCTCTGTGAGGCCATGGGTGCGTCTCAATCAGCTCCCTAGTTCATTAGTCAGGGCACTGATCAAGCATTGATCAGTCTATGATTGAGATGCACGCCATGAATGAAGAACAGTTCGTCAGTAAAGCCTTGATTATACTCGACGCGCCCGCACGAGCGTGAGGGTGCGCGCTGCAAAAATAAATGCGCGCAGTCAGCGTAGCGCGGAGGCTCGCACTGCGGAGCCAGGCGAAAATAAACAATGCGCGCTCTGTGCGGCCGTGCACATTTTACTTTCGGTTTTGAATTAGCGCCAATTCGGCTGCGGGTTGCTTGAATTGTGGGTTCATTAGCCTATTATTTTTAATGAAAAACACAACAACAAAACAAATGACAAACTCCCTTAAATAGGCGCTTTTACGTTTCGCTTTGAAACCAAATCTTCCGCGATCATCTCAGTCAGCTCCTCACTCTTAAAGGGGTGGTAAAACACATTCTTTTGAAGGCTTGACTGTGTTTGTGGGGTGCACTGTAACATGTGTTCATGCTTCGTTTTAAAAAAAATTGCCTTATTTTTCATATATTTGACCTTTATTCTACACTGCTCTGTCCCTCCTTGTAAAACGGTCTGATGCTTTCCGGGTTGTATGAAGCCAGTCCCTCAAAAATACGCAGTGGGCTCTGATTGGTTAGCTGGCCCAGTGTGTTGTGATTCGCTAAACGCCTAGTACACGTATGTCGGAAACGTCACGCCCCTTACTGGAGGCTGTGCTTGCTTTGGTCAGTGTTAGAAACAATGGCGTCAATAAAACCATATGAGCCCGAATCAGACCCAGAACATTTGAGTGAAGATGATCGAGCAGAACCTGTTCAGTCCTCAAGAGTAAAGACTGCGGATCTATAATGATCGCTACTGAATGGCACTTTAACTTTTGTATTTTTAGAATGATTACAGCCAAATATCTGTCGCAAGAACTAACCCAAAACAAACACTAAGCACTGGCTTTAACTAGTAAGTTAGCCAAATCACACACAGAACCATGTTTAGCATGCCTGTAGATAAACAATACACAAAAGCTCTAATCAAAGAATAATTTACACTAATGTCAGGTTCGCTGTTGAGATTTTAACGTTAGTGTTTGTAATGTTAGGTGTTCGTCGGATAACGTTAAGTATGAATGAGCATTTAACAGACTGGTTTGCAGAACAGCGTTGTCATCTGTTTACTTCCTTGTTACAACCTATTACAGGAAAACACATCGATGAAAAATAAATCAGACTTACAGGTTGTGGCCCGTAAACAGCTTCTGTTTGTAAATCCAGCTTTCAGGACAAGCCGTTGTGCATATCCTGTATTGAACTCGCGAAGTTTGTGGAAGTTTGTGTTGTCCTCCGTGAAATGTGCAGCGCGCGCGTCGTGCATCCACGCACCGGCAGTGTTTTTTTCACGCAGCTGACGTTGTGCAAATCCGGCATTGAAATCGCGAAGACGGTGGATGTTTTCCTCTGTTAGATGTGCTGCAGGAAGCCCCGTGCGCGCCTGTTCCCCGCTGACTCAAACACACGTGCATATAACATGCTGTATGTTAAACGCTCTGCAAGGCACCCCCGTCCCAAGGACTGCTGAACAGAGCAAGTACCCCAGACCTGCAATCCGGATGAAAATAACAGCGTTTCCTTGGCATCGCGGCAACAACACTCCAGCCTAACTAACTTATACCACAACAGCACCGCGATACAAAATGGCCTCACCCCCCCTTATTTAATATTCTCGGAGGAGGGGTTTATGTAAATATTGAGCCTGTTGATGTCACCAACCCTGGAGGAATGTCTGTAGTCGCCTACTGGCCGTTTGCTGTAGTTCTTAGAAACTGATTTCTTTAAAAGCAAATATCTCCCTTTGCTTTAAACTTTGAACGTTGTAACTTTGCAGATGTTGTTTATGCTCAAGCAGCAACATTACACGTTAGCTAAAGTTAGAATAGTGAAATCGTGGTTTACCACCCCTTTAAATCTGATGAATGACTCCTGCCACTGCCGAGACTCACGGTATTAAGCAGACACGTTCAGTTTTTATTTGTATTGTCTGTTCTCTAACTGAACTAAATTATTTTATTACTATAAAAAAATCAAAAAGATGGTGGGCGGTGCCACGGTGGGCAAGTTATGTAACCGGTGTTGAGTCTGGACACCGGTAACACCGGCAACACAGACTATCGTAGCAAGCCTACTTTAGGGGAACAATAGGGCTCTGTTCCCTTTCAGGGCTTGGGCCCTAAAAATAGAAAAAAAAGAGAACGTGGATATGATGCTCAAAATGAGTAGGCAGAAGCTTAAGCTTATTGACGCCTACCCCCTTTTACACATTTGAGCACTAGATACCTTTTGGGCAACGGCCTGGTGTCAAGAAATTAATCAAAGAAGCCGCTTCTCACCAAGACAAACATCAAGGAAAGACTGAATCTCTGCAGAAAGTACAGGACTGGTGTAAAGATATTTTCTCTGATGAAACCCGTTTCTGAAAATCGATTGTCTGGAGAAGAACACCACCATGAGTCCTGTGTCGTGCTAACAGTGAAGCATTCTGAGACCATCAATGCGTATGGTTGTCTATCCTCAAAAGGAGAGTGGGCAGACAAAAGCCCACAACTTGTGATCAACTCCGAGCACTAATGCAAGAATGGATCGCCATCAGAAAGTTGATATTCAGCATGACAGAGCGAATTTATATAATTGTTAAGAAGAAGGGTCAACACTGTAAATATTGACTCTTTGCATATATTGAAACTTTTTTTTTTCAATAAAAGCCTTTAAAACTTATGAAATGCTTATCATTGTTTTCCAGTATAGCATAGAAACATATGAAAAAAAGAATCAACAAATACTGAAGCAGCAAACTTTGCAAAACAAATACTTTCTGTGGGACTTGAATAAATGATTTGGAGATTGCTTGGAAATGCCTGCTTTGGAATGGAACTTTTCTTTTAAAACGGCTTTCTTCATATAACTTAACTGGTTTCAAAGTCACGATGCTCCATACGGCCGGTCCCTCCCTCCTCATGAAATTCACTGCAGTGCACGGCAGCACAGTTGAACATTTATTGATACATTTGTTTGGGTTTTAATCTGCTAATATTGCTCTCCTCCTCTCAGGTTAACACTTTTTGAATCTGCGTTAATACTTGAATCAGCAAGATCAACATTTTAGGGATGACTGTCTCTCTTTGTAATCTTTTGGCAGAAGTCAGACTTTAATGTGGTTCCTCCTCTAAATTTGGGTGATCTGGACATCACCACAGATGAGTTCATTCTGGATGAGGTGGACAGTGAGTTTGGTGTTTTTGTTTTTCATCACTTAGAAGGGAAGTGCGGGTAACTTGTTTCATCATTCATTAAGGAGTTACTTAATATTTGTCTTTTTTTTTTAGTTCACATTCAAGCTAATCTGGAGGATGATCTGGTGAAAGAGGCACTTAAGACGGTGAGATAAAAGTTCAGCTGCTGATGTGTGTGTGATCGTCATTATGTGTTAAATGTTTTGTTTTTTGTGAAACAGGGTGTGGATTTGCGACAATACTCCAAGCAGGTGGAGTCCGAGCTGCAGCGAATTGAACAAGCATCAATCAAAGACTGTATCCATACTTCTGTCTTTAATGGCTTTATAGCAGAATCACACAAAAAGTGTCCACTGTTGACTTATATAGTGAGATTCACTCTCATATTGATGCAATAACCTGTTATGATTTTGCATATATATATTTTTTCTCCTGCTGTTTTATTGATACTCTTGTATCAATGCGCATGGAACATGGTTTATGGTTCAGTAATTAAGACTTGTTTAAAATGGTCATGGATATTAATAAAGAACCCTTAACAGTAGCACTGGTGTAGATATCAAAGAGAGTCAGAATATTGCCTCTTTACACAACCAGATCACAGCCTGTGACTCAATACTGGAGGTGAGTGTATTTAGTGGACATTAGGACTTTACGCTGTTGTGGTTTGCCAACTAAATCACTGAGAAGCTCTGGTAATAATTGTACTCCACCTCTCCATGTTAAACTAATCCCATCTGAATAGGGCATATGACCTGCAATTCCATATTGTAAAAAAATTTTCTACCAGTCGAGAATCTAAACATCACTGATTAACCTCTTGGTGGAAAATCACGAAAATCTCATTCAAGTTTAAAATAAAACCAACTATAAATATAGCTGCAAGCAGCCATTAACGGGGCCAAGCGCAACAGAAGCAAACAAGGAATATAGCAGCAGACCAACTGAAAAAATGAGTGAAGACATTTGAAGCAAAAACGTTAAAACACCACATTAAAACATTGAGTTGTATAGAGCCAATGTCATCTTTTGTTCTATTATAGCACCACCAAGAGGCACAATCCTACAGTTTTTTTAATGTGTTATCGGTGTGAGCCCATACATGTGTGTGTCAATTTTGGTGAAAATATCTCAAATTTCGTTTTGGAGTTATAGACATTTATATGAAAAAACATGTAAAAAATTACTGACACCTGACTTTGATTGGATTTTACACCCCATTACTATCAATATTTTGACATTTGGGCACTAGCATATACAGTGAGGAAAATAAGTATTTGAACACCCTGCTATTTTGCAAGTTCTCCCACTTAGAATCATGGATTATCCACGGAGACTCGGAGAAAACGCGGTAAGCGAGGTGGAGTTCGTGTAAGCCTGAGGAAACCATCTCTCTCCCGTATTCCCCTACCATCCGTTATTCTAATGAATATGCAATCCCTTCGGAATAAAACGGATGAGTTGCAAGCTCATGTGCGGTTCCAGCAGGAGTTCAGAGATGCATGTCTACTGGCTATCACGGAGACATGGCTCTCTGACAGAGACTCAGACTCGGACATTACTATGGATGGGTTTGGAGCCCCTGTTCAGCTGGATAGAGATGCCGGTACTACCAGGGTTGCCAGGTTTTCACAACAAAATCCGCCCAATTGCTACTCAAAACTTGCCCAAAACAAGCCCAACCGCGTTTCTCCGGTAAAAAGGGGGGGTAAAATATGTGTCTTTTTGGCAGGGCTACCTGCTAAAATTCGCATTTCCGGGGCAAAATATCATATAATTGGGGTCCCTTCAACCCGCGGACATGAAAAAAAGCCTGCGGCAACAGTGTTGAAGTAGCCCAATTCCGCGGGAAAACTGCGGACTTTGCAACATTGGGTACTACGGGCATGTCGAGGGGAGGAGGAGTTTGCCTCTACGTGAATCAAAGGTACTGTAAGAATATCATTGTGAGAGAAAGACTATGTACTCAAGACGTTGAACTGCTGTCGGTATCGTTACGCCCCTTATATCAAATGCGGATAAAGCCACTGAGAGTATTCAGCAAGTAACCCAGAGATTGCTACTTATTTCTCCTGATGCACCAATATTAATCATGGGTGATTTTAACCATTGTCTGTTGGATAAGACTTTGAGAGACTTCCATCAATATGTCACATGTCTAACTAGACATAACAGGACTAGATCTGTGTTATGGTTCAATAAAGGGTGCATATATAAATCTCTCCCTTTCCCCCGTTAGGTGGGGCTGACCATAATTGTATCCAACTTATCCCACTGTATCGTACAGCCCTAAAGAGGGTGAAAACTCTAATCAGACAGTTTAAGAACTGGACTGAAGATTCAATTTCAAGTTTAAAAGGTTGTTTCGAATGTACTGATTGGGAAATATTTATAGAGTCCTGTGTTGATATAGATAATCTCACTGATGTTAGCTGCTATGTGACCTACTGGATAATATTATTCCTGTAAGATCTGTGAAAATTTATCCAAATGATAAACCATGGATAACTAAATCACTTAAGATGCTTTTTAAAAAAAGAAAGAGGGCTTTTCAGGAAGGAAATTTAATTGAGTTGCATCGGCTGAAAAAGGAAGTGAAACTGGAAATAACTAAAGCAAAGTTGCAATATAAAGGAAAGATGGAATGGGAGTTAAAGAATAATAATTTGGGGTCAGTCTGGGAGGGCTTGAAAACCATTGTTGGTGGTAAGCATAGCAGATATTCTAAGGTGGTATTGGAAGGAACTAGTGATGATTTTAAACTGGCACAGACATTTAATGAGTTTAATGCAAGGTTTGATATTGATGACTTTGGTGATATTATTAGTGAGCAAAAAAGAAATGTATCTGGCAGTGGTCTTATCCCTTTTGCTGAAAAGGATGTAATCAATATGTTTAAACATTCAAAAGCCAGGAAAAGCCCTGATAACATTGAGGGTCGGACGCTTATTTCCTGTGCAGAACAACTGGGACACATTTTTTATTACATCTTTGAATTGTAACTCACTCAACAAAAGGTGCCGCGATTATGGAAAACTTCAACTGTCATTCCTGTGGCAAAAATTACTCGCCGAGTTATTTTAAATGATTTTTGGCCAGTTGCTCTAACTTCCCTGGTAATTAAGAGTTTTGAAAGATTATTGAAAAAAGAGCTTCTTACGAAGGTAGAAGACTCTCTTGACCCCCTTCAGTTTGCTTATAGGCCCGGGCGAGGGGTGGAGGATGCTACAGCTACCCTGCTCAATTTGATACTTAAGCATGTGGAAGGAATCAAGACTCACGCTAGATTTTTCATCAGCTTTTAATACAATACAACCACATATCTTAATAGAGAAGCTTTTGAGCTTTGGTCTAGACTCTAGTATTGTCAGATGGATTCTGGATTTTTTAACTGATCGAACACAGAGAGTTAGAGTAAAAGGGTGTCTGTCAGGGGTATTGTCTTCCTCCACAGGGTCCCCTCAGGGGTGCGTCCTTTCTCCCCTCTTATATATTTTATTTACTGATTGCCGAAGTAGGCATGAAAATAGATTTATTTTAAAATATGCAGATGATTCAGCTGTTGTTAGCCTCCTTGGTGCTGATGAGAATGTGTTCCATGTGTCATCCAGTGGTGGATGATTTTGTGCAGTAGTGTGACAAGGCATGTCTGCAAATAAATGTGTCTAAAACAAAGTATATGCGTATCGATTTTAGACGTAATCAAAACGATCAATTGAGTACAATTATTAAAGTGCAGAATGTTGAATTGGTGGAATCTTACAAGTATTTGGGGTGTGTGATTGATAAGTTGAATTTCAATTCAAATGTGGAGATGATTTGTAAAAAGGGACAGCAACTCCTTTTTGTTTACAGAAATTGTCAAAGTTTAATATTGACAGGTCGTTGATGACCTTGTTTTATAAGTCTTACATTGAGTCAGTTGTAACTTTCTCTCTATTATGCTGGTATGGCGGTCTTAGTGTCAAAGCTAAGAATGCGGTGGTAAAAATAGTCAATACCAGTAGTAAAATTATAGAAGCTCATCAGAGTCACCCTACTGACTTGTATAATTGTCAGGTCGTAAGGAAAGCTCAATCCCAGATTGAGTATAAGCGTATATGCTCAATCTTGATGAACCAAGATGGCGGCGCGAGTAGTTCGTGAGGCTCTGGGTCTCTCCAGATTCTGCAATTTTGCTGTATTTTTCCTGCTCATCTCGGGTCTGTTCGTTCAGAATAGTTGTGCCTTAACATCGTACACCCGTGGTGAGATTTTGGATATTGGTTTGCGAATTTCCGACAGTTTTATGGACAATCTTCGACTCCTTCCTGAGATCGCTAGGACACCCGAGGCCATGCACTCTACCCGGCCGGGCGGAAGTGCTCGCAGGCGGCGCCGAGATCGTAAACAAAGGCGGGGTATACGCGGAGGACTGAGAGCTAAGCTAAGGCTAAAGCTAAGGCTAACCCCACATCGGCTCTCTTTACCCAGTATTTTCCTTGCCAATGTTAGGTCGCTAGTGAACAAAATGGAGGAGATTCGACTCAGCATCACACACAGCAAGAAACTTTTGAACTGTAACGTCCTAATCTTCACGGAAACCTGGCTAAACGGCGGAATACCGTACACCGCTATTGAGCTAGCGGGATGCCACACGCTCCGGGCGGATAGAACATTAGATGGCTCCGTTAAGACCAGAGGTGGTGGATTGTGCATTTACATTAACAAAGCCTGGTGCACAAACTCTGCTATTGTTGGCAGTCATTGTTCAGCTAACCTCGAGTTTCTCATGGTTAAATGTAGACCGTTTTATCTACCGCGGGAGTTCACTTCCACCATTATAACTGCAGCCTATATTCCCCCGGATGCTGATGCCAAGCTTGCTATGAAAGAACTTCATGCAGCCATCAGTAAACAACAGACTGATCACCCGGAAGCTGCTTTTATTGTTGCAGGTGACTTTAATCATTCAAATTTAAAGTCAGTGCTACCCAAGTTTCACCAGCATGTTTCCTGCCACACCAGAGGAAACAAAACCTTAGACCATGTTTACACAAACATGGCTGGCGCTTACGTTGCGAAACCCCTCCCCCACCTGGGACAGTCAGATCACCTTTCTTTGTTCCTCATCCCCAAATATGCACCCCTCATCAACCGTGTGAAGCCATCAGTGAAGACCATCAAGGTGTGGCCTGTGGGGGTTGATTCCACACTCCAGGAAAGGTTTCTACACACAGACTGGAGTGTGTTTGCTTCTCAAGCCACCAGTGGCGCTCACACGGACATTGACTTCTACACCTCCTCTGTATTGGATCATATCAATACCACCATTGACAGTGTTACAACCCAGAAACAGATCACCACATACCCAAATCAGAAGCCATGGATGAACAGGGAAGTGCGACTCCTGCTGAAGTCACGCAATACTGCCTTCAGATCAGGAGATGCACAAGCCTACAGTACGTCCAGAGCAAACCTGAAGAGGGGGATCAAAAAGGCCAAGCACTGCTACAAGCTAAAGATAGAGGGTCACTTTTCCAACTCTGACCCTCGACGCATGTGGCAGGGCATTCAGGCCATCAGTGACTACAAACCCCCCCACTCCACCCCCGCAGCCACTGATGTCAACTTCCTGAACGAGCTAAATCACTTTTATGCTCGCTTTGAAAGAGACAACAGAGAAACTGCCACCAAGCTCAAACCCTCAGCTGACCCACCAATCACACTCTCCACCACAGATGTCTGCAAGTCACTGAGCCGGATCGGCGCGCACAAGGCTGCTGGACCAGACAACATCCCTGGTCATGTTCTCAGGGCATGTGCGGAGCAGCTCGCTGAGGTTTTTACAGACATTTTCAACCTGTCTCTTGCCCAAGCAGCTGTACCTTCATGCTTTAAACGCACTTCCATTGTGCCAGTGCCAAAACACTCTAACCCGAGGTGCCCTAATGACTACCGCCCTGTAGCACTCACACCCATCGTCATGAAGTGCTTTGAGCGGCTGGTCCTGGAACACCTAAAAGACTCTCTACCATCGCCATTGGACTCACACCAGTTTGCCTACCGCAGCAATAGGAGCACAGAGGATGCCATTTCCATGGCACTGCACTCTGTGCTCACTCATCTGGACAATAAAAACACTTACGCACGCATGCTGTTTGTTGACTTCAGCTCAGCATTCAACACTGTCATCCCAACCAAGTTAATAGCCAAACTTGGAGACCTGGGCATCAACACTTCAATGTGTAACTGGATTTTGGACTTCCTAACTGACAGACCCCAGAATGTTCGTTCAGGATTCACCTGCTCCACATCCATCACTCTTAACACTGGTGTACCACAGGGCTGTGTGCTAAGCCCGTTTCTCTACTCCCTCTTCACCGCCGACTGCAAGCCTGTGTATGGATCTAATTCTATCGTCAAGTTTGCGGACGACACAACGGTGATTGGTCTCATCAGCAACAACGATGAGACTGCCTATAGGGAGGAGATCCAGCACCTGGCCACATGGTGCACTGAAAATAACCTGCTCCTCAACACCACCAAAACGAAGGAGCTCATCGTGGACTTCAGGAAGGAGTCAAGAGGCACACACGACACCATCCACATCAATGGAATGGCTGTTGAACGTGTCTCCAGTTTCAAGTTCCTGGGGATCCACATCTCGGCGGACATGTCGTGGACGACCAACACCTCCAGCCTGGTCAAGAAGGCTCACCAGCGCCTCTTCTTCCTGAGGACACTGAGGAAGAATCAGCTCTCCTCGGCTATCCTGGTGAACTTCAATCGCTGCGCAATAGAAAGCATCCTGACCAACTGTGTGGCAGTATGGTATGGGAGCTGCTCTGTTGCGGAGCGCAAGGCACTGCAGCGGGTGGTGAAAACTGCCCAGCGCATCACAGGGACTCCACTACCTGCCATCGAGCACATCCAGAGGAAACGCTGTCTGCATCGAGCTCGCAGCATCCTCAAGGACTCCTCGCACCCAGCCCACAGACTGTTTTCTCTCCTGCCCTCCGGCAGGCGTTTCAGGATCCACCGGACCAGGACCAGCAGACTAAAGAACAGTTTTTTCCCCAGAGCTGTCTCTTTACTGAACTCAAACCCCCGTTGATCCACTCCCCTCATATACTGTTAACTCTCCTACCTCACATCCGCCTTCACTTTGTTATTTGCACTACCGACTGTTTATTACAGTAACAACTGTTTACTTATGCATTTTGCACTACCACACCGTAACTGGATGATGCTCATTTGCACTGCCGACTGTTATTTACAGTACCAACTGTTTACATCTGTATTTTGCACCGTACTTCTAACTGTAATATGCAATCACTTTCCACTGCACTTTTACACTTTTTTTCGGATAGCTTCTGTCCATAATTTATTGCACTACCTTAATCCACTGCCATATTCCTAATTTTAGCCTAACATATCATTGTATACCTCTAGCTGTTAAATTCTGTTTATAGTGATAGCCATCTGTATATTATATTATATTCATAGTACATATCCACCTGTAAATTCTGTTTATAGTAATAACCATCTGTATATTACTCACTGATACCAGAGAGGATAAAAGTCTGGTATCGTTGGAATCGGCAAGGATTCAGGAGACAAAAAAAGTTAGTCCCATGAAAATAAGTCAACCCCACCCAAAGTTATAAGCGTTTGAAAAAAATAATTATCCACTAGGTGGTGCTGTTTCGAAACTTCTCAGGCTACTTCTGATGCTGATGACCCATACCGAGTTTCGTAACAATCCGTTCATGCGTTCATAAAATACAGCATTTTAGCACATAATTCAAAGTGGCCGATATGGTAAAATTGGATATCAGACGACTCGGCATGCCGTCCTGAATGTGACAATACCACTTTTATGATTTTTGGACAAACGGTTCAGAAGTTATAAGAAAAAATAGCAATTTTTTTGTATCTCCGGACCAGTAGGTTGGCACTGCGCCGAAACGCTGCATATTGCCTCAGGTTATGCTTGTGATGACTTGTACCAAGTCTGGTTTGAATACGATAAAGCGTTGCGGAGATATAACCTTAAGTGTATTTTCGCAACCGCTACGTAAAATTTGTTCGCGCGTTTATCAAAAACGATTTGACGAATCAACTTGAATTCCATGTTTTTTTGCCAGCATGGTCTGAAGATGATCTGGTTAAATAAGGAGGAGTTTGCAAAAGTTAATCGGTTAATTGAAAATTTCCATGACGGAAAATTACGTCATAGGGTGCTATCGAATCGGATTGATCCAAGGAAAACATTATTTTGTTTCTACCCATTAGGGTTCAAAAGTTATTAGCATAAACATGAGTGAAACTTTGGACAGTTGGTGGCGCTAGAGGCAATGATTTAGAGACTACACATTTGGTGTGTTTACTATTGGTACTGACCACTATCAGTGTACCAAATTTCACAACTTTCCCGCAAACGGTTCTATGGGCTGCCATAGACTTCATTGGCGGAATTATAATAATAATAAAAAATCTAACGATTTCAAGAGATTATTCTAATTAATAAGAAAAGCTGCATGATTTAAAGAGTAACTTTTGGAATGTATCATTATTTATCACTTGTATTTATATTTTGAATGTATTTACTCATAATAGAAATCCTGGAGAATGCCATTATATACTATTGCCTCAGATGCGTTGAGGGGCCAAAAAATTGCACACTTAGGTCCCAATCAGACAGAACATGTTTTTTTGCAGTGAGCAGTGCCTTTTTTTAAGTAGTTTTCTATTGGCAGTGAGTGTTTTGCACGCTGTTTATGCACCCTGGGCGCCTCGCATTTTAGCTGCCTGCTGCGCCTCGCGTTTTTGTAGGAATGCCTGTAGTTAAAAAAATCAACTCTGAGCAGAAAAGTGTCTGACGTCATTTGTGTTTTTTTTTTTCTTTTCTTTTCATTGTCCAATTGAGTGAATGGAGAGGTTGGCCTTCCGTTGTGGTGACGGCTGTGAGTGCACTGCTCTTTTCTAAATTAAAAAACGTCAACCAAAAAAAGACAGTGCGGTGCGGCTCGTGTTTTCAAACCTGAAAATGTGTTCTGTCTGATCGGGCCTTTAATATAAGGAGAAAACTGCTAGTAAACATGGGGTGCTTTTGACATTTAGCTTAAGAAAACAGGAACATGGGGCTGGAAATATCACAGGGTGTGTGTGTGTGTGTTTTTGTGATAGTCCAGCAATTTCAGGGAAAGGGATATTAACATTCAAGAGAGCAGTTTACTAGTCAAACATTTTGATGTGGTCTTTGATGTTTTGTGTTCAGCTGTGGTGACATTTGACATGAACATCTGTTTCTGTCTAGCGTATGGAGGGCATGTTGAGCAGCTTTCAGAGTGACCTGTCATCCATCAGCAGTGAGATTCAGACACTGCAGCAGCAGTCAGTTAGTATGAACATGAGGCTGAAGAACCGTCAGGCTGTCCGCAGTCAGCTCAGCCAGCTGGTTGACGAACTGGTCGTTCCCAGCACCATGATTTCGTAAGGACACATATTGAGCTTGTTATTACAGGGAGAATTTGCTTTACCTTCTTAAATCATAGATTGAAGAACTGTTTGTGTGTTGCAGTGTGATTCTGGACAGTCCTGTAACGGAACAGGAGTTTTTGGAGCAACTTCACGAGCTCAATAACAAGATCAATTTTGCTAAAGAGCTCAGCTTCAGAGAGACCCTCGCCTGCTCTGATATACAGGACATTGTAGATCGCCTCAAAATTAAAGTGAGAGCAAATCAAAGATTGATTGGTATAACCCATTCTTGATATAACAGATGCATGCAAAATTAATTAAATTCAGATTTCTGTTGCAGATTTGTAACTGTTTTGATTCTGTTCACAGGCTGTCTCAAAGATCCGTGAGTTCATCCTACAGAAGATCTACTCATTCAGAAAGCCCATGACCAACTACCAGATCCCTCAGAACACACTACTCAAATACAGGTACAAAACTGTACAAAACAGATACCAATAACCAATAATTCTTTATATTTGAAAGCCGATAACCGATATATTGGCCGGTAAATCTAAATCCAAATTTTTATATAATTTTTCAGAGCCTGATTATATTAAAAACAAAAGTCTCACCATTAAAATCCATGTCCCAATTACACAATTATAGTGATGTTCTCATTATAATTTTATGTAGCCTATATGGCAGACTTGCGCTGCACATGTTGCACTTAACTGTATTTTCCTTTTTGAAGTGATTCCAATCATATTTTAAGCAATTCAAAACCACCATGGCGAACAATGCTTATCGAAAGTGTCTCAGCTGAAGGAAATAATCCATTATTTATCAGCTTTAAAGGGGTCATGAACTGGATTTTTTAAATGAATGTTTCCTGAGGTGCACTTATGTTAAAATTATTTTTACATCAAAACATTTTCATAATTTATAAATAAATGTAGTCCTCTGATTTGAACTCTCTGGTTGAAGTGGGCATGTCTGCTGCGAGACTTCGGTGTAAACACCCACCACTGTGATTGGCTGACATCTTTGCCTATAAAATAAGTATAACATGTGGAACCCTATCAAATACGTTTACTACATTTTTACTATTACAGCTGTCAAAATTAACGAATCGTGAAAAGTGTTGATTATTGCGTTATATTTAGATCTATTCCCATCACGTGGAAGGTTGCAGTGATGAGCACTGAGCAGATTGATCGCGTGAATGCATGTCTGGTCATTGCAACGCAATTTTGCACTCACAAAATGCTTTCACCATAACTAACAATGCAAACACGATGCAAATACATTAAAGGGTATATTCCAGGTTAAATTTTTTTCTAAATGAATATATAACCTTGTATGAAAATACCATATGAAAAGATAATGCAGGATTTAAAATGTTTTAAAAAGACATAAGAGCACAAATTTAGTAGATAAAGTGGCCGTTTCGTTGGCCGCTTGTAAAAAACGCTTTTTTTTTCAACGTCGCGTCATATTACGTTACGAGAAGGAGTCGCTTGCTGAGCTCTGCATTGGCTCGGTGTAGAATAGGTTGGTATTCAGTTGGAGTCAGTGTATTTTCGGTAGATTTTCTATTCCAATGTATCATTGTCATGGTCAATTATTGTGTCCAGCCTGTCAGGACATCGAGTCCACAGGTTTCCTATTAAAAAAAAAAGTTGAGGAAACCTGCATGGTGGCGTTTTCTGCAGGTGAAGAGACGGGACTTCACTTCTGCTTGGAAACACGTGGTGGTGTGTGTAGGTGTAGCGTTCACTTTAGACCGGAGGATTAACATCCCAGCGATATGATGTGTTTAACATTGTAATACTCATGTAAAGGATGATATTAAATGAATAAACATACACACTTGATGCTTCTTTGCCGTTGTTTTTACGTGAATCAATTTGAACATTGATGAATACACAGTATGTACATTTACACAAATGCATACAGACGGTCTCACACTTTTCAAAAAGTTTGGAATTATGTGCTGGTAATGTAAATATTTTATTTATGCAAATACATATTAATAAATTACATTTTGATGTTTGAAAGTCTCTAGGTTTTAACATAAATGCAGATATAATTGTAATTAAAAATCATAATTATCCCTATTGCCTGATACATGATGATAATCTGTACAGTATTGTAATCTGAGCACAGTGTACACATATCGTTAGCTAGCGTTATCTATAAGCTAACACTGGTCTCTCACCTAGACACCTGCTCTGTTCTCCACTGTTTCTCCTCACACAAATACTCAATCAGTCTCCTCTAATCGTTGTTCTGTCTAATCCTGGTCTGTCCCTAATTGTGTGTCATAATTGTATGGCTTTGGTCTACCATATGAGTATTAATAAACATTTATAATTTCCTCACCATCTGAACTGTCATTACGATGCATTGTTTTCCTATCGTTGAAATTCACCGCACTCCCTCTCGTTACTTCACTTCCAGATATGGCATTTTTCTTAGATGCGGAAGTAAAATGATCTCACAAAAATTACTCCAAAAGCCTTAATGGTGTATTTTAAAGTATATTTTAAAGAAAATCTAGTTCCTACATTATTTTTCTATACATTGACTCACTGGGGTCTCTAACCTGCAATATGCCGTTTAAGAGATTCATTGTGTAGTGTGAGTATCACTATAACGGGAGTTTTGGCATGAGTCCAGATAAACTCAAGCTGCGTGATCTACAGCTTCAGCCATTATAAAGAGAGCGGGTTTAAAAATGAAATGCGTTACTTACAGTTTGTCTTGAAAGAGAAAGGTCATAGATTATTAATTAATTCTTAATAATCATAACTCCTATTTGTTGACCACTTATCTAAAAAGTTTTGGGTCACACATGATCCCCCTATAGTATTCAAGTAGACAGTTTAGCAGAGACTTTCACAAATTAAATTATTATTTTTTATATATATATATATATATATATATATATATATATATATATATTTTAAAGTCCTGTCATTTCCTGAGACTGACCTACAGTAAAAACATAATTACAGATATGAACAATTTCTAATGGAAACAATTATAAATTACACTGTTTGAGATAGTTTCTCCACTTTTAACTACTGGCCCTTTCTTATTTCTGTTGAGTGAGAAGCACAATACTTAGTATGGATGTGTTTCTGGTCAATTACAGATTTTTTTATCAGTTCCTGTTAGCCAATGAGAGGACAGTTGCAAAGGAGATCCGGGACGAGTATGTGGACACCATGAGCAAAATCTACTTCAGTTACTTCAAGTCATACAGCAGCAGACTGCTGAAAGTCCAGGTGACAAGCAAAGAAGTCCACTACAGTTCACAGTCTAGAAGAGCAAGAGTTTTCCAAAACCACAAGCTTTGATCTAATTGGCCGATTTTACATAATTTTGGGAGTCAGCGCATATAGGTTTATAGCTCAGGAGAAAAAAATTATGATGGATGTTCCAGCAAATCCGACTATGAGAACTTCTAACTTCACTTTTTTTGAGAGATATCAGAAGTTTGATTGAGACACTTAGTAACAAGTAAACAAGATTTTTTTATACTTTCATGTACACTCACCCTAAAGGATTATTAGGAACACCTGTTCAATTTCTCATTAATGCAATTATCTAATCAACCAATCACATGGCAGTTGCTTCAATGCATTTAGGGGTGTGGTCCTGGTCAAGACAATCTCCTGAACTCCAAACTGAATGTCAGAATGTGAAAGAAAGGTAATTTAAGCAATTTTGAGCGTGGCATGGTTGTTGGTGCCAGACTGGCCGGTCTGAGTATTTCACAATCTGCTCAGTTACTGGGATTTTCACGCACAACCATTTCTAGGGTTTACAAAGAATAGTGTGAAAAGGGAAAAACATCCAGTATGCGGCAGTCCTGTGGGCGAAAATGCCTTGTTGATGCTAGAGGTCAGAGGAGAATGGGCCGACTGATTCAAGCTGATAGAAGAGCAACTTTGACTGAAATAACCGCTCGTTACAACCGAGGTATGCAGCAAAGCATTTGTGAAGCCACAACACGCACAACCTTGAGGCGGATGGGCTACAACAGCAGAAGACCCCACCGGGTACCACTCATCTCCACTACAAATAGGAAAAAGAGGCTACAATTTGCACAAGCTCACCAAAATTGGACAGTTGAAGACTGAAAAAATGTTGCCTGGTCTGATGAGTCTGGATTTCTGTTGAGACATTCAGATGGTAGAGTCAGAATTTGGCGTAAACAGAATGAGAACATGGATCCATCATGCCTTGTTACCACCGTGCAGGCTGGTGGTGGTGTAATGGTGTGGGAGATGTTTTCTTGGCACACTTTAGGCCCCTTAGTGCCAATTGCCAAAGCTTGAATCATTTCAAATTGGTTTCTTGAACATGACAATGAGTTCACTGTACTAAAATGGCCCCCACAGTCACCAGATCTCAACCCAATAGAGCATCTTTGGGATGTGGTGGAACGGGAGGTTCGTGCCCTGGATGTGCATCCCACAAATCTCCATCAACTGCAAGATGCTATTCTATCAATATGGGCCAACATTTCTAAAGAATGCTTTCCGCACCTTGTTGAATCAATGCCACGTAGAATTAAGGCAGTTCTGAAGGCGAAAGGGGGTCAAACACAGTATTAGTATGGTGTTCCTAATAATCCTTTATAATCTGCTTTGTTCTTACATTTGATTTGTTCTTACATTTTAATAAAAATATAGTATATAAAAGCAAAGATAGTCTTAAGGCAGTGCTATAGTTTGCTTGGCATGACCCTAATCCTTACTGCTAAAATATATTTCTCAATTTATCTTGTTTTTGTTCTTTCTCTCTCTCCTTTTGCCAGTATGAAGACGTTGCAGACAAGGATGATCTGATGGGAGTAGAGGACACAGCCAAAAAAGATATCCTTTAAACTTATGTCTAAACACAATCACAGAGAATTAGCATGCCAAATGACTTACTTCAAGTCAATAAACATACTTGCTTTTGAGTTTGGTAGAGAAAGCCATTTGTTTTCTGTATCATTGTAATGTAGTTGCTTTCTTTAACTGCTTCGCAGGTTTTTTCTCTAAGCCTTCTCTCAAGAGTAGGAACACTATTTTTACTCTTGGCCAGAGGGGGGAAGTACTGAACCCAGCAGAGCTGGAGGGGCCCATACTGATCCCACATGCCGCTCAGAGAGGAGAGTCCAGAGTGAGTCACTAGTGCTTTATACTACATTACAATTAATGCTGCCAATACTTGATTTAAAAAAATCTAATCCTAATGACTAAACTTTAACAAACTCTTCCAGCATTGTCTGTGCTATGGAAATAAATAATACTTCAGATCATGGTTCACTATTTCTTTTCTTAGTTGTCTAGCAACTATTTTTGGTATTGATGATAATCATGATATTTTAAAAATGAAATATCGTTATGTTAAAGGAGTAGTTCACTTTAAAATGAAAATTACCCCATGATTTACTCACCCTCAAGCCATCCTAGGTGTATATGGCTATCTTCTTTCTGATAAACACAATCAGAGTTATATTAATAAATATACTGACGTTTTCAAGCTTTATAATGGCAGTGAGAGGGTTTGAGATTGAAGCTCAAAAAAGTGCATTCATCATTCATAAACTTGCTCCACACGGCTCCAGGGGGTTAATAAAGGCCTTCTGAAGCAAAGTGATGGGGTTTTGTAAGAAAAATATCAATATTTAACATGTTATAAAGTAAAATATCTAGCTTCCACCAAGACCGCCTTCCGTATTCAACTTACGAAAAAAGCATAACTGGTGTTTCAAACGGCGAGATGCATTACGCTTTCTGCGCAAGTTGAATGCGGAAGACGGTCTGGCCTACTCCTTTAATTAGTGATGTCACAATATACTGGTATTGGTGAAGACTGTAATATTTAAAATGAATAGTACACATATGAAAATATATGACACATAAATAATCCAGTGCCAGTATCTGGTTGACATCCCAACATACATTAGGTTGTGGTATTGCACCTTAATGCTGGTTGCCACCTGTCATAAAACACAAGCAGACACAGTGCACAGCTGCTACTGCCGCGTAAAAGCATAGCATAAAGTCCAGAAGTGAGTCTCATAGGAGTAATAAAACAGGAAATCCCAAATATGTACAAAGACATCCAGCCATCGATGAAGCTGAATAAAATTAATTAAACATGAATACAATTAACACCATTGCAACAGTATATGGATTATCTGTGTTCTTCAAGCCATCTCGAGTATAGATAATGTGTTCATAATGCAATGCCAATCGACATAGCCTTTATCTCTGTATAGAATACAATAAAATAATAAAATCTCTGCCTCATTCTGTGATTAAAAAGCCACATTAGTTCACAGAAGGAAGTTATTTCAAACTGGTTGCCATTAAGTGTAATTGTTCCTTTTATATGCAATGCTGCTATTCTTCAATAAATAAACAAACAAAGTAGTGATGAATTTGACTGATAGCATTGTTCTTTTCTTTTTTCTTCTTCTTTTTTTTAAGATTTCTATAGATATTGTGATATCGTTAATGTGAATTAGTTTGGTAATCGTGTAGTGAAAAGTCTGATAACGTGACAGCCCTAGATACAAGAACAACAACAACAACAACAACAACAACAACAAAAAAGAAATCCCATAGACTTACATTGAGCCATATATAGAGACAGAAATATCATAGCAACATGCTAATGAGCAGTCCCACCAGGATTTCATCAGACATTTTTTGCAGCCTAAAATAACTGATTTTGCAATTTTTGCAACAATTGTGGCAATATATGCAGCATTTGTGTTGTTTTGCAATGAAAACCCACCAATAATCATGATGCACTTTTCTGTAAATAGTTAACATGTAAAATTTTAAATATTTTTGTGCATAATTGCTATTTTTGTTACATTTGTTACTATAGCAGTATACTTTCTTACTAACCTCTCTCTGTCTCTGCCAGTACCCGTATGAAACTCTCTTCCGCAGTCAGCACTATGCTTTGTTGGATAACGGCTGTCGAGAGTTCCTCTTCTTGTCCGACTTCTTTATGGTGGCTGGAAATTCCGCGTTGGATTTGTTCAACAGCATTATGGGAAAAACGCTCAGCATGTTCCTGGTAAGTTTCATATTTCCAGTGTTTTGTAGTTTACTAACAAAAAACTACTCGATGTATTATATTTTTTAGTTAGTTAAAATTTAGGTGGTGTTCTTTTTAATATATATTCTCTCATTCCATTTGTTTTTTTCTCTTTTCTCTATTTGTAGAAGAATCTGTCAACATACTTGTCAGACTGTTATGACAGTATTGCTGTGTTTCTCTGCATTCACATCATCCTTCGCTTCAGAGCTATCACGGCCAAGAGGAACATCCCTGCACTTGACAAGTCAGTCCCTCTGTCATTGCAAACTTACTAGTCTAGCAGGAGAAATAGGTTTCCATGTATCCACTTGGTCGTTTTTTTTTTACCTGTTTTTTTGGGACCCTATTGATGTCTCGTTAAGAATTTCTAATGTTGCTGAGGTCAACTAATGTCACATCGGGTTTTTTGGTGGCCATCTTGAAATGTCAACACAAGTGGCGAAAAACGCAGATTAAAAAACTCACTGACCCACACAACCTACAAAGACAAGTGAACCCAATTTTTCATATAAATCTGACACCAGGAATCAAATGGAAAGGTCATTGACATGGTACTCTTTATTGGTGAAAAACACATTTTAGGCTCATAATGATGTAACTTTTGCTATTTTGTTTTGCAAATTTAGCCACATGAAACTAATTCATTCTGTTATAACAATTGCAAGGTTATTAAATTGATCACTATTAAATGGATCAATGATCATCATCGTCGTCCATCTCATCATCAGTCTCTACCTCCTCCTCTTCCCCCCCATCATCATCACTGACGACACCAGCAGCAAACAGGTTGATGGTCGATGAGAGAGGGGGCAGAATTGGTCCACAAGACCAGACAGGCTCCAAAATCCCTCACCCTGTCTTCTCCTACCCCTGACCCTGGTCATAGGGTTTAGGCCTCCAGAAGATTGGCCTCCGCTGCCCGCTTGTAACAGGCCACTTTCTAGTTCACCCACTGGATCCCGGCTGGTGAAGTGCGAGACAGTTGCTGTCATTGTGGACGGCGATTTGCAGGGAGGGTGGTATTGTATACCTTTCAATACTAGCAGGCTAAAGTTAGCATTTCCCAGTTCACCTATTGCACCTTTAAGTCCTTCTGCCAAGACTTACTCATCCCCCACATCCAGCGGGTTAACTATAGAGTGGCCTGTTACAAGCGGGCAGCTGAGCCGATCTTCTGGAGGCCTAAACCCTATGACGAGGGTCAGGGAAGGAAGAAGAGGGATTCTGGAGCCTGTCTGGTCTTGTGGACCAATTCTGCCCCCATCTCTCATTGACCTGTTTGCTGCTGGTGTCGTCAGTGATGATGATGAGGAGGAAGGGGATGAGGTGGAGATTGATGATGAGATGGACAACGATAATGATGATTATTGTTCCATTTAATAGTGATCGATTTAATAAAATTGCAATTGTTATAACAGAATAAATTAGTTTCATGTGGCTAAATTTGCAAAGCAAAATATCGAACTTTACATCGTTCTGAGCCTAAAATGTGTTATTTGCTGTGTTATTAGTTTTTTCACCAATAAAGAGTGGTTGTACCATGTCAATGACCTTTCCATTTGATCTCTGGAGTCAGAATTATATGAAAAATTTGGTTAATTTGCCATTAGAGTTTTGGTGTAATTAAATTTAAAAACATTATTATATAATAAGACTTTTGCCAATTGTAATGAAATTGGTCTTAATAGATTCCTTGGGTCATGCAGAGAACAAACTGTAGATACCAATTTTGACATAGTCCACCGAAACTCGTAGACCGCTGTGCTGATTTTCATGAAAATTTTATGAAATCACATTCTCAGACCATGCCAACAAAAAAACATAGTATTTAAGTCAATTTGTCAAAGCGTTCTAAATTAACATGAGAACAAATTTAACGAACAACACAGCAAAATGGATGTGAAGTTATATTTACTTAACACTTTAAAGTATTCTGACTAAACTTGGTATGTGTTATGACAACCATGACCTGGGGCCTCATTTATAAATGTTGCGTATGCACACAAGAAAGCGTACGCCGCTCTCTACGCAATAATTGGTATTTATAAAAAGTAAACTTGACGGGAAAATGTGCGGTCCTTCACGCAAGCTCTGACCCAGGCGTACGCACAAATTGGGTGAAATGAGAAATGGCTACACCGACGGCAGATGGAAGAAACACGTGAAAGTGTGTGAAACTGTAGACTGTTGTGTAAAAGAAATGGCAATACTGCCTCTCATAAATAACATGAAGACTTCACAAAGCAAGTCTTACAATCAACAGCCTACATGAACACTCGTTTGATCGATCTGTAGTGTAAAACAAACAAAATCAAACGAAAATTACAACAGAAATGCAAATTAGATAGATAGATAGATTAATTGTCCACTGGGGAAAGTTGTTTTCATAGTAAAATTTCTTCATCAGCTACGGAATCATGGTATTCATGCATATGCCTTTAGTTTTATTTTTGACACATACAATAAAACGTACGTCTCAACCATTCAGAAAGCTGCAAGACATTACATTTGCACTGAACTATTTCCCATTTCCACGTAGGTTATAACCGACATCTGTAGCTTGTCAGATGCAATTAAATGGATGGAAATAAAATGCCCCATCACAATGCGTAATGACGCACAATGGCTGATCTTGCGCTCTTAGAAGATGTGGCAAATGGAAGGATTCGGAGTGAACGCATCTTCAGACAGCAAGAAGACTTGCTGGCAAACGAGGACACACTCTGGCGCCACCTCTGACGCACGGTTTTATAAATCCAAATATTTCTGTGCGTACGCACGTCCTATGTTTCATCCGTACGCCACCTCTGACGCAAAACCTACGCAAAGTTTTATAAATGAGGCCCCTAAACATGAGTTTTTTTTAACTTTGTCACCTTTATTTATATAACCGTGTTGAATGTTGCAAGCTATAAAGCAGCTCTGCAGAAAACAGTGGTGTCATCATCCAGCTCAATTCAGTTCAAGTTTTTGTTCTCATCCAATAGTGTCAGTCTATCCAAATGTATAATATTACTGTTATAATATTAAGTTGCTTTTAAACCCCAACTAAGCAACCCATAGGCAACTTTGCCAAAGGCAGTTTGGTGGGTTATAATTCTTAAATTATATTCTATCACTTTGCATGTCATCGCCATCATAGCCACTTCTCAAGAGCCTCCAACATTAGCAAAAGAAAGCGTAATGTTGTGTTACATTGGCGAGAAGACAAGAGGCCACTTTTTCAAAAGTGAAAAGAGGCCACTTTTCCTCTCTGCCCCTGCCACTCTCTTACATTCGACTGCTACACTGCAAAAAATGGTTTTCTTATTTAGTATTTTTGTCTTGTTTCCTGTCTAAATATAAAATAAATAAAAAATGTAATCAAGATGCATTTACTAAATAAGTAAAATTACATAAAATATTGTCCTTGTTTTCTGGGAAAATCAAAATAAAGTGTTTTAAGTGTTAGATATTTGGACTGGAAACAAGACAAAAATACTAAGTAAGAAAATCATTTTTTTTTGCAGTTTAGCTCACATTCTGTTCACCCTCATTTTTTGAGAGCTGCATCAACATATTAAAATCCAGCCAACAACTTTTTTTTTCTATTTTGATAATCTGTTTCACAATGATGTACGTCACAATACAGAAGAAAAGATCAGTCACTACTTCCATTTATCACTACTTTAAATTATGACGAGAAACAAGATTATGGGATCTGGAAATTTGATCTCGGATCGCCCATACACAAGCTCCTCTGCATTATCTGCGAAGCCAAGAGTTTCATGATACTTGTGTGTTCCTGTGGTAGCTGCATCTTTATAAATGGCTTTTGTTTTTGTATGTGTATTGTGCAGGTACTTGGAGGCTGTGCTAGAATTGTTGTGGCCGAGATTTGAGCTCATTTTGGAGATGAACATCCAGAGCATTCGAAACACTGACCCTCAGAAACTGGGTGTACTGGACACCAGACCACACTATGTACGAAGCCTCATACACAAACACTAGCTTTTCTGGTAGTGCAAGCATTTTGTACGTACACATCTAGACCTCAACCAATTGTCAATTATTACTAAACGATTGTTAATTTATGCTCATGTTGTCTTTAGATTTGAAAATGAAACAACAATTGTTCCATTTTAATCCGTTTTATTTGTATTTTTACCAAACATTTAAATATATTTATACGGAGATGTAGTTTCACATATCAACTAACAAAGTTATTCCCTTTTTTCTACCGTCAATTGATGGCTCCCTCTGGAAAACAACAACAACTAAAAAAGGTATCTTCATATGTTCCACAATATTCAGTTAAAGAGGGAAAATTGTATGATTCAGCTGTATTCACTGAAAAGTGTACAATTTCCTCCTAAATACGATGCTCAATAAAACTTTTATTTTTAAAGATTTACATGTGCTTTGTTCTGTCCATGTACAGTATAATTTGACTGCACATTTACATGTATGTGGCATAAATAATATGTTTTTGCCTCTTGTTTGTGTAGATTACACGTCGGTATGCTGAATTTTCCTCTGCTATTGTCAGCATAAATCAAACCTTTCCCAACGAGAGGACCAACACGCTACTCGGACAGCTGCAGGTGAGCAGAACAGAAACCCCTCTGTGTCTTCAAAAGGTGAAGTGGCTTATATCGAAACCTGACATGGATATGATTTCCAGATTGAGGTGGAGAATTTTGTGCTGAAAATGGCGGCTGAGTTTCCTTCTAGACGAGACCAGCTCATCTTCCTCATCAACAACTATGATATGATGCTCAGTGTGCTCATGGTGAGGTTACTCGCATTCCGCACCATGGTCCATTTATTAATGGTTAAGACTTGGTACCAGAATGCATCATGATGATGTTTTGTGTGTGTTATAAAGGAGAGAGCAGCTGATGACAGTAAAGAGGTTGAGGGATTTCAGCAGCTCCTCCTGGCTAGAACACAGGTAAATTCTGGGATACTAAGTACCGGTTCAGACTGGCAGCTGTTTTGAAGTAGGACATTGCTTTCCTTATTGTAATGTGAGTAACCACTGTTTGTTGATATGTAATTTTATAGGAATTCATAGAGGAGATTCTTTCATCTCCGTTTGGAGGGATGATTGCATTTGTGAAGGAGAGCGAGGGACTAATAGAGAAAGGGCAACTTGACAAATTCAAAAATGATGAAGGTCAGTGCTGCAGCTGCTTTGTTTTCACTGTTAAGGTTTATATCATACTGTTTTTTGCCGTGACACAAGATAAAATGCATCTTTTCCATGTTAATCAGAGTTTTTGTCCTAACCAGCCGTGACGGTGAAACGCGACGATTCTATTTTAGAACCAGTATGGTGGAAATTCACCTACAAGATTAATGGATTAAAGTCAGGCCACTCAATATTAAAATTATCAAATCAAATTGATAAAAAAAAAAAAAAAAATTGAAATTCAGGGTAGTCTTTCTTACAGCAGAAACATATCTCAGGGAGCTAAAAAAGTGAGCTCCAAGCAAAACAGAGTATTTATTCAGTCAAATCATAAAATTTTCATTGAACAAAGACTTTCAAAATTGATTGGATAAACAAATGAGCAGATTATCTTAACTCCTCCTACTTCTATTTATCATAAAAGTACATTTTCCGGATCATCGACATCCCATAATATTCAATGACATCCCATAATTGTCATATTTTGACTGTGTTACATTTTGAGCTTGTTTCTGATCTGTTTTCCTGTTCTGTGAATGTCTGTGTTTCATAAGCCCTATTCTGATGGCATTCGGATGGCAATTTATTCATGGTGGAGGAGCTAGTTTTGTGATTCTACGATCCCGGGAACTCGCTGCTCATGTCACCAGTCGCATGATTGTCTGCTGTAAATAAAATGTCATATGCTTGGAAAAATAAGAATAAATTCATATTTAATTTAATAATCAGAAAATAATATCCTAACTATTATTTCATTATTTAAATCTCCTGTTAAAAAAAACAGGAAGATAAAAATATAGAAAATAGTTTTCTGTCTTGTATTTTATCTCAAAATGAGGAAATGAGTGGAAACAAGTTAGTCTCTTTTGAGCGGTGATGAAATGTTGTTCTTGTAAATACTGTCCAGCATTTCAGTAATAAAAGTGTACGCTAGATCTTTAAAATGCATCCAAATAAAAGCGAAGCGCACCGATACGGTGCTCCGCATTGGTCAAAAAGGATAAACAGTGATCTCTTCTTGAAATCTCAGAGATGTGGATTTGGATGGCAATAAAAACACAAACCCATGTAAATGTTGAAAATACCTTACAAACCCAATGAGAAACAATTTTAATAAATTTTAATTTAAAAGCAGCCTACTTCAGTGTAATATGTTACCATACCATCACCCTTAACACTTGACGTTAGAGCTGCCCCGTGCATCTCTAGTGTGTGGACTTTAAAAGAATGGACAAAAATTATGAGAGAATATTAAAAATATAATTATTTGTGTTCCAAAGATGAATTAAAGTCTTAAGAATAAACGATGACAGAGTTTTCACTTTTGTAAGATCTATCCCTTTAAAATTTTATGTAACCATTTTTTCTATATTGAAAAACATACTGTAACCGTGGTTCCCTGAGAAGGGAAATTCTATACTGCATCTTGAATGGATGTTATGGGGACGCCATCAGCATGTCCGGTGTCTGAAGCACGTATGAAAATACTCCAATCTGCTTGGTTGGTGACAGTCTGTCATTAGCGGAGCACCCTGAAGTATAAGATCAACTTCTTTGTCTGAAGGACATGCACAGGCAGACCCAATGGCATGGCAACAAGAAACAGTCTCTCGTTCCTCTTCTCAGGGAACCACATTTAATGTAGTAACCTGAGACGTTCCCTGTCGAATAGGAACCGGAAACTGCGTCTTGGATGGACGCTATGGGGAACAAATACCCACTCTGCCACTAGCTAAAAATATTCACAAACATAGTGGGCATAGCATACATTGACTTAACATATTACTTAGCCGGAGTCCAGCGTCAAGGGTGTGTACGTCGACAGACTGTCTAGTTGTAGCATTCCCTGAGCCATTATCTTTCACAAAAATAGAAGATCCCTTTGCGTCTGTGCCTTTATAGAAGGGTAAGTCCTGGCATCAATGGAACCTTCCTCCCTCCCCATTGGGCTACTTTACCCCAAAGGCAGAGCTCTACAAGAAATGTCCAGGCTGTGACAGCCTTTTCCAAAACACCTTGGTGTGCAAGGCCCCTTGGCCTGACCTTCTGCCGCATACTAGGGATGCCACAATTCTCAATATAATATTGAACCGTTCGGTACGGCATTCACGGTTCAATACGTGAATTGCGTTTTTTTCGGTTTTGCATTGAATTAATTATTTTTCTACAAATTCTATTATTTGCCTCCATCCCAATACTGAACAACGCGACATACATTCACATCACACGTTAGTGGTAGAGTGAATAACTATAGTGGTAGGAACACTATAGTTATTCACAATCACGAAAGTTCATTATTTGCATGCGTTTTAAAGCCTTGCCGACTCATTTGCGTGCGCAAATTTGCAGGTTTTAACATGCGCTTTTCCGAGCGCGCACACTAAACACTTGTCAAACACGTGATTACTGAACTAAGTAGTCGTCTTACTGCACTAATACTGTCAAATACACACAAGGTTAACATAAACACAGTTGGTTATGTCTAAAGTGAAAGTAAAATCGCGTGTGTCTGTATTAGATGCACGGAGGTCTTAAATTGACAGCAGCGCAGCCTAGTGAACACGCTGTCCTTAAAGGGACAGTTCACCTCTAAAATGATGTCATTATTTACTCACTCTAATATTGTTCCAAACCTGTAGTCATTTCTCGATGACAGAATTTTCATTTTTGAGCGAACTATCCCTTTAATGTTAATACAACAACAAAAGACAAAGAGAAAATCACTAATTTCTCTTGACTGAAAAACTAATAGTCAAGTCAAGTCAACTTTATTTATATAGCGCTTTTAACAATGTAGATTGTTTCAAAGCAGCTTTACAGTGTTAAACAGGAAAATAATGCAGCATAATTTTATCCAGCTGTAAAGCCATTCTGGAAAAAAACGCTGATGTCATCAGTTCATTTCAATTATCATACAGTGACAATGTGGGCTTTAGATCAATAATTAGATCAGTAATTTAGTTTAAATGGTTAATTTAGTTTATTAATTAGATTTATTTCGATGTTTAGTTGAAAAATGTAGTGTCCCCAACTGAGCACGCCAAGCCAGAGGCAACACAGTATAATACAGTATAGCTTTAATAAGAATCGATGTATATTTTATAATGAAGTCTATGTAGTGTTTTATTTTTACATTTATTCATTCAATTTCATACTTAAATGCTGCTGTACAGCTCTGAGCTGCCAGTGTAAATCTTTTATATATTTATTTTATATTTTACAACACACTAGGAATGTGTACAAGGGTTTTTTTTAAGTAAAGTTTTAAGTTTAAGTAAGGTTTTTCAATTATTTTAAGTAAAATAAAGAAAGAGTATTGCAATAAAAAATAGTCTTTTTTCTCCTTAACCTCTTGCTGTTCCTGTCGCCTAAAGGCCTGTACACACCGGGACAAATATCGCGCGCGCTTATCGCCAACGTTTTTCGTGACGTTTTTCGTCGCGTCTTGAGTGTTCACACCCAAGCGATTTTCACTGGCGATGCGCCGAGTGAACGTGCACATTCAGTAGATAGCGCTCCCGGTACACAAGGTGGTGCTGCGGCACTTTATGCTTCTGACACTCACTTGTCACACAGAAGAAGAAGAGAGACAGTATTTACGTGCTTGCCAAAACCACAGATATATTATGTCTATGGCCAAAACCATTTGCACACTTTTTGCTAACTGGCAGGCAGCATTATCAGCTCATCTAGTAGACATCTTTGTCTACTTACTACTTCTTCGTCGTATCAATGTGTGCTCGGCCAGACCATTTTGTGCTTGAGCACCACCAACTCGTGTTTTACTGTCACTTCAGCAGCTCCAGGCACGTGAACAAAAGCGCTGATCTCATTGGTCGGCCAGTTTAACGCGCCACGTCAAAATAAAAAAACAAACCCGAGGCGTTTTTTAAAAAATGACTCTTTTACGTCTGGCATTTTGCGCGTCGGTGTGCACACTCACATTGGCACCCTTTGTTTAGTCACGAGGCGTTAAACGTCGGCGATAAACGCGCACGAAAATCGTCCCGGTGTGAACAGGCCTTAAGAATAGAATAGCAAAAAACTGATGTGACTAGCCATCAGAACCGAACCAAACCGAAAACCGCGGTTAAAAACCGAGGTATTTATTGAACCGTGGACTAACTGTATTGTTGCATCACTACCGCATACACCCTGGCATTCAAGCGTGAGGTGGTCCGAAACACCCTGAATGGTAGGGCAGGAGCCTTTAAAAAGGATGACTCACCCTGGGAGAGATAGCTCGCAAGCGTCTCCTCCATGGGGGGGGCCTCCTCACATATGCCCGCTAGGCTAATCCTTCCACATTCACATACTTTGAATGAAAAAACGGATAAATACAGGTTGAATATGGCTTCTTCCTCAACTACCTCCACTTCAGCATGGCGGTCGGGAAGGAATGGAAGGCTCATGGGGGAAGGGCAAACATGGCCTAACAGGAAGAGCTCATCCTGTCTACCACAAGCGCCTCCAAGCCAGATCCAATCTGGCTGGCACGGGCCATGACGTACAGCAATTCCCCGTATACTGGGCTGGCAGGTTGAGAAGAATCCGTACACACACTTTTCTCGCCTTCTTCAACCACATTCGCCTCCTCTTGGCTGGATGCTGCCAGAAATATGCTATCTGTGGAATCTGATGACTCGAGACAGCACACCCATGCGAGACAGCACACTCATCAGCAGTGCTAGACCTACAGGTCCTGGAAGAGTACAGGTCCTGGAGGGTTGGCAGGGGGGCACCGATAATCCTTTCTGCAGTCCGGATTGTGCGTTGTATTCTCCTGATGTCAGATTTGGTAGCTGAACCAAACCAGGCAGTGATGGAAGTGCATAAAACAGACTCAATGACAGCCGAGTAGAACTGAATCAGCAGCTCCTGTGGGAGGTGGAACTTCCTCAGCTGACGAAGGAAGTACAGTCTCTGCTGAGTCAATGTGATTTTCCCACTTCAGGTCCTGAGAGATGGTAGTGCCCAGGAACCGGAATGACTCCACTGCTTCCACAGTGCTGTTCATGATGGTGAGTGGGGGGAGAGCTGGGCTGTTCCTCCTGAAGTCCACTCTCATCTCCACCGTTTTGAGCGTTTTGAGCTCAAGGTTGTTATAACTGCACCAGACAGCCAGCTGTTCAACCTCCAGTCTGTAAGCAGACTCATCACTGTTTTGGATGAGGCCGATGACAGTGGTGTCGTCTGATAATTTCAGGAGCTTCACAGAGGGGTCTTTAGAAGTGCAGTCATTGGTGTACAGGGAGAAGAGCAGTGGGGAGAGAACACAACCCTGGGGGGCGCCAGTGCTGGTAGTGAGAGTCCTGGATGTGAGTTTCCCCAGTCTCACGAGCTGTTGTCGGTCTGTCAGGAAGCTGGAGATCCACTGACAGATTGAGGATGGCATGGAGAGCTGGGTCAGTTTAGCTGAGAGAAGATCAGGCATGATGGTATTGAAGGCCAAACTGAAGTCCACAAATAAGATCCTTGCATAAGTCCCAGGTTTGTCAAGATGTTGCAGGATATAATGCAGTCCCATATTGACTGCATCATCCACAGACCTCTTTGCTCTGTAGGCAAATTGAAGAGGATCCAGCAAGGGTCCAGTGATGTCCTTCAGGGGGGCCAGAACCAGTCTTTTAAACGACTTCATGACCACAGACGTGAGAGTGACAGGTCTGTAGTCATTAAGTCCAGTGATTTTGAGTTTTTTGGGGACGGGAATGATATTGGAGCATTTGAAGCAACAGGGAACTTCACACTGCTCCAATGATCTGTTGAAGATCTGCGTGAAGACTGGGGCCAGTTAAATACAAGACTTTATCCCCACTTCTGTAAGCATCCTTTGGCATGACGGAGCTGTTTGAGTTTTTCAGTAAACCATGGTTTATCATTAGTGAATGATAAGAATGTCCTGGTAGGAATGCATGTATCCTCACAGAAACTGATATATGATGTTACAGTATCTGTGAGCTCATCCATATCAGTAGTAGCAGCTTCAAAAACAGTCCAATCAGTGCAATCGAAGAAGGCTTGTAAGTCCAGCTCTGCTTCATTAGTCCATCTTTTTACAGTCCTTATTACTGGTTTAGCTGATTTCAGTTTCTGCCTGTAGGTGGGAATAAGATGAACCACACAGTGATTAGAGAGCCCCAAAGCTGCCCATGGGACGGAGTGATATGCATTCTTTATTGTTGTGTAACAGTGGTCCGGTATATTACTGTCTCTGGTGGGACATGTAACGTGCTGTCTGTATTTTGGTTGTTCACGAGAGAGATTTGCTCTGTTAAAATCCCCAAGAATGATTAAAAGAGAGTCTGGATACCTTTGTTCAATCTCAGCTATTTGTTCAGCCAGCTGTTGTAGCGCTGCGCTCACACAAGCGTCTGGAGGAATGTAAACATTCACGAGAATGAACGAGGAAAACTCCTGCGGCAGGTAGAAATGTTTACAGTTTATGAAGTGCGCCTCTAGATTAGGAGAGCACATCTTCTTCAGAGTTGTTACATCTGAACACCAACTTTCATTAATGTTAAAACACAATCCACCACCTCTCGTTTTCGCTGTTAGTTCCGCGATGCAATCTGCTCGGAACAGCTGGAGCCCGGCAGATATAGTGCATTTTCCGGTATGGCTTCACTCAGCCAGGTTTCAGTGAAGCACAGTGCAGCAGAGTTTGAAAAATCCTTGTTAACGCAGGTGAGGAGAAGAAGTTTGTCCGTTTTGTTAGGAAGGGATCGGAGATTCGTAAGATGAATACTAGGGAGTGCAGTGCGGAGGCCGCACGCACGGAGTTTAACCAGTGCGCCTGCTCGCTTCCCCCGTTTGCGTCTGGCCGCGCATTTTAAACACACAGCTGCGGCTCCGACGAGAAAATCAAACAAAACGTCTGAATAGTCAAAAACTGTAGAAATGTTGTCTGGTGTGTGTTTCCTAATGTCCAGTAGTTCGTCTTTGGTGAAACTGATCGGAAAAGAATAACTAAATGCAGAACAAACGAACAAAAACATCACAATAGCTGAAGAGCTCCAGACCGAGGCTGCCATCCGCGGCGCCATCTTGTATCATCTAAACTAATCAGATTAGAGTGTTTTCACACGTGCTTTAGACCAGTGGTTCTCAAATGGGGGGTACGCGTACCCCTGGGGGTACGTGAAGGCACTCCAGGGGGTACGTGAGATTTTAAAATATAGCCTACATATATTTAAAAAGTAGCATCCATGCAAAAATCCTTTAAAAATAATTATTTAATAAATATTTCAGGAAAATATAAGTATAAGTTCATAAAATTAATTTTATATTCAGTAGGCTATTAAATTTCATTATCCTAAAAACCCAGAGTGTCCCCCATACCAGGATGGTTTGACCCAATCTGTCATATGCCACCTGGCATCACCTGTCAATCACTTGGGTCAATGATAGGGTGACCTATCGGCCCCCGTTTCCCGGGGACAGTCCTGGTTTTTTAATGTTCTCTCCCCGACTGGAGTTGTCCCCGGAAATGTCCCCGTTTTACAGCTCATTCCAAACAACCCGCAGATATATTGGAAAAAAGCGCCCAACCAACATACAGCAGCTGTTGGTTATAGGAGCAATCGTGTAGTGATTATTTTCACCAGCAGATGGCGCTGTGAGCTATTCTGACTCTACTTGGTCGCGCGCGCCGCTACTACTTCAGGAAGAATGTAAACGAGAGCAGAGCGCCATTATCGTCAAATATCAAAAGAAACCTCGTTATCGCTTTCAAGGTAGTAACATACTAACTATTCGTTTTTAATTTAAAGTAATACTGTTTGCATGTGCTTTATAACAGAGCCTCAACAAGGTGCGGGATTGTTTTGTCCCCAAAAGTTCCGCAGTCACAACGCAGTGATTAGCACACATCTGAACTATAACTTAAATATAAAAACCCTAATCCCAAACAATTACACTTGCAACCAATACATGTGCAGTATACACATACTTTCAGCTTAAAATAAGCCTCAAATGCTAAATAACAAGACCATTTATTATTTTCAAGCAAACTTTTGAAGTAAAAAAAGTAATATAGTAGTATAAACTTAAATACAATTATAAAATGTTACAATATTTGTTGAATAGTTTCATTTATCATATTTGTTTTATTTTTGTAATGTGTTTTTGTTAAGTCATGTTACAATATTGTTTTGAACTGCTTATTTACAATGGTTAGCTTACCATTAACTGTTTTCATTGTTTTTTCTTTTTTCAAAATAATAATCAAACTAAATCATAATAATTATTAATGTTAATAATAATATAGCGACTCCACAACAATAAAAACATTCAAAAATGTATTGTCCATGTTTTTTAATTAAAATATAATAACAAATTAGATTTTAGTGATATTTTGACCACTCAAATAGGAAATGTCCCCGGTTTCCATTTCAGAAATATGGTCACTGTTTTCACTACATTAGCTTGAATCACTAAATTTTAGTGATGAGAAATATTTGCAATAAATTTAGTCATGGATTATTATCATTTAAAATGTTCAAAATAGTTTTTTTTTTTTTCACATGTTTGAATTTTGTATGTGTTTATCTGTTCCAAAGTTTAATAAATCAGACACTGATGGCACAGTGCTCTGTTTTAAGTCTTTTTTTTTTTTTTCAACCAAAAATGCTGAACGCTGGTTAGGGGGAACATGGCTGAAAAAATATTTCACAGGGGGTACATCACTGAAAAAAGTTTGAGAACCACTGCTTTAGACACTGGATATATGCTGATGGTGTCCCCATATTGTCCATCCAAGACGTAGTATAGAGTTCCCATTCGAAAAGGAACCAAAATAACTAAGAAAAGGGCCCAGATAACTTTTTTTTAAGCTAAGGTGTGTAATATCTGCATCGCCACCCAATTGCCCCCTTTATTTTAATAATTTTACATATATTTGCCAACTACACGTGTTTTTTACTCTTTCTTTAGTATAAATTGCGTTTTGTCTAGTTTGACTGGTTCTATTTGGTGTATGTTTTCTGTTCAAATGATGTTTAAGGTTGTCATCCTGGAGATTCTTGTTGTCAGATAAATTACAAAGAATTATGTCATCACCTCGTCACTAATTAAATCATCTCATTATTACAGTTTCAAATTAGCTTCACCAACACGGCTCAAACTAACACTACAAGCCGAATGTTTGGGGTCAGCAAGATTTTTGTTATTGTTGTTTTTAAAGAAATTAAAGGGAGGGTTCATAATAACAAAAATATTTATTTTTGGATGAACCATCCCTGTAATTTATCACTTACCCTCATGGAAAAACTTGAGTGATAATATCTTTATTTTTGGGTTAACCATCCCTTTAATACTTTTAATACTTAATTATTTAGCTAGGGTGAATTAAATTAAAATAAATTCATATTTAAATAAAAAAAATACAGTAAATACATTATAATGTTACAAAAGATTTGTTTCAATGCTGTTCATCAGAAAAGTCCTAAAAAATGTCCACACTTCCACAGTTTAAGCAACACAACAACTTATAAGAATAATAAGAAATGTTTCTTGAGCAGCAAATCAGCATATTAGAAGGATTTCTAAAGGATCATGTGACACTGAAGACTGGAGTTATGACTGCTTAATATTCAGCTTTACCATCACAAAAAAAGACCAATATAAATTTACACTAAGTGATAAATAGTGATATATTCTATTTACACCATGTAAAAGTTGCAGTTATTTGCAAGTTTAAAGTAATTAGATGCTATTTATTGGCCTATTTTATTTTGGAAGATACATACTATTTGCACCTCAGTATTGTTGTACATTAACAGGATGCAATAATAACATAGTGTAAATTATTATATTTATTAAAATTATTATATAAATGCCACCTTAATGGGCAATAAAAGCCCTCCCTACACCAACCACTTACACTACCCAATAAATTCTCTTATTATTATTAAACATTTTGTTAGACACTTTATTTCCACTTTTAGAACATTTTCAAAATTTTTATTGAAAGTAAATGCCTTTCCGATGTGATATGTGATGGGAAAAGGGAGAAGAACGAGCTCTGCAAAAGGTGGATTCGTACCGGGGTTGATCGCATCAAAACCTAATTCCATGAGCCTTACACTCTATTGACTATGCCACTGAAGACGTTGAAATATGCACCTTTTTTAATCTTGTGTGAACCAACCAGGCATTGTTGGGAAGCGCTATTGTAAATAGTGCTCGCCAACGAGGCGTGCCATTTGCACTTGGTGTAAATAGACACTCTTTTTTTAAATTATATTAATATTTCACAATAATAATGTTTTTACTGTATTTTTGATAAAGTAAATGCTGCTTTGGTGAACAAACCTCTTTCAAAAACTTAAATTACAATGTTTCCATCAAAGGATGCCCCCAGAAACACCCACAGAGGTATGGGGGTGTCCATTGACCCACAAATTTGCATCTTTTTAAGAATCTGTCTGTCTATATCTGTTTGTCAGCTCGTATCACTCAGTTGGTGCGGGGCTTCTCCAGCACATGGAAGCAGTCTGTGGAGGCCCTGAGTCAGGATGTGATGCGTTCCTTCACCAACTTCAAAAACGGAACCAGCATAATTCAGGTACATGAGACAAGTTTCGTGACCATTTGTGTCCCGATTAAGATATTTATTTATGTATTTAAATGTGTTATGAATTCTTGTCTGGTTGTGTTCAATAGGGAGCATTGACCCAGCTCATCCAGTACTATCATGGTTTCCATAAGGTCCTCTCCCAGCCAACATTCCGCAGTCTGGCGGTGCGCTCTGAGCTCATAAACCTCCATCATCTGATGGTGGAAGTCAAGAAACACAAACCAAACTTTTGAACTCAAACATGAATCATCAGCACTTATTGGCTGTCAGGAATAATTTGCTGTAGTTGCACTGCAAAAAAAGAATTATTTGGGATTACCTAAGGATGTACACATTCATAAAACAAGATATCTTTTCCTGATAAGCAAAACTGTCTAAGACTAGTTTTCAGAAAATCTATATTGGTTGGTGAGTGCAATTTGTCTTCTGTCACTGGCAGAAGTTCTGTCAACGTTTCTTTTTTTTTTTTTTACATAAGCAAAACAACAATTTTACAATCTTAAACTTTTTTCCTAAACAGGTAAATATATCTTGTCCTAAAGATGAAATTTTCTTGAAAAAAAGGCAGAAATATTAAAAGTATGATATTTTGCAGTTTAGAGCCAAAGCTAGAACAGGACTTTTAAAGGCTAATTTTCAGTAGATTGTGATATAATATTAAGTATCTAGTATATTAAGCCCTAATCTAAGTATTTGGTCAGTCTGTTGTTTTTAAAGAGATAGTTCACCCAAAAATGAAAATTCTGAAAATTGTTGTTCCAAATCAGTTTCATTTGTAAGACTTTCGTTAATCTTTGGAACACAAATGAAGAGAATGATTTTTTTTTAATTAAATCTGAGCCTCCATTGACAGCTAAGCAACTACCACTTTGAAGCTTCAAAACGTTAATAAAGAGATCGTAAAACGAATCCATATGAATTGAGCAGTTTAGTCCAATTTTCTGAATTGGTTCTCACATGTCAAGTGAACATGCTTCAGCTTCCATGTGTTTACATGTGAATAAAAGCCTAAATTCAATCTGTTCATCGTATAAAGCGATAGTGTCATTCAAATAATTTAAGAAATAAAATAATTTTAATTGTCAACGTGCTAGTTGCGTAGCTGTCAATGAAGGGACAGACATCGCTCAGATTTCATTAATGGGATTTCATTTGCGTTCCGAAGATGAATGAAAGTCTTATGGGTTTGGAATGACATGGGGTGAGTAAATAAAGAATTTTCATTTTTGGGTGAACTAACCCTTTAAGTTTGCTGATAATTGATTGCTGATAATTGATTTCTTTCTGTGTTTAATATGTAAACGCATTATTGGCCTGACAACAGATCAAAAAAATTATTCTGGTTCTCTCTGAAAAGTTCTTGTAGGCCTATGCACTGTTATATTGACAAACAAAGGATTTTTTTCCATTTACAGGCAAAATGTGAAAATAATGTAAATTTTTGTAGAATGCAAATAGCCTAGTACATATTTGTATTTAGCTATGGAACTAAATCCTTTCTGCCTTACCCATGTATTGCTCATTTATAGAGACTATTCATTTAGTAATCTTGATGTTGACCCTTTTCATATACTGCACCATTTTATTACATGTGTGTATTATGTTAGTTATATTGGTATGTGTTGGGTTATGTCTTGCATTTCTAATGAAATAAATAAATAAATAAAATACAATTGTATCTCCAATCCAAAAATGTATCTCATGATGCAACACCTAACAAATATGTCAGATCGTACCTGCTAAATGGTTAAAGGGATCAAAATTATTTTCATAGCTTGTGCCTGCATGGTCTAGAGAATGATGTGTGCAAAATTTGGTAAAGATCTGACAAATGTCCTAGGAGATGTTCGAAAAAGAATAGAAAAACATGCATGATTCTCTGGTTATTAACAAAAATGTATATAAAGATGCTTATTATAGCACCACCTTGTATTTCCACAAAAATTAGTACACATTCATTTTCACACAGTGGTGGTATGAATGTCTATTTTTGTAATGGTAAGCCATTTAGATTTAATGTTATTATCTGCTGAAATCTGATTTGCTGCTGCCATGTTTTTTTGTTTTTTGATTGAAGTATCCGGTTTATTGCAGGTTGGAGTAATGGGCATGACGAAAGGTTGGGGCATAGAACACTTACTGGACTATTTCATTCAGGCGTTTAATGCTGAGGAGAACTAACCTACAAGCCTTTGAAAGACTCGACTAGGAAGGACACAGCAGTGTTGGGGTTGACGCATTGCAAATCACTTGTTACGTTATCAGATTACTTTTTTCAAGTCACTAAAGTAGCGGATTACTTTTAAATTTACAACAAAATATCTGAGTTACTTTTTCAATTAAGTAATGCAAGTTACTTTGTTTATCATTTATTGACTGAAACCTCGCTTGTTGAGAGGTGTTATGTGCACTGTGTAAACATAATGGTTAATGGTTATATCAGACTAAATGCAAGCATGCATTTACTTGTCTCATGTCACTCAAAACAGATTCAGTATTCCTAGAATTAAATTAATTAATACATTAATATTAATAAAAACAGTGAAATGCAAACTCAAAATGTTCTGCAAACCTGCAATAATGAAATGTTAAATAACACAAATATACCTTGTGTATTTAATCTCACTTTATTAACCTGTGTCTTTAATGCTGAACTTTGATGATCCAATTCAACCATATGGACAAATATGGAAAAATAACTTTAAACATTACATGTGTTTTTTTTTATTGCTGAAGTAAGTGTTATTTTATTTTATTTATTTTTTGTTAGCAAGGCCAGCCCAGGTGAGAAAAAGTAACACAAAAATAAAATGGCACGTTACTTTCCATAAAAAGTAACTAAGTAACACACTTAGTTACTTTTTAAAGGAGTAATGCAATATTGTAATGCATTACTTTTAAAAGGAACTTTCCCCAACACTGGGACACAGCCTCAGTAGGATTCAGCCTTCCATTTGAGAAGCACCCATAATTAGAAGATGTGTGCCCAATTCTGTTCCTGGAGATCTACCTTCCTGCAAAAATCACCTAAACAAACACTCCTGAATAAGCTAATTAAGATGTTCAGTAACACTTGATAATTACAGACAAGAATGTTGTATCAGGGTTGGTACTGAACTCAACAGGAATGTAGCTCTCCAAGAACAGGATTGGGCACCCCTGTTTTAGAACGTCACCAAAGAAGATGCACAAGTTTCACAGACAAGGCTTGAGCCTAGTCCCAGACTTAACTGAAAGCAAATTAAAATATGTAAGTTGCATAGTTTTGCATGTTTATAAAAGCTAATTAAATGTCCTAATTTACCTAAGGCCTACTCCTGGCTTAATCTAAGCCCTGTCTGTGAAACCAGGCCTATGTGTATTAAGTTTTATTAAGGTTGGACGTTACATTCAGGAGATATAGGTAAATTGGTGAAAAAACAGGTAATTTAATTCACTAATAATTTTGCAACTCTTCAATTAATCAAAATTCTTTTGATTACTTTTTACCAGCACCATCCCTAGCTGCTGTGTGGCTAATCGGGCAAGAGCAGGCAAACAGCCTAAAAAGACTTTTTTGAAATGATTTTACTTAACAAAATACTTAGTATTTAAATTAATTAGTATGGAACATATGTGTATATTCACATCAAAACATTTTCAACACAGCTTTCGGCTTTATTACCATCATTTATACATCATAATTTTACATCTTCTGATGGAGTTTAGAGATCAAATTGCTCTCAGTCTCCATTATGAGGACCTCCATTATAGTCAGTGCTAAAATCATCAGTAATGATGCCAAACTCCATCACGTGTAGGTCCAAATCCAAAAACATTTCTCTACGAGTGAGTAATCAATGCATTAAATAATGTTTAACATTAAGAAACACACATAAATGTTTGTTACCAGCACCATGTCCAAGATATTTTATTATAAGAACTGGTATAATTTGCATTTGCCCATTATATCTAAAATTAGTAATAAACTGCAGGAACTAGCTTTTTCCTGCTCTGGCAAGGTCTTCTGTAAACAAGTCGGTGGAGTTGTTGGGTCAATGAACAGAGTTATTATTTATTTTTAACAAAACTCAACAACAAAAGGGCCATAACAAGACAGAACAGTAAAATGGAGATGGAGATCACACATATAGGCAAATCCAGAAAAAGCAGACTAATGGTAGAGACAAAAGAAAAGCAAGAAGAGATCAGCACTCATATTTGCACTGTTAATATATACAGACTTTAGCATGATGAAGCTTACAAAGAGTGGTTTAAATACATTTAGCATGTCAATGGGTAATAAAAATGACGTTTAATAAGTTGTGGATGTGGCAAGAGTGGTAGCTCTTGTAATAATTGTACAGTAAATTGTACTCTCAGAACCAAATATTTCAGTTGTACAATGGATTATACCATGTTATTTTACCCCATGTAATAGCCACAGTACAGACATTTGGATCCTTCCTTCAAATTGTCTTTCTTCTGCTACCAGCCATTTTTACTTCTATGTTTTCCTCCGCTGATTCCCACTAATAAGACCACTAATGGACTGCCACCAATACATCCAACATTCAATTGAATATCCAGTACTGTGACAAATTCTCTAATAAATGTCTAATAACCTTACTTGATAGTATTTTATGGTCCAACTAATCCACTAAATGTCAACAGCAGATTGTGTTCTAATCTTCACACATCTAATTTAACAAAGACACATCATAACATCACAACACATATTTCTCCACTGGTAATAATATCTGTTACTTGTTGAACAACTCAGAATCGCAAATATGCCATCTGGTATGAGCAATCTCATATAAGAACATGACTCTGGATCAGTGTGTTTAATAGTATATATATATATATAATAAATATAATATAATATATATACCCTTGGTTTCACAGTCATGGCTTAAACCTAGTCCCAGTCTAAAATGTATGTTTGAGGTGTTTTAACTGAAAGCAACTTGCATTGACTTAAAATATGTCAGTGCCATTGTTTTGTCTCAACATGCACATCAGTAATGTTTTTTTCTAAGGCATGTTGGTAAAAAAGTCACTTAAATGCCCTAATTAAACTAAGATTTAATCCTGGCTTAATCTAAGCCTTGTATGTGAAACCAAGCCATAATGTTTTAGGTGGTACTGAGTACTGACCGTACTGCCTGTACATAGCCTGTTTTGTTTATGATGACCTTATTAAAAAAATGTCTAGACCATGCATAATATTAAGAATACTTTTTAAAAAAAAATTAAATTTACTGCAGTCACCATCCTTTATACAACCGAATTCCTTTTTTCTCATGAAGCCTACGTGCAATATGATATTCATAGCTTCCTCCGTGATTGCCAGCATTACGATTATGCTTATTTTGTTCAAAGTAATGATGCCAGTTTCCATTTTCATCTGCTCCAAACCCAAATACACTCACCTGGAAAAGGAAAAAAATTTAATAAATAAGTGTAATACCAATGCAATCTCATTAGTATTCATAGATATTTGTATGTAAAGTGGACATTTACATTGGAACCCTTTGTGAGAGTTCCAGAGGTTCAACCTTTGACACAATCCCATAGTTGGACTGTCATTTAAGTTTGTTTGTTTGCCACAATATTATAATTTTCACACAGTATACACGTTCAAAACCATTGATACCGGTATTAGCACTCATTGAATGCTAGATGGTGCTATGGGGTAATTTTCACTGAGCAATTGCCTATACACAAAAATGCTGATCTGAGGTCTTGGAGTTTTTACTAACTAGCTGATATGTTGAATAAAGTGTGTTTGATTAAGGAGACATCTAAAGTGTGCAGTGATGGGGTACTCCAGAACTAGGGTTGAGTACCAATGAGTTAATTCATATTATTGTTAATACAATAGTTAATAAGTTGGTATGAGCCACCACAGTCATCAAAAATTTATAGAAAATAAAGGGGCATTTTGGAAACTATAGTTACCATGGTAAATACACAGTATCTGACAGAAGAGTAACTACACACACACAACCTACTGAAAACAGTCTTGCAACCCACTTTTGGGTATATAATATATTATATATATTTTTTAAACAGACTGTCAGTGATCGTGCTGCATTTTGTGGACAACAGCAGCAATTTTGATAATAGCACAGTTTATGTTTCACGTGGAAAACCCAATTTAAAAAATAATACACCACGTAAAAATAATAAAAATTTATAATAAAACGTGACTTAAATTGTTGCTGTAATAAGTATTTTAAATTAGTTCTGAATGTACCAAAGTGCGATCTTAGATTAACGTCTTTACTGACGCCAATATTTCCTACATCTTCTAGTCTAAACTGTACCTTATCTTATAAAATAATTTTGTGAATCAGGGGTTACTCTGTAGTTATTCGGAAATGCATCTCTGGATCGGCTGATCTGCAAAATCCATATTCACAAAAGGCTGTCAAGTAAAAGATACATAATACATATTTTATTAAATAACAAAGCTTTTAGGTTGGTTAAAATTAATATTTTCCCCCAAACCACATAGCTTGTGTGCATGCCAAAACTTATTCTGTATGAATCACATAAATTACATATTTTATTTCAAAACAAAATAAGTATTCCTAATTTTACATCAAATCATGCTGGAACACTAAACTCCACATGCTAACCTGCCATAATTAATAGGTTTAACTGTCCCCTGACTTTATGTTGGCCTATGTTGAAAAAGTTTAGTCCAATTTATTGCATAATGTGGGAAAAAATATATCAACTCACAAGCATGTTTTATTAACCATTTGCTTTAGTTGAAACGTAAAGACGTTTTATTTGGCAAATTCGTTCCTGCGTTTTAATTACATTGTTTTAGTTAAGTTGTGAAAACCTTTTAACCTAATTATTCGTTTTTTCATTTTTCAAATAATAAGAACAAATTAATAGGCACAATGTTCTCACATTTAACTAATATGCTACAAAGGAACGTTTTAATAAAAAGTGATCAACAATTTCTTAATTAATTTACACTAAAATTTTCTGCATGATATATGCAGGGCTCTGTTTATGGGAATAGATGTGTCATAAAAGGACAAATGACGAATATGCGTGACCTGTTGAAATACATCAGTGAATCATTAAATATAGTTATATTTTTATTAATTTGGTCACAATATTGACAAAGTAAATAAGCCCATGTGTTAGAAAACGTCTTGGTTACTGTGGAAACCATCGTTTCCTGATAGAGGGAACGGAGACGTTGAAATGCAGACACTATTCCCCGGTTTCACAGACAAGGCTTAAACTAGTCCCACACTAAAATGCTTGAGCTGTTTTAACTGAAAGCAGCTTGCACCTACATATCTTAAAATACACTATATTGCCAAAAGTTTTGGAGGTTTAACCCTTAATCGCCCCTCAAGTAGGGTTTACGTTTGAGTCCCTTGGGGTCAGATAGACCCCAAACTTTTACAGAGCGATTGCATAAGGAAATATAATTTTTTTACATGGAAAACTATATATCATTTTTTTTATTTACTTCTCAACTATACATTTATGCTGTGTTTTTGTGGGTATTTGGTAGTTTTTTACCTATTTACTGCACAAATACTTAACTATGTCATAAATTGGCTCATTAAAAATTATTTTTTAATAAAAAAATCACTTGAATGATGATCTTAAATAAATATAAATAGTTTTTGGACATTGCTCTATGTGTTAGGGATAGAATACTGCCATCTGTAGATTTGTGGAAAAACTTTAGGAATTATAGTTAAAGAGAAAGAGAGTGCAATGACCACATTATCAAATAGAGGTCCATAGGGAGGTTATGCAAAAGTTAAGCTGCCTTTCATCTTTCTTTTATTTGCCCTTTTCCCTCTCTTTCTCATGATTGTTCCATGTTGCATTTGTGCTCTAGTATTTGTCCTTCATTTATGTATGGAATTTTTTCAGATTTATGCCAGTTTTGTTGATTTTATTTGCCAGTTTCTATGAAAATGCTCTCTGTTGCAGTCACACACATGTGTGTGTTTGTGTGTGTGTGCGCGCGTGTGTGTGTATGAGACAGAAAGTTCGTTCCACTTTGTGTTTATGCTCTAGGACCAGATCTTGATATAAATGTGGACATTTTCAGATTTATACTGGATTTAGTTGATTTTTTTTTACAAACAAAGTGAAAAAAAAGCATTTTTTACATTTTCCCATTCATTGCCAAAATCCAAAAAATGCTCCAGACACTTGTGTTTGTGTTTGTGTGTGTGTGCGTGTCAGTGAACATGCTTGTTCCATATTGCATTTGTGCTCTAGTATTAGTACTTCATTTATGTATGAAAATCTTTCAGATTTATGCCAGTTTTGTTGATTTTATTTGCCAGTTTCTATAAAAATGCTCTCTGTTGCAGTAACACACATGTGTGTGTTTGTGTGTGTGTGCCTGTGTGTATGAGACAGAAAGTTCGTTCTACTTTGTGTTTGTGCTCTAGGACCAGACCTTGATATAAATGTGGACATTTTCAGATTTATACTGGATTTAGTAAAAAAAAATTGACAAAAAAAGTGAATTTTTTTTATTTTTTACACTTTCCCATTCATTTTCAATGTGGGGTCAATCTGACCCCGAGGGACTTAAACGGTAAATTTTTTTTTACACACCTTTAGAACAACCAAATCAAGCCCAGATTTTTTGTGCATGTTTAGATAGATTATTTAGGAAAAGTCACTGAGTCTCATGGCCCTGAGATGAAGGGAACACTTTTAAAAAATGGAGGAAAAGTCCAGTGGGGTCAGCTGGACCACAAGGGACGATTAAGGGTTAATATGGAGTTGGCTCACCCTTTGCAGCTACAGTATAACAGCTTCAACTCTTCTGGGAAGGCTTTCCACAAGATTTAGGAGGGTATTTATGGGAATTTTTGACCATTGTTCTAGAAGCGCATTTGTGAGGTCCGGCATTGATGTTGGACAGGAAGGCCTGGGTCGCAGTCTCTGCTCTAATTCATCCCAAAGGTGTTCTATCGGGTTGAGGTCAGGACTCTGTGCAGGCCAGCGAAGTTCCTCCACACCAAACTCACTCATCCATGTCTTTATGGACCTTGATTTGTGCACTGGTGTTCAGTAATGTTGGAACAAGAAGGGGCCATCTCCACACTGTTCCCAAAAAGTTGGGAGCATGAAATTGTCCAAAATATCTTGGTATTCTGAAGCATTAAAAGTTCCTTTCACTTTAACTAAGGGGCCAAGCCCAACCCCTGAAAAACAACCCCACACCACAATCCCCCCTCTACCAAAATGTACACTTGGCACAATGCAGTCAGGCAAGTACCGTTCTCCTGGCAACCGCCAAACCCAGACTTGTCCATCGGATTGCCAGACAGAGAAGCGTGATACGTCACTCCAGAGAACAAATCTCCACTGCTCTAGAGTCCAGTGGCGGCGTACTTTACACCACTGCATCCGACGCTTTGCATTGCACTTGGTGATGTAAGGCTTGGATGCAGCTGCTCTGCCATGGAAACCCATTCCATGAAGCTCTCTACGCACTGTTCTTGAGCTAATCTGAAGGCCACATGAAGTTTGGAGGTCTGTAGCTAATTGACTCTGCAGAAAGTTGGCGACTTCTGCACACTGTGCGCCTCAGCATGCACTGACCCCGCTCTGTGATTTTATGTGGCCTACCAATTCGTGGCTGAGTTGCTGTTGTTCCCAATTGCCTCCACTTTGTTATAATGCCACTAACAGTTGACCGTGGAATATTTAGTAGTGAGGAAATGTCATGAATGGACTTATTGCACAGATGACAACTTATCACGGTACCAAGCATGAATTCACTGAGCTCCTGAGAGTGACCCATTCTTTCACAAATGTTTGTAGAAGCAGTCTGCATGCCTAGGTGCTTGATTTTATACACCTGTGGCCATGGAAGTGATTGGAACACCTGAATTCAATGATTTGGAAGGGTGTCCCAATACTTTTGTCAATATAGTGTATTGCTGCGTCCCAATTCGCCTACTTATACTACGACCTAAAAGTATGTACTCTTTTTGTGAAGAAAAAGTACATACTTTTGAGTGTGTAGCAGAAGAATATGCAAGCTTTGGGACATACTACTTTGTCATCTTTAACGGACTCTGTCGCTTAGTTACGTGCATCCCGTCACCGTTTAAACTGCCCTGTCAATCATTGTCACAGTTCAAATCCTCCACATTCAATTTAATTTCCTACCGTATCGGAGATAAATGTAGTAGCACGTTGATCCGCCATTCGTGGGTCTTTAATGCAGAGACTCCCCTCATGTGTTTGCATTTAACTATAATGATGCATTTAAAAGTTAATGGCCAAACGTATAATTAAAAAAGTTCACTATGCTGCTGCAGGTGAAATATAATGTGGATAATAGTGAATAAATATATTTTCGTCAGGTTAAATACTGATAATTGCTCACTCAAACCCCTTTAACTAACCCGTCAGACTCGCATAACCGTCATGTTTATAGTTTTTTTAAACAGTTTTTATTAGTGTTTGTTGTTCTAATCGAATCCTTGTCCATTTCGTGATGGGTTTTGGGCAATATCAGCCGTTAGAGTGCGCATCAATCTGCACTTCGAATTCTGACCGGAAATAGTAGACCATCCGGGAATCTTTGGAATACTCTTTTCAACATACTACGATTTGGGACATACTAATTATTTTTTCGAATACTATTTAATACGGATAGTATGCGAATTGGGACGCAGCATATGTCAGTGCCATTGTTTTGTCTCAAGATGCACACCAGTAATGTTTTTTCTAAGACATGTTTATAAAAGCTACTTAAATGCCATAATTGAACTAATGCCTAATCCTGGCTTAGTCTAAGGCTTGTCTGTGAAATCGGGCCTAGGGGTCATTCTTTCGAGCTCAAACCCCTCTGATGTATTCAGAAAAGGCCAATGAAATTTGCATGTGTGGCCACTCCCTGGACACCCGGGTATGTAGGGGCCTGCATGTAGATTCTCTATAAACATGTAAAATACATCCTATGGACTTACCAATGGGAAGTACTACATAGGGAAGTCTCTGTTCAACCTACTAGGGAACCCATTCTCAAATGTTGGCTTTCTAAATATATGTTGGTTATGTGTCTATTCAGAATGACTTATGAGCAGCAACCTTTTTATTTTGGGTATGTCATTTATGACCCACTTGCCAAAATGGGGATGTATAAGGGGTTAAATACACATACAAACAAGGCTAATTAAATGCACTGAACTAATGAGAACTAATCAGGAACCATGACAACTAACTCAACAGAGTGTTCTAATAAGGTGCAAACTGAAAACAAAGTCCAAACTCAGTGAGACTGGACTATGGAGAAGATCAAACATTACAAAATGGTTAGACAGCCTCAGCATTGAACAGCACTGATTGTCACATGCCTGTCCTGTCTTGTGTGCACATGTGGGTTTTGTTAGTGTGGCCATGTGCCTCTGTCATTGTTTGATCCCTCCCCCTTGTTATCTGATTAGTGTTTGATTTCCTCCACCTGTTCCCTCCTGATTTCTTCCCCTTTATATAGTTCCCATGTGCTCACAGTCTTTGTGGTTACATTGTAATGTCTACGTCCTCCGTTCCCTGTGATTCCCTGGTATGTTCAGTTTTCTGTTATGTTATGTTTTTTCCCCCCTCGTGGGTTTTGTTTTGAGTTTATGTTTTATTTTATAATAAATTTCTATTTTTCCTGCACTTGAGTCCTCGCACCAGTTTTCCTTTGTGTTAAACGTGACAGAACGTAACCACCATGCAGAGGACTCAGCAGGAAAAGGTTCCGCCTCGTATGAACATTTTCCAGTGCTTTGCATTGTGGGCTCAGATCACGGAGGAGACCACTAGGCTCCCCGTGAATTCCAAGGAGACTGCAGCGTCGACTCTCTCTAGAAAACAGCGGGGGAGAAGGAGGACTCCTTCCGTGACTGTGCCGGCGGAACCTGTTCCGGTGGTCCCAGTTCTGGTGGATCCTGTTCCGGTGGTCCCGAGCTCAGGGGTTCCGAAACGGAGGAGGAGGAGAAAGATTCCCTCCATGCCAGGGCCAGTGATCCCTGTTCCGGATGATCGAGTTCCGGTGGTCCCAGTTCCGGTGGTCCCAGTTCCGGTGGTCCCAGTTCCGGTGGTCCCAGTTCCGGTGGTCCCTGTTCCGGTGGTCCCTGTTCCGGTGGTCCCTGTTCCGGTGATCCCTATCCCGGTGGATCGTGTCCCGGTGGTCCCTGTCCCGGTGGATCGTGTTCCGGTGGTCCCTGTTTCGGTGATCCCTGTTCCGGTGGATCGTGTTCCGGTGGACCCTGCTCCGGTGGACCCTGCTCCAGTGGACCCTGCTCCGGTGGTCCCTGCTCCGGTGGTCCCTGCTCCGGTGGTCCCTGCTCCGGTGGTCCGTGTTCCGGTGATCCCTGTTCCGGTAGATCGTGTTCCGGTGGTCCCTGTGCCGGTGGTCCCTGTGCCGGTGGTCCCTGTGCCGGTGGTCCCTGTGCCGGTGGTTCCTGTGCCGGTGGTTCCTGTGCCGGTGGTTCCTGTGCCGGTGGTCCCTGTGCCGGTGGTCCCTGCTCCGGTGGCCTCCACTCCAGTGGTCTCAGCTCCGGTGGACCCACTTCCGGTGGATCCTGTCCCTGGCCTCCGTAAGCGGAGGAGGAGAGGGAAAGCACGCTCCGTAACTGTGCCGGTGGTCCCTGTGCCGGTGGTCCCTGTGCCGGTGGTCCCTGTGCCGGTGGTCCCTGTGCCGGTGAATTGTGTTCCGGTGATTCCTGTGCCGGTGGTCCCCGTGCCGGTGGTATCAGGGACGGCGGACTCTGCTGTGCCGGAGGTGCCGATCGGGCGCCCCGCGCCGCCCCGGTGCCCTGCTCTCCCAGCGCCGCCCCGGCGCCCTGCTCTCTCCCCGCGCCGCCCCGGCGCCCTGCTCTCCCCGCGCCGCCCCGGCGCCCTGCTCTCCCCGCGCCGCCCCGGCGCCCTGCTCTCCCCGCGCCGCCCCGGCGCCCTGCTCTTCCCGCGCCGCCCCGGCGCCCTGCTCTTCCCGCGCCGCCCCGGCGCCCTGCTCTTCCCGCGCCGCCCCGGCGCCCTGCTCTTCCCGCGCCGCCCCGGCGCCCTGCTCTCCCCGCGCCGCCCCGGCGCCCTGCTCTTCCTGCGCCGCCTGAACTCTGCTGTCCGCCTGAACTCTGCTGGCCACCTGAACTCTGCTGGCCACCCCGGCCGTCCCGGCCGCCTGAACTCTGCTGGCCGCCTGAACTCTGCTGGCCACCCCGGCCGTCCCGGCCGCCTGAACTCTGCTGGCCACCCTGGCCGTCCCGGCCGCCTGAACTCTGCAGGCCGTCTGAACTCTGCTGGCCACCCCGGCCGTCCCGGCCGCCTGAACTCTGCTGGCCACCCTGGCCGTCCCGGCCGCCTGAACTCTGCAGGCCGTCTGAACTCTGCTGGCCACCCCGGCCGTCCTGGCCGCCTGAACTCTGCTGGCCACCCTGGCCGTCCCGGCCGCCTGAACTCTGCAGGCCGTCTGAACTCTGCTGGTGTCCCCGGCCCCCCCGGCCGCCTGAACTTTTTGTGATCCCCGTCTCTCCCTTGTTTTCCCCTTCCTTTTCTGTTTCTCCCTTGTCTGTCCCTCCCGTCCCGCCCTGGTCAGTCCCGCCCTGGTCCGTCCCTCCCGTGCCGCCCTGGTCCGTCCCTCCCGTGCCGCCCTGGTCCGTCCCTCCCGTGCCGCCCTGGTCCGTCCCTCCCGTGCCGCCCTGGTCTGTCCCTCTTCGTCTGTCCCTCCCGTCCCTCCCGTCCCTCCCTGGTCTGTCTTTCTTGCCCCGCCCTCGGCTGATGGAGCGTCTGGTAGCCGCTCCGTAGAGAGGGGGTTATGTCACATGCCTGTCCTGTCTTGTGTGCACATGTGGGTTTTGTTAGTGTGGCCATGTGCCTCTGTCATTGTTTGATCCCTCCCCCTTGTTATCTGATTAGTGTTTGATTTCCTCCACCTGTTCCCTCCTGATTTCTTCCCCTTTATATAGTTCCCATGTGCTCACAGTCTTTGTGGTTACGTTGTAATGTCTACGTCCTCCGTTCCCTGTGATTCCCTGGTATGTTCAGTTTTCTGTTATGTTATGTTTTTTCCCCCCTCGTGGGTTTTGTTTTGAGTTTATGTTTTATTTTATAATAAATTTCTATTTTTCCTGCACTTGAGTCCTCGCACCAGTTTTCCTTTGTGTTAAACGTGACACTGATATCATGCATAGTAAATCATCTACCAGCCTAAATTAAGTTTTTAAAACTACACATCATAGTTCAGTTTCATATTAAATCTAAATGGTGAAACTATTACACTTTATATTTAAGACACATTTTAAGACTAAGCTTTTAAATGCGGCTTTGACAAGCCAGACAACCCGTCATAACGGGATATAATTTACTGCACAAGGACTTATTCTCACTACCTCACATATTTGTGTGTGTTCTAACATAGGTGCATTCTTTTAATATTCTATAATTGAATATTCTATGAGTTCCCCTTCGAGGGAACTCACACTGCGTCATCGTGACGACACAAATGGGGGAACGCCCCCAGCGTAACGCGTCTGAAGAATGAATGAAATAAGTCCAATCCTGATTGGTGTTGCGTCATGACGTAGTATGTGACGGCATACCCGGAAGATACAAAGGGACGTCAGCACACAACACAGATAGCTTTCTGCTCTTCAGCGTTAGCGCTCTGTGTTTGTGAGTCCTATTTGGTGTTGTTTGACTACCAATGTTGTTTTCACAAGCATTTTTTCTTTATGGCGAGCGAGCAATTCAAGCGATGTGTGCCTCCGTGTCCTGGCCGTGTTCAATGAGGCCGGCCAGCCTCGTGAGCCTCGCGACTCTGGACCCGCGTCTGCTGAGGCAGCGCGGCATCGCAGATCGTGGGGTTCGCAGATGGATCTGTCAGCGGGATTGGGGACTGCTGAGGCATCTTCCTCATCCTCGTCTGACGATTCAGATATCCTCCCGCCTCGTGTGGAAGCCCGCAAAGCGGCTTCTTCCCACGAGGTGGAGGATCCGATGCTCATCCCTCGCTGCTCTGGCTCCTCGGCGAAGGCTGCCTCAAGTAGGCAGCCTGGACCGTCATCCAGCTCCTCGCACCGTGAGGTGCAAAAGCAGAGCGTCGCCTCCCGCCCCCCTCCCGAGGGAGCTTGGCAAAGGAGATGGCGCTCTCGCAAGAAGCCTTCTCAGCCGAAGGGCAACCTGAGGGACGTCATTCAGGCCAAGAAGGCTTCCAAGCAGTCCTAGCTGCGGCAGAGCCGCTGAGAGCTGTCCCCCACGGGGTAGAGCGACTGAGGTCGTTTTCTCGCCGGAGCTCTCGGGGAATCGATGCTGCGCTCCAGCCGTCCAGTACGCTTTGGGCCGCATTGATTCCCCGCACACACGCGCTGCTCCAGCCGCCTCTAGTAAGACCTGTGGCGGTCCAGCAAATGCGTACGCACACCGAAAATCTTCCTTGATTTCGCCCTGCTGGTCAGCCACTTCAGGGGGTCGGGGAGGAGGCTTGGTTGACACCCGAGGCCGGCCTCGAGAGGCTGGTTCCCTTAGCAGATTATCTGAGCGCATGGTCATGCCTTCCGAATATATCTGCGTGGGCCCTGCATACTGTAGAACGGGGCTACAGGCTGCAGTTCAGTTCCCCTCCCCCGAAGTTCAACGGGGTGGTCTGGATTGTAGTCGGCCCGGAGCAGGTGCGGGTTATGGAACAGGAAGTACGCTCTCTGTTGGTCAAGGAGGCTATAGAACGTATTCCTCCGCCAGACAGGGAGTCCGGGTTCTACAGCCGGTACTTCATAGTTCCCAAGAAGGATGGAGGGTTGCGTCCGATAATAGATCTCAGGTATCTGAACCGGTCTCTGAGGAGATACAGGTTCAAGATGCTCACAATTCCAGCCATCGTGAGTCAGATCCAGTTCGAGGACTGGTTCGTCACGATAGATTTAAAGGACACATACTTCCATATCTCCATCCTTCCATCTCACAGGAAGTTCCTGAGGTTCGCTTTTGGGGGCGAAGCGTACCAAAATCGGGTTCTTCCCTTTGGCCTAGCTCTTTCCCCTCGCACCTTTACGAAGTGCATGAATGCAGCACTGGCTCCACTGAGCCTCCAGGGCATCTGCATACTCAATTATATCGACGACTGGCTCATTTTGGCCCAGTTGCGCGATATGGCTGTTCGACATCAAGATGTCGTTCTAGCCCACATAAGGTGCTTGGGGCTGAGACTCAACACGAAGAAGAGCGTGTTGGTGCCTTCCCAGCGGACTACGTTCCTGGGAGTCGTATGGGACTCGGCGACGATGCGGGCACAGTTGTCCCCCGTGTGTGTCGAGTCCATACTGGCGATGGTCTCCAGAGTGAAGCTAGGCCGCAGCCTCACTGTGAAGCAGTTCCAGAGACTGCTGGGTCTCATGGCAGCAGCGTGCAACGTGATACCGTTCGGCCTGCTCCACATGAGATCCCTCCAGTGGTGGCTGAGGACCAAGGGGTTTTCCCCCAGGGGAAATCCTTTCCGTATGATCAGGGTAACGCGCAGATGCCTTCGTTCCCTCGTAATGTGGAGGAAACCTTGATTCCTGTCCCAGGGGCCAGTGTTGGGAGCATCCTGTTGCCAGAAGACCGTTTCAACAGATGCCTCCCTCTCTGGCTGGGGCGCGGTCATGGAAGGCCGCTTTGCCAGAGGTCTGTGGGAGACCCGCCATTCCTCCTGGCACATCAACTGCCTGGAGATGCTGGCGGTCTACAAAGCTCTGAGGAGCTTTTTTCCGGACCTCCGCGGCCACCATGTCCTGATACGATCCAATAATATGGCTGTAGTATCGTATCTGAATCATCAGGGGGGCCTGAAGTCGCGCCCTCTATGCAGACTGGCACACCAGGTCCTCCTGTGGTCCCAGGGGAAACTGTCGTCCCTCAGGGCGATGTACATCCCCGGGGACCAAAACCAGGGAGCAGACATCCTTTCGAGACAGGGGCTGAGGCCCGGGGAGTGGCGACACCACCCAGAGGTGGTGGAGGCCATGTGTGAGAGGTTTGGCCCGGTGGAAGTGGATCTCTTCGCATCTCGAGAGACGTCTCACTGCCCTCTGTTGTTCTTCCTCAGCCCTCCGGCTCCGCTAAGGCTGGATGCCATGGTTCAGACGTGGCCGAGGCTGCGTCTGTACGCATTTCCCCCGATTGCTCTGCTCCCGGGAGTTCTGGAGCGGGTCTGCCGGGAGGGCGTCAGCCTTCTCCTAGTAGCACCCCGGTGGCCGACCAGGGTTTGGTTCTCCGACATCATCAACCTGCTGGACGGCCTCCCATGGCAGGTCCCTCTGAGGAGGGATCTGCTGTCTCAGGCGGGGGGCACAATATTTTACCCCTGGCCAGAGCTGTGGAACCTCTGGGTCTGGCCCCTGAGGGGGCCCAGTACCAATGAGAGGGCCTGTCAGCAGGTGTCGTGGAGACCTTACTCAGCTCCAGGGCTCCTTCCACCAGGAGAATGTACAGCCTGAAGTGGAATGTGTTTTCCACTTGGTGTAGAGAGCGTGAGGTGGACCCAGTTAACTGCCCAGTGGCTTCAGTGCTGGAGTTCCTCCAAGATCGTTTCTCCGCCGGTCTTACCCCGTCCACACTTAAGATGTACGTGGCTACCATTGGGGCTTTCCACACACCAGTAGGTGATAGGCCGCTGGGGAAGCACCATCTGGTTGTACGGTTCCTCCGTGGGGCTCGGAGGATGAGGCCTGCGGCTCATTCCAGAGTCCCAACCTGGGACCTGGCAGTGGTGCTCAAAGGGCTGGCTGAGGCCCCCTTTGAGCCGCTGGAGTCGGCCGAGGCAAAGAACCTGACCTTCAGGGTGGCCTTTCTCCTTGCCATCACTTCTCTGAGGAGAGTGGGCAACCTTCAGGCCTTGGCGATTACGCCAACTTGCTTGGAGTTTGCCCCGGGCGGAGTTAAAGCAATCTTGCATCCTAGCCCGGTCTATGTGCCCAAGGTGCCATCTAATGTGGCACGGTCTGTGGTTCTTCAGGCCTTCCATCCCCCACCTCACGTGACGGCGGAAGAGGGCAGACTTCACCTCCTTTGTCAGACCAGTTGGTGGTGTGTTTTGGTACACCCAGGAAGGGGCTGCCTGCTTCAAAACAGACAATCAGTAACTGGATTGTCCAGGCTATAGCCATGGCTTAACAGGTGCACAATTTGCCTTCACCAATATCCATGAGGGCTCATTCCACCAGGAGCATGGCCTCCTCGGTGGCCCTCCTTTCTGGAGCCTCTATGCAAGAGATCTGTGAGGCGGCTGGGTGGGCCACTCCGCACACCTTCATAAGGTACTATAGTCTGCACCTCCCTGCGACGCCTGGCACCAGAGTGCTCGCCTCCTAAGTGTGCCTGGGCTCCAGCTTCACACTAGGTCGGGAGTGATTGGTGTGGCATAGTTGGTACTCGTTCCCCATTTGTGTCGTCACAACGATGCAGTGCGAGTTCCCTCGAAGGGGAAAGTCTCGGGTTACACTGCGTCTCGTGGCCACATCAATCAGGCAGAGCGCTCGCTTCATTGCAGAACGTTATCTGTGTTGTGTGCTGACGTCCCTTTGTATCTTCTGGGTATGCCGTCACATACTACGTCATGACGCAACACCAATCAGGATTGGACTTATTTCATTCATTCTTAAGACGCGTTACGCTGGGGGCGTTCCCCCATTTGTGTCGTCACGACGACGCAGTGTCTCGTTCCCTTTTCGGGGAACATGGGTTATAGTCATAACCCGAGACGTTTTACCTGGTCACAGATGTGCAAGGCAAATATGAGTGTAATAAAACCAGTGGATGGATATCTGCCATGTTTCTGCAGCCAGCGCTCTTGAATATATTTCAGAAAACCAGGATGGAGGATCATCACCTGAGGCCACAGAGAAAAATCACACAGGGACAATTAGATAATCATTATATTTGTTTATACAATGGGGCTGTTGAATGCTTGAATCTGATTGGTTGACGAACGTTCTAGGGTGTGCAATTATTTTCAGATAAATGCACGGCTAAAGTAGTTCCAGACAGGTCTTGACCGCATTACAGTTCCATATCACTTTGACAAATTATTTAAACACTGACCAAGAAAATAAATATAGTAAACAATATGATAAAAACATCAAATTATTTCCATGTTTTTGCCACAATTTCATTTTATTATATATTATGTATTTATTTGGCTATTTATTTTGGAAAAGCACATAATCTCTTTCTCCCACTCTCTCCCACTCAAACGCACACACATACAGTGGAGTCACACACTCGCACACAACATGTTGTCAGCGCTACTCTGACAATTTTATCAGTAAAATAGTTTAACAACTTAAAAGCTACATGACAAGGATGTGCAGTTTCGCTTTTAGCAGAGACGCTGCCCTTACGGAAAGAAAATATATTTCCCTATATATTAATGATCAGTATATTAAATGATATAACGGTATTTATGAAAATAATACAGAATAATATATTTTGTTAATATATTAAAATATATTGAATAATACATACGAATTGCCGCTTTTCATATTCTGAACAATATGTGACTATGTATTTACTAATATATCACAATTTTATATTCAGTAATACACTTAATATTATATACTGTAGATGTACATGTAATAAGATATGGTACTGCATGTGTATAATATATTGCAGATTTATTTAATGCAGTATAAACACTGTAAGGATGTGAAAACTTGCATAACTCCATATTGTCTGGCGAAGACAATAACTCACTGAGAGGACTGTTTATTCCGCAGCCGACGTCCCTCTGAGTGAATCAACTGAGAATGGCTTAATTTGCATGCATTTACCTTGTACCAAACTTCCCCCAAACTCCTTATCACCGTTCCTATGAGATTACTAAATCCAATAGATTTTGGGTATATTTCAATGTCAATTCTCACTATACAATATTATATGTGTTTGGTATCGTTTGAAATGTCTCAGTGCGAATGGTACAAAAATCTCATAAGCACGGAAATATACAAGAAGTTAATAAGAGTTTTTAGAGCTTAGACCTATTTTACTCATTACGGTGGGTGTGGCTTTTGGAGCCATTTGGTCTCTTTCAATCTAGGCAAATGGGAGTTGATTCAATTTAAATTCCCTTTGTTTTCATGTATTTCCATTTGAAACAGTTTGAGGTCTGGTCTGAGTTATTTAAAGCGATGTAGTAATGAGATCAGGGCGCATACTGTAATGGAGTTGGCCTGTAACGTGGAGTGTCTCGACACTCTGCGTTGCGTAATATTCAGTCAGGTATCGATATCTTATTCCTTGCTACAGGGTATTTGATGTTATGTATGAATTATCTTTAAATTGATTATGGAATTGGCATTATACATTTACCTGACTGTTAATAAAATTGTTACATGTTTTATCCTTTCTGAATTAATCTGTAATTATTAACTATCTCCAATACGGAACGGTATAATTGCAACAAAGGGTTAAAACAGAACGATTAAATGCATGATTAACTATCAAATATAAATGACCAAACAACCAGTTGGCATTCTCTTCTAAATGCAACAATTACGATAAATGGAGTCAGATAAAGAATATTATAATCAAATCCATATCTCACAGCTTAAACACTCAACACGCGTGCGGCCTTCACCACGTTTCGCTACCGATCCTTGGAGCGAATTCATGCGGTCTTACAACACACATGAATAGAGAAATATATAATGTAATATATTTCTTATATTTATATTTATTTTCATTATAAATGTTTCATATTTTCAAGCTAGTTAACAATAAGTATTTAGCAAAGAGACTATCGCTGTTCTGAAGAGAGCTCAGCTGTTACTTTTTAATATAGTAATAGTCTTAATGGTGTTCATAAAATCTCTCTCTCTCTCTCTCTCTCTCTCTCTCTCTCTCTCTCTCTCTCTCTCTCTCTTTCTTTCTCTTTCTCTAATAACTGCATTAATAACTGCAATAGTCTGCCATCAACGGCTCAAGCCTTTGTAAAATAAAAATAAAAAATTACGTATGGAGGCTTGGGATTAGATGAAATTAGTCCTCCTCACAAGAGCTTCTTGAAAACGTCTTGAAATACATCATCTGAACAATGTTTTGAGGTGTGGTAACCGTAGTTTAAGTGGAATAATTGACTCCGCGGCCATTTAATTATTTAAAAATATTAATATGCATTACCACCTTGGGTGTGCATTATTGATTCATCGTCAATTATTCCTTACGTGTTATTCAAATATATTATTCAAACATGTATTGAGAGTGAATGCCTAATAGGTTGTTTAATTGGTTGGTAAATATGTTGAAGCACTGATTTACTGAGTGCTGCTACTCACCTTGTCCCTGTTTGCTTTTATAGTGGGTTTTACTGGAACATATGTTCTAAAGAAAAACAAAACAAAGGGAAAACATTTGCTGTTATGACCAATATATTGAATAATTGCAATGCTTCTAGGGCAAACTCTATATACAATGTATTTAAATATATAAAGCTGGTCAACATAAGAAATTAGGGAAAAGCATTGTGGGCACTGATGAAATAAAGTGATGTCTTTATGGTAAAAGTATTGCAGCATTTTTTAAAGTTAAAGTAATGAAAATACACTCACCGGCCACTTTATTAGGTACACCTTGCTAGTACAGGGTTGGACCCCCTTTTGCCTTTAGAACTGCCTTCTTTGTGTGCATAGATTCAACAAAGTGTTGGAAACATTCCTCAGAGATTTGGTCTATATTGACATGATAGCAACATGCAGTTGCAGCAGATTTTTCGGCTGCACACCCATGATGCGAATCCCCCGTTCCACCACATCCCAAAGGTGCTCTATTGGATTGACATCTGGTGACTGTGGAGCCAATTTGAGTACAGTAAATTCATTGTCATGTCCAAGAAACCATTTGAGATGATTTGAGCTTTGTGACATGGTGTGTTATCCTGCTGGAATTAGCCATCAGAAGATGGGTACACTGTGGTCATAAAGGGATGGACATTGTCAGCAACAATACTCAGATAGGCTGTGGTGTTTAAACGAAGCTCAATTGATAATAATAGGCCCAAAGTGTGCTAAGAAAATATCCTCCACACCATTACACCACCAACAGCCTGAACCGTTTATACAAGGAAGGACATGCTTTCATGTTGTTTATGCATAATTTTGACCCTACAATCTGAATGTCGCAGCAGAAATCGAGACTCATAAGACCAGGTAACATTTTTCCAATCTTCTATTGTCCAATTTTGGTGAGCCCATGTGAATTGTAGCCTTAGTTCCCTTCCAGTCGGTCACGTTCAACGTCACTTCGGAATGTACCGCCAAATTGGGATCTCGCCTGAGAGCCCAATAACTTTTGAGTGTAAACTAAACGAGCCAATGCACATTGGCGTGCAAGATTTGCATCTCTGTCTCACAGCGTGGGTATAAATACAGAAACATATGCAACACACATTCAGCTTTTCGCTTAGGAGCGGAGTGGTTCTTCTGTTCCTGCTCTATCCAGTCAACAAGAGTGTCTGCTAGTGCTCTTTGGGAAGAGGCCTCGGTTCCAGTGTTGGTGTGATGGTGCTGGAGTGGTCTCACAAGAGCATTTCTTGCTGTTTTCATACAGCACTAAAAGAGCTTCAATGAGATTTTGCTATTTATACAGCCTAAAAGTGCAATTATGTCCAAAAAGCGCTACCACCTGGAGGGATAATCCGCATCTCCCATCCCAACCAGACCTGGTTACCAGAACTGAGTTGTGCTTACGCTTTGAAGTGGAACCTGTTCGTTGAGTGGTGTTCTTCTCACTGGGAAGATCCCCGGAGATGCCACATCAGAACTGTGCTTTCCTTCCTGCAGGAAGGGTTGGAGCGAAGGTCTGTCTCACTCCACCCTGAAAGTGTATGTTGCCGCGATTGCCACACATCACGTTGCAGTAGATGGTAAATCAATGGGAAAGCACAACCTGATCATCAGGTTCCTGAGGGGTGCAAGAAGGTTAAATCCTCCTCTCCCTCACCCTGTACCCTCTTGGAATCTCTTGTTGGTGCTAATGGCACTGCAGAGAGCCCCCTTTGAACCGCTGCAGTCAACTGAGTAAAAAATCATGCCAATGAAGACAGTGCTCCTGACAGAACTGGCTTGCATCAAGAGGGTAGGGGACCTACAAGCATTTTCGGTCAAATCTTGCACGACAATGTACATTGGCTCATTTAGTTTACACTCGAAGGTGAATGGCCTCTCAGGCGAGATCCCAATTCATAGGTATGTTCTGATGTGACGACTCTGTTCCCTCCATCAGGGAATGAGGGTTACATATGTAACCTAGACTTTTGCTGTTCTTAGCTGACAAGAGTGGCACCCGATGTGGTCTTCTGCTGCTGTAGCCCATCTGCTTCAATGATTGATGTGTTGTGCATTCAGAGATGCTCTTCTGCATACCTTGGTTGCTTGTAACGAGTAGTTATTTAAGTTACTGTTGCCTTTCTATCAGCTCGAACCAGTCTAGCCATTCTCCTCTGACCTCGGGCATTAGCCAGGCATTTTCGCCCATAGTGTGTGAAAATCCTAGTAGATCAGTGTTTTCTGAAATACTCAGACCAGCCAGTCTGGCACCAACAACCATGCCACATTCGGAGTCACTTGCTACATATATCCCAGTCACTTTCCAGTTTCTGGTGCGAGAACGCTAGGTGCGCTTGTGCTGCTGCTTCCCGCTGGTATTTGTATTTTGTTTTTACTCGTCTTTTATTTTTTTACACTTATTAGTTTTATGTCTGCTTACATCTGGATTAAAATTGACCCGGCATCTCCTTTTTACCCCTCAAATAATCTGCTGCGAGCCCTCGCCATTCGTATCCATCACCTCTCCAACATCTGATACAGTGAGTTACCAACACTCTCTATATCGTTTGTCCCGGCATTATGAATATTCCTTGGTATGGTTGAGTACCCTTACAAAAATAAGTATACTTTAAAGGGTTAGTTCACCCCAAAATGAAAATTCTGTCATTAATTACTCACCCTTATGTCGTTCCAAAACCATAAAATAATTTAACTTTATTGAAGAATTTCTTCTCTTCTGTGTCAGTCTCCTATGCTGTTGATGTAGTAATCACAGTGCAACGCATCCGGGTTCTACGTCAGAACGCTGGGTTTGTATTGGCCAGCTCCTGCGTCAGCATCACACACATGCAACATGTTGCTCACTTTTTGTCACCCAATTGCCGTCGGTGTTCTGACATAGAACCCGGAAGCGCTTCACTGTGGTTACAACTTAAACAGCGTAGGAGACTGACACAGAAGAGAAGAAATTCTTCGATAAAGTTATTTTAGTTTTTTGCCATTGCGCCCATTACCATTGATGCAGGTCCCCTTCAAACAAATTGGCATGGACCTCATCTGGGCGTTAGAACGATATGCACGCAGGCATCGCTTTGCATTAGTGCTGGTGGACTATGCAACACGATACCTTGAGGCAGTTGTGCTCTGCAGCATTTTGGCAAAAAGTGTAGCGGACGCACTGTTTCGTATAATCTCCCGAGTGGGAATCCCCAAAGAGATTCTCACTGATCAGGGCACACCGTTCTTGTCACGCTCTTTGCGCAAACTATGAATTATTGGGCATTAAATCTGTTTGCACAAGTGTCCATCACCCACAAACAGACAGGTGGAACGATTTAATTGGACATTGAAATCCATGATTCATAAATTTGTTCACAATAACGCTGTGCGTGAGGTCCCACAATCCTTCACAGGGTTTCCCCCTTTGAGTTGCTCTAAGGACGTCAGCCCCAAGGTGTGCTTAATGTCTTTATGGAGGCTTGAGAGGACAGTCCTTCAGATAGTTGAAACAAAATTCAGTATGTCCTGGACCTTCGAGCAAAACTTCGCACTTTGGGGTGGCTGTCTATGGAGAATTTGCTGCAGGCCCAGGATAAAAAAGACAGCTGTATAACAGGGGTACCAAACTGCGTGAGTTTATACCAGGAGATAAAGTGCTTGTATTACTCCCAACGTCTAGTTCTAAATTACTTGCCAAGTGGCAAGGACCCTTTGAGGTCACACAGCGAGTCGAAGATCTCAATTATGAGGTTATTCGAATGGACAGGAGCAAGTCATGTCAAATATACACTGCCCGGCCAAAAAATTTTGCTGTTTGGATTTTAATTGGCAAATGCTTAAGAGTCAATGATTGGATCCTTATTGCAGTGATTTTTATGTTTCTAGCATGTTATATGTTTGGCAACAGTTCTTCCAACCCTATTTGATGGATTGTGTAGCTTTATTTCTTAAACAACCATGTAGGAAGACACATCATGGCCTGGTGGCCTTGACAGAAGTTTCGGAGGAAGCGACTGATTTCCTGAATCTTCTTCTCCATCTGCCCATTCGACTGGGGATATTAAACAGATGATAGACTTACGGTCACACCTAGGAGTCTGAAGAAGGCTTTCCACATCTTGGAGATGAATTGAGGTCCACGGTCAGATACCATGTCCTCTGGAATCCCGTAATGCCGGAACACCTGGTTGAAGAGGAGTTCAGCTGTTTCCATTGCTGTTGGTAACCCTTTAAGAGGGAGAAGACGGCAAGATTTGGAAAATCGATCAATGACCACCAGTACACAGGTATTACCATCTGAGGATGGGAGATCCGTCATGAAGTCTACTCCTGGTGAAAGCCTTCTTGAGGTGCTGGAAAGCTTCATTGGCAGATGGTGACCAGGACAGAGACTTGGGCTTGTTGTGGAGCAGACTGGTGAGTGGAATGGTAATGGTGCTGTACTTAGTGATGAATATAACCTTGCTGTAATGCCTCTTCTATATACTCCTCCATGGCCTTCTGTTTGGGAAGAGAAAGAGGATACATTTTTCCACAGGGCACTGGCTCACCCTGAATCAAGTCAATGGCACAGTCCCATGGCCGGTGAGAAGGCAGCAAAGAGGCTCTCATGGGGCAGAAGACGTCACTGAAGGGGGCATAACAAGGTGGGACCTCCACAGACTGCTTCTCGAGAGGGCTTTCTATGGTAGTGGTATTGACTGGAAGAATCTCTTTGGAAACAGATTTTGAACGTGGAACTTGTGGGAAACACCCTGGAAAACATCCTTGGCCCCACTTCAGGACTTCTCCAGTCCTCCAAGAAAGGACTGTATCATGCTGCAGGAACCAGGAAAGTCAGAGAATGAGTTCAGCCATGGAATTCTCCAGGACCTGCAGTTGAAGCGCTTCCTCGTACCCGTAAACGTAGTGGTTGAGATGTTTGTCGTACCTTTTTATTACCAAGGGGTTTTCCTATCACCAAGTGGATCTGGTAAGTAGTCTGAGTCGCTGTTGTCTTGAGGTTAAGGTGACGGAAGAGGTTTCCGAAGATGAAGTTCTCAGCTGACCCTGAGTCTATGAGAGCATGGACTGGAATAGACATACTAGAGGCAGTAAGCATGATTACTGTGGTAAGTCATCGTAAGCTTGCGATTGGAGTATGGAGAACACTCACCATTTGACGTGGAGGTTGAATGGGACACTGGGAGATCACATGTCCACTAAGACCACAATAGAGACAAAGTCCCTAGGTCAGCCTTTATTGCCGCTCAACAGGAGTCAATCGGGTAGAATCGAATTGCATGGGTTCGATCCTCTGTCCTGGAGGGCTGTCGGGCTCTGGCTGGTGGAGGAATGAGGAAGATGACTGACTTTGGTATTCGCTGAAACATGATCGGACACGGGTGGCAATTCTGATGGATAACTGTATGAATCGCTCCAGACCGAGGGTATCGTCGAATGCCGTGAGATGCAACCACACTCGGGGTTCGAGTCCCTGTCGATAGGTGGTGAGAAGTGAGCGCTCATCCACCCACTGGCGGCTGCAAGAGTTCTGAATTTCAGGGCATACTCATTTACTGACATTGTACCTTGATGGAAATGATACAGTTCTTCACTCGTTGAAACATCTCCCACAGTTTTACCAAATACCTCACGGAAATGGTTGATAAAGTTATCTAGGGATTGAGTCACTGTACCAGCTTGGATCCAGATGGTTTCCGCCCATTGAAGTACTTGCGTCGTCAGCAGAGAAATTATATACGCGATCCGTGCCTGTTCGGTGATATAGAGATAGAGTTCCAAGGCCTACGAACAGTGAAGCAGAAATCTGTTGCATTCCTCCACCAAGCCAGAGAAGGGCGCTGGTTTGGCCATGGGACTGGCAACTACAGACAATGAAGGAGTGATGGTGTTTGTGATGGAAGTGGTGGTAGAGGCGGCGGTGGATCTGAGATTTCGGCAAAGTGCATCCATGCTCTCCTGGAATGGATCTGGCACCCTCAGCGTGTCGTCAAACTGTCTTGGTCCAGTCTTCTGTTATAGAAGCACACTTGGAGACTGAAATAATCCAGTGACAAGGTAATTTATTGACAACACTCAAGTATCAGATTAATTCAGGTAAGTTAGTTGAATCCTGCAGACAGTTGGTGTGAGGAATGGATAGTCAATCCAATCTTCGGAATCTTACAGATGCAGGAGAGCAGGGATGGAGAAAGAATCAGTCCAAAAGCACACACCTCGTTGGAACTGGATGGAACACTCAGGAAGACTGAGAAAGGAGATCGCTGGAGGTAAACTCAGGCTACACACAGTTTGGTCACTTGGATGATCGTCTGGAGAGTAAAGCCTAGTTCAGACAGCACGATTTTCAAACTCGTCGGATCACAGTTCTTTTCACACTGCATGACTATATTGGGTAGCATTCAGTCACTGCTGTGTTCACACTGCACGATGGATTCGGCGACAGGGGGTTTCACACTGCATGACTGTACAAGAGGAAAAATTGCAGACAGCTCTGTCCCGTCCGCGAACTACGTTTCACAAGCAAACACACGCAAGAAGTGAGAAGGAAACAACGCACGATCACACGTGCGTCAGACCGGAGTTCTCGCGCAAGACTGGAATTGTTATTAAAAATATAGACTGCAGTTCAGAAACTTGCGATCCAAATTGTCTGTGCGCTGATTTGCAGCAAAAAGGAGAAAAATAAAAAAGATTATGGTGGAGGAAATGGTTGGGGAGACACAGGGAACAAGGATTGTGTTCTGCAAAGAGAGTTTGAGGTAAATAAATAATTTTGCAGTGTGCTGCTGCTGCGGCTGGTCAAGCAAATGTTTGTGCTTTGTTTCTGCTTGATATAACTGTAATTATATAAATATAAAAAATACGGATATTCTGGTCTATAACTCCTCCCTGAACCTCCCGCTGCCGTGTATCTTGCTCTCTCATTGGCTGTCGGTCATCGCAGATGTATTTTTCAGTCAGAACTCATTTCACACAGCAGGAGTTTGAATCGCCGACAGGTCCACATATTTAGCATGCCAAATATCTCGCGGGCGTCGGCAACTCATCTGCGATTCTCTCTGATCGCGTCTTTGATCATTCACACTGCGTGATTGTCACTCGCGTGCACGAGCACCGATTTGCCTATGATTTCAGGCATTTGTCAGCGATTTCCCAAGACCTGTCGGCGAGTCAAAATCGGGGCAAAAATCAGGGCTAAAATCGGGCAGTGTGAACTTGGCATAAGGTAAGTATCCCTTCACACAAACGAGACCAGACAACTGACTGAGGTGAGGTGTGTGCTTAAGTAGTGGCATGATGAGAGTGTAAGCAAGGTGCAGGTGTGAGTGATAAGTATTCAGGTGAGGGAGTGCGTTGTGAGTGGCTGGTGTAGGAACCTGGCTGATTTATAACAATATGGTTTATGTGTGTTTTTCAAGCCATCTCAAGGTATTTATTGACAATTAAGTATATGAATAATGCAGTGCTAACTGACAGTATCTTCTGCTCACCAAGGCTGCATTTATTTAATCAAAATTACAGTTAAAACAGTAATATTGCGAAATATCTTTGCAAATTAAAACAGCTGTTTTCTATGTGAATATATAGTAAAGTGTAATTTATTCCTGTGATCAAAGCTGAATTTTCAGCATCATTACTTCAGTCTTCAGTGTCACATGATCCTTCAGAAATCATTATAATATGATGATTTGATGCTCAAGAAACATTCATGATTATAATCTTTGTTGAAAACAGTTGTGCTGATTAGAAATGCTGTGGAAACTATGATGCATTTTATTTTTCAGGATTCTTTGATAATAGAAAGTTCAATGAACAGCATTTATTTGCATTTATTACATTTATTAAAGCATTTATTAAATAGAAATCTTTTGTAATATAAATGTCACCTGTGATCAATTTAATGCATGTTTGATGAATAAAAGTATTAATGTCTCTCTTTTTTAATCTTACCACAGATGTTTGAATAGTATCATGGTTTCCACAAAAATGAAGCCGCTCAATGGTTTTCAACATTGATAATAATCATAATTGTTTGTAAGCATCAAATCATCATATTAGAATTATTTCTGAAAGATAATGTGACACTGAAGACTGGAGTAATGATGCTGAAAATTCAGCTTTGATCACAGGAATAAATTATAAATTACTATATTACATTACTATATATTCACATAGATAACAGCTGCTTTACATTAGGATAATATTTCACTGTATTACTTTTTTACTGCATTTTTTATTAAATAAATGCAGCCTTGGTGAGCAGAAGACTTCTTTCAAAAACATTTAACAATTGTAATGTTTCCAAACTTTTGACAGGTATTGCCTTATTCAGAGGTCAGAAAAAGAAAAAAAAAGGTATTACACCAGACATTTCTGTCCCCCTCACTTCTGAAATATCGCATGTCTTTGCTCCTCCCTCAATCTGGCTGATGCAGAAACCCATGTCATGCACTAATAACTTTTCATTTTTGACTACTGCAATGCTTTGTTAATTGGATTACCAAAAAAACATATTAAAAGGCTACCGTATATACAAAATGCAACCACGAGAGTCGTCACCTCGACTAGACGTGGTAGCTCACGTAACTACCCCTCACGTAACTCCCCTTCTCCATTTGCTTCACTGGTTACCTGTTGCATCACATATTCATTTTAAGGTACTCCTGTTAACCTTTAAGGCTTTAAATGGTCTTGCACCTCTATATCTATCAGATCTACCCAACCCATACTTGCCCACCAGGTCTCTTAGACTTGGCCTATTGTCAGTTCCTATATTCCGGCTGTCTACTATACTAGGTGGATGTTCTTTTTGTGTTATTGCTCCCAAGCTCTGGAATTCATTACCCTTTCTCTTCATAATATCACTTCTCTATCTGCCTTTAAGTCTCAACTTAAAACTTATTTGTTTGAAATGTATTTTCAATTAATTGTATTTGATTTTTTTGTGTTTATTTCTGTGTTGTTTGTAAACTGTAAATGTTCTTCAATGACCTTTATTAAGCGACCATGGGCTGGTGGAAAGGCGCTATACAAATAAAACTACTTATTTTTCTTCTTCTTCTTCCTCTCTTAAATCACCTTTCTTTCCATTCTGATGCTGAGTTTGAACTTCAGCAGATTGTCTTTACCATTTCTACATGCCTAAATGCATTGAGTTGCGGCCATGTGATTGGCTGATTAGATATTTGCATTAAAAAGCAGTTAAACAGGTGTACCTAATAAAGTGGCCGTGAGTTTGTTTTACACAATTGAAATCACAATGGCATTGTCATGCATGTTCATTTGTTAAAATGGTCTTACCGATCAATGTGTTTGGTAGTAAAGACACTAATGAGCCACTGCAGATCCAGAGTCTTGAAAGGAATTAGCACCAGATGGGTGGAGTTGTCCATGTCCACAGCACTCTCAGGGTAGATAATACGGTGAGTGGTCTTAAACCCCACATCCCGCTCAAAACCCTCTGTTGGGCCCCTATTAATCCTGAAAAAAGGCAAATATCATTTGGGCAGTAGTATTATTTTTATTTGCATTCAGTGACTTGCATAAAACATATTTATATTTTTTTTGTTGGCCAAAGAATTGAAATCGTGATAAATCTCGCTTTCCTTCTTACATTTTTAGGACAGTTACACACACATACACACACACATACACCGATCACGCATAACATTATGACCACCTTCCTAATATTGTGTTAATAATAAGGTGTGCTGTGGTATCTGGCACCAAGATGTTAGCAGCAGATCCTTTAAGTCCTGTAAGTTGTGAGGTGGGGCCTCCAAGGATCGTACTTCAGCACATACCAAAGATGCTCGATTGGATTGAGATCTGGGGAATTTGGAGGCCAAGTCAGCACTTCAAACTCGTTGTTGTGCTCCTCAAACCATTCCTGAACCATTTTTGCTTTGTGGTACGGCGCATTATCCTGCAGAAAGAGGCCACAGCCACCAGGGAATACCGTTTCTATGAAAGGGTGTACATGGTCTGCAACAATGCTTAGGTAGGTGGTATGTGTCAAAGTAACATCCACATGGATGGCAGGACCCAAGATTTCCCAGCAGAACATTTCCCAAAGCATCACACTGCCTCCGCCAGCTTAACTTCTTCCCATAGTGCATCCTGGTGCCATGTGTTCCCCAGATAAGAGACGCACATGTGATGTAAAAGAAAACATGATTCATCAGACCAGGCCACCTTCTTCCATTGCTCCGTGGTCCAGTTCTGATGCTCACATGCCCACTGTTGGCACTTTCGGCGGTGGGCAGGGGTCAGCATGGGCACCCTGACTGGTTTGGGGCTATGCAGCCCCATACGCAACAAACTACGATGCACCGTGTATTCTGACACCTTTCTATCAGAACCAGCATTAACTTCTTTAATTTGAGCTACAGTAGCTCGTCTGTTTAATCAGACCACACGGGCCAGCCTTTACTCCCCACGTACATCAATGAGCCTTGGCCGCCCATGACCCTGTCACCGGTTCACCACTGTTCCTTCCTTGGACCACTTTTGATAGATACTGACCACTGCAGACTGAGAAAACCCCACAAGAGCTGCAGATTTGGAGATGCTCTGACCCAGTCGTCTAGCCATCACAATTTGGCCCTTGTCAAACTCACTAAAATCCTTACGCTTGCCCATTTTTCCTGCTTCTAACACGTCTTTCAGTAAAAAGATATAGGAAATAAAGGCGAAAATAAAGCAAATAGATAACAATGAACAATACATTTAACCAATAATATTGTAACGGTTGGTAAACCAGAAACAGGCTGAAGACTCAGAAGATCAAAATACAAACTTAAACTTTAATAAAGATGCTCAGGAACAAACAGAAAGGCAGGGAAACACACTTCAACATAACAGTGACTAGACAAAGATGTAGTGAACAAGAGGAACTTAAATAGCAGACAGAAACAAGATAATTAAAGGCCCACTGAAGTGCCTTGAAATGCATAGCATTATTCAATGTGCTGAGATAATTTCCCCTGAAATGGCTCCAGCTGTAAGAAGCCCCTCCCCTTTTTTAAAACACCCAATAGCGCTTCGTTAATATCACAGTTTGACTAGAGCCTTTCTGTTTGGTAAAGCCACAGTTTCCACCTAATCTCTAACCAGTTATCATCATAATCTCCTCCATACCGCTTTGAAATACTAGCCTGGTCTTACCAGACTCTCATACATTTCATTTGTACAGAGAGTCTGGCCACTCTCTATTGACAAGCGTTTACTTCCTTGAAGGCGGGTTCTCTGTTGAAGTTTAAAACTATTGGATCTGCTCAGAGTCACTCTGATCTGCCATAACCAATTGCTAACGTTTGGTCGTGACGTATGTCATGCGCCGTTCGCCTTTGATTCTCACATGGAAATCCGTAAAAAAAATAACTGTGCAGATTGTGCACGCCACCCCACTGATAAAACATTGTGCATTCGCATTGTGATTTATTCACGGTGGCCGGGAGAGTTTTGTGCTGCTCTCGTGGTCCGTAACATGATTGTATACTGTAAATATGCTGTCATATGCTTGGTATGATAAGAATAAATGATGCCGTATATAACGGCCCAATTCAAATGTTTATGTGCTTTTCTTCTTTTTATTTAACGGTGATGAAATATATTGCTCTTGTAAACACTTGCCAGCATTTAAAGAAATACAAGTCTAGAAATGCAAATTACAGCTCACGCAACCGCACAGTGCTCTGCAGTGGTCAAAAAGGTTACATTCTGGTCAAAGATATAGATAAGATATAAGATTAAATTACCACACGACCTTGGTGTTTGTCTAAAACAGTAGGTAATTCGGCCGGGGACTTTAACGTGGGTGGTGGGAGACAGACGGCTTCAGCCAACTCCTTCACCAACTACTCATGGCCACCAATAAAAATCAGCAAAGATTGTTCTTGCTCTGGCTTTAACTTCTGGATATTCTGGATATAGCGGTGCCAGAAATGAATGGCTTCACTCGCATCTTTTCTCCGCCACCATTACTGAACTACAACTCAAACTAGCGCACGACTATGTGTGTGAGCTGCCGCGGTGCACATGAAACTAACATGAAACCAGACTTCATTTGCCTCAACTGAAAGCATATTTACACTGTCTGAATCGTTTTCTATCGCATATATAGTGTGCTATGTGCCATTAATTTACTAGAAAATAGTAAATGTGTGAACAACTGACCAATTTCAGCCGCAGCTTCAGCATCGATTTATAGTGTAGGGGGTGGGACGCTTCAGATTCTAGAGAGCATTTGATTGGACAGAAGATGTGATGAGAAGCTGAAATCTGCGGTGATGTCATAAAAATCTATGATCCGTTTTAACGGAAGTGAGCGACTGTAAGTTTTGAATGCTTATATCTCCTAAATGCGAATTTTGTCATTGTTTTGGAACACACCAGCTTATTCCTAACTAGGGATGCAGCGATTGACTGGTTTCACGATTAACCGCGCTTAAAAACGTCACGGTTAATGAATCGTAAAGGTTCCACTACACCGCGTACGGAATGAAAACAAGGTTACACCAGCGGCGCGCCAGTTTAAGTGACGTGCTTATCGGAGACACGGAGGCTACTGCTTTACTACCGTAGATTAACTATGGCAGAGGGATGCAGCACCTGCGAGATCATCACCCAGCCAATCACCAATACATAATAACTGAGTTAAATTGCGTGGCAAACATTGCGTTGAATATTGTAGGAATATCTGAACATGTAATACATAGAAAGAACGGAGTCTCTGCTTTTAAACATAAAAATCAGTTTTATTCTAGCTTAATGCAATCCTTTTTAATCAACACTTGAATGTGGGCACGTCTCATAAAAAAATGCAACATTTTGAGCATAAAGCTGATAAAATCACATTTTGGGCCCTATCTTGCACCCAGCGCAATTGACTTTGTACACCGACGCATGTGTCATTCCTATTTTGCACCCGCGCAAAGCGCGCTTTTCCCTCCACAGAAGCACGTCGCTAAACTAGTGAATGAACTTGCGCTACCTGGGCGGTTCAGCGCAAAAAAGGAGGCGTGTTCCGGCGCAAACAATCCCTGGTGCTATTTTGCTGTTCCATTAAACAATTGCGCCACTGACCAGAAAAAACCTAGTCTAAAGTCAGTGGCGTGTTGCGCGTTGTTCATTATGCTATTTTAAGGGCGCATGCTTGACCATAATGTATAGCGTGCACAACGCGCATACGCTTAGGTCATGTAATCTACACAGATGCAACAGTTATTTTTGCAAATCATAAATTGTTACACTAAAAAATATTAACACATGAGATGACGGAAATCATTGTGGTGTGCCACGAAGATGTGAAAAAATAGGCATAAATCTAGCTTACAAATTATTCAGGCTAATTGTAGTCTAATAATTAAGGAGACCTGTTTGCCCAATAGTGGCAACTTCTGGCAAGACATATATGTATATAAGGACATCTAACAAATTGGTTTGTCCGTCAAGAACCAGGAAAAAAAATCGGTGAGGGTGGACGCAGCGATGTCCTCTGCTGGCGTCAGGTCCTGAGTAGAGGCAGATCCACCTCCCGTTACACGGCGTGCCCGATTGATGCTGGCAAGCTTGGACTTTCCCTGTCTTCTGATGTCATTGTAGCGCTTGCGGCACTGGTGCGACGTCCTGGGGATGCCAGCTGATGAAACAATTGTGGCTATTTCCTCCCACGCCTGTTTAACCGACGCTATTTTGGGTGGGTTTCTCCCATCCCCATACAACACAACTTCTCTGTCTTTCACTGCTCTAACAAGAACATCAGTCTCCTCGGCTGTGAACCGCTCCTGGCGTGCGCCTGGTAAATACGCCATAATAATAGCAATCCATAATGGAACTTGCGCACCTGCTTTTACAGGGAATGTTGGATGACGCTCTGATTGGTTTATTCACGTTACGCCCAAACCACACCTATGAATAATGAAGCTACTTCAGACCAACCCATTTTAGATTTGCGCCGGGCGCAAGAGCCATTTATCCCGCCGGGAAAATAGCAACAGCGCCGAGACCCGCCCACAAAGTTACTTGCGCTTCGCGCTTTGACACTTGCGTTTCAGATCGTTAAAATAGGGCCCTTTGTCAAATGATCAAACACAGATGGAGTAGATCGAGTCCATCAACACCCCGAAGCTTCAAAGTCCTGTAGCTCATCCTGCCATTTTATTCAGTAACATTAGGACGTTTTGATTTAGATGCTGTTTAATGTTGATGATCGCGTTATTTTACGTATGCATCTGCTAGCATGTGAGTTTGTTTCCAGTGTTGCCAACTATTTTCCAAGGAAAGTAGCTAAAGCCAGCCCAAAAAGTCGCTAAATGTCGCTAGATGACGTCATGCGTCAATTAGCATATCCGTGACGTCACCGCGTCGTCCTTGCGTTCTGCCTGCCTAATGTGTTTTCTCTTAATCCGTGCTCACTGTATTTTAAAAGAATACAATACAGCCAACTGTCTAATAAATATGTTCTCATTTCCTATATCTTTTTTTCATACAGTAGAACGAGTATCATATAGTGAATTACATTTTTTTTTTTTTTTTACAATCTGAGAGATGTCTGAAACTGGATGAACTAAAGCTCTGTGAGAGTGAGTAATATAAGTGATAAGCACAAGAGAATAATGGAAATCATAACGGGTCAAACTAAATTCTTTAAATATAAAACAAAGGAAGCAGATATGGTGATTGGTCCGTGGCAACACTGTGTGCGCGTGTAGCTCGCTCATTCACGTCTGTCAGCTGCTGTGTGTGTTCAACGGCACGCGCTGCTCCTCTCAGCCACAGCCACTCACTGAACAGGGTAAACGCAGAGAGAGGTGTGACGGCAGGGAGAAAGCAAGACCTCGCGCTCGCAGAACAGTACTGGCGACATTTGTAAAATAAAGTAGCTGATGTTTGTCCAAAAAGTCGCTAGATTTGTCGCTAGTCGCTTTTTTGAAAATAAGTCGCCAAAGGGGTCTGAAAAATCGCTAAATATAGCGACAAAATCGCTAAGTTGGCAACACTGTTTGTTTCTTTCTGCTTCTTCGTCTGTTTTGATCTGGAGAGTCGGCACCATTTCAGAAGATGCGTAATAGCGCCCCCTAGCGTATAACATGAGATGTTTCTTTCCATCATTTTTACTAAAACTTCAAACAGACAAACCTATATAATAGACAAGCTTTTCTCAAGCCACATGTAAAATGAGATGAATTATTAAAAAGATCATTAAAATGACTACATATTAATGACAATAACAGTTCAGTTTATTCCCCCTAAAGTTAATATTAGTTTTATATTTATAATAATCATAATAATAATAATTAAATATTATAGAAATATAATCGTTAATGTAATCAAATATTGAAAATCAACAAGTCATTACTCATAGTCATTTAGTTATTAAGTCCAGTCAAAGTTCATCTTTGTATGGATTATTTATTTTCATTTTTCTTATGCTCTTTTAGCTTAATGGTGCGTCCACACCGGACGCGATTCGCGCGAGTGATTTGCATGTTAAGTCAATGCAGAGACGCGAAATGGCATTCTGCGGCGCGAAGGACCCGAATTGAGTTTTGAATCGCGGGAATCGCTCAAGTTGAAAAATCTGAACTTTGGCGGATATTTCGCGCTGCGTTAACCAATCAGGAGCTTGCTCTAGTAGTGACAACAATGAGGAGAAAATCTGTATATTAATATCTGGTTCAGACAATATGATTATCACTGTGATAACATTAAATGACATGAAACACAACCCAGTCTCTTTTTGTTAAATGCAAGTTTATGTATGATCAATAATACAAAAGTATAAGTAATGTATAACAAGCTATACATGAAATAAAGCAAACAATTCAGCGCCGCTGTCCACTGGAGCTCACAACTCCGAAAACGCCAGATAAAATTTTCAAATAGTCACTCTTTATATAAATAAACCACAGATTTGAGCTTTAAACAACTACATTATCGACTGAAAAAGTCTTAAAACTACGTTTTGTCACACATTAACAGTAGATTTTAACAAAAAAAAAGACATGTAAACACAGCCCATGTCAGCCGTTTCTCAACGAGACGAGGCGTTGGTGGAAGCCCCGCCCATGACGCGAATTCGCGCCTGTTGTGCAGTGAATGTCACGCGCGATTGAAGCAAGTAAACTCGAAATGTTCAAGCGTCCACCTTCGTGTGATTAGCGCAAATTATTTGCGCGAATCGCGTCCGGTGTGAACGCCACATAAGACTGGTGGTGCTGTAGCTGCAGTTCAATAACCAACTGTTGTAGAATCCTTTTTTACCATAATTTCCAAGTTCTCTACCCCAAGTCCAAAAGGAATGTAGATTTTGATTATTATTTTGTGCTGTAGTTTTTGGCTACTGTGTTCTTTCTATTTCAAAAGTCAGCAATAAATAACACTTTAAAATCTAATGAGTGTTCATGTGGTTTTATACATTAGTAGTTTTGTAAAAATTAATGAATGCATAATAATCGTGATAATCGTGAAACCGTGATTATTCCACAGACTATAATCGTACCAACAAAATCTATAATCGTTGCATCCCTATTCCTAACCTTAAAGCTAACATAGTCAAACTAAAAGCTAAAAAACTTCAATTTTGATTTCAGGGGGCCTTTAACTTTAAACACAGCTGAACAGAACTTAACTAACGAGGGTAACCTAGGAAACAGACAAGTGGCGGAAAACTAAGACAAAAGATGTGACAGAATCAAAACACAACAGAAAGACAAAACACACAGACAGACAGACATGGAGAGGCGTGGAGGCAATGGAGGCGCCGGAAGCTTAGGGGACAATGGCGTGTTATGGGAAAATTTAATCATAGCTATACATTAAACATTGCGCATGAAATGTTTATTGATTTGCATATTTTCATACAGAACCAGCTTACTAGGTAAAAGATCATATACAGAATATAGAGAACACGCTCTACACTTACTCATGGAAAACATGTTTTGTACAGGAGACATGAAGGCTGGGACTTGACACTCAGGGGTCAGGATGGCCTAAACGTAGGGATCAGAGTTAAAATGAACAGCACACTTGGGATTTGAGCAAGTGCTGCTTTTCTTGTCATGTGTGGAAATTTACAAGAGGAGTGACTTTGTTTGGGAAACTGATAAAAGCTGAGTGCTGTTATGTCTAGTTAGTGCACTCTGCAGACATTGAAGATGGCTGTATGACTGTGACTCATTTCTTGCAAGAAATTAAATCTTTATAAAGACAATTGGGCAAGGTTTTGTCTCTTATTCAGTAATGTGGCGATAGTTTAAATTTTGCCACGACAGTTGGTGTCAGAAGCGGAGATTCCATGGATGTGCCTTCTGGACCCCGGGAGCGGATGGTGACTGATCATCCTGGACTTTGGTGTCACAGCTCTACCCCGACGTATTGAGGGAGAAAGGCCAACCGCTCAGGGGGTCCGGAGGGTCCGACCACTGGAAAAAACGAACCAGAGGTGGCAACTGGACGCTTCTGGTAAGAGACAAACTTAAAATTCGGGGAAGAATTTTGATGAATAGAATTTGGTTAAATTGAAAATTTAGTTAAATTAAAGTTTTTCTGTTGATTGCTCCTGTCTCCTGTTTGCAGCTCTGAACAGCCTTGCTTGCGTTTGAATCTCTATTTTGATATATCTTCTTTGTTCTACTGCTAAATATAACTTACTCATCACCATACATTGTTTAAATATTGCCTATCACGTTAAATTTGACATCGCTAGCTTTTAATCTAAATCACCATCACACTTTAGCATTTCGCTAGCCTGTTAGCTTGTCATCTCTGCACCCAGGTCTCCTGTTTTCTGAGTTCATTAGTTGGATTAGTAAATAGTGTCCAGCAAACAATTGTGGTAAGTTGGATTAATCAACGAACACGGTAAGTCATGTCATCTCCTGTCATTGTCACTTGCACCGCATGCTGCATTTTCAGTATGGGCTTCTCCGCTGGCGAACAGGGCTTCACATGTGATAAATGTAAGGAGATAGTTAGGCTGACGGAGAAGATTTCAGAATTAGAAACACGCATCCATACTTTATCTGAGAGTAGTGAGGATGTAACAGCTTTAGACACTGATTTGGATGCGAATAGCTTAGTGAACTCTGTACATTCTTCGGTTCCGGCTGCAGGGCCCCCGCAGCAGGGAAACTGGGTAACGGTGAGACGGCATAGTCGCGGATCAAAAAATCACTTTTCCGTTCCGGTTAGAACATAAAACAGGTTCTCCCCTCTCAGTGAAGCACCCACTGAGTATCCTGTTGAAAGTGCCCTAGTCATTGGTTATTCTATTACACGGAATGTGAAAATAGAGACACCCGCCACCATAATCACATGTCTACCGGGAGCCAGAGCGCCTGACATCAAAGCAAATTTAAAAGTGCTGGCTAAAGCTAATCGTAAATTATCTAAGATTATTATTCACGTCGGCACTAATGATGTTCGACTTCGCCAGTCGGAGATCACCAAAATTAACATTAAAGAGGTGTGTGAACTCGCTAGTACGATGTCAGAGGCTGTTTATTGTTCTGAACCGCTCCCTGTAAAAAGGAGTGATGAGATAGTTAGTAGACTATCATCACTCAATGGCTGGTTTTCTAAGTGGTGTCCGCAAAATAACATAGGGTTCATAGACAATTGGAAAAGTTTTTGGGGCAGAACTGACCTGTTGAAGAAGGATGGCATTCATCCCTCCTGGGGTGGTTCCGCTCTTCTCTCTAGTAATTTGGCACATAGTCTTAGAGCTAAACCTTGACTCACTAGGGCCCAGGTCAGGAAGCAGACAAACTGGCTAAACCGACCACCTGCTAGCTGTCTCACGTCACCGAAGTCAGATAAATCCCAGCACATAGAGACTATTTCACCTAGATATTATCATATAGAGACTGTGTCTGTTCCCCGAATTATTAAATACAAAAAAACATCAAAACCATTCAACAGTAAAAATGTAATTGATGTCCAACAAATAAACAACATATATAATACAGATGAACAATTGATAAAGCTTAGGTTGCTGAATATTCAATCCCTTTCTCCAAAAGCGCTTATTGTTAATGATATCATTACAGATAATAATCTAGATGTGCTGTGTTTGACAGAAACCTGGCTAAAACCTGACGACTACATTACTTTAAATGAGTCCACCCCCCAAGATTGTTGTTATAAACATGAGCCGCGTCTGAAAGGTAAAGGGGGAGGGGTTACTGTAATTTATAATATCTTCAGTATTACTCAGAAGTCTAGTTTCAAATATAATTCCTTCGAAGTTTTGGTGCTTTATGTAACGTTATGTAGTGAACATGATAAACCCCCTTTAACATTTGTGTTAGCTACTGTATACAGGCCACCAGGGCATAATACAGACTTTATCGAAGAATTTGCTGATTTTCTATCAGAGTTAGTACTGGCCGTAGATAAAGTACTAATTGTTGGTGATTAGTAATTTAATTGTTAATTGTTGTTAATTTTAAAGACATTCTAAACTCTATTGGAGTTAGGCAACACGTGTCAGGACCCACTCATCGCCATAATCATACTTTAGACCTAATATTGTCACATGGAATAAATGTTGATACCATAGAAATTCTGCAGCAGAGCGATGACATCTCAGATCATTACCTAGTATCATGTATACTTAATTTAGCTAAGGCTGCAAAGCCATCCCCTCGCTTAAAAAATGGCAGGACAATCACTGCCGCCACTAAAGATTGCTTTTTAAATAATCTTCTTCATCAGTTTCATCTCCTCAGCATCCCAGATAGCTTAGAAGAACTGGATGTTGCAACAGAAACTATTGACTCTCTCTTTTCCAGTACTTTAGACACAGTTGCTCACCTGCGCTTAAAGAAGATTAAAGAAAATAGTCCAATGCCGTGGTAGGCTTTCCTATAGCTCAAACAGTAGAGCATGGCGCTAGCAACGCCAAGGTCATGGGTTCGATTCCCAGGGAAAACAAGAATTGACAAAATGTAAAATGTGTACCTTGAATGCAATGTAAGTCGCTTTGGATAAAAGCGTCTGCCAAATGAATAAATGTAAATGTAAGCATTAATTTAAGCTTTCCTGTAGCTCAAACAGTAGAGCATGGCACTAGCAACGCCAAGGTCATGGGTTTGATTCCCAGGGAAAGCAAGAATTGACAAAATTTAAAATGTGTACCTTGAATGCAATGTTAGTCGCTTTGGATAAAAGCGTCTGCCAAATGCATAAATGTAAATGTAAATGTACAACGAGCACACTCGGGCCCTTAAAACAGCAGCCAGAAAAATGGAGCGCAGCTGGAAGAAAACAAAACTAGAGGTCTTTCGTAATTCGTGGAAAGAGCACACAATCGCATACAGAAAGGCCGTAAAAATTGCTAGATCTGCTTATTTCTCGACTCTCTTGGAAGAAAACAAACACAACCCTAGGTATTTATTCGATACAGTGGCTAAATTAACCAAAAATAAAGCTTCAACTTCTGATGTTTGTAAACAGCACAGCAGTAATGACTTTATGAACTTCTTTACATGTAAGATTGATAATATTAGGAAGAAAATGTTAACAATGCAGTCATCTACTACAGTATCACATCAGACAGAGCATTGTAGCGTCACTGAGGAAAAATTACACTCATTCACTGCTATAGGAGAAGAAGAATTGGCTAAACTCGTTAAACCATCAAAATCAACAACATGTATGCTCGACCCTATACCGACTAGGCTATTTAAAGAGATGCTACCAGAGGTCATAGATCCTCTTCTTAATATCAGTAATTCATCTTTGTCATTAGGATATGTACCGAAAACTTTTAAGTTGGCTATTATTAAACCACTTATTAAAAAAACGCAACTTGATCCTACAGAATTAGTGAATTATAGACCAATCTCAAATCTACCCTTTCTGTCAAAAATACTTGAAAAGGCATTGTCTTCACAATTATGTTCCTTTTTAGAAAGAAATGGTATCTGTGAGGATTTCCAGTCAGGATTTAGATATCATAGTACTGAGACTGCTCTCATCAGAGTTAAAAATGATTTACTCTTATCATCCGATCGTGGCTGTATCTCTCTATTAGTGTTACTCGATTTTAGCACTGCATTTGATACTATCGACCACAACATTCTTTTGAATAGACTCAAAAATGATGTAGGTATTAGTGGAATTGCTTTGTCATGGTTTAAATCATACCTATGTGACCGTTATCAGTTTGTAGCAGTAAATGAAGATGTCACATCAATCACAAGTTCACTAAGGAGTACCGCAGGGTTCAGTACTAGGACCATTGCTTTTCACCCTGTACATGCTACCACTGGGAGATCTCATTTGGAAGCATGGCGTTAGTTTTCATTGTTATGCTGACGATACTCAGCTCTATATTTCTTCACGCCCTGAAGAAACTTACCAATTCACAAGATTAACGGAATGCATAGCTGATATAAAACATTGGATGACCAGTAATTTCCTGCAACTCAATTCCGAAAAAACTGAATTTTTAATTATTGGACAAAAAAGCTCCACAAGTAGTAACCTAAAATACTGTCTAACACTTGATGGCTGCTCTGTCAAGTCCTCGTCGTCAGTGAGGAACCTGGGTGTGCTCTTTGATACCAATCTTTCGTTTGAAAGCCATGTTTCTAGCATCTGTAAAACAGCATTCAACCATCTTAAAAATATAAATAAATTACGGCACATGCTCTCAATGCAAAATGCTGTTCATGCGTTCATGACCTCAAGGTTAGATTATTGTAATGCTCTACTGGGTGGTTGCCCTGCTCGCTTAATAAATAAACTCCAGCTGGTCCAAAACGCAGCAGCTCGAGTTCTTACTAGAACCAGGAAGTATGACCATATTAGCCCAGTTCTGTCAACACTGCACTGGCTGCCTATTAAACATTGCATACATTTTAAAATCTTGCTTATTACTTACAAAGCACTAAATGGTTTAGCTCCCCAATACTTGAGCGAGCTCTTAACATATTATACTCCATCACGTCTACTGCGGTCTCAAAATTCTGGCCATTTGATAATACCGAGAATATCCAAATCAACTGCAGGCGGTCAATCCTTTTCCTATTTAGCACCTAAACTCTGGAATAGTCTTCCTAACATTGTACAGGAAGCAGACACACTCTGTCAGTTTAAATCTAGACTAAAAACACATATCTTTACTATGGCATACACATAAAACACTTTTTCAATTAAATGATTGTTAGGCTGCATTAACTAGGTCAGCCGGAACCGGGAACATTTCCCATAACACCTGATGTACTCGTTACATCATCAGAAGAATGGCATCTACGCTAATGTTAGTTTCTCTGTTTTATCCCGAGGTTTACTGCAGTCAGCCGGATCCTGGCCGTATCCAGATCAGATGGTGGACCTGCGCCCAGAGAAGACCAACACTCATGTACCCTGAAGTGTCTGCAGAGACCGTGTCAATTAGACTCCCCTGAAATTGCATCGTCGACACAGCATCCTCAATAAACCCGTCTCCGGCGTGATGACACCGATTGTTCGAATATTACAATTTAATAATACTTAAATCGATATGTCATCCTCAATAAACCCATATCCAGTGTGTTGCCTCCGATCTTTCGAATATTGCACTTTAATAATTATTTCATCAACACATCAGCCTCAATAAACCCGTCTCCGGCGTGTTGCCTCCGATCCTTCACATATTCCGATCTATTATGACCTCTGACCTGTAAAGTTTCCAGAATAATAATCATACGCTGTTTGTTAATTGGCCAGAGGAGAACTGGCACCCCGACTGAGCCTGGTTTCTCCCAAGGTTTATTTTTCTCCATTAGGTCACCTGATGGGGTTTTGGTTTCCTTGCCACTGTTGCCTCTGGCTTGGCGTGCTCAGTTGGGGACACTAAATTTTTCTAAATATCGAAATAAATCTAATTATTAAACTAAATTAACCATATAAACTAAATTACTGATCTAATTACTGATCTAAAGCCCACACTGTCACTGTGTGATAATTGAAATGAACTGATGACATAACCGTTTTCTCCAGAATGGCTAGACGGCTGAATAAAACTATGCTGCATTGTTTTCCTGTTTAACACTGTAAAGCTGCTTTGAAACAATCTGCATTGTTAAAAGCACTATATAAATAAAGTTTACTTGATTTGACTTGACTTAAATTGAAAATTGAAATTGGGGTGGATAAACCATAGTGGGGTCTGACTCTGTGGCGAATGCAACATGGTTGATTCGTTTATGGGATAGAAACTGAAACCATGTGGGCGAATAAAATGAGAATGCAACGTGATTAAAATTTTGAGATATCACGTGGGCGAGGAGACCGTGCTGTGAGCCGGTTTTGGGCTATTGGGAGCGAATAAGAAAGGACACTATTGGGAGTGTCTGCCCGTCTGGTCTTGGGTGAATAGATCAGATCTGAACGGAGATGTCCGACAGATTCATTAGCGTACGCTAGAGGGGAAAAAGCCACAGAGACAGACAGCCAGTATGGGGAAGTCCCAAAGCAAGCTAGCTGAATATGGCACACCGGTATTTTGTCAAATGAGAAAATTATATGGGAAAAATGCATAGAAGTGAGGGAAGGTAGAGAAGTAAATTAAATATCATGATTTCCCAAACGAGGGAACACCAGACTGAAAGTCTTGAATGAGTCAGTTGAAGAGGGGAGATAAACTGAAGGGCTGTTGTGGGTGAGAAATGCGAACAAACAGTGAAATGTTGGGTGAAAGAGGCAGATAAGAGAGAAAGGAAAATGTTGTCTTATCACGCAGAAGTCACAGCTGTTTAAAGATCGCTGGTGAGTATGAACGTCGGCTATATTCTGGCTAACATTTTGAGTGATATGATCGTTAATTTGATTAGTCGGTATAAAGATTTTGAGATGAACAAGAGCAAACGCTGTAAGCAGCTCCACTCTGAAGCCCTAACTTCAAAGAAATTTGGTGGACTGCTGAAGGATATGGGCAGAAATGTTTTTTATTGTAATCGGAAAGTTGATCAGCAACTTGACTGGCTACAAACAAAGAGAGAACAAGAAAATTCCAATTTCTAGATGTTTGTGCTCATTCATTAATTTGTAAAATGGGTGAGGTGCCGTAATACTGAAGGGAAAATCCCAGAAGTGACTGAGATATACAATTGAGTAACTAAAAGTGATGAAGCAGGTGAAAAGGTGAAAAAGCAGATAGCACCATAAATTGCAAGCCATTGTCTGTTTTATTGGACAGACTGTCACTTTTGAAACTCACAGGTTGCTGAACTTTGCTCCATAAGCTAAAGATGAGAGTGTTTTAATTGTGGTCAGCGGGGCCATTTTTGACGTAATTGTGTCCGAACACCCATAAGGTGTAGAAAGTGTGGCAAATCAGGTCACCAGACTAAATTCTGTAAACGAAACCCAGTAAAAAGAAAGTAACAGAGATTTACACTCTGTCTATGAAAATGAGATAACAATAAGATTAATAAAGTCTTTAGTGATTATTTTTGAAGGAAGGATTTGAGATCATTTTAATATGAGGTTAAAATTAAAAATAAAGATAATAAAACATGCTGAAAACATATATAAAAGTTTTAAATGAAAAATATATAATAAATATGTTCTTGCTCTTCTCACTTTTGCAAAACTCTGATAATGATGATTTGACTGAATATTGGGTTGTTGAAATAACTATAGGTGTTAAAATTTTGAAAACCCTAGAAGCTGATATTTTGGTTTCAAAAGATAAGCTTGTGCTGAGCTGAAATAAACAATTCGTTATCTGAATCTGGCCACCACGTGGCCTAAATTGAGTAACAGAGACTCAATCTGAGTGGAAATTATAGTTTCTGAATTCATTGTGGGGGCAAAAGACAAATATAAAATTATGATCATTTGAAAATGTGATTTCTGTCAAAGGATAGAGTTAAAAGGAAAATGTCTGATGCTTATTTGAAAACAATTTTAATTTCTAGCCAGGTCATACGCTGAGCTAGGGTGAAGAGTGAAAAGTTTATGAAAATGCAGTGTACCAGCCCTGAAGGCGTCAGAGTCTCTCTCTCTCATCCCAGACCAACTCAAAGCTGATATCTTAGCACAGGGCATTATGTGAACATAATAGACAGTTACTTAAGATATAAAAAAGGTGCCATCAAGAGGGCAATAAGAGATGTTTTAAAAATACAGACTTTTAATGAACTAAATTTTTTTACGAATGTATGATATGACCAGTAACTTCTGTCTGCTCTTAGCCTTCACCATGTACAGAACTGATGGCCTTGGTCACAGATGTAGCAGAACATTAAATTGAATGGACAGTTGTTTTGGCTAAATTCACTGAGCATAATCTAAGCACGCTATGGGGCAGCTATGAAGAAGTATGATGGATTTTAGTGATTAAGTTGTGTTATAATTAACCTGTCTCCATGTTTTTTACTAATTTGAAAGCAGACCAGATGGCTCTGGTGACTCTTGACTTCCAAAAGGCTCCAGAAAATATCGGATCCTGTTTAGGGTCAAAGATCTCAAACGATGACAAGGTGGGCACAAGGTGGTTTCCCGATGATGGGTAAGACTTCCTATGGCCTGACAGGTAGCAACCCAAGCCAGGGAAATCACGATAATTCACCTGGGACCAGCCCCTGCCCTAATAATGGCTCCTCTATACCGCTCACCAAATACCGCATAAATTGAGAGCCAGGAAACACCCTGAGGAAAAGAGCTATGATGAGATTGGCATTTAAGAGCCAGCTGAGACCATACTGTGATTGTGATTGATAACTTTGTGGAACAGAACAAAATGTATTAGGATCAGTAAAACTGTATGATATTGAACTAATATTTCTCTATCATAGTCTTAATCCTGCAGGTCATTAGGATGGAGAGGATAATTTGGAGACATGGTGATGGCTTTAAGATGAGGACGGCTTTTGAAGTATAACTTATTGGAGATGTTCTAATTTGAAAGTTTAAAAGTTAAATTTCTAAACTTTGTGAAGGATTAATGAATTAAGGGTTAGTGAATTTAACATTATAGTAAAAGTCTTAGAAGACTGTTGAAAAGATAATGTGGGTGAGAGAGGGAGAGAGAGACTGCTTCAGTGGAACCAGGGATTATACTCTGTCTGCGATCTGAAACAAAAACAATGATATCAGAACAAAACAACCCAGCTGACTTTTCTAAAAATAGATTAGTAATGAACAGATTTGAAACTGGTTAAGAAACCATGTAAAAGCACATTTTGAGAATGAGCAGTTCATTTTTATGTGTCGTGATTGAGTGTAGTTTGCCATTAACCTCTGGAATGAGTGTTTTTACCATTACAGATGGGTTAGTTAAGTGAGACGACAAACGCTAAAGAAGCTGATTATTCTGAGCGAATCTGGTGAAAAGATGATCCAGAACATGGACAAGCTTTAAATGGATTGGTATCCAGCTCAGTCTGTTAATGGTAATTATGACTACTTTGTCATTTATGATGTTGTTTTGAATTAATCTATGGATTAGTGGATATGTTAAAGCGGAATAGTTAAAGATTGCCGTCCATCATGGGTTTAACACCCTTGTATAAATTTAACCGAGGGTCGGAGTTTAAATAATTAAGAATGGCAAATGTACATTTTATAGACTGGACGGCAGAGACAAGGAGATAAAATGAACTAAAGTCACTATCTAAATTATCCAGAGACTACCTAATATTTATGAAAGGCCAGAGGGCGAACAAAGGGAGAACTTTGAAAGAAAGAAAGAGTTTTATTTTATGTTTCCTCTGAATGGAGGCAGGGGCGGACTGGCCATCTGGCGTACCGGGCGTTTTCCCGGTGGGCCGCTGGACAATGTGGGCCGGCTCGTTGCTACGTAAATATATATGAAGAAGAAATTATAGTACAACTACATAGCCTATATCCTTCCGTCAGCCCAGACGAATGGTCCGCGCAGCCCACTTGAGGCAAAACTCTAATCTATTGAGAATGAGGAGATGTCGTCACAACACAGCGCCCCGCCCCCAAATATCACGGCATCCTCCCCCTTCCGCCATTTTGGGGGGATGTCCGCTAGGTTATGGATTCGGAAAGAGACTGGAGAAGAGATATTCTGATGATTATTATGTACATAGTTTTCCAAACTCAACTGAACATGAAGTTTTAATCCACCCAAGCCGATCTGAGAAAGCAGCGGCTGGTAAACGTACGCCATTATTTCACCACAGGGTGTCAGTCATGGTCTAAACTAATGATCACGATGCTGAAGTGTGAGACACTTGATGAATACGAACCTTTATTTATTTGTATTAAACATGTTGAAGGTAGGCCTAGTTGACTGTCATTTTCCTCTACTGTGTGCGTCACTGTTTAAGATGAATTCAATATTTAACATTGTTAACGTTACATTCATTTAAGGCACGTACCGAGCATTCATTCTACTTAAGAAGGCTGGAATAAAAGCACCAGCGCACACAAACGATCATTTTAATTTTTAGTCAAATTCATTTAAAAATGTAAACTCAACAGGTATAAAATATGATCAGTAAGAGAAAAACACTGTTAATGAGGACGAGCACTGGACTGCTGCAGGATAGTGGGGAGATATATTTATTTATTATTCAGAATGCACAGGAAATATATTTATAGAAACATTTCAGTGCAAGGTGGTAAAGAGTTCTGAGTTCTGCCGCGGCAGCTCGTATGGGTCAACATTTTTTAAATCAGCCAGCTTCTCTAAATACCTCAGCTTGGCGCTGGTAGTAAGTTTCTCCCTGTAAGAGACCTCTTCTTCTCCATTTCTTCTAAGTTTTCTCGTAATTTCTCCGCTTAAACGCCGTGATGATCTCTGTATCGCTCTTACAATGTTTCCCCTGGCAACCGATAGCGCTGCATCCCAGAATGGTGGACGGGCTCAGACTCCGCCCAATTTGTCACGTGACAGCAAGCAACCATGACGTATCTCCTCATTCTCAGCGATATCCAATCAAATTGAAGGAGGCGGGATTTACTGTCCACAGCAGCCGAGCAGCGCGAGCGGCACTTGAATGCGAGCCGAGGTAAGAGCTGAATATGAGTCAATGGGCTACAGCAATATTTCCCGACTGTTAACGATTTTAAAAAATGTTAAACGACGGACATTAATTTCCAGGGATGTAAACTACTGCTGACCTTTTAGAATTAATCAGATTGTAATGTCGCAGTTCCCCTTCGAGGGAACTCGCACTGCGTCGTCGAGTGACAACACTCTGGGAACGCCCACAGCGTTACGCATCTGAAGTATGATGAAATCAAGCCAATCTGATTGGTGGTGCGTCGTGACGTAGTAGATGACGGCATACCCGGAAGATACAAAAGGGAAGCTGATGCAAACACACACTAGCTTTTTGCTCCTCAGTGAAGCGCTCTGTGTTTTGTCAGTCTTATTTGATGTTGTTTGTCTACCAACGTTGTTCACAAGCAGGGCTCGCGAACCCCGTGGCTGGTCCTGTGTCTGTCAAAAAAAAAAAAAAAAAGACAGCACGGTTGATCAATCATGGGACTCGCAGATGGGCTGTCAGGGGAACTTGAGAGTGCTGAAAGGCATCTTCTCCTTCCCTGGTGACAGTTCCATTGTTCTCCTTCCCTGTGTGGAAGCCCGCGCTGCGGCTTCTTCCCCCGGGTTGGAGGACCCGATGCGTGAGCTGTCTGATTCTGAGGAATTAGACGGGCTCCGTATCGAGGCTCGCCATTTCCTAGTGCAAGATTCAATCTCGCGTTGCCAAAAAAAAGAAAAAAAAAGGCAGCGCGTAGGTTCGTGTCTGTTAGTAAAGTGATACAACGTGATACGGTGAAATGTGATATTGTTGGGTACGAGGCATGCGGTCAGCGCCTGAGGGTGCTGGCCGTTTTTCATTGAGAAATATCTCGACGCGTACTGTCGTGCACCTTTCGGGTGTTTCAGCCTCGCGCCTGTTTGGCTTTTTTTCCCGAGGGATGAAAGCCAATTGTATTATAAGGGCTCGAGCCACGTTGCTGAGGCAACGTGTGGTTACGAGCCATATAAATACAATAAGACAGTATAGTCTGATGATTATGGCTGCATTTAATTCTGAGGAATTAAATAATATATGATCTGACTTTGAGGAGTTAAATATTCAGCCTATCATTCAGACCATATTATGGCTGCATTTAATTCTGAGGAATTAAATTAAAGTATTATCTAACGTGAGGAGTTAGATGTATTTTTTACTCAGCCTATTATTCAGACTAGGTTGCACGGGTTGGGTGATTATGATGGCATTTAATTCTGAGGAATTGAGTGTCATGTTATCTGACTTTGATAAGTTAGATACTTTAATCGGCCTGTCACCCAAGCGTGTTTGTCTTGTCTGGATATTCATCTAAGAGGGAGCCCTCCTGAAGTTGATGTCGTTCTCGCCGCCTTGTGGCCTGCGGGACACATCAGTTTCAGGCGGTTGCTAGGCGCAGTGTCCGCCCTAGTGTTGCGGCCCTGTCGAGCTGCTCCCTTAGATGAGGCCCCTGCTGGCCAGCCCCCTCTCCCGGGTAGGAGCGACCAAGGTCGTTTTCCCCAGGAGCTCTCGGGAAATCAGTGCTGTGTTCCCGCCGTCAAAGACGCTTCAGGCCTCACTGATTTCCCGCGCACACACGCCACCTTCGTCGCCTCCAATAGGACTTGCGACTGGGCAGCGAACGTGTGCGCCCACCGAAAATCGTTCTCGACTGCTCTCTGCCGGTTAGCCGCTTCAGGGGGTCGGGAACGAGTTTCGGTTGACACCCGAGGCCAGCCTCGAGAGGCTGGTTCCCTTAGTAGATTATCTCCTGCAGACTGTAGAGCTGGGTTACAGGCTTCAGTTCGGTTCTCCTCCCCCGAAGTTCAACGGGGTGGTCCGGACTGTGGTCGGCCCAGAGCAGGTTCGGGTTATGGAACAAGAAGTACAAGCCCTGTTAGCCAAGGAGGCCATAGAACGGGTCCCTCTGGCAGACAGGGAGTCCGGGTTCTACAACCGGTACTTCGTAGTTCCAAAGAAGGATGGTGGGTTGCATCCGATAATACATCTCAGGCTCTTGAATCGGTCTCTGAGGAGATTCAGGTTCAAGATGCTCATAATTCCAGCCATCGTGAGTCAGATTCAGTCCGAGGACTGGTTCGTCACGATAGATCTAAAGGACGCATACTTCCATATTTCCATCCTTCCATGTCACAGGAAGTTCCTGAGGTTCGCTTTCGGGGGCGAAGCGTACCAATATTGGGTTCTTCCCTTCGGCCTGGCACTCTCCCCTCGCAGTGGCGGTTCGGCATCGAGATGTCGTTCTGGCCCACATCAGATGCTTGGGCGAAGAAGAGCGTGTTGAACCTTCGTTCCCTCGTCATATGGCGGAAACCTTGGTTCCTGTCCCAAGGACCAGTGCTGGGAGAATCATGTTGCCGGAGAGCCGCTTCAACAGATGCTTCCCTCACTGGCTGGGGCGCGGGCATGGACGGCCGCTTTGTGAGAGGTCTGTGGGAGACCCGGCATTCTTCAGGGCACATCAACTGCCTGGAGATGCTGGCGGTCTACAAAGCTCTGAGGAGCTTTTTCCCGGACCTCCGCGGCCACCATGTCCTGATACGCTCAGACAACACCTCGGTTGTCGCGTATCTCAATCACCAGGGGGGTTTGAGGTTGCACCCTCTTTGCAGACTGGCGCATCAAATCCTCCTGTGGTCCCAGGGGAAACTGTCGTCTCTCAGAGCGATGTACGTCCCCAGGGACCAGAACCAGGGAGCAGACGTCCTGTCGAGGCAGGGGCTGAGGCCCGGGGAGTGGCGACTCCACCCAGAGGCGGTGGAGGCCATGTGCGAGAGATTCGGCTCAGTGGAAGTGGTCTTGGTCGCGTCTCGAGAGGCGTCCCACTGTCCACTCTGGTTTTCTCTCAGGCATCCAGCTCCGTTAGGGCTGGACGCCATGATGCAGACGTGGCCGAGGCTACGAGTCTGTACGCATTTCCCCCGATCGCTCTGCTCCCGGGAGTTCTGGAGCGGGTCCGCCGGGAGGGCATCAGCCTGCTCTTAGTAGCACCCCGGTGGCCCAATCGAGTATGGTTCTCGGACATCATAGCTCTGCTAGATGGCTCTCCGTGGTGGATCCCTCTGAGGAGGGATCTGCTATTGCAGGCAGGGGGAAAAATATTTCACCCCCGGCCGGAGTTATGGAGCCTCTGGGTCTGGCCCCTGAGGGGGCTCGGTACCTAGAGGCAGGCCTGTCAGCAGAGGTGGTCGAGACTTTACTCAGCTCCAGGGCTCCTTCCACCAGGAGACTGTACAGCCTAAAGTGGAACGTATTCTCCACTTGGTGTAGAGAGCGTGAGGTGGACCCAGTTAACTGCCCAGTTGGCTTCAGTGCTGGAGTTCCTCCAAGATCGCTTCTCCTCTGGTCTTACCCCGTTCACCCTGAAGGTGTACGGTGATGGACTTTTGGGGAAGCACCATTTGGTTGTACAGTTCCTCCTGGGGCTCGGAGGATGAGGCCTGCGGCTAGCTCCAGAGTCCCAACCTGGGACCTGGCGGTGGTTCTTGAAGGGCTGGCTGAGGCCCCCTTCGAGCCACTGGAGTTGGCTGAGCCGAAGAACCTGACCCTGAAGGTGGCCTTTCTCCTCGCTATTACCTCTCTTAGGAGAGTGGGAGATCTCCAGGCCTTGGCGGTCACGCCAACTTGCCTGGAGTTTGCCCCTGGCGGAGTTAGGGCCATCTTGCACCCTAAACCGGGCTATATACCCAGGGTTCCATCTCAGGGAGCATGGTCTTTGGTTCTTCAGGTTTTCCATCCTCCTCCCCACCTGACGGCGGAAGAGGGGAGACTTCACCTGCTCTGCCCTGTCAGAGCCTTAAGTTTTTATTTGGAGGAGTCTTCCCAGTGGAGAAGGTCAGACCAATTGTTGGTATGCGAGGCGGCCAGGTGGGCGACCCCGCACACCTTCACAAGATTTTACAGTCTGCACCTCCCGGTGACGCCTGGTGCTCGAGTGCTTGCGTCCTAAGTGTGCCTGGGGTTCCAGCTTCACACTGGGACGTGGGGTGATTTCGGTGTGGCCTAGTGGGTATTAACGTTCCCAGAGTGTTGTCACTCGACGACGCAGTGCGAGTTCCCTCGAAGGGGAACGTCTCGGGTTATAACTATAACCCTTGTTCCCCGAGAAGGGAACGAGACACTGCGTCTCGTCGCCACACCTATCACGGCTAGAGCACTTGCTTCATCGCAAAAGCTAGTGTGTGTTTGCATCAGCTTCCCTTTTGTATCTTCCGGGTATGACGTCATCTACTACATCACGACGCACCACCAATCAGATTGGCTTGATTTCATTCATACTTCAGATGCGTAACGCTGTGGGCGTTCCCAGAGTGTTGTCACTCGACGACGCAGTGTCTCATTCCCTTCTCGGGGAACAAGGGTTATAGTCATAACCCGAGACATTTTCAGCATATCAGAGGGAATGTTTGTCTCTCTGTTTCCAGCCTTTCTTCAGTAATTTCACAATCATTTTCAAATTATTCATAATACTCAAAATATATTTCTGAAACGTAGGCTTAGCCTACACATACATCATGCTAAAACTGGCAACTTTCATATTCAAGTAGCCTATGGAAAGTGTCATATATGAAAATAAATATATAATTTGCTAGTTTGTTCACATGCATTATTTTACACACTGGTAATCAAAAGTTTGAAATAAGACTTTTTAAAATGTTTTTGAAAGAAGAAGGCTGAATTTATTTGATTAAAAATAATACAGTAAAACCACAAATATTAAGAAATATTAATACAATTTCCAAAAGGCCTAGTTGTTTTCATGAGAATGTATTGTAAAATATAATTTATTTCTGTAAAAGCTGACTTTTCAGCATCATTACTGCATCATAAGTGTCCTTACATGATCCTTCAGAAATCATTTTAATATGCTATATTTTTCATATCATTTTTAAACTCTTTTCCACTATTTGAGCTCTATTCCATAAAATTACAGATATCTAGATACTATAACCACTAGAAAGGCACCCTAAAACAGTCCACAAGTCTTCTAGACCATAGCATTGTATATGGTCTGATTTTATAGTAGGTATTGAACTTAATGATATTAAACTACAGTGTATGGAGAAAAATAAATCAAAATTTGTATTTAAAAAAAATACTATTTGCCATGTGCACCAGGAAAGACAAATTATAACCTGAAGAAGTATGCCAGTCATTCAGTATGATAAGCATTTCAATAAAACAATTAATATAATTCATATTTTTGTATAAATCGCTTCGGTGTTTAAAATTGCCCTGTGTAGGCTATAATGAGCTGGTGGGTTTATGGTGAGGTGTGTTGCAGACCGGGTGTGATGGGCCGCTTTGTGCCAGAACGTCCAGGGCCACTTTTTGGCCCCAGTCCACCCCTGAATGGAGGCATGACATTAGATATCTAAGAGAGCTTCTATTTATGTATTAAGGGCTGAGTGAACAAGCTGATTGAATGTAATATGAATTGATAACTATGGCATTTTGATGAAGTGTATTTAACATTAACAAATTTAGATTTATGTTCATTAATGGTTAAATATGATGTGGGCTATGATGAGTGAGAATGGGTCTGCTGGAAATAGTATGTTTAACAAAAACAGAGTGGTTTGTGAAGAATGGTGTTGAAACAACTGACTAGAGGAAGGTTGATTGTGAAGCACAGTGAGAAACTGTGGGCATTTAGATAAGAATGTAGCATGAAATCGAGGTAGAGAGCGAAGTGACCCCATTGGCAGACACACAAAAGAGAATCAGTGCATGATAGACATTTGTGCTTTGGAACTATGCCCTGCATGGGCAGAGGTGTCCTCTGACCATAAGAAAAGTTCAAGTCAGACGTTTGTTGAATTCGCTAGGGGAAAAGGATTGTTGTTCGACAGGTGGTGCACATCGAGTAAAGTGTCAGATTTCCAGGCGTTACGTGAATTGATCTTGTTAGAGGAATTCAAGGGTTGTATTCCTGATCGTATAGGTGTATACCTAAATGAACAGAAGGTTACTTCATTGTCTCAGGCATCTGTTCTTGCTGATGAATTTGCTTTAACTCACAAGAGTGTTTTTAATTCTTCTGCTCGTACTGAGAGAGTGCTGTCTGTCCCCGCTGTTTCGAAAGAGCAGTTGCATTCGAAAAACGCTGTCAAATCAAAGGAAGTGAGAGAGTGTTTTTATTGTCGTAAGCCGGGACACATTATTGCAGATTGTCTAGCTCTTAAACGTAAGCAGAAAACTGCTGGTACAATAAGTGTCGCTTTTGTGAAGACTGTTGATATTATTGAATCTGAGTGTGATGGTAAGCTAGATAGCAGTTATCAGCCTTTCCTGATGGAAGGGGTTGTATTTGTCAATAACCAGTCTCTGGATGAGGTTAAAGTGACCATGTTGCGTGACACAGGCGCGATGCAGTCGTTTATGGTGGCAGGTGCATTTCCGTTTTCTGAGCAGACTTCCTGTGGTAGTCATGTACTAGTCCGAGGCCTTGAGATGAGCACTATGAATGTTCCTTTGCATCAGATTTATTTAAAATCTGATTTGTTCACAGGACTGGTGAAGGTGGGAGTGCGCGACAATCTACCTGTGCATGGGGTGAGCTTCATTCTTGGTAATGATATAGCAGGTGGCAAAATCATGCCGCTGCTTGAAGTTTGTGATAAACCTGTGTTGTCTGATCACTCTGATGAACTGTCAGAGAGGTTTCCTGAGGTTTTTCCAATTTGTGCTGTGACCCGAGCGCAAGCTCGTAAGTTTGCTGATGCAGATGATTTGTCTTCAACTTTCATGGCACCTACTCTTGTGAACGATGCTTTGTCGGCTGAGGAAGGTAAGCCAGAGCAAACCATTGTTTTAAAGATAGATGATGTGAAACTTCAGGTGACTCGCGAAAAAGTTATCGCAGCGCAAAAAGAAGACTCTACTTTGCGTAAATGTTTTTCCTCTGCTGTTCCCTTAGAGGTGGCCCGAGAGAGTAAAACCACGTATTATTTGGAGGACAGGTTGCTGATGCGGTGGTGGTGTGCGGATGTTGCAAATGAGTTTGACTGGACTCATGTAAATCAAATCGTTATCCCTGCATGTTATAGACAGACTGTACTTTCATTAGCTCATGATCATGATTTGTCTGGGCATCTTGGCATTAAGAAAACGTATCATCGCATTCTAAAGCATTTCTTTTGGCCCAGAATGAAATCTGAGGTTGTACAATTTTGTAAGACGTGTCAGACTTGTCAATTCTCCGGTAAGCCAAATCAAGTGATTCCGCGTGCACCGCTTGTTCCTATTCCAGTGATGGGGGAACCTTTCGAACATGTTATCGTTGACTGTGTCGGCCCTTTGCCAAGGTCGAAAGCTGGAAATCAGTATTTGTTAACAGTCATGTGTGCAGCGACGCGATTTCCCGAAGCGATACCGCTCCGGAAAAGTACAGCGCCAGTGATCAGGAATGCACTTGTCAGATTCTTTTCAATGTTTGGTTTGCCTAAGGTTATACAATCTGACCAAGGTACTAACTTCCTGTCAAAGATTTTTGCGCAGGTGTTAAAATCGTTGAACATTTCTCACAGGACTTCGAGCGCATACCACCCAGAAAGTCAAGGAGCTTTAGAACGGTTCCATCAGACCTTGAAAGCGATGCTGCACCGGTACTGCATCGATACGGGTAAGGACTGGGACGAGGGCACACCTTTAGTCTTGTTTGCTGTTAGGGAAGTAGTACAAGATAGTTTAGGATTTAGTCCTGCTGACCTTGTATTTGGTCACACTGTGAGGGGTCCTTTAAAAATGCTTAAAGAAGATCTGTTGTCCCATGAAACTAGTGCTACAACTACTGTGCTAGATTACGTAAGTAAATTTTGCGAGCGACTCCACAACGCTTGTTCGATGGCAAGGGAATCATTGTTAAAAACTCAGACGGCTATGAAGAGTCAATTTGACCGTAAAACAGTTCAACGTTATTTTAAAGAGTGAGATCAGGTGCTTGTGTTACTGCCAGTTGTGGGTTCGGCATTGTCTGCACGCTTCTCAGGCCCGTATGAAGTAATTAAAAAACTGAGTGACACAGATTATTTGATTTGTACTCCTGATCGCAGGAAGAAGTCTCGTGTATGCAATGTAAATATGCTGAAGGCATATCACATTCGAGAATCACCGTCAGCTGATGCTTCGGAGATGAAGGAGTCTGTTGCTTCTACTACGGCACTTACTTGCGGGGTGGTTGATGTCACTGCTGTGCAAGATGACGATGATGGAGTGTTAGTACGACACATGTATCAGCAGTGTGCTTGGCTGAAAAATTCTGAGGTGATGGCTGATTTAAATTTTCATGTCTTATTTGCCTGAATCTCATAGAAGTGATGTTAAAAAATTAATTCACGATTTTCCTTCGTTATTTCACGATGTTCCTTCTCGCACTACGGTTTTACAACATGACATCGATGTGAGCAATGCCACTCCTATTAAGCAACGTGCTTATAGAGTAAATGCTGTGAAACGTTCAGTAATTGTAAAATTTGGGGAAACCAGCTGGGACTCCTTTACATGACATCAAACCAGGTGATTTTGTGTTGATAGAGGACAATGGGAGGAGGAGCTGGAAGGCGAAAAGGTGGCTGGGGCCTTACCAAATCCCCCTAACAACGCATACCGCCGTAAAAGTGGCTGAGAGGGCGACGTGGGTACATGCAAGCCACTGCAGAAAGTTTTCCCCCAGCAGGAAGGGGAGGAGCGAAACCGGAAGTGAAGAAAGCCATGACGAAGTATCAGGGGAACAAAGCCTGTACTTTGGCACGGCTGCAGAAACAACAGCTAGAGATAAAGACGAGCTGCTGGCTTTGTCTGCAAATTTCCCATGCCTGCAAAGCAGTACCACTGACTGTTGTAACACTGAATGAAACTGACTGTTTGATCCCACAGCAAATGACTGAGATAGTGAGAGCTGCGAAGGACATTGAGCACGGGAAAATCCCAACAAAACATCCAACATCTGACTGCGAGAGGACTGAAGTCAGAGTCATTCGTTTTAGACATGACAACAGCTGAGAAAGGGGGAGTTTGGAAAATGCTTGGGGTATCGTTTTGCTTTAATATTCCAGATTATAGTGACAATGGCCCTCATTTATCAAAAGTGCGTACACCAAATTTCCAGCGTACACCTGGCGTACACCCAAAACCACGGTGACTTTGAGATTTATCAATATGGACGTTGGCGTACGGCACGCTCAAATCCTACACCAGGTGTAGGTGACTCATCTGTCTCCTTGGTTACCGTCATTATTAGTTCATATGTGTCAGCTGTGTTTAGTCAATTACCTTGTTTGTGTTCGCTACTTAAGTTGTTCCTTCTCCTGCACCTGTCACCGTTATAGATTTCACTGCCTGTCTGCCAGCCTTTTGGATTTATTCAACTTTGTCATTTGGAACTATCTTCATCTACCTTTGTCTGTTTGTCAGCAAACATACTGTGACAGGTATAGTGTAACAGCTACAGTACATGTATGTGTTGTAACAGCACAGAGTACAGCACTGAAAAGTTACAGTAGAGAGCAGTCTGAAGTAGGACACCTCCCTGAAGGTTCTTATGATCGAGGCGACGGTGAAGCAACTTAAGTTTGGCTGTACTCATTGCCCAACCTCCCTCATAATCATACCATGGACAAGGACATGGTCAACTAGAGTGACACGAATTTCATCAGAGACTGCTTGTCTCCTTGCTCTTCCTCTTCCTCCTCCTCTCTGGTGTACTCAACCTCGTCTATCATGTCTCTCTGGATCCGTTGTTCCAAAACTGAATGAACTGACTCAGGCCCTTTTATCTATCTTTTGAAGGTTCTGATTGGTGTGTGTGATCAATTTTGACTTTTAGTGTTTCGACCATGGTAATTGTGTGCTAACTGAGCTAAAGCTGCTGTAGCCAAGTCAACAGGGGGCGCTGCTGGTCATATTTGTAAAAGGTATGCTGGGCCTTTAAATGCAGCACTTCCTTTGAAGGCTTGTAGTGGGTCGGTTTTCCGAGCAGAGTGGGAACTGAGTTCTCGCCGCGCGGGGGATTGGTTGCTGCCGGAGAAGAATGGCGGGTGGACGTCAGCGCAAACGGAAACTAACTCCGTGTCAGGTGGATGGCAACAGCTGGGCTGGGAATGGTCAGGAGATGGAGGAAGGAAGTGACGGAGTAATAAGTGAGACAGGAGAGGTGGGGAGCACTGGAGAGTTGGAAGATAGCGAGGGTAACGAAGAGTGGAATATAAATCAAAGTAAAAAGAAAAAGAATAATACATCTGATTGTGGTGAGAGTGCTTCTTTAAAGGATGGTGGGGAACAATATAAGGTATTTGTTAAGTTGGGGCAAGAAGGTACCACGTTCAGAGAGTGGAATCCGATACAACTTACAAAATGTCTAAGTAAAGAAATTGGAGAGGTAAGGAGTGCAAAAATATTAAGGAATGGACAACTACTGGTGTTTTGTAAAACCGAAGAACAACTCAAAAAAGCAGTTAAGATGAGTAAAATTCATGGTAAAATTGTGCAATGTTCAAAGGCTAATGACAAAAAGTTAGTTAGAGGAGTCATTACTGGCATTCCGGTAAATGTACAGACAGATGCTTTAGTAGCAAACATTAAGCACGTTAAAGTATGTGAAGCCAAAAGACTCAAAACTAAGAGATTTGGAAACATTTGCGACAGCTTATCAGTTATGCTTACGTTTGAAGGGGAAACGTTACCAGATAAGGTTTTCATTGGTTTTATGAGTTATGTGGTTAAGTTGTACATCCCTCCCCCACTTCGATGTTATAAATGTCAACGGTTTGGGCATATCGCGGCTGTATGCAAAGGAAAGAAGAGGTGTAGTAAGTGTGGAGGAGATCATGATTATGATGAATGTGACAAAGTTCGCAATTAATGCTGCAATTGTGGAGGGGAGCACAGTGCAGTATATCAGGGATGTGAATTTAGTAAAAGAGCCAAAGAGGTACAACGAATTAAGGTAACTGAAGGTATTAGCTACTCTGAAGCAGTAAAGCTGGTCCCCAGAGTGAATGTAATACCAAATCAAAATGAGGGCATTGGAAATGAAATAATAAATGAAGAGGATGAAAAGATAAATGAAGAGGATGGAAAGATAAGGAAAGACAATTTAGTTGTCAGCAAACATGATTTTGTGATTTTTATGGTTGAAATTATCAATTGTTCTGCACAGACAACGAGTCGTACTGAAAGGATTAAAATTATTGTGAAAGCAGCTGAAAAATACTTGGGGATAAAAGGAATGGTTTGGGAAACAGTTCGGGATAACTTAAGCACAGACACTCAGACTACCCAGCACAATGCTGGTATAGATTAAATGGTGATAAATGTAGGTATACTACAATGGAATGCTAGAAGTTTGATAGCAAACGGCCAAGAATTTAAAAAATATTTAGATGAGGTAAAAGAGAAACCTAATATAATATGTGTACAAGAAACATGGTCCTTAAAGTTCATGAGCACGTGCACGGGTTGAAGCGCTATTTTTAGCACGAGTGTAATGTTTGTTAATAGATTTAACGTAAAAAAACATCATTAATCTTGACAAACTATATATCATTCTAAAGGTCTAAACCTCAAGCATCGAGGACAGACCACTGTTTTTCAATGAAAAGCTTATAACGGCTGTATTTTTGCATGAATGTAAGCAATACACATCAAATCAAGCATAAATTAAAACAGAGCACATACCTTTAATGTCCTAATTACGAGCCACACACGCATCCACAGCAAACAATTCCAGAATGAATGGAAAGGTGAGGGTCCACTGAATAACATCCCATAGAGCATTTTAATCCAACGAAACAATAACGGTGTAATATTGATGGTTAATCCTTTGTTTACATCGCATTTCTGCGGAGCGAAGTATCATACTAGACTGTTATGCAATAAAATAATGCACCAAAAACAGTCTCCCGGTAGCATAAAGTGGCATGGGTTTATAGCTTTGAATGTTACGAACATAATACAACGAACCCCACTCAAAAACATGCAAAGATAGCCGCGATATAGTCAAAAATATTCAACCATAGCACTCGTTTTATCTGATGTCATGACGTGCTCATCCAATGATAATGTCTGTTTATCTGGAGCCAATAAAAGCATTGAATCGTCATGACTGACAGAAAATGTAGCCAATGAGCACACGATTCCAACGAGACCTCGCATGTGTATATTTGTCACATGGGCGTGAATATTTATTCATCTGAATGTTCCAATAGGCTTGTTTGAGATGAGCGAAATCTGCGCAGAACCGATCACCGGTGATCAGCGCGAGATGCATGCAGGTTAGAAAAGTGTCCGAGGGCGGTCCGCCTTGCTCTGATGTCATGCCGACGTATGTCAAAAAACTCTCGCGAGCGAAAGGCGGATGTGTCGGATTTTGCAGTCGAGCGCAGCTGCTCTCCACCGACTGCGCGGAGCAAAAGCATGATGGGAAACGACTTGCTGACGACACAGCTTAATGCTTATTGGTTTAAACAACCGTGATGTATGGTTCTTTTTCAAAATGTTTGATTTTAAAACTCTGATATCATGTTTTTATGTGTGAATATTCCCAAACTCTCTAACAAAGGCGATCTCTCTGTGGGTTATGGGATTGTTGTCATATATAAAAATATATATATATATATACAAACATGTATGTAGGCCTAATTAAAGTAAAAATGATTGATAAACACGTCTTTCGAATGGAAATAAATAACAAAAACTTTGGGTGTCTTGTTCATAATATTTATTTTCATATAAAAGTAACAGAACTTAAATTACATCCAGTTTATCAGCAACAAAGCGCACGAGTGTGAATCCCGCGATATCCGCCTTTGATCTCGCAGGTGTCTGATCCACTACGAGAAGAGAGAACTGTCCGGCTTGCCTGCACTTTTTTCACTCCTCCCCTCACTGCAGCCGCCTAGTCTCGGCTGAATATCAGGCGAGGCGAGGCGCATCTCAAACAAGCCTATTGTGGCGCTATCTCCCCACGAGATGCAGCGAGTTTGACACACCCCTATCTGACAGCTAAAAGCTAACGCGCTAGTAAACAAACAGACGGTCTCTTTGTAGTAACTGTTTGCTAATCTTACTAACTGGACGGAATGTATTATCCAATGGATCGTCAAAAGAAGTTTTTATTGTGCTGAAGATGTTTTATTTGAGCTCACTCGAAGCAGCTATGTGGAAAACATTGAGGAGAGTCAAGACAGCGATGGCGGTGCTTGTTGACAGAGAAGTTGATCCAATAACATACCGGTGAGTTGCTATGTGTAGTTGTTTATGTATATTGAGAATGTGTGTGAGAATGTATTTATTTTATTGTTTCTGTGTGCTAGAAAAAATGCAATATACCAGTATGCATTATACATATGCTGATATTTTGCATTTTTCCTAGCACACATGGGGAAAAAGTATATATAATTTTTCCCCATGTGTGTGTAAATAAAACATATATATATAACACATGTAATTGTTTATATATATATATATATATATATATATATATATATATATATATATATATATATATATATATATATATATATATATATATATATATATATATATATATATATATATATATATATATATTGAGACTGTATTTATTTTATGTTTTTCCTGTGTGCTAGAAAAATTACAATATACCAGTATAGATTATACATATACTGATATTTAGCATTTTTTCTAGCACACACAGAAAAAAAAAAATATATATATATATATAATATATAAAATGCATTTTTTTCTCCTGTGCTACAAAATCAAATTGACGAAAAAAGAAAAGTTCTGGACGGCCGACCATCTGTGTGATTGTTGAATGCTCACTGTATCACCGGCCATTATATTGATTGTAGGACTGTGTGCGAATGTATGGGCCGCCGTCAATATGAATGCTCACTGTATAGCCGGCCGTTAGATTGATGCTTGGGCTGTGTGAGAATGTATAGGTGGGCATCAATATGAATGCTGTCTAACCGACTGCCCATCAGTTTCATTGTTCATGGGATGGCCTGTAATTAGAGTGAATGATGACAGTGTGATTGTTGATTGAATGGGCAAACTATACAGAAATAGGACATGCAGTGCTAATTCTCTTTCCTTTCCTTGCCATTCTACAGGCATCAGGTTGAGTCTTCAGATGAGCTATGGCATCCAAGCACCAGCCAACCAGCAGAAAAGAGAAGAAAGCTTTCAGATTCTTCAAGATCTGCACTTGCTGTTGTAGACCTGAATCCGCCAGTAAAAGGCCAGTAAATGGTTTTTTTTTTTTACATTTGCAAATTGTGTGTGTTTTTATAGCTATATATTTATATTATATTGTTATTTATATTACTAGTTATATTTATAGTTATTATACTTATATTACTTGTTGTATTTTCAGTTGCAAAGAAGTTTAGCTCTTTTTTATTAATATTTCATTTTTATTATATTTTTATAAGTTCTGTTGTACAAATAAATCACTAATACAAAGTCTTATGGTTCTGCCTATTATTTTATAGTTGAAAAAGCATTCAAGCATCATATATGATGGCTAAAACAGCTTGCAGTACCCTTCATAACATTAGGTTATCAAGTCTCCTGTAGGTTTCTTGGCACCTGGACATATTCTTAGAAAAAAGCATGCAGGAACCCCATTTTTCATGATATCTTCGTCAAATTTTAAATATAAACTGATGAGACTTGTGCCTTTCAATTCATTAACTAACTGGATTCATCCAGGCTTATTTTCATATATTTTTACATCAAATAATAAAGTGTTCATTGTAGCACAAATCATCTTCAAGACACTTCAACTTCTATAACTGTTTGTCTTTCTAAGTTTTTTTCTACTTTAATGTTTGGGTAATAAACTCTAAAGTGTCTTCTTTTTAAAGATGTCTAAATTGTGCATGTAGTGCAAATTGTTCAGCAACTGCAATTGTTTTAGTTGGGAGATGTCATTTCTGGGGATGTGCCTCAAGCAGGCGGAGGGAGAAATGGAACAGACATAGTCTTGGATAAAAGCTAGCAGGAACCACATTTTTCATTATATCTTCCTCAAACTTGAACTATAAACTGATAAGTCGTGTGGCTTTCAATCCATAACTGAACTGGATTCCTCCAGGTCTATTTTCATATATTTTTACATGAAATAATACAACATTCTGTGTAGTGCAAATAATTTTTGAGGCATTTCAGCTATTATAATTTTTTATCTGTTTGAGAATTATCAACTCTGATTGCTTTTTAGTAGAGTCCCAAGTGTCTTCTTTCCAAAGATACCTTAATTGTGCCTGTAGCACACTGTTCTCAGGAGCTATAATTGTTTTAATTCAGGTAGGTCGTTTTCAGCTGTGAGCCCCAAAGTGGGGGTGCAGTTTAACAGGTTAAATCAGAGTTAGATTTTACTATTAAGGGATATTCAGCAGTCAGAAGAGATAGAGAGAATGGTAGAGGGGGAGGATTAGTAACTTTCATACAAAATGGTTTAAGTTATGAAATTATAAATATAAATGAAAATAATGAATCAATTACGATAAGGATATGGACTAGTAAAGGTTCTATAGATGTAATCAATTATTATAATCCTTGTGGGAAAATAGAGGGTAGTATTTTGGAAAATATTGTGGGATCACCAATCAATGAGGTAATATGGTGTGGGGATTTTAATGCACACAATACGTTATGGGGAAGCAATAGTACAGATGCAAATGGTTCAGTTTTAGAAGAATATATTGATGACAAATGGTTGGTATGTCTTAACAATGGTGAGGGAACACGGTTTAAAAGTATAAATAATACTGAATCAGTACTTGATTTAACATTTGTGTCCAGTGTAATAGCAGGTATTAGTACATGGAATGTAGATAAGGAAACTACAATAGGTAGTGATCATTTCCCTATTCTAATTCAAGTTGGATTAGGGACGTGTCAAGAAAGGATTAGGAATATTCCAAGGTGGAAAATAGAGAATGCAAATTGGGAATTTTTTCAGATCATTTGTGTAGCAAAATGTCTAAAACTTAATGAGATTAAAGAAATAGAAATAAATGAGTTTAATAATGCATTAGTAAATGAAATAATATTGTCAGCTGAGGAAACAATACCTAAAAGTAAAGGAAAAAGGAAATGTAAGAATGTACCATGGTGGAATGATGAGTGTAGTAAAGCAGTTAAAGCAAGAAACAAAGCTTTTAAATATGTTAAGAAATATCATTCTCAAGATGCTTTGATAGAGTATAAAAGAAAGCAAGCAGTAGTAAGAAAAACAATCAAGACACAAAAGCGCAACTTTTGGAGGAAATTCTGTAATAGTATAGGAAGGGATGTGAAGTTATCTGATATATGGGGAATGATAAGGAGGATGGGAGGAGTTAGAAGGAATTATGAATTACAGGTATTAAATAGTGGTGATAAAGTGGCAGTCACTAATTTAGAAAAGGCTGAAGTTTTAGCTCAAACATTTAGGAAAGTGCATAGTTCTGAGAACCTCACTAAGGAAGCGCAAGTGAACAGAAGGAAAGTGTTAGAAAGTTTCCCAGATGTTTAAGAAAAGAAAGAACATTCAGGAAATCCTTTAGACGTACCTTTAAATATGTTTGAGTTGAAAAAAGCAGTCCTTAATGCAAAACAAACTACTCCAGGAAAAGACATGGTATGTTATAAAATGGTAGCAAATATGACAGATGAGACACTAAAAATAGTACTAAAATTTTTTAATAAAATTTGGTAAACTGGTCAGCTTCCATCAGTGTGGAAACATGCGATTATAATACCTATTTTAAAGCCAGGGAAAAAGCCATCTGACCCGTCTAGTTATAGACCAATTGCTTTAACATCACAGTTGTGTAAAATAATGGAAAGAATAATTACAGATAGAATGACTCATTATTTAGATAGCAATGACCTTTTTCCCCCATATCAGAGTGGGTTTCGTAAGGGCCGAAGTACAATGGATTCATTATTATGTTTAGAATCGGATATTAGGAAAGCTCAGACTAATAGGGAGGTGGTAATAGCAGTATTTTTTGATGTTGAGAAAGCATATGATATGCTTTGGAAAGAAGGGTTATTAATTAAATTACAACGATTAGGAATTGGTGGTAAAGTATACAATTGGATTTTGGATTTTTTGTTTAATAGGAAAATACAGGTAAGAGTAGGTGCAGAATTATCTGAGGTATATACAGTTGAGAATGGAACTCCACAAGGGAGTGTATGTAGCCCATTATTATTCAACATTATGATCAATGATATATTTTCAAATATTGACCATAAAATTGGGAAATCATTGTATACTGATGATGGAGCATTATGGTTTCGAGGCCGTAATGAATCTTATGTTAAATCAAAAATGCAAGATGCAATTAATGAAGTGGAAAAATGGACAAATAAATGGGGATTTAGATTATCAGTGTCTAAAACACAAGTCATATGTTTTTCAAAAAAGCATAAGATTACACCTGTATCCTTAAAATTGTATAGTCAGCCTCTGGAGCAAAAGAAGATTATTAGGTTTCTTGGGATGTGGTTTGATGAAAAATTGACATGGAAGATTCATTTGGAAAAAATGGTTAATAAATGTAAAAAGATTGTTATTATACTACGCTGTCTATCAGGACAAGCATGGGGAGCAAGCAGGGCTTCTTTACAAAATATATATTGGGCACTAATGATATCTGTCTTTGATTATGGATGTATAGCATATATGTCATCAGCAGAGTCTAATATCAAAGCATTGGATGTCATGCAAGCTCAGGCTCTAAGGATATGTAGTGGTTCTTTTAAAACATCCCCAGTGTCTTCTATGCAAGTGGAAATGGGTGAAATGCCTTTGAGGATCAGAAGGGTACAACTGATGTTAGCATACTGGGTTAATGTGAAGGGACAAGTTGATAGCCACCCAGCTAAAGCTATATTAAAAGACTGCTGGGAACATAGTAAGTCCAATTTCAGAAGTTTTGGGTGGATTGGTGATGTGAAAGCTGAGAATATAGGGTTACATAAGTTAAAGTATTGTTCAACAGTTTCAGTCCCTCCTATTCCTCCATGGTTTTTCCCTATACCAGATGTAGATTTAGGCCTTCATAAGGAAATCAAAAATAAATCTAATGAAGTAGCAGTGAGGGATATTGTTAAATATTATCTGGATATGCATTTTTCTGGACATACATTCATTTTTACAGATGGTTCCAAAGAACCAAAGACAGGACATGCTGGGTCAGCAGTATATAGTCCAACGAATGGGATAATATGTCAGGAAAGAATAACAGATAATTTATCAGTATACACAACAGAGCTGGTTGCAATTTTGTTAGCCTTGGAGTGGGTAGAGGGAAATGATTTAAATAACTCAGTGATTATATCTGATAGTTATTCAGCTTTAGAAAGTATGAAATCTGGGAAATCTATAAGAAATGATATAATTCATAAGATTTGTATGGTTTTGTATAAGTTAAATGCAAAGGATTTAAAAATCAGGTTTCTTTGGGTACCTGCACATGTTGGAGTGAAAGGGAATGAGGAGGTTGATAAACTTGCTAAACAAACTCTGAAACACAATAGAATATTACAAGTACCATATAGTAAATCTGAAGCTAAAATGTTTATTAAAGCATATGCAAGATCAACATGGCAGGAGTATTGGGTGGGTCATGAAAATTGGAGACATTTATATAATATACAACCAGAAGTAGATATAGGAAGGACAGAGTGTAGGAGTAGAAGAGAGGAAAGTATAATTACACGGTTAAGAATAGGACACACAGGGCTCAATTCTTCATTGAAGATAATAGGGAAACATCCAACAGGGAAATGCCAACATTGTAGTCATTTACTGTAGAGCATATTTTATTTCATTGCACAAAGTACAGCCAAGAAAGAAACCAGCTTTTTCAGTCTCTCAGAATGGTCAATCAGAATAATTTTACAATGCAAGGTTTATTAGGGAAAACATCCAGTAACATTTATCAATTTGTTATTAAATTTCTGAGAGACACAGACTTAGACAAAAGGATTTAATTTTTATTTATTTATTTTTTTTTTTTTTAAGTTAAGTTAAGTTAAGTTAAGTTAAGTTAAGTTAAGTTCCAATATCTCCTGATTCACACACCAGTCCAGTCGGTGGCGGTAATGCACCGTTAAGTTGGTTTGCCAACTGCCATAAAAAACTAAAGAAGAAGAAGAAGAAGAAGAAGAAGGCTTGTAGTGCCTGAATTGTTTAGTGTGCATGTGGTGGTTAGTCGCTGGAAGAACAAGTTCTGGTAGGTCTCTTTTAATGAAAATTGTGACCCTGAGTAGATTTTTTGTGTTTTGACCATGTTGAGGTGAAACTAACTTTGATGCAAACAGCACGGGATAATCACAGCTGTAATCATGCTGGCTGTTTTCTCTCCCAGTTGATTTTAGATGTGTGCTGAAAACATCCTACTGCTAATTAATTTGGACTGGAAGAGCAGTAACTGCTGAACTATTGTACGTGAGTTTAGGATATATTAATATCGAATTAAATGAGTAGCTGCAAACCTTTTGTATGTATCAAGACAAATTATTCTCTTTTTTAGAGGAGTGTACTTTAAAAGTCCTCACATGTTGAGCTGGATGAGCAGTGGATGTTGAAACGGCGGTTCAGACACCTGTGGCACACAACAAAGGTATTCCTTTACTGTAATGCTGGGATAGTTAGGATATTTTCAAATCTGTTCATTGTAGTGTATTTGGATGAGGGTTTGTATTTTAAGTTGTAATATGATTTGATGTTAGTAGTTTGTGTATTTTCAGTGTTTATGTATAACAATCAGTTTTTTTAATGTGATCATTTCATGGGTTGACTTATTGTGTATTTTTGGTTTTTATTGTTTTTCTTTTCTAGAGTCTCGTGCTGTTGATCACTGTTTTCCCTACCCTTTTTTTTGTTGGTTCACTTAATATTTTGTTGCATTTAGTTTTGTCTTTTCTTTGTATTGTTTGGTTGGCCCAGTATTAGTCAATTTGTGTTGTATTTACATGGTTTATTTTGTGTTTCGCCGCTAGGCCGTTCTAGCTAGGAGTAACCAAGAGGGGACATACTCACTTCCACTTCTATGAGTGCGGTGTGGAAATGGTGTGTGGTTGAGTTTATGTATTATTGTGATGTATACGACATTGTATTTTCTTTTGGGGTTGATTTGTATCTTTTTGATTGTGTTTCTTTTGAAGTGTTATGTCACACCCTCTAGCTCAGTGGTCGCCAACCCGTCGATCGCGATCGACTGGTCAATCTTTATCACTGTCCCGGTAGCTCCCGATAAATAACCGAAAAATAATTAACAACATTTAACAAGTAGAATTAGGTACTGCTCCTTTAAGGCAGAACGCATGCACTCACTCACTCACTGATGAGTGGGCAGTTCGTGGATGGAGCGCGAGCTGTGAACATCGCATGTATGCGTGTTTTTCTGTTGCTCTTTGCACTGTTTATTTTCTGTTCAGTAACGCTGTTGGTAGTGGAGTGTTTTGCAAACTGCCCCATGTGTGCGTGGGATCGACGACGCTGATAATAAACCCCTGTGAAATATCAGATACGTGAGTTTTGCTTACACTTGGCTACAACCATTCAGGCCAGCTATCCGGCCTCTCTGTGTACGAGCGTTACAAACACATTATCAAGGCACGAAATCGCTACATATGCTCCCAAAATGTATTCTCTGCAACCTCAAAATTCGCACAGCCCAAATAGACCGATGTTATAGTTAGATATGACCGCGCTACTGCAGCACGCATCGGCGCAGCTGATCAGCTGATATCTCTTCAGCAAACTGACGTAAATTAAAGAAAAAATTGCAGACACTTAATACACAATCATCATCATTAAAGGTAAAGAAACTAATTGATCAGTTCTTATGCCACTCTCTCTCTCATTTCGCGGTCCTTGAATTAACTGTTGATCAATAAAATGTTGGTGATGTGAACTCCTATACGTGATGATGTGAACAGGCATATAGTGTGGGAATTGAAGATTGGATTTATATCCGTTTTGTGGAGACACATTTATGTGGCCAAGTGTAAATGGAATGGTTCTGATAAATCAGATAAATATCTGATCTGTAAAAACACATGAAGTGGACCAGCCTAATAGGCCCAGCAAGATCACTCTTTGGGAAGCTTGAAATATAGGAAGAAAAATATAGATTTTGAATTGGGGAGGGGGGGTTACATGAATGTATCCCTGAACAAAACTGACTGTCTTCAGAGTAGTTTCTGGCATTTTACAGCGGTACCCAAATAAACGCTTGTTTTCCATAAGCACCTCCTACTGTCAGAGAGTGAATTAGCATTTTTATTCAGTCCATCTGTTTTTGTTTTGTGCAGGTGTGTATTATGTTACAATTTCACAAAGCTAAAGTCAGAGCATTCTGTATTTACTCTAAGTCTTGAAATTATGCAATAATTTAAATAAAAAACAACTGCTCATGCTACATATGTGTATCTTTGTTTGGATCGTAACTAAAATGAGGTGATTGCCTCACATTTCAAATGGCAATTTTTTTTAAGGTCAGTTTGGCCTGTTATAGAGCAAATAAACAACAAATAAATTTGCTTAAATAAAGAAAAAAAACGACAGATGGTCTCGGAAATAAAAAAAAACCTCTGAATCGGCCATGAAAATATGAAAAGGGTTTTCTATAGGTAGATCTTGCCTTTCATCAAGGCTGAGGTCAGGGATCTTTGGTTTGAAAAGGTTGGTGACCACTGCTCGCAGCTGCTACTACTATTTTTATAAAATCAATCGCCTGTTTTGAGGGAAACCAGATGAGACCAGAACTTATGTTTTTAAATAAAAGGTCTTGTTTATAGTAATTCTGCCTTTAAGTTTATTCATTGAGTTGAATAGCCTTGCGGGGAAACCTTTAAGTGATTTGGGGGTCTCCTTACCAAGTAAAATCGAAGTGGCGTAGTCAAGAGCAGTTTAAAGCAAATAGAACATTACTAAGCCCCATTACATTTGGCGTAGAGTCGGCAGGATCTCTTAAAGGCTTTATTGCTATTATTATTATGTTTTTTATTTGTTTGCGACTGTCTGGGCCTATGTTGTGTAGTTTCCTTTTTTTTTTGTGTATTGTAAGGTGGGAAAACAGTGGTCAAGGTTCCAGTGGTCAAGGATTCCAGTCATCGTGGTCAAGCCTGAAGATAACAGCGCCTCCTATTGTTTTGGTTTCTTGTGTAATTGCTCTGTTTTGATTGTCTTTTTGTTTTTCTGTTTTTTTTTCTTTCCTGTAGAATGGCAGATGAGGATATGACAGTTTAAGGCACTTACTGAATTAGTGCAACAGCTCCAGGTAGAAAATGCAAAACTTAGATCAGAGGCAAGTCAGAGTTCATCCTCTGTCCCCACGGGTGCTCTCCCTATCAGGGAACAACAGCCTCTGTCTGCTGGTGCTAGTGTTATGGGTGGTTCTCCTATATCAAATCCTGTGGGAGCCATAGAACGTTATGTTTATGTACCACGAGAACGCAAGTGCCCTAGATTTTCTAGGAAACTATCCCAAGACTCTTTGATAGTAGAAGATTGGGTTGAGGAGGCCCGACGTCATCTGTCCATGCGCCCAATGTTACGTTCTGAGCAGGTTTTGGCCATTTTTGATCTCCTGGATGGTGAAGCTAGGACCGAGGTTAGGTTCCGTCCCGTATCTGAACGAGATTACCCTGAGAAGATCTTTAATATACTAACTGATGTTTATGGGTGTTCTCCGTTTTATATTAATCTCCAGAAGCAGTTCTTCCAGTGACGACAACTAGAAGGTGAATCATTGAGAGAGTATTCTCATGCTCTTATGTCCCTCATGGACGTGATCAAACGTAAAGATTCAGCATGTTTTGCTAATCCAGACACTGTACTACGAGACCAGTTTATAGAATTTGTGAGAGATGGCATGCTTCGTTGTGAATTACGTCGTCATGTTAGATTAGATCCTACTTTGAGTTTTCTAGATGCCCGACAGGAAGCACTGCGTTGGGTGGAAGAGGGTGATAACCTTGGTGTACAGCGGGCTCGTGCACAGTCTTGTAGTGTCACTAATACTACAGAACTCTCAGCACATTCTAATGCTGTTCTTGGTAAACCTCTAGACGAATTGACTGAAGTTAAGGAAAGTCTTCGTAAACAGCAGGTTCAGCTTGATAATATTCTGAAGCGCTTAGAGTTTTCTGTTCCCCAAGCTGCTCCAGGATCCTTTTTGCAGCCAGCTCCCGCTACACTGAGGGGTGGGGCCCGTAGCTCACAGTATCGTTATCATTCAGATGGTAGACCTATATGCTTGTGCTTTAATCAACCTGGTCATATTGCAAGATTTTGTAAAGCTGATCTTGGTACAATGCAGAGGGTAGCTCCAGGGCCTAGGTCTGTCACACAGTCATCAGAAAACGAATGCCCCCCGACAGCATTGCCCATGCGTTGGGTGGGGAATTCTTGGGCATTTCCCCTGTTGAGGAGCCTCGACTCCTAGGTCGATGTCCAGTAGTAGACATTACTTTTGGTGGGGTGACTGTGGCATGTTTGCTAGATACAGGATCTATGGAGACTACGGTCACCCAGCAATTTTTTGAGCAGTATTTGCAGCCACATTTCCGGTTTCAGCTGCAACCTTGCCAGTGGCTTAAGCTTAAAGCAGCCAATGGCCTTGATATTCCTTATTTGGGGTATTTAGAAACAACCATAGGCATACTTGGAAAGACTTTGCCAAAGATGGGCATTTTAGTTGTGAAAAATTCTGTCGATCCTGCTATCCAGTTGAAGCGAGAACAGGTTCCTGGCCTGCTAGGAATGAATGTTATTAGTAGCTGTTACCAAGAACTGTTTTTAGAGCATGGGACGAGGCTATTTAACTTTCCACCTATCAACCATGCAGGGAATGTATGGCAGAGGGCTTTTTCTGAGTTTCAAGTTTTGGAACGTACACTAGAAACTGGGGATGTGGGTCCAGCTCGAGTTCAGAAAGGCCCAGCTGTGCGAGTGCCAGCAGGCGCTATGAAATTGGTTCCGGCAACTTGCCACCAGGGGTTGGGGACTACATTTAATGCTTGTTTTTTGGAACCTGTGTCATTTGTTGAAGGCCGGTTGCCTGGGGACCTTCTTGTTCCATCTGCCTGCTTATCTGTTGCCTGTGGGGTGGTGAAGGTACCAGTTATTAATGTGGGAAGTCAGGATCGTTGGCTTTGGCCAAAGACCGTACTTGGAGAATTGCATATTGTCCAGTCGCCTGCTTTAGCATCTCCCGTCCAGTTCCATCTACAGAATGATGACTCTGAGGCAGTAGCATTTATCCAGTCGGTTGAAGTAGAGAGTAGTTCCAATGTTGATCTTTCCCAGCTCACTTGGCCTACTTTGTCTTGTCGAGAACATCAACAAGCCCAAGCGTTACTTGAGAAATGTGCCCATGTATTCAGTAGGGGTGACGGAGATTTGGGCTGTACTGATTTACTGCAGCATACTATCCCATTATTAGACGATGTGCCTGTACGCCAGCGATACCGTCGTCTGCCACCTTCTCAATATGATCTGGTTAAGACTCATATTCGAGAGCTGGTTGAACAGGATATAGCTAAGCCCAGTTGTAGTCCATATGCCTCACCCATAGTTGTGGTCCAAAAAAAGGATGGTTCTATTCGGTTATGTGTAGACTATCGCCAGCTTAATGCCAAAACTCGTAAGGATGCTTTTCCTCTGCCTCGAATAGAGGAGACCCTGGATGCGCTTAGTGGGGCCAAGTGGTTTAGTACATTGGATCTGGCTAGTGGTTATAATCAGGTTTCAGTAGCCCCTCAGGATAGGGAAAAGACTGCGTTTTGCACACCATTTGGGCTATTTGAGTTCAATCGTATGCCCTTTGGGTTGCGCAATGTGCCAAGCACCTTCCAACGGCTCATGGAGCGTATCAGAGCCTCCATGCTCTCTTGTTATATCTGGATGATAGTCATTTTCTCCAGTACTTTTGACCAACATCTGGAGCGTTTGGAGATGGTATTGAGTCGGCTTCAAGCCCACCATTTAAAGGTAAAACTGAAGAAGTGCCACTTCTTCCAAACAGAGGTTGGGTTTCTGGGTCATGTGATATCGGCGGCTGGGGTGTCAACTGACCCAGAAAAGATCCGGGCTGTTGCTGAGTGGAGCAGGCCTAATTCTCTTAAAGAGTCGCGGTCATTTCTTGGTTTCGCATCGTATTATCGTCGGTTTGTGGAAGGGTTTGCTGGCTTGGCAGCCCCCTTGCATAAATTAGTTGGTGTTCTACAGGGCACCCGGAAGCAGGCGGCATCCATTAAGTAGGGTTCCTTTGCACAATACTGGAATGAAACCTGTGAACGGTCATTTAATGACCTAAAGGAACGGCTCATTCAAGCTCCCGTTTTAGGCTATGCTGATTTCACACTGCCTTTTTTCTTAGAGACGGATGCAAGTCATTTGGCTTTGGGCGCAGTTCTGTCACAAGACCAGGGGGGGCTTCGGAGACCAATTGCTCTTGCTAGTCGTGGGCTTCGACCAAGTGAGAGGAATATGACGAATTATAGTGCAATGAAGTTGGAGCTGCTGGCCCTTAAATGGGCAATGACAGAAAAGTTTAGAGAATACCTTCTTGGTAGTAAGGTGACTGTCTATACTAATAATAATCCACTGCGTTACCTTGAGTCTGCAAAATTGGGGGCTGTTGAACAGCGCTGGGTTTCCCAGCTTGCTTTATTTAATTATGAGATCAAGTATCGACCGGGTGCTGCAAACCGCAATGCAGATGCACTTTCCCTCTGCAGATCAACCTACTATTGCATTACCTGGTATTACTGTCCCTAAGCCAATTTTAATGCAGGAGAGACCACCTGGATTGAGCCCCCAGGTGGTGGAATCATCAACAGTGGATGCTGTCCCTGCTCGGAATAAGGCTGATCTGAGAACATTGCAGGCCGCAGATATGTGTATTAAAACCTTTCTACAATTTTGGGTGCAGGGGCAGCGTCCAACTGTTGCTGAGTTGAAGGGTATGCCAAGGGATGTTCAGCAGTTGGTAAAGCAGTGGCCTAGGGTGCGAGAAGTGGATGGTGTTTTGTACAGAACAGTTCAGGTGCCTCCTTCAAGAGAGTTACTAGCCTCCATGATAATCACGGCCATCAAGGGGTAGAGCGTACAACAGATCTTATACGTCAAAGGTGTTTTTGGCCTAATATGTGGAAAGATGTAAAGAAATGGTGCACTGAGTGCAAACGTTGCACTGTTGCCAAGGCCTCGCAACCCAAGGTGAGAACATTTTTGGGAAGTTTGTTAGCTAGTCGACCTCTAGAAATCATTGGAATTGATTTTACAGTTCTGGACCGAGCAGGTAATGGGCAGGAAAATGTCCTCGTTGTAACAGATATTTTCTCTAAATTTACACAAGCCTACCCCACACCCGATCAAAGGGCGAGCACTGTGGCGAAGATCGAAGACCGAGAAATGGTTTTATGTTTATGGGGTGCCATAAAAAGGATTCACTCAGATCAGGGGCGAAGCTTTGAGGGCGAATTGTTGAGGCGCTTGTGTGACCTGTATGGTGTTACTAAAAGTAGAATGACCCCGTATCATCCGGAGGTTAATGGTCAATGCGAAAGATTCAATCGAACACTGCATGATTTGCTCCGCACTTTGCCACCTGAACAGAAACGTAAATGGCCGAAATTGTTGCCACAGCTCCTCTTTGCATATCACACCGCAGTGCATCAATCGACTCAACATTCTCCCTATGAGCTGACGTTTGGGCAGAAGCCTAAACTGCCTGTTGATCATCTGCTTGGCAGTAGTGACGAGGTCGAAGAAGAGTGTACCCCGTCAGATTGGGTTGCTCAGCATCATGAGTACTTGACTTCTGTTTATACTAGCGCCCGAAGGCACTTGGAGACTGCAGCTGAGCGCCGTAGGGCTGGCTTTCCTGAGTCAATATCTATACTGCCATCTGGTACTTTAGTGTACTGTAGAAATCACTTTCATGGGCGTCATAAGATTCAGGATGTCTGGAGTTCTACAATGTTTGAAATTGTGAATTGCACTGATGAAGTGGGGACTTTGTATAAGATGAAGCCACAAGGAAAAGATGGCCCGGAGAAGGTCATGCATCGCTCAGAGCTTAAGTTGGTTCCCCATAGTATAGATAGGTCTGGTCAACGTATTAGACATTTTTCTTCTCCTTCCCCTAGTCCCAGTAATGAATTGAGTTCTGGGGACTCTGAAGTGGGAAGTCCGCCACAAGTAGCTGTGGTTTATACTAGAGTGGGTGCCCAAGTGGATTTTAGTCCCCAGACATTAGGCCATGGTGTTAGTATGGCTGAGACAACAGGATTCTCTTCCCCTATTAGATGTATAAGAGAACCTACAGGAGTGCAGTCCCAAGTAACTACACCAGAGCAGGATTCTGATTTAGTTGAGAGCCCATTAGATCAGCCTGTTGGTCAGCCAGTAGTGACCGGCCCTTCTCTTAGACGCTCTACTCGTAGGACAGCAGGTCAACACCCAAACCCTTTTCATCTCCCCCAGGCTGTGGCACAGAATGTCCCCATTAGTATAGCAGAGGTGAGCTCCCTCATTACCCCTTTTAGACTTATGTATTTAAATAAAAGGTCTTGTTTATAGTAATTCTGCCTTTAAGTTTATTCATTGAGTTGAATAGCCTTGCGGGGAAACCTTTAACTGATTTGGGGATCTCCTACCCAAGTAAAATCGGAGTGGCGTAGTCAAGAGCAGTTTAAAGCAAATAGAACATTACTAAGCCCCATTACACTGTTCTGACTTGAATGAACAATATTGAATGCTAGTGCTTTCTAAATGACCACTTGGTGTAGGTAATGAGAAATTAAGGGATTTGTGTGTAGAGTTTTGAGGTGACAGTTCAACAAATCTGACTCATGTGTCAAAAGAGGGGAATAGTGTTTATAGTTTAGGGTAAAGGTGCTTTTTTATTAACCGCATTATGGTTTTGAAATTTTAGTTCAAAAGCCTGGAGAAAGCCTTTTCAAAGATGGATCAATACCAACTTTCGTGATCCAACTTCATGTACAGAACACGCAAGTACTGCACTTCAATGTGTTTGCAAATAGCCTTTCTGAATGTGCTAATGTGGCTAAAGTCTCTTACTGTATTCACAGAGACCAGAGCTTGTTATGTTTAGCCAGAAAATGCTCACCGCCTGTACAATTTAGAAGCACACTTTTATTGCTTCTGAAAAATAAAATGAATGACATAGCTCTGATCTCTGTGAATACAGTTAGAGGTAATGGTAACTTTAGCCACATTCAAGGTTCAAGGTTCAAATTTTATTATAAGCCCAATGGGCGATTTTTGGTGCAACATACAATATGTAAACATATCATACAAAACACACCAACAAAACAGTGGGAACAGCAGTGGGAATAAAATAATTTCTGTACCTATTGCTTTTAAGTTTAGGCATACTTACGTGTATAACGTATATTTATTAATGCACAGGCTTGCGTAGGCTGCAGCCTAGGGGCCCCACGTCTGAACCGGTCGAACCAGTTCACCAAATTGGACTGAATCGTTCTATACGGTTCGCGTCTCGAGTCAGCGCTGATCCATAATTTACTAAAGTTACTAACTTTCTAGAGTGACAGACAGCCCCTCCGACTAGAAATAAACTAATAACCTGAAGTATATGCTAGTTACTACAACAGTTCACTGAACTGAGACGTGCTGAGAGAACTGATGAGAAGTGAACTCGGGTCCATCCGTCTCTCTGGCCGCAGGCTCGTGCCTCGTAGACCTCGTTAAACCACGCCCCCCTCCGCTACAAGATCTAATACTCATTTAAAATGCAAAGATGACAGCCAATCACAACAGTGGCCGTTTTTACTGAAGTCTCACAGCAGACACGCCCCTTGAAACAGGGCATTCAGCCAGAGGGCAAACAGCAGTATAGAAAAAATGCCTTTTATTTCTAAATTGACATTTTAGAATACATTATAAAATAATACACAAATGCCATGCCATGGGACCTTTTAACAATTGTAAATAAAACCACTTATAGAGCACCAACTAATCCACTTTTCATCAAACTACAAGCACAACAATTTAGAGATATAGTTGACTTTAAAACTGCACAAATTATGTATAAAGTATATAATCAACAATTATCGAAAAGTATCCAAGGGTTATTTAAAATAGAGAGAGAGCAAGTATCACTTAAGAGGAACTTTTGTATTACAAAGGAAACTTATAAGAACAAATGTTAAGTATCACTGTATTTAATATATAAAATGAAAATATTGAATGGATACGAAAAGGAATTAAGTTAGTATTGCATACTGATTGTATGATTTCTGGGATTATATAAGAAGTCTAGTTTGGTTGGGTTGGTATTCGGTTTGATATAGATGGACAGAAACGAAGAAATTAGATGGAAATGTGAATTGCTATGTATGAAAGTAAGCATCTGTGTATACATGTGTTTATGTGAGTGTAGGTACTGTAAATAGATATATGGTGTATGTACATATGTAAAGCATCTACTTGTTTTGTATTTAATTAAGGGATAAAAATAGAGAAAAAGGGGGTAGGACCAGAAAAGTTGGTTTTGAACTTCTTCCTACTCCTTTTGAACATGGGAAATTCTTTGATTTTGAATTACTTACAATAATTTTGGAAGCTTGCATTGAGAAGTCTATGTTCTTATTTATTTGTTATTTTAATTGTATTATATATGTGTAAGTATGTACAACCCCAAATCAGAAAAAGTTGGGACAGTATGGAAAACGCACAAAAAAAAAAGAAGTGATTTCTAAATGTACTTTGACTTGTATTTCATTGCAGACAATATGAACACAAAATATTTCATGTTTTGTCTGTTCAACTTCATGTCATTTGTAAATATGCATCCTTTCCTGTCATTCAGACCTGCAACACATTTCAAAAAAAGTTGGGACAGTAAAGCATTTACCACTTTGTTATGTTGCCATTCCTTTTCACAACACTTAAAAGACGTTTAGGGACTGAAGACATTAAGTGATGAAGTGTTTCAGGTGTAATTTTGTCCCATTCTTCCTGCAAACAAGTCTTAAGGTGGGCAACAGTACGGGGTCTTCGTTGTCGCATTTTGCGCTTCAAAATGCGCCACACATTCTCTATTGGAGACAGGTCGGGACTGCAGGCAGGCCAGTCAAGTACCCGTACCCTCTTCCTCTGCAGCCAGGACTTTGTAATCTGTGTGCAGAATGTGGTTTTGCATTGTCTTTTTGAAATATTCATGGACGTCCCTGGAAAAGATGTCTTCTTGAAGGCAGCATATTATGCTCCAAAATCTCTATGTACTTTTCAGCATTAATGGTGCCTTCACAGAAGTGCAAGTTATCTTTGCCAAGGGCACTGACACAACCCCATACCATGACAGACCCTGGCTTTTGGACTTGTTGCTGGTAACAGTCTGGATGATCCTTTTCTTCTTTGGTCCGGAGCACACGGCGTCCATTCCTCCCAAAAAATACCTGAAATACTGATTCATCTGACCACAGTACACGTTTCCACTGTGTGATGGTCCATCCCAGATGCCTCCGAGCCCAGAGAAGTTGACGGCGCTTCTGGACACTGTTAACATAGGGCTTCCTTTTGGCACAGTACAGTTTTAACTGGCATTTGTGGATGTAACTACGTATTGTGGTACTTGACAAAGGTTTGCCAAAGTAGTCCTGAGCTCATGTGGTGATATCGCTTATAGATGAATGACGATTCTTGATGCAGTGCCGCCTGAGGGATCGGAGATCACGGTTGTTCAGCTTAGGCTTGCGCCCTTGTCCTTTACGCACTGAAATTCCTCCAGATTCCTTGAATCTTTTAATTATGTTATGCACTGTTGAATGTGAAATATCCAAATCTCTTCCTATCTTTCTTTGAGGAACATTGTTTTTAAACATTTCAATAATTTTCTCACATATTTGTTGGCAAACTGGCGATCCTCTGCCCATCTTTGCTCCTAAAGTATTAGACCTTTCTTGGATGCTACTTTTGTACCAAATCATAATTACGATCACCGGTTGACATCACCTGTTTCAAATCACATCATTATTTAACCATTTTGCCTCATTACTAGCCCTAAATTGCTCCTGTCCCAACTTGTTTTGAAATGTGTTGCAGGTCTGAATGACAGGAAAGGATGCATATTTACAAATGACATGAAGTTGACCAGACAAAACATGAAATATTTTGTGTTTGTATTGTCTGTGTGGCGAGCAGCGAGGCTGAGGGACCGTGAGAGCGGTCGCCACAGTCTGCAATGAAATACAAGTCAAAGTAAATTTAGAAATCACTTCTTTTTTTTTTTTTTTTTCGTTTTCCATACTGTCCTAACTTTTTCTGATTCTGATTTGGGGTTGTATATTTATATATATATTATTTATTTTTACTTATATGTTCAATAAAGAAGAAGAATCACATCACAACTGCTAGCCCATTCCACCATTTGACCTTTCACTCTAGTTGGTTGAGGAGCCAAAGGAATAGATCTAAAATCAATTACCATATCCCTAGTTTTTTTTTTAAGTTTACTTGCAAAAAGGTGCTGTGATACCATGTCATAAAATCATTCACCTTAGTCAGCACACTAACGATAACAGTATCATCAGCAAATTTTTAAATAAAACTGTCTGTGTGTTTACTCACACAATCGTTACACAACTTCCACAATTTTTGAAGAGAAAGCGACTTTTGGAATATATTATGAAAAACAGGGCCCAGCTGATCCGCACATGTCTTAAGTAAACGTCATAACGTGTATTACATCCTGCTGATTAAAAAATGTACACTCCATATTACACAGTCTCATTCCTAAGCACATTAATTTTACTAGTAAAATCCTCCACATCAAATCTAGAATAAAAACTATTTATTTCTTGTGCCAACTGTATATCGGATTGATAACCAACCAATTTTATGGGGGCATTACTTTTACTTTTATATCCCGTTATAGTATGCATACTCTCACAGGCAGAGCCAAGTCAATTTCTTCTAAGATCCCCCTTGTGAATCCTGTGCCTCGTGCAGAGGCCCTGTCTTCAGCGGGGATCATCACCGCGTGTTACGTGACCACGCTGAAGCTGCACTCTCTAAGGCCGGCTGTCCGGAGTGTGATAAATGGCACTGTCGACCCTACGGGCTCGACTCGCCAGCATCAATGAGGACCTCCTCTCTGGAGGAACCAACTATGGTTCTCTGAGGTGACTCACAGAGGCCTCCTCACGCAGGTGAAGGGCAACCCGTCCCGACTTGTGGGCCCTTCTTGTATGCCCCATCAACGGATACCACGGAACCTCCCAGAAGGGGTGTTGAATACTATTTCTGCTATTAACTATTATATATAAACTATTTTAGTTTTTATCTAAGCTCTATATAAACAAATGTATAACACATTTGCAATATCATATGGCCCCGACTCTGTCCGGTCTAGTTTTTATCTAAATCCATATAAAGAAATGTATAACACATTTGCAATAATTATAGGCCCGACTCTGTCCGGTCTAGATTTTATCTAATTCCATGTAAACAAATGTATAACACATTTGTAATAACTATAGGCCCCGACTCTGTCTGGTCTAGATTTGACCTATAATATGACGGGAATATTCATTCCCTAGTTTATCTGTCCGGTCTGGTTTTATCTAAACTCCATATAAGCAAAAGTATAACACATTTGCAATAACTAAAAGACCCGACTCTGTCCGGTCTAGTTTTTATCTAACTCCATATAAAGAAATGTATAACACGTCTGCAATAATTATAGGCCTGACTCTGTCCGGTCTAGATTTTATCTAATTCCATATAAACAAATGTATAACACATTTGCAATAACTATAAGACCCGCATTTTTGTCCGGTCTAGTTCTTATCTAAATTCCATATAAACAAATGTATAACACATTTGCAATAATTATAGGCCCAACTGTCTGGTCTAGTTTTTATCTATAATAAGACGGGAATATTCATTCCCTACACATACCCTTATATGAGGCTCACACCTCGTTGGCCTCTTTTTGGGACTCTTAACTTTTACTCTTCTATAGGCCTTGGGCTCTCGTCCCAGGCCATAGTATGGGGCGAAGTTTTTAAGCAAGCACAGCGTTTTAAATTGGGTTCCCATAGCGTAGCTACGCAATAAGAGACTACTCTCGAAAGGGAACGACTCGGTTACTAACGTAACCTCGGTTCCATGAGAGAAGGGAACGAGTATTGCGTAACCCGCTGTGCTATTGCTTTGATCAGGGGATCACTTCAGTCGATTTAACCTGAAATCCTATGGCATACATTGGCTTTTATAGCCGTAGGCCATGGCCATTCTGGCGGTAGTTGACGTGTTAGGGCGGAAAGCGACCCGATTGGTTTCCACGCCTCCCCATAGGTTCGTGCAGTTACCGCAGCACAGCCAATCAGTGCGCTAGTATACTCTGCTTAGGTCTGTTGTGCAGCTGCACTGTGTTTTACATACATTAAATTATAAAGATCATTTTTGGCTTCAATATCTCGAGAAAAGGAGAACATTTTCCCATAGCGTAGCTACGTAATACTCATTCCCTTCTCTCAGGGAACCGAGTCGTTCTCCCACCTAAAGTACTGCTACTGTGTACTGTAATTATACTGTATGTGCATGTAGTATAAAAACCATGTAGGTGAGTCTGTAGACCAACTTCCCTTGTGGTCATTCCATGTATAAGAACATGGTCAACTAGTGCTTTGTGTTTCATCAGGAACAAATGTCCTTTGATCCCATCCCCTTCATTTTTCTTTTCCTCTCCTCCTCCTCTTTCTCTTTGTCTCCCACCACTAGGATTCATTTTCAAAGCACATAATCCTCCATGATCCTATTTATAATATCCTGAGATTCTAATTGGTGTCATCAGTTTTGCTACTTAATGTTTATACATGGATAAATGTGTGCTATTTGAGTTCACAGTGTGACACGGGAGGTAATTATATTGTGTTTATTTCTAAAACTGAACGAATGGTTTGGGCCAACTGAACTAGTTATAGTGTGTTAGCAATCGAGAAAAACTGTAATGAAGCTTTGCTTTACGCAGTTTAAAAATATGTATATCATTAAATAGAAGCACAGCTGCTGAAAAGCAGTAATTAAAACACTGCTTACATTTATATTTTATTCTGTGGTGGCAGATGGTACGTGGCAAAGCTTTTTCTTAGGGTGGCAGTTGCAAAACGTAGTGTTTCAGTGTTTTGGAAACATGTTGTATGTTAAAAGCATACACCCCATGACATCTATTTAAATATACTATTTCATGCAAATAGTATATTTAAATAGCTCTATGCAAAGTTAGAACTGCCAAGAGACACTCACTCCACAGTAAAAACGTAAACACTTCATACATAGTGCACACAACAACACCCAGACCAAGTTATCATAGTAATGATTTTGTTTTTAGAACTTGACTTACTATGCATCACCTCTTGCAATGCTAATAACACATAATAAAGAACGCAACTTCGTCTTTGGTTAAGATGAATTTAACATTCATCCATTTATTTTTAAGGAATATTTATAGAATGGTCTATATGTAGAAATATGTAGGTTTGAATATAATGAAATGGTAAAATTATTCTAGTTTATAGAGACTCCATGCAGTTAACACAGTTAACTCCATCCAGTTAACTCACTCACCTAATGACAAGATCATGGGCATCAATGAGAGCACCATAGTGGGATCCTTTGAGGTTCCCAGAATTCCCCACTACAGCACAGGTTCTGCAGCGGCCTGGGCCAGCATCAGAGTAATCTTCTTCATTTGGGAAGATGTCAAATAACATCTTGGCTACCTCTTTGTAGTTCACTCCACTCTTATATTGTAGCTTCTGTTCAAATATTATGGAAAAACATACATGATTATCAGAGCTGTCTTCTCTGCTAAAATAAGTTTAATTCAATGAATTTACGTGGTACAAACAACTAGATTTTCTTATTCAAGTTCATTTATAATTAATGTCAATAATGATATTGTATAGATAATCTTATATTGCACTTACTTGCCACCACTGATAGAGGGCGGTGCTGAGTATGCTGTTTTTCTTAGTCAGTAAGGGTTGGGTGTGGGGGTCGTAGTGCTTTTGGAACCAGGTGTCATGAGCGAGGTCTACCACACACTGACCACATGCGCATGCTCCAAAGATAAGTCTTTGTACAGAAGGTCGAGAGAATATAAATAGACAGATGATCACACTCACACTTAAGGTGATGTATCGAGCTCTTTTGGTGGCAAAGCACAGCATCTTTTACTCTCTTGAGCCCTTGAACAAGAAAAGTATTTTAGTAATTATTATAAGTTTAATTACTTAGTAAAAAGTGTTTATATTATATTCTCTATTTTTATCATTGTATATGAATTACACTAAAAACTTTACCGCAGGCATGGTTAAATAGCAAGCTATAGTTGCAATCAAAATTATTCAACCCCCTGGACCTGCAAGACATTTTGCTGCCAAGAACAACATGTTATGAAAACAATTCAACAAAGGCATCAGTAAACTATTATAGAAAGTTTATTAATACACATTTGAGTGATTCTGAGAATGTTAAGTTGATGAGAAATGAAAAAAAAAAACCTCTCTCTAAACATCAGGTCTCTAAACATTTTTGTTCCAAATTATTCAACCCCCAAAAGTCATTTTTTTTGTGCAGAATCATTTATTCTTTATAACCTCCAATAAAGGCTGCCTGTAAGTGCTTACACTCTAAAAATGGCTGGGTTAAAAACAACCCAATTGGCAACCCAGCGCTGGGTAAATATTGGACAGAACACATGCTGGGTTAAATTAAACCGAGACAAAAACAGTAAGGTTGTCCTTAAACCGAGACATGGGTATATACCCAAAGTGCTTTCAACTCCCTTCAGAGCACAGGTCATTTCATTGATGGCCTTGCCCGAGTCGCAGGGAGAAAAAGATGCTAGCCTGCTCTGCCCAGTCAGAGCATTGAGAGTATACCTAGAGCACTCCGCCCCTTTCAGGCAGTCAGATCAGCTCTTTATATGCTTCGGTGGCCGCACTAAAGGTTGTGCTGTCATGAAACAAAGACTGTCATTGGCTTATAAGTCTAAAGATCTCGTTTGCCCTATAGGCATCAAAGCCCATTCCACTAGAGGCATGGCCTTGTCATGGGCATGGTCATGTGGCATTTCTATCGAAGATATCTGTGCGGCGGCAGGCTGGGCCTCTCCGTCCAGTTTTATTAGACTCTATAATTTGAAAGTTCCTGCTTTACAAGCGGGAGTTCTCTCCATCTAGGCTTGGGCCCGTTTTGTGCTCTTTATTCATGTACAGATTGTTTTCACAAGCATGTGTTACATTACACCATAAGGCCCGACTATGTCTGGTCAGGTGTTCATACGGCCCGATTTTATCCGGCCACTTCATTCCCTTATAGGCCCACTTTCGTCGGCCTCACCAGGGATTTCATTGCTACCCATGATCATGTGTCTCTGGTTCCTCGGACCAGGTTGGGTCAGTCAGCACACACAGTGTTTTACATTGGGTTCCCATACGCAATATGAGATACCTCTCGAAAGGGAACGTACTCAGTTATTTTCGTAACCTCGGTTCCCTGAGAGAGGGAACGAGTATTGCGTTCCTTGCCGTGCTTGTGCTTCTCAGGTATCGCTTCAGTCGATTTTTAAAACCTGATTTCTATGGCGAAGCAGGGTCTTTTATAGCCTCAATATGCACATTTAGGAGACCCTTTTCGGCTGGTTTTTCTAGCGACCCCCCATTGGCTCGCTCTCTCAGCCGCCTCACCATAGGTTCCTGCAGTTGCCGCAGCACGGCCAATCAGCGCGCACCTCGCTCTGTTGTATTGCTGTGCAGCGGCACTGCGTTTTACATAGATACTTATATGAATAAAAGTTTTGCTTCATATTCTCGAGAAAAGGAGTTTCTCATACGCAATACTCGTTCCCTCTCTCAGGAAACCGAGGTTACGAAAGTAACCGAGTACATTTTCTCAAATGAAATGGTAAATTCTCATGAAGTGACGGTTTATGTGTTTGTGTCCTCATATAGTGACACGGCAGAGACTACAAAGACAGTGAGCGAGTGTGTGTGTGCGAGTGTGTGTGTGTTGCCCACGTCATTCACACACAGAACATGCAGGAGTAATATTTAAATAGTATTTTGCAGTTTAATATTCACAGACACTCGTATATATTCGTCTACAGTCTGGAGCCCTGCGCTTAGATAAACACTGACGCAACTTAACGCAGCTGCAGGGACCGAATATACTCGGGAGTCTACCGGTAGGCCTACTACAGAAATGCTGGTAGGCTATCGTAACATTTTTTAAATTTCAGTACGGACTTGGTACCGAAGTACCGGTACTTGTGACATCCCTACATAAAACCATGGTTAATTTCCGTAAGGGGATCATGGTTCCGTTTAATACATAATCACAAACTGTATTAATCTATCGTCTCACATACCTAAACATGACTATGTGAGTCAATACATGGCATCGGATTCTGAGGTAAAACTTTTGTCGTCTAAGTTAACGTATGTCATGTAGTAAGCTTAAGAATTGTTGCCGTGAAAAGAAAAAAAAACTGTACCTATAATTATGCTAATTAAAATGATTATTAATGAAAACATTATTAGAACTTACCTTAAAACATCTGCAACCAGTGGCTTTGCCCCTTGCTTTGTCCTTACAAAATGACAGTTTGGGAGCGAATTTAAACATCAAGGTTCGAAGCACGTGAAACAACCAAGCGCTGGGTAGAATCAACCAAGCGTTGCGACCCAGCAGGTTTAACCCAACAACTGGAAATTTGAAACTACCAATGGTGTTTAAAATGTGATCAAATAAACCAACAAAAATTACCCAACAGTCTCAACCCAGCGTTTTGGGTTAAAAAAACAACCCAGCATTATTTAGAGTGTAGAAGCTTCTGTTACCTCTCTACTGCAATCGTGGCCCATTCCTCGCTTGAACAAGCTTCCAGATCATAGATAACCTTTGGTTTTCCCGTTACCACTGCTTTCTTCAAATTCCACCAAGTATTTTCAATGAGATTTAAATCTGAAGACTGTACAGGCCACTCAAGAACATTCTATGACTGATCCCTGAACCAAGCTTAAGTAGATTTGGATGTATACTTTGGGATGGCTGTCCTTCAGGAAAGTCCATTGATTATCAAGCTTCAGTCTCTGCACCGAAGGCATCACCATCTTTGACAAAATGGCTTGATACTTCAAAGAATTCATGATGTCCTTCATACAGTTGTAGCGTCTGTAGGAATTGTGGACGCAGACACATAGTTTAATGAATCTTCCAAATGATTCGATCAAATGAACATTCCCTTCACAAAGCCCAATTCAGCTCCAGACCCCAGGAAATCGACCATCGATCACAAGAGAGATGGAGGCTCGATTCTGCCCGGAGCTACTAGTTGTTGATAATAATTAACCGACTTCCTATGGACTTTTGTCCAAAACTTAAGGTGTGTTCGACATCGGCTGCGGCTGGATGCACCTGATCGGCGAGAGTAGCCGCGTGCAGGCGGGGAGGAGCTGCAAACACAGACGTGAAGTCGGACACTTTCTGCTTCCCGCGGTGACGCTCGCGCTGTGTTTGCACACTTTATCAGCTGAAGTGAAACAAATGCAACATTTGGCAATACACAGATGTTTCAGAGACATTATTGTCATGTAATACTTTATGCACTGCTTAATACAGCGTGTGTTTTTACAAGAATAAAGTTCAACATATAAGCCTACACTATCAATGAAGTGGGGTCTATGTTTTTAATCAGTTATATTTTGATAAACATGACAATATAACATCGCGACTACATGAAAGGAGGTTTTACTGTTATAAAAAACAGATTTGTGCGCATTAGTGGAGCTGAAGGTTTTAGAATAAACACGAAACACACGTGATCGCTGTCATGCGGTGAATCTGGCCAATCGTGGAACGGCTGTGTCGTCATCAGAGCCCGTGCAGCCTCATGCAGTCGCTCTCGAGAAACTGCACCGGCTGTAATCGCCGGCTGCTCTCGAATCGCTCTCGCGGCACTTTGTTGACATACGTCACTGTCACGTGGCGTCGGCGCTGCCTCAAGTCGGACAAAATTTCTAACCGGCATGCACTGCTTCAAGTCAGCCGCCGATCGGTCTGCGCATCGCTGGGTGAAGTCGAACAAGCCTTTAGTTAAAGAGGACAGAGGACTCGTTGTGATCACAAGACAAAGAAACAAACCAGATCTCTGTCTTTTCAATGACCGGTAAATGAACTCCACGTGACACAGCTAAAACTCCAAGCAAACTCACAGAAACTGTTACATATGGAGTGCATCAAATCACTGATTATTGGACTTTCATTCAAATAGCCTTCGACATAGCTTGTTAGTGTGTTACAACTGATACACGTGACTATTATGCATGTATATTACTCCCAATTCAATTGCAATTATGTAACTATTGAATGAGTGGATGAAAAGGCATCGTGTTTGATATTTTTGTGTTCGTATGGGTATAATCCAACAGATGAGCTGTATGAAATCTTTATAGAATTGATCATGTCCTTATAATAAGAAATTAGGTCTAAATTTACTCCCTGCTTAAGAGCAGGGCCCGGTTGCATAAACCGTTAAGACTAGTCTTAAAAGTTAGACATACATTTTTTTCTTTAAGACTGTTCATAATTTTTTTAATCAGTTACATAAAAACATAGACTGGCCTATTTTTATACGAAAAGTAAGACTGAATGCCACTTGCCTAACTGCTAGTGGCTCATACTAGATCTTAAGACACTGTCTTAACACAATGGCTTAGTTTATGCAACTGGCCCCAGGAAACTAAATTACTATAGATGACCCAATTTTATGGGAGGGGTGGAGACACAGTCACCCCTGAACCCTAATTGGCCAGAACCCATCCAGGGGATGGGCAAATATTTGAGTTTAATCTCAGAACACGAACGAAGAATCCAGTTCACGTCACAGCTAGTTTGCGGCCTGTTCAGAGCCAGCAGTTCGAGCCGGTTCAAGGCCTGTTCGTTTAGAGAGGAGTTAAGTCCTAGCAGTTTGACCAGGGTTGAGTTCTGAACGGAGAGCTCCCAGGAGACGATCTGACGATCGTGGCAGACCAAGATCAGAGAAAATGGGTTAAACAACGATTTCATTCAGGCCATCTGCTTTTCTCTCACTTTACTTTTTTTTACTTAAAGTTTATATTCTTTCCGTTAAGTCTCGGGTTCTGTTAAGTTTCGCCACAAAAGCGCGCTTCAACTTCAAACAACGCCCACAAGACTTCCATCCAACCGCCAACACGCCACGTGATTGGCTTCCCAAGACGTCGATCCAAGACACGACCAGACCTTCAGCGAATCAAAGATCCGGGAAAACCCTGTCCAGCCAGGAAAAGGGAACCCCCCTTGTCAGACGACACACGAGACAAACACAAGTAATACCTCTAGATTCCCAGCTGAACTGATGCATTAGATCAAATGTAATAACCCTGCCTAAAGCGATAGGAGGTTAAATTACTGATCAATGGTTTCTTCAGGTCATGTGTCATAAATGCATATATTGCTTGGGATTTCATAATTTAGTCTCTTAGAACTTATTCTTTTCCTCACCTTCTTCCTTTTTGCAACGTGTGAATGTGCGAGTGCGTGTTTATGTTAGATATTAGTTTGATGTGTTAGAGTAATCAATAAAGTTCCGTTTGTATTCAAAGATAACTGTTCTTGTGTTATGTGCTTATCAATTTAATGTCTTGAACTGCCGATCCAAGTTACCTGGCTGTTAAATAGTGTTTCACTATTGTTCGGATATTAATTAGTATTAATAAGTTGATATTTACGGCCCGTTCAAATGAACGCTGGAAGAGTCATTTGCTCGGCTGTAAAATAGACTCTCAAAATTCCCTATGAATTCATTAATTCATTCATTTGAGCTAAATATACATGTTCCCATTCAGTCGGTCACGTTCGACGTACGTCGGACGTACCGACGAATTGGGATCACTTCTGGGAGCCCCTATCAGCTTCGAGCTATCTAGAACCGGCCAATGAACAATTGGCGTGCGAGATTTGCATCTCGCGCTCCGCCCCGCGCCGCGGGTATAAACAGGAAGCGAGAGCGAATGCACGCTGTCATTCACTTCGGAGCCACACGGCAGATGAAGAGGACTCTCAACGCTACACTGCTTGAGTTTATCGCTGCTATCAGCAAGTTATTTAGAAGACCGGAGAATCCAGGAAACGCGTGTTGGAGAGACGGCACATTCCAGCGGGATCCGCGCTGACTCATCGGCTGCCTCTGCAAGCAGAGAAAAACTGCTGTTTTAACAGCAACAGCAAATCCTGTTGGTCTGGTTGGGCGTTTTTCCTGCTGAGTACAGGCACGGGCTGCACAACAATCCCGTGCGCTGTCGCGTTTCCCCCTGAGTGCTTCAGCACAAGAGCGTTTCCTCACAAAAAGAGTTCACGGGTGACGTGCCGTCCTTTTCAGGATGTCTTACCACCCGTGCGTTTCTGGATGCGGTCGTTCCCTGTCCCCTGCTGACGGTCACAATCGCTGTCTCACGTGTTTGGGCATACAGCACGTTGAGGCGGCGTTTGTGGATAGTTCATGTTCCCACTGCGGGAACATGACTATCGCGGAGCTTAGATCGAGACTCTCCTACCTCCGGGCTGGGGGAGTCCCCTTACCCATCCCACGAACCAGGGCTGCCCCTAACCCGGGTGGACCTGCTTCTTTGGATGGCCAGGGTGATCTGAGGATCACGTTTAGGGCAAACCCGCCGAGTCAATCTCCGCAGGCCCCTATTCCCTCTGCTCCGCAGCCGGTAGAGCCTCCAGGAGAACCCGCTGGACCCTCCCACGGGAGACCAGTGGTGACTTTTGGAGCTCCAGCAGATGAACAGATGTCAATCGCTGCATCGGAGGGGGAGTTTCAGTCCTCGGGGGATGAAGGTTCAGTTGTACTGCCTCCCTCTGGGAGAGTGGCAACGGCTGCACCGGACCCTGAGATGGCTGCTATGCTTTCCCGGGCCGCCGAAAGGGTTGGGCTCGAGTGGAACCCTCCACCGTGTCCCGAACCCTCTAGGTTGGACGATTGGTTCCTCGGGGTGGGTCGCGCTGGTTCTCAGCGTCCCGCCCCGACACCTTTCTTCCCGGAGGTGCATGAGGAGCTCACGAGGTCGTGGAAGGCACCTTTTTCTGCCAGAAACCGGCCGAGTGACTCCTCCCCCCTCACTACTCTCGACGGCGGACCGGCCAAGGGTTACGTGGGGATCCCGCCAGTGGAGCGCGCCGTCGCGATGCAACTGTGTCCGGCGACCGCCTCTAACTGGCGCGGTGACCCGCGTCTCCCGTCCCGGGCCTGTAAGTTCTCTTCCAGTCTGACTGGGAAGGCTTACAAGGCCTGCGGGCAGGCTGCGTCCGCCTTGCATGGCATGGCGCTGCTTCAGGTCCACCAGGCCCAAGCGCTCCTTGACATGCACGAGGGTAGGCCTGACCCAGAGCTCCTCCGGGAGCTCCGGACGGCGACGGACCTCGCCCTCCGGGCGACGAAAGTCACCGCCCGTTCCATCGGTCAGGCGATGTCCACGCTTGTGGTCCAGGAGCGTCATCTCTGGCTCAACCTGGCTGATATGAGGGAGACCGATAAACATCGGTTCCTGGACTCCCCCATCTCGTCAGCTGGGTTGTTCGGCGACGCGGTCGAGAGCTTCGCCCAGCAGTTCTCGGCCGCCCAGAAGCAGACGGAGGCGATCAAGCACATCCTGCCCCGGCGGCCCGCTGCTGCCTCCACCCCGCCGCCGGCGGCAGCGCCTCCGACTACTCGTCGCCGAGGACGTCCACCCGCCGCCGCCTCCGCCCCCGCCAAGGCACCGCAGCAGCCTTCCACCAGCCGACGGCGTGGGGCCGGCCGTGGGAAGGATGTCCAGCCCGCTCAGGCCGCTGCCAAGCCAGGTGGCAAGCGTCGTCGCAAGCGACCCTGAGACGGGCCACCCAGAGATGGAGGAAACTGCTCGGAGGGAGATGGCTGCAGCACCACTCCTTCCCCCGGAGGAGGGCCGGGGGAGAATCTTTTGTTTGTCTGTTCCGCCGCTGGCCCCAGTGCCAGCGGCACCCAAAACATCAATAAAAGAGCAGTTTCCAATATCTCTGGGTGCCAAGAGAGCGCGCTTGGCGGTGGTCGACGCTCCCATGCCTCGCCACCCTCAAGTACCTCTCCCTTCGCCAGCAGGGGACGCCGGCTGTCGGGACGCACACAAGCGGCCTCCCCACACTCGCACGTCCCCTCCGCGGATGCAGGTAAGTGTTGCACAGCACACTCAGATCCCGCTACGGGCCGCTCCCATGCCGTCCGAGCCGGATCCCTGCGTTCCGCCTCGCTGCCCCGCTGCGGGTACGTCTGTGGTGCCGATGGTCCCCCTTGCTCGGAGTCTGGGAGCCTGGCTAGCGCTTCCCAGCCCGTCTCGGTGGCTCATCCGTACCATCAGACTCGGCTATGCGATTCAGTTCGCCCGGCGTCCCCCCAAGTTCAGGGGCGTTCACTTCACGACTGTAGTGGAGGCGAACGCCCCCGTGCTCAGGGCGGAGATCGATGTCCTACTGGCGAAGGACGCGATAGAGCCGGTCCCTCAAGCCGATATGAGGTCCGGGTTCTACAGCCCGTACTTCATTGTACCCAAGAAAGGCGGCGGGTTACGACCGATCTTGGACCTGCGATTCCTGAACCGGTCCCTTCACAGGCTGCCGTTCACGATGTTAACGCAGAAGCGCATCTTCAGGTGCATCCGTCCCCAAGATTGGTTTGCAGCGATCGACCTGAAGGACGCGTACTTTCATGTCTCGATTCTCCCTCGACACCGGCCCTTTCTGCGCTTCGCGTTCGAGGGACGGGCATATCAGTACCGCGTCTTACCCTTCGGCCTGTCCCTGTCGCCCCGCGTCTTTACGAAGGTTGCGGAGGCGGCCATTGCTCCCATGAGAGAGCATGGTGTTCGCATCCTCAACTACCTCGACGACTGGCTGATTCTTGCCCAGTCACGAGAGCAGTTGTGCGAACACAGGGACAAGGTGCTCAGTCACCTCAGCCAGTTGGGACTTCGGGTCAACTGGGAGAAGAGCAAACTCTGCCCCACGCAGAGGATCTCTTTTCTCGGTATGGAGATGGACTCGGTCGCCATGACTGCGCGCCTCACCGAGGAGCGCGTCCAGTCGGTGTTGAACTGCCTGAATTCATTCAAAGGCAGGACAGCGGTTCCACTGAAACATTTTCAGAGGCTCCTGGGGCATATGGCATCCGCAGCCGCAGTAACGCCGCTCGGATTGCTTCATATGAGACCGCTTCAACGCTGGCTACACGATCGAGTCCCGAGATGGGCGTGGCACAGCGGTTCCCTCCGCGTCCAAGTGACTCCGAGGTGCCGCCAAACCTTCGGCCCGTGGTCGGACCCTTTGTTTCTCCGGGCGGGAGTCCCCCTAGAACAAGTGTCCAGGCACTCCGTTGTCTCCACGGATGCCTCATCCACGGGTTGGGGTGCCACGTACAACGGGCTTGCAGCTTCGGGCCTGTGGACGGGGCCTCAGCTGCAATGGCATATCAATTGCCTCGAGTTGTTAGCAGTTCGTCTTGCACTCAGCCGCTTCAAAGTGCCGCTCAGAGGCAAGCACGTTCTGGTCCGGACGGACAACACTGCGGCCGTAGCGTACATCAACAAACAAGGTGGTCTACGCTCCCGTCGCATGTCGCAACTCGCCCGCCATCTCCTCTTATGGAGTCAGAAGCATCTGAGGTCGCTTCGTGCTGTTCACATTCCGGGCCTGCTCAATTGTGCGGCCGACGAGCTGTCACGTCAGCAGGAACTTCCGGGAGAATGGCGACTCCATCCCCAGGCGGTCCAGCTAATCTGGAGTCGTTTCGGGGCCGCACAGGTAGACCTGTTTGCCTCCCCAGAGACGACCCACTGTCAGTGGTTTTATTCCTTGACCGAGGGAACCCTCGGGTCGGATGCCCTGGCCCACAGCTGGCCCCGGGAAGAACGCAAGTATGCGTTTCCCCCAGTGAGCCTTCTTGCGCAGACTCTGTGCAAAGTCTGGGAGGACGAGGAGCAGGTCCTGTTGGTCGCTCCGTATTGGCCCAACCGGACTTGGTTCCCGGAACTAGTGCTCCTTGCGACAGCACCTCCCTGGCCCATTCCTCTGAGGCAGGACCTCCTGACTCAGAGACGGGGCACCCTATGGCACCCGCGTCCAGACCTCTGGAAACTCCATGTCTGGTCCCTGGACGGGACGCGGAGGTTCTAGGTGACCTACCACAAGCGGTAGTTGACACCATCACTTCCGCTAGAGCCCCCTCTACGAGGCGCCTCTATGCGTTGAAGTGGAACCTGTTCGTCGATTGGTGCTCTTCCCGCCAAGAAGACCCCCGAAGATGTTCGATCGCTTCTGTGCTTACCTTTCTACAAGATGGGTTGGAGCGAAGGCTGTCTCCCTCCACCCTCAAGGTCTATGTCGCCGCTATCGCCGCTAATCATGAGTTCGTAGATGGAAAATCTCTAGGTAAGCACGATCTGATCGTCAGGTTCCTTAGGGGAGCGAGGAGATTAAATCCTCCTCGTCCTCCCTCTATACCCTCTTGGGACTTAGCTCTGGTGCTTACTGCACTACAGAGAGAACCCTTTGAGCCTCTGCAGTCAGCCGAGTTGAAAATCCTGTCGTTAAAGACTATACTCCTGATTGCGTTGGCCTCCATCAAGAGGGTAGGGGACCTGCAGGCATTTTCGGTCGACGAATCGTGCCTGGTGTTCGGGCCCGGTAACTCTCATGTGATCATGAGACCCCGGCCTGGATACGTGCCCAAGGTTCCCACTACTCCCTTCCGGGACCAAGTGGTGAGCCTGCAAGCGCTGCCTTCGGAGGAGGCAGACCCAGCCCTAGCTTTTCTCTGTCCCGTCCGTGCTCTCCGGACTTACGTGGACAGAACGCAAAGCTTCAGGACCTCAGAGCAGCTCTTCGTCTGTTACGGAGGACAGCAGAAGGGAAAGGCTGTCTCCAAGCAGAGGATGGCCCACTGGATAGTGGACGCCATCGTCTTGGCTTATCAGTCCCAAGACGTGCCCTGCCCGCTCGGGTTAAGAGCCCACTCCACTAGGGGTGTTGCCTCTTCCTGGGCGCTGGCTCGTGGCGCCTCGCTGACAGATATTTGTAGAGCTGCGGGCTGGGCGACACCTAACACGTTCGCTAGATTCTATAGCCTCCGTGTAGAGCCGGTCTCTTCCTGTGTGCTCACTTCCCATAGTCAGTAACACCGAAGTACCCGTTCCAGTGTCGGCTTGCTGCGCCATTCCCTCCCCTATGGTAGACGGATGCGTGCGCTTATTCTGCTCCAGTCGAGTTCCCCGGAACGGCGAACCCTGTTGAGTCCTCCGCAACCCGCGGCAGTCGGACGTGGCGGAGCGTTCGACGCCAGGTCTAACACTCGTATGCATTGGTGGAACTTGTGTTAGGCTGGGTTCCGTATGTAGTGACCCCCACGGCGGTCCCATATGTGTATTCTTCCACGGTACGGCTCCCTACGGCGAGCCCGTGTCTTTCCCTCGGCAGAGCTCCTCTGCCGTCTCAGGTTCGTGTTGTCTCCCTCCTAATTGACCGGGGCCACCCCTGAGACTTCCGTATGTTGTGCTGCCCACGGCCAGCCCATACGTGTATTCTCCACATGTTTACTCCCTCTGGGCATGATGTGGCTTCCGCAGCTGCCTTCACAGGCACGCTTTCCCAGCGTTATCCAATACAGTCAGCTGAGTGGGTCTTGCGGAACAGCAGCTTTGACTCTCCCTGCGTGAACCTACCCGCCCGCATCAGATCGGGGTCTGTGGGGCTCATCGCTGGGCGCTGGAAGTGGTAGTAACTATGGCGTTTTCCATAGGGGATCCCAATTCGTCGGTACGTCCGACGTACGTCGAACGTGACCGACTGAATGGGAACGTCTCGGTTACGTATGGTAACCCTCGTTCCCTGAAGGAGGGAACGGAGACGTACGTCCCGTCGCCACAGTTGCTGTACCATCACTGCAGGTCGAGCCACTACGTGTGGCTCCTCAGTGAAAAACAGCGTGCATTCGCTCTCGCTTCCTGTTTATACCCGCGGCGCGGGGCGGAGCGCGAGATGCAAATCTCGCACGCCAATTGTTCATTGGCCGGTTCTAGATAGCTCGAAGCTGATAGGGGCTCCCAGAAGTGATCCCAATTCGTCGGTACGTCCGACGTACGTCTCCGTTCCCTCCTTCAGGGAACGAGGGTTACCATACGTAACCGAGACGTTTCCCTTTAACAGAGCCCCCTTTAAAGGGTTAGTTCACCCAAAAATGAAAATTCTGTCATTAATTACTCACCCTCATGTCGTTCGACACCCGTAAGACCTCCGTTCATATTCGGAACACAAATGAAGATATTTTAGTTGAAAGCTGATGGCTGAGAAAGGCTTCAGACAGGCCTCCATTGGCATTCAGTACATTGACACTTCCAAGATCCATGAAAGGCACTTAAAACGTCGTTATAAAGTCTATCTCACCACAGTGGCTCTACAATAAGTTTACGATGCGACGACAATAGTTTTTGTGTGCAAAAAAAAATCAAAATAACACCTTTAACCATCTTGTTCTCGACTTCCTTGTGTGCCTCCACGACGCATGCGCGAGAATATGACGTATGGCCGCCGTTCGGGGATCCATGAAATACACACTTTAACCCCATTTTGAGAACTACGGCGAGACCTAAAGCACGATCAATGTAGAATCCAACAGCCTAGACACGCGCGTCTTCCTCTGCTCGTAAACAAATCGCTTCTGGGTCATATGTCCGAACGCCGGATCTGCGTCATATTCTCGCGCATGCGTCGTGGAGGCACACACGGAAGTCGAGAACAAGTTGGTTAAAGGTGTTATTTTGATTTTTTTTTGCGCACAAAAACTATTGTCGTCGCATCGTAAACTTATTGTAGAGCCACTGTGGTGAGATAGACTTTGTAACGACGTTTTAAGTGCCTTTCATGGATCTTGGAAGTGTCAATGTACTGAATGCCAATGGAGGCATGTCTGAAGCCTTTCTCAGCCATCAGCTTTCAACTAAAATATCTTAATTTGTGTTCCGAATATGAACGGAGGTCTTACGGGTGTCCAACGTCATGAGGGTGAGTAATTAATGACAGAATTTTAATTTTTGGGTGAACTAACCCTTTAAGTTCTTAAATATCGGCGGACGAATAAGTTAAGGTGTAAACATTAATTCTGAATTATTTATAAATTATAGTGTCATTCGAGTCTCTTTCATTTTAATTAAATTCCCCGTTGAGTTATTATTTTATCTGCGTTTTTTTCGGTTTCGCATTTAATTAATTATTTTTCTACAAATTCTATCATTTGCCTCCATCCCAATACTGAACAACACGACATACATTCACTTCACACGTTAGTGGTAGAGTTATACTCACGGAACACTATAGTTATTCACAATCACCAAAGTTCATTATTTGCATGCGTTTTAAAGCCTTGCCGGCTCATTCGCGTGCGCGGTTTTAACATGCGCTTTTCGGAGCGCGCGCACTAAACGCCTGTCAAACACGTGATAACTGCACAAAGTAGTAGTCTTACTGCGCTAATACTGTCAAATACACACAAGGTTAACATAAACACAGTCGGTTTTGTCTAAAGTGAAAGTAAAATCGCATGCATGTGACATGTCTGTATATCAGATGCACGCAGGTCTTAAATTGACAACAGGGCAGTAGTGAACACGCGGTCCTTAAAGGGACAGTTCACCTGTAAAATGATCTCATTATTTACTCACTCTGATATTGTTCCAAACCTGTATTCATTTCTCGATGACAGAATTTTCATTTTTGAGTGAAATATCCCTTTAATGTTAATACAACAACAAAAGAAAAAGAGAAAATCACTCTTGACTGAAAAACTAATACAGTAGCTAAGAATCAGTGTATATTTTATAGTGAAGTCTATGCAGTGTTTTATTTTTTCATTCAATTTCATACTTAAATGCTGCTGTACTGCTCTGAGCTGCTAGTGTAAATCTTTATATATATTTATTTTATATTATCCAATACACTAGGAATGTGTACAAGGGTTTTTTTAAAGTAAAGTTTTAAGTTTAAGTAAGGTTTTTCAATTCTTTTAAGTAAAATAAAGAAAAAGTATTGCAGTAAAAAATAGTCTTTTTTTTCTCCTTAACCTCTTGCTGTTCCTGTCACCTAAGAATAAAATAACAAAAAATTGATGTGACAAGCCATCAGAACCGAACCGAACCGAACCGAAAACCATGGTTAAAAACCGAGGTACGTATTGAACCGTGGACTAACTGTATTGTTGCATCCCTAGTCGCTACACAGTCAAGATTTTCACTTCCTGCATCAGCAAAACACCCCCATAACAAGATTGGACCGCCTTCATGTTTGACCATGGAGATGCTGTTCTTCTGCTCATAAGCTTTGCCATAAGCTTTGCCTTTGCACCAGACATACTGCTGATCCATGGGTCCAAAAAATTCCAGTGTGGTCATATCACAAAAAATTCTTCCAGAACTCCATAGGTCTATCCAAATGAATTTGAGCATATTCAAGTCAGGCTTTTATTTTCTTCTTGGTCAAGAGTGGCATTCAGCAAGATGTCCCAAAATGAAGGCTATGCTTATCTGTTCTTCTTATACTCTGCATTGAAATTATTTTTCCTCCTTTCATCAGGTCATCTTGCAAGTCTTTGACAGTAAATTGAGGGTTTTTCTCAGTTGCTCTGATGAAACATTTTTCCCCTTAATGATATTGTGCTTTTTCTTGGAAACCATCATTGGTTTTCTGGTACAACCAATTTTAAACTTATGAATAAGGCTGCCAGCTGAGTCTCTAGGAACTTTTACTGTTTTGGAAATCTTCTTGTAAATATATGTATGTGTAACAGCACAAGCTAATTCAGTTTTGTTATAGAGTTTCCAAAGGATTGTGTTTTAACACAATTTTGTTCCATACCATACAACAACCCGTTCTCACTCCCAAGGCGTCTAAATCCGAAGCATGGTCAAGTGCTTTCCGCGTCACAATAAAGACACTAAAGGCACCTCTAGGCATCACTATATCGACGCACTCCAGTCAGATACAGACGTGCTCCAGTCAGATACAGACGCGTTTGGGCATGGGAACGTTATCGTCATGATGATCATATATTGGGTTATGATTTTGCCATTATGTGGAGTGTGATTCTCAATTTAATCAGCCTGCATAATTTTATTTATGCTATCTAGACACGTTTTAACATGTAACCCAACCCCATTCCTAAACCTACCCATTTGTGTGGTATATAAAACACAGATATAACAGGCAGATAGATACGACTGCATGCACAATTTATTCAAAAAGTACAAATATTCCAAGTGTTCCGAGGCCAAGCGATTGATTTGTGTGAAGGAAATCCCCAAAAGCGATCAGCGTCTCCATCCGCAGAAGATCATGAACACATTAAATTTAAAATATTGCCGCCTGTTACGTCAGTTTTCATAGTGAAATATCATTGGCTCTCGTATGTCTCGTGACCAATTGCGTCATTACGTCAGCTTTGATTGTAAAATGTCATTGACTCTCGTGTGTCTTGTGACCGATCACATCATGCTAAAGAGTCGTGTGTATTATTTGAATGAGATATGAACGCTCACGTTCACGGAGCAGCGGGATTATTTCGGATCAAGGCGGATTTTGACGCCTTGGGAGTGAGAATGGGTTGCATACAAATAAGTGACTTCACAACAACAAGCACTTTTTACAATACAGATTGTTTAAAAGCAGCTTTACAGTGGTAACAGCAAAATAATGCAAAAATGTTTTGATTCGGCTGGATAGCCGCTCTGGAGAAAACAGTGATGTCATCGTCCAACTCAGTTAAATTCTCATGTGGTGTCAATACAGGCAGATTAGTAATATAGTTGAATATTTAGTGACCCCAACTAAGCAAGCCAAAAGCCAGAGGTGACAGTGGCAAGGAACCAAAACTACATCAGGTGACAGAATGGAGAAAAAACCTTGGGAGAAACCAGGCTCAGTCGGAGGGGGCCAGTTCTCCTCTGGCCAACGAACGAACAATGTATGTTTATGATTCAGCCAACATTACAGGTCAGAAGTCAGATTAGATCGGAACATTTAGAACATTCAGCAGCGTTGAATAGGGGTTGAATAATTATGACATAACTGTATTACAAAAAAAAGAAAGAAACCTAACTCAAAAGCATTTGTTCTGCTTAACTGTTTTAAAAAAACGCTGTATCTTTAGAAAAGCCTACATTTGCAAATTATTACAGTCTCCGGGGGGTTGAATCATTTTGATTGCAACTGTATATTGATTAAAGTTTAATATTTAAATCATTTAAAGTTACATTTGTAACATTTGTCACAAATTGCAGTTCACTTGATCTGATCAAACCAAGATAGTAATAAATAGCAACTGCCACATTAAAAATATAACACTCATTAGTTCATTTTAGCTAAAAACACCAGTCAGATTAAATTAATTCATCAAAGCATCTTTTACTTTTAATAACCATCTTGTAATAAGGCTGAACAGCTTTTATCAGAATCCCTATCAGAATCTCTGGTTTTACTTGATGTAAATAAGGCTTTGAGTTTCAACCTACCTGTGCAGATGCGGAGAGCAGAAGGATCGATGCGTATCAAGTGTTTATTCATGAATCTTTCTTTCAAAAGCACAGATTATAGCTCATCAATGAGTCCTGCAGTTAAGGTAGTTAATGGTCGAACGTGTGTGTAAGTGTGACTGCGTGTGTCTGCCTTTACACAGCAATGAAAATATTTGAATAACTACAAATAAGCCTGGCTGAATCCCTGCATGTTTCTTTGTTTTCAACAGTATTTCCAATCTTTAGCCTTCAAAGTTAAACACTGACATCCGGTGTTGGACTGGGGCGAAAATCCAGCCCATATGTGTTCTCCCGTGAATGTTTTGCTGGGGTTAGGGGACTTAAATTGTCAATAAATGAACAAATAAAACAGGATAGAAACAAATAATAATACATTTGTTACATTATAGTTATTATAGATTGTGGTGAGCAGCGAGGCTGAGGGACCGTGAGAACGGGACGAGGCCGCGGTCATTAGTTATGATGAGCGCCAGCTGCGTGCCGTCGGCCTCGTGTCTCATGGAGGAGTGACGGGAGTATAAAGGAGGAGCGACGACAGTGAAGGACGAGAGAGGACCAGGCCTGGACTATGATTTGTATTTTTGTTTACGTTTTGTTTATGTATGTGTGCGGCAGTCGTCCGTGAGGGGCTGCCGCTTTTACTTTCATTTTGTTTGTATTATTTAATTAAAGTTTGTTCTAATGTTCGCCGGTTCCCGCCTCCTTCTTCCCACACGAACTAACCTCGTTACATTGGTGCCGAAGCCCGGGAGGAAGGAGAGACATGCTGTTGAAGAGCCCTCGCTGCTGAGGAGGTCTGGCTGCGCGGATGAGTGAAGACCGCGAGAGCTGCCAGAGGCGGTGGTGCTGGAGCGAGTGAAAATCCGGTGGGACGGAGAACTCGCTGCCGTGCCCTTGGGTCGAGGTGGGGTGGCTGCCGTCCGAGAGGGAGCGGAGCAATCGCCAGCGCTTGCCCTGAGCCGGAGCCTGCTGCTTTCCGCCATGTTGGGGCGGGGGGGGGGGAGTAGAGCGCAGGCTCGGGAGTACCCCCCGGCCTGCGAAGGGCGTTGAGGGTATGTGGCAAGCAGCGAGGCTGAGGGACCGTGAGAACGGGACGAGGCCGCGGTCATTAGTGATGATGATCGCCAGCTGCGTGCCGTCGGCCTCGTGTCTCACGGAGGAGTGACGGGAGTATAAAGGAGGAGCGACGACAGTGAAGGACGAGAGAGGACCAGGCCTGGACTATGATTTGTATTTTTGTTTACGTTTTGTTTATGTATGTGTGCGGCAGTCGTCCGTGAGGGGCTGCCGCTTTTACTTTCATTTTGTTTGTATTATTTAATTAAAGTTTGTTCTATTGTTCGCCGGTTCCCGCCTCCTTCTTCCCACACGAACTAACCTCATTACATAGATATTAATAGATATTATTGAATACACAGAAAAGGCAGTTAACAAAGTTGATATTGCATTTTTGTCAGATATAGAAATACACTAGACAAAGCATTGATTTTGAACTAGGATGCAGTAAATGTACTGCTAATAAATTCTGTTAAAATTTACTCTCCCTCATTTCGTTCCAAACCTGTATGACTTTCTCTCTTCTGTGAAACACAAAATAAGATATTTTGAAGAATGTTGTAACCAAACCATTTTGGTTAACCTTCTACTTCTACTTTATGGACAAAAAAACCCACCAAATTTTTCAGATGATCTTCTTTGATGTCCCACATAAGAAAGAAATTCATACAGGTCTGGATTCACATGATGGTGAGTAAATTATGCAAATTTTAATTTTTGGGTTAACTATCCCTTTAAGAACTATAACATTTGTAAATAGCTAACACCTTAAATAAACACCAACATCGTTGAAATGTACGTCGCCACCACAGACTCCCAAGACGTCTAATATCAGAGTGTTCTACCAAAATGTGAAAGTTAGGTTGAAAAAATTGCATAAAAACTCAGACAGAGTGAATGTCTTTACAGCTGAATGGGTCATGTATTTATATTTCATTCATAATGCTGGAGTTTGCATCTTATTTGTAGCCAGAATTTTGCGTTGACTTATTATTTTCAAGTTTACATAGCTAAGTATTTTAGTCGCATTTATTTAGTTCGTTGCAAAACCGTAGTTTTATTTTCAAAGCAATACTCTCATCATGGTATAGGCTATGTTCTTTTATTTCTTTCTAACGTCTCGGTTACATATGTAACCCTCATTCCCTGAAGGAGGGAACGGAGACGTCACGTCGGGAGACCAATGAATAGGAATCTCGCCAGAGAGCCAATCTACTTCGAGTGTAACTAAACGAGCCAATGCACATTGGCATGCAATGACTGCAGAAGCTGCTCTGCCTCGCAGTGAAGGTATAAATGAGCAGCAGCTGATTGCATTAATCAGGTTTTCGCTGAGGAGCTGATTCAGTGACCTAGCACCCCAGCGTGGTACAGTGGACATGGCGACGGGACGTGGCGTGTCTGTCCCCTCCTTCAGGGAACGAGGGTTAAATATGTAACCGAGACGTTCCCATTCAGTCGGTCAGGAAGGAACACTGTGGAACCTACATCGTACCATGAAGGAGTTATGTGGGGTATAACTGCTGAGCCATCGCAACCCCACCGCAATACAAGAGGGTAATAAGGTGGCTCCAGACCTACTAAAAGGGGGGCTTCCGTTTAGGAGCAACCGTGGAAGTAACATATGGGATCCCCGTAGGGTCACTCATATGGTACCTCTTGTTTGTGGCCCCTCAGCCCGTGGCGGCAGAGGCTAAAGGTTTGGCAACAGGCCAGTGTGATACTCACCCAGTGAGTGCCGTGCTGCCACGCCTATCTCGGGACTTGGCCTCAAAGCCAAATGCTGAAGCGGTCTCATATGAAGCAAACAGAGCGGTGTTACTGCCACATGCCCCAGGAGCCTCTGAAAAAGTTTCAGTGGGACCGCCATCCTGCCTTTGAACGTATTCAAGCAGTTCAGCATCGACTGAGAACGTTCCTCTGTGAGGCGTGCTGTCTGATCGACTAAATCCAACTCCAAACAGAGAAAAGAGATCCTCTGCATGGGGGCGAGTTTGCTCTTTTCCCAGTTGACTCGAAGACCCAATTGGCTGAAGTGTCTGAGTCCCAGGTCACTATGTTCGCACAACTGATCCCTGGACTGTGCTAAATTGAGCCAGTCGTTGAGATAGTTGAGGATGCGAACGCCCTGTTCTCTCATGGGAACAAGGGCCCCCTCTGTGACCTTTCGTAAAGACACAGGGAGACAGGGACAGCCCGAAGTGTAGGACTTTGTACTAATATGCTTGTCTCTTGAACGCAAAGCACAGAAGCGGCCTGTGTCAAGGGAGAATCCAGACATGGCAGGCTTCCCGGGAAAGCATATCTGTTAACTCTGAATCTAATTCAGCATAAGCACACACCATTACAGTGGGCTTAGCATCATCCTCATTTCCAGAGCACAACAGCCCTCTCTCCGATGCAGCGATTGACATCTGATCCTCAGCTGGAGCCCTGAATGAAACTAGGTTCCCCCATGAGAAGGACCAAAGGGACCACTAGCATACCCACAATGGGCAGAGGTTAGGCGAAGGGGGAGGATGACTGTGGTCCGGCATTGGACCATCCACAGCTCTCCGAGCCCCCTTGGGACCCAGAGAACTGCTTTTTTTATTTTTTGAGAATTTGGATACCAATTTTGACTCAAAAGATTATCTGCCCGGCCCTCCTCCGGGGAAGAGCAGCCCCACCCATCTCCGTGTCGCCCGTCTCAGGGGTGATGTTTCACCAACCGCTTAAACAGCAGCAAAGATGGGTGGCGTCATCTTCCTGCACGGACAGGGCTATGGCCGGCGGCAGCGCCAGAGTGTACGACTGACCAGTGTAACTGATACTACCCCCTTTCATGAAAACCAACAACCAGCCGGTCTTTAACATTGAAGGGAAGAATAGCGCAGCACTAGCGTCAACAGCAGCAGCATACGGAGCACAGCCATAGCTTATCGTAAAAAGCGATGAACAGCGGCCACGCCGGCACACATAATGGTTAGTGTAAGCAGTACTTCACACCCATATGAAAGACAGCGGCAAAGCATAGTCATGAATGGCCAGAGCATTTATATAGGACAGACCGCCGCTTTGAGACGGGGGGCTGCTCATATTGCGCAAGCGAGTGAGTGGCTGGAATGCTTCGTACATGATGGATCCCTCACTGCGCTGAGGCGGGGAGCGGCATAACATAAGAGTGAGCGAGCTGCCGAGCTCCATGCTTTAAGGAAAGCGGACTGCCATTCTGAGGCGGGGGGCTGCTTTATTGCTTAGGAGTGGGTGAGTGATCGAATCGCTTCTTCCTCTGGCAGGTCACATCACTGAGATTTGTGCGTGGCAGACCGCTGCTCTGAGGCAGAATGCTACTTATGCCACGTGAAGAGTAGGCCCTCTTTTCACGACAGATTGCTGCACTGAGACAGGGGCTGTTTATCGTGCGAGTGATTGTTCTAATTTGTACATGGCAGATCGGCGCTCAAGGCTCTATATTTCATAAGGTTTCAGTAGATTCAAGAAGGAGGGGATAACCCCATAGCGACACCTATCGGTGATGCAGTGTCAAGAGACAGACTTGAAAGGGAATTTGCATTTCAATTTTAAAGAATATAAATGAAACCAAGCATTTTTACTTAGGATAACCTGTTCTTCATGTCATTTAATATTGAAAATGTCAAATGACTTAAAGAAAAGGAAGTTGAAATCATGAGAAAATAAGCAAGAAAAAAAACAGTATGCATGCAAATAAAAAAAGAATGCCTTTGATGGTCAGAACATGTTTAATTAAATCACTGTTCACTTCATACCAATGTAACAGCCAAAAACAGAAAAGTTATCAAACATTAAATAAACGTATAATTATTATGCACTATTGCCACTTATTGTGAAATAACTTATTAAAAGCAATAGCCTATAACACATACATCTACTAACACCAAATAAGAGGTCAAAGCAAACAGAAACAGCAACAACATACAACCCCAAATCAGAAAAAGTTGGGACAGTATGGAAAACGCAAATAAAAAAAAAGAAGTGATTTCTAAATTGACTTTGACTTGTATTTCATTGCAGACAATATGAACCCAAAATATTTCATGTTTTGTCTGGTCAACTTAATGTCATTTGTAAATATGCATCCTTTCCTGTCATTCAGACCTGCAACACATTTCAAAAAAAGTTGGGACAGAAGCAATTTAGGGCTAGTAATGAGGTAAAATGGTTAAATAATGATGTGATTTGAAACAGGTGATGTCAACAGGTGATTGTAATTATGATTTGGTACAAAAGTAGCATCCAAGAAAGGTCTAATCCTTTAGGAGCAAAGATGGGCCGAGGATCGCCAGTTTGCCAACAAATACGTGAGAAAATTATTGAAATGTTTAAAAACAATGTTCCTCAAAGAAAGATAGGAAGAGATTTGGATATTTCACATTCAACAGTGCATAACATAATTAAAAGATTCAAGGAATCTGGAGGAATTTCAGTGCGTGAAGGACAAGGGCGCAAGCCTAAGCTGAACAACCGTGATCTCCGATCCCTCAGGCGGCACTGCATCAAGAATCATCATTCATCTATAAGCGATATCACCACATGGGCTGAGGACTACTTTGGCAAACCTTTGTCAAGTACCACAATACGTAGTTACATCCACAAATGCCAGTTAAAACTGTACTGTGCCAAAAAGAAGCCCTATGTTAACAGTGTCCAGAAGCTCCGTCGACTTCTCTGGGCTCGGAGGCATCTGGGATGGACCATCACACAGTGGAAACGTGTACTGTGGTCAGATAAATCAGTATTTCAGGTATTTTTTGGGAGGAATGGATGCCGTGTGCTCCCGGACCAAAGAAGAAAAGGATCATTCAGACTGTTACCAGCAACAAGTCCAAAAGCCAGGGTCTGTCATGCTATGGGGTTGTGTCAGTGCCCTTGGCAAAGGTAACTTGCACTTCTGTGAAGGCACCATTAAAGCTGAAAAGTACATAGAGATTTTGGAGCATAATATGCTGCCTTCAAGAAGACATCTTTTCCAGGGACGTCCATGAATATTTCAACAAGACAATGCAAAACCACATTCTGCACACACATTACAAAGTCCTGGCTGCGGAGGAAGAGGGTACGGGTACTTGACTGGCCTGCCTGCAGTCCCGACCTGTCTCCAATAGAGAATGTGTGGCGCATTTTGAAGCGCAAAATGCGACAACGAAGACCGCGAACTACTGTTGCCCACCTTAAGACTTGTTTGCAGGAAGAATGGGAGAAAATTACACCTGAAACACTTCATCACTTGGTGTCTTCAGTCCCAAAACGTCTTTTAAGTGTTGTGAAAAGGAATGGCAACATTACAAAGTGGTAAATGCTTTACTGTCCCAACTTTTTTTGAAATGTGTTGCAGGTCTGAATGACAGGAAAGGATGCATATTTACAAATGACATGAAGTTGGCCAAACAAAACATGAAATATTTTTTGGTCATATTGTCTGCAATGAAATACAAGTCAAAGTAAATTTAGAAATCACTTTGTTTTTTTTTTGTTTTTTTTGCGTTTTCCATACTGTCCCAACTTTTTCTGATTTGGGGTTGTACAAAAAAACATTGTCATCATTTACTCACCCTTATGTTATTTCAAGCCTGCATGAGTTTCTTTCTTCTGTTGAACACAAAAGAAGATATTTTAAAGAATGTTGGTAACCAGTTTGATGGCACCCATTGACTTCCATAGTAGGAAAAAAATACTATACTATACAAGTCAGTGGGTACTTTCAACTGTCTTTAAAAATGACCAAATTTTAATTTTATGGTGAATTATTCCTTTAAGGAGTTTACTTTAATTAGGTTTATCATTAGAATGTCTTCTTTCTTGGGCTAGAAAAGGAGAATCATCAGGGCTGGGCTAGGGCTAAAATTCAGCACATCCAGCTCACACATTTCCCCATTAATGTTTTGTACTAGTAAGTCCTTTAAATTGGAATAAATAAATAAATGAATATACTGCAAATGTGTTTAACAATATTATTATTGCATTATATTGCAAGTTTATAAGAACTGAACATATCTACACAGATGAAAAAGTCATAGCTTCATCCTTAAAGGGATAGTTCACCCAAAAATGAAAATTCTGTCATCATTTACTCACACCTATGTTGTTCCAAACCTGCAGATAGAGAAACCATTGACTACCATAGTATTTTTTTCTCTACAATGGTAGTCAATGGTTTCTCTATCTGCTTGGTTACAAACAATCTTCAAAATATCTTCTTTTGTGTTCAGCAAAACAAAGAAACTCATACAGGTTTGGAACAACATAGGAGTGAGTAAATGATGACAGAATTTTCATTTTTGGGTGAACTATCCCTTTAATAGAGATCGCTAAGACATGTGACCAAATGGGCGGCAACGTCATCAAAATGCAAAGAATTATGGGTACGTTTGGCCCGTTTACATGGCCTGGCATAGCAGGCTAGTGTTCTGGCATGAAAATAATTAAACATTAGACAGAAAAACAGAATATAATCCTACAAAATGCAGCGGGCTAAAGAAAACATTGTCGGACCATATTGCCTAAAACTAAATCCTAATGCAAAGACGAGATCTGATGAGAAAAAGGGAATCAAATGACTGGATCCTTACGAGCTGAGTGACTGGTCAAGGGACGTCAAACTGTTGCCCAACTTCCAGCACCCATATATATACAAATACATGATATTAAGTGTTGTTAGTGCGTACACACACACACGCAAAGTTTTCAGAATTCAAGTCGCTGCAGTCTTTTTTACAGATGGATGGGTCTAGGACCTGGAGATTGTAAAAGTGGGGCAGAAAACTGTCGTCCGTTCAAAGTTATGCTACTGTTTTAAGCACCACACTCCTCGCTCTCTCTCATCTATCTGCATGCAGTCCGAATTGAACAAACCTGTCTGTGTGTGTGTGAGTGAGGGCGGCTACACACTGCAAGCGCGGCGTGTCCGTTTTTATTTCGGCTCCCATGTTAACAGGTTAGAGCGTGCACACTGCCTGCGTGAGACGCGGAAAACGCGTGCATGCTGGAAATAGAACAGACGCCTATCTTTCACGCGACACGCACGCGTGTTGGAAGCGTTTAACATGAAGTATAGGCCTTCCACTTCGTCACCTAGCAGCAGCATCGCCGCGTCAGACACGCTTCTGGGGTGCAGATACAGAAAATGCCACGCTTACAGTGTGTAGCCGGCCTGAGAGAGGGGGGAGCAGGCGCAATCGAACAGTGGACACTAAAAATATACTCCGTCATTTTGTTCATACAGGACATCATTCAAACTGCAAAGTGTTTACTTATATTTGTATATCCCGTTCTTAAGCTTTATGCCACTTCTATCGTGATCGATTATAGGGCTCGGGCGTTGCGTTGCATTCTGGGACGTGGCGGCCATGTTGATGGCCTCGCGAATGTAAACATACAGCAAATCGAACGAGGAGAAGCAGAGTTGGGAGAAAGAAAAACTATGTTAAAATCCCGAAAAGGATGTGGAATTTACCGGGATACGTTAAATAGGGAAGCCAGGGACCGGTATATGGACAAAATTGGAACTATTAACGGTTTGGATTCATATGAAATTTGCAGTTCACAAATGGATGGGTTCAGGAGCTGCAGATCATGAAGCCTATGTAACGTTAACCTTTTACCTTGAAGCATTCTGCACCGTTCTGTGTTCTCGGGTTGCACTACTTGCAAATAAACACATCTAATAAAAATATCTGATTGTGACACTTCTTGCTTTTGCACATTATACGGTTATTGCGATTGTGTGACACTTCTTGCTTTTGCACATTATACGGTTATTGCGATTGTGTGACACTTCTTGCTTTTGCACATTATATTGATTTAAGTATATTTATTTTGAAGATAGTGGGTATGGATGCAACAGACACTTATGGCTGTATTTAATGCACATTTATTTTATTTCAACGCTAGGGCTCATGTTTGTCAGAGCACAACATACAGACACAATCTTATAGAGGAATGTCATGTCTTCGTCCTTGCTTGGCAACACCATGTGAATCGGTACTTTATCTGACAAAATAGTGTACTTGTTGCGGACGGTTACAATCACCCTTTCCACGTGAATTCGGAGGTGGGCATTTTTTCTTGTGCTCCCCACATCTCTTGCATCCAGCTGACAGCGTCCTTTTGTGAAAGCAGCGATCTTTACCTCGGCACACATAAGTCCCACACACTGTCCTTTATGTCAAAGCCGCGATCAGCCAACACCATATCCCCAGGTAACAGTTTGTCTTACAAGCGCGATCCAAGCGAGCCGACGACTCTTTATTACCTCGGATACTTGGTCTCCGTTGTTGCGTCTCCAAGCAGGAAAGAGGTGGAAAGTTAATCCATTTTCGAACTTTTTCCCATGGCGATTCTGTGATCTAGTGTTACACCCCACAATGCAGCAACGGTTTACCATGGTTTCCAATAATAACGCCAAATTAAGACACACGACTGAGAGGGAGCACGTCTATAAACAGTGCGCAGTAGTCCGAGTAGCAGCAAATGAGGCCATCAACATGGCCGCCACGCAAAGTAATGACGTCATACGCCCGAGCCCTATTGCAGTTTATAACACAGCAGGTAGACGGCATCTTGAACACTGCTTTCTTCCCTCCATGCAAAGAAGTCTGGCGACCGGCGCCCGTTGTGCCGCGGATTCGCAAAATGCTTTGCGTTTACCACTGGGAATACGTCATGATGACGACACATTTAGCAATCTCTATTCATCCAGGCTATAAAGCTCCTAAATTCTCCTTTGTAGTTGCCCTACTAAAAAGTTACCATAGTTATTGCATAGAATCCAGAGTTTAACCATAAGATCAAGACACAGGCAATGGCCTCATCATTACCATTGTTTTATGGTTTCAATATAACAATGACAATAATAGTATTGCTAATAATAAACTGTGGTATTTGTAATGAAAAACATCTTAAACACCATAAAACAACCTCTATAAAAGTGACTTGTTTGCCCTTATACCCAATATTTAATATAAGGCTAATAATAGCAATATTCACAATAAATACCATGTTATATTTCTACAGCTTAGTAACTGAATGATAATTTTTATAGTGGCAGCGCTGTATGTATTGAAAAGCTTGTAAAAGCGGTTGTGTTCAGTTTACCTCGACACTTAAGTTTACATGGAGCCATTCGATTTGGTTTCAGCTAAGTTCACCAATTGAGACCAGCAACTTACGTTGGTTTTTGCTTCAATAGAGCGGCAAAAGTGTCAAACGAGTTCATCAGCATTGTGCGGGAGACGGTCAGGCCCTGGTGCTTCAGCCCCGCCTAGGTCTATTGTTAATGCGACCCTGATAATATGATCTCTTTGGAATGCTACAACCTGTCACACATTTTTAAAGAACCTGCCTATATCTTCTTTACAAACAAAGGTAATCGTAATACATGTATTTAATGTTTAAACGACTATTTATAATGCTCTATAGATTGTTAGATCCACAGAGCTGCTCATATGCAACATAAAAACTGCTTGACTGAAGAAGTGGGAAACGCTGTTGGCTGTTGTTGGACAGTAATTTCACCTATTACACAAACTTGTTTATCACGAGGTTGAATCCAGTTATTTTTATTGATGCTTTTCTAACTTGAAAAAATGTGACGATTCAATAACACATTGTTCCCATAACAGAGATGTAAAGCGCTGTATCTTTGGCATTTTCAAAGGCTCATAAAATATAATGCTTATATAATACACAGTCTAATGAAATCCAAATTTTAAACATATTTTTACTGTAGTTTTATGAGACTTGTTCTTCCTATTTGAGCCAATGCGGATTAATTATTTCAGGGCAAGACCTGCCTGATTACAAGCCCTGATTTTATTATTTTTTGTGAATTTATTATATTTATTATATTTATTTGTGAATCTTAATCTATTTATTTGTGAATTTGATTATTTTTTGTGAATTTCTTTTCATTTATTTGTGAATTCTATTTATTTTGAATAATGCAACAATTCTAACCCCATATTTCTCCCGCCCTAAAAATATCCTTGAAGTGCAGTTCGTAGTTATGGGAAGAAGGAGGCGGGAACCGGCGAACGTTTAAAGACTTTAAAGCTACACTGTGTAACTTTTTTAGTCTATTCTTAGCTAAAAACACTTAGTTCTATCAAAAATATATGTGCTCATTAATGTATATTTACTTCTTTCAAGTAATAAAGTATTCTCGTAAGTTTATAATATGCCATTGAAAATACATAAGGTAATGGGATCTAACGGTGGTCGCCATGTTGCCCCTCCATCTTGAAAGTATATTAGCCAAAGAGGGACATACCCGTAAATTCAAGCTTCGCTTTTCGCGTTTTAACCGGTTTTAATACTCGATGGCACTGTACAAAATTCTCTGCCTCGCGCATGTGCGCGTCAACTTGTTCAGACTTGTCTTGTGCATGTGCAGAGAGTTTTCATCTCAGCAGCGTCCAGTAACGAGTTATACGGAGTTTTCCTGGCTTGTTTATTCCTCAAAAATCTGTTTTTCCTTGTGTGGTATTTCTGTGCGTTAATAACTCCGTGAATAATAATAGTTATTGTCATTGTAGATGTGTTTCAGAGTGTGTCATCGCGTAATTCAGTTGATGTCACCTCAGAAGTATTTTTGTGTCAACATAAAATAGCGTAATGCTCACCTATTTGAATAATCATTCAGTTATTTTGTTATCAACAATGTTTATTCGTTTATAGAAAATATTTGCTTGTAATGTATGTTGATGGAAATATGTATCAGGTCTGATCGGCATATTAACAATTGTTATACAGAGCGCACTGCAGTGCTAACGTTAAAGCGCCGCACACAATTTTGTAACCGGACACCGCTTGTTAGCAGCAGCAGCGGCCGCTCCTTTTAATGCAGCTGCCTTTAGCGCCTATATATGGTACAATAAGCTCTGGTTTACGGTTGTATTATACAAATGTAACTTTTATAAGTATAGTTATACAGTTCTTAACTGTGTATGTATATTTACCATCCTTATTTGTTCTCTCACAGAAACCACATTTATGTACATATCCTGACCTGTTTATGCCTTGCAATTGGATGACTGCATAAACATTACTATCATCAAAGTTCACTCTGGATTAGCTGCAGTTCTTTCTAGCCGAATAATTAGGCCAGTTGAGTTCCAACCATCCCACTGCGTACAGAATATCCCACAGGCACCGTGTCGAATGTGGACGAGGTCGAACTGGAAGCCATGTTAATCTTGGACTAAATCGGCCACCGTAGGAGTTGAAACGAAATCGGAATTGAGAGGAACAGAAACGTCCGGTTACGTATGTAACCCTCGTTCCCTGAGGAGGGAACGGAGACGTACGTTAGTGACTAACGAATGGGGGTTTCGCTTAGAAGCCAATCATCTTCATCGTATTCAACAGCGCCCAATGGCAGTGCCAATGCCATGGGCATGCGGAATTTGCATGCGTAACTCCGCCCCACCTCGTGGGTATATAAGGAAGTACGCTGCGAACATCGCATTATGTTACTGCTGCAGGAGCCAAGACTGAACTCCTCGCGTTCCAGGCAGCACAGCTGACGTGGCTAAGGAAACGTACGTCTCCGTTCCCTCCTCAGGGAACGAGGGTTACATACGTAACCGGACGTTCCCTTTCGTTCAGTCACTACGACGTACGTTAGTGACTAACGAATGGGGGAACCTGTAGAACAGCGCCACTCAGCTGTCATCCAGTGCCCTGCGTAAGTGTGAGATCCCGCCACTTAAGGCCCTAGGACTCCCACTTATCACAGGATTACCAAGGTACACTGGGAAGCATATCCCAGTGAGGGAATGCCAAGATGCCTACCGTAGGGAGGACTTAGAGAATACACATATGACCCGCTGAGGGTTGCATATGGAAGATCTCTAGGGTACCAGCCGAAGGTGGATTTTTAACCCTAGGGGTGGCAGGGACTTGCCAAGGGAAAGACACCTGCTCACTGAGGAGGCTTACGGTGGGAATACTCGTGTGGGGGTCGCCAGAGGGGAACCATGCACACGGAGCACCTGGCCGGACATGAGGGTCTGGGCTCGAAAGGGCAGACTGAACTGATGTCGGCGTCGACAGTGCTGGAGGAGCTCAGGGCTCTCGGGGAGCTCACCTGAGGAAATATCGCACGTATCCAGTCATGGGAGTGGAGTGGCGAGCAAGCGAAGACACCTGAGCGTGGTCCATTACCGGCCCCTCGGGGGGGCGAGTACAAAGTCGGACACTGGCTCCACTCGGAGATTGTAGAATCTGGCGAATGTGTTGGGTGTCGCCCAGCCTGCAGCTCTGCAGATGTCTGTTAGCGAGGCGCCATGCGCTAGAGCCCAAGAGGAGGCCACACTCCGGGTGGAGTGTGCCCTCACACCAAGGGGACATGGTCGACCTTGCTGCTGGTAAGCCAAAACAATGGTGTCCACCACCCAGTGAGACAACCTCTGCTTTGAGAGAGCACTTCCCTTCCGCTCTCCACCATAACAGACAAATAGCTGGTCTGAGGTCCTGAAACACTGCGTCATGTCTACGTAGGCGCGGAGAGCGCGTACTGGACAGAGCAATGCCAAGGCTGGGTCTGCCTCCTCCAAAGGCAGCGCTTGCAGGTTCACCACCTGATCTCGGAACGGAGTGGTAGGAACCTTGGGCACATATCCGGGCCGGGGTCTCAGGATCACGTGAGAGTTAGCCGGCCCGAACTCAAGGCACGCTTCGTCAACCGAAAATGCTTGCAGGTCCCCGACCCTCTTAAGCGAGGCCAATGCGGTCAGCAGAGCCGTCTTCATAGACAAGAACTTAATCTCGGCCGACCGCAAAGGCTCAAAGGGAGGGCTCTGCAGAGCACTTAAGACTACTGAGAGGTCCCAAGAGGGAACGAGAGGAGAGCGAGGAGGATTCAGTCTCCTCGCTCCCCTCAGGAACCTGATGACCAGGTCGTGCTGACTTACCTTTTTGTCTCCCAGGAGATCGTGGTAGGCAGATATTGCGGCCACGTACACTTTCAGGGTGGAGGGAGACAGCCTTCGCTCCACCCCCTCCTGGAGAAACGATAGCACGGACCCGATCGGGCATTTCCAGGGGTCTTCTTGGCGGGAAGAGCACCATGTGACGAAGAGGTTCCACTTCAACGCGTAGAGACGTCGTGTAGACTCAGCTCTAGCGGAAGTGATGGTAGCGACCACCGCAGGTGGAAGGCTACTCAAACCTGCCGTGTCCCGTCCAGAAGCCACACGTGGAGCTTCCAGAACGCTGGACGCGGGTGCCAAAAGGTGCCCCGTCTCTGAGTCAGAAGGTCTGGTCTCAGAGGGATAGGCCAGGGAGGGGCTGTCGCAAGGAGTAAGAGTTCTGGGAACCAGGTCTGGCCGTGCCAAAGCGGGGCGACCAAGACGACCTGCTCCTTGTCCTCCCTGATCTTGCACAGTACCCGTGCAAGAAGGCTCACTGGGGGAAACGCATACTTGCGTAGCCCGGACGGCCAGCTGTGCGCCAGTGCATCCGTGCCGAGGGTGCCCTCGGTCAGGGAATAATACAGGGAGCAATGGGAAGAGTCCTGGGAGGCAAACAGATCTACCTGTGCGTCGCCGAACCGTTCCGATATCAGCTGGATCGTCTGGGGGTGGAGTCTCCACTCTCCGGGGAGAGGCTGAAACCGTGACAGCTCGTCGGCTGCACAGTTCAGGTCTCCAGGGATGTGGACAGCACGAAGGGACCTCAGGCGCTTCTGACTCCACAAAACGAGATGGCGGGCGAGTTGAGACATACGGTGGGAGCGTAGACCGCCCTGGTGGTTGATGTACGCTACTACGGCCGTGTTGTCTGTCCTGACTAGCACATGTTGACCCTTCAGCAACGCTCGGAAGCGGTGCAGGGCGAACCGTACAGCCAGTAACTCGAGGCAATTGACATGCAGAAGGCGCTGGGGTCCTGTCCAGGAGCCCGCGGCTGCTTGTCCATTGCACATGGCACCCCAGCCCGTGGATGATGCATCTGTTGTCACAACAACATGCCTGGAAGCTCGTTCTAAGGACACTCCGGTCCGTAGAAACTTGAGGTTCGACCACGGGGTGAGTGTCTGTAAGCAGGCCCGAGTCACTAGTACCCGGAGCGTGCCAGACCGCCATGCCCATCTCGGGACTCGATCGCGTAGCCAGTGCTGAAGCGGTCTCATATGAAGCAATCCGAGCAGCGTTACCGCGGCTGCAGATGCCATATGCCCCAGGAGCCTCTGAAAATGTTTCAGTGGAACCGCACTCTGGCCCTCGACTTGTCGAAGGGCAGTCAGCAGAGACTGCGCGCGCTCGCTCGAAAGCAGCGCGCACATGGCGACCGAGTCGATATCCATACCGAGAAAAGAGATCCTCTGCGCGGGGCAAAGTTTGCTCTTCTCCCAGTTGACCCGAAGGCCCAGACGGGCTAGGTGATGGAGCACCAGATCTCTGTGTCCACAAACCTGCTCTCGAGAGGGACCCAGTATGAGCCAGTCGTCGAGGTAGTTCAGGATGTGGACCCCGTGCTGCCGAAGGGGCGCAAGGGCTGCCTCGGCAATCTTCGTAAAGACGCGAGGGGACAGAGATAGCCCGAATGGTAGAACTGCGTACTGATATGCCCGCCCCTCGAAAGCAAACCGTAGGAACGGTCTGTGTCGAGGCAAAATGGAGGCATGGAAGTAGGCGTCCTTCAGGTCGATCGCTGCAAACCAATCGTGTGGACGAACGCATTCGAAAAGGCGTTTCGCTGTCAACATCTTGAACGGAAACCGGTGAAGGTAACGGTTCAGGATGCGCAGGTCCAGGATTGGCCGTAGCCCACCGGTCTTTTTGGGTACAATGAAGTACGGGCTGTAAAACCCGCAATTCATCTCGGCTGGAGGGACAGGTTCGATCGCACCCTTCGCCAGTAGGGTGGCAATCTCCGCTCGCATGACGGGGGCGTTGGCCCCGATCATGGTGGAACGGACTCCCTGGAAGCAGGGAGGAACCCGTGCGAACTGAATCGCATAGCCGCGCCTGACGGTCCGCTCGACCCAGCGGGACAGCCCTGGAAGCTGAAGCCAGACATCCAGAAACTGCACCAGCGGGGTCATACGGTGTACAGACGTACCCGGTGTGGGCTTGCAGCGATGCAGCGTCACCGGCCCGGACATGGGAGGCTGTGGGGCGTCCCGGTGCGGGGGCACGGTTGACAGCTGCGTCCTGACAGAGGAGACCAGGGAAGGACCAGCGTTCCACTGGGGTCTGCTCTGCCAGGAGGCTGGCGACAGAGTGGGATGCGAGTGGCGGGACCCGTGGGTGGCGCGCACCGTCATCACCGGACTCTGTGGGCTCAGGGATGGGAGTGTTAATTCTTTCTTTGACCAACATAGGGTGCTGCTGACCCGGGGGCCAGCAGCTGAACAAAGGATTCTCCCCCGGCCCTCCACCGGGGGAAGGAGTGGTCCTGCTACCATCTCCTCGAAAGAATTTCCCATCCCTGAGCCGTCCGTCTCAGGAGCGCCGCTTGGCCTGGCGTTTAGCGGGGCGCGGGGCGGCCTGAGGGGACTTGGACGCCTTCCTACGGCTTCCTCCGCGACCCGGCCCGGGTGAAGGCTGCTGCTTGGACCGGGTGGGAGGGGCGGGAGCCTTAGGAGGGCGTCCTCGGCGTGGAGCAGACTGAGTTGACTGCGCCGGCGGCGGGGTGGAGGCAGCAGCTGGCCGCCGGGGCAGTACGTGCTTAATAGCCTCAGTCTGCTTCTGGGCGATTGAGAACTGTTGGGCGAAGTCCTCAACCGCCCCGCCGAAGAGGCCGGCCTGGGATATGGGGGCATCGAGGAACCGGGTTCGCTCGGTGTCCCGCATATCGGCCAGGTTCAGCCACAGGTGACGCTCCTGGACCACATTTGTGGACATCACTTGACCCAGGGAGCGTGCGGTCACCTTCGTCGCCCGGAGAGCGAGGTCGGTGGCGGCACGCAGCTCATTTAAGAGCCCCGGATCAACTCCACCCTCGTGCATGTCCTTGAGGATCCTGGCCTGGTAGACCTGGAGGATCGCCATGGCATGCAGCGAAGCGGCAGCCTGCCCCGCGGCTCTGTGCGATTTCGACACCAAGGTTGATGTGAATCGACAGGCTTTGGAGGGGTGCTTAGGATCACCACGCCAGGTTGAAGCGCTCTGAGGACACAGTTGCATCGCAACAGAACGTTCAACTGGAGGGACCCCAGTGTACCCTTTAGCTGCCGCCCCATCGAGGACGGAGAAGGCGGAGGAAGTCACCGAACGGTCACGGGAAGACAACGGGGACTTCCAGGGCCGCGTGAGTTCCTCATGCAGCTCGGGAAAGAAAGGTATTGAGGGCAAGGACTGACGGGTGTCAGCGCGAGCCCCCAAAAACCAATCATCGAGCCTTGAGCGTTCGGGACAGGGTGGAGGGTTCCACTCGATCCCTAAACTCGCGGCTGCCCGAGACAACATGGCTGTCAGCTCTGGATCTGACTCGGGCAATGCTGGCACGCCCGAGGGCGGCAGCACAGCCGAGTCATCATCTCCAGAGGACTCGAGCCCACCTTGTGATGCGGTGATCGACATCGCATCCTCCTCTGGAGCGCCAAATGAGATGCGCGGGGGGGCCGGAGCCGGCCCCGCGATCTGCATCTGAACACTCGCGGGTTGCAATGTGCAAGACGGGGGTGTGGCCCGAGGCATGAGCGTCGGGGCTTTGTTCCACACCGTAACCGTCAAGTCACCCTGACCACCAGCCGAAGTACTGGGCCTCTGGGACTCAGTAGATCGGGGTGTGGTAGAGGGGACTCTCACTTCAGTACGAAGGTCATGGAGTCTTGACCGCAACATTGCGATGGTCATGTTCCCGCAGTGAGAACATGACTCATCCGCGAACGCTGTCTGAGCATGCTGAAAGCCCAAACATATCAGACAGTGTTCGTGCCCATCAGAAGAGGAAAGCAACCGACCACACCCAGAAGTACACGGACGAGACATCCTGAAAAGGACGCGTCACGTGTAAGCTCTTTTATGAGAGGAAGCCTCGCAGAGAACGCCGAAGCGCCCAGGGACCACACACCAGCTGTCTAGCGGACCACTGCGCAGATCAGCAGGCAGGCAGTATGATGATCACTGGAACGCGCCGTAACACCAACGCCTCTGGAAAGCTGCTCGTCTCGAAAGCTGTCGATGACTCAGATCAGGCTTGTAGGAGTGAAGAGATCCTCTTGGCTCCAAAGCAGAAACATAATGCGATGTTCGCAGCGTACTTCCTTATATACCCACGAGGTGGGGCGGAGTTACGCATGCAAATTCCGCATGCCCATGGCATTGGCACTGCCATTGGGCGCTGTTGAATACGATGAAGATGATTGGCTTCTAAGCGAAACCCCCATTCGTTAGTCACTAACGTACGTCGTAGTGACTGAACGAAAGGGAACTAAAATTCACTGGATGGTCATATACCTTTTCACCACTAGATGGGGGAAAATATCACACAGTGTAGCTTTAATGAAAAATAAACAAACAGAAAGTAAAACGCAGCTGGCGTGGACGGCTGCCACATGCACACATAATAAAACGTAAATCCGTGAGACATCCGAGACTCCTCGCGTCGCTCTCTCACGGATCTCGCTCGTCCTGCTTGTCACAGTCCTAAAAATTTAATCAGCCTAAAAATTTAACTTTTAGTTACACACAAGAGCATTTTAAGAACAAAAAGCTGACAAACATTTTGAACAATATGTTTTGAGGTGTCGTAACCATAGTATAAGTGGAATAATTAACAACGGGCCGTTAAATTATTGAAAAAATAATGCACACCCGAGATGTAACGGCCTCTCCGACCGGTGTCCATTATTTTTCTAATAATTCAATGGCCCATTGTCAATTATTCCTTACTTATTGTATTATGTAGATTAGAGTATTATGAGAGAGAGAGAGAGAGAGAGAGAGAGAGAGAGAGAGAGAGAGATTTTTTTTAAATTCACGAAGCTTTTATTTACAAAAAAACATCATTGCATAACATTAAAAGAAAAGAACAACAAAAACACCTTCAGATAACTCAATACAAATCAGTACAGTGTGAAAATTAATTCATCTTCAAAAATTGTTCATAAAGCATCATTACAACACCAAATATTTTCAAGAGATCATCAATATATTTATAGTAATAGAAATCAATTAAGATTCTAGATTGCACCAAATTAAAAAACAATATGACAATGTTTTGTACTGTATCATGTTCTGTTTTCTTTCTCCTGCTCAAATAAATCGCCATTTTTGCTTGTCCCACCACAAAGTTAAGCAGCTGACACACAAACCTTTTTCTTTAAAACATATTTGCAACCTAAAATAAAAATCTCATGTGTGAATACTTCATTACAATTTGTAAAAACACCTTTTAAAACAGAAAACAATGGTTCAAGTCTATGACAGTTTAAAAAAGTATGAAAAATAGTCTCTCTATTATCACAAAAAGGACACTTATCAGTACTTCCAGGATTTAAAATAGAGGTAAAAGCATTCACTGCAATAACACCATGAACTATTCTCCATTGCAAATCTCCTGTATTTTTGATCAATGGTGGTTTGTGAAAAACTCTCCATTCTGGTTTTTGATCTTCATTCAAACTGAAAAAATCACGCCAAGGTGTATCTATCCTATTATTCAACTTTTTCTTGTTAAAAACAATTAAACAGTATTCATACAAAAGCTTTCTGTCACAGGAAAAAAAATCAACACTTAAAAGATCAATTTTGATAGCAAATTTTAACCTTGGAAAGCACTCTTCAAAGTCTGGATTACACAGTCCGTTATTATAGTCCATTAGCAAGAGTCTCTCATGATCACTTAGAGCAGATTCCCATCTCTGAAAAAGTTGTGCTATAACACGAGTAGACTTGATTCCAAGACATCGAGAAAATCCTTCTTCATTTTTAAAATCAAGTCCAACTACTTCCAGCAAATGGCCAAGAGTCACTATTTTACTGTCAATAAGTGCTTTGTTTAGTCCAAGAATGAAAAAATAATTTGTCAAGTCCAATCTCTTACCGTGGATTAAAGGTTCTTCTAATAACCAATAAAGGGATTCTGAGTCCTCCACTTTCTGAAAAGTGAAAAGATTCCACACTTTAAAAACATTCTTATAAAAAACAGTTAACATAGGAAAATTACATTTCAATGGATCCATCATAAAAATGGTACTGCCTAGATTATACCCAACCTATTCAGAATCACTCTTGCTACAGCATTCCAGTTAAAAACATCAGAAACAGTTAAAAGCCTTTGCACAAAGTGTAATCTAAAAGCAGCTATTCTACTTTTCAGATGTATTAGACCTTGACCACCTTCTTTTTTGGGAAGAAATAACACACTTTGCGGGATCCAATGTAGCTTATCCCAAAAAATGTCCACTATCAATGCTTGTAATTTCGTTAACAAAGTTAACGGGGGATCCAAACAAGCAAACTTATGCCACAGTGAAGAGGCCACTAAATTATTAGCAATTAAAACTCTTCCTCTAAACGACATTTTTGGAACTAGCCATTTCCATTTGTCAAGTCGACCTTTGGGTTTCTCAATTATACCCTCCCAGTTCTTTTGTGTAACCCCTTCTTCTCCGATAAAAAATATATAAATATATAAATATAAATAAATATTTAAAACCTATTTTTCCCCAATCCAAGCCCATAGGAAGTTTAGGTTTATCATTTTCCAATCACCTATTAAGAAAGCTTCACTTTTTTTCCAGTTTATATTGGCAGAATTTCAACAAATTTAACAACACTTGAATATCACTTTGTCCATTGATACACACCGTTACATCATCTGCATAGGCTGACAATATGAATTTATTCCTACATTCTGGTAAAACTGCACCTTGAAGTTTGCACCTTATCTGATTTAACAAAGGCTCAATTGCTAAAGAATATAACATACCAGATAATGCACAACCCTGTCTTATACCTCTGAGAACTTTAAAAGGTGTACACAAACCACCATTGACCTTTAAAATACTCTCCACATCACTATAAAGGACTTTAATGGAATTAATAAAACTCTCACTAAAGCCATAAGTGCTCAGAACCTTCCATAAAAAACAATGCTCTACCCGATCAAAAGCTTTTTCTTGGTCTAACGAGATAAAACCACAATTTAGATTTAGCATTTTGGAGACTTCAATGATGTCACAAATAAAAGCAATATTGTCAAAAATAGATCTACCTGGGACACAGTAGGTTTGATCAGGATGAATAACATTGTCCATTACATTAGCCAGTCTATTAGCAAAAAACCTTTTGATAAAAGCTTATAGTCACTGCAGAGCAAAGAAACTGGATGCCAACACTTTATGTCTACAAGATCTCCTTTTTTCGGCAGGAGGGTCAACACAGCTCTTCGGCAACTTTAAGGCAATTTTCCCCTTGCCAGAATGGTTTTCAACACCTCTAGGAGATATTCTCCTATTATTGACCAAAAAGACTTATAAAAGTCAACTGGTCATCGATACCTGGTGTTTTTCCAGACTCCATCCCACAAAGTGCTTTCTGTAGCTCACTCATACTCAGAGGGCCAGAAATGTCAGCATTGCTGCTTTCAGTCACCTGAGGTAAGTCTTCAAAGAAAAACTCACCCTCATTTTCTCTCTCTACAGCAACTTCACTTTTATACAAATTTTCATAAAAGTCAACTGCCCTCTGGCGAATATCTGAAAAATCAGTCAAAAGCTTTCCAGATTCAAATCGTAAAGCATGAATAACTCTACTTTGACCCTTCTTTTTTTCTAAATTAAAAAATAATTTTGTTGAAGAATCCATTTGATCCATGCTGTGTCCTTGAACCAAGTAGATCTGCCAAATGTGTTTTTTTTTTTAATCTAAAAATAAGTTTAGGAAACCTCTTGTACCAGTAGACTCTGCCAATTCTTGAAGTTTTAAAATATCAGATACTCATTCTAAGATACTCATTCTAAACTTGTTCTCTGTAGTGATGTTTCGAGTAAATTGTAAACAAAGCTGCTTAATTTTGGCTTTACCCATATCCCACCATTGTTGTAGGGAATTATAAAAACCTTTCTTGGTTTTAAAATGAATATTATTTGAGTTCTGTCAGGTCCATTAAGTCAAGAACACACATGACAAAAATGATTTAGAAATGTTTTATTGAATTGCAATCAGTTGATGAATTCTGAATTAAATTTGTTTTTGGCGGTATGGCTGTGTTCAGGGAGTCCTCTGACCTTTCATGAGCACCATGAAATAGCAGAGAGTCAGAGTCAGGACAGCAGCAGCATTAGGGAACGCTCACACAGTTTAGGACTGGGAGAGCTTAACTATTCCCCCTATGAACAGAGCAGCAACGATGACATAAACAAATGCCACGTTATACACGACAGGAGGAGGTGGGGAGGTGGCGGGTTGCAAAGCAGCGAGCAGCTAGTAGTAAGAGCGAACTGGATCTGCTTTAAATAGGCGCCCTGCTTTTAGCGTAGCCATTAGTAACGAGAGGAGTTGAAACAGCTGATGCAAATCAGCTGATGAGACAGTGTTGTTACCAATAGCGTTAGCAGCGTCTTGACTACTTGGCCTGCCAGAACTGACGCTGACGCTCAATTTCTGTCAGGTCTCAGTCAATTTCAGTTTAGGACTGGGAGAGCTTAACTATTCCCCCCAAACAAACCATACCTGGCAATCCTCTTGAGAATAAAACAAGAGGATGGAATTAGACAATTAAAATGCTTAGACGTCTTATGAATGAATTACGAATTAGTGCAATATGGTTTTGTTCAGATGAGTCTCCTGACCTTTCATGAGCACCATGAAATAGCATTGAGTCAGGGGACAGCATCAGCGTTAGTGGACGCTCACATGAATTAGGAATAGGGGAGCTGAACTATCCCCCCCCCCAAACCATACCAGGCAACCATTTCATCTAGCATGAGGATGTAGCTACAGTTATTGATACGAGTAAATAAATAGTAAATAGGCGATATGGCTCTGTTCTAAATTCCCCTTCATTATCATGGGGAGCTCCACGAAATCCAAAACAGGGATAGCGGTGCATAGCGGCGGAGACAGGAGGCAAGCCAGGCTCTGGACACGAGCTTTCCGTACTCCAAGGAAAATAATGGATCCTGCTGACCAGCTTGTGGATGACTCCTCAGGTAAGCTAACATAGATGACATAAAAGCAGAGTCAGATTCAGAGATAAAACGCCATTCATCCCCTTTCCTATCAGTTTTAGTGTGCTTAGAATTATGCTGAAGTGCTAGGAACAAATTGATACATAAGAAATGTGAGGTCATGTGACCGCAAGTAAAACGTATCTTAGCAATATATCAGGATAAGGCCCCAAACACCTCTATCAGCTTTAATAATATCAAATTCCCATAGTGCCTATAGCTTTAAGAAAAGCATATTCCCAATAGTGCCTATAGCTTTAAGAAAACGCATATTTCCAAATTTCCAATAGCGACTTTAGCTTGAAGAAAGAATTTCTGAAAGAATCTTTAATCAATTCTGAAAAGTAACTTCTAACTCTAAAGTTCTACTCTAAAGTTAGTTATAACTTAAGAACAAGTGTGTTTCTAATAGCACCTACAGCTTTTAAAACAAGCATGTTTCCAAACTCCACTATAGCTTACGATATCACTTTAAGACAAGCACATTTCCAACATCTATAGCTTAAGAAAAAGTAGTTTTCCAGTAACTATATCGCTTTAAGCCAAGCATGCATCAGACACTATAGCTTTAATAACAAGCGATTTCCAATATTGATTATAGCTTTAAACAAGCATGTTCCTGATATCAACTATTAATTAAATGACAAGCACTTCCAATATTAATTATAGCTTTAAGAATGAGCACTTCCAATATTAGTTATAGCTTTAATATTGATTATAGTTTTAAGAACACGCGATTTGCAATATTACTATAGCTTTAAGAACAAGCACTTTCACTTTTAATTAGAACTTTAAGAACTAGCACTTCCAATAGTAGCTATAGCTTTAAGAACCAGCGCTTCCAATGTTAATTATAGCTTTAATAACAAGCACTTTCGATATTAGCTATAGCTTTAAGAACAAGCATTTCCAATATTAATTATAGTTTTAAGAACAAGCATTTCCGATATTAATTATAGTTTTAAGAACAAGCATTTCCGATATTAGCTATAGCTTCAATAACCAGCGTGTCCAATATTAATTATAGCTTTAAGAACAAGCATTTCCGATATTAGCTATAGCTTTAAGAACAAGCATTTCCGATATTAGCTATAGCTTCAATAACCAGCGCGTCCAATATTAATTATAGCTTTAAGAACAAGCATTTCCGATATTAGCTATAGCTTTAAGAACAAGCATTTCCGATATTAGCTAAAGCTTTAAGAACCGGCGTGTCCAATATTAGCTAAAGCTTTAAGAACAAGCCTTTCAATAAAGCTTTAAGAACAAGCATTTCCGATATTAGCTATAGCTTTAAGAACAAGCATTTCCGATATTAGCTATAGCTTTAAGAACCGGCGTGTCCAATATTAGCTAAAGCTTTAAGAACAAGCATTTCAATATTAGTTAAAGCTTTAAGAACAAGTATTTCAATATTAGCTAAACCCTTGTGAAAAAGTAGTGTGCTTAATTGTATTGAAAGTGTACTTTTTGTGTACTTAAAATCTTAAAAGTATACTTTTTAAAAAGGGCACTTGCAGATCATATGATATAATTAAAATTAAAGGCCACTTAAGTATACTTAAAGAGAATACACTTTAATGACAATATTTATAAGCACACTTAAGTGCACTTTTTTTAAAATGCACTTTGTAATAATATCTAATTAATTTTTACTTAAATAAAGTACACTTTCATGGCAATATTTATAAACACACTTAAGTGCACTTTTTATAAGTGCACTTTGTAATAATATCTAATTAAGTTTTACTTAAGGAAAGTATACTTTCATGACAATATTTATAAAAACACTTGAGTGCACTTTTAATAAGTGCATTTTGTAATAATATATAATAAATTTTTACTTAAGGAAAGTATACTTTCATGACAATATTTATAAACACACTTAAGTGCACTTTTAATAAGTGCACTTTGTAATAATATCTAATTAATTTTTACTTAAGGAAAGTATACTTTCATGACAATATTTATAAACACACTTAAGTGCACTTTTAATAAGTGCACTTTGTAATAATATCGAATAAATTTTTACTTAAGGAAAGTATACTTTCATGGCAATATTTATAAACACACTTAAGTGCACTTTTTATAAGTGCACTTTGTAATAATATCTAATTAATTTTTACTTAAGGAAAGTATACTTTCATGGCAATATTTATAAACACACTTAAGTGCACTTTTTATAAGTGCACTTTGTAATAATATCTAATTAATTTTTACTTAAGAAAAGTATACTTTCATGGCAATATTTATAAACACACTTAAGTGCACTTTTAATAAGTGCACTTTGTAATAATATCTAATTAATTTTTACTTAAGGAAAGTATACTTTCATGACAATATTTATAAACACACTTAAGAGCACTTTTAATAAGTGCACTTTGTAATAATATATAATTAATTTTTACTTAAGGAAAGTACACTTTCATGGCAATATTTATAAACACACTTAAGTGCACTTTTAATAAGTGCACTTTGTAATAATATGTCATTAATTTTTACTTTAAAAAGTACACTTTCATGACAATATTTATAAGCACACTTAAGTGCACTTTTTTAAAAATGCACCTTGTAATAATGTCTACCTATATTTTACTTAAACATATTTAAAATAATTATTGTTATTTATATTTTATAAAGTACACTTATTTTTATATTGACATACTAAAGCACATGGAAAAAAATGTCCAAAATTACATTTGTTAATGTATTCTAAATGTGTTTAGTCTATAATGTATACTGCGTGTATTAATGTATTTCTTCTAGCTTCAATACACTTTTTTAAATTTGTATCACTAGCTCCTGCTCTATGAACTCAACTACAAGTGTCAGTTTTTTACATAATATTTGACATAAAGTGTAATTTATGAGAGGAGTAGCTTAGCTATTTGTGCTTAATGTAATAGCAATGTAGTACTGTGTGTACAGATTAATTTCAATATCATTATGTTGTTCTACGCCGATTAAACACACATTTAATTGCAAGCAAAAGTTGAACAAATCTAAACAAAATTAATCTGCATTCAAATTCAGTTAAAAAACATTTAATTTTAATCAGACTACACTACACTGTAAACATAATTGACTTTTAGTTAGGTCAATGAGTCAAGTTATTTTAACTTACAGTCCAACTACACAGTGAGTTAGAACATCTTCAACTTGAACAGAAATGGAAAACATTTATAATCAACATTTAACCATGCACAAAATATTTCTATTTAATATTTTAATGCGCATGCGCCAAAAATACTACGTCATTATTTTGAAAAATGCGCTGTGCCATGTTTCTATGATCGCGATGCGTGAGGAAACTGAAGCTGATCAAACAACAAGAGAACAACGGAGTGAACCTTTTGGATCATTGGATGATTACAGATGAGACGTTATGTGCTGCAAACGTGTCAAGTAAGTATATCTTGATTTAAGCTTTCTTGATTTTTAATTTTCACCATAACATGGCAGTTCTTATTGCGGTCAAGAGTGTATTTAGTTTAATCGCAGATAGACGCAATATGGACTCGGGAGGTGAATGAATCATGTTTCCTATCATCATGTATCTATCTATGATTGCATTATAATAATTCATTATTTCGGAATGTGATCGTGTGTGTGGCCGTGTTCGAGGAATTTGGCTGCTGAAAATACAATATTTTAATCGAACTCAGAATTTTTAAATGAACTAAATGACTTAAAGTTATAGTAACATTAGACATTTATATACAATTAATCCATATTATAACGACCAGTAATATTCAATATATCACCCACCTCTAAAAATAATGCTTGTAATGTATTTATTTATTATTATTTTTTTGCATTTGGAGAGTACGATGTTAACCCAGCAAACACAGCAACGCTGTAAAAACGTTTTTTTCACATTGTGAAAAGGTCGTGATAACGTTTTTATCCTACGTATTTAATACGACAGATGTCGGGTTTTTTTCACGTTATAAAAACGTTTTTTTCACAACGTTGCAGAAACGTATTTATAATGTTTTTATCACGTTACCACGTCTCCTTTCAACGTTGCAGAAACGTATTTATCACGTCCAAACTGTTCTTCACTTCACACATGTAATCAAAATGTTTTTACTGTTATCTTTGAAAAATGACTTTAATATAAAACAATATTATAACTACAGTAAGAGAAATAGATTAAGTGGTATTTATAGATCTCTTTATAATTCGTCAAAGGCTAGTCACAGGTTACGATATTTCTGTACATCTGAATATTCAGCTCATTACTAACACTTTTTACATTTCACCTTACCTGTAGGGCGGACCTCTGGTTGTTGCCCATTTTATAAAACTACATTAACATATGTAGTACTAATAATTTATACTATACACAAATGTAGTCACTCATTGTATTTATTCACACAATATAAGAAATATGATTAGGTCGTTCACAAAAAAGAAAAATCTGTCATTTACTCATCCCTGCGTAAATCCAATGTAAACCTGTATGACTTTCTTTCCACTGTTGAACAAATGGAGGTGTTAATGTTAACCTTAGTCAGGAGATAAGCATAATGTTCCTTATTCACCATTCACTTTTTTGAACCAAAGAAAGTGAGTGGTGAATAAGGTCAGAAATAGGGTTGGGAATCGTGATAAATTTTCCGGTTCCGGTTCCGGTTCCGGTTCCGCCTAACGATTCCGGTTCCGATTCCGGTTCCATTAAAATTATTAAACAAATAGTGGTAAAGGAAAAAGGCACAATACGCAACTCAAACAATCCATTTTGTGTTTATTACTTGCTCTAAAATGTATTTACAGGTTGGCAATGTCAAAAAAGTCCTGTACTGTACATATATTACAGTATTAATTAAGCCATTCTTGCAACACATTTTTTTTTCAAATGAACACCTCTGAAATTGTCTTATTACATTTTATCTCTCTGTCTCTGAATAAAACCAAGTTATAAATTATATTTATTAGTTATATTTATTAATTAGTTATATATTAATTTAATAGTAATTCAGTTATTCAGTGAACTTGTAAATAATAAATTGCAATTCAGCATTACAAAGCTAATTGTGCCTAAACGCTTACCTAAACCATGGTGACTCAACGGTTGACAAATATTTATTTTATATATATATATATATATATATATATATATATATATATATATATATATATATATATATATAATATAGGCCTTTCACTATAAATCTGGTATAAGCCCTGAGGCACTCTGTGCTGTAGCAAATGTTTTGTCAAATTGCTAGTGCAGCCTCCTTTGCATGTTATTAACTTTTCACGTGTTACATTTTGCTTCATTATCATTCATTCTTTGGAAATGAATCCATACTTGTGACTTTCTCTTCGCTATGCTGGTGGTCAACGAGAAAATATCTGACGCAAAACCGTAAATGTGTAGCGCGAGGGCTTTCAGTGCTGAACTGCGTTGCCCTCCTGGAAGCGGCAGGCAACGTAATTAATATTCATGATGAGGTGAGCCAGGGTTGCCAGGTTTTTACAAAAAAAAAACACACAATTGCACAATCGCTTCAACCCGCGGACATGAAACAACAGCCCGCGGCAACAGTGGAAAACGGGAAAGCGTGAAAATCACGGAGTTGGCAACACTGGCTGTCACTCGCTATGAAAGGATACGCTTCCAGCGCTTCGCACACACATTGCACCAGAACCGTTCTCGGAACCGAAACTTAGGAATTTCGCGCGGTTCTGGTATTTTTCAAAAATCAGTTTCGGTTCTGCATAAGAACCGGTTCTCGGTTCCCAACCCTAGTCAGAAACATTAACTTTAATGTCTAACAAAGTCACACAAGTTTGGAACAACAACAAAAGTGTTAAATGATAACACCTTTGTCATTGTTTGTAGAGATAATGTATAATTAAATTCCAGTACTTTCAAGGACCTTGAGATTTTTTTCAAAGACTACAATTAGCGCCCTCATTAATAATAACAGAAAATTCTTAACAGATAAATAAAACTACGCCAATAAAACAAAATGGTACAAATAAAGTACAGCAAATTTAAATAAGAACGTCTCGGTTACGGATGTAACCCTCGTTCCCTGAGGAGGGAACGGAGACGTAACGTTAGTGACTAACGAATGGGGGTTTCGCTTAGAAGCCTATCAACTTCGAGTTTTGAGAAAACGCCCAATGGCGTGCCAATGCCATGGGCATGCGGAATTTGCATACGTAACTCCGCCTCACTGCGTGAGTATATAAGGAAGTACGAGGCAATATCGCATTATGTTACCTGCTTGAGGAGCCAAGACTGAACTCCTGCGTTCCAGGTAGCACAGCTGATGTGGCAAGGGGACGTTACGTCTCCGTTCCCTCCTCAGGGAACGAGGGTTACATCCGTAACCGAGACGTTCCCTTTCGTTCAGTCACTACGACGTAACGTTAGTGACTAACGAATGGGGGTCCCAATATAATCCCGCCACTCAGCTGTCTTCCAGCGCCCTGCGTAAGTGTGAGTACCCTGTCGTAAGACTAATACGGACGAAGGACTCCCACTTAACACAGGAATACCAAGGTACACTGGGAAGCATATCCCAGTGAGGGAATGCCAAAAATGCCTACCCGTGGGGAGGACTTAAGAGACACATATGAGCCGGTAGGGGCTGCATATGGAAGATCTCTAGGGTACCAGCCGAAGGTGGATTTTTAACCCTAGGGGTGGCGGGGACACGCCAAGGGAAGAAACCCGCTCACTGCAGAGACTTACGGTGAAATACACATGTGGGGGTCGCCAGAGGGAACCATGCACATGGGGCACCTGGCCGGACATGAGGGTCTGGGCTCGAAAGGGCAGACTGAACTGATGTCGGCGTCGACAGTGCTGGAGGAGCTCAGGGCTCTCGGGGAACTCACCTGAGGAAATATCGCACGTATCCAGTCCGTGGAGTGGAATGGCGAGCAAGCGAAGACACCTGAACCTGGTCCATCACCGGCCCCTCGGGGGGGCGAGTACATAGTCGGACACTGGCTCCACTCGGAGATTATAGAATCTGGCGAATGTGTTGGGTGTCGCCCAGCCTGCAGCTCTGCAGATGTCTGCTAGCGAGGCGCCATGCGCTAGAGCCCAAGAGGAAGCCACACTCCGGGTGGAGTGTGCCCTCACACCAAGGGGACATGGTCGGCCTTGCTGCTGGTAAGCCAAAGCAATGGTGTCCACTATCCAGTGAGACAGCCTTTGCTTTGAGAGAGCACTTCCCTTCCGCTCCCCACCATAACAGACAAAGAGCTGGTCTGAGGTCCTGAAACACTGCGTCATGTCTACGTAGGCGCGAAGGGCGCGTACTGGACAGAGCAATGCCAAGGCTGGGTCTGCCTCCTCCAAAGGCAGCGCTTGCAGGTTCACCACCTGGTCCTTAAACGGAGTGGTGGGAACCTTGGGCACATATCCAGGCCGGGGTCTCAGGATCACGTGAGAGTTAGCCGGCCCGAATTCCAGGCACGCTTCGTCAACCGAAAATGCCTGCAGGTCCCCGACCCTCTTAACTGAGGCCAATGCGGTCAGCAGAGCCGTCTTCATAGACAGGAACTTAATATCAACCGACCGCAAAGGCTCAAAGGGAGGTCTCTGCAGAGCAGTTAACACTACTGCGAGGTCCCAAGAGGGTACGAGAGGAGAGCGAGGAGGATTCAGTCTCCTGGCTCCCCTCAGGAACCTGATGACCAGGTCGTGCTGACTTATTTTTCCTTTTTGTTCTCCAAGAGATCGTGGTGGGCAGATATAGCAGCCACATATACTTTGAGGGTGGAGGGAGACAGCCTTCGCTCCAGCCCCTCTTGGAGAAACTCAAGCACGGACCCGATCGGGCATTTCCAGGGGTCTTCTTGGCGGGAAGAGCACCAGGTGACGAAGAGGTTCCACTTCAACGCATAGGCATGCCGAGTGGACTCTGCCCTAGCGGAAGTGATGGTGGCGACCACCGTAGGTGGTAGGCCACTCAAACCTGCCGTGTCCCGTCTAGGAGCCACACGTGGAGGTTCCAGAGGTCGGGACGTGGGTGCCAAAGGTTGCCCCGTCTCTGAGTAAGGAGGTCCGGTCTCAGAGGAATAGGCCAGGGAGGGACTGTAGCAAGGAGTACGAGTTTGGGGAACCAGGTCCGGCCGAGCCAGTGCGGGGCGACCAAAAGGACCTGAGCCAGTGCGGGGCGACCAAAAGGACCTGCTCCTTGTCCTCCCTGATCTTGCACAGGAGCTGTGCGAGTAGGCTCACTGGGGGGAACGCATATTTGCTTAGGCCCCGCGGCCAGCTGTGCGCCAGTGCATCCGTGCCGAGCGTGCCCTCGGTCAGGGAATAATACAGGCTGCAGTGGGAAGAGTCGTGGGAGGCAAACAGATCTACCTGTGCGTCGCTGAACTGTTCCCAAATCAGCTGAACCGTCCGGGGATGGAGTCTCCATTCTCCCGGGAGGGGCTGAAACCGCGAGAGCTCGTCGGCTGCGTGGTTCAGGACTCCCGGAATATGGACAGCACGAAGGGACCTCAGGCGCTTCTGACTCCATAAAATGAGAAGGCGGGCGAGTTGAGACATACGGCGGGAGAGTAGACCGCCCTGGTGGTTGATGTACGCTACTACGGCCGTGTTGTCTGTCCGGACAAGTACATGTTGGCCCTTCAGCAGCGCTCGGAAGCGGTGCAGGGCGAACCGTACTGCCAGCAACTCGAGGCAATTGACATGCAGGAGGCGCTGGGGTCCTATCCAGGAGCCCGCGGCTGCTTGTCCATTGTCTTTAAATGCTAATCCTAATACGTCTTTTCCGTTGTCTACATGGATATTAAAATCACCAACAATTAGTCCTTTATCTACGGCCAGTACTAACTCTGATAGAAAATCAGCAAATTCTTTGATAAAGTCTGTATTATATCCTGGTGGCCTGTATACAGTAGCTAACACAAATGTTGAACGGGTTTTATCATGTACACTACATAGCGTTACATAAAGCACCAAAACTTCGAAGGAATTATATTTGAAACTAGACTTCTGAGTAATACTGAAGATATTATTATAAATTACAGCAACCCCTCCCCCTTTACCTTTCAGACGCGGCTCATGTTTATAACATTAATCTTGGGGGGTGGACTCATTTAAGGTAATGTAGTTGTCAGGTTTTAGCCAGGTTTCTGTCAAACAGAGCACATCTAGAATATTATCTGTAATAATATCATTAACAATAAGCGCTTTTGGGGAAAGGGATCTAATATTCAGCAACCCAAGCTTTATCAGTGTTCATCTGTATTATATCTTTTGTTCATTTGTTGGACATCAATTAAATTTTTACTGTTGAATGGTTTTGATGTTTTTTTTTATATTTACTAATTCGGGGAACAGACACAGTCTCTATATGATAATATCTAGGTGAAAGAGTCTCTATGTGCTGGGATTTTTCTGACTCCGGTGACGTGAGACAGCTAGCAGATGGTCGGTTTAGCCAGTTTGTCTGCTTCCTGACCTGGGCCCTAGTGAGTCATTTACATTACATTTACATTTATGCATTTGGCAGACGCTTTTATCCAAAGCGACTTACAGTGCACTTATTACAGGGACAATCCCCCTGGAGCAACATGGAGTAAACTCAAGGACACACTGGTGGTGACCGCTGGGATCGAACCAGCAACCTTCTGCGTATCAGTTAAGTGGTTTAACCCACTGGACCACCACCTCTCCACTAATGTCAAGGTTTAGCTCTAAGACTATGTGCCAAATTACTAGAGAGAAGAGCGGCACCACCCCAAGAGGGATGGATGCCATCCTTCTTCAACAGGTCAGGTCTGCCCCAAAAACTTTTCCAATTGTCTATGAACCCTATGTTATTTTGCAGACACCACTTAGACAACCAGCCATTGAGTGATGATAGTTTGCTAACTATCTCATCACTCGTTTTTACAGGGAGCGGTCCAAAAAAAAAAAAAAAAAAAAAAACGCCTCTGACATCGTACTAGCGAGTTCACACACCTCTTTAATGTTAATTTTGGTGATCTCCGACTGGCGAAGTCGAAAATCATTAGTGTCGACGTGAATAATAATCTTAGAGAATTTACGATTAGCTTTAGCCAGCACTTTTAAATTTTCTTTGATGTCAGGTGCTCTGGCTCCCGGTAAACAAGTGACTATGGTGGCTGGTGTCTCTATCTTCACGTTCCGTGTAATAGAATCGCCAATGACTAGGGCACTTTCAACAGGATACTCAGTGGGTGCTTCACTGAGAGGGGAGAACCTGTTTGATGTTCTTACCGGAACGGAAAAGCGGTTCTTTGGTCTGCGACTATGCTGCCTCACTGTTACCCAGTTTCCCTGCTGCGAGGGCCCTGCAGCCGGAACCGAAGAATGTACAGAGTTCACTAAGCTATTCGCATCCAAATCAGTGTCTAAAGCTGTTACATCCTCACTACTCTCAGATAAAGTATGGATGCATGTTTCTAATTCTGAAATCTTCTCTGTCAGCCTAACTATCTCCTTACATTTATCACATGTGAAGCCCTGTTCGCCAGCGGAGAAGCCTATACTGAACATGTGGCATGCGGTGCAAGTGATAATGACAGGAGAAGACATGACTTACCGTGTTTGTTGATTAATCCAACTTACCACTTACCACAATCGTTTGCTGGACACAATTTACTAATCCAAGTTATGAACTCAGAAAAAGGGAGACCCGGGTGCAGAGATAACAAGCTAACAGGCTAGCGAAATGCTAACGTGTGATGGTGTTTTAGATTAAAAGCTAGCGATGTTAAATTTAACGTAATAGGCAATTTTTAAACAATGTATGGTGATGAGTAAGTTATATTTAGCAGTAAAAGAAAGAGGAAATATCAAAATAAAGATTCAAACGTAAGCAAGGCTCTACAGAGCTACAGACTTGAGCTACAGCAACAGACACAGCAGGAGGCAGACAGGAGCAATCGATCAGGCAGAGTCTCACAAGAGAACACAAGAGAGTCTCAGACATTAGCTTGTGATGTTGACTCAAGGACATTAGAGCCCGGAGTGGCATGAGCATCCAAGCTATAAAATATTATGAATGTGTGCGGAGAGGACCAACCTGCCGCATCACAAACACTTTGTAAAGGAGGCACCCCTTGCTAATGCCTTTAGTAGAGGAGGCGACGAGTGGAGTGAGCCCTTGATCCCATAGGCAAGGCAAGTTTTTTTGTATAGCACATTTCATACACAGTGGCAATTCACAGAAATGGAATTAAAATATTCATAAGTGAATAAAATAAAAAATATACATAGTATAACCCCTATCTGGAGTGGAGGAAAATGGAGAGTCAGGTTTATTTTAAAAATATTTGTCAGGTAACTGTGCGTTTAAACAGGAACCTTGCAGACAATTCTTCTTGGCCTAACTGGAGGGCTATCTCAAAATGTTTGACCCGTCAGAGCAGATCTAAATGGGTCTTCCTCGCACTGGAGGGAGTACTCAAAAAATATTTGTCAGGTAACTGTGCATTTAAAAATTACCCTTACAGTCAAATCTTCCTGGACAGGAATACCAGGGCTATCTCTACCTTCTATGGGATCAATCAATCAATCCTACCACCACAGGAAATCGTACAAAGACAACTTACCTGTGATGGAGGATGACTTCTCAGTCCCGTGTTTCTTGGGGATATCCCAGTAACAGCCGCTAGCTGTTAGAATTTAACATCACAGGGGTCTCTTTATCAATTTTTGTCAAATATTAATTGTCCAAATGGAATATTCCCATCAACACTTTGTTTGACCATCAGAGTGGATCAACACAGTCCTCTACGCACTTCCTCTCACCACCAAGGCTATACAGATTTATCCGTCAGAGCAGATCTAAACGGATCTTCCTCACGCCGGAGGGATTTCGATTTATCGCTCTCCCGTCTCTCAATCTCTTCCACCCAGATAGCCTTTACAGGCTACTATTAAAAATAGGCGAAGCTTGACCGCGCGCCTCATAGGCAAGGGCAATAGCATCCCTGACCCAATGTGACATGGTTTGTTTGGTGGCGGCAGAACCTCTGTTACGGTCCCCAAGACAAACAAACAGGTGCTCTGACTTACGCCACTGGCTAGTGCGGTGGACTTAGGCCTGAAGAGCACAGACTGGACACAGTCCATGAAGTTTCTCCTGATCCGGTGTTGTGAACGGCTTAAGGGCAGAAGGTTTCAAGAGTGACAGGAGGTACAGCTGAGAAAGGAACCTTAGGCAGGTAGTCAGGATGAGGATGCAAAATTACTTTCTAAGTGGAGGAAGCCCTAGCACTTAGGATGGCCCCGTCTGAGACAGAAGGTCCCTCCTTGCCGGAATTGCCCACGGCGATCCGTTGAGGAGAGACACCAACTCTGTTCGACCAACGCAGCGCTATCAATAAGAGGCAAGACCCTTGTTGGCGAACCCTGGCTAGAACTCCCGGGAGCAGAGCGACTGGAGGGAAGGCATACAGGCACATTTTGGGCCATGTATGAGCCATCACATCCAGACCCAGTGGGGCTGGGTGACTGAGAGAGAAGTTGGAGACATTGCGCTGTCTGAAAAGAGGCGAGGAGTTGAAAAGAGGAGTTTCCATTCCCCCATCTGTAATTTCTGTCTGGACAGTAAATCTGCTCCACATTCAACCTGAATGTACACTGCTCTGAGTGACAGGAGCTTGTCCTGGGCCCAGAGAAAAATCTGTCTCACTATTCTGTTCAGATAGCGTGAGCGCAGACCTCCCTGGTGATTTATACATGAGACTGTAGCTGTATTGTCCACCCGCACTAGGACATGACAGCCCCTCAATTGGGGAGAACATATTTCAGGGCAAGAAATACAGCCATCAACTTGAGGCTGTTGATGTGCCAATCGAGCTGATGACCCTCCCATTCCCCTTGGGCTGGACAACCACTTAAGGCCGCACCCCAGCCCGACAGGGAGGCGTCTGCCGATAACAATCTGCGACGACAAGACACCACTTTTATTTGCCTTGAGGATTGGCCCTAAATACTCTGGCTTTGAGCCACAACTGAAACGGTCTTATGTGCAACAACCCCAAAGGGAAACACGTATCCGCGCTAAAATATCAAGGTGAAAGTCATCATAGCTTGCATAGTATAGACCCAGCTCCCAACCCAACTTTGAGAATAGATTAACGGCAATATTTTTTTTATCGCCTGATAAGAGTCTCACATTAACGCAGCACGTTAACGCCGATAACGGCCCACCGCTAATATATATATATATATATATATATATATATATATATATATATATATATATATATATATATATATATATATATATATATTTAAGCTTTGCCCACGAGAGCCGAAGTCTGTTTTCTGCATGGCTTCGTGGGGATGTAGGTCTCTTTATGAAGACGCAGACCCAGGCGAGAGATAGCTCACGAGCGACTCTTCCACCTGGGGCATCTCTACATACCCACGCGATTTAGCACCCACTAAAGTTGAAAATGTCGACGTCGAGGGCACAAAAACACGCGAAGTAAATGGTTTTCTCCATGACTTTGCCACCGAACAGAAACCTAACCTCAAGCTCACTGCGTTTGGGGATCTCTCGTTCACGGTGCCAGTCAAACTGTACCCTGGCCACCGTGAGAACAACCACCTCGATAAATTCCTCATCATGGATTTAATATCATGTGAGGAATGATCGCAGGCCGCCTGCTCGAAGTCCGCAGACCCAGAGATTCATCATCATTCCCCGCGCAAGCCGAAGAAATGACAGACCCGTCTCTTGTTCGTCAACCAAACCCATTGGGAGCCCCGCAATGCGGGTGCGGACTGAAAGTAGCCAAGACGAGCAAAAAGCATTTTAACTGTAAAGGCTCGCAATGCTCGCACTCGTCTGACTCAATGCAGTGTCCGCATGCTCCTCCCCAAACACACACACAGCAGTAATGGTGTGTATCCAGTTCTTTAATTTGGAAGAGAACATGGAGAGACACAGTGTTTACCCTGCTGACTCATTTTCAACTGATTAAATTTCTTTCAGCTCTTTTCACTGACGTTTCTTTGTAACAGAGATGGAAAGAGAGAAATCTGCACACTGCCAGTTGAAAACTAACTCCTAACAAAGATCTCAAGTCAAGTTTTGAAAGGTAGAGAGAGATTTTTTTAGAGAGAGATTATTTTGCACACCATCACAGTAGCGGTCTGATAACAAAAAGACCTGAAGGCTTACAGCTGGGGCTCATCTATTTATAGCCTTGTGTAGCAGGTGCGCTGATGACGTCACCGACCGAGGCTATAATACCTCCAGGTCAATTTCATTGACATGCTTAAACACACTTTTCACAGCTGGTCGTGATAAGACACTTCCCATATGCACTTCGTGCAGCATTGAGTGCAGCTTTTGAAAGGGAACAGGCCATATAACACACAGTAAACATTTATTCACGAGGCTTTTCAGAACTGGATGTTGTTGCCTAGAGTTTTTTTTCTTCAAAACAATGTGAAAACCATTTTGATTACTCATTCATACAAAACAATATAGTCATTTAACTTTTTTAAGACACTTATTGTCAGAATGGCTGTATGCGGGGAGGGTGTGGATCATCATGAATAATGCTGTGATTCACACCTGAGGCGTCAACTACTCCTCCCCTGAATATCAACAAGGAATGTGACAGAGGGAACTAGAGAGAATGAATGTGAGGAGACTTAATGATTGAATGTATTGTTTGTTTATTCACAAAATCACGTTTAATTTAAAAGAAGTAATCTGACTATACATTTTCTTTACATAAAGACTTTAGACCTACAGTACCATTCAAAAGGTTCAGATCTCTCTCTCTCTCTCTCTCTCTCTCTCTCTCTCTCTCTCTCTCTATATATATATATATATATATATATATATATATATATATATATATATATATATATATATATATATATATATATATACAGTATATATATATATACAGTGAGGAAAATAAGTATTTGAACACCCTGCAACATACCTTTTGCAAGTTCTCCCACTTAGAAATCATGGAGGGGTCTGAAAGTCCAGAAATCACAATGTATGATTTTTAAACTATTTATTTGTATGATACAGCTGCAAATAAGTATTTGAACACCTGAGAAAATCAATGTTAATATTTGGTACTGTAGCCTTTGTTTGCAATTACAGAGGTTAAACGTTTCCTGTAGTTTTTCACCAGGTTTGCACACACTGCAGGAGGGATTTTGGCCCACTCCTCCACACAGATCTTCTCTAGATCAGTCAGGTTTCTGGCCTGTCGCTGAGAAACACGGAGTTTGAGCTCCCTCCAAAGATTCTCTATTGGGTTTAGGTCTGGAGACTTGCTAGGCCACGCAAGAACCTTGATATGCTTCTTACAGAGCCACTCCTTGGTTATCCTGGCTGTGTGCTTTGGGTCATTGTCATGTTGGAAAACCTAGCCTCGACCCATCTTCAATGCTCTAACTGAGGGAAGGAGGTTGTTCCCCAAAATCTCGCATTACATGGCCCCGGTCATCCTCTCCTTAATACAGTGCAGTTGCCCTGTCCCATGTGCAGAAAAACACCCCCAAAGCATGATGCTACCACCCCCATGCTTCACAGTAGGGATGGTGTTCTTGGGATGGTACTCATCATTCTTCTTCCTCCAAACACGTTTAGTGGAATTATGACCAAAAAGTTCTATTTGGTCTCATCTGACCACATGACTTTCTCCCATGACTCCTCTGGATCATCCAAATGGTCATTGGCAAACTTAAGACGGGCCTGGACATGTGCTGGTTTAAGCAGGGGAACCTTCCGTGCCATGCATGATTTTAAACCATGACGTCTTTGTGTATTACCAACAGTAACCTTGGAAACGGTGGTCCCATCTCTGTTCAGGTCATTGACCAGCTCCTCCCGTGTAGTTCTGGGCTGATTTCTCACCTTTCTTAGGATCATTGAGACCCCACGAGGTGAGATCTTGCATGGAGCCCCAGTCCGAGGGAGATTGACATTCATGTTTAGCTTCTTCCATTTTCTAATGAGTGCTCCAACAGTGGACCTTTTTTCAACAAGCTGCTTGGCAATTTCCCCGTAGCCCTTTCCAGCCTTGTGGAGGTGTACACTTTTGTCTCTAGTGTCTTTGGACAGCTATTTGGTCTTGGCCATGTTAGTAGTTGGATTATTACTGATTGTATGCGGTATTGTATGCAGCTAACGACCTCAAACAGGTGCATCTAATTTAGGATAATAAATGGAGTGGAGGTGGACATTTTAAAGGCAGACTAACAGGTCTTTGAGGGTCAGAATTCTAGCTGATAGACAGGTGTTCAAATACTTATTTGCAGCTGTATCATACAAATAGTTAAAAAATCATACATTGTGATTTCTGGATTTTTTTCTTAGATTATGTCTCTCACAGTGGACATGCACCTACGATGACAATTTCAGACCCCTCCATGATTTCTAAGTGGGAGAACTTGCAAAATAGCAGGGTGTTCAAATATTTATTTCCCTCACTGTGTATATATATATATATATATATATATATATATATATATATATATATATATATATATATATATATATATATATATTTATATATATGCATACATTTTTTTTACAATAAGTCTCTTCTGCTCATCAAGGCTGGATTTATTTGATCCAAAATAGTAAAAACAGTAATATTGTGAAATATTTTTACAATTTACAATAAATGTTTTCTATGTGAATACATTCCTGTGATGTCAAAGCTGAATTTTCAGCATCATTACTCCAGTCTTCAGTGTCACACGATCCTTCAGAAATCATTATAATATGATGATTTGATGCTTAACCCTCTGGGGGTCTTCGGTCATTTCTGACCCCAATTTTTAATTTTTTTAAATGTTAATAATCGTAGCTTCATCGGAATGGTCCAAAACTTGGTGACTTTATTGGTACTTGGTATATGAACACACACAAAAATTGGGGACAGGATTTGAAAAGTCTAAGTGGTCGTAAAAAAAATAGTCACACTCAGGGTCTTCGGGTCAAAAATGACCCCCATAAGAAATGAATGGGAAATTGGCAAAAATATGAAAATACAGAGTTTTTTTGTGCATACAATCTACAAATCAGCCAGGATGCAGAAAAAATTAAAAGAACCGAATCACCTATATGAATAATTCAGAATTAATATTTAACACTTCATCAACTATTCGTCCAGCGATATGTCGATATTAGAGTTATCTTATCAATTCTGGTCAGAATATTACTTCCTGGCCATCAGAAATAAAATCATTAATTTTATGTTCATTGATATGAGTCATATCAGTGAACATATGAGCACGGTAACATACGATCGATAGTTTAATGCAACAACTTATGAGCATGAAGCACAAGACACACATTTAGATGAAAAATTAATACAAGACTTTGTAACAGTAATGATTCAATCAGTCATGTGGCAGGATAGACCAAAGTCTGAACACCTCACAGCCCTCGTGACTTGTCTAATCAAATCATACTTAAACAAAGGGCCTGTGTGTTACGCTGATTAAATCCGAACCGCATCATGTAGCCGCAAGAGATTGGAGAGTTGAACTCTTTTGGTGTCGGCCTTCCCCTCTATAAAAACTGGAACCGACCGTCAGCTCTTTGCATTCTCGCCACCACAAGGAACGGACCTCTTGGCATTTCGCCATGGAGGGGAAGACCATCCCTGGTCTTCCCAACCCTGAGAGAAGGCCTCCCCGCACGGAGAGAGAAACCGGCAGACTTCTGGAAGCGACTTTCCTAAACTTCAAAGAAGCTCACCTGGGACTCGCAAATCCTTAGCGAACTTCCCCGACGATTCGAACTCAGACACTTACACGAGAAGCCGTAGTAATGCAAGTATTCTATTTCACAATCAAACTGCTCGGAAAAGGTTGTCTGAATTATGAATTTATATGAATTTCTTGTGGGCTCTTGCGAAAGGACTGTGAAGCTGTCTCGGTCTCTCTGTCTCTGTCTCTCTGTCTCTCTCTCTCTCTCTCTCTCTCTCTCTCTCTCTCTCTCTCTCTCTCTCTTGTTAATTCTTCTTCCCTTTTTATTATTCGTTAAGTTTCATGTTTCCTTGTTTGTACCATATTGTTTGTTTTCTCCTACATATATATGCATATTTCCCCGTATGAATCGTAGCTTTGTAAACTGTAGTTGTTTTATTAAAACCCAATAATTGCATTACATTGAATCCGTATTGTTTTGCTCACAAATCTCGAAGTCACTGAAGCGTAAGATCTAAGCTACCCATTTAAGCTTGATTTTCATGTAGTACTACTTCAGTAGTGCAGATCGTACAAACATAAGAGATATTGTTTGTCCTGATCAAACAGATCAATGTTTCTTAAGGTTTGTAAGATTGATAATTGATGAAGAAATCAATTTGGATAAAGGTTACTTTTAAATGATTAAAGGTTCCGTTATACGTAAATTTTGTCTGTACAACAAGCAAATAATATTCATAGACTCATGAATATTAATACCATTTGAGTTAATTATTCCCCGAAACTCATTGTTGCTACAGTGGTGGAGAATGCGTGCACTTTCAAACTTTGTTTTTGTGAGCACTATTAATATTCATATTCATGTGTATTTTTGGGTATTAATATTATGCACGCGCGTTTTCGTTTGTTTGTTCGAACTGTGAGACAAATCGCTCAAAGCGAACTCACTCACTGACTAGGCACAACGCCAAGCTCAACTTAAGCATATTAACAGATGCTAATTTAGCAATATTAGATGTCCTGCAGAGATAAAGAAATCTCTGTACAGTCCGTACATGCGTAATATTGTTTTATCCCACTTGACTTGAACGAAGAAATCTTCTTTCAAGCGGAAGATTGAAATAGAGCGAGTTTCCTCTCTTCAATAATAGGCCTAATATAATATTAAATCGTTAAGATAAATGATAACTCCTGGTTTAACAAAGGATTAGCAACCCAAATCGGAGACCTAAAACATTTGACTCATAAATGCTGACTGACTGTCAGCCAGTTTGATAAATGTCTATTGGAGTTCTTTTAAATGTGACGTAAGCAGATGTTTATTCCTGTATCCACATTTTCTTGTGCAGCGAATGAATCCTGCCAATTTGTTTGTGCCAATATAGCACGAAAAGATCCGACGTGGTCTAAAAAAAGTAATTGTGATTTGTGTTAATCCTGTGCGTGGCCATCATTTGATTTTTGGTCTTCAAGTCACATGAGCAGGTGCAACTCTGCGTGCTAGACACCAGAGGGCTCGACCTAACAGCTCTCGAATTACACTTCAGCAAAACTTTATCCCGAGCGGGCGCAACAGCGCCATCTGGTGAGCGTTCCTCCTAACTAACTCTAGTCTGGGTGGACTCGACTGCGCCATCTCGTGGGCATTTTCGGATAGTTCTACTCTCCGCTATTGATTTTGTTTTAACAAACTTAATTTCCTTCCTAAGAAGAACATGTGAACTGTTTATTGATTACTTTTAGAAAGGTTTTCATTTATGCAATTTTACTAGCATTAGGCAGCAACCAGGTCTCCGTTCTCGCTGATTAAACACACTTATTTGAATTTGAGTTTAAAAGGAAAAATGAATTTCCTCTAACTTAAATTGAAATTAGGTTCTTAAAGATACTGACAGTTCACTTGGAAGGAAGGACGCCACCGTGTGGCCATACGCTGCTAAGTCAGCTTACAGCTCTCTCTCTCTCTTTTCCCACTTCCTTTTCACCTGCAACCATAAATCACTTGATCCGGTAAACAAGCGAGTCTTAATTAATTTTTGATTTCACCTGTTTACCCTCTTTATGTATTTATTGTAGGGCTCACAAGCATCGGTGGTGAATTGAGAATCGTCTCAACGTGGTCTCCACGAGCAAGGTTGTCCAACCGACATGACCTGCACCGGCTGTGTGTGAATCTCGGTTTCTTTTACCTCTGTCCGCCGTTGCGGCCCATAGTGGCGACATCAGCAATTTGACACTCCAAAGCCAGTCAACCAGTTCAGCTGACACACACAAGGCAATGTCTGGCACCTGTACCTAAACCATGGTCTAATAGGAGGCCACTCTTGAAAAAGAGGGTTCTAGGGAACGTGCCGATTTTGCTGTGCTGGCTGGCGGTTGACGGGTGGGTGCTGTCAGGTTGTGTTTAAAGTCTAAACTGTTTGAGTGGGCGTAACGCGATACAGAGTAACGAAGGACCGAGGACACGGCAGTTGGGTGTTTGGGAACGCCCGGAAGGCTGACTGTGCCGCTGGTTTTCCACCTGAGCGACCTCAACTCGCCCCGGATAAACTAAATGTGATAAAACCCACATTATAAGCCGAATATTAGATACTCCCCCGAGTATAGCCTAAACGTTTGGCCCACCTTTCCTCTCTAAGCCGCACCCTCTTCCTAGGTTTCCTAACCCGATAGCCACACATGCTGTAGGCCCCAGAAACTCTCACGAAAGGTAGCAGGCTTAGCCCCTTTAGTGTTTTTCTAACACTCCCAGCGTTCGCGCTTATTTTCCTTTTTATTGCAGACCAATTCATTTTTGTGTTTGTTTCTTTCCTACCTTCACTTTCCGGACTGTTGTAATCTTGTTTCTCTCAGTTCACCAAGAGACCCCAAGGAAAGCTAAGTAATAGAGTGACAACCAAGCAGCCGGCGTCACCAGGTGACCCACAGGGCTACCGCCTGTCAAAGCCTCTATTTCAGGCCGACCCAAAAATTGGCCCGCCTAATTGCCTAAACTGTCTAACTTTCTATATCAGTTAGCCAAAATTCTTGTCGACGGCATAGTCCGTACAAGAACTCGTAAACCTTAGAATAAACTTGCATTGGCCTCTTTGTGTGTGTGTGCTGTGTTTCTCTCGCCCACAGTGAACCAGTATGCCCCGTTCACCCAGTCCCACTGTCCCTTGGGATCGCCTAGCGGTATGGCTGGAAGCGATGACGAGCACTGTTCCGTCGGAGGACACCAGTGATCTGCAACAGCTGAGCCAGGAGGAACTGGACACAGAGCTAGACAAGCTGACGGCACACGACCCGACGCAGAGTTACTCTCACAAAGAACTGGCCAAGATCCTCGGGAGCCTCGCCCACAACCTTGTCGCCCAGGCACGGCTAAGAGCAAAGAGCCACACCGACCTGGAACAGGAAGCGGTAACATTAAAGCTCCAAGCCAAGGAGGCCCGGAGAAACCAGGCCCTCACCCAGCGTCATCTAGACCAGCTACTTCTAGAGACCGAGAAAAAAGGTGAAACGGACACAGAACGAGAGAAAGAAGTAAAAAGACTTCCAAAGGCCCTGAAAGATCTGCGTCTGGACACAGACCGCAGAGAGCAGTCAGAGAAAGACACCAGGGAAGAACTCAACGAACAGCTCCGGCGAGGCGAAGCTCTCCTAGAGAGAGCCAACACTGCACTCAAAGACTGCACTTTTGCTAAAGCCAAAGCCTCCGAAAACCACTTGCAGGCTGCCCGAGCCGAGATCAATGAGCTGGTCCAGCAAAGACATGAGCTCAAAGATGAACTCGACCTTGTTCACAGAGAACTGAAACATTCATATAAACTGCAAAGTGACCGGGAAGGGGGAACGCACCACACAAAGTTTCCCCCGACCAGCTGGTCCGCACCTTTTAGCCAAGAACCAAGAGCTAGAAAGGGGGGTGACAACCCACTGCTAAGACTGTCACCCGCTAGCCTCCACGAACCCCCGCCAGCAGCGGAGGAAGGGAAGCACTTCCAGGAAGTCAGGGCCAGCAGCCACGTAGCTCATAAAGACCTTGACAAGCTGGCCAGAAATATCCCTACGTTCAGCCCAGACCCTGCAGGAGGAGACGACGTTGATGCCTACTTGCAAGACATAGACTTTCACCTGCAGACTGTCGCTAACGCGAACACTTGGGACAGATTGTTCCTACTCAGAATCACGTCTAACCGGGACGTACACAGCTTTCTAGACCGTCAACCAGAGACTGTCAAAGCAGACTACTGGCAGCTACGACGAGCTTTAATTCATGAACACTCTGATCCAGAATCAGACCAGGGACTAATTGCTGCTGTGGACCACAGGCAAGGTCGACTTGAAACCCCACTGACTTTACAGCCACCCGTTTCCATCAGTCATGGCAACCTCATGTCAGGACAGACCATCCCGGAACAGGGAACGGTGATACCAGCATACACCAAAGGGGTCGCTGTTCGGCTCAACATGCGATGTGGCCAAACCTTAAATCACACGCTGGGTTTCTTCAAACCCTCACCTGAATGTGTGGAACTCGGACTCACACTTGAAGCCACACCCCTCACTGAAGTGTCATCTCGTGTAGTCTACATCCTCTTCAACAACTGCACAGCAACTGACATCAACATTCCCAAGGCCTACCGGCTGGGATGGCTAGTGAGCCATGACTTTCATGATTTTGAACTTGAACTACCCATCATTGGGCCCATTCCACCTGCACTGATACCAGAAGGGAGTACAGATAACACGCTGTTCACTGCACCCTTCAAATTCATTGCCATCACGTCTGTCATGCCGATGACCAAAGACCAGGTGTGCCGAACGGAGCTGACTGAGGACAGTCACCTCGCAGTATACACAGTCTCCCACCAGCCTGTCGGTGAGACTGATGAACCTGCTACACCTCTCAAGACCAACCTGATCTATGTAGACGACGTTCTCATGAAGAGCACAACGGTGGCCGACCACCTGAAAGAAAGAGACTATGTTTTGAACCAACTATCCGCAGCCGGTGCCAAGATCGCCCTCCACAAAGGACCGTGGTGCCGGGCCAAGGTCAACTACGTGGGCCTGCTAATCGGATCCCAAGGCATTGAACCTCAGTCAAACTGTATTCATGCCATTCAAAACATCAAGCCTCCTACTAACACCTCTGAGCTGCGCAGTTTTCTAGGGGTATGCAATTACTCCCGACAGTTCATTGAAAACTACTCAGACATGGCCAGACCTCTAACAGCCCTGCTGAAGAAAGACTGCCCTTTTGTCTGGTCGGATGCACAAGAACCCCAACAACAACTGACCTGTCAAAGACACTTTGAACCGAATGTGTGCCAGGGCATGCCCATGGCCTACGTCGATGGGTGCTCCTACAACCACGACGGCATCCTCAAGGCAGATGCAGGAGTGCTGTGGGTGAACGATCAGCCGTGCCCACCACAACACTTCAAGTTGGGTCCTCAGTCATCGCAATATGTAGAGATAGCAGCTATTCTCATAGCCCTACAGATTGCATCAGCACATGACATCAGAGAACTGCTCATCTGCTCAGACTCTAACTATGCCAGACTCAGTTTCGTGTGCCACCTTCCAAGCTGGAAACAGAATGGTTTCAAGACCGCTAACAACACGCCAGTCAAACACCAACACCTGTTCCAGGAATGTGACAACATCACAAGAACACATGACCTGACAGTGTACTGGAAGAAGGTAAAAGCACACTCGAAGCTACCAGGTCTCGACAAAGACGTAAATGACCAAACTGACGCCCTCGCCAAGACGGGCGCACTACATGGCAACATGTGGGTACCCCCAAACCCCACATCCAGCCCCAACGTTGCAGTGCTAACCCGCAGCAAGCGACCGGCCCCGGCTACAATGCCCGCATCGCAGCCGCTATCGCTAACTCCGCAGATGTCCAACAACGACATTGCGGATATGCAAGCCTCTGACACTGCGCTATGTATCTCCATGATCATCAGCAATACCCTAACCCTAGGCATAGCCTTTCTCCTGTACAGGAAGTTCAACGAGATGAGAACCCGCTACAGCCAAACTCACGACAGCTGTGTCTGGAGGTCTCCGATGGAAACCCCGGAGGGAGGGTCCCATGCCAGAAGCAGATGCGAACCTCATCGAGCTGGCTCCTCAGCCACAATGAACACCTGCTATCCAACCGTCCCGATTCACCTGCCATCCGACCATTGTGATGGGGGTTGTCCGATAATGGCCATAGGACATCATCTGACAAAAAGGGGGACTGTAACAGTAATGATTCAATCAGTCATGTGGCAGGATAGACCAAAGTCTGAACACCTCACAGCCCTCGTGACTTGTCTAATCAAATCATACTTAAACAAAGGGCCTGTGTGTTACGCTGATTAGATCCGAACCGTATCATGTAGCCGCAAGAGATTGGAGAGTTGAACTCTTTGGGTGTCGGCCTTCCCCTCTATAAAAACTGGAACCGACCGTCAGCTCTTTGCATTCTCGCCACCACAAGGAACGGACCTCTTGGCATTTCGCCATGGAGGGGAAGACCATCCCTGGTCTTCCCAACCCTGAGAGAAGGCCTCCCCGCACGGAGAGAGAAACCGGCAGACTTCTGGAAGCAACTTTCCTAAACTTCAAAGAAGCTCACCTGGGACTCGCAAATCCTTAGCGAACTTCCCCGCCGATTCGAACTCAGACACTTACACGAGAAGCCGTAGTAATGCAAGTATTCTATTTCACAATCAAACTGCTTGGAAAAGGTTGTCTGAATTATGAATTTATATGAATTTCTTGTGGGCTCTTGCGAAAGGACTGTGAAGCTGTCTCGGTCTCTCTGTCTCTGTCTCTCTGTCTCTCTCTCTCTCTCTCTCTCTCTCTCTCTCTCTCTCTCTCTCTTGTTAATTCTTCTTCCCTTTTTATTATTCGTTAAGTTTCATGTTTCCTTGTTTGTACCATATTGTTTGTTTTCTCCTACATATATATGCATATTTCCCCGTATGAATCGTAGCTTTGTAAACTGTAGTTGTTTTATTAAAACCCAATAATTGCATTACATTGAATCCGTATTGTTTTGCTCACAAATCTCGAAGTCACTGAAGCGTAAGATCTAAGCTACCCATTTAAGCTTGATTTTCATGTAGTACTACTTCAGTAGTGCAGATCGTACAAACATAAGAGATATTGTTTGTCCTGATCAAACAGATCAATGTTTCTTAAGGTTTGTAAGATTGATAATTGATGAAGAAATCAATTTGGATAAAGGTTACTTTTAAATGATTAAAGGTTCCGTTATACGTAAATTTTGTCTGTACAACAAGCAAATAATATTCATAGACTCATGAATATTAATACCATTTGAGTTAATTATTCCCCGAAACTCATTGTTGCTACAACTTTATTGAGCTATTCTAAGACATACAATCTAAACTAATGAAAACACACACATACTCATTCATACAGTTTGCAGGAAAAGGGTGATATTTGTTAGAGGAATTGAGTCCCAACCTTCTAGCTTTAGCAGCTATTTCTTAAACCACGACCTGAGAGAATCACGTAATTAAACCGTTAGTGTGTCTGCTCAACACAATTTCCATCAGCTCGGCCAGAAATGAACGTTATACCTGCGTTGTCTGACTGCTCTTTGAAGCGCGGGCTCTTTTCGTGAGGAAGGGCTGCGGCGCTGATTGGCAGGCGGGCAGGCGTTGCGTTTGCGACTGGGCGCTCTGGTTGTAGAGGGTGGCTCCGCCTGGGAGGAGCTTGTCTCCGGTTCCGGGTTGCGCTGAGTAAGGCTTCGTCGTTGCTACTCAACCGGCTTTCTCTGCATCTTGTGGAGCAACTGCTGGAGGCACTCACTGAAGTTTGTCGGCGAGGTTCAAACGGAGTTGTTGAGTTCGGAAAGAGCTTTGGTGGCTCTTAGTGCTGGTGAAACGTGCAGGCAAGAATATGATGGAGCCAGCACAAGTCAGCTGCAGCGTTGTTACTGCAAACAGTGGCTAGATGCACGAAACAATGTCTCAGCAAAAAGCAAAGTATCAACTGTTGATCGCTGTCTTAACAGGTCCATTTGGTCCGCCCGTAGAGGTGTTCCAGCCAATCAGATATTGTTGTGGGCGGGTCTCCCGCCCAGTGCTCCCGTTCTCGCATATCATTAGCGTTTTGTCTCATATGATATCCGCTGGCTTCTGACGAGCATTTCAAAAGCATCATTTTAATATTGCAAATATGGTACATTATACAGAACTGTGCTCTGGACAGCAGTTCGTGAGTTTGTACTCCCCTCTGGCTCTCAGCGAAGGTGGTCGCATTCTCTCCTCTCTCCTCTCGTCTTCCTCCTCCCTCCTCTCCTGCTTGCTTCTCTCGTCTCGTCTAGTCTACTGTTTTAAACTTGAGAGACTCTCCACGCACTGCTCTCGAACTAAAAATTATGGATTTGATCAACTGGTCTCTCAACGCAATTGACACCATCTTCTCGACGAGAAGCTTGGGTTCAGGGGAACCTGACTGCCCTGCCGGAACGTTTGCTGCTAGCTACACGATGAACGCGTGGGAGAGGTGGCATGTTGTGTGTCTAGCGGCACTTTCCGTAGAGGACATTGAAGACATCTACCTATTCGGTTTCATGGTAACAGGGTTTCTGCTGATTGGATCAGGCACTGCCCTGGGATATCGAAGAATTCAGGAAGCGGTGACAGCTGTTCAAAGCTCCACAAGGCTGCCCGTCATGATTGAAGCAGTGGGCAGAGCGGTCATCTCTAACCGCAACTAACCGCAACATGGATAACATCATGGAGTTGCAACGCAAGATGGATATCATCACGGAAAAGCTCACTGCTCTGCAAAATGGTTTCAGAGACCAGAACGAACTAAGAGAGAAGTCATAAATTGTGGCTACTCGCTCCCAGACCAAACAAATTCCAATCTTATCTGCTTTCGGCTCCCTCAACCAGCACGGTCTTGGCCAAGGCCGCTGCTGAGACAATAACTCCCCCAGAAGAGCACTGCAGGAAGACACTCTTGCACTCATCCCCCAACCACCTGCTGACTCGGGCTGGGATCTGATCAAGGTTGTCTCCATAGCAACTTGCGGACTGGAGCACCGAGATTATGGTGCCAGGCGTGACTCTCCAGGCCTACACAAACATGCACATGAACTTTACAGACACACACACACTTATGCACACACCCATGACTCACCTTCGCCGCTTTGTACCCCCAGTCTGACAAGCGGGTCTGTGACCAGCGCCTGAAATGGCTGCAGGACCGGGACGCCTGGCTGTGCTGGGACACCTCAACCCCCCACTCTTCTCCCCTGTTGCAAGTCGTGTTTCATGTTGTAATGTGTGCTCATGTTGCTGAGATGTTTTTTTTACTGTTCTCAAACTGTGCTCCCGTAGGAGCATAGTCTGGGGGTTGCTTTTTTTTCATCTCCTCACCCCTTTCATCTCCTCACCCCTCCCTACCTATCCTCATGTTATGCTGTATTTTCTGTCCAACTCAAGAAGGCGCCGCAGAATGGCGACTCGGTGTGACTCGCACAACACCTAAACACATTTCACTGCCAGCTGTATATTGTATTTAACTGTGTATGTGACAAATAAAACTCTCTTGAACTCTTGAACAGTTGTGGGCGGCAGTGGCTCAGTGGTTCATGTAGGTTGTCTACAAACCGGAAGGTTGGTGGTTCGATCCCCGGTTCCACCTGACCAAGTGTCGAGGTGTCAATGAGCAAGACACCTAACCCCAGCTGCTCCCGACGAGCTGGATGGTGCCTTGCATGGCTGACACCGCCATCGGTGTGTGAATGGGTGAATGTGAGGCAATATGTAAAGCGCTTTGGAAGGCCATTGGTCTGTTAAAAGCGCTATATAAATGCAGTCCATTTACCATTTACCACAGAAATATGGGTCATCATTTATGGTCAGGAAGTCCCTGGAGTCTGATGTGTCTGTGAATCGATGCCTGTTTAATAGATAATCGTACAACGCGTTAATTTGTTGTGTGCGTGTGTTTTTGTGTGTATAAGTGTGTGTGTGTGTGTGTGTGAGTTTTTTTTGTCTGTTTTGCACTCTTGATGTTTTAGAGATTCACCCCTTCACTGTTGAGTCCTTTTTTTCTGCATCCTGGCTGATTTGTAGATTGTATGCAGAAAAAAACCCATTCATTTCCTATGGGGGCCATTTTTGACCCGAATGTCCTGAATGTGACAATTTTTTTTTACGACCACTTAGACTTTTCAAATCCTGTCCCCAATTTTTTGGGGGTGTTCATATACCAATAAAGTCACCAAGTTTCGGACCATTCCCATGAAGCTACTATTTTTTACATTTTTTAATAAAACGCAAGATCCACTATAGTGGTAAAAACGTGCTATTGTGTGATAAAAATGCTCAATGTGTTCACCGGATGGCACCGATCTCATTTAAAAAATTGCTTTCATGAGGCCTAGGCTTGACTCTAAAATGAAATACAGCTTTAATAAAAAAAAAAAAAATATATATATATATATATATATATATATATATATATATATATATATATATATATATATAAATAAATTTTTTATTATATTCAATGGGAAAAAATGGGTCATAATTATTGTATAAATATTAATTATTAATCATAAAATTATCTCAAAACGCCAAAAAAGAAAAGAAAAAATATTATTGAACAAAAATATAATTCATTGATTTTACTCAAATCTTTTTTTTATCTTAATCCCGCCCTCCAGGTCATTTTTGACCGGAAGGCCCTGAGTGTGACTGAAGACCCCCAGAGGGTTAACAATCATTTATGATTATTATCAATGTTGAAAACAGTTGTGTAATTTTTTTCAGAATTCTTTGATTCTTTGAACCCCCCAGAGGGTTAAATATTTGATTACAGTAAAGTTCAAAAGAATAACATTTATCTAAAATAAAAAGATTTTATAACATTATAAATGTCTTTACTGTGTTTTTTTATCAATATAAGGCATCTTTGCGTATTAATTTCTTTAATTTTTTAAAACAAAAAAACGAAAATCTTACTGAGCCCAAACTTTTGAATGGTAGTGTATAATGTTACAATAGATTTCTATTTCAGATAAATACTGTTGTTCTGAACTTTCTATTTATCAAAGAATCCTGAAACAAATTCTACACAACTGTTTTCAACATTCATAATAATAAGAAATGTTTCTTGAGCAGCAAATCCGCATATTACAATGATTTCTAAAGGATCACCGGAATAAATTGTATTTTAAAAATATATCCAAATAGAAAACAATTATTTTAAATTATAAAAATACTTTGCAATATTACTGTTTTTGCTGTATTTTGTATCAAATAAATGCAGCCTTGTTAACAAGAAGAATTTTTTTTGGAAAATTTTTGAAAATCTAAAACTTATGAACAGTTGTGTATACTTGGATTTACACATGAAACAACACATAGAGCAGTGGTAAAAAAATACAGTGCAAAAGAGACATTCAGGGCAAAAGTGCAAACAGGGACAGTGCAAGATGAACGAAAACTAATTAGTCTTGGGCCATTACCTGAGATAGCGCACCACAAACACATCACACATTTGCGCACTTCACCGATCGCGCATACCCAAACAGATATTTGCGAGCACAAGCTTCGTTGATGATAATGAGCGTAAATAAAACTAAATTACTCACTCATCTGAAATTGTATCCACGGCTAGATAAAGTCGCTCTTCAAAATGCAAGCATTCATCGTCGGAGCCCTGCTCTTCTTTGGAGGAAAATGTGAAACCTTCGTCACTGTCCAGGACCATCTCAAGAGCTTCCTCACCTGTGTAACGTACCATCTTCCAAACGCGCAGGAAAGTGAATGAATCTGATGATGAAACTTGATGCTTTTTAAGCCATTATTGGGGGCGTTAACCATTTTACATAGATCGCCTCAGTACATTATCTTATGAGTGAGTGTGGGTGTGGTCACATTAACGTTAATGAGCTGAGCCGTGAGAAACTGTACATCTCTTTAGTTTCATACAGATAACATTGCAGGAGAATATTTGTTTTAAAGGAGATGAGATTACCCTTGACACGTAATAGGTGAAAGTACCCACTTATGTACCCACTCACCCACCCACTCATCGCCATAATCATACTTTAGACCTAATATTGTCACATGGAATAAATGTTGATACTGTTGAAATTCTGCAGCAGAGCGATGACATCTCAGATCATTACGTAGTATCATGTATACTTAATTTAGCTAAGGCTGCAAAGCCGTCCCCTCGCTTCAAACATGGCAGGACTATCACTGCCGCCACTAAATATTGCTTTGTAAATAATCTTCCTCATCAGTTTCATCTCCTCAGCATCCCAGATAGCCTAGAGGAACTAGATGTTGCAACAGAAACTACTGACTCTCTCTTTTCCAGCCCTTTAGACATAGTTGCTCCCCTGCGCTTAAAGAAGATTAAAGAAAATAGTCCAACGCCATGGTACAACGTGCACACTCTGGCCCTTAAAACAGCAGCCAGAAAAATGGAGCGCAGCTGGAAGAAAACAAAACTGGAGGTTTTTCGCATTTAGTGGAAAGAGAGCATGATTGCATACAGAAAGATCGTAAAAACTGCTAGATCTGCTTATTTCTCGACTCTCTTAGAAGAAAGAGAGAGTAAAGCTTCAACTTCTGATGTTTGTAAACAGCACAGCAGTAATGACTTTATGAACTTCTTTACGTGCAAGATTGATAATATTAGGGGAAAAAATTATAACCATGCAGCCATATACTACAGTATCACATCAGACAGTGCATTGTAGGAAATTGTCACTGGGGAAAAATTACACTCATTCACTGCTATAGGAGAAGAAGAATTGGCTAAACTCGTTAAATCATCAAAATCAACAACATGTATGCTCAACCCTATACCGACTAGGCTATTAAAAGAGATGCTCCCAGAGGTCATAGATCCTCTTCTTAATTAATTCATCCTTGTCATAAGGATATGTACCGACATTTTTTAAGTTGGCTATTATTAAACCACTTATTAAAAAACTGCAACTTGATCCAACAGAATTAGTCAATTATAGGCCAATCTCAAATCTACCCTTTCTGTCAAAAATACTAGAAAAGGCAGGAACTATGTTCCTTTTTAGAAAGAAATTGTACCTGTGAGGATTTCCAGTCAGGATTTAAACCATATCATAGTACTGATACTGCTCTCATCAGAGTTACAAATGATTTTCTCTTATCATCCGCTCGTGGTTGTATCTCTCTATTAGTGTTACTCGATCTTAGCGCTGCATTCAATACTATCAACCACAACATTCTTTTGAATAGACTCGAAAATTATGTTGGCAATAGTGGAATTGCAGTGGCATGGTTTAAATCATACTTATCTGACCGTTATCAGTTTGTAGCAGTAAATGAAGAGATGTCACACCGATCACAAGTACAGTATGGAGTACCGCAGGGCTAAGTGCTAGGACCGTTGCTTTTCACCCTGTACATGCTACCACTGGGAGATATCATTAGGAAGCATGGCATTAGTTTTCATTGTTATGCTGACGATACTCAGCTCTAACGAAACTTACCAATTCACAAGATTAACGGAATGCATAGCTGATATAAAAAATTGGATGACTAGTAATTTCCTGCAACTTAATTCAGAAAAAAACACAATTTTTAATTATTGGACAAAAAAACTCCACAAGCAGTAACGTCTCGGTTACGTATGTTAACCCTCGTTCCCTGAAGGAGGGAACGGAGACGTACGTCGGACGTACCGACAAATTGGGATCACTTCTGGGAGCCCCCATCAGCTTCGAGCTATCTAGAACCGGCCAATGAACAATTGGCGTGCGAGATTTGCATCTCGCGCTCCGCCCCGCACTGCAGGTATAAACAGGAAGCGAGAACGAATGCACGCTGTTTTTCACTGAGGAGCCAAACGTAGTGGCTCAACCTGCAGTGATGGTACAGCAACTGTGGCGACAGGACGTACGTCTCCGTTCCCTCCTTCAGGGAACGAGGGTTACCATACGTAACCGAGACGTTCCCATTCAGTCGGTCACGTTCAACGTACGTCGGACGTACCGACGAATTGGGATCCTTATGGAAAACGCCATAGTTACTACCACTTCCAGCGCCCAGCGATGAGCCCCTCAGACCCCGATCTGATGCGGGCGGGAAAGTTCACACAGGGAGAGTCAAAGCTGCTGTTCCGCAAGACCCACTCAGCTGACTGTATTGGATAACGCTGGGAAAGCGTGCCTGTGAAGGCAGCTGCGGAAGCCACATCATGCCCAGAGGGAGTTACCATGTGGAGAATACAAGTATGGGCTGGCTGTGGGCAGCACAACATACGGAAGTCCCAGGGGTGGCCCCGGCCAATTAGGAGGGAGACAACACGTACCTGGGACGGCAGAGGGAACTCTGCTGAGGGAAAGACACGGGCTCGCCATAGGGAGCCATACCGTGGAAGAATACACATATGGGACCGCCGTGGGGGTCACTACATATGGAACCCAGCCTAACACAAGTTCCACCAATGCATACGAGTGTTAGACCTGGCGTCGAACGCTCCGCCACGTCCGCAGTAACGTCTCGGTTACGTATGTTAACCCTCGTTCCCTGAAGGAGGGAACGGAGACGTACGTCGGACGTACCGACAAATTGGGATCACTTCTGGGAGCCCCTATCAGCTTCGAGCTATCTAGAACCGGCCAATGAACAATTGGCGTGCGAGATTTGCATCTCGCGCTCCGCCCCGCACTGCAGGTATAAACAGGAAGCGAGAACGAATGCACGCTGTTTTTCACTGAGGAGCCAAACGTAGTGGCTCAACCTGCAGTGATGGTACAGCAACTGTGGCGACAGGACGTACGTCTCCGTTCCCTCCTTCAGGGAACGAGGGTTACCATACGTAACCGAGACGTTCCCATTCAGTCGGTCACGTTCAACGTACGTCGGACGTACCGACGAATTGGGATCCTTATGGAAAACGCCATAGTTACTACCACTTCCAGCGCCCAGCGATGAGCCCCTCAGACCCCGATCTGATGCGGGCGGGAAAGTTCATGCAGGGAGAGTCAAAGCTTCTGTTCCGCAAGACCCACTCAGCTGACTGTATTGGATAACGCTGGGAAAGCGTGCCTGTGAAGGCAGCTGCGGAAGCCACATCATGCCCAGAGGGAGTTACCATGTGGAGAATACACGTATGGGCTGGCTGTGGGCAGCACAACATACGGAAGTCCCAGGGGTGGCCCCGGCCAATTAGGAGGGAGACAACACGTACCTGGGACGGCAGAGGGAACTCTGCTGAGGGAAAGACACGGGCTCGCCGTAGGGAGCCATACCGTGGAAGAATACACATATGGGACCGCCGTGGGGGTCACTACATATGGAACCCAGCCTAACACAAGTTCCACCAATGCATACGAGTGTTAGACCTGGCGTCGAACGCTCCGCCACGTCCGACTGCCGCGGGTTGCGGAGGACTCAACAGGGTTCGCCGTTCCGGGGAACTCGACTGGAGCAAAATAAGCGCACGCATCCGTCTACCATAGGGGAGGGAATGGCGCAGCAAGCCGACACTAGAACGGGCACTTCGGTGTTACTGACTATGGGAAGTGAGCACACAGGAAGAAACCGGCTCTGCACGGAGGCTATAGAATCTAGCGAACGTGTTAGGTGTCGCCCAGCCCGCAGCTCTACAAATATCTGTCAGCGAGGCGCCACGAGCCAGCGCCCAGGAAGAGGCAACACCCCTAGTGGAGTGGGCTCTTAACCCGAGCGGGCAGGGCACGTCTTGGGACTGATAAGCCAAGACGATGGCATCCACTATCCAGTGGGCCATCCTCTGCTTGGAGACAGCCTTTCCCTTCTGCTGTCCTCCGTAACAGACGAAGAGCTGCTCTGAGGTCCTGAAGCTTTGCGTTCTGTCCACGTAAGTCCGGAGAGCACGGATGGGACAGAGAAAAGCTAGGGCTGGGTCTGCCTCCTCCGAAGGCAGCGCTTGCAGGCTCACCCCTTGGTCCCGGAAGGGAGTAGTGGGAACCTTGGGCACATATCCAGGCCGGGGTCTCATGATCATATGAGAGTTACCGGGCCCGAATTCCAGGCACGCTTCGTCGACCGAAAATGCCTGCAGGTCCCCTACCCTCTTGATGGAGGCCAACGCAGTCAGGAGTATTGTCTTTAACGACAGAACTTTCAACTCAGCTGACTGCAGAGGCTCAAAAGATTCTCTCTGTAGTGCAGTTAGCACCAGAGTTAAGTCCCAAGAGGGTATGGAGGGAGGATGAGGCGGATTTAATCCCCTCGCTCCCCTAAGGAACCTGACGATCAGATCGTGCTTACCTAGAGATTTTGCATCTACGAGCTCATGATTAGCGGCGATAGCGGCGACATAGACTTTGAGGGTGGAGGGGACAGCCTTCACTCCAACCCATCTTGTAGAAAGGTAAGCACAGATGCGATCGAACATCTTCAGGGGTCTTCTCGGCGAGAAGAGCACCAATCGACGAACAGGTTCCACTTCAACGCATAGAGGCACCTCGTAGAGGGGGCTCTAGCGGAAGTGATGGTGTCAACTACCGCTTGCGGTAGGTCACTTAGAGACCAGACATGGAGTTTCCAGAGGTCCGGATGCGGGTGCCATAGGGTGCCCCGTCTCTGAGTCAGGAGGTCCTGCCTCAGAGGAATGGGCCAGGGAGGTGCTGTCGCAAGGAGCACTAGTTCCGGGAACCAAGTCCGGTTGGGCCAATACGGAGCGACCAACAGGACCTGCTCCTCGTCCTCCCTGACTTTGCACAGTGTCTGCGCAAGAAGGCTCACTGGGGGAAACGCATACTTGCGTTCTTCCCGGGGCCAGCTGTGGGCAAGGGCATCCGACCCGAGGGTCCCCTCGGTCAAGGAATAAAACCACTGACAGTGGGTCGTCTCTGGGGAGGCAAACAGGTCTACCTGTGCGGCCCCGAAACGACTCCAGATTAGCTGAACCGCCTGGGGATGGAGATGCCATTCTCCCGGAAGCACCTGCTGACGTGACAGCTCGTCGGCCGCACGATTGAGCAGGCCGATTGAGAATGTGAACGGCACGAAACGACCTCAGATGCTTCTGACTCCATAAGAGGAGATGGCGGGCGAGTTGCGACATGCGACGGGAGCGTAGACCACCCTGTTTGTTGATGTACGCTACGGCCGCAGTGTTGTCCGTCCGGACCAGAACGTGCTTGCCTCTGAGCGGCACTTTGAAGCGGCTGAGAATAAGACGAACTGCTAACAACTCGAGGCAATTGATATGCCATTGCAGTTGAGGCCCCGTCCACAGACCCGAAACTGCAAGCCCGTTGTACGTGGCACCCCAACCCGTGGATGAGGCATCCGTGGAGACAACGGAGTGCCTGGACACTTGTTCTAGGGGAACTCCCGCCCGGAGAAACAGAGGGTCCGACCACGGGCCGAAGGTTTGGCGGCACCTCAGAGTCACTTGGACGCGGAGGGAACCGCTGTGCCACGCCCATCTCGGGTCTCGATCGTGTAGCCAGCGTTGAAGCGGTCTCATATGAAGCAATCCGAGCGGCATTACTGCGGCTGCGGATGCCATATGCCCCAGGAGCCTCTGAAAATGTTTCAGAGGTACCACTGTCCTGCCTTTGAACGAATTCAAGCAGTTCAACACTGACTGGACGCATTCCTCGGTGAGGCGCGCTGTCATGGCGACCGAGTCTATATCCATACCGAGAAAAGAGATCCTCTGTGTGGGACAGAGTTTGCTCTTCTCCCAGTTGACCCGAAGTCCCAACTGGCTGAGGTTGTTCACACAACTGCTCTCGCGACTGGGCAAGAATCAGCCAGTTGTCGAGGTAGTTGAGGATGCGAACACCATGCTCTCTCATGGGAGCAATGGCCGCCTCTGCAACCTTCGTAAAGACGCGGGGCGACAGGGACAGGCCGAAGGGTAAGACGCGGTACTGATATGCCCGTCCCTCGAACGCGAAGCGCAGAAAGGGCCGGTGTCGAGGGAGAATCGAGAAATGAAAGTACGCGTCCTTCAGGTCGATCGCTGCAAACCAATCTCGGGGACGGATGCACCTGAAGATGCGCTTCTGCGTTAACATCGTGAACGGCAGCCTGTGAAGGGACCGGTTCAGGAATCGCAGGTCCAAGATTGGTCGTAACCCGCCGCCTTTCTTGGGTACAATGAAGTACGGGCTGTAGAACCTGGACCTCATATCGGCTTGAGGGACCTGCTCTATCGCGTCCTTTGCCAGTAGGATGCCATGCAAGGCGGACGCAGCCTGTCCGCAAGCCTTGTAAGCCTTCCCGGTCAGACCGGAAGAGAACTTACAGGCCCGGGACGGGAGACGTGGGTCACCGCGCCAGTTAGAGGCGGTCGCCGGACACAGTTGCATCGCGACGGCGCGCTCCACTGGCGGGATCCCCACGTAACCCTTGGCTGGCACGCCGTCGAGGGTAGTGAGGGGGGAGGAGTCACTCGGCCGGTTTCTGGCAGAAAAAGGTGCCGTCCACGACCTCGTGAGCTCCTCATGCACCTCCGGGAAGAAAGGTGTCGGGGCGGGACGCTGAGAACCAGCGCGACCCACCCCGAGGAACCAATCGTCCAACCTAGAGGGTTCGGGACACGGTGGAGGGTTCCACTCGAGCCCAACCCTTTCGGCGGCCCGGGCAAGCATAGCAGCCATCTCAGGGTCCGGGTCAGCCGTTGCCACTCTCCCAGAGGGAGGCAGTACAACTGACCTTTCATCCCCCGAGGACTGAAACTCCCCCTCCGATGCAGCGTTTGACATCTGTTCGTCTACTGGAGCTCCAAAAGTCACCACTGGTCTCCCGTGGGAGGGTCCAGCGGGTTCCCTTGGAGGCTTTACCGGCTGCGGAGCAGAGGGAATAGGGGCCTGCAGAGATTCACTCGGCGGGTTTGCCCTAAACGTGATCCTCAGATCACCCTGGCCATTCAAAGAAGCAGGTCCACCCGGGTTAGGGGTAGACCTAGTTCTTGGGATGGGTAAGGGGACTCCCCCAGCCCGGAGGTAGGAGAGTCTCGATCTAAGCTCCGAGATAGTCATGTTCCCGCAGTGGGGACATGAACTATCCACAAACGCCGCCTCAGCGTGCTGTGTGCCCAAACACGTGAGACAGCGATTGTGACCGTCAGCAGGGGACAGGGAACGACCGCATCCAGAAACGCACGGGTGGTAAGACATCTTGAAAAAGACACCACGTCACCCGTGAACTCTTTTGTGAGGAAACGCTCTGTGCTGAAGCACTCAGGGGGAAACGCGACAGCGCACGGGATTTAGTGCAGCCCGTGCCTGTACTCAAACAGGGAAAACGCCCAACCAGACCAACATAAATTTGTTGCTGTGAAAACAGCAGTTTTCTCTGTACCACAGAGGCAGCAGATGAGTCTTCCGCGGTCCCGCTGGAATGTGCCGTCTCTCCAACACGCGTTTCTCCTCTTCTCCGGTTCTTGTTAAACTCTTTGTTGATAGCAGGTAACTCAATATTGAGTGGTCTTCGATTGCCGTTTGGCTCCGAAGTGAATGACAGCGTGCATTCGCTCTCGCTTCCTGTTTATACCCGCAGTGCGGGGCGGAGCGCGAGATGCAAATCTCGCACGGCAATTGTTCATTGGCCGGTTCTAGGTAGCTCGAAGCTGATAGGGGCTCCCAGAAGTGATCCCAATTTGTCGGTACGTCCGACGTACGTCGAACGTGACCGACTGAATGGGAACCTAGAATACTGTCTAACACTTGATGGCTGCTCTGTCAAGTCCTCGTTGTCAGTTAGGAACCTGGGTGTGCTCTTTGATACCAATCTTTCATTTGAAAGCCACATTTCTAGCATCTGTAAAACTGCATTCTACCATCTTAAAAACATATCTAAATTACGGCATATGCTTTCAATGCAAATTGCTGAACAGTTAGTTCATGCGTTCATGACCTCAAGGCTAGATTATTGTAATGCTCTACTGGGTGGTTGCCCTGCTCGCTTAATAAATAAACTGCAGCTGGTCCAAAACGCAGCAGCTCGAGTTCTTACTAGAACCAGGAAGTATGACCATATTAGCCCGGTTCTGTCAACACTGCACTGGCTCCCTATTAAATAGTGTTGTAGTCAAGACCACCTAAACCGAGACCTAGTCAAGACCAGGACCAGCGTGTGCCGAGACCAAGACAAAACCAAGACTTTGTGGGGTTGAGACCAAGACAAGACCAAGGCAGGGCGAGACCGAGTCAAGTCCAAGACCAGACCAGCACTCCTTAAATTAATCTAAAAGATCCAAATCTACTGTCTGAGAAATGTCTTATATTTAATAAATAATCACAATTAGAATAGTAAGATACTATAGCGCTGTTACCAATCAAATCACTAACAATAAAATTCATGGCACAGAAGTTGCATCTGAATTGGTACAATTACACCTGCATAAATACAATTCAGATTAATTAACATTAAAACATTAACATTATTGAACAGCTACGGAATCATTTATTCAACCGAATTGCTCGAAGCAGCTGATTCATTTAATAACAAAACGTGGCAGAATTAGCAAAGACAGTTTAAAATGTAATTTAATATTAACTATTAATTATTTAATAATTTGTTTATTGAACGTTTGAATAAATCAATATAATTTGCAATCACGCTTATATTCATGAAAACTGCTCTCTTGCTCTTGTGATATTGTTTAACTATATTCTATGTTATGTAAAACAACTAAATCTCAGAATTTTGTGGCCATTTATATTCATTTTGAGCATTTTTGAGACAATACTGCATTGATTCTGAACCCGGCAGCACAGTAACAACAGAAAATCACATTACAAAGAAGTTATTGATTGCATTTTAAGCAGTAAGTTTTACATCAAATCACATTAATAATGTTAAATCAGACAATGCACCAGCAATTTAGTGATATCCATGCAGTTGTGATCTTGACTGGTCTTGAGATAAAATCCCAAGTCCTCTTAGTCCGAGACCAAGACAAGATCGGGGAGAAAAATGCAGTCGAGACCGAGACAAGACCAAGACCTTCAAAAAATGGTCTTAAGACCAGTACTACAACACTACTATTAAACATCGCATACATTTTAAAATCTTGCTTATTACTTACAAAGCACTAAATTAAATCCCCAGTACTTGAGCAAGATCTTAACGCATTATACTCCATCACGTCTATTGCAGTCTCAAAACTTGCAGCTTGCAACTTGGCCTGTTGATAATACCTAGAATATCAAAATCAACTGCAGGCGGTCAATCCTTTTCCTATTTAGCACCTAAACTTTGGAACAGTCTTCCTAGCACTGTTCGGGAAGCAGACACACTCTGTCAGTTTAAATCTAGACTAAAAACATCTCTTTACCAGGGCCGTGCAGAGAGTTCTTCAGGGGCAGGGGCTCAAATGTAAAAAAGGGGCAATATGTAAAAAAAAAAAAAAAATAATAATAATAATAATAATCAAAGAATCTTGAAAATAGTATCACAGTTTCCATCATTGACATTGACATCATGTGACACTGAAGAGTGGAGTAATGATGCTGAAAATCCAGCTGTGATCACAGGAATAAATTATATTTTAAATTATTTAAAAATAGAAAACCATTATTTTAATAATATTTCACAATATTGCTGTTTTTTTTATCAAATAAATGCAGGCATGATGAACATAAGAGACTTTCATAATGCTGCATAATATTCAAAAATGGTAATATAATAAAGTCCTTTCACGTAACCATTTCGCCAGCCTACACTTCACATAATAGGCCTGTAGGTGCCGGTGTCACTTGGTTTTTGTTAACTTTGATAGTTTTTTATGAAATAGTAAACGGTGCATCAATATACATAAATACAAGTGAATTTAACACTTACCATTAATGCGACTTTTGCTGCTGCTGCTGTGGTTTTGTGCAGGGATTTGTTTGTTAAAATCCATTTTGTCAGCGATGCAATTTATAAAATGAGACAAACCGCAGGAAATCGTTCCACAAACGTTAGTTCGTCTGTCCATGTAATGTTCAACCGATTTATGAATAAGAAAAGAAAATTACCGTTTCACATCGCCCAATGGAATTTGAACTTGCTTTGCCAGATCACAATTGGTTGGTGTATATCAGGGGCGGTTCTAGGATTTTCATTTTAGGGGGGCTTAGCCCCCAGTGAGGGTATTTTAGGGTCCAAATTGCGCTATTACCTTGTAGCTTACTAACATGCATATCCATAGGATGGCTGTTTATTAATACTTATAAAGTAATACTTATAAAGCTCCCCCGAGAAAATGTTTATTTCTCTGATCTACATATGTGCATTTTAAGATGTTCTGAAGGCCAAAAAATTTGATAACAGTTGCTTGAAAAACATGTCACTGGGCAGTAGATTATTTTTTCTTTCTTATCTCCACATCTCTCTTTTTTCTCTGTTTTTATCTTTCCCAGTCTCTTCCCTAACGCTGAGCTTTAACTGATATAGTTTTTTCATTTTCGTCAGAGAAGAAAGTAAATATGGTTTACATATTAACATACTGATATATATATGTTTTATGAATACTTTTCTTAGACACGTTAATTTACTGTTTATTAAAGTTTTAAGTTTATTAAATTAATTCACAAAATAAACACATTCATTACTAATCTTATGCCCAATACAGGCTGAAATAGCTGAGCTTTTTAATTTATTTACTGAAGGCTACAAATGGAATAATATCAATTTACAATATGTACACATTCATTATTAATCTTATGCCTAATCTGAAGAAAACGGTTTTGTTAATATTTCTTGTTTGTTAATTACATTATGAATCACATTGGCCTATTTTCAATTCAAATTGGCGAAATTAGACAAAAGTGTCGGCTATTCATTTGCCTGAATATTTTTGTCTTTGTTTAACATTTCTGACTTAAAGAAGCAGAGTCTTAGCTTACATTTCTCTCACTTGACATCGAGTCGTGCTGCTAAAATTCGCGTTTAGCCACAGCAGATTCTGTGCACATAAAGCCCGCCTACTCTGATTTGATTGGTTTTCTCAAATATTTTGACATTGACGAGCGATGACAGACCAATGAGGCTCAGATGAACGCACACACCTCTGCTTCTGATGTGTGCTCTGCTCGATGCCGCAACGGATTGAAGAACACGCGGACTAAAAGACGGGACGAAGTCGAAGCCTCCCAGTGGCGGCGCCAGGGGGGGGCTAGGTGGTGCTGCAGCTCCCCCTATAATAGCCATAGCACCTGCCCAGCACCCCCAAGAAATGTCTGTAATTTTTTTATATTTATATTTTAATGTCATGTTTGAATATTCTTTTTCATGTTTTTAAAATAGGAATTAAATAATCATTTAAAATTATATATATTTTAGTCTAAAAAACATGAGGCCCAAACAGGTGATCTTCTTTGGCCAATGGGCTCGGCGCCCGCGAACCTCTGACCTTAACTCATTTCAGCTTGTTTTTGATAGCGAGTTTTAGCAAAGTAAAATAACGTTACACCAAAATGGATTGTTTTTTGCTCCCTTAACGTCCACGTTCTGAGTCACATCCTGAAACGAGAAACGAGACTGTGAAGGTGCAGACACAACACTCGTCGTCACAGAGCCTCAGGAACAAGAAACTCCTGGGGATGAACTTGAAGACGGAGAATCGGCGGCGGCGGTTTCCATTGAGGATGCTAACGTTACGGTTTGTGCTGCAGGTCAGACTAGGGTTGCCACCCGTCCCGTAAAATACGGAATCGTCCCGTATTTACAAGCAAAATGACGCGTCCCGTATCAAACCAATACGGGATGCAAATTGTCCCATATTTTACAAAGGTCCACACATAGTTCAATTAACATACAGATTTTGCTGTGTGGAGAATACTGATAGCAAATATAAAGAAATCAATTTCACAATAAGTAGTACAGGAGCTCATTTGTGCGTGATTGCGTTTTAACAGCTTTGTTGCCATAGCGGTGGAGTCAACATGCGCTGTGCCAGTGTGCCTGTAAACTTGCGCGTTTTTTAAAAAACATGTCGAGCTCGCGTCGCGTCCACCGTTTGAACGCAAGATGTCCACATATAGAACTGAATATCAAAAAGGTATCAATGGGTCTGTCCAGTAACTCATGATGAACTTCAGGCCAACTGCACACTTTATGAGAAGCATTTCAGTGTCTCGGACTGACTGTCTTAAAGCAGCAGCGGTGACAGACCGGTCTATGTGACACACACCTCCGTGCTTCTAAAGGTATAGGCCTATAGTTTTTTTTAATGGATAATATATAAAATAATATTCCATTCATTATCAGAGCTTGGCAGACAGAATTATTAATTTTTTAGACAGGGTAATTAATAGATTATAGCCTAATAAATGTTATTATTAATTTATAATTTAGCTAGGCTTTAGAAATAAATTAATGGGTGTCCCTTATTTGGCCACACTAAAGGTGGCAACCCTAGGTCAGACTAGTGTGTTGGTAACTGGCTGTGTGATTTCGTGATCTGAGCATTTTAGGCCGAAGCGTGTGTCTGTTGCTGCTCCGTTGTATTCAGGGCTCGACTGTGACATAATTGTGTGAAATAATATTTTCAGAGGTTTACATTGGCAGGCTTATGTATGTTGTATCTATTGCCCTTGCGTTTAATACTTAGGCCTATTATAATTATACGAATATAGTTAATGCGGGCGTGTACGCATTAATTTATAACAGGGTGGTCCAATGCGACTCCATAATGCCATAATGACGCCGCAAAATTCAAAGCACCTTCTCTTAAGTGTTGAGCATCCCCATAGCACCTGCAACAGAAAATCTCTGGAGCCGCCACTGAAGCCTCCCGCCAGTTTCATATGCTTTAAAGCAGTGGTCGCCAACCCGTCGATCTTTATAACTGTCCCGGTAGCTCCCGATAAAAAACGAAAAATAATTAACAACATGTAACAAGTAGAATTATATACCGCTCCTTTAATGCAGAAGGCAGTCCGCGCCGTGGACGGAGCGCGTGCTGTGAACGTCGCATGTATGCGTGTAATATTTCTGTTGCTCTCGCTGTTTATTTTCTGTTCAGTAACACAGTTGTTAGTGAAGTGTTTTGCGAACTGCCCCATGTGCGCGTGGGATCGACGACGCTGATAATAAACCCCTGTTAAATATCAGATACGTGAGTTTTGCTTTCACTTGACTAACGTTACAACCATTCAGGCCAGCTATCCGGCCTCTCTGTGTAAAGCCGTACAAACACATTATCAAGGCACGAAATCGCTCCTTATGCTCCCAAAATGTATTCTCTGCAACCTCAATTCACACAGCACAAATCGACCGATGCTATAGTTATGACAGCGCTACTGCCAGGCCCGTCGCGACAAGGCAGGCAAACCAAGCAATTGCTTGGGGCCCCGAGCTGGCCTGGGGCCCCAAGACAGCGACAGGTTAAGAATAAAATGAAACGACAAACTGTGTGAGCGCCCCATTGATAGTCAATGCAGTAAAGTGCAATGACACTGTTATCGGGATCCCCCTTAAGAGGCCCCCTCTCAGTAGTCGCTGACAGCAGCCAGCCAACCACGCGATCTCTGCTGCGGCAAAATACAAAACCTCCTCGGATTTGAAGCGGAATTTTATGCTTCAGGAAGCCAGAAAAGAAAATAGAGAAAGGAAGAGGAGGATAAGAAAAAAACAAGATAGTGGTATGTGATAAATGACACTGGATAAAATAGCTCTTCTTGTCTTGTACAAAAATGGTGTAAGTTTGCAGCAGGTAGGCTAGCAAAAATATGTTTATGTTAGCTATCGTTACCTGCCTGACGGCAAATGCTGCTTGTAACGAACAGTTAGTGCAACTTTTTTTTCGAACAGACGAAATTACATGAGATTGCTATAGCTTTGTAATAGGTTTTGATGAAAGTGGCATAGCATGCTATACTAACTATTATTTATGCTATGCATAAATAACCTGGAATAGTTGATATAGCATGCTATATTAACAATTATTATAAACAAATTATAAATAAATTATTGTTTAACCAGAAAGAGGCAGAGGAACATTATTTTTTTCATAGCTTATCTTAGTGTGCTAGTGTCGGGATATACGGTAGTGACAGTTTGCAAATATGACATTATTTTTATAAGTTACCAATGGATCTTGAACAATTACTTTATTCTGTGGCAATTTTTACACTGTTACATTTTGAAGTACAGTATCAGGACAACCCACATGTTTTACTGGTACTGTTTATTAACTATTTATCAAGGTATTATAGTCATCTGTTGCAACTTTATAATAAGCATCTAGATAATGTTTATAGACAGTTTACAAACCAACTAGTAACCCTTAAGTATTCCCAAACTGTTAGGGATATCTGGTCCGTCTATCTATGTAATGTTTATAGATGTTTTAAAAATGGTTAAAGGTTTACAAATTTTTTTTTAATTATACAGTGGTGTTTTTTGCAAATGTTTTCAAATTTTATGGACAGTATATGCAACAACAGTATTTGCACTGTCTCTATGTCCATTTTGCTTGGGGCCCCCAAATTTCTTCAAACGGCCCTGGCTACTGCAGCTGAATATCTCTTCAGCAAATTGCCGCAAAGGAAAGTAAAAGTTGCAGACGCTCATACACAATCATTATCATTAAAAGTAAAGTAATTAAATGATCAGTGCTTATGCCACTCTCTCTCCTATTGCAGTCCTTGATTTGAAATTAGCTGTTGATTACAGTTTTTCTCCATTGGTTTGGCTCATTTCTTGAAACAGAAATTACATTCTCAAAACAACATGGACAAATCTCCAAACCACTTGGCAATTGTTCACAACAGAATAGCATTTCTCATTCATTTCATCAAATTGCAAATGTATATGTACATGTCTCAATGTCTCAGTACATCTTTGCAAATGATTAAGTACAGGTAGCCTACATTTAGCACAGTTTGCAAGTGATTAGATCTTTTTGATCTAAACTGATTGTTAGATTCTCAGTCTAATGGTCGTTCGCTCCAAAACGTATCAGCGTCATTTCATTGTATAAGTCATCACATGCACAATAGTCTGTTCAATTGTCAAAATAAGTCAAGAACATAATACCATGAATACCATATATGAATCCCTTGAAACATTTGCTAAATGTATTACAGCAATTGACAGTCAGGTGAAACTAGACTAATGAAGGAGGACTTTCACACATCTCAGATGACCAATCAAACAGTATGTTTACAGGTGCTGTCCATGACTGTGAATGCTGCCAAACATACATGTAAAGAGCTTGACCATGCAGAACCAGTACAATTTCTGAACATGGAGGCACCTGGCCAAGTAAATGAACAAGGGCAACTGCCTGCTCGAGGAAGAGGAAGAGAGGGGTGGGAAGGGGTAGAGAGGGGTAGAAAGGGGAAGAGAGGGGTAGAGAGGGGTAGAGAGGGGAAGGGGAAGAGATGGGTAGAGAGGGGAAGGGGAAGAGATGGGTAGAGAGGGGAAGGGGAAGAGATGGGTAGAGAGGGGAAGGGGAAGAGATGGGTAGAGAGGGGAAGGGGTAGAGAGAGGAAGGGGAAGAGAGGGGTAGAGAGGGGAAGAGAGGGGTCGAGAGGGGAAGGGGAAGAGAGGGGTAGAGAGGGGAAGAGAGGGGAAGGGGAAGAGAGGGGAAGAGAGGGGTAGGAAGAGGTATACCTGGAGTAGGATGTGGCCAAAGAAGACGGGGACCAAATTTATCAGATGCGATTCTACTGAGTACCCATGGGTTGACATTGAGAGAGACTGGACAGAGAATTCAGCCCAACCTCAGCAGATATAAAAAAAAAAAACCTTTGAAAATGCATGAATGAATCTAATTATTTTATAAATGTGGAGAGAAATACATATTTTCATCAATATGCAGTACTGGTCTTGTGTGTACTGTTTGGTCAATATATTCATATACTTTACTCTAACAATATCTCTGAAAAAAAATCAAACCCAGATTATATCATTAGAAAAGTAGAAATATTACAAGTGTTTACAGTAAGATTGAGAACAGCAGCGTGTGGATGGCCAGGAGGGTGAGGACGGTAATTTTCATTGTTTTTTTGTTTTTTTGTGTGTTATATTACAGTATATTATGCTGTATACATTTTCTTTTTACTCTGATGTATGGAAGTTACTTTATGTGTGTGAATGAGAATGGTTACATTTTCCTTTGCAGTATGAGTGAAATGTGTGATGTCAAACCTTGGAGGCTACTCTTACCCTAAAATCCTATTTCTTTTTTTTTTCAGTTTTATACACAATTGTATTCTGTTAGCTAGACAAAAATGGAGGACTGGGCTAAGACTGAAAGGTGGACATGAGGGATATTTCAATGGTCCTATGCCATAGTGACAAAACATCTAAACATTTTGACTTGCAGTGCTTACACAATGCCAAAGGGACGAAGCATTTTGGGGGCACTGACTGTTTAAATGAGAAGGAAATTTAGTTTTGACACATGAGTGAACTGTTTTGGGAGAGGTATGAGCTTTTGCAGGTGAACCATGGTGTTGTGCCGAACCATCCACGTTATTTTGGCAAAAGCACCAAGAGTGTTGAGAATGTCCGGTCTGTTTCAAGAAATGAGCCAAAGCAATGAGAAGGATCTTTGCCATTTTCATGGCACTGACTATTTATATGGGAAAGGAATTTAGTTCTGAAGCATGAGTGAACAGTTTTGGTAGAGATATTAGCTTTTGCAAGTGAGTTATAGTGTTGTGCTGAACTGTAAGACTGTTTTGCCAAATGATCTTACAATTTTGAGAATGTAATTTCTGTTTCAAGAAATGAGCCAAACCAATGGAGAAAAACTGTAATACAATGCAGCTCATATTTGTTGATTTCGGTTACGTGAACTCCATTAAAAATGCATATAACGTGGGAATTGAAGACAAAACAATTATGTGACCAAGTGTAAATGTAATCGTTGAGATAAATCAGATATCTGATCTGTAAAAACAGGAAGTGGACCAGGTATAAATAGTCCCAGCAAGATAACTGTTCGGGATGCTTGAAATATAGGAAGAAAAATATAAATATTGAGGGAGGGGAGGGGGGTTAAATGAATGTATCTCTGAACGAAACTGTCTCCAGAATAGTTTTAATGGCATTTTACAGCGGTACCCAAAGAAACGCTTCTTTTCCATAAGCACCATCTACTGTCAAAAAGTGAATTAGCATTTTTATTCAGTCCATCTGTTTTTGTTTTGTGCAGATGTGTCTTATGTATCAATTTCACAAAGCTAAAGCTGAATAAAGTCTTGAAATTATGCAATTTAATTTAAATAAAAAAACAACTGCTCATGCTACATGTGTATCTTTGTTTGGGTAGTGATTAAAATGCAGTGGTTGCCTCACATTTCAAATGGCTAATTTTTTTAAGGCTAGTTTGGGCTGTTATAGAGCAAATAAACAACAAAATAATTTGCTTAAGCAAAGAAAAAGAAAAAAAACAACAGATGTTCTCGAAATAAATAAAAAAAAACTCTGAATCGGCCATGAAAAATCTATAAGTAGATCTTGCCTTTCATCAAGGCTGAGGTCAGGGATCTTTGGCTTGAAAAGGTTGGTGACCACTGCTTTAAAGGTTAATCACACATTTTTTAGGGGGGCTGGGCAGAAGTTAAGGGGGCTGAAGCCCCCCTAAAAATGGTCTAGAACCGCCCCTGGTGTATATACATGACAAACGGGCATTGGTGAATTGTGTAATACTTTAAAATATATAATATATAGATTTGTAATTAAATCAACACATTAGCTCTGATTATGGATGAAAAAAAAATATTGGTTTACTTTTTTTCCCGTAAGGAGACACACTCTCTGAAAGGACCATATTTGTCTCGAGAGCCGCTTCCGAACAGAGGAAAATCAGCTGTCAATCAAAACGCACGCGACCCATAGCAACGCGTTATGGTAACGCCTCAACAGAAATTGTCCGACTTTTGAGCCGTTCGTTACTATAGTATACATTGTCATGTTATAATAATCACATTTATTTAGTTTTAATGACCACGATATCATCATTGATATTTGTCTGAGAAGGGGCACTTTTGATTCATTTTGAAAAAGGGCAGGGGCTCGAGCACCCAACCCCCCCCCCCCCCCCCCCCCCCTCTGCACGTGCCTGCTCTTTACTATGGCATACATACAAAACATTTTTTATTTATATTATTCAAATCAATTAAATGATTGTTAGGTTGCATTAACTAGGTCAGCCAAAACCGGGTACACTTCCCATAACACCTGATGTACTTGTTACATCATAAAAAGAATTGCATCTACGCTAATGTTAGTCTCTCTGTTTATCCCCAGGTTAACTGTAGTCAGCTGGATCCGGGCCGTATCCAGATCAGATGGTGGACCTGCGCCCAGACATGACCAACGCATCCCTGAAGTGTCTGCAGAGGCCGTGTCAATTAGACTCCCCCCTGAAATTGCCTCACCGACATGGCATCCTCAATAAAACTGTCTCTGGCGTGATGACTCCGATCTTTCGAATATTCCTATTTAATAATTGTTTAATCGACACGTCATCCTCAATAAACCAGTCTCCGGCGTGATGCCTCCGATCTTTTGAATATTCCGATCTAATATGACTTCTGACCTGTAAGGTTGCCAGAATTATAATCATACACTGTTTGTTAATTGGCCAGAGGAGAACTGGCACTCCGACTGAGCCTAGTTTCTTCCAAGGTTTATTTTTCTCCATTATGACACCTGATGGACTTTTGGTTCCTTGCCACTGTCGCCTTTGGCTTGGCTTGCTCAGTTGGGGACACTACATTTAGGTATTATTATGTGTTTATCAATTTTATGTTTATCGGTAACACTTTATTTTGATGGTCCCTTTTGAACATTCTGTTGACTACAAGTAACTTTGCAACTACATGTCAACTAGCTCTCATTAGAGTATTAGTAGACTGTCTACTTAATATCTGCCAACTCTTTATTGTGATGGTCCTCCAACAGACATTCTACTGACTATAAGTAACTTTGCAACTACATGTCAACTTATTCTAACCCTAACCCTACCAGTCTACTTATACTCTACTAAACCGCTAATGAGAGTTAGTAGACATGTTGATGCAACATTACTTCTAGTCAACAGTATATGTTAAAGGGACCATCAAAATAAACTTAAACCTGTTTATCTTTTGTGTTTGTTATTTTGATCACATTTTGGTTTCCATAAATATTTTGTTAATATATGTGTGTATATATTGATGTTGTGTGGTGTAAATGTATATACTTACCTGTTTACTTACCTGTATGTTGTTTATGGGGTAACCGGAAAGGGGGCGGGGCTTGGCCTATAAAAAGGAGCCCCACAGAGAGATCTGGGTTAGTTTACCTGGCGAGCGAGCGTGCGTGCAAGTGTGGTGCCGTGAGCAATCTTTATTGTCTGTCCTGAGGTAGTTGGCGTGTGTATATACATATATATATATTTATAATTTTTCTTTTCTTTGTTCTTTTGCACAGTTTTTGTTTCTTTGTTACTTTTGTATTTAGCGTTCGGTCTTTTTTCACTTCTCGAGCACTGTAAAATAAACATCACTTTTACACTTTTACATCTCTGCGAGTATTGCCATCTTTTTTTTGTGAGTTATTTTTTTGGGCAAACCCAGTTCCCCTAACAGCGGGCCTGCAAAGACCCGTTGTCTCACATTTGGTGTCAGAAGTGAGATGGCTACTCACAAGTCTGCGCTGAGAGATAGAAAGCCTAGAGCGGGGCTTCGCTCACAGAGCAAGGCTATGGCTGAGTCTGATGTGGCCTGGGACACGGCTGAGTCTACGGAGGAGGAGAGAGAGAGAGATCTTCCACCAGTGCGTCCTAAGTCCACGTCCCCCCGACGACCCGATTCCCCTGCGGCAACATCTAGAGGTGAGATGTATGCTGTGATGCGTGACTTCCTGAACGCACAGGAGCAGAGGGAGAAACGCTATGTGAAGGAGATACAGAGTCTGCGAGAGTCGATTCTGCAAGCTGTACGGCCAGCTGAGGAGTTGAGAGAGAGCGAAAGTCCACGGATGGAGCTCCCTACACCAGCCCAGCGGAGGAGCATGGCATGTCAGAGAGACAGAGACTCACCGACTGACACAAGGTACGGCCAGCCGACACCACGAACGGAGCCAAGGTTGCCAGTCTTCCAACAAGTGGAGGACGTGGAGAGCTTCCTACACCATTTCGAGTGGCTCGCTAGGACCTGGAGATGGCCAGAGACGGAGTGGAGCTATCATCTGGGTCCACTGCTGACTGGGCAAGCGCTGGAAGCCTACCTGGCTATGGATGAGGACAGAGCGGAGGTTTATGCCGAGCTGAAGGAGGCGCTGTTGGAAAAATTCAACATTTCCCCGGAGACTTCCCGCCAGCAGTTCTGAGCCACGTCGACTCCAGCTGGAGAATCGCCAACAGAGACCTACAACAGACTGAGGAACTTGTACCGTCGCTGGGTGAGACCTGAGCTGCACACAAAGGAGGAGATCGGTGAGACCGTGGTCCTGGAGCAGTTTCTGCGTGTCCTACCCTACGAGATTCGGGTATGGGTCAAGGAACATGAGCCAGCACTGGACTGGATGCTGCTAAACTGGCGCAGCAGTATCTCAATGCTCACCGTGGTAGTCAGCGCTCTCAACCCGTAAAAGGTAACTTTAAAAACACTTCCAATAGGTCTGGGGAACCTAACAATGACTCTAATGCAACTCAAGCACAGAGAGAGGTGCCTGAGAAAAGACTTGTGTGTTTTTACTGCTAACAACTGGGTCACAAGGCATCAGTGTGTCCAGTTCGTAAGGCAAAATTGACTGGCTTTTGTTATGTCCCAAGGGAGGAGGACAATATGAACACTATGCACAAAACACAGATTGTGCAAGTGACTGTGAACGGACAATATCTGAATGCTTTGTTGGACACTGGCAGCTCCTTGTCATTACTAAAGAAATGTCATATGTCACATGTTCCCTTTGCTCAGTTGGTCAGTGTACAGTGTGTTCACGGGGATGTTAAGCAGTATCCCCAAACTGAGGTGAATGTATGTGTGCAGGACCAAACTTACCTGTTGAATGTGGCAATTGTAGAAGACTTACCTGCAAATAAATTTAATTACTAAACTAAATTATAATAAAATAAAATATCAACTAAATTACTGATCTGACCACATTGTCACTATATGATAATTTAAATGAGCTAGATGACATCACCGTTTTCTCCAGAGCGGCTGTACAGCCGAATCAAATTATTTTGCATTATTTTCCTGTTAAACACTGTGAAGCTGCTTTGAAAAAATCTGCATTGTAAAAAGCGCTATATAAATAAAGTTGACTTGACTTGAAAGTGTCAGTTTGTAGATTCCACATGAGTCCCAAGCTTCGTTGCATAGGCAAGGGACCTGATGGTATCTCAATGTCTTGCAAATCTTTGGCCAAGTCCTCATGACAGAATGCTTCCATAACCTTTCTACTGTTAGAGGTGATCTTGTGCAGTCTGATGTTTGATTCTGCTTGTATTTCTTTTGTCTGTTTCAGCACTGTGATAGCTTCTTCACTGAAAGGAAATGAGGCAAGTCCATCATCCACATAGAAATTCCGCATCACAAATTGTTTTACCTGTGTGTCATGTTTGTCCTCTCCCAGCAGAACAGCTCTTCGCAACTTTCATGCGGTACTCCACAATCTGTTTGTCTGGATCATTATCTTCAAACCAAAGAAATCTGAGGAAGTTTCTATGGTCTTCACGGACAATGAAGCAATAGAACATGTTCTGTATACCCGCCGTGACTGCCACAGGTTCCTTGCGAAAGCGGATGAGGGCACCTAACAATGTGTTGTTCAAGTCTGGTCCACTCAGTAACACATCATTGAGGGAGGTACCTTCATTTTTAGCACTTGAATCGAATACAACACGTATATGGCCCTTCCGTGGATGGTAAACACCAAATATGGGCAAGTACCAACATTCCTGCTGTGCTTTCACTGGGGGGTGCAAGTTCAGCTTGACCAGAGTCAAACATCATCTGCATGAACCTGAAGAAGTGTTCTTTCATATCTGGTTTTCTTTTTAGAGTGTGTCGAAGAGATTCAAGTCGTTTCTCAGCTTGGCATCTAATATTAGGTAGGCAAGGCCTATTTGGTTTAAAGGGCAGTGGCGCTACCCATGAATTTGAGTCATCCATGTAGACCTCTCAGTCCATAATGTCAAGGAGCACTCTGTCCTCGATTGACATTCCTATTTTGTCATCATGGGAAGTACTTTGGACTGCTCCCAAGTTCCACTTTATCAGAAACAGCTGTAGCAACATTGTTTCGAGGATTGTAATGCAATACTGTGTTGACAAACTTCTCTTTCACATATATGCTACTAGTAAATGGTGAAAGGATGGATGAGCGACCATTACTCAGAATGTTGGTTCTGAAAACACATCAGCAGATTTGTGCGTTCTTCCAAGACACACCTCTCCAATGATCACCCAATCAAGATCTAGACGTTGCGCAAATGGCGTGTTGTGAGGTTCACTGCATTGTTCTAGAACCTTATGCACTCGCAGTATGTCTCGGCCAAGGAGCAAGAGTATAGCTGCACAGGGGTCGAACTCTGGGATCTTGTCTGCCACAGCTTTGAGATGCGGATGTGTCTAATAATCTCTGGTGATGGTATCTCAGACCTGTCATCTGGAAGCATGTCACGTTCATTTAAGGTGGGTAAGGAGATTTGGGGTTTTCCATCAAATGACTGCCTACTGTTTCCATCTCTCCAGAGCGGGTTTTCAAGGTGTATGGCATTCCATTTTCTTTAATGCCAAAATGATCATACAATTGGGTTTTGGCCTGTTGCTTTGTTCGTCAAGGACAGCATAAGCTTTCATAGCCTTCTCCTTTTTTCCTGCTGGATAAACTCTGACAAGAGAAATTTTGGAACATGATATTGAGCTTATACCATATCCACAAATTTCAGGTTTCATTTAATGTCTTTGAGGTAAGTTTTCCTCTCATCCAACTTTTTGCCTCTGAAGCTTCGACATTTCCTCAATGGATGGGGTTTGTTATGCAGAGGACATTGCTTTTCAGGATCATTTACCTTATTCTTCTTTGAATAAGCTTTTTCAGGATCTGCGGATACTTATGTTCTCCTGGCAGCTACTGTGGGTTTTACATATGGATTATATGGGGGATAAGCTTTCTTTCTAGCTTCTTGTTATGCTTCTTCTTTCATCATCTCTGCCTCTTTCTTATGCCGAGTTCAAACTGCCCGATTTTGACTCGCCGACAGGTTTTGCGAAATCACAGACAAATGCCCGAAATCATAGGCAAATCGGTGCTCGTGCACGTGAGTGAAAATCACACAGTGTGAATTATCAGAGAGAATCACTGATGAGTCGCTGACGCCCGCAAGATATTTGGCATGCTAAATATCTGGACCTGTCGGCGATTCAAACTCCTGCTGTGTGAAACGTGTTCTGACTGAAAAATACATCGGCGATGACCTACAGCCAATTAGAGAACAAGATACACGGCAGCTGGAGGTACGAGGAGGAGTCATAGATCATAATATCAGTATTTTAATAGATGTATTTACAATTATATCAAACAGAAACAAAGCACAAACATTTGCTTGACCAGCCGCAAAATTAGCACATTGCAAAAATTATTTATTTACCTCAAACTCTCTTTGCAGAACACAATCATTGCTCCCTGTGTCTCCCCAACCATTTCCTCCTCCATAATCTTTTTTCTTTTTCTCCTTTTTGCTGCAAATCTGCAGTCTATATTTTTAATAACAATTCCAGTCTCGCACGAGAACTCCAGTCTGACCCTCGTGTGATCTCACGTTGTTTCCTTCTCACTTCTCGCGTGTGTTCTGTTGTGAAACGTAATTTGCGGAAGGGACAGAGCTGTCGGCGATTCTTCCTCTTGTACAGTCATGCAGTGTGAAACCCCCTGTCACCGATCCATCGTGCAGTGTGAACACAGCAGCAACTGAATGCTGGCCCAGATAGTCATGCAGTGTGAAAAGAGCAGTGATCCGACGAGTTTGAAAATCGTGCAGTCTGAACTCGGCATTAGCGAATGCCAGTTGCGCCCGTGCTGCTTCTGCCTTTGCACATGCACATGCTCTGAAAGCCATTCCACTGGCTGATGAAAACTGACTTGAACGTGAGGACCTGGAGCAACATGATCTTGTTTCTAATTGTTCACTTATGTCTTCTTCATTACCAGGTTGGGTCATTGTGACTACTTGTCTTGCATTTAAGCTAGAAAACTGGAGTTTGCTGGTGGCTGGGGCTCGGCCCGTCGAGTTCTGAAGGCCGTCTGAAGCCTTGTCTTTTTACTATTCTGCCGTTACTAGGATGAGTGCTGAGGTGCTTAATTGGCAGATAGCTAACAGGTTCCTCCAAGAAAGACTTGATTGAGTTTGGTTTACTTGAAGGAAGCACTGTAAAACTGAACATACAAATAAAGAAAATGTCAAATAATGTGTCTTTGCATCATAATTGTTGAATAGTTGTTACATTCAGATTATAACATATTGAGCATATTCACTTCCATACAGATGGCCTTACAAATCAGCACTTAAATATTTTCTTATTGGAAACTAACACATATTTACACATATCTTTCTTAAAATAGCAGTTTACTCTATTAACAAAGAAAATTTGACCCTAAATACTCACAGACATATTTTCAAGGCCTTTGTAACATGAAACCGCATGGCATGTAAATACGCCGCAAAACGCTGTGAGAACGCTTCTGCGTGATTGTGTCTTGAAGCACTTGTGGAATCAGTCCAATGGACAGACGGAACATCATAGCCGGGTGACGTCATAGACCGGAAACTATAAAGCACCCGTGAACACAAACAGAAACTAGCTTCTTTGCCTTCAAGAAGCGCTCTGTGTGAATCTTGTCTGTAAAAACTGGTGTTTTTTTGTCTGTCTTTGGAAAAAGTTAGGCAGGAGTTTTCCACCTTTGTTCTTGTAAAAGAAAAACATAAAAGTAAAACAAATGTGACAGCAATTCACTGGATGTGTTCACCCCTGCCCTCGTTTCATTACGGGTGGGGATGCATATTCTATGTGTGTTGACTGTTTGTTTAAGCCGCTGGGCGCTTCAGCTCGCGTTCCCCGCGGCTTAGGTCCCTTCTGCCGAGGCAGAGCGGCGGCTTCAGTCGTGGGGATCCCAAATAGGTCCGGCAGAGGGGTTAGAGACGGGCATCGCCCTTTCTCTGCCTTCACCTGCCCGGTCCAGTGTTTCATCTTTGCGGGCTGGGGGTAGAAATCATGAGTGGTCACTCTCTAGAGCAATATAACACTGCATCTCATGTTTTGCAGAGGCAGCGTGTAGATGCAGTCTGAAAAAAGAAAGAAGAAGAAAGAAGCACATATCTCAGGTTCCACCAGGAAACGTAGTGGCCCTGGGAAACCTCCAAGGAGGTTTCTAGAGCAGTTAGGCCAGTTGTTCCCTGCCGGTTCGCCGCTTCAGGGCACTGCGCTTGCTGCTCGTGGTACACCAGAGGCCACTCTTGAGAGACTGGTATCTATAATATTTCTGACAATATCAATATCATGTCTCTGAGGGTCCCCTCCATAGGAAGGCGGTCTCTACCTCATTATATGGTGCCCGTCTCCCTTCGGTGCCCTCAGGGGGACCATTCTGTCAACCCTGCCACCTCGTGTGTTTCGGGGCGCAGTGGTCCCTGACGAGCACATATCTCAGGTTCCACCCGGAAAACGTAGTGGCCCTGGGATCTGCGCCCCCTCCGAGGAGGTCCTAGAGCAGTCAGGCCAGTTGTTCCCTGCGCCTTCGTGCTTCAGGGCACTGCGCTTGCTGCTTGTGGTACACCAAAGGCCAGTCTCGAGAGACTGGTATCTCTAATATTTCTGACGATATAAATATCATGTCTGGGGGGACCATTCTGCCAACCCCGCCACCTCGTGTGCTTCGGGGCGCAATGGTCCCTAACGAGCACATATCTCAGGTTCCACCCGGAAACGTAGTGGCCCTGGGATGTGCGCCCCCTCCGAGGAGGGTCCTAGAGCAGTCAGGCCAGTTGTTCCCTGCGCCTTAGTGCTTCAGGGCACTGCACTTGCTGTTCGCAGTATGTCAGAGGTCAGTCTTGAGGGACTGGCACCATGGCAGAATCTGTTAGGTTTCATGGCAGTTGCGTCCAACGGGGATACCTTTTTGGCCTGCTGAGCATGAGACCATGACAGTGGTGACTCATAACCAAGGGGTTTCCCTGATTGAAGTCACGCGGCGATGCCTTCGTGCTCTAGTTATGTGGAAAGATCCTTGGTTTACGTCCTAAAGGCCGGTATTGGGGACTCATGTTTGTCGCGTCATGCTAACGACAGAGTCTTCCTTTGCGGGCTGGGGGAGCGAACATGAGTGACCCTGCTGAGGCAGGGGCTGAGGCCCGGGTAAATTTAGACTCCACACCGAGGTGGCGGAGCTCTTGTGGTTATCCAGCTCCTCCGGGACTGGACACCATGATACGGGAATGGCTGAGGCCACCCCTGTACACCTTTACCCGATTGCTCTGCTTCTGGGAGTTCTGGAGAGAATTCGCCGAGACGGGGCTCGTCTGTTGTTAATAGCTTCGTACTGGCAGGCCCGAGTAGGGCTCAGACCTAGTTTCTCTTCTGGATGACTCTCCGCTGGAGATTCCGTTCAGTAGGGAATTTCACTCTCAAGTGAGAGGTTTGATCATCACCCCTGCCAGGAGGGTGAAACTGGGCCTGGCCTCCGAGGGGGCCCAGCCCATAAGTTAAGGTCTCTCAGCCGAGGCTGTTGAGACCATATATCACTCCAGAGCTCCGTCCACAAGGAAACTGTATTCTAGCCACATTGAAGGTGTATGTGGCAGCCTTAGCTGCTTTCCACGCTCCTTTTGGGTGAGGTTTCTTTGAGGAGACACCCGCTAGTTACTTGTTTCCTTCGTGGTGTTTTGAGGCTTAGATCTGCAGTCAAGGTTTTGCACTCGCATAGGAAAAGTTTTCTTCATCCTAGGCCGGGCTATGTTGCTGGGGTTTCTACTAGTATTGTAATACCTATAGTGCTGCTGGTCTTTGTCCTCCTCGGCGTCAGACCAAGAGAAACTAATCTGCTTTGCCACTCCTGGGGTGCAGGTGCTATTGTAGTAGTGTACGCTTTTGATTTCACACATACGGTCACTTGCTCTTATGGCGGCGTGGGTATGGCGTTCTCACAGCGTTTTGACGCAGCGCGAGTTCCCTTGAAAGGGAACGTCTCAGGTTACGTATGTAACCATGGTTCCCTGAGAGGGAACGAGACGCTGCGTCGTCCTGCCATATTCCCTGTGTGCCCGTGAGCGACTTCTTTCAGGCTTTTTCAGAAGCTAGTTTCTGTTTGTGTTCACGGGTGCTTTATAGTTTCCGGTCTATGACGTCACCCACCTATGGCGTTCCGTCTGTCCATTGGACTGATTCCACAAGTGCTTCAAGACGCAATCACGCAGAAGCGTTCTCACAGCGTTTTGACGCAGCGTCTCGTTCCCTCTCAGGGAACCATGGTTACATACGTAACCTGAGACGATTTCTTTCGATGCAACAAAGTCAAAGTCAAAGTCAAAGAGTTTTATTTGTCACGTACACAGTTACATACAAGTATACAGCTGGCAGTGAAATGTATTTGGTGTTGTGCGAGTCACACCGAGTCGCCATTTGCGGCGCCATCTTAAGTTGGACAGAAAATACAGCATAACATGAGGATAGGTAGGTAGGGGTGAGGAGATGAAAAAAAGACAACCCCCAGACTATGCTCCTACGGGAGCACAGTTTGAGAACAGTAAAAAAACATCTCAGCAACATAAGCACACATTACGACATGAAACACGACTTGCAACAGGGGAGAGGAATTGTGGGGGTTGAGGTGTCCCAGCACAGCCAGGCGTCCCGGTCCAACAGCCATCTCAGGCGCTGGTCACAGACCCGCTTGTCAGACTGGGGGTACAAAGCGGCGAAGGTGAGAGATGGGTGTGTGCATAAGTGTGTGTGTGTCTGTAAAGTTCATGTGCATGTCTGTGTAGGCCTGAAGAGTCACGCCTGGCACCATAATCTCGGTCCTCCCGTTGTTATGGAGACAACCTTGATCAGATCCCAGTCCGAGTCAGCAGGTGGTTGGGGGATGAGTGCAAGAGCGTCTTCCTGCAGTGCTCTTCTGGAGGAGTTGTTGTCTCAGCAGCGGCCTTGGCCAGGCCGTGCTGGTTGAGGGAGCCGAAAGCAGATAAGATTGGAATTTGTTTGGTCTGGGAGCGAGTAGCCACAATTTATGCCTACTCTCTTAGTTCGTTCTGGTCTCTGAAACCATTTTGCAAAGCAGTGAGTTTTTCCGTGATGATATCCATCTTGCGTTGCAACTCCATGATGTTATCCATGTTGCGGTTAGTGGTCCCAGTTTGGGAGATGACCGCTCTGCCCACTGCTTCAATCATGACGGGCAGCCTTGTGGAGCTTTGAACAGCTGTCACCGCTTTCTGAATTTTTCGATATCCCAGGGCAATGCCTGATCCAATCAGCAGAAACCCTGTTACCATGAATCCGAATAGGTAGATGTCTTCAATGTCCTCTACGGAAAGTGCCGCTAGACACACAACATGCCACCTCTCCCACGCGTCCATCGTGTAGCCAGCAGCAAACGTTCCAGCAGGGCAGTCAGGTTCCCCCGAACCCAAGCTTCTCGTCGAGAAGATGGTGTCAATTGCGTTGAGAGACCAGTTGATCAAATCCATAATTTTTAGTTCGAGAGCAGTGCGTGGAGAGTCTCCCAAGTTTAAGACAGTAGACTAGACGAGACGAGAGAAGCAAGCAGGAGAGGAGGGAGTAAGGAGACGAGAGGAGAGAGGAGAGAATGCGACCGCCTTCGCTGAGAGCCAGAGGGGAAGCCAACTACAACTACGGCAACTCAAGAAGGACAAAATTAATTAAAACTGCAATTTCACTATGGCCACTGGCCACTAGGTGTCGCTATGGGATTTTACTTCTAAGGTCAGAACAAGGACAGTGAGTAGACAGGAAGTGAAGTGAAAGAGAGAAAGGGGGGGGGGGGAGTCCGCGGCTATTAGGATTGTTTGTAATTTGGTTTTAGTGACTTAGGAGTCTTCTTGACTACTCCTAACATTTCACAGATTTAGGAGCTAGTTTTAGCGCTAAAATGTTTTTTGTAATACTCTTAGAGTAAAAATGTAGGAGTCCTAAAATTAGGACTGACACTCCCATTATTTTTAAGAGTTTCTCCTAAATCGGCAAGTTAGGAGCTACTTTTATCATACTTTAAGATGTTTTGTGAATACGGCCCCTGATGGGGTAATGATAACTACTGTTAGGGGATAACAGCTTAGGACCCAAGACCAGTTGACCAGCAGAATGAAGACCAAGAGTCAGGAGTGCAAGTAATTAGGTCAAGTGAGTAATTAGGTCAAGTGCATACTGATAAACACCTGTGTCTGATTGCAGTGATTGGCGCGGAGAGACGGCATATAAGCCAGAGGAGAACACGCAATGAGGAGAGAGACACAGACTGGGCACTCATGGACTGGAGACGGATCACAGAGAAAGATTGCTGTGAACAAGTTATATGGAACTGAGTTTTTGAGAGCGCTGTGTGTGCAAGTTTATTTTGTGTGTAAAAGTATTTGAATAAAACCACGAGTCCCAGTCACGCCGACCCTGCCTTCTTCCTCCTTATTTACACGAACATTTACTACAGTGGTAAAAAGTCCACACATTGCATTTAAATGAACACGCATTTTGATTGGTAACGACAGTCATACGTCATTATTTTACGCCAGCTAGAGGGCGCATGACTTTAAAACGTAAATAAAGGTCGTAATAAGGTGCTTGAAAAACAACGTATAGAGTCTGTTTTTTTTAGGACAGTCTGACAATTTCTCAACAGTTATACTCTTTTCAAGGTCTAGCTAGGTCATTACTGCAGGTTGAATGATTCTGATTGGCTAAGAGAAAATAGATAGTCAGAGTAAATTTCCACACATTCCACACAGAACAACATGCCCGTTGTACCCCTCCAATACTGATCTGTAACACAGAATACTACACACATACACAGGGCTTCTCCAAGGTTGGCGTTGGCTGAACCCCAGCTCTGACGAGAAAGTTTCCCAAAACATACTGATAACACGTGCTTTCTCTCAGTAAGAGGTACATACAATATTCACCATAATTCTTTAGTGTTTCAGTAAAAGGAAATAATATAAACTGAAAGACAAATCCATATTTCATCTCTGGAAGCCGGGCTTAGTGAGAAAGCACTGTTACTGCACACCTGGCATGGGCCAGATCCTCAGTCACTCCTCAGAGACCAAATACAAACTTTAGAAAACATAAATGAAGAAACAATAAACAATCAGTGGTTCTATTGATTAAGTAATATCATAACTGGAAAGAATCATTAAAAGTCAATTTAATAATTTAGGAGGATAAATATTGATAAGACTTTGATTATAAATGTAATTAGGATATATAGGTTGAAGCGGCAGTGGATTTCAGAATCCGCACCCTTCACTACCTATTGTAGTTTGATCAAGCACTCCCCATTTGCATTGTCTTGCCAGACTTTGAGATACCATGGTTAAGTCTATTGCTGACTGATGACCTCGTGCTACATATATTCTTGTTGCTCTTCCTCATTTAAACACACTACCCTTACGAAACAAAAATATATTGCAGTATATTGGAAAATATCATGTAATACATAAGGCGATATATTCCCATATATGGGATTTAATATTTATATTTTCCAATATATTGCAATATATTGAAAACGGCAATCATTTGTATATTTTGCAATATACTGCAATATATTACATATATTGTATATATGTACCATCAATATATTAACAATATATTATATTTCAAGTAATATATTGGTAAATATATTTTCCTTTCGTAAGGGTAGAACATTATCATCTAATATACTTTCCACAATATTTCCATTATGATTATTACATTTTATTTCAAATGGGCGCAATCTTTGGCCTTATTAATCTACTTGTTCCAGAGCAAAAAGATTTGGCGGGCAAAGTTAAGCTTCATAACTTTATATTTTTAACTTAAATCCTGTACTTTTAACAAGGCTTGCTTTTGACTGTTTGCTTGTGTTTATTCCTATTGTACAAACTTTGTATTTATAAAGGCTGTTCATTTAAATATTTTTCAAGAAATAATATTTATTGTATAATAAATAGTGTCTAATAAATCAAGCTGATAGAAAAGTAACGTTGGTAATTTCGACATTCTCGCAACCAAAATGGAATGTTTGAGAGGTTTTTCTCTTTTTTTGACAACAAAATGTGTAATGTATGTATTTAGCTACACCGCGCCCTGGATACAGGTCGCTGCATGACTGTGTTCAGAAGTGTAACGGGCGGTGTCATGGGTGTGGATCTATATATAACGGATCTCCGCTGTTCACAGTAGTCTGACTAGAGTTTAACGGTCTTCTACTTGAACTCGTTTACAGCAAGAACGATGAACAAAATAATTTTCTGCCTCTTTGCAGTCGTTCTGTATTTCGCAGTGGGTAAGTTTTCTTTCTCGTTGTGAATTTGGCAACTTCGCAGTAGCCCAGATAGCAATGAGTCGGCGGACCACCGGCGGTGATCCGGCGGCTGTAGAAGCGTCAGAATTGCGTAATCGCAAACACGTTTGACGGCGCACCGCCGGCGGCAGCCGCTTTTTAAAAGCGGCAGCCGGCTTCCTACCGCCTTCGTACCGCCGCCGGCCCGCAGGCAAACCGCCGTTCCGCCGCCTTTATACCAGAAGGCGGCCCGGCGGAGGCAAACGCTTTTTTCGAACGATCTGCCTCCGCTTATTGTGTAATAAATAATATATATATTTATTTATTATTCATATATTTGTAACATGCAGTTTATGATGGATAATAATTGAACAAACCAGATAAATTCCCATTTTTATTCCACATTTCAAAGTACATTAACTGTCAATGATACAAGATAATATAAATTAAATATAACAGACAATAAATAAGCTTAAATAGGCCTATAAATAACAAAAAACATTTTTACTAAAGAACCTGCATGTTTCCAATTAAATTTTGGTTTAAAAAAACAGCCTTACAAGCAAATTATAACACTTACAATATTTGTTAATAACAAATAGGTCAGCTCTGGGATGAAAAGAATTACCATTAAATATTATATCAAATAATGAGGATATTTGGTACCAAAGAATGTGCAGGATACCAAATAAATCGAGGTATAACATCACATTTAACAAGCCATTTCTAACAATAGCATAAATGGTAATAATTTAGAGTAAAGCTCTGGAGAAGAATAGAACAGTAGTAGAACAGAACATTATAACAAGCCTGACTATGGGTTCTCCGGTTTTCCCCGACCTCCAGAATGAGGCAGCGCAAATTGGCTTATCTTCAGTGATTTCTTGTGCGCCTATATAAAGGACAAACAACCTCGCCATCCCATATCTATCCAAGGAGCTGCCTTCAAGGCAGGGTCACAGGGAATAAAAAAAAAAAGTAATTTCCACAGTGAACAGTGTGGATTGGGTGAGTGTAGCCTGAAACTTCTGGCTTCTTTAGGGGTCTTGATGTTACTGACTGCAGGATAAAGAAAGGGTTCCAGGTGTCAGTAGTCAGACTAGGTGTAAGAGGTCGGCTGTGGGTCCCTCTCAGCTGTGCGGCGTCTTTTTCCACCTTCACGATCAGATGCTCCTTTCAGGTAACGCATAGCGCTAACCTGGACCGCCTCATCAGTGGCATCCTGGGTTGCCGGGTTCTTCCGGATGGCTCCTGTAGAAAATACAGATCTGTCATTCCATGTGAATGTCATAAGGCCACACACATCTACTTAAATATATAACAAATTTATATATTTATATATATATATTACTTTGAACAATGGTCTTCAGGAACATGTCTCTAAAACATGCTTTATCCCCTACACCAGTCCAGGTTGTATTAATGGAAAGGTGATTAGAGAAGATACTCTAAAGCATTCGCCACACGGTTGTCTTTAGGTCCCTCCCACATTTGATTGCCAAAAACCGAAGCTGAAAATACAAAAAAGTGTTACAAATTACATATCTCTGAAGCTTCTCATACATAAATATAAAAATGTGACAGGCTGTGATTCAGACTGTAGAATATGCAGTGTACAATCTTAAATTTTACTTTTTAGATTACCCTACAGCATTATAAACAAAATCAGCACACTTACTGGAGCTCTTTATCCTGCCTCAAACTGTTGTCAAGCAACGCCAAATGGGTTGTCTAGGGGGAGTAACAGACCCCCTGGCAGGGATAACTCTCCAAAAGACACATTGGCACTGAAATGTTGCAGCATAGTGTCCATTTTGTTGTCCATGCTACGCACAACATCGCCAAACTCTCCAAGACGTCGCAGCATTAGGGTCTGATCTGCACCTACAGGGGTTCACAGAATAAAAGAATAAAGCAGTCAGTCCTGGTCCCTCAACTACTAAACTATGACATTTACAACTAGGTCTACTACATGTACAGGTGGCCCCAGTGGGAATTAAACCAACAACCACAGGTGTTGTTTGCAAGTTGTACCTGATTGCCCAGTACGAGCAAACGTCGTCAACATTGTCCCAACTTGCTTCACCTGCTCATGAAGTGAGCCGCTGTCATCCGAAGCTACAAAATGAAAGGCATTTGGTAATTTTGGACCTACATCACAGTCAAAAAAGTAAAATTTAAGAAAGAGTGCATGTTCTCACCTGCTCGTGCATTGCTTTCCCTCAGGGCTTGGTTCTCATTCTGGAAATCTACATAAAAAATATTTTATTTTAATTATATATATATATATAAAACAACAACTACAGGCACAATTTTCCATACTGTTAAAGTTTCCAACATCTGCAATTTCCTGTTTGTCCATCTCAACTCCTTTCAATATTCTTCTCCTTATAGCCCAGTAACTAGACATTGTGACTAACAATTTATTTACCTTGAAAGCCGAAACGATTGTCCAACAATAGGTCTCTTGGATGAAGATAACCGATTGTGCTCTGGTCAAGGTATCTGCAAGAAAATGTGAACAAAACCGCATTGTTAACGTTAAATACAGAATATACAGTAGCTATGCTGTGGGGGGGAAAACTGGTCAGCCAAATGTGGAACAGTAAAATGTATTCATTCAGTGTAGTGAATCAAGTAAACTGCATTGTCCTCAAACATAATAAGTACAGCAGTTCAGAGAAATAACTCATAAATGACCTTAAATGCTAGAAGAACAGTAGCAACACAGCACATGTTAGCTAACACTTGCTAAAACTGACCTAGCAGCATGCTTGTTCGGACTAACAAAATAATTTAAATAACCTATATACATCATTCTGTTTTGTTAGAAAACACCAAAAGTTAAACTTAAGTCTTTCTAGATGTAAAGCTTTGGCTAACTTACCTACAGTAGCTAGATACATTTTAACATGTAGCACATGCTTGAACTCAGTGTGTAAAAAAGGCGAAACAGCACGTGTTAGCTAACACTGTGTATTGTGCACTATATCAGCGTGCGTGTCTGAACAAACTAATTAAAACAACCTACCGGTATATACATCAAAAATGAACATAATATTGTGTGACACAAAAAGGAAACATGTACTTACTTAAACGCTCGTAGTCGAGGATATTTTCTGATCTCCTCTCTTCAAATACTAAAACCATGTGATGAGCGGCCGCTGATGGTAAATCTGTATGTTTTACCGGTTTGTCTTCCGTCTTTTTTAGGTATACTGCCCCTCTCGGCCGGTGGAGGTACTTCTCTGTTTTTTTTTATTTTTATTTTTATTTAAATTAGTACATGTATAGACAAGTACAATACAAAAAGTACAATGAGAGAAAAATAAAAATAATAAAGCATTGTGGTACAGTTCCGAATATGTAGAACAAAGAATAACAACAAATGTAACACTGTATATAAAATAAATAATAAAAATAAGAATTCTGAGATAGAAAATACTTTATAATATTAAGGCAGTCACATGAAATTGAAAAGCTTTCAGGTTTCTGTTTTTGTAAGCTTTTTGTTTTGCGACCTCATGTTTGAGAGGGTTTCAAATATTGTAAAAATCAGCTTTATAAGAGGTAATATTAGAGGGCTTCTTTTGAGTTATTCTTGTCTTATGAATGTAGAATTTTTCCTAAATAATTAATAATATATTTTTGTTTTTCAGAAAAATATGGGTTTTGAAAACAAAGTAAAATGTCATGAAGTTAGTTCTAATTTTTTGTCATGTCTATTTTAAAGTCAGTCCAAAAAGAAATAGAAAAAAGGGCAATACAAAAATAAGTGTTATCCTAAAATGAACTTTCAAACTTTCTTAACCCTCCTATTATGCTAAAAAAAAAAAAAAAAGTATTACATCCATTATGGGTCAAATTGACCAACACTGTTTAAACACACTCGACATGCAAATAATCAAGTGAAAATTTAAATGTAATTTCCTAAACCTAACCTTATCATGGAATCAAGAGTCAAGAATCTGTTATAAACCCTAATGGCTTTGGAGCAAAAAAAACTAATATTTGATATAATTCACATATAGGCTATTATGATTTTATAATCGCTTCAAATGTGAGAACTAGTTAAAATGCTGTCAGTTCCACTCTATTTCCCAACAAGCCAAACATAGCCAACGTGGTTGGTCGAATTTGAGAGTAGAAATCCTTGTATTTCACAGCGGCTTGCCGCCAGCCGGCCGCGGTCCATTAGGCGGAGGCAACCGCCAGAGAAAATGAAGCCGGCGGCCCGCCGGCTAGTCGGCCGCGGCATCTCGCAAGAAATGGGAGTGACGTATTCGGCGGCAAACGTTTCATCACCGCCAGCGGGACGCACCTATAGCCGACAGCTTAGGGCCGGCGGCAAAAAGAAGCCGTGCCGATATTTTTTGCTATCTGGGAGGTTATTTGCTTGGTTATTTGGTTATTTGTGTGAGGAATGAGCATTCCACAATTCAGTCAGTGTGGAATAAGCGGATCTGTGAGTCACGAACATAATGAATTTAGATGCCTGTGGTGTATCAGTCATTCTTATGAGTAGTAGCCTAATGCTTTGCAGTTATTTGAGTTTACACCAAGCTTTCAAAAAGAAAAATAGCTATACTCTTGATTTTTAGAACTTTTTATGTTCTATAGCAGCGAATGTGGTTTGTAACGTTGATAGAACCTTATATTGGGAAGTCTGGTTAATTCTGGCCCATTTGTCGATGTGTGCTTGTTGAGAGAGAGACAGGTTCGCCAGAGGCAGAGTTGCAAACTTGTCAGAGCTTGCCCACTAAAGAACCAGTCATTTTAGCTTTAGACCACAGTTCTGAATCTGATATAAGGTCATATATCTGCTATTATTTTGTAGAGTGGAAGTTCAATTGTGTTTTACAGAGAGAATAATAGAAAAGAGCCCATAGTTTCTTTATATCGTATAATTTTTAAAACATTTATTTATGTAATCTCACTTTAGTTTTTGTCTTTGGTGCCTACTCATTTTCTTAACTGAAGTGTGACTGGAAAAAAAAAAACTGGTGGCAAGAAAGTAATCTACCCCTATCTGCAACATATCACATGCAAACAGGCAGAAGCACACATGAATCATGATAGCATTTTCATAAGTATATTTCATCATCAATACAATTTTGGCTGGACCTTATTGATATTTAATCAAAATATTGAAATATTGAGATGTACTTGGTTATCCTTCTATATATTGTTTTGGTCACAGTTTTTTTTTTGTGTCAAATTATTTATTTAAATGTTTTCTTTATTAAGTCTTATCTTTATATCTTATGATTGTTGGCGGATCTGGCTTTGTTGTTAATAGTTATACATTTAAAATGGTTAATAAATAAAGAATTTAAAAGAAAGTATAGGCCTATTTCATCATTTGCAATCCATTAGAACAAACAGTGTGGCCTTTTCAGTGCTAGTCATTAACATAGATTTAGTTAAGGATGGATTTATCCCAAACAACATCAGAATTGTGCCAAATAATAGTTCCAAATTGAAGATTTCAGTGCCATAGAAGAACCATTTTGGGTTTCTCTTTGTGTGCACAGTAAACAATTAATCATGGGTCTTGTAATTTTCACACAAAACAATTAAAGTGATAATTAAAAATAGTATGCATATTTTCTTAAGAAAATTGGGGTTCAGTGTTGTATAGAAAATATTGAGAAAATTTCACTAATAAAACCAAGAGATACAATTTCCTAATTTTTGAAAGGAAACTTGAATTGAGGCTTGAATTGAGGAACCGATTAAAGGGTTAGTTCACCCAAAAATGAAAATTCTGTCATTAATTACTTACCCTCATGTCGTTCGACACCCGTGATGCTGCGTTCACACCAAACGCGAATTGAGCGTCAACATCGCGTCCACTGCTCCTGATTGGTTAACGCGGCGCGAATTGACGCCAAAGTTCACATTTTTCAACTCGGGCGTTAGACGCGAATTCGCTTCAAACGCGTGAATGCACAAAAGCACCATTCGCGTGTGACGCGCGTATCGCGCAAGATGCTCAATTCGCGCCATTCGCTTGAAATGGAGCATTAATATAAAATTAAAGGTGCACTATGTAACTTTTCCGTCCACTAGAGGTCACCTATTCAAAACAAAGGTGTAGCTTGATGACACCAAGTTTGAGCACAGAACATGTGGTCTTCACCTCACAGCTGGTGGAAAAGAATCGGGATAAGACTCGGCAGAAATCATGTTCATGGATGCGATTATTAACGTTACTGTAGTATGAAGCAGAGCAGGCCCGAGTTGTGTGGGAGCTGAGCAAGGCCGCTGGAGCGATTGTTAATAAGATGAATGCAACACACACCTCGCGAGCAGCAGGACTTTTATTATGCCACAGTCGCCGGTGCCATTTCTGCTTTTCCGGTCATGAGTATGAGGTAACGCAGCTCTGTTTATCATATTAGATAAATTTGAGTGTGTTGAAAACGATGTTATGACATTACTGTGCGTTCGCTCTGCAGCTGCTATGACACTTGTTGCACACTGCAGTAAGAGTAAAGCGTTTCTGCTTAATAAAACCGAGGGTAACACAGATATGACGCAATTGACAGGCGACTCCCTCACACGTCCCGGTTCCTTGGTTAAAATAGCAATTTTCTCACAATTTACGAATCGTTGGAAACATTTGGGATATTGAAAGTACTCAACTGAACAAAATATAACACTGGCCTAGTGTTTTTTGGATATTTTACATATTCCAGCTTTAAAGTCTGATTTTATTTCAGTGCTGTGATGAATTTCCAAGTGAAACGGAATATTGAATAGAGGGCAGGGTTTTACTTCAGCGCTCCTCCTCTCCATCTCTCGCTCATAGCACACTAACGGTTGGAGGGGAGTGGTTAAGGATATTCAAACCCAAGCCGTCAAACTGCCGTCATCAGAAAGGGACTTTCTGTTTACTTAACAAAGTAAATAAGATCGATTTTGATTTTAAATTTAAGATTGAATTTAAGAACGACTTTAAAGGGTAACTTCAGTGATTTGGCATTAAGCTTTGTATTTAAACTGGGTCATTTCTGTAGTAGAAATGTGAAATTATTTTTGAATTTGGTGCCTTCTAGACTGAGAAAAGACAGAACATTTATTTTTGTCTCATGTGAATGAAAGACAACAACTCCCAGAATGCACTTGCTTCGCTGCCCTACGAGGCCACTCCGTACACCGTCGTTTTGATCTTCATAGTAATAAAATCGTTTCGTTCAGTTAGAGAATAAACACTACAATTAAAAACTGAACGCGTGTTTTCAATAAAGTGTGAGTGAGCCAAACGAAAGTCACGTCACAGATGCAGCAGTGTCAGATTTCCTTCATCACGAAGAGCTGAGCAGAGCTGAGGTAACGTTAAGCGCCAGTCTGGCACGTGTTCAGATCGCATTTGGAAGCTAAACTATCGCAGGAATTCATAAAAAGTTGAAACACTTACTTTACTCTGCACTGCGCTCTGTTATTATGATTGTCCGTGCGGCCGTCTGTCTTAACGTTACATTCTGTGGGTGAGATCTCTCCCCTATGGGCAGGTTGATAACATGCGGAATAGCTCCATTCAGTGACTGTAGTCTTTGCCTCTGGCCAAAAAAATCCTCCGATGACGCAAAATGACGATATTTGCGTCATCGGATGAATTTTTCCAGGAATAAAATGCATAATTATCTCGTCTCAGGGGGATTTGAGGGGGGAAAGTACCATAATTTGAATATACTACCGGGTTTCTACTGATACAAAGCCTAATGCTAAACCAGTGAAGTGACCCTTTAAGTGTTATTTTATGTGTTTTTGAGTGAAGGGAAAAATCTGTTAAAGGGTTTGTTCACCCAAAAATTAAAATTAGCCCATGATTTACTCACCCTCAAGTCATCCTAGGTGTATATGACATTCTTCTTTCAGACGAATAAAATCAGAGTTATATTAAAGTCCTGGCTAATCCAAGTATTATAATAACATTGACTTGTTAGGTCGTTTTTGAAGTCAATAAAAGTGCATCTATCCATCATAATGCTCGACATTGCTCTGGGGGGTTAATTAAGGCCTTCTGAAGTGAAGTGGCGCATTTGTATTAGAAAAATATCCACATTTAAAACTTTATAGACTAAAATAGCTAACTTCCGGCGGATTGCCGTACACATCATTTTACAACGAAAGAGTAACACTTGACGCATGCGTATTGACGAATGCAGAAGTGCTGAGGATAGAGCAAAACAAAACATTGCATCGGGGGTTACTCTTTTAGTGCAAGTTGACTCGCACACTGCTGACCGCCGGAAGTTAGCTATTTTAGTCTATTAAGTTTTAAATATGGATATTTTTCTTACACAAACGCACCACTTCACTTCAGAAGGCCTTTATTAATAGATGCACTTTTATGGACTTTTATGGACAAAAACGATGCCATTATTATCAATGCCATTGTAAAGCTTGGATTAGCCAGGACTTTTTTTTTTATAACTCCGATTTTATTCGTCTGAAAGAAGAATGTCATATACACCTAGGATGACTTGAGGGTGAGTAAATCATGGCTTAATTTTCATTTTTGGGTGAACGAACCCTTTAAATGTTTAATGATCAGTTATGTTTGACTTTTAAAAGAGTTTCTGTTATGTTGAAGTTTTGATTGCTACTATTGTACAGAAGAGATCTTATGGTTAGGTTGTGGATTACTGCATGTATACTAATAATATGATGCATGTTGCTTTGTTCAATGGGCAATAACTTTCCTAATGCCAGTGCAGTAACAAGTTTGTTTCTACTTGTGCTGTGCTAGCAGCATATAATCTATTAATTGTACATAATGACTCAAATTAAAAAAGAAACAGGTCATTTCCATTCACTCTATTTGTAATGGAACTGGGGTCCGTTCTTCGTACCTCGCTTAATACATCTGAGATGATTTGACAGATCCCAGATCTTTTAATCGTGATAACTGATGTCTGACTAATTTGGTTCTTCAAACGAATTTGCGGATTGGATTAAAATATCTGGATTAAATTATCTAAAATCACTGCGCGTTCTTGTGTTCCCTGAAGAGGGCAGATGCATCGATACTCGAAACCACGATCAGCAATGCAGCGATTGGCTGGCGTCAAGACAGCAACGTAATGACATCATATAATTAAAAAAGCCACCTGGCAAAAAACTTGACAAATTACACAAAAAACCCGCACAAATTTCTGGACCTTTATAAGGAAACAGCTAAACGACCAAACCAACATAAAAGTTAAAATAGATAAATGATAAATGTTTTTTTTAACATGATTACCAATTATGTATATTCACGATTGTATACAGTATTTGTACACCCTTTACATTTATTTCAATTTTGTAATTTCATTCTTAATTCAATTTGAAGCAGATTTGGTACGTGACAGTATTAAAGTTTCTTAAGGGTCAAGATCAAATTATCTGCATCTCTTGCGCTGCATAATATCCGTTAGCAACGTACGAAGAACGGACTCCTGCTCTGAGACAGAAGATTGAGAATCCAAACGCAGTTTTATTTTAAAGGGTAATTATCCACACTCGTCGTCAACAAACAGGCAAGAGGTCATAACAGGTAATCAGTCCAATCAGGCAAACAAGACAGGAGAGACAGGCAAATGGGTAATCCACAGAACAGGCACGAAACCAGGGAAACCGCTCAGAAATGCAGTTGTTGCACTAAACAAGACTTTGCAGTGAATGACAGAGTGAACATGGTATATATAGGCAGAGGTAATGAGGAAATGAGACACAAGTGTAAACAGTGAGTGCTAATGAGTCCAGGCAAAGGATTATGGGTAATGTAGTCTATAATAGAATGACAGTCTGGTTTGGAGTGCCCTCTGGTGGTGATCACGGGCACTCACACTGGTGAATTGTGACACTAATCCACACCCTTTTTTAGTCAACTTAAAATAAAAAAGCACATTTCACTAAAAATATTAAATTAATTGTTTCATAGACTAAATAATTTAGGACATTTTACTTGATTTATTCAGGTAGATTACATTAAAGAAATCAAGCACATTATGTGTAATATTGTTACCATCATTTGTTTTTAAGTAAATAGCACATTAAGTAAATTGTGCGGTTAATAGAGGAGATAATTTTAGCTGTTTGCTGTTTAATGTTCATCTTTAAAGTGGACAAGAAATCAGATTAGGGTACATTGTCGAATCATGATTCGGATCGCGTGTCAAACCGCCAAACTGCTGAAATCGCGTGACTTTGGCAATCCAAACTGCTGAATCAACTCACTGATTCATAACGCTTCAAAGCTTCATGATGCCGTGTTTTGAAAATGGTCATCACTATATTAGTCATTATTTTGGGGGGTTTTTGCGCACAAAAACTATTCTCGTCACTCCATAAAGTTATTGTAGAACCACTGTAGTGAGATGGACTTTGTAACGACGTCTTTAGTACCTTCTAAGGGTCTTGAGAGTGTACAGTGCATTGTGCCAATGGAGGCCTTTCTGAGCCATCAGATTTCAACTAAAATATCTTCATTTGTGTTTCGAAGATGAACGGAGGTCTTACGGGTGTCGAACGACATGAGGGTCAGTAATTAATGACAGAATTTTCATTTTTGGGTGAACTAACCCTTTAAGCATTTGTGTGAAATCAAAATGGGAAAATGGATGGAAAATCTACAGCTCGTTCAGACAAACTGAGGGAGAAGATTTGTAGCACAACTTTATGAGATTATGGGTTGAAAATAACATCTAATATACAAATATACTGAGTGTTAATGGGGGCAGTGTTGGTTCAATTATCGGATGGAAGATGCATCAAGCCATCCAAACTGTTTTGAAACAATGTTGGGAAATATTTTAGAAACTAGAACCTGCCAAAATAGGCTACTTTTAAGGATGTTTAAAATTTAAAGTAATATGTATATCATTAATTAACTATATATTATTTTATTTAATAACTTAAAATTACAATCAAGTTAGCTTTTTATGATTATCTACACTCCAAGCCAATAACACAAATTACTTTGAAGCTATTTAAGTGTGGTATTTATATATATATTACATTACATTCTTTTCAAAATTATCAGAGCATTATTTATGTTTATGAAAAATAGTATAAGAAAATAATTTTGTAGCTGATTTTTTCTTCCTTGGCCTCTTATGTGCACCCATAATGTGTGCCTCAAATTCCTCAATAAATAGTTTTACTCATTAAGGGGTGACATGTTGATATTGCATGACCAGCTTAACCCTTAATCGTCCCTTGGGGTCCAGCTGACCCCACTGGACTTTTCCTCCATTTTTTAAAAGTGTTCCCTTCATCTCAGGGCCATGAGACTCGGTGACTTTTCCTAAATAATCTATCTAAACATGCACAAAAAATCTGGGCTTGATTTGGTTGTTCTAAAGGTGTGTAAAAAAAAAATTACCGTTTAAATCCCTCGCGGTCAGATTGACCCCACATTGAAAATGAATGGGAAAGTGTAAAAAATACATTTTTTTCACTTTTTTGGTAAATTTTTTTTTACTAAATCCAGTATAAATCTGAAAATTTCCACATTTATTTCAAGGTCTGGTCCTAGAGCATAAACACAAAGTAGAACGAACTTTCTGTCTCATACACACACGCACACACACACACACACACACACACACACACACACACACACACACACACACACACACACACACACACACACACACACACACACACACACACACACACACACACACACACACACACACACACACACACACACACACACACGTGTGTGACTGCAACAGAGAGCATTTTTATAGAAACTGGCAAATAAAATCAACAAAACTGGCATAAATCTGAAAGATTTTCATACATAAATGAAGTACTAATACTAGAGCACAAATGCAATATGGAACAAGCATGTTCACACACACACAAACACAAACACAGGTGTCTGGAGCATTTTTTGGATTTTGGCAATGAATGGGAAAATGTAAAAAATGCTTTTTTTTCACTTTGTTTGTAAAAAAAAATCAACTAAATCCAGTATAAATCTGAAAATGTCTACATTTATATCAAGATCTGGTCCTAGAGCATAAACACAAAGTGGAACGAACTTTCTGTCTCATACACACACGCACACACACACACACACACACACACACACACACACACACACACACACACACACACACACACACACACACACACACACACACACACACACACACACACACACACACACACACACACACACACACACACACGTGTGTGACTGCAACAGAGAGCATTTTTATAGAAACTGGCAAATAAAATCAACAAAACTGGCATAAATCTGAAAAAATTCCATACATAAATGAAGGACAAATACTAGAGCACAAATGCAACATGGAACAATCATGAGAAAGAGAGGGAAAAGGGCAAATAAAAGAAAGATGAAAGGCAGCTTAACTTTTGCATAACTTCCCTATGGACCTCTAGTGGATAATGTGGTCATTGCACTCTCTTTCTCTTTAACTATAATTCCTTATTGTTCCAAACCTACAGATGGCGGTATTCTATCCCTAACACATAGAGCAATGTCCAAAAACTATTTATATTTATTTAAGATCATCATTCAAGTGATTTTTTCATAAAAAAATATTTTTTAATGAGCCAATTTATGACATAGTTAAGTATTTGTGCAGTAAATAGGTAAAAAACTACCAAATACCCACAAAAACACAGCATAAATGTATAGTGGAGAAGTAAATAAAAAAAATGATATATAGTTTTCCGTGTAAAAAAATTATATTTCCTTATGCAATCGCTCTGTAAAAGTTTGGGGTCTATCTGACCCCAAGGGACTCAAACGTAAACCCTACTTGAGGGGCGATTAAGGGTTAATACTGTGTTTAATGTCTGTTTTGTGGCTTTTGCACTTGTTTTGTTCATATCTTCTCCTGTTCTTTATTTCGTTTATTACCTTTGACGAGTTTTTTAGTTGTTTAGTTCATGATCTGTTCTCATCTAGATTATGGTTGTTCTGTCCGACATGTCTTGGTATCCCTGTATTCTAAGAAGTGTTATTTTATTATGGCCAGTGCAATCCTACAGTTACAAATACATTTTTAGAAGTACAAATGCTCAATGTAGTTCAACTAATGTGAGGTCACAACATGCATTCACAATAACCAGGGCTTGACATTAACACCTGCCAACCAGCTATTTGCAGGTGGATTTTGGCTGTGTTGTGTAACATGTCACTCCTACTAGCCACTTTAGCGGGTTCACATTATTTAAAAAAGGAGGTAATATGTAACACCAAAGAGCAAGGGGGACTTGAGGTCTTAGATTATAGTACACTTAATGACATTTTCGAAATGAAATGGTTAATATAGTTTTTGAAGAATCATACTCTTGGAGGCATAGACTTTTTGTTGAAGTGTAATTTTTCTGTTGACAAAATTCCTGTAAAATTGGCCAGTTTTTCACATTTTGCAAATTACTTTACATTATATGTAAACCTTTTGGGACAATCTAAAAACAAAAAAACGATGAAACATGTAATGCTTTGAAAGCACTGGACTTTATGTCATTTATGTAATTTATTTATTTTATTTATTTATAGGCTATATTTTTGTTTATTTTTTTAATTTCCTGGAAGCTAATGTTAATGTGATAATATGAATATGTAATACCTCTTGTTCTCATGGCATTGACTTTTTTTTATTTATTGTAGTCTTCTCAAAAGGCATCTGTTGTAATCGTGTTGTGCAATAGATCACACGCGATTCTCTTGAGTTTATGAATGCAATGTCTAATAATCATAGGCGTTCAGATTAGTCATCGCTGAAACTCTTGAGTTTTGTGACGCTCTCACTCACTGAAATTTGCACTCATCATAATCAACAAAGCAGAGATGTACGTGCAATGTACGTAGGAGATTCATTCATCATACACTGGTTGACTGTTTTTGCTCTATTCCAGCAGCGAAAATAGTTTAAAACAAAGGTCATAGCAGAACCATAGCGCGTGTGTGACTGGCATAAAGTTGGCTTGATGTTGGTTCGATATTCGTGATTTTAGGGACCGTCTATAAAGTTACATAGTTTCAAGTTACATTTCTAACATCAATAGCATTTGAGACTGAAAACCAACTGTAAAGTGTTCATCTAGGTGTCAGGTATGATGCACACCTTTTAGATTTTTCATATTTACTAAAATAAACTGTCAAATCACATGAAAATATGGATATGTATTTCACTAGGCTACTGTATGGGCTCATACACAAAATATGCTAGATTTTAATATGCCATAGCTGATAGAACACTGAGAATATTGCTGAGAATAAATTATATTTACACCAATGTCATGTTATACATTTCATGTAGACTTGATTTGGGTGTGTACAGCAGTCATTTACATATAGCCAACAACAGCCAATTTCCCTACAACAAAATTGTGACAATAACTATAAAATAATTGTAATTTTTAGATGGAGTTTAGCATGCCACTCTGTGGAATACTTTGCTTCTCAATACTCAAATTGATGCTGAGTTGTTTTGCTCACTCTATTTTCCAGTCCAGTCAGAATGAAGAAGACCTTTTAATAATAATAAGTTATAGTACTACTTATAATTACTAAGAAAATGTTTGGATCACTTTTCCAATTAAATCGCCAACGAGTAGAAAATGTATTATATTTTATAATCATTTGTTTCATTTATTATTATTATACATGTTGATATTAATAAACATATCATACTATCACAAAGATGTCATTTATTTCAGCAAATTAACTATATACTGTAGCATATATTAATTTTGCATTGTACTTCATATATGCAATGTACATTGTGTTTTGTACTCATTGCTATGGAAAGCCCCGTCTGATGCTTCTGGAATCTTCAACCTCTGAAACACAAGCAGCACCTTCAGGCTGCAGCCTGGGGCACGACTTCGCTTTAAATGAATCCGCATTCTTATCTTATCTACAACAGTTTCACATATTTCAGAGGATGCTATTACAGTGGAAAATGTATGCATTCAAAGCCATGCTTCTTTCTCTTTATAGCTCCGAGTGTTATGTTCATATAAATATTAGTTGTTCCAATGTCACACCAGAATGTACAACAATTTACTCATCCACCAATCGAGAAAGTTGCTATGTAAGATAATCAGTACTGAAGGTTCAGTTAATATGTTATTAATGACAAATGCCATTAGTGGTTTAGTAAACAGAATTTCAGAATTTCCAACGTGAATTTTCCAGAACCACAATTGTAATTGTGGAAACTATTTGAAGTAGCTTTAAATCTTACCACAAACACATTTTCCATGCCTTTTATTTCCATATTTAAACTTGGAATCTTTAAGAGACAACATTGTCTCAGCAACTACTAGGTTGGTAACCAAGTGGCTATTTATTTTGCAGAGTCTCAAAGAACATTCTGTTTTAAAGACATTCTCTGTAACATACATCCACCCTACTGTCAGTGAGACAATCTGCTCTAAAGAAGATCAAATGATCCTGTGCCTGAAAAAAACAGGTTTAACAGGGATTTAAGAAAAGAGAGACATTTCACAGAAAAGAGGGAAGAACTTAGTAATTATCTGACATGTCACAATCAGGTCTATGCTTGTCCAGATCTTACAAAACCAAAAATAAATCCAAAGCAGACCTGAATCTTCATGAATGTTAGAGAAATTGGTAACACTTTACAATAAGGTTGTATTAGTTAACATTAGTTAATGCATTAGTTAACATGAACTAACACAAACAACACCTCTGTTCAGCATTAGTTAATCTTTGTTAACGTTAGTTCATAAAAATCCAGCTGTCCATGGTTTGTTCATGTTAGTTCACAGTACATTATCTAATGTTAACGAGATTTTAATAATGCATTAGTAAATGTTGAAATTAACATGAACAAAGATAAATAAATGCTTTATTAAGTGCAGTTCATTATTAGTTCATGTTAACTAATGTAATTAACTAATGAACCTTATTGTTAAGTGCTCATTTTGTAGGCTTGAGTAAGTGTGTATGGACAGAGTTTAGTCAGCTATAATTTGGATACAAATGATCTTCAAAATTGAGCTTATTAAGATAAAAAGAAATCCTTAAAAATGATTCATAATATTGGTGGGTGTGGTAGATAGGAGGGGTCACTGCCTTAATCTTTGATCCTTAAAAGTTTTAACTTCCACCCAGGGTGTGACCGAAACCAGCCTGTGTAGATTTTTTTCTCTCTTTTGAAAGTGAGACTGTCAACTATATTCAGTTTCTGTGTGTGTGTGTGTGTGTGTGTGTGTGTGTGTGTGTGTGTGTGTGTGTGTGTGTGTGTGTGTGTGTGTGTGTGTGTGTGTGTGTGTGTGTGTGTGTGTGTGTGTGTGTGTGTATGTGTGTGTGTGCGTGTGTGCGTGTGTGTGTGTGTGTGTGTGTGTGTGTGTGTGTGTGTGTGTGTGTGTGTGTGTGTGTGTGTGTGTGTGTGTGTACAAAGGGTACATTTGTACCTGTACATGTTTTCCAGTTATTAAAGTATATAACCATTAAATGTTATCTCATTAACAAATAAAAGCTCTTTCAACATTTACTCACTCACTCACTTGTAACCATGGGTTACAAAAGGAAAGGATTTTTTCCCTTCATACTTGGGTTAACTATTATTGTAGATCTTTTTGTGTTTCAACTAGTTTATGTGCAATAATCATCCCTCTGTGGTTGTGAATGATATCATTTAGCACAGATGTGTATTGTAGTAAAGAAACCAGAACAGCAGGGTTTTATAGCCATTGTCAAGCTTTTCTTCTTGTTACGTGAATTTTTCAGATGCTTCACATGATTCGCACACTCACCAGAACTCAGAACATCTGATCTAGAGCACACATTGAGAGGAGAAAGGGTTGAGAAATGTTGAAAATTTTACTTATGTTGCTTATTAGATCAGTGTGAGAAACAATCTGCAAAATGGGGAAATAACGCTCTTATACCTTACCTTTCCAGTAAGGTACCTTTTGGCATTTAAAACAGGACATTCAGAAACATTTTCATTACTTTTTATACTGGAGAATATTATATTTATATTTATGCTATTCCTTTTAATAAATTATTATTAAAAGGCATAGTAATTTATACCATATTTTAATAAATTCCATGTGGGCCATGTCACTAACAGCTTGAATCTGCTCTCTTTCAATGGAATGAGTGGACTGATTATGTAGGTAAAAAGTTACAACAGAGGTTGTATTTCTTAAAGAAATTGTTGTCTTTTGATGTACATAGCAGACTGCTTTTGTTGTTTTATGGGGCTTTTATTGAAAGCATTATGACATTTTGTGTGAGCTGCTGGTACGGTAATGCTTCGGAGGCTCAGAAGAAATCATTACGGAGGGTTGTGACAATGACAAGCAAACTGCTGGGAATTTCATTAAAAAGTTTAGAGAGCATATACAAAGAGAGAGTAATAAATAAAGCCAACATTATTGTGCAGGATAAGAGGCATCCCTTATATTATGCTTTTGAACTACTGCCATCTGGACGGCAGTATTGTGTTCCCAGATGCATGAAAAACAGGACCAAATTATCTTTTGTTCCCCAAGCAATCAGATTTTTAAATTAATCCTCTAATGATGATTGGTGGTCAGCTGGTCTGGCTATCTTATCTTAAACTCTAAAGTAGATTTATTGGTTTTAAATTATGATTTTATATGCCAATTATGAAATCCTAAATGTCTGTGTGAGTATGCTGCATATGTACTTTCCCTACGGGGATAAATAAACTGACTAACTAACTAATGACTAACTCTTTCAGGTCAGGCCCTGGAGTGTTATAAATGTGAGATGGGTGTGGGGAGCCTTTGCTACACAACCAAAATGGCATGTAATACTGGTCAGCTGTGCTTCAGTGGATTAGGGAAAGCTGGTAAGTTTATGCTGTTCAAAAGCTGTTGAACACCCTCACAATGTTTTTGTTTTTTTAAATGAGATCATAAGGTACGAGAAACCAAACTTTCAGGACACAAATGTTCATTAAACATTTATTGTTTTTGCATTTAATATTCTAAAACTGAATAATTTGTTTTATTTTGGGTATTTTAATTATTTGTTAATCTTTCTAGGGTAAAGAACATTGTTTATTTTAACATATATTTTTTCTGTTCTCAGACATTTATTTTAAAGCTTAATCTGCATTTTCTTTCTCATCTCAATTTCAGTTGGATTTGTGGATATTAAGATGAAAGGATGTCTTGACATGGCCAAATGCAATCAAACGGAACAGGTGTCTTTCCCGTCCAACTCAAGTACAAAAATAGGCATATACCAAATGACGAAGACTTGCTGTACTACTGACCTGTGTAACTCAGCTCTGAGTCACTTTCACTTCTCTGCTGTCGGCATGGCCTTCACTACCATCACCTCTTTGTTCATGGTCAAAATCCTCATTTGAGGAGGATCATTTCAGCACACACACATGCACGCACACACGCACACACACACACGCACGCACACACACACACACACACACACACACACACACACACACACACACACACACACACACACACACACACACACACACACACACACACACACACACACACACACACACACACACACACACACACACACAGCATGCAATCAAACAGATTGTTTTACTCTTCTTTAGGGGCGTTTGAATAATAAAACCATTGGTAAATAAACCTTTTATTTGTTGATAGCAAATGCTGTGTATTTTTATGATTTTATTTCTCCTGATGTCTCATTTAGTTTAAATGTTGTGGGGGTTTATCTCTTATCTGTATTTTTGTCAAATTTGTAACGCTGTCAACATGGTGTTGTTCATTTGTTTGTTTGTTTTTGTTTGTATTTTGTTAAAGCTGATATCCTTGGAATAAATGAGTTTAAAGAGCATGAATTTAGGGCAAAAAAGGTTTTGGACGGGTGCCATCAGTAGCTTCCATAGAATGAAGCACATGCAGGAGGTGATGTCACCTTGCAGGAAGCAGCTACACGGATCAGGTGCTAGGCCCTGCTCTAACAAATGATCTGTTTTAGTTGCTAATGCCATCATAATGTGTGTTGTCACTGCAAATATAAGAGCAATAAAATTGTAATAAATGAGTTTAACTTTTGTGTTTTTTTGTTGATTTCAGTGTCATTCCTGAGCTTCAGAGTGGCCAGATGAGATGCTGAACAATCAGTAACATTCTACTACTACTTTTAATGTTAATAATAATAATAATAATAATAATAATAATACGGTACTTTTTATTAGATCCATTCATTTCAAAATGGTTATACTTCTGTCTCTTCAGTACACATCGATCTTCCATTAAAAATAATGGTAACACTTTACAATAAGGTTCATTAGTTAACATTAGTTAACTACATTAGCTAACATGAACTAATAATGAACTGCACTTATAATTATTTATAGCATTTATTTATCTTTGTTAATGTTAATTTCAACATTTACTAATACTTTATTAAAATCTTGTTAACATTAGTTAATGCACTGTGAACTAACATGAACAAACCATGAACAGCTGGATTTTTATGAACTAACGTTAACTAAAGATTAACTAATGCTGAACAGAGGTGTTGTTCATGGTTAGTTAATGTTAACTAATGCATTAACTAATGTTAACTAATACAACCTTATTGTAAAGTGTTACCAAAATAATTTAAAAAGAGTAACACAATAAACAGCCACTGTCGGGGCAAAAGAGAGTGTGCTAGTGTGTGCCAGGGCCAGCCGCGTTTCCACTGTCACTTCCAACGGCCAGAGGATATTTGTCCTGCCGAATACCTTGGTCCAAAGTGGGCAAACTGGGGCTTGAGTAGTGGGGATCTTCAGGGATAAGTTATGGTCATGTCCAATCGCAGGTCCACCATCTGATCTGGATGCGGCCCGGATCCGGCTGACTATAGTAAACCTCAGAATAAACAGAGAGACTAATATTAGCATAGATGCCAATTTTTCTTATGAAGTTAACAAGTAGCCTATATCAGGTGTTATATAGGAAGTGTTCCCGGTTCCAGCTGACCTAGGTAATGCAGCCTAACAATCATTTAACTGATTTGAATAATAGAAATTGATAATGATCTTTGTGTATGCCAGGTTAAAGAGATGTGGGTTTAGTCTAGATTGTTGTTTTTATTTTTATTATATTTAACCTTTATTTAACCAGGAAAAGTCCCATTGAGTTACAGGAACTCTTCTCCCAGGGAGTCCTGGCCAAGACTGGCTGCCAAAAGTTTCAAAAAATATATACATAAAAGACAGGACAAAGATTACATACTACACCACAAATCTCTATACATACACTATATCGTCGCTGCCCGATGAAACTCACGTATGTCCAAAGCGGTTACTTTTCAGGAAGTGAAAAAAACACTGTATTTCAAAAGCAGTTAAATGTAGCGTTGTCATACTTGGTACGGCATCTTTACATGTAACCATATTCTTGCCAGTGTAATGATCCACATTTGACCAAAATTGAGTTTAAATGGACATACGTGCATATTTTACAGTAACGGTGGTCGATACGCGTTCTTCCGATCATTAATTAGAATGGCCAAGTCGCGTTTCATATTGACAGAGGAATACGCTCAGTTTATTAAATAGCCTACGTCTTAGTATATTAAATACGCTTAGTTTATTTAATATTAATTATAAATGTATTAAATGTATCTTGCAAACTATGAAGGGACAATGAATCAATACACTGACATAGTAATGCAGATAGACAGATACTTTGTTTGTACAGTACTACCGTAATTTTGTCACTCCTAGACGTACGTCTGGCGTCAGGGGGGAAACGTTTACCTCGATGAAGGAAAGTCATTGTCTCACCAGGCTATGTTTATTTGGCAATGTATTGCAGAAAAGAAAAGTGAAAATGAAGATGCAACTTCACGAGACCGGCGAGATGCTTCCACATTGCGGGAGATACGCAGCGTGATTGACAGCTTTGACACCAAATGGATATACGTGAAAATCAGATGACATGATTTCACAACTTTTCATTGGCCATTTAGATATGTGAAGCATACTGTATACGGAAATGAACCTGGACATTCAATCTGTCGAAAAATCTCAAAATCGGCAAAATAGACATACGTGGTTTTCATCGGACAGCGACGATATATACTAGAACACAAACAAGACATTATACTTAACGTAAGCAAATACAGACATATAATTGTAAATGGCACTAGTAAAAGCAATTACACTGTTCAGTCAGAGTTGACTTTAAAAAAGGTTTTTAGTGCTTTAGCAATGAAAATCAATAAATGGAATTTCCTTCTGAGGGAGAGGGAGGACCATTGTACAGTTTCATAGAGTGCAGTCTAGCTGCTGCACCTGTAGTGAAACGTATAAGGCTGAGTAGTAGAGTGCATATAAATTAGGTCACCATAATCCAAAACTGATAAGAATGTGCTCTGCACCAACCTTTTCCTTGCTTATCTTTTGCACTTCTTTAATTTAAAATAAAAACTTGGGTCTGAGTTTTTTTTAAAGGCTCTCAATGTGGACCCCAAAAGACAATTTATCGTCCAACCAAATACCTAGGTATTTGTAGGAAGTCACTCTCTCTATTGGAGTACAACTTTGTGTTGAAATAGTGAAATTGATGAGAGAATGTGAACATGTAAAAGCCATTAATTTTGTTTTTTTAGCATTTAATACCAACTTTAATCCTACCAGAGATGTTTGTACCTGACTGTAAATGATGAATTGCTTCCTTCAACGACGTAGCAGAGGTGTGCAAAATAGTATCATCTGCATAAAAATGAGCCTTTTCTTGATTCAGATTCACACCTAAATCATTTATATAAATAGAAAATAAAATAGGACCCAAAACTGATCCTTGGGGGACACCCATTTTTACTTCTAGCAAGGATGAGGTACAGTTAGCTAATGCCACACACTGGTTCTACCACTCAGGTAATTAGAAAACCAAATTAGCACAGTGCTACTAAAACCTATGTTTTGCAATCTTTGCAAAAGAAGATGATGGTCAACAGTGTTGAATGCTTTAGATAAGTCAATGAATAAAGCAGCACAAGACTTTTTATTATCTTAAGCATTAACAATATCATTTGTAACAGAGTTTACAGCCGTAATTGTCCTTGCCGGAAACCACTAAATGGGACTTAAAATACAGTTGTCTGCAAAAAATGTTTTTGTTGCTCATTTATAAGAGACTCAAACAGTTTAGCCAAGACAGATAGTCTGGAGATTGGCCGATAATTGTCTAAGGCCAACGGGTCTCCACTTTTTAATAGTGGAGGACAAATGCAGATTTCCATGACTTGGGGATAGAACCACTGTATAGACCAGGGGATTTCAAACTTTATGATGCTTTATGACCCTCAAATATGATGAACCTTTTATGAGGGACCCCCTTCCTAAAATCCATATATATATTTTTTTTTATGTATGAAAAAAAACATTTAAACCGTTACATAAGTAGTAAGTGTGACATTATAAATACAACACATTGTTTCCAAACTTAAATCGGCTATGCTTAATGTTGGATGTATAAACCCAAAGAAGAAAATTTTCAAATAAAAATTATTTGTATAAGCAGCTTTCACTATAAATGTATTTAAGCATCATACAAATGCGTTAAGTATATCGCCTTACAATACCAGTGAGCGAGATATAGTTTCTCAACTATATTGAGAAAAACGCACTAGAAAGATACAAAGCAACATATACTACAATTCTGGAAAGTACGACAAGAAAGGAGAGAAACATTTAGAAATGAAACCTTTAGAATGTTCGGTAGACTTTATCCATATTTGCGTTGTTTTTTTATTCTCTGAAATTGTCTGGGGACCCCTTAGAACCTTCTGGAGGACCCCTGGGGGTCCCCGGACACCAGTTTGAAAACCCCTGGTATAGACTAAGATTAAAAATGGAGGGGATAGGATCAGTAAACAAGTTTGCAGCAGTTTTGAGGAAATATGACTTTTTACAGTCCAAGCCTAACAGTGCCTTTCGTACGATCAGAGACAGATATAGAAGTAAAGTTAAAATTATTCAAACTTACACTAGACAAGTTTGTGATAGAGGTTACACTATCTGTGGGGTTAGCTTGGAGTGTCAACTGAGTAGCTATTCCTGCATTAATAAAGTGCTTGTTGAAAGTATCTACTATATTTTGTATTTCCCTTACTTCACCATGGCTTGCTATTATAACTTCAGGGATAGTGGGGGGTGGCACGTCACCCGAAGAAGATTTAATTCCTTTCCAATTTTTCATTTATTAAATTCAGATAATGTACTTTTTATTAGTCTTGTGCATTTGTTTCTTAATACCCTATAATTTAACCAACATTTATAATTATTATTTCTTTTTGCTTTGATCCATGCTTCATTCTGTTTTCTAATAGCTGTTGCAATAGAGTCATTAAACCAAGGATTATCTCTGCATCTCACTCTATATCTTCTAATAGGGGCATGTTTGTCAACTATGGTTAAAAGGTATTTTTAAAATAATTCCAGGCCAGCTCAACATCATTCATATCACAAACTAAGTTTAAATCACTCTGATAGATTTCATGAAGGACAGCTTGTTCATTAAAACGTTTGTAATTTCGTTTAAAAATACATATATAAACAACCATACAATAATGATTTACAGAAAACTCCAGTAGCCAAGTACTTATGTGGAGCATTAGTCAGAATGACATCAATTGATTTAGATTTGTCCATTCGTTTTGGATTTAGGCATGTAGGTGACTGTACTAGTTGCGTCAAATGTAACGCATCACATAGGTCTCTTAAGGCTGAAGTCGAAAGCCAGTCCCAGTTCAGGTCTCGTACAATATACTCGTTGGGCAGTTTATGCAAAAAGACTCCAGCTGCAGCTGAAGGTGGGCGGTAGCATCCTACCACAGTCAGAGAAGCACCATTGAGGAGATTTAATTTGATGGCACATAGTTCAAAGAATCATGGCTTTGTTATTGTTTCAATTGAACAACATTCCAACGATGCCTTAGCATATACTGTGGCTACTCCCCCTCCTTTACCCTAACGATCCCTCCTAAAGAGATTATACCCTTCAATGTGAATCATATTGCTCGTGATTGATGGTTTGAGCCACGTCTCTGACAAGACGATTATGTCACTTTCTGTCAGTTTAGCCCAAAGACGAATAGCATCGATTTTATTAATCAGGCTGCGCACAATGACATGAATGAAACGCAAGCCACTGCTATATTTGAGCTCAGATTATAAAAAGAAAAAATATATTTATCTTCCTACTTGATGTTGTTACATGTCGGTCTGTTTCTGTTGCGTTTCTTTTCATGTACGACATGTTCCTTTGTCTCAGTTTCCCGCCTCCTGTTTGTTACTATGGTTTCCCTCGTTAGTCTAGTTCTGTTCAGCTGTGTAGTTCATTATCATCTGTGTCACCTGCCCCTCGTCATCAGTGTTTGTATTTAGTTCCCTCTTGTTCACCCTTGCTTTGTCCGGTCTACGTTATGTTAATGTTGTTTGGTGTTCTGTCTGATGTTTCTTTGATTAAAGCCTGTCTTTGTGGAAGTCTTGAATCTGTTCTTCACTGCTGCACCGTACACTTGTAACAGAAGACCGGACCTATACAGCGAAGGGACTTTTTCAATATGGGCATTGTCCCCAGAGGAAGGCAGTTCTGCGGAGGATCGCCTATGGGGGATTAGGCAGAACTTTCGCCCACTGGAGAGGTATGTGGAGGAATTTTCTGAGCTTGCTTATCTGGTGAACTGGCCAGATGCACCGCTTAACGCAGTTTTTCTGACGGGTATGGACGAGGACACTATTCGTTTCCTGGAACCTGCCTGTTCCTTTTCCCTAGTCGAGACAATCAATCTTATATTGTTCCTAAATTGTTCCGAGTTCGAGATTGTAGATGAGGTTCCTGAGAATTCGTGTCTTCTTTGTCAGGTCCCCTCAGAAAAGCATGCTGCCTGGTCAGATCACCCTCAGCCAGTTTCCTCCGCATATCCCTGCAGTGGGCATGCCTGTGAGATCCTGCCTGCCCCTAAGCCCAGGCGGACGAGGAGGGCTGCCGCAAAGCCCTCGATTCCGGTCGTGATGGCCGCAACCACGGCAGATCCACATGAGCGGTGGTTAAGAGACTTTGGGAGCGATCCTACCACTCCGTGTCTCCTGGACTCCGCTCCAGACTCACCTGTGACCGCTCCGTGTCTCCTGGATTCCGCTCCAGATTCTCCTGTGCCCGCTCCGTGTCTCCTGGAGTCCGCTCCAGACTCTCCTGTGCCCGCTCCGTGTCTCCTGGATTCCGCTCCAGACTCTCCTGTGCCCGGGCCGTGTCTCCTGGATTCCGCTCCAGACTGTCCTGTGCCCGGTCCGTGTCTCCTGGATTCCGCTCCAGACTCTCCTGTGCCAGCTCCGTGTCTCCTGGATTCCGCTCCAGACGCTCCTGTGCCTGCTCTGTGTTTCCTGGATTCTGCTCCAGACTCTCCTGTGCCAGCTCCGTGTCTCCTGGATTCTGCTCCAGACGCTCCTGTACCTGCTCTGTGTTTCCTGGATTCTGCTCCAGACTCTCCTGTGCCAGCTCCCTGTCTCCTGGATTCTGCTCCAGACTCTCCTGTGCCAGCTCCCTGTCTCCTGAATTCTGCTCCAGACTCTCCTGTGCCCGCTCCGTGTCTCCTGGATTCCGCTCCAGCCTTCCACGAGCCCGCTCCAGGCTTCCACATGGTCCAATGGTCCTCTTGCGATTGTCACATCACAATCTAAAGTTGGCTCCAAAGAAATGTTGTTTCTTGAGACGATCTGTAAAGTTCCTTGGACACATTGTATGTGAAGAAGGGATTAAGACGGATTCTGGTAAAGTTGAGGCGATTAACAATATTCAAGCTTCTGATTTGATGGAACCTGATGGAAAAACACCATGTCAGAAGAAGATCAGGTCCTTTCTTGGAATGGTTCTGTATTATCAACATTTTATTGAAGGATATTCAGTGAAAGCTAAGCCTTTATTCAAGTTGACATCAAGATCAGTCAAACAGACTCTTGTCACAAGAGGACGCAAACCAAGAAAGAAAGTTAGTTACCTCAGACTTTCACCAGCTGACTGGACGACTGATTGTGAAGAAGCTTTGCAAACCCTAAAACTAGAGTTAACCAGAAATGTGACCTTGTCTCACCCAGACTTTGACCAACCTTTCATTCTGACTGTAGATGACCCGTAGCCTTTGCAAGTAGAACTCTGTCTCGCTCACAAATGAACTATCCAGCTCACAGATTAGAGTTCTTTGCCTTAAAGTGGGCTATCTGTGAGAAGTTTAGCCATTGGCTGAGAGGACGGCACTTTACGGCATGGACTGACAACAATCCGCTTACATCTATTCTGACTAAACCGCGGCTTGATGCATGTGAGCAGCGATGGGTGGCAAAACTTGCTTCTTACAGTTTTGATCTTAAGTATGTCCCAGGAACAAAAAATGTATAGGACATCGCCTCATCACTGAACCATACTTGACTCTCTTGAAAGATGCCAGAGGTGTAGTTGACAACTCCGTCCAAGATGCTTTCAACTGCATGAGTAACCATCAGGTGGTGCAGAAGGATGGCAAAGATTCTTCGCTAAGTGAGGTCAAAATACAAGCGTGGTCATAGATATATCAATCGTAGATTCCTCATTCTACTGATCCGTGCAGGCGCTAATGAGGCATCTACGTATACATATATGACCACGCTCGTATTTTGACCTCACTTAGCGGAAGTTATGGTGGAGCTCAGAGATGATCACGTTCGTCAGATAAGAGGTAAAATACGAGCATAAATACTGCTCGATTTTTCGCAGAAATTGATCGTTTCGCTAGATAAGACCCTTATTCATCGTCTGGTATCGTTTAAAGCCCTTTAAAGCTGCACTGAAACGGTCATTTGGACCTTGAACCGTTTGGAGTCCATTGAAGTCCATTATATGGAGAAAAACCCTGGAATGGTTTGATCAAAAACCTTAATTTCTTTTTGACTGCAGAAAGAAAGACATGGATATCTTGGATGACATGGGGGTGAGTCAATTATCAGCAAATGTTTATTTAAAAGTGAACTTATCCTTTAAGGGTTCTTTGAGTAAATCCCGCAGTAATGGGATTGCGTTTCCTATTGCTGGCGCTGGTGGCGCTGTTGCACCCGGAGTTCATAAGATCTGCAGCAGAGCTAGAGAGAACTGCTGTGGGTGAGTCGGTTCTGTTGTAGCTCCACACTAAAAGTTATAAATATATACAGTCCCTGACAAAAGTCTTGTCGCTTGTGCACAAATTAACCAGAAGTCCCGCTGAAATATATTTCTAATCAAGATTTTTTTTAAAGAAATGGCTCATTTAAACCCAAAAGCTTTTGTAATAATGTTTCAGTGCAAAACAAAACTGTCAAAAAGTATTCTAATATTCACAGCTTGGTAAAGCCCATTGAGTCAATTTTTGCAAAGACATAAGTGTTGTCGCCTTGTCATATGAGCTTCACCTGTGACTAATAATGGATCAATTAGGTCTCAGGTGTGTATGAAAAGAACCCCAGTACACTAGACCTTCACATCAACTGCAGCTAGACCTCTGCAAACATGCCTAAGATTCACCCTGAGACTAAAGTTTTGATTATCAAGAGGCTGAAGACCAGATCAACTGCTGATGTGGCAGACACCTTCAATGTGTCTCAGCATCAAGTACAGAGGATAAAAAAAAGATTTGAAGAGACTGGAGACGTTTTTGACAAGCCCAGGTCAGGCAGACCCCACAAGACAACTGCTCGAGAGGACCGTTTGTTGGCTCGAAAATCCAAGGCCAGCCCATTTTCCACTGCAGCAGAGCTCCACGAGACCTGGTCACCTGAAGTCCCTGTGTCAACCAGAACAGTTTGTCGGATTCTGTCTCGAAATGCCCTCCATGGTCGAATCAGTGCCCAGAAGCCAGCACTAAACAAAAGACAATTGAAAAACCCTGTGGCATTTGCCAAGGCCCACAGCCTGATAAAAGGATGGACGCTGGAAAAGTGGCAGAAGGTGGATTTTTCAGATGAATCTTCTGTTGAATTACACCACAGTCGCCGCAAATATTGCAGGAGACCTACTGCAGCCCGCATGGATCCGAGATTCACCCAGAAAACAGTGAAGTTTGGTGGCGGAAAAATCATGGTCTGGGGTTACATCCAGTATGGGGGTGTGTGAGAGATCTGCAGGGTGGAAGGCAACATCAATAGTCTAAAATACCAAGAAATCTTAGCTACCTCTTATATTCCCAACCATAAAAGAGGCCAAATTCTGCAGCAGGATGGTGCTCCATCGCATACTTCCATCTCCACATCAAAGTTCCTCAAGGCGAAGATCAAGATGCTCCAGGATTGGCCAGCCCAGTCACCAGACATGAACATCATTGAGCATATGTGGGGTAGGATGAAAGAGGAAGCATGGAAGACGAAACCAAAGAATATTGATGAAATCTGGGAGGCATGCAAGACTGCTTTCTTTGTTATTCCTGATGACTTCATCAATAAATTGTATGAATCCTTGCCAAACCGCATGGATGCAGTCCTTCAAACTCATGGAAGTCATACAAGATATTAAATTTGGATCTCACAGCACCACTACTTAATTTGCTGACATATTTTTGTATTTGCAGTAAATTTGTTCAATTTCTGTATAGGCGACAAAACTTTTGTCTTGCCAAAATTTGACCTCTCTGTCTTGATTAAATAATAAATCTTTTTTCAGTGAAACTAATTTATTTCAGTGCATTAAACATCATTTGGGAGGGTTTTAGCTTTTCATATGAGCTATTTCTAACACCAATTGATTAATTAAAAGTCAGGTTAATAGCAGGTGTTTCTACAAAATAGATAAGAGACTTTTGTCAGGGACTGTATTTCCTGATCAGATGTGAGACACTGTATAGAAAGGATTGTAAACAATAGACACTGATTGAGTTTTAGAATGTGTTTTCTGTTTATATTACGGGTTTTCATGAATTCTATGATCTTTCCATGTGCGCCATTTTTCCATGTGCGTTCTAACAAGATGAAATATATCATCCCTGAACTCACCATCTTCTCTCTTTTCCACTGCTCTGTGTGCAGGTAATTGTTTTTGTAATAGTGTTTAAGAATTTACTCTGTATTGTTCAGTAAATTAGTTGTGCAAACCAGGTTTTGTAACAATTATAATTCATGGTTTTACTAAAAATGTTTTATACGATCACAAAGCAATATGTTTAAGAAAAAGATGTAATAAGTTTAAGAAGCATGTAATTTTTCTGGAGAAATTATTACATTTCAGCTGTTATATTGAGAATAGCAGAGCTAGAGAGAACTGTATCATCCCTGAACTTACCATCTTCTCTCTTTTCCACTGCTCTGTGTGCAGGAAATAACTTCAAATATCATCTACAATCTGAGTGTGTGTGCTGATGAAGGATGCGACAACCCGGGTCAGATAAACTAAAGGTCACATATATATATATATATATATATATATATATATATATATATATATATATATATATATTAGGGATGCCACAATTCTCAATATAATATTGAACCGTACGGCATTCACGGTTCAATACGCTCTTGTGAATTGCTTTTTTTTTCCGGGTTTGCATTTAATAAATAATTTTTCTACACATTCTATCATTTGCCTCTATCCCAATATAGCCATACTGAACAATGCGACATACATTCCTATCACACGTTAGTGGTACAGTTATAGCCTACTCATGGAACACTATAGTTATTCACAATCACGAAAGCTCATTATTTGAATGCGTTTTAAAGCCTTGCCGGTTAAACATTTCATTCGTTTTAACATACACTTTTCCGAGCGTGCGCACAAAACACCTGTCAAACACATGATTACTTGACTAAGTAGTCTTACTGCGCTAATACTGTCAAATACACACAAGGTTAACCCCTAGGAGTCTGAGCTGTTTTGGGGCCCTTTAGAAGTTTTGAAATGCTCTGACAATTGTGTTTTTTTCAGTTGCTTATAAACACATTAATGGCAAAAGTGTAATTACACTGTATTCAGCACAAACTGGTCTACCATAATATGTGAGCAACATGTATGTACATGCTTGTATTTTTGAGAGAAAATGTTTATGCACGGAAAAAAAAAAAAAAAAAAAATTAAATTAAAGCCTCAAAACACACAATAGATATCTGTTCCCAAGACTTTTGACTCCTGTCTGTATTTGTATAGAGTTTTTTCTATATACTGATGTGAGAATCATTGAGCCTACTCACTGCATGAAAAGTGGGATTTTCGACCCCGTAAACACCTGTATACTCCCGGAAATCTCCATAATTTTCGGCAGTTTTCGACAATTTAGAGGCAGCGAACGTCGCGTTCGTCTGTGCCACAAATTGTCGTAAACGAACCATGACGTAGGTGGAGAGCCCCCCGCTGAGAGACCGCGCGGAGGTGCGACACCTCTAATTAGCATATGAATAGCACCCCGTCAATAAAGCAGTCTTCCTCATCAGACATGAGTTCAATGGTCGCGGACTTCCAAATGTCCACCTCATCCAGCACACTCTCGCTTCCAGCAACTGTTATACAATCCATAAAGACAATAAGCAACCTGAAAAATACTCACATTGACAAAAAACGGATCTAATATAATAAATCTTACCCTTTTTCTTCTTGATCGACTCCGAGCTAAACTTCGCAGTTTCCGCCTGCGATGTAAGTTCAGGTTGTTTGTATCTGAAGCTGCGGCGTGTCGATTCATAATACGTCTTACAGGCAGCTGGGAAACAATTACATGAGACTGGTATTAATAAAAACAGTCATGGTAAAATTAAACAAGGAATGAGAAACACATTAGAAGTTACTTACACACAATTTCGTCGTGTTCAGCGGTTAAATCTGGACTCGCGGAAATCGCTCCAAGCAGATAAGAGGTCACGGCTTCGTTATGAGGCGAGGATAGTCTGTGAAAACAAAATGTGCAGTTTTAAGCTCGGATCTATTAACGCATCCATTTCCTTATACAGCTGAATAAAAGCATATTCTTTACATCGTTACGTTACATTACCCATGCTCTGATTCATAGCGCCTGCAGTTTGCCTCAGAGTTGTGAAGACGAAGACAGCCTCCTGAAAATTAGTCGAAAAAGTTGGTCGCGTCCATGCAGAGTTGAAGACGGCGTCCTGTCATAGTTGATCGCGAAAAAGGAAAGCACAAAGCAGCAAAAAACATAGGAATTGTAAAAAAAAAAAAAAGTTTAAAGCTCGTCTTCTACGCGTCATGGCCATGACCTCAACCTCGCACGTCATTGGACTAGGGCTCTACTATGGAGATTTGGGGCCAAATCTCTTTATACGAAACGCGTGACTTATGACTGTTTTTCACGGTCTATGGTTTCAACGGTTTCAACACGCACTGTTTTCCGCGTCAACGCAGCAATTTTTTACGTGTTTCTTTTGTATGTGTAGACACGCACATTCTGGTCGTGTAACAGGCATACACGCACAGTCGACGCACAGTTTTAACATGTTAAGAAGACACATTTGAACGTGTTTCTTAACGCGCACATTCTGTACATGTCGAAGTGTAATATATATTTTTTTTAAAGCAGACTTACCTTTAGATGTAGCCTAGGCTACATACATATTAATATAAGATATTAATTAATTGCTTAACTGACTACTGTGCTAGAGTAAAGTAGCCTAATGTTATAATGTATATTAACTAAATGCTTAATATTATACAATTATTATAATGTATCTATATGGGTTATTGTTTGTTTTTTAAAGTTAGGCTATATATAATTTCTAAAAGTATGTATAGGCTAATTTACACAGCACATATTTATAACTGAAAACACACACACACACACACACACACACACACACACACACACACACACACACACACACACACACACACACACACACACACACACACACACACACACACACACACAACTTTATTCACTTTCACATAATAATGTTTTTGTAATTTGGTGTTTAGTTTGTTGTATAGTTTGTTTATACTGTTCTGTCTCTGTTTTGTTTCCAGGAACATCTGATGAGTGCTATAATAAAATGACTTCATTATATTTAAAATATGTCCCCTTTCGTTCAGTCACTACGACGTAACGTTAGTGACTAACGAATGGGGGTTTCGCTTAGAAGCCTATCAACTTCGAGTTTTGAGAAAACGCCCAATGGCGTGCCAATGCCATGGGGCATGCGGAATTTGCATACGTAGCTCCGCCTCACTGCGTGAGTATATAAGGAAGTACGAGGCAATATCGCATTATGTTTCTGCTTTCGGAGCCAAGGGTACCTACCTCTTCACTCCTACAGCCTTCTGAGACTCTGTCAGCTTCTTCGAGACGAGCAGCTTTCCAGTCGGTGTTGGTGTGACGGCGCATTCCAGTGATCGCATACTTCCTGCCTGCTGATCTGTGCAGTGGTCTGCATCCAGCTGGTGTGTGTTTCCCTGGGCGCTTCGGCATCGACTGCAAAGTTTCCTCTCACAAAAGAGCTTGCACGTGACACGTCCTTTTCAGGATGTTTCGTCCGTGCACTTCTGGGTGCGGTAGATCGCTTTTTTCTTTCGACGGGCACGAGCGCTGTGTGACGTGTTTGGGCTTTCAGCACGCTCAGGCAGCGCTCGTGGATGACTCATGTTCTCTCTGCGGGAACCTGGCCATCTCAGTGCTTCGATCAAGACTCCGTGAATTCCGTGCTGATGCCGGAACGAGAGTCCCCTCCGCCACCCCCCAATCTGCGGTCTCCTCTGGAGGCGGCACTTTGGCTGGTGACCAGGGTGATCTGAGGGTGACGGTGTGGAACAAAGCTCCGACGCTAGTTCCTCGGCCCACACCCCCCTCTCAGGCACTTCAAGCGTCTACATCGGGGCCGGCTCCTGCTGTCCCGACTGTGGCGTTTGGCGCGGCGGAGGAGGAAGTGATGTCTATCGCCGCATCACAAGGTGGGCTGGAGTCATCTGAGGATGATGATTCGGCTGTGCTGCCACCTTCGGGTGCGCCAGCATTGCCCGAGTCGGACCCAGAATTGACAGCCATGCTGTCTCGGGCCGCCGCAGCGCTTGGACTGGAGTGGAACCCTCCGCCTCAGCCCGAGCGTTCGCGGTTGGATGATTGGTTTTTGGGGGCGGCGCGTCCGGACACCCGTCCGGCCGCTCCTCCAATACCTTTCTTCCCCGAGGTGCATGAAGAGGTCGCGCGTTCCTGGAAAGCCCCGTTGTCTTCCCGTGAACGTTTGGCGGCCTCTTCCGCCTTCACCTCTCTCGATGGAGCCGCGGCTCATGGGTACACTGGGGTCCCCCCAGTCGAACGTTCTGTTGCGATGCAACTGTGTCCACAGAGCGCTTTGTCCTGGCGTGGTGACCCAAAGCACCCCTCCAAGGCCTGTAGGTTTTCGTCATCCCTGGTGGCGAAGTCCTATAGAGCTGCGGGGCAGGCCGCCGCTTCTTTGCATACCATGGCAACTCTTCAGGCTTACCAAGCCAAGTTGCTATGCGATATGCACGAGAGAGGGGCGTGCCGCCACCGACCTCGCTCTCCGGGCGACGAAGGTGACCGCACGCTCCCTGGGTCAGGTGATGTCCACAAATGTGGTCCAGGAGAGACACTTATGGCTCACCCTGTCTGATATGCGCGACGCTGAGCGAACACGTTTCCTCAACGCCCCCATATCACAGGATGGGCTATTCGGCGGAGCGGTCGAGAGCTTCGCCCAACAGTTCTCGGCCGCTCAGAAGCAGACTGAGGCAATAAAATACATCCTGCCCCGGCGGTCAGCTGCTGCCTCCACCCCACCGCCCGCGCAGGTGCCTCAGCCTGCTCGCCGCCGAGGACGCCCTCCCGCGGCTTCCTCCGCCTCTGCGCCACCCAAGCAGCAGCCTCCACCCGGGCCGCGCAGAGGCAGCCGCAGGAAGGCGTCCCAGTCCGCTCCAGCCCCGCAGCCCGCGAAGAAACGCCAGGCTAAGCGGCGCTCCTGATGCGGACGGCTCAGGGATGGGCAGTTCTTTCCAGGAGACGGCGGCAGGGCCGCTCCTTCCCCCGGTGGAGGGCCGGGGGAGAATCTTTTGTTCAGCTGCTGGCCCCCGGGTCAGCAGCACCCTAATGTGGTTAAAGAAAGAACTGACAACCCCATCCCTGAGCCCCCAGAGATCGGTGACGGCAGTGCGCGCCACCCTCGGGTCTCGCCACTCTCGTCCCTCTCTGTCGCCAGCCCCCTGGCAGAGCAGACCCCAGTGGAACGCGAGTCCTTCCCTGGTCTCCTCTGTCAGGGCGCAGCCGTTAACCGTGCTCCGACCCGGGGACGCCCAACAGCCTCCCCTGTCCGCGCCGGTAACGCTGCCTCGCTGCCCCACCCAGGGTACGTCTGTCGTCCGTATTACCCCGTTGGTGCAGTCTCTGGAAGCCTGGCTTCAGCTTCCGGGGCTGTCCCGCTGTGTTGCCCGGACCATCAGGCTCGGCTACGCGATTCAGTTCGCGCAGGCTCCTCCCCGTTACAGGGGAGTCCGCTATACCGTGACCGGGGCCCATGCCCCCGTCATGCGTGCGGAGATTGCCACTCTACTGGCGAAGGGTGCGATCGAGCCTGTCCCTCCAGCCGAAATGAGGTCGGGGTTCTACAGCCCCTACTTCATTGTACCCAAGAAAACCGGTGGGTTACGGCCAATCCTGGACCTTCGCATCTTGAACCGATCCCTTCACCGGCTTCCGTTCAAGATGTTGACTGCGAAACGCCTTTTCGAATGCGTTCGTCCGGACGATTGGTTTGCAGCGATCGACCTGAAGGACGCCTACTTCCATGTCTCCATCCTTCCTCGACACAGACCGTTCCTACGGTTTGCTTTCGAGGGGCGGGCATACCAGTACGCAGTTCTCCCATTCGGGTTATCTCTGTCCCCTCGCGTCTTCACGAAGATCGCCGAGGCAGCCCTTGCGCCCCTTTGGCAGCACGGGGTCCGCATCCTGAACTACCTCGACGACTGGCTCATACTAGGCCACTCTCGAGAGCAGGTTTGCGGACACAGAGATCTGGTTCTCCACCACTTAACCCGTCTGGGCCTTCGGGTCAACTGGGAGAAGAGCAAACTCTGCCCCGTGCAGAGGATCTCTTTTCTCGGTATGGAGATCGACTCGGTCGCCATGTACGCGCAGCTTTCGAGCGCGCGCGCGCAGTCTCTGCTGACTTGCCTCCGACAAATCGAGAGCAAGAATGCGGTTCCACTGAAACTATTTCAGAGGCTCCTGGGGCATATGGCATCTGCAGCCGCGGTAACGCCGCTCGGATTGCTTCATATGAGACCGCTTCAGCACTGGCTTCGCGATCGAGTCCCGAGATGGGCATGGCAGTCTGGCACGCTCCGGGTCCAAGTCACTCGGGCCTGCTTACAGACACTCACCCCGTGGTCGAACCTCAGCTTTCTACGGGCCGGTGTGCCCTTAGAACGAGTTTCCAGGCATGTTGTCGTATCGACGGATGCCTCTGCCACGGGCTGGGGTGCCATGTGCAATGGACAAGCAGCCGCGGGCTCCTGGACAGGACCCCAGCGCCTCCTGCATGTCAATTGCCTCGAGTTGCTGGCAGTACGGTTCGCCCTGCACCGCTTCCGAGCGTTGCTGAAGGGCCAACATGTGCTTGTCCGGACAGACAACACGGCCGTAGTAGCGTACATCAACCACCAGGGCGGTCTACGCTCCCGCCGCATGTCTCAACTCGCCCGCCATCTCATCCTATGGAGTCAGAAGCGCCTGAGGTCCCTTCGTGCTGTCCATATTCCGGGAGTCCTGAACCACGCAGCCGACGAGCTCTCGCGGTTCCAGCCTCTCCCGGGAGAATGGAGACTCCATCCCCGGACGGTTCAGCTGATTTGGGAACAGTTCGGCGACGCACAGGTAGACCTGTTTGCCTCCCACGACTCTTCCCACTGCAGCCTGTATTATTCCCTGACCGAGGGCACGCTCGGCACGGATGCACTGGCGCACAGCTGGCCGCGGGGCCTACGCAAATATGCGTTCCCCCCAGTGAGCCTACTCGCACAGCTTCTGTGCAAGATCAGGGAGGACAAGGAGCAGGTCCTTTTGGTCGCCCCGTACTGGCACGGCCGGACCTGGTTCCCCGAACTCATACTCCTTGCGACAGCCCCTCCCTGGCCTATTCCTCTGAGACCGGACCTCCTTACTCAGAGACGGGGCACCCATTGGCACCCACGTCCCGACCTCTGGAACCTCCACGTGTGGCTCCTAGACGGGACGCGGCAGGTTTGAGTGGCCTACCACCTACTGTGGTCGCCACCATCACTTCCGCTAGGGCAGAGTCCACTCGGCATGCCTATGCGTTGAAGTGGAACCTCTTCGTCACCTGGTGCTCTTCCCGCCAAGAAGACCCCTGGAAATGCCCGATCGGGTCCGTGCTTGAGTTTCTCCAAGAGGGGCTGGAGCGAAGGCTGTCTCCCTCCACCCTCAAGGTATATGTGGCCGCAATATCTGCCCACCACGATCTCTTGGAGAACAAAAAGGTAAGTCAGCACGACCTGGTCATCAGGTTCCTGAGGGGAGCTAGGAGACTGAATCCTCCTCGCTCTCCTCTCGTACCCTCTTGGGACCTCGCAGTAGTGTTAACTGCTCTGCAGAGACCTCCCTTTGAGCCTTTGCGGTCGGTTGATATTAAGTTTCTGTCTATGAAGACGGCTCTGCTGACCGCATTGGCCTCAGTCAAGAGGGTCGGGGACCTGCAGGCATTTTCGGTTGACGAAGCGTGCCTGGAATTCGGGCCGGCTAACTCTCACGTGATCCTGAGACCCCGGCCTGGATATGTGCCCAAGGTTCCCACCACTCCGTTTAAGGACCAGGTGGTGAACCTGCAAGCGCTGCCTTTGGAGGAGGCAGACCCAGCCTTGGCATTGCTCTGTCCAGTACGCGCCCTTCGCGCCTACGTAGACATGACGCAGTGTTTCAGGACCTCAGACCAGCTCTTTGTCTGTTATGGTGGGGAGCGGAAGGGAAGTGCTCTCTCAAAGCAAAGGCTGTCTCACTGGATAGTGGACACCATTGCTTTGGCTTACCAGCAGCAAGGCCGACCATGTCCCCTTGGTGTGAGGGCACACTCCACCCGGAGTGTGGCTTCCTCTTGGGCTCTAGCGCATGGCGCCTCGCTAGCAGACATCTGCAGAGCTGCAGGCTGGGCGACACCCAACACATTCGCCAGATTCTATAATCTCCGAGTGGAGCCAGTGTCCGACTATGTACTCGCCCCCCCGAGGGGCCGGTGATGGACCAGGTTCAGGTGTCTTCGCTTGCTCGCCACTCCACTCCACGGACTGGATACGTGCGATATTTCCTCAGGTGAGTTCCCCGAGAGCCCTGAGCTCCTCCAGCACTGTCGACGCCGACATCAGTTCAGTCTGCCCTTTCGAGCCCAGACCCTCATGTCCAGCCAGGTGCCCCATGTGCATGGTTCCCTCTGGCGACCCCCACATGTGTATTTCACCGTAAGTCTCCGCAGTGAGCGGGTTTCTTCCCTTGGCGTGTCCCCGCCACCCCTAGGGTTAAAAATCCACCTTCGGCTGGTACCCTAGAGATCTTCCATATGCAACCCTCTCCGGGTCATATGTGTCTCTTAAGTCCTCCCCACGGGTAGGCATCTTTGGCATTCCCTCACTGGGATATGCTTCCCAGTGTACCTTGGTAATCCTGTGTTAAGTGGGAGTCCTTCGTCCGTACTAGTCTTACGACAGGGTACTCACACTTACGCAGGGCACTGGAAGACAGCTGAGTGGCGGGATTATATTGGGACCCCCATTCGTTAGTCACTAACGTTACGTCGTAGTGACTGAACGAAAGGGAACGTCTCGGTTACGGATGTAACCCTCGTTCCCTGAGGAGGGAACGGAGACGTAACGTCCCCTTGCCACATCGAGCTGTGTTGCCTGGAACGCAGGAGTTCAGTCTTGGCTCCTCAAGCAGGTAACATAATGCGATATTGCCTCGTACTTCCTTATATACTCACGCAGTGAGGCGGAGCTACGTATGCAAATTCCGCATGCCCCATGGCATTGGCACGCCATTGGGCGTTTTCTCAAAACTCGAAGTTGATAGGCTTCTAAGCGAAACCCCCATTCGTTAGTCACTAACGTTACGTCTCCGTTCCCTCCTCAGGGAACGAGGGTTACATCCGTAACCGAGACGTTTTGATATACATTTTATTTATATTATTAATATTTTATTTACCCATAAACGTGTCTTTAGGAAGCCATAAGTTATAGAGACAAGAATAACTTTTGCCATTTTTATGCCACATTAATTTACTGAGGACCCATACAGCCAATGATCATGTGTGAAAAGACTTATACATAAATTGATCACTTAAAAATCAAAACTAAGGTTTGAGAAAGAAAGAATATGCATACAACAAAATTTATTGTTTCATAGCAGCTTCAGTAACAAGTTCAAAACAAATGCTGCTGTAAACCGGCTCTAACAAGCCAATATAGTGTCAATATTCAGCTCAAGTGACTTCAGTGTTGATTCAGTTCAGCTGATTTCAGTTCAACTGTAAATTCCTCAGTTGTGCATATTTGTGTGTAGTTAGTTATATGCAAAAACAACATTTTTGGAAGAGTTAAAATAGTTTTGCACAAAGTGTTGCTTTTGCAAGCGATGTCTGATGTTTTGCATGTTGTGTGTTTTGTGTGTAGAGTTACAAGAAATGGAGCCGTATTTTCAGAAATTGTGTGTAAGCAATTAGATAAAACTGTAAATGAATCCAGTTTATTTTAGTTCAGGACTCATAGTCCAGGTGTTAGTAATCTGTGCTTAATCTTTGTTCCAGGCAACAATTTTTTAACTCGCGATTTACTAGATTAGGCCTACTCTTGGCATAATTTAAACCAGGAAACCACCTCTTGAAAATCTGCATTGATAATTCATAAAATGTGGTGTGAGCTCAATTTAAATGACAATTACAGAAAAACACAATCTGACTTAACTATAAACACACAAACTTGTACTTTTCACATTTATGATTAATAGCCATTTAAAAAATCATTCACAGTGCAGGGTGGAAAAATTAATTTTGGTATGTAAACTGTATGCTTTACTTGATTTATTTGTGTGCTTTGGTTCATTGTCTTGTTGCATCACATAACCTCTCTAAAGGTTGAAGACATGAACTGCTGTCCTGTATTTTTTTTTTTTACATAACATTGGTTATTGCTAATGACATACAGAGTAATTAATCTACACTGTGAGCCCGGACAAGTTGAATCTACTTAAAAAATTGGAGCAAACTGGTTGCCCTAAAAATTTAGTAATGTGAACTAAAACGAGTACATTTAACTTAAATTTAAGTTAACATTTTAACTTAAACTTTAAACTTGTTTTAGTTAAAAAAATTCAGAACCTAGATAAAACTCCCCCTGCTGCTACTCTGATTTGCATTTGTGTAGCTCACAGCATGATCATTTACATGATAAAGCCTCCCCTAGAATTAAGGGGAGGGGGGGTCATGGGGGGACAACTGCCAAGCAAGGCCCACGTCAATTTCCGACAATTTACGGCAGTTTTCGGTGTTGCCTGCAAATTGCCGTGCACAATTTAACGTAAACCTGAACCTGTCGTAAACCTGAAGTTCCACGGCAATCTACAGTGCCACATACTGACAAAAATCCCACTTTTCATGCAGTGACTCATTCACATAAAACAATACACTGATTTAAAATTTGTAAGACAGTTTCTCTTCACAAAGCCAATATGCGAGGCATGATATCTAATGAATAATGATGAGATAGCACCTGAGATAAAGCACCTGAGCATTAATGAGCTGTATAATGAATGAGCTTCATGTAGGCCTGTGACAGAGAGCAACAGAGCAAAGGAAATATATATTTTTTGTAGTTTATTTTATTTGGAATGTAATCAACAAAGGCCTATTATATTTTAAATGATCAGAAGGTTTGACTACACTGCAAAAAATGCTCTTCTTAGTTGGTTATTTTTTCTTGTTTCCAGTCCAAATATTTAAAATTCGAGTTTTTGCTTAGTTAGTTAGTTAACTTTATTGTCCCCAAGGGGAAATTCTGCTTAGACACAGTGCAGAGTTGCTTCATAAAGGTAGACCAGATAACTTAAAACAATCTATATTCTCTGCCACAACAATTTATGATTTATTAAACTATAATTTATGATTTATTACACCAATTTATTAAAACACAACAATTAGCTAATGAGATTAAAACCATGTTTTTACTCCAAACTTACTTTATATCACAAGTCAAATTTTTTAAATAACCTTATGTGATCTCATTTGGCTTTGGATCACAACATCAGACAGAAAATATATTTTACAATATTCTGCATAATTATAAAAGCTCGAGTAGCATTGCATTATAAATATAATCTATTATGAAAACACATAACATGGTATAAATAACACAGATAAGATATATTGTTGCGATTGTGTGTTTATTATCTTCAAACTTGTCTATCTTCATGTTAGAGCGATTTCAGGAAGCTGGTTATGTCATTGTCACGTGGTATCTTCTTCATGCTTGCTATATTGGACTACATGTGCACGGAGCGCCCTCCGGCTGCCAGTATGAAGTATGAAGAGTTTTTTTTATGAATGAGAGCAGCTGACGCTCATATTACAATCTTTAGAAGGTACCAACGGTTTTCATATTCATAACTCCTGACACATATAAATAAATTATGGTCACTATGACTTTGAGAATAAAACAGAGGTCAAAATGGAAGCTTGAGTCTTAGATCTTTTAAATGATGTATAGTTTGTCAAGGTAATTACTTATATCTGACAGTAATTTTGAGCTAATTTAAACAAAGAAAGCTTCAGTGCGCCCTCGTGCACAATGTGTTTGTCGATGTGTTTGTTTGAGCTGATGTGTGTGTGGGCGTCGCCTCAGTATTTGAAATCTCAATAGAGCGTGTGCTTCGTGGGCGTGGTCGCATTAGTGTATAATGAGCCGCCCAGGAACAACTAACATCGCTCTGCTTTCAAACGGATTACATAAACACAGAATATTTGTTTTTGATTTGGTTTACAGTGTTTAAAATCTGACATTTCAGCGTTTCTTTAGACATATGTCTCATGTTTGTGAGACAAGTTTTCAATAAGCTAGAGGTAATTTTCTGAAGACTATCTGAATGAACGTCTTTGACAGAGAGGCTGCAGATCGCGCATCATGTTTGATAAACATATAAACACAGTCAGTTATGTCTAAAGTGAAAGTAAAATCGGCGTGTCTGTAATATTAGATGCGTGCAGTGCAGGTCTTTAGTTGACAGCAGCGCAGCCTACTGAACACGCTGTCCTTAAAGGGACAGTTCACCTCTAAAATTATGTCATTATTTACTCACTCTAATCTTGTTCCAAACCTGTATTCATTTCTCCTGTTGAACACAGACAGTTGAATACCAGACAGCTGATGGTAGCCATTGACATCCATATTATTATTTTCTACAATGGGGACCAGCAATGTTGGGGGCAATGTTTGGTTTCCAACATTCTTCAAAATATATTTTATGTCCAACAGAAGAAAGAACTTTATTCAGATGTAAAACAAGTTGAGCGTGAGTATAATCGATGACAGAATTTTCATTTTTGAGTGAACTATTCCTCTAATGTTAATAAAACAAAAAAAAGACAAAGAGAAAATCACTCACTGCTCTTGACTGAAAAACTTTAATAAGAATAAATGTATATATATTTATAGTGAAGTCTATGTAGTTTTATTTTTACATTTATTTATTCAATTTCATACTTAAATGCTGCTGTACAGCTCTGAGCTGCCAGTGTAAATCTTTATATATATATATATTTATTTTATATTATACTATATATAACAGTAGGTAGGAATGTGTACAAGGGTTTTTTTTAAGTAAAGTTTTAAGTTTAAGTAAGGTTTTTCAAGTATTTTAAGTAAAATAAAGAAAGAGTATTGCAATAAAAAAATAGTATTTTTTCTCCTTAACCTCTTGCTGTTCCTGTCGCCTAAGAATAGAATAGAAAAAAACTGATGTGACAAGCCAACAGAACCGAACCGAAAACCGTGGTTAAAAAACCGAGGTATGTATTGAACCGTGGACTAACTGTATTGTTGCATCCCTAATATATATATTGTTGTCTGAGGTCAACTTATGACGTTCATGTGGTTTTTACATTCAAAAACATCATAATGAATATGTAATAGGCTATTTTCTACTCTGGTTTTGAGGCTCTCTCAAGACACGCTTGGTTTTGATGGGCGTGCCACACTGAAGACTTGGAAGTATACGCCCACGGCTAGGATTGAATAAGATTTGCATATTTAATGAGCTTCAGCTCTTCTCAGTACATGTGGGAATTGTTTTGAAAGCGTGTGGAGAAACGCCTTTATCAAAATGCCTTTATCAAATAAACACAATGATTAATCTCTCTTCCACCCGCGATTGATTGGAAGGTTATTTTTTTATTAGTTGGCCGGCCGATCGGTGAATAACCGCAACCCGTACACACACACACGTGCGCGCGCAAAAAAGGAATGTTATTTCACTATTTAAGATAGCCCGTCGGCAGGCCTGGCTTACGTTTTGGTAGCCCGTCTGAAAATCACATAGGCCCGGGACGTTGGGCTTTGCAAGCACTGGCCCATAACGTTTCAAATCTGAGTCTGATCTAGTAGTGGGAAGTTCGGATCATTTTACAGACTCGGATCTTTGAATCTCATTCTGGAAAATGAACAAATCTTTTTTTCAAGTCATTTCATTAATTTCAGCAGAATCTAACTTTTGGAATAAAAAATAAACTATAAACTAATGCAGCCATGGCCAAACTTTGAGAAGGAAATGATTAATTAATTGCTTAGATTGCTTCAGGCCAACAGTAAAGGTATAACTTGAATCCTGTCCAGTCTCTTGCAATCACTACTAAATTCAGGAACACTGAATTAACGTCTTTATCGAAAGACTGGGTGATTTTTGAAGTAGGCATGTCATACCTATATGGGGGTCGGCGGAGCAGCATGTATTTTGATGAAAAAATGACACCTCTGGCCATTGATTCCATTGATTCCATTGGGTCGTTTATCAGTCACAGATACTGTACAGACAATCTGACCCAATATGGCTCAGCTTTTCTATCTTGCTCTGCCGAGTGGCAAAAGTGATTCTAAATAGGCTAACTGGGTTAACCCCATGCATTTCCATTGTGGGGTAATGGACTGTTTTCCCCCACGCCATGCCCCCAGCTATGACATGATGCCGACCAAGTCTATAGGGCGTTTTTATCAGAAAAGTTTAACTTTTTTCAACTTGAAAAGACGCGCTGAGCTGCAGAAAAAGATGTCGGCGTTGGCATTTTAAAAAAGCGCTCACAACTTTTTGGAAAACGTGTTCTTAGTTCAGTTCTGTCATTGGTTCATTATCTTGATTGTTCACAGGTGTGTATTGTTTAGTCATTAGTCTTTGTGTATTTATACCCTCATGTTTGCCATGGTCCTTGTCGAGTATTGTTTGTTGTAACCCGCTGTTGGTCAAGTCAAGTCAAGTCAAGTCCGAGGCTTTGTGAAGCACTGAAACAGTTGAAGCAAATGTGCCATATTGATTCGAAGCTTCGAATAAATTCGACACCTGTCTTTACGACGACACCTAGTGGTCACTTGCATGTGTTGATCTGAAATAACCTTGACAATGATCCATGGAGGAAAAAAATAGTTTTTAACATCTGTATGACAACTACATGATCTTGGTTTTGTAACTTGTAGCCTCTTCATTGTGAAGAACTATAGGTTCATATCCAGTATTTAGTTTTTAATCTCCTTATATGTTTTCCCCTGTCTCAAATCGAGCCGTCTGACCGTGTGATGTCACATGGTCGGACGTCCCTCCCACGATTGTTAATTGACAGCAGCGTTTCAACACAGACCCGCCCTGAGCGAGCTGTCATCATAGTCCGCCATTGTTGATACGCTGGAGCAGAATGTCGTCTAAGCGATTGTGGTGTTCTGTTCTTGGGTATAATAACGAACACAGCAGTCATTTTGATGTTCCTAAATCCGAACCGCTGAAGACGCAGTGGCTGAGTTTTGTTTTCGAAGGGAATATTCCCCCCGATCAACGTCAATGCTTTCATGTTTGCGCAAAACATTTCTCACCAGACTGCTTTATAAACGAGGGTCAGTATAAAGCAGGTTTTGCTAAGAAGCTGCTCCTGAAAAAAGGATCGCTACCAACTATTCGTGTTCCTGCTCCAGAAGAAGTGAGTGTAAAGTTTTATTAACCTTTATATTAATCTTTGCAAATCGCTTGCACGTTTCACGATGAATGCGGCTAAAGTTTACAGGGTAAGTTACATTACGGCATGCTTTCTATGTATGACGTTCTCAATATAATTCATAATCCCACGTTTATAACGAACAACACGTTATGGTTATTACAAACTGTGTACGCTGGTGATAAAGTTAACGTTGTAACACTACATTCTGTAAATGAACTAACGTATACATCAGTAAATACATAGCAGTCGTATATTACTACGCTACCCTGCCAGTACAAAGATAGATCAAAGTGACATTATGTTAACCAACCATTCAGTAACGTTATAAACGTCAGAAACCTTCATCGTCGAACTTCATTGGGCCCATCATCTTGTTCCGGGTCCGACTCCGGTTCAAATTGATACGGTTGCACCAAGCCTGTAGTGCTCCTCTCAGAAACTGAAGCCTCCGTGCCTCGATCGCCCCTCGGTGGTTGGTCCCAGTATAGCTCCTAAACCCCACCTCTCCATGTATTAGAATGGAAGCGAGACACACTAAACAATTAAATTACATTTCAAATAATTGTTTCCTAAATGGTTTCTGTCATTTTAGGCAGTTTTTATGATTTCATTTCAAGTGTTCGTTTTTTAAATAAGTTTAGTTTTAGTTAGTTATTTGATACTATAAAAACAGGGGGGGGGGGGGTGACGTCATGATTGACAGCTGAGATTGACGGCTTCTCTGAGTGAAGTTGTCACTAAGGCAGTAACTGACTTTTTTCGGGATTTTTGGGAGGAGATTGGAGCTTTAGCTTTAATTTCTACATTTCTATAACTGTTTATTTCACACCAACATAATAAATTGTTCTGCATCTGTGAGAGTGTGGGCGCTCAGAGACTCCTGTTGCCATTCTTAATCCAAAATATACCCTCAACTGTTGTCAAGGCAACACTCAACGCGTACCCACCACATTTCGTCATGAGTCATTTTGTACCCACCACTTTTTTTTTTGAAAACCTCGAGTTCAATTTTACGGTGACCCATTGCTGCCACATACATATTATTTTTTCCACTCTATTATGTCGTAATAACAAGATCTTATGTCGTTTTTAACGACATCTTTTCTCGTAATAACGAGATCTTATGTCGTTAACACGACATATTTTTCTCGTTAAAACGACATATATTTTCTCCTAATAAGGGCATGTGTTGTATAGTGATGTGTGTATATGTCTGTATCCACATTAGAGAATTTATTTAGCCCATGCCTTTGTCACACTTGTTTGAAAATCAGAAGCAAGCTCCGTAAAATAGGCTCTTCCGCTGCCTGTATCAGTGGCAGTGCCCATGGCACAAAATTGTTGTAATGATGTAGCCTACAGTTCTTAACAGCCATGGGTAGCAGGTGCCATGGATCACTAATAATTAACGCGTAGCTTTAACCTAGTAATGACGGACCCGGTGCAGCCACAAATATCATAACTATCTATAGGCCTACTGTAATTAAGACATTCAAGAAATGTATTAAAAAGAAAGACGCTTTCAGCATTACTCAAAGGCCGTGGAAACAGGCCAGTGGGTATGGAAGGATATCGCGGACAATTTTCAAAAGGAATTGCAAATTGTATTTGCAATTGCGTTTTCAATTTGTGGACACATATAATGTGACATAATCCAAACGTAATTGCAAATCGTGCATTACCATTTGCATTTGCATTTTCGTTTACACGAACGCACAACGACTGCCAAATTTCAAATGGAAAAGCAAAGTCTGTTTGCAATTGCATTTCCAAAGTTATGACCCTGCCATTTTGCAATAGCAATAGAAAATTGTTCTTTCATTTCCTCCGTGTCCTGCCACAACCTGCACAAAATTAAAATGGAATCGCAATCCCCATTGCGTTTGAATTTCCGATGCCTAACATTAGGTGTGTTCGACATCGGCTGCGGCTGGATGCAACTGATCGGCGAGAGTAGCCGCCAGAGAGTGCAGGCGGGGAGGAGCTGCAAACGGAGACGTGAAGGTGGACACTTTCTGCTTCCCGCAGTGACGCTCGCGCTGTGTTTGCATACTTTATCAGCTGAAGTGAAATAAATGCAATATTTGGCAATACACAGATGTTTCAGAGACATTATTGTCATGTAATACTTCATGTACTGCTTAATACAGGGTGTGTTTGTACAAGAATAAAGTTCAACATATAAGCCTACACTATCAATGAAGTGGGGTCTATGTTTTTAATCAGTTCTATTTTGATAAACATGACAATATAACATTGCGACTACATGAAAGGAGGTTTTACTGTTATAAAAAACAGATTTGTGCGCATTAGTGGAGCTGAAGGTTTTAGAATAAACACGAAACACACGTGATCGCTGTCATGCGGTGAATCTGGCCAATCGTGGAACGGCTGTGTCGTCATCAGAGCCCCTGCAGCCTCATGCAGCTGCTCTGGAGAAACTGCACCGGCTGTATTCGCCGGCTGCTCTCGAATCGCTCTCGCGGCACTTTGTTGACATACGTCACTGTCACGTGGCGTCGGTGCTGCCTCAGGTTGGACAAAATTTCTAACCGGCATGCACTGCTTCAAGTCAGCCGCCGATCGGTCTGCGCATCGCTGGGTGAAGTCGAACAAGCCTATAGTCAACTGTCAATCATTGATGTAGTCGGAAGTAGGCCATGCCCTCAAGTGGTGGGAAACGGGGGATTTGGCTATTTTTGTAATAAAAACCAAGTTTAAACTCTTTTGTTCAAACAAAGTTAAAATGCAGAACTGATTGTATGTTCACCTGCAACCAGAAAAAAAACAGCAAATAAGAAAACTGACATGACTGCATTCGGTAGGCTATATATCAGACAAATATCATCATATTCCAGACAGTAAATTATCATGAGTTAAAATCAGAAAATCTATAAAAACTTGACATGATGTGCTCAAGAGCCAATTGCGATCAAAAAAGAAAAGAAAACTATCATTCAATCGCAGTTCATGTTCGTTTCGTATACCTCCTCTGATGATCTGATTTTCTTCATTTCAGCATTTTATACAACATTATTTTTTTCATCATATGTAGCCTATTCCTATTCATTTAACTATATTTGTATCTTTATTTTGACATTTATCAGATTTGACAGAACAGCTCAACAACAGAACCTGGATTCACACATTATGAAATTTTCACGCACCTGCAGCGTTTCTGACAACAGAGAAAAACTGAATAAAATAATATAAAAAAAAGCATAAAATAAATAAACACTAAATATTTCTCACCTAGCCCAAATAATTAATACATTAAGATGACAAAACGAAAAACTACTAAATCCGATTGAATCTTAAAAAGAACCGGCATTTTTTTCTCATCAGACTAATTTTTTTCGTCAAATAAAAATAGCTGTCTATTCGCTCGCTCAGCGCTGCTGGCTCAACCCAGAATGCCCTTTGTGACATGCTGGCTCAAAAATATGTTTTTTTTTTCTACTCAACTTGTTCATTTAAGCCAGGAGTCGGAAACCTTTTTGGACCAAATAGCCCTTTTTCATTTTTGGTTAAAGCAGCATCAAGAGCCACAGTAAAAATATATACAATTATTATTTAAACTTTTTTCATTTTTTCAATAACATTTCAACAGTAGTATAAAAACAAACAAAAATGCAGCAAACAGTAAATAAGTTGCAATATGGAATTAATTGTGCAGGGCTTTCACTTTGAGGTCCAGTTATAAATTTGTGTGTGTGCACGCACACAGTGAGATTGTGTGATATAAATATTAAATTTAATATTATTCATATGATTTTCTGAAAGGGGGGTCAAATTCAGACCTTATTATCTTTTTCTATGTAACATAAATGCAAAAGTGGGTTAGCAAGAAAGCTGAGGTTCTAATCTTTCAAACGATACCATATATGTCTAGTTTTGTGCTGTACAACTTATAGATTTTTCAAATGATTATGATGATGCAATTTTGGACCCACGGGTGGGTCGGTGAGGGGGTGCAGAGCTGAAGTGATTAATGTTTTGTTTGTTTGCTCAGCATGCCCATGTGCGTTTGTCCACAGAATAGTTCATGCTTGAGCGTTATGTTTATCTTTTGTTAAGTTTATTTAGGTTGCTCTAGTGAATTTCTTTTGTTTAATTGTAATTGAGTTTGTTTGGATTTGTAATACTGAGATTTTGTTTACGTTTCCTTGCTGCTTCCTTTATTCTTATTTTGTGGCCATTTCCAACCTTCTGTGTTTCTTTATTTGACCTCTGTAACCCTCTTGGCCGTGCCACTGCACAGGTAATAGTGTGGTGAATTGTACCTGGCCTGTAGCAGTGCATCATATACCATCACTGAAACAAATGATTGCAGGTTTGAGTGGTTTATGGTCTTTTGCTTGTTACGTTTGATTAATTTTGTCTTTTGTATATTTTCTTTAAAGTGGTTACTCACCTTTATGAACATTTATACATTTATTTTGTTTGGTAATTTGTGTTCCCTTTCAATCGGACACTACGACGTACGTCGGTAATACCGACGAATTGGGGATCACTTTAGAGAGCCCCTATCAGCTTCGAGATTTTAGAGAACAGGCCAATGGGCCATTGGCGTGCGAGATTTGATATAAACAGGAAGCGAGAGCATCGCACTGACGTCATTCACTTCGGAGCCGAACGGCGTTGATGAAGCAAGACTGCTTTTCTAAAAGAAAGCCTATCTGCAAGAGAGATGCTCCAGAGAACGAGAAGGACGCTCTGTGTTTGGCGAAAAGGCACAATCAGTGCGACCGCATGTTCACCGCTACATCAGCATAACAAACTGCTGTTCTCACAGCAACTGTCGGTTTTGGTGAGGGCGTTTGTTTCAGTGAGCGCAAACACAGGACTGCACTTACCACCTGTGTGTTGCCGCGGTCTTCCCCTGGGTGCTTCAGCACTGTTTAAAGAGCGTTTCCTCACAAAAGAGCAACACCGGTGTGACACTGCGTCTTTTTCAAGACGTCATTCCACTCGTGCGTTTCTGGATGCGGTTGTTTCCTGTCCTGACGGCCACGATCCCTCTCGCATAAACATGTTGAGACTGTGTTCATGGGTGATCCGTGTTCTCTCAGGAACGGGATCACGTCGACGCGCTGGTCATCTCGCCTTCCGCGTGAGGGTTTGAGTGTTCAGCGTGCCGTGTGCCGTCTAGCTGCCGGGTGACAGTGCGGGTTGCTACGCATGTTGAGACTGTGTTTGTGGGTGGTCTAGGGCTTGAGTGTTCAGTGCGGCGTGTGCCGTCTCACGGCCACGCCCACTGTCTCACATGTCTGCTGGTAGCTTACAGATGGGATTGCTGGTCCTTCAAAAAGGGACCTAGCGTTTAGTTTGGGGCTCTAGCAGAGGACAGATGTCAATCGCTGCATCAGAGAGAGGGCTGTTATGTGTTGAAAATGAAGATGATGCTGAGATTCCCACTATAATAGTGGGCGCTCGTGCTGAATACGATTCATACTCGACAGCCATGCTTTCCCGGGTGGCTGAGGCATAGTGCAACGCATAAATCGCCTTGCCTGCCCCTTGCCTTTCCCGGATGTGCGTTGGAAGGCTTTTGCATTGTGGAACTATTGGTGCCAAAATATGGAACACCAATAGGGCCATAATCTGTATAAAGTTTTCCTCTCTCTCACTACCCTCATCGGTGGGGTGGCAGTGCCACTGGCAGGCCACCTCCGCCCTGCTTAGTGCACGAGGGTAGTTCTCAGCCGAGGTTGAGCTGCGCACTGCGCTGGCCCTTGGCTAGACAAAGTCCACCCTGGTCCAGAAACACCATTGACCCGGATTTGGTTCGGAACTGTTCTTCCCCCGGAGGAGGGCCGGGTGGAAGACCATTAGTAATTCTGTTCCGCCACTGGGGTTAAAAACAGCCAGTGGTACCCAAAAAAAATATATATATTAAAAAAAAGAGCAGTTCCAATATCTCTGGGTCTCGGGAGTTCAAGAATGGCAGCGTGTGACGCTACAAGCCTCGCCGCTCTCATTCCCCTCCCCACAAGAGGGCGAGAATGGCAGTGTGTGATGCTACAAGCCTTGCCACTCTCATTCCCCTCTTCTCAGCGGTGTGTGGACGACAGTGCGTGACGCTATGCCTCGCCACTCTTGTTCCCCGCTGAGGAAGGAGGTGAGGCAGACCGCGTGCAATGCCACAAAGCCTTGCCAAGCTCAGCCCCTCCTTCATTTGGAGAGCGCGCTTGGCGGTGTACAACGCTCCCATGCCTTGTCAGCCTCTGGTGCCTCTCCAAATCGCCAGCAGGGGGTGCCGGCTGTGGGAACGCACTCAAGATGATGCCTTCCCACACTCGCACACCCCCTCAGCGGATGCAGGTCGTGTGTCAGACCCAGACCCCTACACGGACCACTCCCATGTCGTCCTGGCATTCCGCCTCGCTGCCCTGCTGCGGGTACATCTGTGGTACCGATGACCCCGCTTGTTTGGTCTCTGGGGGCCTGGCTAGCGCTCCCCAGCCTGCTTTGCCGGGTCATCTGTACCATCGGACTCGGCTTGTGATTCAGTTCGCCCGGCGTCCGCCCAAGTTCGGGGGCGTTCACTTCACGTCTGTTGCGTAGGTGGATGCCCCCGTGCTTCAGGCGTAGATCGCTGTCCTACTGGCGAAGGACGCGATAAAGCCGGTCCCTCCAGCCGATATGAAGTCCGGGTTCTACAGCCCGTACTTCATTGTACCCAAGAAAGGCGGCGGGCTACGGCCAATCTTGGATCTGCGTTACCTGAACCGCTCCCTCCACAGGATGCCGTTCCGTATGTTAACGCAGAAACGCATCTTCAGGTGCGTCCGTCCCCAAGATTGGTTTGCAGCGATCGACCTGAAGAACGCGTACTTTCATATCTCGATTCTCCCTCGACACAGACCATTTCTACGCTTTGCATTCGACGGACGAGCGTATCAGTACAAAGTCCTGCCCTTCGGGCTGTCCCTGTCGCCCCGTGTCTTCACGAAAGTCGCGGAGGCGGCCATTGCTCCCATGAGAGAGAGCGTGGTGTTCGCATTCTCAACTATCTTGACGGCTGGCTGATTCTTGCCCAGTCGCGGGAGCAGTTGTGCGAACACAGGGACATGGTGCTTCGACACCTCAGCCGGTTGGGTCTTCGGGTCAACTGGGAGAAGAGCAAACTCTGTCCCGTACAGAGGATCTCTTTTCTCGGGATGGAGATCAACTCGGTCGCCATGACAGCGCGCCTCACTGAGGAGCGCGTCCAGTCGGTGTTGAGCTGCTTGAATACGTTCAAACGCAGTACAGCGGTACCACTGAAACAATTTCAGAGGCTCCTGGGGCATATGGCAGCAGCAGCCGCAGTAACGCCGCTAGGGCTGCTCCATATGAGACCGCTTCAACACTGGCTACACGACCGGGTCCCGAGTTGGGCGTGGCACAGCGGATTCCTCCATGTCCAAGTGACGCCGAGATGCCGCCAAACCTTCAGCCCGTGGTCGGACCCTTCATTTCTATGGGCAGGAGTGCCTCTAGAACAAGTGTCCAGGCATTCTGTTGTCTCCACAGATGCCTCATCCACGGGCTGGGGCGCCACGTACAACGGGCTTGCAGTTTTGGGTCTGTGGACGGGGCCCCAACTGCAATGGCATGTCAATTGCCTGGAGTTGCTGGCAGTTCGTCTTGCTCTCAGCCGCCTCAAGGGGCCACTCAAAGACAAGCACGTTCTGGTCCGGACGGACAGCACTGCGGCCATTGCGTACATCATCAAACAGGGTGGTCTACGCTCCCGCCGCATGTCCCAACTCACCCGCCATCTCCTTCTGTGGAGTCAGAAGAATCTGAGATCCCTTCGGGCCATCCACATTCCGGGCCCGCTCAATCGTGCGGCCGACGAGCTGTCACGGTTGCCCGTGCTGCCCGGGGAGTGGAGACTCCACCCCCAGGTGGTCCAGCTGATTTGGAGTCGCTTTGGGGCCGCACAGATCGATCTGTTTGCCGCCCCGACACGACCCACTGCCAGTGGTACTATTCCCTGACCGGGGGAACCCTCGGCACTGATGCCCTGGCACACAGCTGGCCCCGAGGCCTACGCAAATATGCGTTCCCCCCAGTGAGCCTTCTTGCACAGACACTGTGCAAGGTCAGGGAGGACGAGGAGCAGCTCCTCTTGGTAGCTCCGTACTGGCCCAACAGGACTTGGTTCCCGGAATTAGTGCTCCTCGCGACAGCACCTCCTTGGCCCATTCCTCTGAGGAAGGACCTCCTGACTCAGAGACGCGGCACCCTGTGGCACCCACGTCCGGACCTCTGGAAACTCCATGTCTGGTCCCTGGACGGGATGCGGAGGTTTTAGGTTTTCCATCACTTCCGCCAGAGCCCCCTCTACGAGACGGCTATATGCGTTGAAGTGGAACCTGTTCGTCGACTGATGCTCTTCTCACCGAGAAGACCCCCGAAAGTGTTCGGTCAGATCTGTGCTCTCTTTTCTTCAAGACGGGTTGGAGCGAAAGCTGTCTCCCTCCACCCTCAAGGTGTATGTTGCTGCTATAGCCGCAAATCATGACCTGGTTAATGGTGAGTCCTTAGGCAAGCACGATCTGATCGTCAGGTTCCTGAGGGGGGCGAGGAGATTAAATCCGCCTCGTCTCCCCTTTATACCCTCTTGGGACTTGACTCTGGTGCTGACCGCACTGCAGAGGGCGCCCTTTGAGCCTTTACAGTCAGCGGAGCTTAAGATCTTGTCTCTAAAGACAATACTCCTGATTGCATTGGCCTCAGTTAAGAGGGTAGGGGACCTGCAGGCATTTTCGGTCGACGAATCGTGCCTGGGATTCGGGCCAGGTGACTCTCAGGTAACCCTGAGACCCCGGCCTGGATATGTGCCAAGGTTCCCACTACTCCCTTCCGGGACCAAGTGGTGAGCCTGCAAGCGCTGCCTTCCGAGGAGGCAGACCCAGCCCTGGCTTTTCTCTATCCAGTTCGCGCCCTGCACGTCTATGTTGACAGAACGCAAAGCTTTAGGACCTCAGAGCAGCTCTTCGTCTGTTACGGAGGACAGCAGAAGGGAAAGGCTGTCTCCAAGCAGAGGATGGCCCACTGGATAGTGGATGCCATCGTCTTGGCTTTTGAAGCCCAAGACGTGCCCTGCCCGCTCGGGTTAAGAGCCCACTCCACTAGGGGTGTTGCTTCTTCTAGGGCGCTGGCTTGTGGCGCCTCGCTGACAGATATTTGTAGAGCTGCGGGCTGGGCGACACCAAACACGTTCGCTGGGTTTTACAGCCTACGTGTGGAACCAGTTGCTTCTCGTGTGCTCGCTTCCCATACTCAGCAATACTGAAGCTCTTGTTCTAGTGTCGGCTTGCTGCGCCACTACCTTCCCCATGGAACGGATACGTGCGCTATATTCTCCAGTCGAGTTCCCAGGATTGGTGAACCCTGTTGAGTCCTCCGCACCCCTCGGCAGTCGGATGTGGCGGAGCGTCTGACGCCAGGTCTGGCACTTGTATGCATTGGTGGAACTTGTGTCAGACTGGGTTCCGTATGTCGTGACCCCTATGGCGGTCCCATACGTGTTTTCTCCACGGTACAGCTCCCTACGGCGAGCTTGTGTCTTTCCCTTGGCAGAGTTCCTCTGCCGTCTCAGTACGGTGTCGTTCCCCCGCCTGTAATAGGCCGGGGCCACCTCTGGGCCTTCCGTATGTTGTGCTGCCCACGGCCAGCCCATATGTGTACTCTCGGCTGGTAACCACGAGCCCTGTGAGTTATAAATTTCTTGCTGTGTGTCTGTGCCAGCCGTGATTTGCCTCTTTGATGTGCAAGATATAATGAACCTACTCTAACCTTTTAAACTGGCTTAATAAAGAACTTTTGTATTTTTGTAACTCCATGTCTCAGAGTCTCTGTCCACGGGGAAATCGAACCTGTGAGTCCTTATTGGGATATTTCCCTGGTTTAGTGACCAGGGTGGCGTTGTCAGCTCACTTCTCTCTGCTCTCTCTCCCTTGCCCAGTCCCCTTTTCCGCTGCGCCACACGTGGAAACTTTCCACTGACTCGCTGTGTGGAAACTTTCCTTTGAATCACTGAGTGGAAACTTTCCGTTGACTCACTGCGTGGAACTCCCCGCTGACTCGCTGCGTGGAAAATTTATGTTGATTCACTGTGTGGAAACTTTACGTTTCTCCTGGAAATACACTAAGAACAGAAAAGAAAACCATGAGACTCAATGTTCGCTGCACAGAAAGAAATCCCCAAGTGGATGACCCAGAGGATTTTTAAGTAATGAGAGTTTGGTGAGCTTTTTTGATGTGGAACCGGTTGGTCCTGATATAGCTTTGAAAGGCATCTGAGGGCCATCTCCCGAGAGCTTGGATCTACTGTTGGGAGAGGCCTTTTTGAGCTGCTGATGTTGCCGCCCCAATGCGGAAAGAGTGGCTTGAAAAGTTCTTTGCTGGGATTTGAGGTGTTTCTGAAACCAAAAGCGTGTCACGGGTTTGTTGGCTTCATCTGTGAACAGGGGTTCCAGGGGAGATTTGGACTGAGAACTTCTCCATTGGAGGTATGCCAGAACGGACTGGTATGGTTGGATTGGTGATGAAAGGTTAAAAATGTAGATAAAATTACCTTTTTTGGTTTGGTCGGTCTTACTTTTTTTAATCAGGTATGAGATTGTTTCCTCATCCATAAATGATAAGTCTGAGATGGTGGGGTCGATTTTTGGGTCGAATTTGGAAGTAATAGCGAGTTCCGAGGTTCTGAGAAAACTGAAAAAAGCTAAGATAAACATGTTGTCGAGTGTTCGGGCGGTATTGCTGGGCTGGTAGCTTGTACGCAGGGTGTGAATGTATTTGGTGAGGTTGTCGGATGTCTGGGTGGGCTGGGATCTTTGAATCTTTGAATCCCTTTGATCAGTAGAGAGGTTTGTGAATTGTTTATCTCGGGGGAGGGAGCGCCATGTAATAATTTGTGAAAAAACTGAATGCCACTCAAGTACACTTTGATAGACCCGACTTGGAGGCTCTTAACGGTATTAAGGTAGGAAATAAATTAGGTGATTGAAAGGAGAGAAAAATCGGGGAACGGCATGTTATAAGAGTTGTGGAATGCTCAAATTTGTTTCCAAGCGGTTATATAGGATTAGAGGGTCCTGGGAGAAACTGCTGGATGATGGTGTCGAGCGATGCGTTGAGGAGCGGTTTCAATGGGTGGGTTATGGGAATATCAGTACCGAATAGCGAGGCACTGGAGTTGGGAACTGATCCGCCTCTGGAGACAGCGTCCTGAATTTCTGAAACAGAAAACGAGACAGGGAGTCAGCGATTTGGTTTTCTGATCCAGGGACGTTTTTAACAATTATGATGAATTGGTCGCAAGCTGAAATCAACGTGAGACGCCTTAGAAGTGGCATCATGGCAGGTGCATGGGAACGGCCTTTATTTATGCAATGCACTGTTGCTTCATTGTCATAGTGCACTAGAATGCTGCTAGCAGCCCATTCTTTCAGAGGGTAAAGCTCATATAGTGCTGAGGACTGTGTTGTGTCCTGGAGCTGCGGGGGCCATGGAGAAGCGAACCAACGACCTTGGTAAAAAACCCCAAAACCAATTGAGGGGGTGGCGTCTGTGAATAGTTGGATATCGATGGGGTCCGAAACGAGATTACTTTAGAAAAAGGATAGGCCGTTCCATTGATTCAAGAATATTACCCATAACCTGAGTTTGTCGCGACATGCTTGAGTTATTGAAATTTGGTCCTCTAGCGAGTAGACAGAGGACACGAGTGAGAGGAGATATGAGATGCGATATGAAGGGGCGGCCCTGCGGAATGATGCGCATTGCGAAGTTTAAATGACCGAGCAGGGATAGGAGTTCACGTTTTGAACACTTGGTTTCTTCGAGGAGAGTAGATGAGAATTATTCGGTCGATTTTCTCTTTGAGCAGGGATGCCTGGATTTTGGCCAAATCTAAATTAATTCAGAGTAACTCTATGCATGTGGCAGGCCCCATGGATTTCTCCTGTGTAATGAGGATTCCGAGCTCAGCAAAAACTTTTTGAACTGTGAGGATATCTGCGGCTGGGATGGCATCAGGAGGCGAGATCATTCGAAAATTATCTAAAAGGTGAATGAGGTGGGGAATGGCATAATTGTTTGACAAAATCCAGCAAACAGCTTCTGATAACATGTCGAATATTTTAGGGCTGCTTTTGCATCCGAAGGTTAAGTGTACTGCGAAATAGTATTTCCCAAGCCAGCGAACTCCGAAAAGGTGCCATGAATCTGGATGGATGGGCATTACTTTGAAAGCAGATGTGATGTCGATTTTTGCCAGCCATGCACCCCGTCCTGCGATTTTGATCATATCAATTGACTGATCTATGTCGTGGTATTTAAGCGAAAATTCGTTGAGAGGAATCAAGCTTAAATGGGTATTTCGTATCAGCCCAATCATATGAACGGCCCGATCATAAAGCCTGACACAACTTCTTTTTTGTCTACGACTTCGGGTTCTAAGAGAGCGGATTGAAGATTGTTGCAAATGGTGTTTTTACTAATTATCTGCTGTCGGGCCTCAAAAATGGCTTTAAACCCGGCGTAGAATGCCCGCTCTCATTCTACGCCGGTTTTAAAGCCATTTTTGAGGCACGACAGCAGATAATTAGTAAAACTGGCATCCGGGTGATGAGTTAGTTCGAAGTCCAGGCATGAAATATTTACTGGAGTCGATAAGTAATTTTTTTTCTTTTTTATTTATAGATTTGTACACTGGACATACAACACGGGCGTGAGCGCCGCCACAGAAAGTACAAATATGCATGAACCGGCAGCGCTGTCTCATGCATTTCCCGGAATTAAAATGTCTGCAAGGCTGCTTGCTCTCTTCAAAAGAGGAGACTCTCCTTTCGACTTCCGGGTTTGCGCTGGCGGTTGCTGCCCGTGGCACGCGCAATGCTTGTTTCTGGGCAGGATAGAGAGGAAGGATTAACCTGAGGACATGTTGAAGTAGAGTGTGCCACTGACCTGCAGACCGCGCAAGAAATGTTTTTACAGCCTAAAAACACCCTGCTGTGGAGATCCGTGTCGAGTGCACCCCAGTATGTGCAATGTTCCACTGAGCGACTCGCATGGCACTTTTGGCTGAGAAGAGCCTGTGGTAAGTGTAGAAGTGCCCTCCCCCATAGGACAACGCGAGCTTGGCTATGATAGCTAAGTAATCATTTAATTTGCGTCGCCTGTGGGGGAAAGTTAAACAGATAACTTCTGTAAAACGTGAAAAAGCAATAGAAAACTCTGAAAATGAAAGAACACGGGATGAATGAGTGTTAGTGTTTTTTAGGGTGAAGGAGAAATTCCCACAGTCTACTCGGCGATCTGGTTCGGCTGCGGGAAGCAGAAAGAGGAGAGAGGAAAGATCTACATCCGCACCTGAAAGGATCTGAGCGCGGTTGTTTTGGGCTACTGGTGGTGGTTCCATGGCGATGGCGTTGGATGGCATGGGCATCGATGCTGCTGAGAAGAGAGAGTGTTGAGTTTTGGATTGCATGAGAGAGCTGGGGAGATTACAAGCCTGGGCTGCAAATGGTGGCGGCGGCCCAGTGCTTGGATTACCCTCTGTGGCTTGGAAAAGAAAATTTGTTGGAGGATAGGAGGAAAAGGAAGGATGATAATGTGAGGAGAGAGCTTGTACTGCAAGCGGAGGCGTGCCCGCGCTTGTTTGCACCACTGGAGCTGCAGGCCACTGGAGCTGCAGGCCACTGGACGTGGGCAGGGTTATAACCTGTGAAGTAAAACTGTTGGAATGTTTGGGCCTGTGCTGTTAGCGGATGCATCATTGCGCTAGTGTTTGCAACAGGCGCTGGAGGCCACTGTGGGAAAAAGAGGTTATGAACAGCGGGGGTATTAAATTGCGAAGCTGTGAGGAGGCCGCTGGGCCCGGCTGCATGCGGCACTGCGGCAGCAGAAGCCGCAGTGAAGGGCTCAGCCGCGTCAGGAGGTTGGAGAGGGCCTGCTCCGGCGGGATCCGGGGCGCGGCCCAGGCTCGCTGAAGGCCTGAGGCGGCGGCTCGATGGGCGAAGCCCGCCGGATCTTGTGCTGGAGGACAATGATGGTGTCTGACTAGGCAAGCTTTGAGCTCTGCGGGCTCTGCTCTGCCTGTGGGCCACCTTGGGGGCTGGTGAGAGCTTAGGAGAGAGGTTAGTTGACTGAATAGACACATAAAGATTGTACAACTCTAGTTTGTTCATTTTACGTGAAGCCTGAATGTTCGTGTTCCCCAGTGCTTGCCTCAACCCCGCTACGGTCCACTTCCCGATAGGTGGGATCGTCGGGACGAGCAGTAGGAGGAGGCTGGGGAGGAAGATGGAAGTCTTGTGGGTGGTGGTGAAGACTGGCCCCAGCATCTCGGCGTGCGTGAGCTTGTTCGAGCGGGCGTGTGGCCGCGTGAAGAAGCCTGGGGCTTGGCTGTGATGACCAGCGTCGGACAGATGTTACTGAGGCCGACAAATTGCAACGGCGGATCCATAGGGAGGTCAGCTTCATCGTTGGATGAGGAGCTTGGTCGTTGAGACATCTTTGCTGGTAACTGCTACGTGTATATATACCTCTATTGTTGATTAGCTGAGTGCTCTCCACCTGTGTCAATTATCTGAACGTGCTTCTCCTGAACCTTGTTAACAAAACATCATGAGGTGAAGATGGATTAACTTCACTTTTAAACTTTGAGGAATTAGGTTCATACAGAGGTGTGACTGTGTAGTTTGTCCCCACCACTGACCAGCGTCCAGAGACGGCTCAAGCCACTGACCAGCATCCAGAGGCGGCTCAAGCCACTGAGCAGCGTCCAGAGACGGCTCAAGCCACTGACCAGCGTCCAAAGACGGATCAAGCCCCTGATCAGCATTCAGAGATGGCTCAAGCCCCTGACCAGCATCCAGAGACGGCTCAAGCCCCTGACCAGTGTCCAGAGACTACTCCAAGCCATGACTCCATAGCACCGCCCAAGAAATTTTTTGGGGGGGCAATGGGTACCTTAATAAGGCCACGAAGGCCATGCCTCTGTGGCCTTCTGAACTGCCTGTACCACCATGGCCCCCTGAACCGCCTGTACTGCCATGGCCCCCTGAACCGCCTGTACTGCCATGGCTTCCTGCGCTCCACTGTCCAAGTCCGCCCACGGTCCACGGTCCAGGTCCACCCACACTCCATGGCCCAGGTCCACCCATGCTCCCACCAGGCCCGTCTCTGCCATGCCAGGATCCATGTCCTGTTCCCCTGCACGGGCCAGTCCCACCATACCTCCCTCCTAGACTTTTATTGTGGATGGTTTGGGTTTTGTTGGGCGTCAGGGAGCAGCCCATAGAGGGTGGGATCTGTCACGGTGTGTTTGTGTTTGTTTCTAGTCAAGTCTGTTTAAAATCAAGTCATTTTTTCTCTTTACTCACTTTGGATTATTGGATTTCTGTTCATGTTTTGGATTCACTGTAAATAAACTGCACTTGGGTTCTCACTTCAACTTGCCTCCAGTGGATCTCTACATTACACTGACTTTGTCCAATTTGGCAAATTGTCTGAAACTTCACACACATTCAAATGCATTTTCACAGTCTGAAAAGTAGAGAAAATGTCTTAGTGTTTAAAAAATAAATCATCTGGTGCTACTAAATTTAATTTCGAACTCGCATGTGAAAATGTCAAAAACTTGACTCAAAATTCAGATGCAATTTCACTGCCTGCAAAGTAGTGAAACCATGTCTTAGTGTTTCAAAAAGCATTAAAAAACATTGTTTCTTTCTTGGAATTCCAAAGCAATGATTGAGCACAAGTGAAAATCAACAAGACTTTTTTTTCAGTGTAGCCCACACTTTCTACCTTTAGGCCTAACTCAATTTTGACCTGTTTAAATTACTATTTTTGGAACATTTGCTTGTCAGTGTAGTTAGGCCAATAGGCAGTGGCATCCTTCCTCGTATGGATTATTTTCCAAACTGACATAGGATAATGTACCCAAATACCTGATTTCAACAACAATATGACACATTTTCTTCCCCTCTGTCCATCACTAGTTTTCTCATGCTGCCAAGGTAAAAGACCTCGACTGGTGCCCCAAACTAAGAGAGGGGGAAGGTGGTCATCTGATGTACTCATAACCACACCTCAAAGGGATAGTTCACCCAAAAACAATTTTTTTATGTTTATTGGCTTACCCCCAGGGCATCCAAGATGTAGGTGTCTTTGTTTCTTCAGTAGAACACAAATTAAGATTTTTAACTCCAACCGTTGCAATGTGATAGTCGTATAATGCATGTCAATGGGGATATTTTAGAGTTTGAGAGTTATGAGAGTAAAAACACATAGACATACGAATCCATATTAAACCATGCGGCTTGTGGCGACACATTGATGTCTTAAGACACGAAACGATCGGTTTCTGTGAGAAACCGAACAGTATTTATGTTATTTTTTTACCTCTTATCAGACGAATGTCATCTAGTATTCCCAGGTATTCCCAGCGCCATAACTTCCGGTGAATAAGGTCAAAATACTGGCGCCTCATTCGACCGATCCGCACAGGCACTAATGAGGCATCTATGTATATATCTATGATCGCGCTGGTATTTTGCATGCATTTTGAATAGGGATGCACCGAATCCAGATTTTTGGGGTTCAGCCGAATACCGAATCCAATGGTTAAGATTCGGCCGAATCCGAAACCGAATCCTTCTCCCATTCTCAGTCCATGATCACAGTAAACACATTAATTAAGTAAACGTCCACAGCAGTGTAGGGATGCTATTGACCATTTAACCGTTAACCGAAAGTAAGAACTTTGACCGATTAGATTAGTGAGTCGATTCAGCAGACTCACTGATTCATAACGCTTCGAAGCTTCATGATGCCGTGTTTTGAAATCGTCATCACTATATAAGTCGTTATTTAGGGTTTTTTTGTGCACAAAAACTATTCTCGTCACTCCATAAAGTTATTGTAGAACCACTGTAGTGAGATGGACTTTGTAACGACGTCTTTAGTACCCTTTAAGGGTCTTGAGAGTGTACCGTGCATTGTGCCAATGGAGGCCTTTCAGAGCCATCAGATTTCAACTAAAATATCTTCATTTGTGTTCCGAAGATGAACGGAGGTCTTACGGGTGTCGAACGACATGAGGGTAAGTAATTAATGACAGAATTTTCATTTTTGGGTGAACTAACCCTTTAAAGTAGCATACTGCCACATTTTCTGTTCATGAGTTCCATTTTCACTTTCAACGGTGGCATCATTACGTTTGACCAGCGTACCGCGTATAGTGCAAGCCTAGGGTTCGGTTCGGTGGAAAAAAAATCTGAGGTTCGGCAGAAACCTAACCCCGTCAAAAAGCCCAATATTTGGCCGAATCCGAACCCAAATCCTGGATTCGGTGCATCCCTACTTTTGACCTTATTCGCCGGAAGTGATGGCGCGGGGACGGCTGATGCAGAGCCATAGAAAAAAATGTTGTTGTTGTTTAAATATGGATATTTTTCTTACACAAACGCATCGATTCGCTTCAGAAGGCCGTTATTAACACCCCGGAGCCGCATGGAGCACATTATTTGACGGACAGATGCATTTTTTATGGAATTTAAAAACAGAGCAACTATTACTGCTATTATAATGCTTGGATTAGCCAGAACATTTCTAATATAACTCAGATTTTATTCATCTGAAAGAAGAATGTCATATACACCTCGGATGACTTGAGAGTGAGTAAATCTCAATCACCATCATTTTTGGGTGAACTATCCCTTTAAGTGACGTGTGACCCAAAAATCACAATGTTAGCGGTGAAGTGAGTACCAATCACTACAGAGTGTCCTTGGATGGACATAAGTAAAATCACTACACCATACATTTGAGAGACATGTTCTAAAATGTGACTATGTTCCCGTGCAGTGTCAAAACTCTGACTAAACACCAAGTTAAAACGAGTCGTAAGGTTGTAAGGTGTAAGGTTGATCATTTACTCTTACACTTCTTCATTAACATGTAGTGGTGAAAACTGTAAACAAGACAAAAAAAACAATACAACAATATTCAGTGTCCATTTTCTGACTAACATTACATTTTGAATGACTGCAACATGAATATACACTGCTGTTCCCACTGTAGCAGTTATTAGCATTGCCATAAGCTTGTACACAATAGTAAACAAACCATTTTTTAACAATGTATGAAACACAGTGTTTCCCACACATAGACTAATTTGTGGGGGTGTGCCACAGAATCAACACCGGCCGCCACATATTGCGTGTCGTTATTCTTTTTTAAAGGCCCCCTGAAATCAAAATTGAAGTTTTTTAGCTTTTAGCATGATTATGTTAGCCTTAAAGTTAGGAATAAGCTGGTGTGTTCCAAAACAATGACAAAACTTGCATTTAAGAGATATAAGCATTCAAAACTTACAGTCACTCACTTCCGTTAAAATAAATCACAGATTTTGATGACATAATCACAGACTTCACCTACTCATCAAATCTTCTGTCCAATCAAATGGTCTCTAGAATCTGAAACGCCCGCCGCCCTACACTATAAATAGACGCTGAAGCAGCGGCTGAAATCGGTCAGCTGTTCACACATTTACTATTTTCTACATGGTGAATGGCACATAGCGCACTATACATGCGATAGGAAACGATTCAGACAGCTTTCAAATATGCTTTCAGTCGAGGCAAACGAAGTCTGGTTTCACATTACTTTGACACGCACCACCGCAGCGCACACACATAATCTAGAGCAGATCCGTTGACTAGAGACACAAGACGAGAGCGCAGCGTGGATCATATGCGTGAGTCGGCGCATACAACAAAACATATCGGACCCATTTAAATTCTGCACAGAATGCTGTATTTCAAAGCGATATGGAGGAGATTATGATGATAAACGGTTAGAGATTTACCAAACAGAAAGGCTCTAGTCAAACTGTGATATTAACGAAACGCTATTGGCTGTTTCAAAAAAGGGAAGGAGCTGCTAACAGCTGGAGCCGTTTCAGGGGAAATTACGTCAACACATTGAATAATGCTATGCGTTTCAAAGCTCTTCAGTGGGCTTTTAAAAAAAAAAATGTTATGCTATTTAAAACACGCAGCGTATTCTTTCAGCTGCATGAAGCCTGCTTTTTTATAGGCTTTATAGGTTTTATAGGTTGAGAGTGACTCTTGAAGGACCAGCACCACATCCTCTAGTACCACTGTTTGAAGAATTCATCTTCCAGAATCTGGCAGTACGTTTTGGGAGTTCATTTTAGTCCATCCTGAAGTCCGTTTTGCAGAGATGGACTAAAAATGAACTCCCAAAACGTACTGCCACATTCTGGAAGATGAATTCTTCAAACAGTGGTACTAGAGGATGTGGTGCTGGTCCTTCAAGAGTCACTCTCAACCTATCTGTCCATAAAGCCTATAAAAAAACCTTCTTCATGTATTTTACAACACTTCAGCTTGTGATTCTTATCTAGTGGGGGTCATTTTTTAGGATTCTTTACCTAACTGAAGTCTCTGAGATCCTGACACCTTGCACTTCTGGAGACTCCAGGTAGGTTGCAGCTTTGGAAAATGGTGGCGCTGGAGACTAAAGGGTTCCTGATGGTTTCACCCTTAATTCTTCACCTTAATTCTTAATTCTTTTGCGGTTAATAGGTGTCTTTTCTTCACCACCTGTTTTTGTCAGATCCTGCTGACCCAACGAGCATTTCACTGTCCAATGGTCATGCCTTAACTGCAATGTCTAGTATTGCATTAGTATTGCATCCTTCTCATGGGCATTTAATACTTTTTGACTTTTCAGTCTGAGTTAAATCTCTTTTTTGGCTCAATTTATCTGTAAAAGAAAACATGCCTAATAATTCTGCACACCTGAATATAAGGTGATTTTCATTTCCAGCCTTCATGAACAATTATATATCACTTATACATTATTAAATACTAAATCAATAGTAGTTATTAGGATTACTGTGGTTTGGAATTGGTCAAATGTGCCTGGAAAAAAAATATGATCAGAAAATCAAACTGCCTAATAATTCTGCACTCCCTGTATACATGGCCTATCTAGTCTAGTTGCTCAAAAAAGTATTGCAGATCATAATTGCTTACTTATTTTTAGGTTTTGTATTTGAATACATATTTAGACATGATCAACCCTTACAGAAAAAACACATGAACTTCACATGTGCAAAAACACATGTGGAAAACATTTGTGACCACATGTGTTTTTGCACATGTGAAGTTCATGTGTTTTTTCTGTAAGGGAAACACAAGATTAAGTGAAATTTTAAAACGTTAATAACTTGCATCCTAATATGTTTTAATGATACTTAGATATAAGCACACACGTGAATAATAATGAATGCAAGCAAATATAATTAAACCCAAGAAAAGTTTAAAATAGTGCTAAAAAGACAAACTTATTTTTCCTTATATGTACAGTAGGATATGAATTGATACTGAATCAAGATCAAATTCGATATTTGTGCCAATTACCAACCAAATCACCACCAATAAGTGCTTTGTGCCGCTCTTTATTGAGGGTATGCACATGATGTCACTGTCAGCAGGAGTGACTGCGGTTATGAATCGTGATGAACCCTCCGATTTACACCCCTGGTGCCGACTAGCAGCAGGAACTCATCAAATCCACCATCTGAAGCAGTTCCACCCGATAGAATATTCTGAGAGTCAGAAGTTGAAGATTATGTTTGCACCAAATCTGAGCACTTTTCATATTCTTTATCCTGGCTGAAGCACTTTTCTTTATAATTTAAAGTTAAAGATATTAATATTAATAAAGTGATTTAGAGTATTAAGTTTATTTGACGGTGATTTCACATTTCTTGTTTGTATGAAGGCTAAATACAAATAAAAGGTGAACATTAATTTATTTGTACCATTTTTATTTCTAAAATATGATATAGTTTTATAGGAGGTTTCATAGGCTTGGCAAATACATTTTTCAGACGTTTGAGATTTACAGACATCCGTTGTGTATAATCCCAATCCTGTGTGTTCTATTTCTAGGCGTATTGCCCTTGAACAATCAAATACACACATTATTATGCCTATGTCCATATTAGCAGTTATGTCCTGTGTAAAAAAGTTTGGGACGTGTGTCAATATTGGATATTCAATCAATATATAATATTGGGACGTGGACACAATATATATATATTTATATAGGCCTTAAATTTAATTCATAATGGTCTTAAAAAGGTTTTAAAAAGTCTTAAATTTGACCTGATACCCTGATCAGATACCCTGATGAAACAAGAGGAGAACAAACACCACTTTAATTTACAGAGCGCAGATTTATACTAACTACATGGATAATTACACCTTAATTCAAAAATACTTACAGTATAAATGATTTGTTAATTTTCCTGATAGTTACTTTATTCCCAAATATTACATATTGTTCCCTTATACCTAATTTATAGTAATTACCAAAAGTTACGCTGTAAATTCGCTTTACTTACTTAGTACTTTCCGGGCTGTAATCTTAAACGTTACCTAAAACTATGTAAACATAGTTAAGTTGGCTGTTATTCCCAGCAGCGTTTTGTGTGCTCCTTTATGCAACAGAATTTTATTCAGCCGTATAGCCGTTCTGGAGAAAACAGTGATGTCATCAGTTCATTTCAATTATCATACAGTGACAATGTGGGCTTTAGATCAGTAATTAGATCAGTACTTTAGTTTATATGCTTAATTTAGTTTAATAATTAGATTTATTTGGATATTTAGTTGAAAAATGTAGTGTCCCCAACTGAGCAAGCCAAGCCAGAGGCGACAGCGGCAAGGAAACCAAAACCCCATCAGGTGACCTAATGGAGAAAAATAAACCTTGGGAGAAACCAGGCTCAGTCGGGGTGCCAGTTCTCCTCTGGCCAATTAACAAACAGCGTATGATTATTATTCTGACAACTTTACAGGTCAGAGGTCATAATACATCGGAATATTCAAACAATCGGAGTCATCACGCCGGAGACGGGTTTATTGAGGATGCCGTGTCGATGAGGCAATTTCAGGGGGAGTCTAATTGACACGGTCTCTGCAGACACTTCAGGGTCATGCGTTTGTCTTGTCTGGGTGCAGGTCCACCATCTGGTCTGGATACGGCCCGGATCCGGCTGACTGCAGTAGACCTTGGGATAAAACAGAGAGACTAACATTAGCGTAGATGCCATTCTTTTGACGATATAACGAGGACATCAGGTGTTATGGGAAGTGTTCCCGGTTCCGGCTGACATAGTTAATGCAGCCTAACAATCATTTAATTGAAAAAGTGTTTTATGTGTATCCCATAGTAAAGAGATGTGTTTTTAGTCTAGATTTAAACTGACAGAGTGTGTCTGCTTCCCGAACAATGCTAGGAAGACTAGCATATTAATTTCGATATTCTGTGTAATACTAACTGGCCAGAATTTTGAGACCGCAGTAGACGTGATGGAGTATAATGTGTTAAGAGCTCGCTCAAGTACTGGTGAGCTAAACCATTTAGTGCTTTGTAAGTAATAAGCAAGATTTTAAAATGTATGCAATGTTTAATAGGGAGCCAGTGCAGTGTTTACAGAACCGGGCTAATATGGTCATACTTCCTGGTTCTAGTAAGAACTCGAGCTGCTGCGTTTTGGACCAGCTGGAGTTTGTTTATTAAGCAAGCAGGGCAACCACCCAGTAGAGCATTACAATAATCTAGCCTTGAGGTCATGAACGCATGAACTAACTGCTCAGCATGTTGCATTGAGAGCATGTGCCGTAATTTAGATATATTTTTAAGATGGTAGAATGCAATTTTACAGATGCTAGAAACGTGGCTTTCAAATGAAAGATTGGTATCAAAGAGCACACCCAGGTTCCTCACTGACGACGAGGACTTGACAGAGCAGCCAACAAGTGTTAGACAGTATTCTAGGTTACTACTTGTGGAGCTTTTTTGTCCAATAATTAATTATTATTTTTTTTTCTGAATTGAGTCGCAGGAAATGACTAGTCATCCAATTTTTTATATCAGCTATGCATTCCGTTAATCTTGTGAATTGGTAAGTTTCTTCAGGGCGTGAAGAAATATAGAGCTGAGTATCGTCAGCATAACAATGAAAACTAATGCCATGCTTCCTAATGATATCTCCTAGTGGCAGCATGTACAGGGTGAAAAGCAACGGTCCTAGCACTGAGCCCTGCGGTACTCCATACTGTACTTGTGATCGGTGTGACATCTCTTCATTTACTGTTACAAACTGATAACGGTCAGATAGGTATGATTTAAACCATGCCAATGCAATTCCACTAATGCCTACATAATTTTCGAGTCTATTCAAAAGAATGTTGTGGTTGATAGTATCGAATGCAGCGCTAAGATTGAGTAACACTAATAGAGAGATACAGCCACGATCGGATGATAAGAGTAAATCATTTGTAACTCTGATGAGAGCAGTCTCAGTACTATGATTCGGTCTAAATCCTGACTGGAAATCCTCACAGATACCATTTCTTTCTAAAAAAAGGAACATAATTGTGAAGACACTGCCTTTTCAAGTATTTTTGACAGAAAGGGTAGATTTGAGATTGGCCTGTAATTTACTAATTCTGTAGGATCAAGTTGCGTTTTTTTAATAAGTGGTTTAATAATAGCCAACTTAAAAGTTTTCGGTGCATATCCTAATGACATAGATGAATTAATGATATTAAGAAGAGGATATATTACCTCTGGTAGCATCTCTTTTAATAGCCTAGTCGGTACAGGGTCGAGCATACATTTGATTTTGATGATTTAACAAGTTTAGCCAATTCTTCTTCTCCTATAGCAGTGAATGAGTGTAATTTTTGATACTGTGATACTGTAGTAGATGCCTGCATGGTTAAAATTTTCTTCCTAATATTATCAATCTTACGTGTAAAGAAGTTCATAAAGTCATTACTGCTGTGCTGTTTACAAATATCAGAAGTTGAAGCTTTATTTTTGGTTAATTTAGCCACTGTATCGAACAAATACCTAGGGTTGTGTTTTCTTCTAAGAGAGTCGAGAAATAAACAGATCTAGCAACTTTTACGGCCTTTCTGTATGCGATCATGCGCTCTTTCCACAAATTACGAAAGACCTCTAGTTTTGTTTTCTTCCAACTGCACTCCATTTTTCTGGCTGCTGTTTTAAGGGCCCGAGTGTGCTCGTTGTACCACGGCATTGGACTATTTTCTTTAATCTTCTTTAAGCGCAGGGGAGAAACTGTGTCTAAAGTACTGGAAAAGAGAGAGTCAGTAGTTTCTGTTGCAACATCGAGTTTTTCTAAGCTATCTGGGATGTTGCGGAGATGATACTGATGAGGAAGATTTTTTAAAAAGCAATCTCAAGTGGCGGCAGTTATTGTCCTGCCATTTTTTAAATGAGAGGCGGCTTTGCAGCCTTAGCTAAATTAAGTATACATGATACTAGGTAATGATCTGAGATGTCATCGCTCTGCTGCAGAATTTCAACGGTATCAACATTTATTCCATGTGACAATATTAGGTCTAAAGTATGATTATGGCGATGAGTGGGTCCTGACACGTGTTGCCTAACTCCAATAGAGTTTAGAATGTCTTTAAATGCTAATACCAATGTGTCTTTTTTGTTGTCTACATGGATATTAAAATCACCAACAATTAGTAATTTATCTTCGCCAGTACTAACTCTGATAGAAAATCAGCAAATTCTTTGATAAAGTCTGTATTGTGCCCTGGTGGCCTGTATACAGTAGCTAACACAAATGTTAAACAGGATTTATCATTTACACTACAAAACGTTACATAAAGCACCAAAACTTTGAAGGAATTATATTTGAAACTAGACTTCTGAGTAATACTGAAGATATTATTATAAATTACAGCAACCCCTCCCCCTTTGCCTTTCAGACACGGCTCGTGTTTATAACAATAATTTTGGGGGGTGGACTCATTTAAAGTAATGTAGTCGTCAGGTTTTAGCCAGGTTTCTGTCAAACACAGCACATCTAGATTATTATCTGTAAAGATATCATTAGCAATAAGCGCTTTTAGGGAAAGGGATCGAATATTCAGCAACCCGAGCTTTATCAATTGTTTATCTGTATTATATCTGTTGTTTATTTGTTGGACATCAATTACATTTTTACTGTTGAATGGTTTTGATGTTTTTTTGTATTTACTAATTTGGGGAACAAACACAGTCTCTATGTGATAATATCTAGGTGAAAGAGTCTCTATGTGCTGGGGTTTATCTGACTCCGGTGACGTGAGACAGCTAGCAGACGGTCGGTTTAGCCAGTTTGTCTGCTTCCTGACCTGGGCCTTGTATGGATGTTTGTGCATGTTTTTTTTTTCTTCCCTCCCCTAAAGAAATGAGTCCTACATAAAAGAACACAAGTTCTATACCATCTACCCCACAAAGTCAGAGGCATCATCACATCTAATCGCCACCACAGGTCGACGATGGGATGTGTAGGGATAGCTGTAGGACTGTGAGGTAAGGAACACATGCAATAAAGTAAATAAACAAAACAAAAACACTAAAGGAGGGAGGAGGAGTGGAGGGGGGAGAGAGAGAGGGAGGAGGGAGGGGAAGGTGAGAAGTAAGAACAAACAAAAAAAACCTAGAAGCAATAATGGGTGCGGGGGTTTGGTGAAAGCGGGGGTTTGGTGAGTGGGGGCCCCTGGCGGGGACTGCCTCCGAAGGCGTGCTGTTCTACCCCTGGGGATGTGCGTGGATAGACATACAATATAAAATGAGATAATCATATTAACATCGATATTGTTGCTGTGTGAGGGATGAGAAGTGAGAGAGGAATGAGGGGGGAGGGGAGGGGGGGGGTAAAATTGATAAATTACTTAAAACCCTTTAAAATAACATCTAACTACTCACTGAAGACATATTCTAATTACAAGATCTTTCTTTTCACTACCTTTTTGTTTGTTTGTTTGTTTTTGTTTTGTTTTGTTTTTTTCTCTTTCCTTCATCTCCCATTATATAATTGTTTGTCTATAATGTTGTTTTTTGTGTTATTTCTCAGTATATGTATTGTGTACAATTATTGTATGTATTTTCATGAATTCATATAAATATATATATATATATATATATATATATATATATATATATATATATATATATATATATATATATATATATATATATATACATGCTGAAATCTTTGAAAAAAGTGCACTTTTGATGAAATGTTGTGATATTAGTGCTAAGAGTTTTGAAAATGTACACCTTTCTTGTGAAAATAGTACCAAAGCGAATAAAAAAAACTGTAAAATGCCTCTACTCTATTTGCTGCAACCAGCATGCATGACACAAAAATAATAGGCTAACAAATTAGATTTAATTTATATATTGACCACACAAAACATTTTATCTTAGCACTAAAATGTCCCCACAGGGATTACCAGAAATGTTTGGCTTGATGGGAACTTTTTTTACAGTCCCCATTAGGAAAACAGCTTATAAATCATCCTAAATTATGTTTTGTTGAAAAAGTAAAAATGCAGACTGTTTTCTGTGAGGGTTGTGTTTATGGGTAGGGTTAGATTTAGGGAATAAAATATACAGTTTGTACTGTATAAAAATCATTATGGAACGGAAAAGTGTGTGTCTAATGGAGTCTATGGAAAGTCCCCATAAAATGTGTGTGTGTGTGTGTGTGTGTGTGTGTGTGTGTGTGTGTGTGTGTGTGTGTGTGTGTGTGTGTGTGTGTGTGTGTGTGTGTGTGTGTGTGTGTGTGTGTGTGTGTGTGTGTGTGTGTGTGTGTGTGTGTGTGTGTGTGTGTGTGTGTGGACTGGTAATCATCACGTTATGGGGACAAAATGTCCCCACAAAGATAGCAATATCCGAAATCCTCATCCTTGTGGGGACATTTTTAGGTCCCCATGAGGAAAACATCTTATAAATCAGACTAAGTGATGTTTTTTGAAAATGTAAAATTGCAGAATGTCTCCTGTGAGGGTTAGGTTTAGGGGCAGGGGCAGTGTAGGGGGATATAATATACGGTATGTACGGTATAAAAACCATTACGCCTATGGAAAGTCCCCATAAAAGATGAAAACCAAACATGTGTGTGTGTGTGTGTGTGTGTGTGTGTGTGTGTGTGTGTGTGTGTGTGTGTGTGTGTGTGTGTGTGTGTGTGTGTGTGTGTGTGTGTGTGTGTGTGTGTGTGTGTGTGTGTGTGTGTGTGTGTGTGTGTCAATAATCAGGTATCTCTCAACTCCCCAAACCAGATTGATCTGTGCATTCTTCACATTCAAATGCTTATTTACACCTGCACATATTCATTGCTCTCCCCTCTTTCAAAAAACTCCACCCTCTTAAGCAGGACCATATATCTAGACGTATTCAAACAAGCCATCTAGTCTGCTGCTGTCCAAAGACCCGTTCACCTCAGAAGAATCATCTGAAGATCTTCCCTCCTTTTAGAATTCAGTTTGCTCTCTGCTTTTTACATCATCAACATGATGAACAGAATTGTGCTTGGAGTTATTGCTGTGATTGGATTCTTCACTCTAAGTAAGTCTGAATAAAAATTGGTAATTATGATAAGAACTTTTTTAATTAGATGCAGGTAGGGGGAATTAAGCAATCCATCAGATCAACAATTTGAAAAACAAATTTGTATTTATATTTTAATTTATATTAAATTGGTCAATTAATGTATTTAAACTCAATTGCTGAATATGGACTATTAAAAACATTTAAGTAAAGCAACGTTGGCTGCTCGCTCTAACGTTAACCTAGATAAATGTGCGCTATTTCACTTGCATTTTTTCTTGACAACAATGGAAACAACTTAAAATACTGTCATTTTTGGGTCCAAACACTCTCATACCACAAGAAAAACAACAAACGGTGCTAATACACACGCATAATGTGGTGTAATCCTAAAAAAAAAAAAAAAAGTTTCATCATAACCTTTATCTCCATACCAAAATAACAGATGGCCAGACAGTGATTCATCTTTCATAAATCATTAAAATAGTAATGTATGTGACGCTGTGAGCACAGAGACTGTTGTGTAAGTATTTAAAATGTTTAACTTTTTAAAATGTTTGATGTTTAATCTGAAAAGGCCGTCAATGGCATTCTCAAGTGAAACGAGTTGAGGCTGGGAAAATCGTGCTTTGGAAATGCATGATTCATCAAATAGGCGTCATTCGTAAATGCAGCATATAAAAACGGCTTTTTGAAAAAGCACATTTAATAATGAAAAAAACATTTTTTGGTGTGTGTGTGGAAGAGGTAATTGTGAAATATATTAAACAATAAATGTTGTGTTTTCATGTAATTTATAATGTAAATGTAAATAGATACATTTATTTATTTAATTATTTAATCAATAAAGAATTTAATGAATTAGTTAATTATGAAATGTATTAATTATTTAATTAATTATTTAATTATTTCAGAATAAACTGGTACATTTAATTGTTGTTTTATTGAATTCATTATTTATTTAATTATTTCATTTTGAGTAATTTGGTCCTCCAAAAAAAGGCCCCTTTGCAGCACTTTCCAAAACATCCGTTTTTTCAATAATGTAGCCTAAGAATATGTAAAAGTAGGCTATGGTATTTGGAGTAAAAGGCACCCCTGCTGTTGGGGTAAAATGCACCATATTTAACATGACAATAAATAGTTAGCTGACTTTTCCAGTTGTTTGACATAACATGGTTAGCTTCAGATTGTAAAAATCAAATATTAAGTTAGATATCTTGGAGATAATCACCATATTTATAATGAAACCATCATATTTAAAAATATATGAATCATATAATGTAATAAAAGATAATTTATTGTTACTACTGTAAATCTATATTAAATTATTATGGGATCTTCTTCAATGCTTTCAGAAACTTAAATAATAATAATTTTAATGACAGCATATTTGTTGAACCAAAATGAATTATTTTATTTATCAAAATAAACAGAAAATAGTTCAAACTTTGCTAAAGTGATTGTTTTGAACAAGTATTAACTTGTACATTATTAAAAACATATTATTTTAGCTAAAGTATTTGTATCAATATGTGTGCCTTTTGCCCCATGCTGGTGAGCCTTTTACCCCATGTGTGGGATAAAAAGCCCCCCTCGCCACCAAATTTTATAAGATTTGTAAACAAAATAAATGACTTTTATGATTTATTTTCACACAAAATCTGTTACAATGTTCAGTACAAACATATATATTTGTTCTGCAATCATACACTATGCGATTAATTAAAAGCTCATTTTTCTTAAGGTGTGCCTCAGAAAAAAATTGTTTATTAATAAATAATTAAAATATCTCCTTGATATTTTTTCCTGACACATTCATAATCATGACTTTTGCCAGTGTTTTGCCGCAAGCTTTATGCATGTGCTTGAATGCAGAATAAACTAGCCTATAGCCTACAGCCAATTAAAGGCTCATTATGGTTTAGTATTCTCCTCAGTATATATTTAATAATTAAATTAATAAATGTGTGATTAGTCGACTAATGGCTTAACTTAACGACTACAAGTTGACTAGAAAAAGTCTATGGAATAAGTCTATTTTTTACAGTCTATGGGTTATCTACTTGTCCATTTGTTCAACATGACATGGTTAGACATGTCCAAATGTTTATAAGAATGTTCATTTCATTTCATATTCTCTATCTGTGTTTCTTCAGCTGAAGCCCTGACCTGCAATTCGTGTAAAGTGGGCGTTCTAGGCAAATGTTTTTTAAATTCCAAAGTGGATTGCACTGCCTCCATCACCAACTGCTTCACTGCAAAAGCAGGTAAGACAAGATACACCCACACACCCGAACACACACACAGAGAGAGAGAGAGAGAGAGAGAGAGAGAGAGAGAGAGAGAGAGAGAGAGAGAGAGAGAGAGAGAGAGAGAGAGAGAGAGAGAGAGAGCGAAGACCCTTTTGGGTTTAAATGTTGCATCGTCAGGCCTGACGAAGACCCTTTTGGGTTGAAACGTTGCATGTTTTAATAAATCTTTGGGAGCAGTATTAGCAGTGTGCAGATTTTTGTTTACTTTGATTTATTCTTTATTGAATCTGGCACCTGTAAAAGTTTCATTGGATGTGCGCACAATTCTTCCTTTTTATATGAAGTTGAGCATATTTGCTAAACCCCAACCCTAAACCTCTATTCCTTTATATTAGTACTGTAGTAAAAATGTAATACTTTTTCATATAGCTAACACTTCAAATGCCCTTATATGTCAGCTTTAACGTTTCATTATATTTGCAAAAACTGGCTGCACATTCCATAGAATTGTATTGTTTTGATAATTATAAAGATAATTATAAAGACAGATTAACCCTGCCTGTAAAAAGATACACAAATATATATGTTTATCAATTTTAATTGTAATCATTTGTACCATTAAAGAGGCAAAAGCAGATTTTGTCAGATTTATTAAAAAAAAATTTAACTAATTTATTCCAAACAAAGGCACATGTTCAACTATTTTACATAAGCCAGGACTTTTAAATATGTAACACATTGTTGGAAGTTAAAGTAGAATTCTTTGGTTGATTGTTTTTAGTAGCAGTAGTCTAAATAATAATAAAACTAATAATAATTTACATGAAAACAAAAGTCAAATCCTGACATGTTGCTTTTGGTGTTCTCTATGGTATATTACTTTACAGAATTCAATGTGACTGATTTTCTGAGCCTCTCCACGAGTGGCTGCACATCTGATTGCAACAACACCAGTGGAACCATCTTGGGTGCTGGATACTCGGTGACCAAATTCTGCTGTACCACAGATCTGTGCAATGGAGCAAGTGCTGTCCAGCTGTCCATGGCTGGGGCTCTCAGCACTGCCCTATTGACCTCCATCTGGAGCAGTTTCATGCTGTAGATGTAACACCTCCTTGTCTGTACCACATTGTGTTCACAATAACTAATCCAGAATCGATATAAATGTAATCTAGAATGCATAGATTTCATAACTTTCTTTAACTTTTATTGTTATTTAACTTTACATTACTTTACAACTTTACTTGATGCAGTGATGATGATTTTATTAACATTTACATGCAATGTAAAACACATTAAATTCTCAACACTCTTACTTATGTTATTTTTAATGAAATATGCATGCACTCTTTGGAATGAGGTGATGATATGTTTGAGCTGAATAATGTTGAGGGTTAAATAAACAGAATCAACAATGCCCTTGTGTTAGGAACTTGCTTGGGGTATTTGTTAGTTGTATAAATTCAAATGAGTTAATGTAATAAGAGCAAAAATTATTTAAATAAACAATAGTATGTTTAGAAATTAGCCTATATTAATACATTTGTTAAAAATGTTATTTGTTCCACTATATCCTCGAAAAAAGTTGGCAAAACAGTTACATCAAATTATTTAAGTTAAGAAATTTAAAGTTTAAGTAAGCAGAACTTGCAGATATGTACTCATACATTTTAATTGCTCTTAACTTCAAATATTTGAGTAAGCTAATTCTACAAACTGGCTGCGATACGAAATATCTGGGACAAATGGGTCGAAAATCTGCCTAAAATGTACAACCCAGGCCAAGAAGTTACAGTAGATGAATGCCTGGTACCTTTCAGAGGACGCTGTAGCTTCAAGCAGTACATGCCAAGCAAACCAGCCAGATATAGTATCAAAATCTGGGCAGCCTGTGATGCAAAGACCAGTTATGCATATAATATGTAAATCTATACTGGCAAGCCAGCTAATGGGCAGCAAGAAAAAAACCTGGCAATGCTTGTTGTCCTCGACATGTCCGCGGGTCTCCAAGGGCACACCATCACGTGTGACAATTACTTCACATCGTATGCCCTTGGCCAGGAGCTCCTGAAGAGAAAACTGGGCATGTTGGGAACGGTGAGGAAGAACAAGCCTGAGCTCCCATCTGCACTGGTGAAGACAAGGGGCAGAGAGAAATTCTCTTCAGTGTTTGCGTTTACCAGTACACACACACTTGTGTCTTACTGTCCCAAAAAAAACAAAAATGTGCTCTTGATGAGCACAGTTCACAAGGAAGCCACAGTCAGCACAGGTGAAGAAAGGAAGCCAGATGTAATCCTGGACCAAACAACCAGACCAAAGGTGGAGTGGATAGCCATGACAAGTTATTTTACAAATTATAATTTTTTTGCATTGTTTACAAATATTCCTATTAAAAATTGCTTGTGGTTTATAATTTGTAACAAATGTATGAATTGCTAAGTGAATAAATGTAAATGTACTTTTGTCAGTATAGTGTTTGATTTTTATTATTTTTCTTTTTTATTATTCAAGATGGTCGCTGCTTACACTTGTAACCGAAAATCCAACCGTTGGCCCATGGTTGTTTTTTCCAATATGCTGGATGTGTCAGCCCTGAACGCCTTCGTCCTGTGGTCAAAAATCAATCCTGCCTGGAATGCAGGAAAGACCTTCAGAAGGCGGATCTTTCTGGAAGAGCTTGGGAAGGCTCTGGTGTCTCCACAGATTGAGCGACGGAAGGGCGTTCCCCGTGGAGCAGCCTCTCTGAGGATGCTGAATCAGATCAGACAACCCTCCTCAGAAAACATCCCTGGCACATCCACAGCAACTCTCCCAACAAGGAGAAAAAGGTGCCATGTCTGTACTTCCAACAGGAAAAAAAAACAGCACTGTATATGGAAAATGCAGAGAATATATCTGCAAAGAACATTCGGTTACAATTACCTGCTGCCACAAGTGCATGTAAATAATGTAAATAACTATTATTGTTTGTTCTTACCTGTTTGTTCTTACCTGTTTATTCTTAGCTAACACTTATTTAGTTATTGTTATGTATATTCTTACCCGTTTGGTACCAATTAGTTATTGAAATGTGATGTTTTTTGTTTGAAATAAATGATAAATTATCTACTACTTTGTCTTTTCCCTATTGCATGGTCATATTTATCTAAGCATATTTTGGCATCTTTGTGTAGTCTCACCTAACACGGATATATATATTTTTAAATTACTGCCCTGATATTTATTTAACTTGTGATAGTCAAAAACTTAAGAGGTCAAATTCATTTTATACAGTGGTTCATAGAGTTCAGCCTATATGCAGCCATTGAGTACTATAGCCATCTAGTGGCTATTGATATTATTGCTTTTTTTCTTAATTTAATACCAATATAAGACACCAGATGCCAGCAAAGACACTTCATCTTTAGGTTTTAACTCTCGGAACTTAGTGGAATGATATTTTTAATGTAGTTAAAGAAATATTAAATATAACATAAAAATAAACATAATTTACATAGAAAATTTGGTACTTTTAGAGGTAAATAAATTCAAAAATACCCCCAAAATAAAAAAACACCATAAATGGATAGTATAAATTTGATCGAAGACAGTGATATAACATTTATAATAAATAAAAAATTTGATCACATCTGAGACCTCTGTGCCCACATTTGTCCACGAACGAACAATTAAGGGCTGTTATGTGAATAGGGCATGAGGGTTAAAGGAACAGCAGCCACTAATGCTATCACTAATCACTAATGCTAATGCTATGTTAAACACAGAACAAAGGTAACAGAGAAAACGGTAGCTTTAATGAGATTTAATCTATATTTAATTTATTATATGCAATGCAGACTGTTTGATAACTTTATACAATTGCTGTAGGCTATATTTCCATCCTGTTAACAGGCCACAGGTATACAGTGAGGAAAATAAGTATTTGAACACCCTGCTATTTTGCAAGTTCTCCCACTTAGAAATCATGGAGGGGTCTGAAATTGTCATCGTAGGTGCATGTCCACTGTGAGAGACATAATCAAAAAAAAAAATCCAGAAATCACAATGTATGATTTTTTAAACAATTTTTTTGTATGATTCAGCTGCAAATAAGTATTTGAACACCTGAGAAAATCAATGTTAATATTTGGTACAGTAGCCTTTGTTTGCAATTACAGAGGTCAAACGTTTCCTGTAGTTTTTCACCAGGTTTGCACACACTGCAGGAGGGATTTTGGCCCACTCCTCCACACAGATCTTCTCTAGATCAGTCAGGTTTCTGGCCTGTCGCAGAGAAACACAGAGTTTGAGCTCCCTCCAAAGATTCTCTATTGGGTTTAGGTCTGGAGACTGGCTAGGCCACGCCAGAACCTTGATATGCTTCTTACAGAGCCACTCCTTGGTTATCCTGGCTGTGTACTTCGGGTCATTGTCATGTTGGAAGACCCAGCCTCGACCCATCTTCAATGCTCTAACTGAGGGAAGGAGGTTGTTCCCCAAAATCTCGCAATACATGGCCCCAGTCATCCTCTCCTTAATACAGTGCAGTCGCCCTGTCCCATGTGCAGAAAAACACCCCCAAAGCATGATGCTACCACCCCCATGCTTCACTGTAGGGATGATGGTGTTCTTGGGATGGTACTCATCATTCTTCTTCCTTCAAACACATTTAGTGGAATTATGACCAAGAAGTTTTATTTTGGTCTCATCCGACCACATTACTTTCTCCCATGACTCCTCTGGATCATCCAAATGGTCATTGGCAAACTTAAGATGGGCCTGGACATGTGCTGGTTTAAGCAGGGGAACCTTCCGTGCCATGCATGATTTCAAACCATGACGTCTTAGTGTATTACCAACAGTAACCTTGGAAACGGTGGTCCCAGCTCTTTTCAGGTCATTGACCAGCTCCTCCCATGTAGTTCTGGGCTGATTTCTCACCTTTCTTAGGATCATTGAGACCCCACGAGGTGAGATCTTGCATGGAGCCCCAGTCCGAGGGAGATTGACAGTCATGTTTAGCTTCTTCCATTTTCTAATGATTGCTCCAACAGTGGATCTTTTTTCACCTAGCTGCTTGGCAATTTCCCCGTAGCCCTTTCCAGCCTTGTGGAGGTGTACAATTTTGTCTCTAGTGTCTTTGGGCAGCTCTTTGGTCTTGGCCATGTTAGTAGTTGGATTCTTACTGATTGTATGGGGTGGACAGGTGTCTTTATGCAGCCTCAAACAGGTGCATCTAATTTAGGATAATAAATGGAGTGGAGGTGGACATTTTAAAGGCAGACTAACAGGTATTTGAGGGTCAGAATTCTAGCTGATAGACAGGTGTTCAAATACGTATTTGCAGCTGTATCACAAATAAATAGTTAAAAAATCATACATTGTGATTTCTGTTTTAGTTTTTTTTGATTATGTCTCACTGTATATGACATTTATTATAATTGGTTTATGTGAGGATTGTTTTAAGTTCACTTAAATTAAAAGTTATTTTTTAAAAGCCTAATAAATTGATTTAGCTTTCAGTTATACTGTAATGTTGAATTTCTCTCATTAATGTTAATTTTTTTTTATTAAGAGACATTAGTAAATTAAGAAATGAAACCATAAAAGTATTGACTTTTTTTAATATTACATTTTTTTGTTACATTTTAATTACATTTACATCAAAATTTTGGTTAAGATTAAGCTTACAGTAGGCTGCTTTTCATTTGTTTTAAATTTGTTCTGCCATGTCTGTGTAAATCAGTAGAGGCAGCAGAAACTACTCGGTTACTCTTCACATTGTTTCAACATAGCCATTAGGCGGCTATTTTAATTGTTATCAAAATTGTAATAATGTACAAAGTTTGTATTGCAATTAAACTTGTATGTCATTCATACTATGACAAGGAAAATAAACTCTTGAGATAGATTATACTTGTCTAGGTGGGTCCTGGCATGGAAAAGTTTGGGAACCCCTGCTTTATACCACTGCATCCGATGCTTTGCATTGCACTTGGTGGTGTAAGGCTTGGATGCAGCTGTTCGGCCATGGAAACCCATTCCATGAAACTCTCTACACACTGTTCATGAGCTAATCTGAAGGCCACAAGAAGTTTTGAGGTCTGTAGCTATTGACTCTGCAGAAAGTTGGACACTTCTGCACACTGTGCGCCTCAGCATGCGCTGACCCCGCTCTGTGATGACCCCGCTCCTACCACTTCAAACCAGTTGCTGTTGTTCCCAATTGCTTCCACTTTGTTATAATACCACTAACAGTTGACAATATAACTAACAATATTTAGTAGGGAGTAAATTTCATGAATGGATTTATTGCACAGGTGGCAACCTATCACAGTACCACGCTTGAATTCACCGAGCTCCTTAGAGCGACCCATTTTTTAACAAATGTTTGTAATACGCTTGAATTTACTAAGCTCCTTAGAGCGACCCATTTTTTCACAAATGTTTGTAGAAGCAGTCTGCATGCCTAGGTGCTTCATTTTATACACCTGTAGCCATGGAAGTGATTGGAACACCTGAATTCAATTATTTGGATGGGTGTCCCAATATTTTTTGGCAATATAGTGTATATTGTATGTATACTCTTCCCACTTTATTGCTTCTATTTTTGAACACTTGATGATTATCTAATCAAAATAAGTGTTAGAGTGACGATAAAAAAAGAACTGAAATCGAATGCGTTCCTGATTTGTTTACTTGTTTCTTTCAGCTGCATGACGATGCAGTTCACTTTCTCATGTCTCTAGCTTTAACTATGCCAGTTCGCTGGATAACGCATGCATAAAAGTGAACAAATGGATAAAAATTAAAACAAATAGATGATAACAATCGATGATGATAACAATAGATGATGACATTGAACATTTGTGTCAAACTTGCGTGTATTTTTTCCCACTGTTTTAACCACTTGAGGTAGCTAATCAGGGCTGGAAATGGGGCGAGTCCGGGGAGTAAATGCCAAGGGGGTGGCATCCAGTTCTAATTGGCTAGATTTTTTTTAGGAAATGAAAAGGATTTTTATTTTTTATTCACTCAGTTGCTTATACAAAAGCCATACAAATTCAGATCAAAAACATAGCACAATACAAAAATTATAATAAAAAATGCTATTCTATGGCTGGTTGCACAATCGATTTTTGTGAATAGCCAAAATAGCTTCAGGTTGCTTCTCTAAGTATTACGGGTAATGAACCAAGATTTTAGAATTTTAGCACGATTAATCATTAAAAGATTGCAATCCTGAGTCATACACCCACGAGATCTTATTCCTAATGCTTTTTCTATTAAACCCTTGTCAAGTCCGATCCCACCGGGACATTCAGATCTGTGTTGGCGCTGCCACTGAGAGAATACAGTTGTCTGTTTAGGTATGAAACCGTCTCTTCAACAGTATCATTATTTCTGTTTTTACAATAATTCTAATTATTAAAGAAGTACTGAGATGAAGGAAATGAAAAGTATGTAGTTTGGATAAACTCTCCCTAGTGAAAAAAAATAGTATACTTAAGTACAATTTATTCACATGTACTTTAGTATAACTAAATGTATTTGTTACACACTAAATATTGGTAAACTTTAAGTCTGCTAAATTGGAACAACTAATTTTGTACTTAATACACTTTAGTTGTCTGAAAGTAGTGCTGGGGTCCAACTAAAGGTGTGTTAAATATACTTTGTTGCGCTTAAGTGGAAGTATACTTGTAATAGTTCCACTTTAGCACAACAAAGTATATTTAAGTACAACTTAAGTATCTACCCTAATTTTTGCAATATACAGAACAGAACAGAACATTCAATGTGCACTTCAAATGCATTTTGATAACATTACAAATTACACTTAAAGAGTGTTGGACATACATTTATGTTATACTTATAATAAACTGAGGCCATACTATTATTTTACTAATAGTGACATTAAAACACATTTCAAGCATAATAAGACTGTAATGTAATAACAGTTTGAGTGAGATGTAGTATGCTGAAGACATACTTCAAATTGCTTGCAATGACATTTGAAGTACCTTCAACTCAGGCTTCTATTGTATTTTAGGTAACACTAAAATGTGCTAAAAGTGCAATTTAATTTAACTTAGAGTGTCATTAAAATACACTTCATGCAGGCTAGAAGTTCGGTTTAATAGTACCGTGAGAGCACTGAAAAAATATTGGTATTTCTTCATAATCTACTTAAAGTGATTTATACACCAGAATTGAATATTTGCTTTACACTGACATTTAATTTCATACAAACCACTTTGTATACAAACAACTCCCAAATCTTGTGCTTGTCTGGATTTGAACCCGGGTCCCTCCCATACAAAGGTACGGTCTTTTCCAACTGCGCCACCATGCAATTGCGGCGCAAGCTGAATTTCTCTCCCTCAAAGAAATGCATTGCCTTAATGCATTTTTAGTGTATCAGAAATGCATTAAACATAAAATATAAAAATGTTATTGTTCCTAGAGGTTATATAGCTTTCATAATTTAATTCATGTGCTTAAATGAAATGGTCCAAGTATTAACTTGAAAAAGAAAATCTTGGAATTACAGTTTTGTATGACTTTGTGTGCTCAAGCAGTTGGGAAAAAATGTGCACAGCCATTTATTATGCAAGTAATGTAGGGAGCAAGTATATTTTATTGTACATGTAAATCACAAAAGTCACAAAATATATTCCACTAATTAAACTTCTCTTTTATTTGCAAATTGCGCATTGTTGCACTTGCGTCGAAGGCAATTTCGCACATATCCGCTGGAGTTGTGTTAGGAAATTCTGCCATAATGGCATCTATAAGCAAAAAAAAAAGTTCATAACACAGAAACATTGGTTTGCACCAAAAGAAAGTCACATCAAAACCATGACTAACACACCCTGAGGATAACATTTAAATATACTTAAATCATAGCTATTTCCAAGAATAATGGAACAACTTTAATGAAAGTCAACAGAATATGCCTCACTGCACAGATGTTACAAGCAACTATGTTGGTGCTGCAGCATGAATCACATTAAAAATATATATCTTTTTTTTTTAAATCACATTTTTACCTGTTAAGGCATGCACCTTTTCCTTATCAAGTTGCTTTTTTGGTGGGTCACATGGCCGAGACTTTCCTGTGAGAGTGGATTCTTGTAGAGTTTCCTTTAAGAATACTTAAACGGCAAGCTCCTGAGCAAATATGCTCATTCTTGCTCTGTTGAGCCTCTGGTAGGCTTTTTTTGGGACCAAAACTTAACTATGAGCCACGGAAATCTAAAAAAGAGGCAAACAATGTGTCTCACTAACATGACATACATTCTTATATGGAGACATGAGAGCTCTGGAAAAAGCAACAACAAAAAGTTTCAGAGCCACCAAGAATAACTTCTGTAACTTCCTTTAAAGACCTTACCAATGCTGGCAATTCTAGTTGAATTTTATGTGAAAAAGATAATTAATAACAAACACAAAAACTATATCAGAAGGCAAGCAACTTCTCATGGATAGCTACCATTAAGAGCTGCAATGACTGATTTATCAAGTTGCACCATTACAGAGTCCAGTACTGGACTTACTCTGTGGTTATTGACCTCCCCCTCATACTGAAGTAAATGGAATTTAAAAGACAATGATTCAGATTTGAGTAATTTTAACAAACCGATAAGACATATGGACAAGGATATTTGCACCAACTATAATATTTGCATAACAGTAAAATACATTGAGGCAAATGTGAAATGTTTAGTTTAAATAACTTTTTAAAATCAAGCAACTTACTCTGTCATCTTGTGGACTTTCCTGCTCAGCCAGGTCCATGTCAGTTTCATCCAGAGGCTGTGTGCTTTTGATAGCCTTTTCTTTAATCAGGGCAATCTTAAGGTCCTCCGCAGCCTGGCCCTTTGCTGCCTGAGAAAGCCTTGGATTCTTGGTCTTGGTGTGGATAAAAAACAAACAAACAAACAAACAAACATATCAGAAGTACACAAAGTTTGATATTTTATACTTTCAGAAATAATACTTACTGGCCTGCACAGCTCCATAGTTAAGTTTTTGGCATCTAGAGATGCACTTCTCTTCATTCGATGCCCTCTTTTTGCAGTGCTCCATGTGTCTTTTCCTTGCATAAAAGCTTTTTTTTTCTCCACCATATCTTTGTATACATCTGAATTTTTTTTTTTTAAATCACATACTTAAACAGACCAACTGCCAACAGAAACAACTACCTAAAGAAAAAAACATACACAAACCTCCAATCAGCAGTAGTTTAGCTGCAAGTGTCTTTGGTCCTTTTGTACTGGGACAGTTGATTTCAACCCAGCCATCCTCACTGTCAAGATCAGGCCGACTGGTTACCTGGGCCAACCGTCCCATTCTCTTTTCTTTGATAACAGAAATGTTGAAGATGTTCACACTACTGTCTGCCATATAAAACAGCCCACATTTGAATTTCTCCATCTGGAATCGTAATGTAAGTTTCAACACACACATGATTCAACCACAATACTTGCTAAGTGACCTGGCTTTGTACCTGCAACAAAATATATTTTTTATCAAGGTTATGGAGAATTTGGCCATTATGAGCCACACTTTTACTGCAGCAAGTGTGAGAGCAACCTAGGACCTAGAGAGACGGCTCCAAAACAGTATTTGTTTTGCAAGCATAACTTTGATTAGGATTCAAATCTAAGAGTTGGCGCATATTTCCTTTTCAAATCAGTTGGTCGACATTTTGATGAAGCCTACAATACATATAAACAGACAACAGCAACTTGCAGATATGATTTGTGATATACAGTGTGGAGCTGAATACCAGAAACTCAGACAGAGTGGAGAAATGGGGGACGATGACCTATCAAGTATTTGGAACTGTGATGGAATTCCAGTTTTTGAAAGCATTTGGCCTATTCAGTGTCAAATCATAGAGCTACTGAGTTGTTGAGTTGAGTTACGAATAATGTGAGTATTAATGAGTTGATCTCCCCCTCCTTCTCACAACCTGTTTTTTTTTTTCTCAATGAGTTGCACATTTCTGAAAATTGAGAATCACAATTGTCTTCGCTAAACAAAATAACATGTAATTTACTACAGGTTCTGACAAAATGTTAGTTGCTGCAGTCAGGGCCATCGCTAGTGAAAGATGGTGACAATTATAGGGGCCCCCACTGCCCAGGGAGCCCATTAAATCCAGTAGTTATGCTATATATTCCCATACTCTTATGAATCATTATATTTTATACATTTGTTTGCCTGAGATTTCAATGAAAATCACAAAAACATGCAATTTAGTTAAGGAAGTTTTCCTAAATTTCTCCTCTCTCTCCCCTCCCTAAAATGGTTTAGTTTGATGGTTATTAATTATTTCAGCTCAGTCAGCAACAAACAGCAAAGGGAACCAATAAGATTGCAAGAAAAATTGCAAAAAAAATGTATATGTGTATCACAAGGATTACACACTTGTCGGTGTAAAGACGAAGTAGAGGCAGGCGGATCCATCTGCAGAACTTTATTGAATCAGGTAATGAAACAAGGAATCACTGACATAAACCACACAGGAAACACGTAGCAACATGCAGCGTGGCAAAACAACACTTCACAAAGAACAAAGAACAAGGCAGTCCAGATAAAGGGTGGATAATGATAAACAGGTGGATGTGAGGATACTGAATAGACAACCAGACAGGGCTGGGAACTAATGATAGCAGAGGGGAATGATGGGAATTGCAGTTCTAGAACTCAGGTGACAAGGAGCGTGTGAGACCGGAGAGAGGTGAAGACGCGCGCTCAGTGACAGGCGTGCGCTCCGTGACAGAGCCCCCTCCCTGCGAGCGGCTCCGGAAGCGAGGACCTGGACGACGTCGGGGTCTACCACGGGGTCTGGGAGCAGGACGATCTGGGTGAGTGTGATGGTAAGTGGTAAGAACAGCAGGGTCCAGGACATCCTGAGATCTGACCCAGGAACGTTCCTCAGGGCCGCAGCCCTCCCAGTCAATCAGATATTGCAGTACCCTGCCGCGACGTCTGGACTCCAGGATGTCTCGTATCCGGTACACCTCCTCGCCTCCGACTTCAATTGGGGGAGCCTGTACGGAACCGACCCCCTCTTGGACCTCCTCTCTCCTGGGAGCGGGTGAGATTTTATAATGTGCTGGGAGAGCCAGACGAAACGAGACCGGAGTGATCTGCCGAAGGATCTTGAAGGGCCCAATGAAGCGAGGGGATAGTTTCTTGCTTGGGAGCCTTATACGTAGATCACGGGAGGAAAGCCACACCCACTGTCTGGGCCTGTACCTAGGACCCTCACGTCTCCTTTGATCTGCATGAAGACGAAAGCGGCGGATGGCACGTTGCAGATGGACATGAGCGGTATTCCAAGTGGCCTCACTGCGTTGCAACCACGTATCCACCGCAGGGAGGTCTGACGGCTCTCCAGCCCATGGGAAGAGAGGGGGTTGGAAACCTAGGACACATTGGAAAGGTGTTAGACCTGTGGCTGGCTTTACCAGGGAATTTTGGGCATACTCAGCCCAAACCAGGAATCGGCTCCAGTCCTGTAGGTTATCATGACAGTATGTCCGCAGAAAGCGAATGAGGTCCTGGTTCAACCGTTCAACCTGACCGTTAGACTGTGGGTGATATCCGGAGGTGAGGCTGACATTGATATTGAGCTTGGAGCAGAGTCCACTCCAAACACGTGAGGTGAACTGAGGACCACGGTCGGAGACAATGTCCTCGGGGATGCCGAAAAGATGAAACACATGATTGAGAAGCTCCTCTGCAATCTGCATGGCAGCAGGTAGACCCTTAACGGGGATGAACCGACAGGACTTGGAGAAGCGATCCACGACTGACAGAACTGTGGTAAATCCCTGAGACTGAGGTAAATCCGTTACGAAATCCACAGCGATGTGCGACCACGGGCGTTGAGGAACTGGAAGTGGCTGTAAGAGACCGGCAGGTTTAAGGTGGGAAGATTTAACTGTGTTACAGGTGGAACATTGATGGATAAATTTGATAACATCAGCCCGGAGTGTGGACCAGCAGAAGCGGTTGGAGACTAACTGTACAGTAGCCGAGATACCTGGATGTCCGGCGCTGGGAGTGCAGTGAACCCATTGAAGTACCTGCTCACGGAGCTCGAGTGGCACGAAAAGGCGATCCACAGGACACTCGGGCGGTACAGGAAGAGCTTGTTGAGCCTCAGTGACCTCCGAGATGATATCCCACTGCACAGGTGCCACGATCAGAGTGGGTGGTAAGATGGTTTCTGGTTGGCTGATTTCGTTGGAATCCTCGAACTGACGAGACAGGGCATCAGCTTTCCCGTTTTTGGACCCAGGTCTGTATGTGATCCTGAAGTTGAAACGAGAGAAAAATAGTGACCAGCGAGCCTGACGAGCATTCAGACGCTTGGCGGACCTGATGTATTCGAGGTTTCGGTGGTCTGTGAGGACGGTGAAAGGTTGACGTGCCCCCTCCAGCCAGTGCCTCCACTCCCCCAGAGCAGCCTTCATGGCTAGAAGCTCCCGGTCACCCACATCATAATTGCGTTCCGCCGAGGTTAGCTTGCGGGAGTAAAAGGCACAGGGAAACATTCTCGCAGGATTACCGTGACGTTGGGACAGAATCGCACCCACTCCAGTGTTCGAGGCGTCAACTTCCACGATGAACTCCCTCTCCGAGTCTGGATGATGGAGGATGGGTGCGGCAGTGAATCTCTCCTTCAGCTGATTAAACGCTGCAGTGCACTCAGGAGACCACCGGAAGCGCTTCCCCCCCCCCGGAGAAGAGATGTGAGGGGAGACACAATGAGACTGAAGTTACGAATAAATCTACGATAAAAGTTTGCAAACCCCAGGAATCGCTGTAATTCTTTCACAGAAGAAGGTTGAGACCAGTCCACCACGGCTTTGACCTTGCTGTCATCCATGAGAACCCCCTCAGCGCTGATGACATATCCCAGGAAGGTGATCCGAGTCTGATGAAACTCGCATTTCTGAGTTTTGGCGTATAGCTGATTCTCAATCAAGCATTTGAGAACTGCACGCACGTCCCGTACATGATCGTCGAGGGTCTCTGAAAAAATCAGAATATCATAAATATAAACAATCACATTCTGATTCAGCATGTCACGGAAGATCTCATTAACGAAAGACTGGAATACAGAAGGACTATTAGACAGCCCGAACGGCATAACCCGATATTCATAGTGGCCTGTAGTCGTAGAAAAGGCCGTCTTCCACTCGTCACCCCTCCTTATGCGAATGAGGTTGTAGGCGTTCCTCAAATCCAGTTTGGTGAAGTAACGAGCTGAGCGAAGCATTTCCAGGGCTGCAGGGACTAAAGGCAGGGGATAACGATACTTCACAGTTACCTCATTGAGACCACGGAAATCGATGCAGGGCCGAAGACTCCCGTCCCTCTTTTTGACGAAGAAAAACCCTGCGGATGCTGGAGATGTGGAGGAGGTGATAAATCCCTTAGCAAGCTGTTCCTCGATATACACTCTCATAGCCTCTGTCTCCGGTCATGAAAGTGGATACACACGGCCGTGCGGGGGAACGGCTCCAGGTAGAAGTTCAATAGCGCAGTCGCTGGGCCGGTGCGGGGGTAAAAGTGAAGCCTCTCTCTCGCTGAATGCCTGGGCAAGATCATGATATACAGCAGGAATACCTTGCAGATTCACTCTCTCACGGGAACTGTGGCTAGATTCAGGACCATGGAGAGCAGGCAAGCAATGGTCATGACAGAAAGGGGACCATTTAGTGATTCTCCTGTCGCTCCAGGAAATTAGAGGGTTGTGTCTCTCCAGCCATGGCCATCCCAAAATCACTGGATGAAGGGGTGAGTTGATCGTGTACAACTGAATTCTCTCCGTGTGACGAGATCCGGAGTTGAGCGTGAGAGGCTGCGTGATGTATTGTACCTCCCCTGTCCCCAGGGGGCGTCCATCCAGAGCGGCCACTGCCACATGAGGCTCACAAGGAATGAGAGAGATATTTTTAGACAAGGCAAACTCCAAATCGATAAAATTACCAGCGGCACCAGAGTCAATTAAAGCTCTTGTTTCACAATTATTTCCATTAAAATAAAATGAAACTTCGAGGGTTAGAGAGCTGGGAGAATTATTCAAAGGACTCACCGCAGAAGTATCACGGGGTCTGGATCTCACAGGACAAGAAGCTCTCTGATGACCGGCCTGGCCACAGTACAGGCATAATTTATTCTGCATCCTTCTCTCACGTTCCTCCGTAGTGAGATGTGTGAAGCCGACCTGCATGGGCTCGTACTCCGTGCCGGAGGAAGGATGGGCGAACAGACTGGATGATAGAGGCGTGCGTCGAGAGCGAATGAGATTGTCGAGACGAATGGCCAGCTCCATTAGTTCTCCGAGAGACATCCCATCGTCACGACAAGCCAGTTCCCCTTGCAGATTAGTTTTTAGACCCCTTCGATACAGCAGTTTTAGAGGTTCCTCGGTCCACCCCGTCTGTGCTGCCAGGGTGCGGAAGGAAAGCGTGTAATCAGCCGTGGTGGACTCTCCTTGACTTAATGCGAGAAGCAGTTCCCCTGGTTCCTTGCCGCCTGCGGGATGTTCAAACACCTCTCTGAATTGGGACATAAACACGTTATAGGAAGGAAATGTATGATGACCACCCGACCAGAGAGCCGTTGCCCACTCCAACGCCCTCCCGGTGAGTAAAGAGCAGATAAATGAAACGCGGGACGCGTTATTGGGATACAGCTGGGGTTGCTGGCTGATGAATAATTCACACTGCAACAGAAATCCTCTACAGGCAGCCGGTGAACCATTAAACTTCTCAGCTAGAGATAATCTGGGATTGCTTGAAGCTGTACTCACGCTTGATGGGAGGTGCGCAGGTGCAGCGGGAGCTTGAACTGAATTAGCGTCTCTGTAGAGTGAAAGCATGAACTGACTTCACAAGTTCCTCGGTGAGATTCGTCAACTTGACCAGCTGGTGTTGGTGTGTGACTAACACAGATGCCTGGGAATGAACCTCGGAAACAAGACTCTGGAAGTCTGCTGGATCCTGTGGTGGTGAAGTGTTCTGTAAAGACGAAGTAGAGGCAGGCGGATCCATCTGCAGAACTTTATTGAATCAGGTAATGAAACAAGGAATCACTGACATAAACCACAAAGGAAACACGTAGCAACATGCAGCGTGGCAAAACAACACTTCACAAAGAACAAAGAACAAAGAACAAGGCAGTCCAGATAAAGGGTGGATAATGATAAACAGGTGGATGTGAGGATACTGAATAGACAACCAGACAGGGCTGGGAACTAATGATAGCAGAGGGGAATGATGGGAATTGCAGTTCTAGAACTCAGGTGACAAGGAGCGTGTGAGACCGGAGAGAGGTGAAGACGCGCGCTCAGTGACAGGCGTGCGCTCCGTGACAGTCGGCTGCTGATATGATATTTTTAAGATAACAATACTGTTATGGAAACACTAATGCAACTCACTACTCTCGATGGATACATTTATTAGCTTTATTTAATAAAATAGTAGTAAGTTATCTTCATAAAAAATGAAGACAATGATACATTTAAGAGGTTTTATTTTTTTATTTGACTGCATTCTTTATAATTTCTGAATATTTATCTCAGCTGTTATCACACTGACTGGAAAGACATTTTATAGGCCTATTATATTGTTGGTATATCATTCATTTCTTGTCTTTTGTTGTTATTTTATAAGTTTGTCTTGCATAAGCGCTTGATGACTTTAAACAATAAGAAATCATTCATCGCCTAATGCCATTGTTTCGGTTTGATGCAACGTTGTATATAAGATATAACCTTTATGTGCAATTATGTTTTGTTATTTTGTAAGAAATCCTTATTAGATGCATGGCACCAGATGTGGGCCTCCAAACCCATATCTTATGCGTAAAAGATCGACAAGCAATGTATGCCGTGCTAATAGCCAAATATGACAACTTTTTTGACTCCATTTGTATCAGAGCTCAAAGACTTAGAACAAAATGGGATTAAATGGAAAGACTCTGAAAACAAAGTGCAGACTAGTAAAGTGTACTCTCTAATCTGCTCCTCATATTCTGTTGCCCGCCCCCTTCTTAGAAATACCAAACAGTTCAATGGCAATATGGGTGTAACTTTTGTCTACATACTGATGGTGGCCCATACACCTGGAAAACACCAGAACCACCACTAAGGACAGAGACTGAACATTTTGAACATGCCATGTTGGGGACGCCAGCTGAATCAGTAATGGGTGTGAAAGGCCCATCACTTCTGATGAAACTTCAGAAGTTTAACATTATCAGTGGATTTGTTCCTGAATACCAACATAGTGTCTGCCATGGCACAACAAGACAACTTGCCTCTCTCTGGCTAGACAGTAAGCACCATGACAAAGACTGGATAGGCACAAAAACCAGTATTGTCAATAAAGAGCTGCTTGCTATTAAACCACCAGTAGAGATCACAAGGGCACCAAGATCATTTATCTTTCCAGAACAAGAAGTTCTGGAAAGCTGCTGAATGGAGATCATTTTTGCTGTTTTATGCATTACCAGTTTTGAATGGAATTTTGAAGAGGAAGTATTGGAACCATGCTTTTTTATTCGTTTTTGCTATGCACATTCTTCTTCAGGATGTTATAAAAGTTTGCGATATTGATATGGCAGAGCAGGCACATCACACATTTGTGCTAGATTTTGAAAGGTTATATGGACCTGTTAATGTTCTTTCAATGTGCATTTACTGACTTGATTCATTTGACAACAAGTGTGCGCAACTGGGGACCATTGTGGGCAACCTCAACATTTCCATTTGAGTCATTTAATGGTTAGGTTTACCTGCTTAGGTTTTTCAATGGTTCTACACATGTGCCCACACAGATCAAGAGAAGATTTCTCAGATGGAGGAGCCTCTCCAAAAAAGGTGAGAAGATAATGGTCACAGCAAATGAGAATGTGAATGTAGCAGGTATGACGTAGGCAGCGGGGATTGCACCTTGATTGAATCAGGTGGCGGCCGTTTGGCGCTGCGCCTTTAAATCCAGTAAGCTGGCGGTCTCTCTCATTAGTGCTGTCGCTACAAGTTCTCTTGGCTCCTTGGAGACTCGGTTGGTTGTACGAGTGGATGTGAGTTCATGCTTACAGGTATTTTAGCTTCTTTGTGAAAATATGGTTGGTATGGATCTGATTTGATTCAGACTATTGCATTGTTTTGTAGCTCGACCTGGTGTTTGTGCGGTTATTCAGTGCCGTGGTTGCGCCCAGCTCCCTGTCTTCACAAGCCCTTACCGGCTACGAATTGTGTCTGCGCGTTTCAACGAAAATGTAAGTTCTCTGAGCAGCATTCAGCTTTCTTTTAGGCACTGGCCGTAATGAACTCTCATTGATTCGCGTTCTGTCTATTACAGTCACTGGTTTAGAGTGTGATCACTAAGCTTGCTGATTGCTGTTAGTTGTGCTGAGAATGTAAGTTCACTGGCTTCCTTTCTTCCTCACGTGTTTACATCTGTGTCACGGAACGTTTATTCATATGTATGTGGTTATGATGACTTGCCACGTCTGTATTATAGTTTGGCCTGGGAATGTACGAGTAAAAACTAGACGGAATAAATCGATCGCTACAGATTGCAACTAAACAAGCTCTTGGTTCGACGCTGCGGTCTGCGTTCATACAGGTTGGTAATGTAGGCTACTTTAGCATCTTGTCCCTTTCCGACTGCTTCTATTCAATTGAAGATATTTCTGTGGCTCAAGTAACTTTTAGTCCAATGATGCACAGGTTATAAATTAGGCATAGTTTTGATTTGACCTGTATAATATTGTAACTGTTTTCTTTGCAGGAGAACCGTCATATGCTATCCTGGCCACTGCTTTTCCTGTGCTCTATTTTAGTATTTAGTTGCGTGTGTGTGTGGGCGGGAGGCTTACTGTGTGGCCCATTAGTCCCTCTCCTGTGTGTGTTGCTGTTTGTTTTATGTTTGTGAATGTAATGTGTATATCTTAGGCCATTGGGTTGGTGCAATATTCTGGAGGGGGTAACAATTTTGTTGTGTGGTCACTGGTTTGCTGAGTGTAAATTATTATTTTTTTCTGCTTTCCTTATGCATGTGATTTTGTGCCGTGCCTTATTTGTTTTGTTTGTTTATTGAATTTTTCTCCATTGCTTATTATTCATCTAAACACCTTGTTTTTTTCTTCTTTGTTGTCCCCGTCCCTGAGCTTGTTGCCCAGAGGCCTAATGTCTTTAATGTGTGTCTAAATTGATGAGAATAAAATAAATTGTTTTATTTTTATATTACTCCAGTCCCTCTCTCCTTTTATTTCCCTTTATTGGGATAGCCTGCTTGGAAACATCTAAGATTCAGATTGTTGGTTCTCAACTTGTGACTGGTATTAAAAGGCACCCCCTAGGGTTACATGAGGAAACTTTTTAACAAATTACAAAGTAGCTCTAGACTTGCATACAAGTCTGAGGACTTTCAAAAATATGTACAGGGTTTTGGCTGCCCTGTAAAGGAGAGAACATCTGTGTTACAAAAAAAATCGCTATTGAACATTTTCTTTATGTGACAGTTCAATCAGGGTTATTTTACAAACGGTTAATTTCTAAAGGTGTTGTTTACCATTCTTACAATAACACCACACTTACAAAAAGAAACAACTAAGTTGTTCAGTTGGAAGATGGAACCCTCTGTAAAATCATGAGTTTTGTGGCTTTTAAATTGGTTACCTCCAAGACACTTATCTCTTGTGTTTTAGTTAAGGAGCTTGCGAGAATTGGAAAGGAACTTTGCAAAGATGTTCAACTTAATATATCCTCTACATTTGTGACTGAAGTGCATGACACAAACAATGCTATCCATCCTTACTCACTCCAAAGAAAATGTATCATGATCAGGTCAAAAGACAAAATTTATGTTATTAAAATGCCAAGCAATATTGAAAGGGACTAATAGTATTTCCTGACTTATAGGCTGATATTTAAGCTTTTATGCAGTCTTAATTTTTTTGTCTCTCTTTTGTATGAACTGCAATGACACATTACTAATGTTTTTCTCCTGAATTTCCATGTCCATGTACAAACTGAATTAAATGAGAGATATACATGTGAACTTAGTGTCGTAAAAAAAAGACATTTTAACATTTAAAAATTTTAAAATATAGTTTTAATGATACATTTTATATTTTTGTTGCCATTAGTACACTAGTAACCTCTGTTGTAAGGAGTTCCCTTTCAGTCGGTCACGTTCGACGTACGTCGGACGTACCGACGAATTGGGATCACTTCTGGGAGCCCCTATCAGCTTCGAGCTAAATAGAACCGGCCAATGGCATCTCGCGGTCCGCCCCGCGCCGCGGGTATAAACAGGAAGCGAGAGCAAATGCACGCTGTCATTCACTTCGGAGCCGAACGGCGTTTGAAGATGACACATACATTGAGTTTAAAAAGTTGCTATCAGCAAAAGAGTTCCTGTTTACACAGAGAGAACCGGAGAACGAGGATCAACGTGGTGTTGGAGAGACGGCACACTTCAGCGGGATCGCGGGGCTCACTGCTGCAGTCTAAAAGAGAAAAACTGCTGTTTTCATAGCAAACTGTCTGTGCGTGAGGGTGTTTTTCCTGAGTACAGGCACGGGCTGCACTAAACCCTGTGCACTGTCGCGTTTCCCCCTGAGTGCTTCAGCACAAAGAGCGTTTCCTCTAAAAGAGTACACGGGTGACGCTGCGTCTTTTTCAAGATGTCATTCCACCTGTGCGTTTCTGGATGCGGTCGTTCCCTGGCGCCCACTGACGGTCACAATCGCTGTCTCACGTGTTTGGGCAAACAGCACGCTGAGGCACCGTTTGTGGATAGTTCATGTTCCCACTGCAGGAACATGACTATCTCGGAACTAAGGTCGAGACTCACCTACCTACGGGAAGGTGGAGTCCCCTTACCCATCCCATGATCTAGTTCTATTCGTAACCAGAAAAGACCTATTTCTTCGGATGGCCAGGGTGACCTGAGGATCACGTTTAGGGCATACCTGCCGAGTCAATCTCCGCAAGCCCCTATTCCCTCTCAAGTTCCGCAGCTGGTAGTGCTCCCGGGAGGACCCGCTGGCCCCTCCCAAGGGCGGCCGGCGGTGACTTTCGGAGCTCCAGCAGACAAACAGATGTCGATCGCTGCATCGGAGGGGGAGTTTCAGTCCTCGGAGGATGAAGGTTCGGCTGTACTGCCTCCCTCTGGGAGAGTGGCAACGGCCGCACCAGACCCCGAGATGACGACTATGCTTTCCCGGGCCGCCGAAAGGGTCGGGCTTGTGTTGAACACTCCACCATGTCCCGAACCCTCTAGGTTGGATGATTGGTTTCTCGGGGAGGGTCGCGCTTGTTCTCAGCATCCCGCCCCGGTGCCTTTCTTCCCGGAGGTGCATGAGGAGCTCACAAGGTCGTGGACGGCACCTTTTTCTGTCAGAAACCGACCGAGTGACTCCTCCCCCCTCACTACCGTTGCGATACAACTGTGTCCAACGACCGCCTCCAACTGGCGCGGTGACCCGCGTCTCCCGTCCCGGGCCTGAAAGTTCTCCTCCAGTCTGACTGGGAAGGCTTACAAGGCCTGTGGACAGGCTGCATCCACCTTGCATGTCAAGGCGTTGCTTCAGGTCCACCAGGCCCAGGCACTCATGGTCATGCACAAGGGTAGGCCTGACCCAGAGCTCCTCCGGGAGCTCCGGACGGCGACAGACCTCGCCCTGCGGGATACGAAAGTCACTGCCCGTTCCATCGGTCAGGCGATGTCCATGCTTGTGGTCCAGGAAACCCGTCTCTGGCTGAACCTGGCTGATATGAGGGAGACCGACAAGTATCGGTTCCTGGACTCCCCCATCATGTCGGCCGGGTTGTTCTGCGACACGGTCGAGAGCTTTGCCCAGCAGTTCTCGGCTGCCCAGAAGCAGACGGAGGCTATCAAGCACATCTTGCCCCGGCGGTCCGCTGCTGCCCCCACCCCGCCACCGGTGGCTCCGCCTCCGCCTGCTCGTCGCCGAGGACGTCCGCCTGCCGCTGCCGCTGCCTCCACCCCTGCCAAGGCACCGCAGCAGCCTACACCCAGCCGACGGCGTGGGGCCGGCCGTGGGAAGGATGTCCAGCCCGCTCAGGCCGCTGCCAAGCCAGGTGGCAAGCGCCGTTGGAAGAGACCCTGAGACGGGCCGCCCAGAGATGGAGGAAACTGCTCTCCCAGAGTTGGCTGCAGCACCACTCCTTCCCCCGGAGGAGGGCCGGGGGAAAATCTTTTGTTCTCATTTGATTTCTGTTCAGCGGTACCCAAAACTTCAATAAAAGAGCAGTTTCCGAAATCTCTGGGTGCCAAGAGAGCGCGCTTAGCGGTGGTCGATGCTCCCATGCCTTGCCACCCTCAGGCGCCTCTCCCTTCGCCAACAGCAGGGGGCGCCGGCTGTGGGAACACACTCAAGCGGCCTTCCCACACTCGCACGCCCCCTCAGCGGAAGCAGGTAAGTGTTGCACAGCACACTCAGATCCCACTTCGGGCCGCTCCCATGCCGTCCGAGTCGGATCCCTGCATGCCGCTTCGCTGGCCCGCTGCGGGTACGTCTGTGGTACCGTTGATCCCCCTTGCTCGGTGTCTGGGAGCCTAGCAAGCGCTTCCCAGCCCGTCTCGGTGGCTCCTCCGTACTATCAGACTTGGCTATGCGATTCAGTACGCCTGGCGTCCCCCCAAGTTCAGGGGCGTTCACTTCACGACAGTAGCGAAGGAGAGCGCCCCCGTGCTCCGGGCGGATAACGCAGTCATACTGGCGAAGGACGCGATAGAGCCGGTCCATCCAGCCGATATGAGGTCCGGGTTCTACAGCCCGTCTTTCATTGTACCCAAGAAAGGCGGCGGGTTACGGCCGATCTTGGATCTGCGGTTCTTGAACCGGTCCCTTCACAGGCTGCCGTTCAGAATGCTAACGCAGAAACACATCTTCAGGTGCATCCGTCCCCAAGATTGGTCGACCTGAAGGACGCGTACTTTCATGTCTCGATTCTCCCTTGATACAGGCCCTTTCTGCGCTTTGCGTTCGAGGGACGGGCTTATCAGTACCGTGTCTTACCCTTCGGCCTGTCCCTGTCCCCCTGCATCTTTACGAAGGTCGCGGAGGCGGCCATTCCTCCCATGAGAGAGCGTGGTGTTCGCATTCTCAACTATCTCGACGACTGGCTGATCCTTGCCCAGTCGCGGGAGCAGTTGTGCGAACACAGGGACATGGTGCTCAGTCACCTCAGCCAGTTGGGGCTTCGGGTCAACTGGGAGAAGAGCAAACTCTGTCCCACACAGAGGATCTCTTTTCTCGGTATGAAGATAGACTCGGTCGCCATGACAGCGCGCCTCACGAGGAGCGCGTCCAGTCAGTGTTGAACTGCTTGAATTCGTTCAAAGGCAGGACAGCGGCACCACTGAAACATTTTCAGAGGCTCCTGGGGCATATGGCATCCGCAGCCGCAGTAACGCTGTAGGGATTGCTTCATATGAGACCGCTTCAACGCTGGCTACACGACCGAGTCCCGAGATGGGCGTGGCACAGCGGAACCCTCCGCATCCAAGTGACTCTGAGGTGCCGCCAAACCTTCAGCCCGTGGTCGGACCCTTCGTTTCTACGGGCGGGAATTCGCCTAGAACAAGTGTCCAGGCATGCTGTTGTCTCCACGGATGCTTCATCCACTGGCTGGGGTGCCACGTACTACGGGCTTGCAGTTTCGGGTCTGTGGACTGCAACTGCAATGGCATATCAATTGCCACGAGTTGTTAGCAGTTCGTCTTGCACTCAGCCGATTCAAAGTGCCGCTCAGAGGCAAGCATGTTCTGGTCCGTACGGACAACACTGCAGCCGTTGTGTACATCAACAAACAGGGTGGTCTACTCTCCCGTCGCATGTCACAACTCGCCCGCCATCTCCTCTTATGGAGTCAGAAGCCTCTGAGGTCGCTTCGGGCCATTCACATTCCGGGCCTGCTCAATCGTGCAGCCGGCGAGCTCTCACGACAGCCAGTGCTCCCGGGAGAGTGGAGACTCCATCCCCAGGTGGTCCAGCTGATTTGGAGTCGCTTCGGGTCCGCACAGGTAGACCTGTTTGCCGCCCTGGACACGACCCATTGCCAGTGGTTCTATTCCCTGACCGAGGGGACCCTCGGCTTGGATGCCCTGGCACACAGCTGGCCCCGGGGCCTACGCAAATATGCGTTTCCCCCAGTGAGCCTTCTCGCACAGACACTGTGCGTATTGGCCCAACCGGACTTGGTTCCCGGAACTAGTGCTTCTCGCGACAGCACCTCCTTGGCCCATTCCTCTGAGGAAGGACCTCCTGACTCAGAGATGGGGCACCCTATGGCACCCGCGTCCGGACCTCTGGAAACTCCATGTCTGGTCCCTGGATTGGACGCGGAGGTTCTAGGTGACCTACTGCAAGCGGTAGTTGACACCATCACTTCCGCTAGAGGCCCCTCGACGAGGCACCTCTGTGCGTTGAAGTGGAACCTGTTCGTCGATTGGTGCTCTTCTCGCCGAGAAGACCCCCGAAGGTGTTTGATCAGTTCCGTTTTTTCCTTCCTACAAGATGGGTTTGAGGGAAGGCTGTCTCCCTCCACCCTCAAAGTCTATGTTGCCGCTATTGCCGCTAATCACGATCTAGTAGATGGAAAGTCCTTAGGTAAGAACGATCTGATCGTCAGGTTCCTGAGGGGGGCGAGGAGACTAAATCCGCCTCGCCCTCCCTCTATACCCTCTTGGGACTTGTCTCTGGTGCTTACCGCACTGCAGAGAGCGCCATTTGAGCCTTTGCAGTCAGCAGAGTTAAAAGTTCTGTCGTTGAAGAAAGTACTCCTGACTGCATTGGCCTCCATCAAGAGGGTAGGGGACCTGCAGGCATTTTCGGTCGACGAATCGTGCCTGGAATTCGGGCCTGGTAACTCTCATGTGATCGTGAGACCCCGGCCTGGATATGTGCCCAAGGTTCCCACTACTCCCTTTCGGGACCAAGTGGTGAGCCTGCAAGCGCTGCCTTCGGAGGAGGCAGACCCAGCCCTAGCTTTTCTCTGTCCCGTCCGTTCTCTCAGGACTTACGTGGACAGAATGCGCCATTCCCCTCCTTACGGACCGGATGCGTGCGCTACCGCTCCAGTTGAGTTCCCCAGAACGGCGAACCCTGTTGAGTCCTCCGTTACCCGCGGCAGTCGGATGTGGCGGAGCGTCCGACGCAAGGTCTAACACTCGTATGCATTGGTGTAACGGGTGTTAGGCTGGGTTCCATACGTTGTGACCCCCACGGCAGTCCCATGTGTGTATTCTTCCACGGTACGGCTCCCTATGGCGAGCCCGTGTCTTTCCCTCAGCAGAGTTCCTCTGCCGTCCCAGTAAGGTGTTGTCCCCCGCCGCTAACGGCCGGGGCCGCCCCTAGGACTCCGTATGTTGTACTGCCCAAGGCCAGTCCATACGTGTATTCTCCACATGGTAACTCCCTCCGGGCATGATGTGGCTTCCGCAGCGGCCTTCATGGGCATGCTTTCCCAGCGTTATCCAATAAAGTCGGCTGAATGGGTCTTGTGGAACAGCAGCTTTTTTGACTCTCCCTGCGTGAATTTCCCCGCCCGGAAAAACAGACGGGGTCTGAGGGGCTTTCACGGGGCACTGGAAGTGGTAGTAACTGTGGCGATTTCCAAAGGGATCCCTCTGAAAGGGAACGTCTCGGTTACTTATGGTAACCCTCGTTCCCTGAAGGAGGGAACGGAGACGTACGTCTCGTCGCCACAGTTGCTGTACCATCACTGCATGGCCGAGTCACTAGGTTCGGCTCCTCAGTGAAAAACAGCGTGCATTCGCTTCCTGTTTATACCCGCGGCGCAGGGTGGAGCGCGAGATGCAAATCTCGCACGCCAATGTTCATTGGCCGGTTCTATATAGCTCGAAGCTGATAGAGGCTCCCAGAAGTGATCCCAATTCGTCGGTATGTCCGACGTACGTCTCCGTTCCCTCCTTCAGGGAACGAGGGTTACCATACGTAACCGAGATGTTTTATGAAAAATATGTGTTTTTGAAACTTTTCGGTTTAATAAAATCATCGTTCTTCAAGCACAAAAAAGTACTTGTATTATGACAAATATTTTGGTAAAGACATGCCAAGTTTTTTATAGTTTCAAACAATGTTGTTGATAGAAACAAGAACCTAACCTTTTTTAAAGTACACTGTAATTCAATTTAAAGTATATTTCCCCTAATAGCGTGTGTAAAAGCTGTACTACTTTACAACTTATTTCTAGTGCACAATGTTACTCTGCGTGCATTTGAAGAAAGCATGAAATAAGTACAATTATGGGGTATTTTCATTTAGTACATAGACGTGTTAATATATTTGCAGCATACTTAGCATAAAATAAATGCATTTAAATTACATTTTAGTATATTTATTTTTCACTAGGGCTGATGTCTACGAATGTGATCAAAATAGAGTAAATCAACTTTTGAAAGTAAAGGCTGATTTATTCTTCTGCGTTGAACCTACGCCAAAGCTCCTCTCCAAAAAACACGACAATTCTACGCGGGCCGAAAGCACTGTGATTGGGTACCCCTCCCTCAGGTTAAAAAAAAAAAAGTACAATTCTGCGATAGGTGTGTGTGTGTGTGTGTGTGTGTGTGTGTGTGTGTGTGTGTGTGTGTGTGTGTGTGTGTGTGTGTGTGTGTGTGTGTGTGTGTGTGTGTGTGTGTGTGTGTGTGTGTGTGTGTGTGTGTGTGTGTCCAGAAATGGGATAATAGTTTGATCCTCACCAACTAGAGATGCTACATTTTTATTAGATACAACAACTCAAGCTGCAAGAAAAGTCACTATCTATTTGCCGGCATCACTTCTGCTGCTACTCCGATAACATAGACAACAAGTTTTTGCTTAGATACTGTGGGTTACACCATCACCATGCCCGTGGACAATGCCTATTAGCAGTCTACATATGCAATTACATGTTGACACAGACAACACAGAAGTATAAATGAAAACATCTCAGGTTACGTATGTAACCATGGTTCCCTGAGAGGGAACGAGACGCTGCGTCAAAGCACTGCGGGAACGCCTCTGCGTGATTGCGTCGTGAAGCACATGTGAAATCAGTCCAATGGCGTGACAGTACGTCATGGGCGGTGACGTCATTGACCAGGAAACTACACTAAAAAAAAAAGGTTCTACATGGCACCAAAAATGGTTCTTGGCTCGTAATCATAGGGGAACCTTTTTTAGTGCTATATAGCACCAATTTTGGTGCTTCAGGGATTCTTCAGCGGTTCTTCACCGGTTCTTTGACTAAGGTAGCACCTCTGAAGAACCGCTGAAGAACCACTGAAGCATCAAAATTGGTGCAATATAGCACTAAAAAGGTTCCCCTATGATTACGAGCCAAGAACCATTTTTGGTGCCATATAGAACCTTTTCTTTTTAGAGTGTATAAAGCACCCCTGAACCAGACAATGTCAGCTTCTGAAAAAGGTTGAAACAAGTCGGTCACAGACATGCTGGGAGTATGGCAAAGTGACGCAGCGTCTCGTTCTCAGGGAACCATGGTTACATACTTAACCTGAGATGTTCCCTTTCAAGGGAACTCGCACTGCGTCAAAGCGCTGCGTGAACTCAATACCCACGCCGCCATAATACTGAGTGCCTGTCTGTGTGAAATCTCCGCGCACACTAAGTCAAAAGCACTCGAGACGAAGCCACATCAAGATTATAAAATTTCACAAAGGTATGCGGAGAGGACCACCCTGCCACATCACACACTTCCTGAAGAGACAGTCCTGAAAGTAAAGCCGTAGAGGCAGCCATACTCCGGGCTGAATGAGCCCCTTAGCGGTGAAGGTTGACCGGCCGATTCGTAAGCAACTGATATAGCCTCAACTATCCATTTGCTCAAGGTCTGTTTAGATGCAGGCTTCCCCCTACTAGGGGACCACGCCACAGGGCAGCTCTGTGGACATAAGCATCTAATGCCCTTACTGGGCAGAGCAGATTTAATTTCTCCTGGTCTGGATTTTGAAATGGAGGAGGAGAGAAGGCCTGCAGCATTATAGGACCTGCCACATTAGTGGGGACCTTAGGCACATACCCTTCTTTAGGGAACAGAAATTCTTTCACCATACCTGGTGCAAATTCAAGAAAAGAAGGAGAAACCGACAATGTTTGCAAATCTCTTGAGAGACAAAATAGCCAAGAGGAACACTGTTTTAAGAGTAAGGAACTTCTCAGAAACTTCCTCAATAGGCTCAAAGGGAGCCAGGGCTAGGCCTTCCAAGACTGTGGCCAAATCCCAAGTCGGCACCCTCGAGCACACTACAGACCTCAGCCTCAGAGTACCATGAAGGAAGTGGGTTACCCACGGGTGTTTACCCACTGATTCACCTTCCAAAGGAATGTGGTAAGCGGAAATAGCCGCCACATATACCTTCAAGGTAGATGGAGATAACCCTGAAGAAAATCTGTCTTGCAAAAACTCCAGTACTGAACCCACCGGGCTGCTAGCTGGGTTCACCATATGATTCGTACACCATGAAACAAACACTCTCCATTTAAGGGCATAAAGCCTCCTCGTAGATGGAGCTCTGGAGTGAAGAATGGTCTGTACCACCTCAGCAGAAAGACCTGAATCTATGAGCTGGGCCCCCTCAGAGGCCAGGCCCACAGTTTCCACAGTTCTGGGTGGGGGTGAAATATTTACCCCATCCCCTGGGAAAGAAAGTCCCTTCTGACAGGGATTTCCCACGGAGGGCCCTCGAGAAGGCACACTATGTCCAGGGGGGCTGGATAAGTGAGGGAGTAATATAGTGCACAGTGAGTCGTCTCTCGAGACGCAAACAGATCCACCTGAGCTCGCCTGAAGCGCTCCCAAAGGAGCTGCACCCCCTCGGGGTGGAGTCTCCATTCCCCCGATGTCAATTCCTGCCTCGACAGGAAATCTGCCCCCTGATTCAGATACCTCGGGATATATACTGCTCTGACTGACAGCAACTTCCCACTGGCCCACAAGAGGATCTGGTGCACCAGTTTGAATAGTGAACACGAGCGCAGACCAGGTCTGGGAGAAAGTGCCTAAATGTGCCAGACATACGGCCATCATCTCTAACTGATTTAAATGCCAGGACATCTAATGGCCGCTCCACAGACCCTGAACCAAGCGGCCACTCATGATCGCCCCCCACCCCCAGCTGGTGAGGGAAGCATCCGTCGTTAGCATTAAGCGACGACACGAAACCCCCAACACCGGGCCTTGGGACAAAAACCACTGAGGCATCGCCGCGTGACCTTGATCATGCAAAACGGATTTCCCCTCGGGGAGAATCCCTTGGTCCTGAGCCACCACTTTAAAGGTCTCATGTACCGCAGGCCAAAAGGTATCACGTTGGACGCTACTGTCATCAGACCTAACAGTCTCTGAAACTGTCTCATAGTGAGTGAATGGCCTAGCTTCACTTTGTTTACAGCTATGAGAATCGCTTCTACCCGAGCGGGCGTTAGATGAGCCCTCATGGTCTTTGAATCCCAAATTACGCCTAGAAATGTGGTACTCTGTAATGGGGACAAACACTTTTCTTGGCGTTTAACCTCAGCCCCTACACTTTCATGTGAGCGAGAACAGCATTTCGATGCTGAACCGCTAGTTGTTTTGACTGTGCCAAAATGAGCCAATCGTCTATATAGTTCAACACGCGAATGCCCTGGAGTCGCAGAGGAGCCAGAGCTGCATCCATGCATTTCGTGAACGTGCGGGGAGATAATTCTAGGCCGAACGGAAGTACCCGATACTGGTATGCTTTGCCCCCGAAAGCAAACCTAAGAAACTCCCTGTGCTGAGGAAGGATGGAGAGATGGAAGTACGTGTCCTTTAAATTTATCGTGACACACCAGTCCTCGGACCTGATTTGACACACAATCTGTTTTAGAGTTAGCATTTTGAATTTCAGCCTTTTTACGGCGCAATTCAGCTGACGCAGATCTAGAATCGGACGCAGCCCTCCATCCTTCTTCGGAACTATGAAGTACGGGCTGTAAAACCCTGACTCTCTGCAGTGGGGAGGGACCCTTTCTATAGCCTCTTTTCTTAAGAGAGTCTGTACCTCTTGCTCCATGACCAGAGCCTGCTCGGAGTTGACTACTGTGGGTAATACCCCGTTGAACCTGGGCGGGCGTGACCCGAATTGAATTCTGTACCCATTTTCTACTGTACGCAGGACCCAATTGTAGATATTTGGCAGAAGTTTCCACGCTGCCAGAAAATCTACTAAGGGAACCAGCCTCTCGAGGCTGGCCTCTGGTGTTTGTTGAGTGGTTTGTTGAGTGGCGCACTGGCAGGGAACAACCAAACCGAGCGAACTTCCCCGCGTTTCCGGGCGGACAGGGAGATATGTGTTCGCTGAGGACCGCTGCGCCCTGAAGCACACGAAGTGGCAGGGTTGGCAGACCGGCCCCCTGATGGCACCGAAGGGAGACGGGCAGTCGGGCACCGTGTAATGCAGTGAGCACCGACTCCCTCCCGAGGGGGCTGTCATCAGAAGTCTGACCCTTCTTCGCCGAGGCCTTCCTAGAAATAATGACTGATCTTAAATCTGGTTTATTCTGGAAGGACCTCGGCTGCGAGCGCTGCCCTTGTATGTTTTGTTTGTGTTAGTTAGGTAGTTTAGTTATGGCGTTTTCGGACGCTGAAGATGTTTCTTTCTACATCTTTTGTTGTTAGTTAGTTTATTTCCTAAATCTTCAGTTAGATGAGTTTTGTTATGTTTTGTTCTTTGATTTAAGCACCACTCGTTTGCTCCTTCCTCTCTCCCAGTTTGCTTGTTGACTTTTTGCTTTATCCTGCTTAATTGTATATTTTGTAAATATTCTTTATTTTCACTACTATATTACTTTTCACATTATTACTTCACTTTATTGTCAAACACAAATTAAATCTTTTTCAATTGAAGTCGTTGGTCTTGGGTCATCCTTTTGCAGTCTCCCCTACTGTCTGAAATGCACACACGCTCATCCTGTGTTATGTCTGATAATATACTAGACAATTTAACATCTAATTAACGAGGGACGTAACATATTTGGGGGCTCGTCCGGGATTGTTATCTCTTTCTTTTCATTTGAGATGCAATATTAATGTTCTATATTGATCAAAATAGTATCCCGGTTAATCAGGGTGTGTGTGTTGTTTTTGTATAGTGCAGGGACACTGCAATTAACACTTTGTGTATTGTGAAGTAAGTATCGTGGAAGAGGAAATAATGAGTACGTTTGATCTGCAATCATTTGTTGCTAACCCAACTTTGGAAATTTTTGAGCGTTGTAGAAAAGACCAGTTACTGCAAATCGCTGACCACTATCGTATTCCTGTGGTGAGGCAAGCATTAAAGCAGGTTATTAAAAATGAGATTTTGAAACATTTGGTCGAACTAAAAGGGTTTTTATTTCCAGATGCGGATAGTGAGAGGGCTGGCATGTCGGCTGGGGAAAGGCGCCTGCCTAGTGTGGGGTATGGTGAAGTGGCAACAGGTGAGAATGCCGAGGTGGAGGTTGAGGCCGAGCCCAAGGCAGTCTTACTGCCCTTCTACCCACTGTCTCCGTTTTCCGTGGAGTCTGGAGGTGACGTGCGACTTAAGGTCCATTTAGCCCGACTCCAGCTGGAAGCACAGTAGTGGTCTGAGACGTGCAAGCCGATAAGAAGCTACGCCTAGAGGTCCGTAAACTGGAAATTGAGGCTGACACACAGGTAAAGCTGCGACAGCTCGAGTTAGAATCAGTGAAGGTTGGCTCTGACCGAATTGCGCAGTCTAATCCTGTTAGTCCTGTTGTTTCTTCAGTTAATTCGGCAAACTCTGAGTGATGTTTCGACCGCTACATTTGATATTAGTAAGCATATCGCTTTAGTGCCTCACTTTCGGGAATCTGAAGTGGATGCGTATTTTGCTGCTTTTGAGCGTGTGGCTGCTGCTCTTCGTTGGCCAAAAGATGTTTGGTGTCTTTTATTACAATGCCGTTTAGTGGGTAAAGCACAGGATGTTTGTTCAGCGCTATCGTTACAGGAAAGCCTGCAGTACGATGTAGTAAAGAACGCTGTTCTTCACGCATATGAATTGGTGCCTGAAGCGTATCAGTAACGTTTCAGAAACCATAGGAAGGTAGCTCAACAAACCTTTGTGGAATTCGCCCGTGAGAAGGGAGTTTTTGATAAATGGTTGTCTGCAAATAACGTGCAGGATTTGAGTTCATTGAGAGAGCTAATGCTTTTGGAAGATTAAAAAAATTGTTCGTCGGAACGAGTAGTCACGTACCTGAATGAGCAAAAGGTTGCGTCTCTTTCACAAGCCGCGGTCCTTGCAGACGAGTACGTGTTAACGCACAAAAGTGTGTTTGTGGTAACCCGACCAGAGAAAACCGTGAGTGCGTCTTCAGCTCAGAATTCGAGTACCCGTGCAAAAAGTATTTCACCACCGAATAAGGAGGTACGAGAATGCTTTTATTGTCACAAGACGGGACACCTGATTTCTGATTGTTTAGTGTTAAAACGTAAGAATCAGCAGGGACAGTTAAAACCTGTTAATTTTGTGAAGACTGTGCCTGAAGCCGTTTTAGAGAAAGATGAGATTGATGCAGGGTTCAAGCCATTTGTGAGGAAGGGGTTAATCTCTGTAAATGGCAAATCTGACAATCAGAAAGAGGTGCAAATTTTGTGAGATACAGGAGCGATCCAGTCATTTGTAATCTCTGATGCACTTCCATTATCAGAACAAACGTTTTGTGGGTCAAGTGTTTTAGTTCAAGGGATTGAAATGGGGGTTGTACAGGTACCGTTGCATTGGATACATTTACACTGTGATTTAGTCTCAGGTTTTGTTTAGGTGGGTGTACGTTCTTCTTTTCCTGTGAAGGGTGTCGCATTCATTCTTGGGAACGATTTGGCAGGAGGTAAAGTGTTGCCCGTACTTGAAGTCGTTGAGAGAAGTCTCGGTTACGACTGCAACCTTAGTTCCCTGAGTAGGGAACGAGATGCTGCGTCACCGCTTTGGGAACGCCTCTGCGTGATTGCGTCATGAAGCACGTATGTAATCAGTCCAATAGAGAGACGGAACGTCATGGGTGGGTGACGTCATAGACCCGGAACTATAAAGCATACCGGCAAACACACACCCTCAGCTTCTGAAATAGGATGAAACAAGGCGCTTGCGGGCATGCAGGGAGTATGGCAGGGTGACGCAGCGTCTATACCCACGGCCCCATAGGAGCCGGATGCCTGCTTGTGACATAGTCAGGGCGAGCACCCGAGCCCCAGGAGTAGCACAGATGTCGAGCTCGAAGAGCCTGACAAAAGTGAGCGGAGAGGAACATCCTGCCGCATCACAAACATCCTGCAGGGAACCCCCGCCAAAAATGCCCTAGAGGCAGCCATACTCCTGGTGGAGTGGGCCCGGACAGCCAAAGGAGAAGGCTGGCTGGCCGCCACAAAAGCAAGTGAGATAGCCTCGACTACCCACTTGCTCACCCTCTGCTTCGAGACTAGACCTCCCCCTCGAGGGAGGCCTGTAACAGCAGATAGTCTTCCTGGTCTGACGTCAGAAACAGAGGACAAGAGGCCTACAGTACTAAGGGTCTCACAGGATTAGTGGGAACCTAGGAACATGAACCAGCCTAGAATGTAGGAAGGCCTTAGCCAACCGGGAGCAAATTCCAAGCACGAGGGTGCAACAGAGAGCAACTTCTCAGAAACTTCCTCGAGCGGCTCAAAGGGAGCCTCAGAAAGACCTTGAAGGACCACAGAAAGGTCCCAGGCCAGCACCCTGGTGCGTACTGCAGGTCTCAACCTCAAAGTGCCACGGAGGAAACGAGTAACCAGAGGGTGTCGCCCCAAAGAAACACCACTCAAAGGAGTGTGGTAAGCTGCAAAGGCCGCCACGTACACCTTTAATGTGGAGGGAGCTAACCCAGAGGAGAACCTCTCCTGCAGGAACTCCAGCACTGCGCTCGCAGGGCAGTTAACTGGATCCCACAAGCGATCTCTATACCATAAGGTGAAGAGTCTCCACTTCAGTGCGTACAGTTTCCTCGTGGAGGGAGCTCTAGAGTGTAGAATGGTCTCAACAACCTCGGTTGAGAGACCAGAACTTAAGAGCTGGGCCCCCTCAGAGGCCAAGCCCACAGTTTCCACAACTCTGGGCAAGGGTGTACGAAGACACCGCCCACCTGAGAGAGAAGGTCCCTCCTGAACGGAATCTCCAGGGGAGAGCCATCGAGGAGAGACATGATAACCAAGAACCATACTCGGCCCGGCCAGAACGGGGCTACTCACAGTAGACTGGCCCCATCCCGGCGCACTCTCTCTAGAACTCCCAGAAGCAGAGCAATCGGGGGACATGCGTACAGGGGCAGCCTCGGCCACTCCTGTACCATAGCATCCAGTCCGAAAGGAGCTGGAGGTGCTAAGTAGAACCACAGACGACAATGAGAATTCTCGTGAGTGGCAGACAGGTCCAATTGAGCCCTGCCAAATCTCTCCCAAAGGAGCTCCACCACCTTGGTGTGGAGTCTCCACTCCCCGGGCGTCGGCCCCTGCCTCGACAGGATGTCTGCTTCCACATTCAACCGCCCAGGAATGTACATAGCCCTCACTGAGAGCAGTTTACCCTGGGGCCAGAGGAGAAAAGGCGCGCCAACTTGTATAACTGGCGAGACCTCAAAACCCCCCTGATGGTTGATGTAAGACCACCGATGTGCTGTCTGTGCGAACGAGCACATGATGGCCCCTGAGATATGGCAGGAAGTGATTCAGAGCCTGAAACACTGCCAGCATTCTAGACAATTTATGTGCCATGAATGATGGTGTTCTTGCGATAAGCCCTAGGCCGAGCAACCACTCATGGTCGCCCGCCAGCCCGTAAGGGAGACATCTGTGATCAGAGATACTCGCTGCTGCCATCAGACCTAACAGGCTCTGAACTGTTGACTGTGAGCGGCTGGTCCAGCTTCACCCCTTTAAATACGTTATTCTCTGAACTGGAGAAAGAAAGCTCTTCTTGGATGAGAGCCCCAGCCCTAACCTCCAAAATGCGTGAGAACGACAACGCAATGTCGAACCCTCAGGCGAGCTGACAGTGCCAGTCGCCGAAAAATTGAGAATGCGGATCCCCTGCATACACAAGGAGACTAACGACGCGTCCACGCACTTCGTGAACATGCGGGGTGAAAGTGCTAGACCGAAGGGAAGCACCCGAAATTGGTGCGCTCTCCCCTAAAAGCAAACCTCAGGTACTTCCTATGCTGCGGAAGGATAGAAACATGATATAAGCAGATCTATCGTGACAAACCAGTCCTCGGACCTGATTGAGACACGATGTGAGGGTGTAAGCATCCTAATATATAGAACACACAGATCTAGATTAGGGCGCAGCCCTCCGTCCTTTTTTGGCACGAGACATAACCAGAGCCAACAAATTTATAATCTGTAGGACCCACTAAGATATATGGGGTTACGGGTGGCGACGCTCTGTTTCACTGCGCCCGGTGTGAGGAGCTCGTACCCGGTGTCTGGACCACAACAGATGAGACCTGCCGTTACACACCCAGCTCTTTCAGCAGGTCAGCTTAGCATGCACGAAGCCATAGTGAGCAGGCATGCGGCATCCTGACCAGCTGCCGAGTACGCTTTGCCCACCAGGACTGCTTATAAACCGTATATGCAGTAAATTAAGTAATATAAATGCAGAAAATGCTCTTAATGGCTTGGTAGGCAAAGTCAGAGCTTAATGGCCGATGCCGAATCGGGAGAGAGATGGCTCACAAGCGTCTCCTCCACCCTCGGCACCGAACCATAACCATATCTCATCAGACCCGTAATATTGTTCTATACAGAGATGTGGGGGCTGGAAATTTACTTAGACATGGACCACTCCCATAATCTCGACACCTCGGTGTGGAGATTAGAGAGAGACGGCAAGCCCCGCTATGGAGGCTGAATAGTAGGCACAAAGAAAGCGCTCATAAGCCTGCTTTAACTGAGGCGCACTCCTGATTATAAATATATACACATAAGATATAATGAATATACACCATAATATTTAACTGCTTATTCACCACCTCCAACTCCTCTCTTGCAAGGGATTGAAGTGGTCGAGTCTTCACATCCACCTGCATTGATACTGCAGATATCAACCTCCTATTTTACTGTTAGAGCTAGATAACTGCAGCATCGTGGCCGCCCCTCGGGCGGGAGAAACCACAGCGTGGGCTCCCAAACCCAGAGAGGAAGCACCGGACCTGCCAGATGAAGGCAGAGAAAGGGATGAACCCGTCTCTAACCCAGAGGTGGACAGTAACTAAGTACATGTACTTGAGTACTGTACTTAAGTACACTTTTTGAGTATCTGTACTTTACTGAAGTATAATTTTTTAGGGATATTTTTACTTTAACTTCACTACATTTGAAAGACAAATATCGTACTTTTTACTCCACTACATTTCTATCAAGGTCCTCAAAGTCGAAAGTCGTTTCTGTAGCAGCTTTAAAAGTCAGTGGATGATTTTATTCTTCTTTAAAAGGTTTTTTTTTTTTTCAGACAGCCTATCAGTAATCACTCTTGTATAGGGTCATGTGAAGTTTCCCAAACAAATTTTAACACTGATCAGTTTATAGCAAAATGGAAGAAAATTCCATTTTCTTTCCAATTCCAAATTCCAAAATTCCATTCCGACTACAGCTTTCCTGTAGCTCAAACAGTAGAGCATGGCGCTAGCAACGCCAAGGTCATGGGTTCGATTCCCAGGGAAAGCAAGAACTGACAAAATGTGTACCTTGATTGCAATGTAAGTCGCTTTGGATAAAAGCGTCTGCCAAATGCGTAAATGTAAATGTAAATGTAAAATGGTTCCTTGGCACAGTGTGTGCACCCATGGCTATACTTCAAATGTATGTTTCAGTTTTCTCAAAAGATTAAAGATTAGTTTAGTTGGCATACACTTGACGCATGTCTCATAAAATGTTAAAAAATGTAGATGTCTGGAAGAAAGAGAAGAGTAAACAGTTGGGAGAATATCAGATGCGTATCAGAGTATAGGGTCCATGCATTCAGCCTTAAAGTGACAGCAGCTTGTAAAGAGCTTTGTAACTTTTACACAAGAAATTAAAATGTTAATACTTGTATAAAAGTTACAACATTCTGTACAAATGTAAAGAAATGAGTTTAAGGTAGTCGTATGCTAGCATGTCGGATGGAGCATCACTGACTAGCTTAAACCACCATGGCATAGCGTGCATTTATACAACAATGCAACAATAATAAAATAATACATTGACATAAAAAATGAAATGTACTTTTAATACTTAAGTATTTTTAAAAACAAGTACTTCTGTACTTTTACTTAAGTAAAAATCTGTTTTTAGAACTTTTACTTGTAACGGAGTAATATTTGACCAGTAGTACTTTTACTTTTACTCAAGTAATAGCATTGTGTACTTTGTCCACCTCTGCTCTAACCCCTCTGACAGGACCATGCGCGAGCCCCGCGACACAAGCCGCCGCCGCTGCCTCGACAGCAGCGGTGCTCACGCCACGGTAAACGCGCGCGCCGCGGCGCCCTCCTTGAAGAGCGCCTGGCGGTATAGCAACACCCATAGCGAGCCCCGCGACACAAGCCGCCGCCGCTGCCTCGACAGCAGTAGTGCTCATGCCGCGGGAAACGCGAGCCGCGGTGCCTCCTCGAAGAACGCCCGGCGGGATAACAACATTCCTAGAGGCAGCGCCTCACAATGCTTACAACCGGCTCCCTCGAGAGCCGACTGAGCGTGCTGCTATAAAACAAACAACAACGCACATCAAGTGTGTATCCCCTCTCACAATGTAGCTAGAGCAGGGAGGAACACACTTTCTGTACTGCTGTTCGTACTCGCCATTGTGTCTCTCTTTTATGTGTCAGTATGTGTTGCAAACTTGTTATATGAAAACAAAAAAGTCTGAACCCAGACACAAACATAGAGCTGACAAGGAGAATGTTACATAGCGAGCTTGTTGAAGACAACAGAAGCTGAGGACGTGTGTTTGCCGGTATGCTTTATAGTTCCGGGTCTATGACGTCACCCGCCCATGACATTCCGTCTCTCTATTGGACTGATTACATACGTCCTTCATGACGCAATCACGCAGAGGCGTTCCCAAAGCGGTGACGCAGCTCGAGTTTCCTTGAAAGGGAACCTGTTTTATTCCTGCTGATGACATCTCTGATAATTTTACGGATGTATTTGCAGCTAGTGTAGTTATGCGTGCACAAAAACGAAGAATTGGAGACGACATTGTGCTGTCTGATTCTTTTATGTCACCTGTGTTTAATGAGACAAATTCTGAGTTAGATCACAAGAGTTCTGAAGAGGTTAGACATGATAGACATTCTGTCGATGTTGTGACTGCGTCCGAGTTGTTAGCTGAACCTATTTCTCATGAACGCATTAAGACTGCACAAAGGGAAGATGTGTCGCTAGCTAATTGTTTTTCTGCTGCGAAAAGTTTTAAATCTGATAACAGTAGTTCGGCGAAATATGTGATTGAAAATGGGCTGTTGTTGAGGAAGTGGCATCCTCACACGGATGTGGAGAATGAGTGGGATGTTGTTTGTCAGATTGTTGTGGCTACGGCTTATCGTAAACAAGTATTGAGTTTGGCACATGATCACGAGTTAGCAGGTCACTTGGGGGTGACAAAAACTTACAACCGTATTCTCAAACATTTCTTCTGGCCTGGCTTGAAGAGAGATGCATCTCAGCACTGCCGCACCTGTCACGAATGTCAGGTGATGGGCAAGCCGAACCAAAAGATTCCGCCAGTACCACTAATTCCGATTCCTGTCATTTGTGAACCATTCGAGCATGTCATTTTGGATTGTGTGGGGCCTTTTCCAAAATCGAAAACAGGTAATCAATTTATTTTAACCATTATGTGCTCCGCGACACGTTTTCCGGAAGCTATCCCCTTGAGAAGAATCACTGCACCTATCATTATTAAAGCTTTGCTTACATTTTTTCTACGTTCGGACTGCCAAAAATTGTGCAGACAGAACAGGGAAAGAATTTCCTCTCTAATGTCTTTCGGCAAGTGTTGAAAACCTTGGGTATAACGCATCGCGTTTCGAGCGCGTATCATTCTGAAAGTCAGGGTGAAAGTCGAACGTTTTCACCAGATGCTGAAGTCGATGTTAAGGAAGTATTGCCTGAGTTCTGGTAAAGAGTGGGATGAGGGAGTACCACTAGTATTGTTTGCCGTTCGTGAGGCAACTCAAGAATCTCTAGGATTTAGTCCCGCAGGCTTGGTACTCGGACATACAGTACGAGGTCCGCTAAAGGTGTTCAAGGACGGAATGATGAATAACACCAAGTTAGCAAAACAAAGTGTGCTGGATTAAATGTCAGTCGGTTCCGAGAACGACTGCATAATGCATGTTCATTGGCACGAGCATCACTGTCGGCCACACAAGAGGGCATGAAAAAACGCTACGATCAAAAAGCTGTTGTACAGGAAATTCGACCTGGCGATGAAGTTCTAGTATTGTTACCAATACCTGGTTCAGTTCTGACCGCTCGTATCTCTGGGCCATACCAAGTATCCAAGAGACTGAGTGAGATTTTTGTAATATCTACACCTGACGGTAAACAAAAATTTCGCACATGCCACATCAACATGTTGAAATTGTATCGTTCTTGTACGGTATCTGAAGGATCGCCGGAGGAAGTAGAAAAACCCCTGACTCTACCGCAGGGTCTGGGAATGTGTTGGTGCCACCTTCGGGTGAGTGTGATTCTGATGATGGTGTTGCACTTCGTAATGATTTGTCGATGTGTGGGAGACTTGTGAATTCAGAAGTTCTGAGAAACTTGCCAGCTAAGCTTGACAATTGGTTTGAATCCCAGCAACAGGATATGATTCAGTTAATTCAAGAATTTCGTGTGCTGTTTGGTGATGTGCCAACACAAACTCACGTAATACAGCATGATATTCAAGTGACTTGTGATTCTGCTATCAAACAACATGCTTATCGGGTGAACAATATCAAATGTTCTGTGATGAAAACTGAGGTTGAGTATTTGTTGAGAAATGATTTAGCTGAACCTAGTTATAGTCCGTGGAGTTCTCCTTGCTAACTGGTCCCGAAGTCCGATGGTACATTTCGCTTTTGCACAGATTATCGAAAAGTTAATTCTGTGACTGTACCAGATAGTTATCCTCTTCCTAGGATGGAAGACTGCATCGATAATCTTGGTTCTGCTAAGTTTGTAACGAAATTAGATTTGCTGAAAGGGTATTGGCAAGTGCCATTGACTGCTCGAGCTGCAGAGATTTCAGCTTTCGTTACGCCTGATAACTTCCTACAGTACCGTGTGATGGTGTTCGGGCTGCGAAACGCCCCCGCAACTTTTCAGCGCCTTGTAAATGTTGTATTGTCAGGAGTTCAGAACTGTAATGCATACTTGGATGACTTGGTGATCTATTCGTCTACATGGTCTGAGCATTTGACTGTTCTTCGGACAGTTTTTGAATGGTTGACTGGCGCCTCACTTACAGTTAACTTGATCAAGTGTGAATTCGGTAAAGCCACAATCACTTACTTGGGAAAGGAAGTAGGGGAAGGTCAAGTTTGTCCTGTTAGTGCCAAAGTATCTGCCATTGCTGATTTTCCGATTCCTACGACCAGACGCGAGTTACGTCGGTTTCTAGGAATGGCTGGTTACAACAGAAGTTTCTGCAAAAATGTCTCCGTTGTAGTACATCTTTTGACCAGTTTATTTTGTCCCGCGAATGCCTTTATTTGGACTGACGTGTGTCAGCATGCGTTTGACAGTGCAAAACGTCTCGGTTACGTATGTAACCCTCGTTCCCTGAGGAGGGAACAGAGACGTACGTTAGTGACTAACGAATGGGGGTTTCGCTTAGAAACCAATTACCTTCGAGGAATTTAACAGCGCCCAATGGCAGTGCCAATGCCATGGGCATGCGGAATTTGCATGCGTAACTCCGCCCCGCCTCGTGGGTATATAAGGAAGTACGCTGGCAACATCGCATTATGTTACTGCTGCGGAGCCAAGACTGAACTCCGCGTTCCAGTAGCACAGCTGATGTGGCAAAGGAACGTACGTCTCCGTTCCCTCCTCAGGGAATGAGGGTTACATACATAACCGAGACGTTCCCTTTCGTTCAGTCACTACGACGTACGTTAGTGACTAACGAATGGGGGTTCCAATATAACAACGCCACTCAGCTGTCTTCCAGTGCCCTGCGTAAGTGTGAGATCCCGCCATATAGGGCCGAAGGACTCCCACTTAACACAGGAATACCAAGGTACACTGGGAAGCATATCCCAGTGAGGGAATGCCAAGGATGCCTACCCGTAGGGAGGACTTAGAGAGTACACATATGACCCGCTAAGGGCTACATATGGAAGAACTCTAGGGTACCAGCCGAAGGTGGATTTTGAACCCTAGGGGTGGCAGGGGCTTGCCAAGGGAAAGACACCTACTCACTGAGGAGGCTTACGGTGGAAATACTCGTGTGGGGGCCGCCGGAGGGGAACCATGCACACGGGGCACATGGCCGGACATGAGGGTCTGGGCTCGAAAGGGCAGACTGAACTGATGTCGGCGTCGACAGTGCTGAAGGAACTCAGGGCTCTCGGGGAGCTCACCTGAGGAGAATATCGCACGTATCCAGTCCGTGGAGTGGAATGGCGAGCAAGCGAAGACACCTGAGCCTGGTCCATTACCGGCCACTAGTAGAGGCGAGTACATAGTCGGACACTGGCTCCACTCGGAGATTGTAGAATCTGGCGAATGTGTTAGGTGTCACCCAGCCTGCAGCTCTGCAGATGTCTGTTAGCGAGGCGCCATGCGCTAGAGCCCAAGAGGAGGCCACACTCCGAGACCAAGGGGACATGGTCGACCTTGCTGCTGGTAAGCCAAAACAATGGTGTCCACTATCCAGTGAGACAACCTCTGCTTTGAGAGAGCTCTTCCCTTCCGCTCTCCACCATAACAGACATAGAGCTGGTCTGAGGTCCTGAAACTCTGCGTCATGTCTATGTAAACGCGGAGAGCGTGTACTTGAAAGAGCAATGCCAAGGCTGGGTCTGCCTCCTCCAAAAGGCAGCACTTGCAGGTTCACCACTTGGTCTCTAAACGGGGTGGTAGGAACCTTGGGCACATATCCAGGCCGGCGTCTCAGGATCACGTGAGAGTTAGCCGGCCCGAATTCTAGGCACGCTTCGTCAACCGAAAATGCCTGCAGGTCCCCGACCCTCTTAACGGAGGCCAATGCGGTCAGCAGTGCCGTCTTCATTGACAGGAACTTAATATCAACCGACCGCAAAGGCTCAAAGGGAGGCCTCTGCAGAGCACTTAAGACTACTGAGAGGTCCCAAGAGGGAACAAGAGAAGAGCGAGGAGTTGAAGTTGTCTGGCTCGAAGAGAACAATATATGTACGGGGACACATGAAATGTCTACAAATGTAGGTCCTCAGAAATCACAGAAGCACACACAGAGAGAGAGAGAGAGAGAGAGAGAGAGAGAGAGAGAGAGAAACAAGGTTTTTTTTTATCCTGCTTCAAAACTAACACAATGCTGCCATCTTGTGTTCATTGAGGGAAGGGCAGCACATACAGGCACAATAGATTCAAAGAAATATTTATAAAATATATATATATATTCATCTGAAAAATAGTACAGTCATTTTAAATTAATCTAAGTTCAATTACCAAACATACAATCTTAATTTAATTTAAATCAAAATATGATTTTACAAGATATGAGACAATTTCTGTTCCCCTTTTTTTGTCCTTATTTAATCCCTCGCCATGGCAACACCGTTTGAGATATCCAATATCCGTTCGCATTTTAGCATCTTCCGTATCTTTGTTTCATGTTGACCGAGTTTGGTGGAGATTGAATAAATCGCCTACGAGGAGAACGTAAAAAATCAGACCCTGAATTATAAAAATATTCAGCTTCAAACCAAAATATCTGACTTCCTGTTGGTCGGAGCTAATGACTGTAAATTAGAAAGTTGTCCGGCTCGAAGAGATCAATATATGTACCGAGTTTGGTGACTGAAGATAAAACTAACACCCCCACTTTTGTCAAAAGGTGGCGCTAGAGAGCCCCTCATCCCCGCCCGTTTCTGAGGCTTTGCCAATGTGTACTGACTGACATCTCTGATGTGTGTGTTGAGTTTCAAGCAGTTTCAAGCAATTTCAAGCATGCTAAGAGCCTCAGAACAGCCAAAAGATTATTAAACTTTGACACGTTGTCATGGCAACAGTATTTGAAATTTCAGGAATCCATTTCATACGTCTCTATCTGTCATGTTTTCACATTATACTGATGAAGTTTGAAATAAATCGGGTGAAAATAAGATGGTGATTCAAAGCATTTTTGAAAGTGACACACTTCCTGCTGCCAGTTGGTGGCGCTATAACTTTGACTCACAAAAGTCATATCCATGTGATCGGCCTCTTACAACGAACACACAGCTGAAGTTTCATCCAAATCAGTCAATGTTTGCACAAGTTAAAACACACTTCCTGTTTCCTGTTTTTTGGGCTTGGGCCCTAATAATAATCTGAGGAAAAACAATAGGGCTCTGCGCCCTTTCAGGCTTGAGCCCTAATAATAATCTGAGGAAAAACAATAGGGCTCTGCGCCCTTTCAGGCTTGAGCCCTAATAATCTTAAGGAAAACAATAGGGCTCTGCGCCCTTTCAGGCTTGAGCCCTAATAATCTGAGGAAGAACAATAGGGCTCTGCGCCCTTTCAGGGCTTGGGCCCTAATAATCTTAAGGAAAACAATAGGGCTCTGCGCCCTTTCAGGCTTGAGCCCTAATAAGAAACAGAGGAAGAACAATAGGGCTCTGCGCCCTTTCAGGGCTTGGGCCCTAATAATAAACTTTCGAAATCCAATAGGGTCCTCACACCATCGGTGCTCGGGCCCTAATAATAAACTTTCGAAATCCAATAGGGTCCTCACACCATCGGTGCTCGGGCCCTAATAATCAGAGGAAGAACAATGGGGCTCTGCGCCCTTTCAGGGCTTGGGCCCTAATAATAAGAAACAGAGGAAGAACAATGGGGCTCTGCGCCCTTTCAGGGCTTGGGCCCTAATAATCTGAGCAAAAGCAATAGGGCTCTGCGCCCTTTCAGGCTTGAGCCCTAATAATAAACATTCGAAATCCAATAGGGTCCTCACACCATCGGTGCTCGGGCCCTAATAAACTTTCGAAATCCAATAGGGTCCTCACACCATCGGTGCTCGGGCCCTAATAAACTTTCAAAATCCAATAGGGTCCTCACACCATCGGTGCTCGGGCCCTAATAAAGGTTATATCTTATATACAACGTGTATACAACAGTAGGCAATGAATCATTTCTTATTGTTTGAAGTCATCAAGCAATTATGCAAGACAAACTTATAAAATAACAACAAAAGACAAGAAATTAATGACATACGAGCAATATAATAGGCCTATAAAATGTTTTTCCAGTCAGTGTGATAACAGCTGAGATAAAAATTCAGAAATGAAAAAGAATGCAGTCAAGTAAAAAATAAAACCACTTAAATTTATCATTGTCTTCATTTTTGATGAAGATAACTTACTACTATTTTATTAAATAAAGCTAATAAATGTATCCATCGAGAGCAGTGAGTTGCATTAGTGTTTCCTTGACAGTATTGTTATCTTAAAATAACAATAAGTAATCCTTGTGATACACATATACATTTTTTCTGCAATTTTTCTTGCAATCTTATTGGGTCCCTCTGCTGTTTGTTGCTGACTGAGCTGAAATAATTAATAACCATCAGACTAAACCATTTTAGGGAGGGGAGAGAGAGGAGAAATTTAGGAAAACTTCCTTAACTAAATTAAATGTTTTTGTGATTTTCATTGAAAGCTCAGGCAAACAAATGTATAAACTATAATGATTCATAAGTGTATGGGAATATATAGCATAACTACTGGATTTAATGGGCCCCCTGGGCAGTGGGGGCCCCTATAATTGTCACCACCTTTCACTAGCGATGGCCCTGACTGCAGCAACTAACATTTTGTCAGAACCTGTAGTAAATTACGTTATTTTGTTTAGTTTAGTTATGATTGTGATATCTTTTTTTTAAACGAAGACAATTGTGATTCTCAATTTTCAGAAATGTGCAACTCATTGAGAAAAAAAAAAAATTGTGATGGAACAAGTTGTGAGGAGGAGGGGGAGATCAACTTATGAATACTCAAATTATTCGTAATAGAATCAGCAAGATGGTTTAAAAGAAATTCCAGTAACCAATATGGTAACATCCTCAAAAAATTGATAAACTTCACATTTCACAGTTTAAGTGAAGGGATGTGTCAATATTATTCTATTTTCTAGATACATTATCATCCAAATGATTATTATTTTTGAATGCACATAGATTCCCCTGCCCTTAAAACTAGATTCACCTTTAAATGTGTTTAATAATTGTAGATTTTCAAAGCACTAAACTAAGAGGCCGTCATTTAAAACATTTAAAACAGTTTTCTTTAACCTGAGGACAAATGTTTTTAAAACGTTTGTGTGACCTATTCAATTCTGCATGCACCGCATATACAGATTCTTAATAGATCTTTAATTTGGCCAAAATTACAGAGGAAAGCTAATTGTCTCCAAGCAGAGATTTTGTTAAATGAAGAGTTTGTGCCACAAACAATTCATATATTTTGTTCACTGATCTTTTTATGTGCCTGTCTTGATACTCAAGAACACATTAAGGAAACATGAAATATGTTTAATGTTATTATAGATTATAGAAGATTTTTCATTTAAATACATTTGAAAAGTAATTGAAAAAAAATAACTGAATGAGAATTGTATAATTCTAGGGGGTGCAATGCCACTGAGTCTGAACAGGAATAAACAGCTTTGACAACAACAGACGCTACTGAATGTAGGCCCAATACAGGTAAAGGAATGTTTGCTGTACAGGTAACGAATGTTTTTGCTCAGGTGACCAAAATGTCTGCCCAAAAGAGAAAAGTTTTGCTCAGCGAGAAAATAAATTTTATAATTCTATTTTGTAATTCTATTAGTAAATTTATTTTGTAATTTCTCAAATACATTTTGTCATTTGTCTGTCTAATTTAAATTATTTGCCATCATTTTTGGAGATCTCTGCATAATCTTGGATCCATGGCCAACAACATTTCTATCTTGTTAACCGAAGTTTTGGTGCTGGTGCATATGGGTGCTTCTCACTACTTAAATGGATGATTCCTCGTTTCCTCGCTCCTCCGTCCTCCAGCCCATCACCCGGAAACCGATTCGAACTCAGCCATCTTGAAGGGCATCTCAATTCTCTAACTGTACTGGGAGGAGGCGTGAAACAAGAAGCTTCCTGGGGAGTCATGAGCGAGGATACACAGGTGTTCTTCCACTGTTGTTTCCGCTGTCTCTCTCTATGGTTTGTGTGTGGTGGTTGATCACGGAGAGTGCGGGTGTCTTTTAAAAGAGGAAAGGAAGAGCGACATCTCCAAAGTGTGAGAGAGAGACAGAGCAAAGCATGTGTTGTCCACTTTGTTGAATGCTGTTTAAACTGTGTTATTGTAACTTTGTGAGATTTGTGAAGACTGAGTGAGTTATTGATGTTTTCCTTTCTCTCCCTTATTGTTATTTCTTCCACTTACTGTATATAACTTGAGAACAAATTGCCTTTGAATTATGAACGCTGTAGGGGGTAGGTGCCATTAAATGTTTTTATTTACTTGTCTCCTGTTTTTGTTTAGTTAAGGAGTGGGAAGGACTTGTATTTTCTTTAGTTTTATTTTCTTTCTGATAGGACATTTAGTTGCTGGGTTAAGGTAGTTTACTTTTTGTTGATTATTTTGGCCTGGCCTAGCTCCTGAAGTTACTTTTGCGTTCTTGTGCATTCATTGTTTGAACTGCTGGCAAAAATTGTTTTCCTCTAACCTCATAGTAAAAACAAGAACCCGACAAAGTTCTTTAGAAAGCAATTTTTTTGATTATCTATTTTCCTTTATGTTTCACCCCTCAACCCTAGACCTGGGGTAACATGGTCTTAGAACATTCCCATTAAACAAGATGGAGTGACCAATATTGTTGCTTTACCATCCAAAAATTTCAATTCAATGATGCTTTTACCCCTAGTTGCTCAGTGTAATAGCCATCACTATGCAAAATCCAGCTCCAATTTTAACTGATTGGTGAGTCAAGCACCCAATTATGTCAATGAACTCCCTTTTTCTTTAACCCTTACAAACACAACTAAGCCAAGTATACTAAGAATATTTAATTATAGCCTACTCTTAGGTATATCTCAATCAAAAGATTGAGTACATGTATTGTCCAAATATACTTAGACTTTTCTGTCAGTGTAAATGAAGTAGGACCTAAACATAAGTGCAATTGTAAGTATTCTGTGAAGTAGCTATATTGTACAAGTACAAAGTAGACTGAAAGTATACTTTCTTATTTTTAGTTTAAAATAAGTATACTAATAGCACACTTAATTAAAATAAACTTCTTTTTCATAAGGGTAACTGGACCGTTTTAAATGTTGTTTGCTTGGGGGAGAGTTAGGAATACAAAACCCAAGTTAACATATATATAAATATGAATATTAATATATATATTTTGTTATATGGTGAATATTGATGATTATGTATATGATACTGAAGATTATGTTATTATGTATATTGTTATTTATGCAAAGTTATTGTTTTAATACTTACCTATGGGTACAGAAGGCCTCAAGTGGCATGTTGTTGTCACTCTAAAAAAAAAAGGTTCTATATGGCACTAAAAGTGGTTCTTCGTCGTAACCCCAATGAACCCCTTTTAGTGCCATATAGAACCTTTTTTTTTAGAGTGTTCTAGTTCTATTAATTTTTAATTGTAATTAATGGGTTATTATTTATTTTTTATGAATAGATGTGCATTTCAAACATCATCGCTTTCATTAAATCGTAAGTTTTGTGAAATAATTACATTTGCATTCAGTGTAGCTGTGACATATCTTAAATTTAAATATGGGCAATTCAATATGTAAATGTTCATATGCCTGTAAGCTATACAAGTCAGAGAATAATTTTACCTTTCAGATGAATCACTTTTACTGGGATTCTGCTTTGTCTGTCAGCGGTTATTCAATTATTAGCAACTAAATTGATTATTGGTATTTTACAGTATTTACAGGGGATAGCTACTTGTACTTATTCATGAGATAATACGTCTTCAAAATTCATGTTTCAGTTATCTACCACTAGGTGTCAGAAGGCACGCTGTAAAAGTCACTTCCCCTTTAAATAAAGAATATTCTTAAAGGAATATTCACATTTATTTAACTTACTATAGCCTAATCACTACCAATGCGAAAATTGTAGTACCTAATGAGTTCGGGATACCATTTGCTCTAAATAGATTGTCATTGACATTAAGTTTAATTTGTTAATGTATGTGGAGTGTGGACTATAGATATAGAAGAAAAAAAAACATCTAGGCTACTATTAGACTACTTAATAGTCTGGTTACTAAACTAGGCAGTAGCCTACTTATAAAATATGCAAGTGATGACTGGCATTATGTGTATTGATCAAGCGACTCATTTGGTGTACATGTTTGCCAGAAACGGACCGCGAATGCTGTAGCATCAACTCAGCATCAACAGTTATGCTTTTCAAGAGGAAGTTCAAGCGCGTCAAAATCAGGAAACGAGAGAGAGAGAGAGAGAGAGAGAGAGAGAGAGAGAGAGAGAGAGAAAGAGAGAGAGAGAGAGAGAGAGAGAGAGAGAGAGAGAGAGAGAGAGAGAGAGAGAGAGAGAGAGAGAGAGAGAGAGAGAGAGGAAGTAGCCTATGACTGATCTTGCTGTGGTCGTTATTGATTTCGATACTAAACACGAACGTTAAAACGTTTACACTTTTTAGACACTTTTTGGTGACATTTGTTTGGGCTTTAGTATACATTTTCCACCCACTATCATATTCGTAGCTCATAGCGGAAAAGTTGCACTCGATTTCAAATTGACCAAGGCACAGCGGAAGTGAGCTCGGGAAAAAAGACGACAAGAGACATTAATTTACTGAACTTTACGATCGCTGTAGGTATTTGATAGAGGACTGTTGTTTTGACTTCAGCATGAGTGAGGAGAAACCTGAGGTTGAGCTCTTTGTGAAGGTGAGTTTACCCTCAGGCCATTATTCATGATTTCATAACTAATCCAATTTACAATTTAATAACTGCACAATGTAATAAACTATAATTAATGTATTAAAATGTTTATAATGTAATTGTCTCAAAACATAATACAACCTTGAACTCATTATGTAAAAACGGGTTTTACATTATGAGAAATGTATTACATTATGAAATCAACAAATTCACCATATTTAAATATTCATGCATTTATTATTATTATTGCCTACATTGCCCTATACCTATCATTTCCCCCTAGAACTCTACTGGAGGAAAGGAACACCATTCTTCCAAAATAATTTTCATTACATTTTCAAACATTTCATTACATAATGTAATATTTATTACATTATGCTGTTATTTCATTATGCTTTGTAAAAAATACATAATAGAACTACGGCCAAACAACATTTAATGTATTACTATGTATGCAAAATGACAAAAAACAAAATTTTTAATGTAAATTATATTCACCATGTGCTATATTAAAAGTCTGGTGTGGGAGGTGGGAACGCTAACAAGGATGCTTAAGACCACAACCTTTAGTCAGTCGCTAGTGCTCCTATTGAGACCAGGGGAGTGAGGTTTACCTAGCTCTTTACTTGCTGGCCTCTGTTACCCTCAACCCCCTACACCTCACTCCCATCTGGGTCATGACACCTAACCCCTCCGGTGCTACTCACACCACTCAGTGAGGGATTCGAACCCACATTTCCAGGAAGGGAAGCGGCGCACTATCAAAGATGCTAAGGACCGCAGCTTCTAGCGTCATACGCTAGTGCACCTCTTGAGCATAGACAGTAAAAGAAATGGACACAGCGACCCCATAGACTTCAACGGAGAGAATTGAAGTCAGTTAGAAGCACTCACTTCCTGATGGCTGAACGTACTGCGCAGCCTCAGACTGAGCTTTACGACGTAGATGTGACATGAGCAACCTGTCTGACAGTTGTATGTCTTCTAGTAGTTGTGCAAAATGAAATCTGAATCACCAAATCTTGTAGAGACAGAGAGAGTGAGCAGGAGCAACTTTTGATGAATGAAGCAGGATTTACGACATCTCTATCGGCGTTTATGCCTCCACGTCCCCCCGAATTGACTCATAGACAGTAAAAGATTGCCTGCGAGCTTCTCCTCGGGTCTATACGGTAGGCCTACAGCGCGATGGAGTCGCGTGTTTATGATGCAATCGTTAGCCTATTTTTTACAAAAACGGCTTCTATGGGGCGATAGTGTAAGATACAAGGTAATGGAGCATTTTATACATTGTCGTGTTTGTTTAGAAATAAACAATGGACAAATGGAGTCTTTAAACGCATCAGATGTAAAGATATTCGCTGTCAAAGTGAGGCCAAAATGAATGGGAGTCAATGGGATCCTAAACAGCAAGTGATGGCTTGGTTAGCAATGGCTGCCCCCAGGGCCGGACTGGGACACAATTTCAGGCCGGGAAATCCTACACCCATCCAGGCCAAATTTAGAATTTAGAAACACAGACAACCCTATTTTTTCCCTAAATAATTAAAGGCTTTATCTTGAACGGTACCCTCACTTCCCTTTTCCTTTTCTTAATTGTCCCTAATATCTCTCTGTCTCTCCCTTCCACCAGGATCATCAGCCTCATACACTAAGTAAAGAGGAGTACTAGAGTTATTGGAAATTTAAACTAAAACATTAATATAATAATAATAATGCATAATGTATGCATGTATAACGTGTGTATTTTTCTCGTACCTGTCTCTTCTTCACCTGTCACTTTTTCTGGCCTCATGTTACAATCAGAACTGAAAATCAACCACCTTATAATTTGTTTGCCCAGAATCTACATCTATTTTAGTAAAAATCAAAGTATTATATTTAAGACAAAATGTTGTTTTTAGGTTAAAATTTAATTAAATATCCAACATTTAGCAACACTATATTGCATACAATATGTAAAAAAAGAAAAAAAGTTTCTTATTTTGCTTCTACTCCCTGCCTGGCTGAATCTGATGTGTGATCACTGCACCACAGTGATAGGTTGATTATCTCCACCTTCATTTGATTAAAAAAAGGGGGGAAAAGTTTTAAACCTCACAAATGGGCAGACATAGGGTGCATCTCAATCAGCTCTTTAGTTCAGTAGTCAGCCCACGGACTGATTCCCTGATCAGTGTCCTGACTACTGAACTAGGAAGCTGATTGAGACGCACCCATAATTTTCTAAATAGTCTAAAAATGTATTCGGTAACACTTTAATCTAAGGTTCATTAGTTACCATTAGTTAACTACATTCATTAACATGAACTAATAATGCACTTATAAAGCATTTGTTTATCTTTGTTAATGTTCATTTCAACATTTACTAATGCATTATTATAATTTTGCTAACATTAGTTAATGCACTGTGAACTAATATGAACAAACCTTGAACAGCTGTATTTTTATGAACTAACGTTAACAAAGATTAACTAATGCTGAACAGAGGTGTTGTTCATGGTTAGTTCATGTTAACTAATGCATTAACTAATTTTAACTAATACAACCTTATTGTAAAGTGTTACCATGTATTCAATAATAAACTTCATTTTGACTGTATCTATTTTGAAAAATCCTAATAAAATGTCATTGCATTATTTTTTGTTGATGTCTGCACTATCACTTCTGTCTCCCTGCTCCCAGTACCTACCATATAATTGTGAATATTTGTCTGCTGTTACTAATGTAACTTTACACTAAATAATATTAATCTACTTTAGCATTGGCCTACAGTATTTTAAGTGATAGTAAGTAATAGGGGCGCTACCGCTAACATTCGCTAGCAGTTCAATACTAATTTAACGAAGAAAAAAAGTACAGTATTTACAGATGAAACTGACCTGCACTTGAAGACCTGAACAGGTCAGTAATTTTGCAACGTTTCGCTGCTGCTTCTTGGAGAGCTTTCTTTTTCTTTGCCCTTTCCCTCTCTGATCAACCTGGCTGCTTTCTCTCCATCATCAGGCGCTGCTCGCGTTTGGCTGAGGCGTAAAGTCGAATCGTAGCCTTGCCAGTCAGGTCAAGACTTACAGATTCATGATATATTTTTATTATTAATAATAATTTTATTGAATGCCAAATTCAAAAATTATCACTTTAGTAAAGGCAATAATATAAAATAATTATAATTATAAAAAAATAAATAAAAAAAAACTCTGGCTGGCTGGCAGCCGGCCAAATTAGTCGCCAGGCTAATTCCCCGGTGCTCCCGATGGCCAGTCCGGGCCTGGCTGCCCCTATGGAAGGTACACTTTCCGGGGGCTGGATTACCCCCTTGCTCTTGAGGCCAGGGGAGTGAGGTTTACCTGGAAAGCTATTTAGCGGCAAAAGCATTATAACAAAACATTATCTGATTGTGTTTCTGACTTTATTTTATTTTTTTAAATATACACTTGACTACATTATCAAACAGCTAATAATGTGTTGCTAATGTTACACAATCCATATTTCCGTTCTGCCATCTCAGTCTGCCTTCTAAAAATCAGCATCCTTAAAAACGCTTTGAATATCATAGAACGTCAGTGGAGAAAGGCATATAGTTCATCATAACATCGTAATATACATACCGGTATACATAATTCACCCACTATATTGCCAAATGTACCCGATTTTTCATATCAACAGAAAAATATACCGGGATAACCTTGCTTCTCTTGAGACTCTCCTGCTTCACAGCATAGTCATTTTTATTATGGAATATGCTAAACCCCGCCAGCACGTTGAAATTTCACACCACGTTCTTTGGTTCACTGGAGTTTTAAGGAGAAAATATTCAGCATGGTATTGACTTATGAATTTGCACATGGTTTGTCTTAAAGCTGCAGTCCGTATTTTTTTTTGTGTTCAAGATTTACAAAAATTATATAATGAGAATGTACAACATGAATCCATTTTCCAAACCGTGTTTTTGTTTTACCCTGAATCATTATGGTACACTTATAATGAGTGTTTATATTGGGACGATTTCAGACTGGTGTGGTAGGAACCGCTGCGGAGGAGCACAGTCCCTGCGTGATTTGCTATAGACCTAAACAGAGAGAAGTAGTTCCGGCTGCAATGTTCTTCCACAAGGCGCATGCAGTTCTGTTTATTAACAGCTAGAGCACAAAAAGTTACAGACTGCAGCTTTAAAGCATATTAAAAACACATAGACATATAAACAACACTAAAAACGTCTCGGTTACGTATGGTAACCCTCGTTCCCTGAAGGAGGGAACGGAGACGTACGTCGGACGTACTGACGAATTGGGATCACTTCTGGGAGCCCCTATCAGCTTCGAGCTATCTAGAACCGCCCAATGAACAATTGGCGTGCGAGATTTGCATCTCGCGCTCCGCCCCGCGCCGCGGGTATAAACAGGAAGCGAGAGCAAATGCACGCTGTTTTTCACTGAGGAGCCAAACGTAGTGGCTCAACCTGCAGTGATGGTACAGCAACTGTGGCGACGGGACGTACGTCTCCGTTCCCTCCTTCAGGGAACGAGGGTTACCATACGTAACCGAGACGTTCCCATTCAGTCGGTCACGTTCGACGTACGTCGGACGTACCGACGAATTGGGATCCCTATGGAAAACGCCACAGTTACTACCACTTCCAGCGCCCAGCGATGAGCCCCTCAGACCCCGATCTGATGCGGGCGGGGAAATTCACACAGGGAGAGTCCAAGCTGCTGTTCCGCAAGACACATTCAGCTGACTGTATTGGATAACACTGGGAAAGCGTGCCTGTGAAGGCCGCTGCGGAAGCCACATCATGCCCAGAGGGAGTTACCATGCGGAGAATACACGTATGGGCTGGCCGTGGGCAGCACAACATACGGAAGTCCCAGGGGTGGCCCCGGCCAATTAGAGGAGGGGGACAACACGTACCTGGGATGGCAGAGGAGACTCTGCCGAGGGAAAGACACGGGCTCACCGTAGGGAGCCGTACCGTGGAAGAATACACATATGGGACCGCCGTTGGGGACCCAGCCTAACACAAGCCTAACACAAGTTCCACCAATGCATACGAGTGTTAGACCTGGCATCGAACGCTCCGCCACGTCCGACTGCCGTGGGTTGCGGAGGACTCAACAGCACCTCGGAGTCACTTGGACACAGAGGGATCCTCCCCTGCTGCAGCCATCTCCCGTAGAGCAGTTTCCTCCATCTCTGGGCGGCCCGTCTCAGGGTCGCTTGCCACCTGGCTTGGCAGCGGCCTGAGCGGGCTGGACATCCTTCCCACGGCCGGCCCCATGCCGTCGGCTGGTGTTAGGCTGCTGTGGTGCCTTGGCGGAGGCGGCGGCGGCGGGTGGACGTCCTCGGCGACGAGTAGCTGGAGGCGGTGCCACCGGCGGCGGGGTGGAGGCAGCAGCGGGCCGCCGGGGCAGGATGTGCTTAATCGCCTCCGTCTGCTTCTGGGCGGCCGAGAACTGTTGGGCGAAGCTCTCGACCGCGTCGCCGAATAACCCAGCTGATTAAATGGGGGAGTCCAGGAACCGATATTTATCGGTCTCCCTCATGTCAGCTAGGTTAAGCCAGAGATGACGCTCCTGGACCACAAGCGTGGACATCGCCTGACCAATGGCAAGGGCGGTGACTTTCGTCGCCCGGAGGGCGAGGTCCGTCGCCGTCCGGAGCTCCCGGACGAGCTGTGGGTCAGGCCTACCCTCGTGCATGTCAAGGAGTGCCTGGGCCTGGTGGACCTGAAGCAACGCCATGCCATGCAAGGCGGACGCAGCCTGTCCGCAAGCCTTGTAAGCCTTTCCAGTCAGACCGGAAGAGAACTTACAGGCTCGGGACGGGAGACGTGGGTCACCGCACCAGTTAGAGGTCGCCGGACACAGTTGCATCGCGATGGCGCGCTCCACTGGCGGGATCCCCACGTAACCCTTGGCTGGTCCGCCGTCGAGGGTAGTGAGGGGGGAGGAGTCACTCGGCTGGTTTCTGGCAGAAAAAGGTGCCGTCCACAACCTCGTGAGCTCCTCATGCACCTCCGGGAAGAAAGGTGTCGGGGCGGGACGCTGAGAACCAGCGCGACCCGCCCCGAGGAACCAATCGTCCAACCTAGAGGGTTTGGGACACGGTGGAGGGTTCCACACGAGCCCAACCCTTTCGGCGGCCCGGGCAAGCATAGCAGCCATCTCGGGGTCCGGGGCAGCCGTTGCCACTCTCCCAGAGGGAGGCAGTACAACTGACCCTTCATCCCAGGACTGAAACTCCCCCTCCGATACAGCGATCGACATCTGTTCGTCCGCTGGAGCTCCAAAAGTCACCACTGGTCTCCCGTGGGAGGGTCCAGCGGGTTCTCTTGGAGGCTCTACCGGCTGCGGAGCTGAGGGATTAGGGGCCTGCGGAGGTTCGCTCGGCGGGTTTGCCCTAAACGTAATCCTCAGATCACCCTGGCCATCCAAAGAAGTAGGTCTACCCGGGTTAAGGGTAGAACTAGATCGTGGGATGGGTAAGGGGACTCCTACGGAGGTAGGAGAGTCTCGATCTTAGCTCCGAGATAGTCATGTTCCCGCAGTGGGAACATGAACTATCCACAAACGCCTCCTCAGCGTGCTGTTTGCCCAAACACGTGAGACAGCGATTGTGACCGTCAGCAGGGGACAGGGAACGACCGCTTCCAGAAACGCACGGGTGGTATGACATCTTGAAAAAGACGCAGCGTCACCCGTGAAGCTCTTTTTGTGAGGAAACGCTCTGTGCTGAAGCACTCAGGGGGAAACGCGACAGCGCACAGGATTTGTGTGCAGCCCGTGCCTGTACTCAGCAGGAAAACGCCCTAACCAGACCAACAGTGTTGCTGTGAAAACAGCAGTTTTCTCTGCTTGCAGAGGCAGCCGATGAGTCAGCGCGGATCCCGCTGAAGTGTGCCGTTCCTCCAACACGCGTCTCCTAGATTCTCCGGTCTCAAAGAAGTCTTGCTGATAGCAGCGATATACTCAGTATTCATCTGAGAGTCGTCTTCATCTGCCGTTTGGCTCCGAAGTGAATGACAGCGTGCATTTGCTCTCGTTTCCTGTTTATACCCGCGGCGCGGGGCGGAGCGCGAGATGGAAATCTCGCACGCCAATTGTTCATTGGCCGGTTCTAGATAGCTCGAAGCTGATAGGGGCTCCCAGAAGTGATCCCAATTCGTTGGTACGTCCGACGTACGTTGAACGTGACCGACTGAATGGGAACTTGATTTTCACCACAGGGGGTCTTTAAAGGGTTAGTTCACCCAAAAATGAAAATTAGCCCATGATTTACTCACCCTCAAGCCATATAGGTGTATATGACATTCTTCTTTCAGACGAATAAAATCAGAGTTATATTTAAAAAGTCCTGGCTCTTCCCGGTTTTATAATGGCAGTGAATGGCTTTTCCTGTTTTGAAGTCCATGAAAGTGTATCTATCATCATAAAAGTGCTCCACACGGCTCCGATCCTGACAGAACTAAGTTTGCACTGGCACAGAGAAAGTGGTTAAAAAAGTCCTGGCTCTTCCCGGTTTTATAATGGCAGTGAATGGCTTTTCCTGTTTTGAAGTCCATAAAAGTGTATCTATCATCATAAAAGTGCTCCACATGGCTCCGATCCTGACAGAACTAAGTTTGCACTGGCACAGAGAAAGTGGTTATCATGTATAGGTAAGAAACAACCAGTGGTGTGCGGTGGTGTTTTAAAATGAGAAGTCACACCGGCTGTTACTATAGGCAATAACTAAAGGCAGTACAAATTTAAAGGGTATTATTTATGAGGATCTATTGACAGAAATGCAATATACTATACATAACTATGTTTTCAGTGGTGTAAAGACCTTACATAATGTACTGTTATGTTTTTATTACCTTAGAATGAGCCATTTATATCTGCATAGACCGCGGGTCCCCTTACAGTGAAATCGCCATTTTGCGCTGTCATGTTTCTACAGTAGCCCTAAACGGACAAACTTCTCTACAGAGCACAAGTCAATTTCCGCTCTCTCCATTGATGACATCTTTGTCCTGTGTCGGACACCGTAGCTTCTCAATGTCCTTCGAAAGGGAGGGGTGAGCGGTGGGTGATTGCAATTCACAACCTCACCACTAGATGCTGCTAAAATTTACACAGTGCACCTTTAAACAATATATATTATTTGTGAATTAATTTTCAGCTTTTCTTTTAATAGTCAACTTATTTTCAGCAGTCATCAAGCTTGTAAACACTGGACCCAGACACATGACAATGTATATTTAATTTCCCCAAGCTGATTGCTCAGTAAAAACCCCGACAGTCATCATGTGTTTCAGGCATGATATCTAAGTGGCTGAGTTGTTTACTTACTTTTTCATTAGCCTTCCCATTAATGCCATCATTATCTTCATTCAGCCGATCTGTGAATGCGTGCAAAAACAAGAGTTGGGATTTATCGCACGAGCCAATCAAATCCATCGTATCCAATCATATCCAGTATCCATATCCAGCATGATGGAGACGTTGCCTCCTATCACGTGACTTTCCCCCATTTATTCTCTATTACCCCCACTAAACTCACCGCACGCTTTAGAGAGTCTTTTATAAGTCAATGGGGACAGAGGAGACATAAGAGACGCAGCACCAGGGACGTGCACAGGGGGGTTGCTCAGGTTGCCCGGGCAACTGCCCATATGCCCTTCTCGACTCACGTTGCCCTTCCGAGGTGGACAAAAATAAATACAAAAATTGTACAATGGATGCAGAATTTCACGTAGGCATAAAAAAAAAAAAAATTCGCAAACTCTCATTCACTTCCATATTCGGGCACCCGTCCGAAAGTGAAAGTCAGTAGGGGGGAAGGGCAAACTCTGTTTACGTGGCTGCAGCGCTGCACGCGACCGGCACCTGAGCCTGCATGAGCGGCACTAGAAGGAGCATAGTTGCCAGGGTCGCGGTTTTCCCGCACAATTGGGCTATTTTAAAAAAGGAGTCACGGGAAAGGTTACGGAGCTGCGGGTTGCGTTTTTTTGGGCTACTTTTATAATGTACCGCGGCCATAACAAAAATTGCAGGCAAAGAAATATGAAAATGGAACCGTTTATTGATCCCCCGGGAATGAATACTTGGCAACAACCGCTGCTGCTCGTGTGCATTTGACGTAACATCATCTCACAAGTTATGGTTGTAGTAGAAGCATCGGTTCGGTTGTCCGTGGAAGAACAAGCAGCATTATAAATTGTCAGGTAAATGGAGAAAAACCATCACTGCAAATGCTTTCTCTCTTTACTGCTGAAATCTATTCAGAAAGGTGGGGAAGAGAGCACAAATGTCTAAAAGAAAACAGCCCTAAGATTGTATATAGTTCTGTTATATATACACACACACACACACACACATACACTATACCAGTCAAAAGTTTGTAAACTGTACTATTTTAATTGTTTTTAAAGAAGTCTCTTCTGCTCACCAAGGCTGCATTTATGTTATTAAAAATACAAAATAAGCTGTAATATTGTGAAATATTACTTAAATGTTAAGTAACTGTTTTCTATTTGAGTATATTTTAAAATGTAATTTATTCCTGTGATCAATTTAAATTTAATAAAGATCAATTTATGATTAATTCAAAGAAATTAATACATTTATACAGCAAGAATGCATTAAATTGATCAAGTATAGACATTTATAATGTTGCAAAAGCTTTATATTTCAGATAAATGCTGTTCTTTTTAACTTTCTTTTCATTAAATAATCCTGAAAAGAATGTGCACAACTGTTTTCAACATTGATAATAATCAGAACTGTTTCTTGAGATATATTATATAATTGCATATATTGCATATTAGAATGATTTCTGAAGGATCATGTGAATCACATAAATAAATTGTATTTCAAAATATATTCAAATAGAAAAAAAAAAGTTAGCCTATTTTAATAGTATTGTTTTTGCTGTATTTTGGTTCATATAAACGCAGCCTTGGTGAGCAGAAGAGACTTCTTTCAAAAACAATCAAAATAGTACAGTCAGTTTCCAAACTTGTAATATATATATATATATATATATATATATATATATATATATATATATATATATATATATATATATATATATATATATATACGCGGTTGTCGGGTGAGACAACTTAACCTTGTCAGAAAGGTATAACAAACGGACGATCATCATCATCATGTTTAATTAAATGAATTAAAATCTTTATAAATCCAGGATGAGTTTGCCACGTTTAGCCTAAATAATCAGACAGATAGCTTGCAGACAAGCAGCCTAGGCTACCATTTTTTTGGTAGGCATTAGGCAAACTAAGCTACATGTCTGCTGATAGTTAGTTTCTCACATTTCGTTTTAGCAAGAAGAATGAATGATGGAAGTAATGCATCACATTAATTATTTTGTTCAAAATGGTTAAATGCCTAAATCCTATCACTATTTTGGGTATTGTTTGAAGTGCCCTTTTTTTAGGTCAGAGCAACTGCCCCTCAAAATTCCTGTGCACGTCCCTGCGCAGCACCCCGCTGTAACTTTACCTTCAGGTGTCGCTGTTGGACAGTGTTACTTTATAAAAACAAGTGAATTTTACACATTTTGTAATATTTGCGTTATTATATTATATATTTTCTCATCTAGTTTTTATGAGGAGGCACTGCCTCCCTTGCCTACATCTGGAAACAACTTCACAAACAGTCTTTTCAACCACACAGTAGGCCTATTGTGATTTCTGTGTAACAAATATTCATATTATCATGGAAGTGCTAGGATAAAAGTTTATAGGTCGGATATGGACACTGAAGTCAACACATGCGAAAATAGAGCAAATCACCTTTTGAAAATATCTTGATACTTCAAATAAAGATTGTGCCTTTTACTGTGTTACACCACTAGGTGGTGACAAGTGACTGTTAAAAATAATGTAATTGAATCATTCATTCAGGAGATTTGTTAATAAATGCTGATTCATCTAGTAATGAAACAAGTGAAGTGTTTATGAGTGAGTCATTCATTGAATCATTCTGTAGTACGGTTCAAATAGTGAGGGAAGGAGGGACAGGGTCGGCTTGACAGAGACTCGTGGACAATTTTATTTCTTCTCAATAGATCCAACAAAACATAAATCCACGCCGCTGGCGCTACAATAACTCAGTCTTTCTCAGTAATACGTCCTGGTGCTCCCCAGAGCTTTCTCAGTCTCTCACACGGGCCACGAGTCTCCAGTCTGTCTCTCTCTCCCGCTTCTCCTCTCCCTGGTGGCTTTATATGGTTTCTCAATGCCCATTGCTGAAACAAGACACAAGTGTTTGTCATTTGCACTTGACCCACTTATGCCACTTGTCTCCAAACTCTCTCCAGTCAGAGACCTCGCTAATTCAAACCCACCCACCACACACCACACATTCATTCAAAGTTTTCTTTTTTACATAATTAATTCAGAAAACATTTTAAATAGACGGCAGAAATTATTCAGACCCTTTTTCAGAACCTCTAGTAAATTACATTGTTTAGTTGTCTGTTGAGAATTGTGATCTCTTTTTGAAACAAACAAAAAAAATTTGATTATCAATTTATCCAGAATCGTGCAGCTCTATAATGCATCACACATTCTCAAATGGACACAGGTTAGGACTGCAGGCAGGCCAATCTTGTACCCGCACTCTGTTCTTACTCAGCCATGCACTTGTAATCCGGGCAGTATGTAGCTTGGCGCTAATTATTCTGACTGCAAACTGACATTCATGAGTACAATATGATTCCTTGCCATGGCGCTGTACAATAGGGCGAAACTGTACAGCGGTTGCAAAAACAAAGGACCAGTACTTTTTTGTGATTACGTGAAAGCATAATTTGGGGCTACACAGTCTTTCAGAAACCTGTAGTGATTCTCTGTATTTGTATATATGTGTGTGTGTGTGTGTGTGTAGGCAGGAAATGATGGTCAGAGTATTGGGAACTGCCCATTCTCTCAGCGGCTCTTCATGGTCCTGTGGCTGAAAGGCGTGACCTTTAATGTGACTACTGTTGACATGAAGAGGTTGGTGATACTGTGCAACTCATGCTGACATTCACAAACCTAATTACAATTGCATAAAGTTCAAGTATGCAGTGAAACCTAGCATATACTGTTTCAATCCAGTAGTATGCTACATTATTGTCACAGTATTCCAGAAATAAAAATTGGTGGAAGGTCATTAAGTGCATTGCATTGTCGGATCTCGAGCAGTGTGCTTTTGGCAAATGAAATGGGTCATCCGGGTATTCCATCCATGCAGAAAATTACCTGTGCACAGTATGCATAGAGCATTTTGCAAAATTAGTGCTATTCCTCTTTCTCTGTTTTGTCTAGGAAGCCAGACATTCTTAAAGATCTGGCCCCTGGTGCTCAGCCCCCTTTCCTGCTGTACGGTACAGAGGTGAAGACGGACACAAACAAGATAGAAGAGTTCCTAGAGGAAACCCTCTGCCCTCCTAAGTAACTCTCTTCATTAATGCATACTTTATTTCCCCTCATTCTGTGGCTCCATGTATTCCGTCTTGTTATGTTTACTATCTGTCCTCCTCTTCTTCATCCCTCTCTACGACACAGATACCCACGGCTGGCAGCTCGTAATCCTGAATCTAACACTGCAGGCCTTGATGTGTTCTCAAAGTTTTCTGCCTACATTAAGAATTCAAACCCTCAGATGAATGACAGTGAGTGCAAGAATGGCGCTGTTTGTTTTCATTCATTTGTTAAAACGATGACCAGTATTAAGGTTTAGACCACAACAACCTCAGAGTACAGACTGTGCTCTGAAATCATGCACTAATACAGTTGCTGTGCCTGAAATCGAATACTTCCCTACTATATAGTCTGCAAAGAACAGTACGCCAACAGAGTAGTAGCATTCGAAAAACACCAGGCGAAAAGTATTCGGATGACTTACTAATAATAATAATAGTTTGACAAGTCATAGAGCTGGGTTCATTTCCCAAATAGCAAGTGGAGGTGATTGACAAATATGGAAAGCCTATCATTCAAACGACACTACAAATCGACAGCGATTTATTAAGCAAGGACAGTACAGTAGTAACGGTACTACTAAGTCTTGCAGACTGTCTACGTCACATAGAGGGGAAAAATATTAAAAAATTGTGGCTGTTTGAGATTCAACCCCTAGAATTAACTCATTCTTCCTAAAATGGCATCTCAACAACTGAAGTCAGATTATTCACATGTGCACAAATGGCTGTCTCTTCCTAAATGTTAATATCTTTTCATTAAGTCTTTTCATGCATTGTTTTCTTCACAACCAATTTATATGTTGAGTATTTTGAGAATATGTGATCCTCCCCTCAAACCCTGTGTCCCATCCCATCACACTGATGGTCCTCAAAAAAAATTCCAAAGTTGGCAGGTCTGGAAGATTTATGACTGGAAGTAAATTGACGCAACTGACGCTGGTAGATAACAAGTTCAACATGGCAAATGTAGTACGTCCGAATTTAATTCATACTACCCCGTATTCATACTTTTTAGAACTTACTTTTTTAACGGTCGCAAAGTACGTTCAAAACAAATGCAGTACCTACTCAGTATGCGATTTTGGACGCAGCAAGTGTTTCTTAAACCTTGTTCCTGGAGGACCCCCAACACTGCACGTTTAAATACATGATTAAACTCATTAGAAGAAACTCCAGGACCTGAAATGGGTGTACAGTTGACAGATAGCCTATACAGTGGACACACCCCTATTAAAACAACTGTTAACTGTTAATAAAATTAATCATATCAGAACCTCTGATTCTTTAATTAAAAAATTACAACCTATGCAATGACACTGAAAACCAAAGTGACATTTTGTTCAAAAAGTTAAATCTTGTGCTGCGTCCCAATTCGCATACTATCCGTACTAAATAGTATTCGAAAAAAGAATTAGTATGTCCCAAATCGTAGTATGTTGAAAAAAGTATTCCAAAGATTCCCGGATGGTTTACTATTTCCGGTCAGAATCCGAAGTGCAGATCGATGCGCACTCTAACGGCTGATATTGCCCACAACCCATTGCGAGATGGACGAGGATTCGATTAGAACTACAAACGCGGATAAAAAGTGTTTAAAAAACTACAAACATGAAGGTTACGCGAGTCTGACGGTTAAGTGGATTTGATAAAGTGGTTTGAGTGAGAAATTATCAGTATTTAACCTGACGAAAAGATATTGATTCAATATTATCAACATTATATTTCTCCTTCAGCAGCATTGAGAACTTTTGTAATGATACGTTTGGCCATTAACTTTGCAAACACATGAGAGGAGTCTAAAGACCCACGAAAGGCAGATCAACGAGCAACTACATTTCTCTCCGATACGGTAGGAAATTAAATTTAAAGTGGGGGATTTGAACTGTGACGATGATTGACAGGGCAGTTTAAACGGTGACGGGACTCACGTAAGAGTGACGAAGTAGTATGTCCCAAAGCTTGCATACTCTTCTGCTACACACTCAAAAGTATGTACTTTTTCTTCACAAAAAGAGTACATACTTTTAGGACGTAGTATAAGTAGGCGAATTGGGACGCAGCCTTGGTCTCATCAGACCAGAACACATTTTGGTAAAACTTTTTCGAATAATGGTCTGTCATTAATAAGTAGCTATGCAGGAAGTAATGCAGGCCTAATGAGTAGTGCTACATTAAAACTTCAGCTACTACTATTAACTAATATAGAAACAAGCTTAACTAATCAGTCAGTAATATCAAATTTAGGATCTAGTTCCTTGTTAAGTAATTACTTAATGAGACTAGCCTCATTAATTACTATTTACTAACAGACAAATTATAAAGAACATTATTGTGTGTCTGAGACTTAATCAATCATATTTCTTTTAATCTGAATATAGTCATAAAACGCATCACTAATTACTCAGGTATCTAGTCACTCTGCAGGAACTACTAGTGATCTGGAATATTATTTTAAAGTGAAAAAACATTTGTTTCACATCTCAGACACGTTAATAGTGATTTGTAATTAATTAGTAATTATTTATAATTTATCATAGTTACCTATTAGTTCTTAGTGATGACAATCTCATTCAGTAATTATTGATTACCTAATAAGGAACTATCTTAGTCCTAAATATTACTTACTGATTAGTTCAGCTTGTTTCCAAATTAGTTAATAGTAGTAGCTGAAGTACTAACGCAGTTGTAACGTGGTTTGTACGTTCAGGGAAGAAGGAGGCGGGAATCGGCGAACATTTAAAAGACTTTAATCAAATAAATGAACAAAATTAAAGTAAAAGCTGCCGCCCCTCACAGCCGCACACATACCAAAACATAAACAAAACAACATAAAGTCCAGGCCTGGGGCCCGTTTCAGAAAGGAGGTTAAGTGAAAACTCTGAGTATGTTAACCCTGAAATAAGGGAAACTCTGGGTTTTCTGTGTCAGAATGGGAGGTATGTCAAACCCGAGAAAGCAGGGTAAGTCAAGCCCGTTTCTGAAAGAGAGGTAACTTATACTCATACCCCTTTTCCACCAAGGCAGTGCTAGAGCTAATTCAGAGCCAGAGCTAGTCCCAGTTCATAGTTGGTTCGACTGTGGAGCTTTCTAAGAACCGTTTGCTTTTCCACGGGCTGAGAGCCACAACAGAGCCAGGTCTTACGTCACTGTATACGTCTCATCTCTCTCAGCAAAGCTAGCGAGGCAGCGGCAATGTTGCCAAGTCCGTGGTTTTGCCGCGGGCTGTTTTTTCATGTCCACGGGATGAAGCGACCCCAATTATGTGATATTTAGCCCCATATTGCGAATTTTAGTAGGCAACCATGCCAAAAAACACATATTTTACCCCCAAATGTGATTTTTACTGGGGAATCCCCCCTGGAACGCGATTGGGCTTGTTTTGAGCTTGTTTTGAGTAGCAATTGGGCGGGTTTGTTGTGAAAACCTAGCAACCCTGCCGGGAAACACACACACACACACACACACACCAGGCTTGTTCGAGACGCATCAGCGCTTGCCAGACCGATCCACATATGATATAAAAACGCATGAGTGAATCAAAAGCATAAGGAGTCATGTGCTCTCGCTGGACTCGTTATCATACGGCGATCGGTCTCTGCACAGCACCGCTGCGAACAAGCCTTCCATCAACAATGCAAACGTTGCGTTACTATTGATTCACATGGCTTTACGATCCTACATCGGCATCAAAACACAACGCAAACACAGCGAATCCAACGCATTCATGCAGTTCGCCGTAATTTGTATAGACGGAGATTACAAACGAACAGTAGCTGTTAGCTCCATTAGCTGCTATTTCACAATGGCGGATCTCAAGTTTGTGTTCATCTTGTTGACCCCGCCCCCAGCGCCTGACGTAATCGGTTCTTACTTCTAGCCCTGTTCTAGCCCAGCAATGTTTTGGTGCTACTTAAGAACCACTTTTCCTGGCTCGGAGCTAGGGCTTTGGGTGTGGAAACACAAAGAACCGATTAGAAACTAGGCTCTGGCTCCGATCTAGCTCTGGCTCTGCTTTGGTGGAAAAGGGGTATCAGAGTCAGTTACCAGGGTAACTTACTCTGTGAACCTAACCTGGTCAGGAGCAGGTTTTCTTTGTTAAACCCAGAGTTTCTTTCGGTCTCCTCCCCCTTTTTAAAGCACCAGCGGTGTTTAAATACTTAATTCATTCATTCAAACGCCACAAATGCTTTTCTTACTGAGTATTTTGGTCGTATTTCAAGTACAAATATGAAAAAATAATTTTTTTTATCTAAATCTAAAGTAAGCAAAGTGTACTTAAAACACATTAAATTATCTGCCACTTGACAAAAATACATAGTAAGAAAAGCATTTTAGGCAGTGGAGGTACATTCATTCATTGCTCATATTTTCATCATGTGGACACTGTCAAAGTGACAAAAATGGCATGTCCTTTTATACAGGATCCTGACGTTCACTTGATAAACCTCTAGAAGTATCCCTAATTATTAGAATTTCCTTTAGGATTTGCAGTGGTTAGACGCATTGATGACACTCATATTCCCATCATCACACTTTCTGAAAACGGATTACTGTATGGAATGGAAGTACGAGATACGTAAATGCCATAACCACCACCACAGCCGTTAAATACATTTATTTACAATTTGTATGGTCATCTTTATTTCCTACAAATACTTTATTCTTTTTCCTGTTGGATGTTAATATTCTTCCTCCATCTCCTTTTCATCTGTCAGCTGTTAAATTTAAGTGCACAATTAGATAATACCAGTTTAGGTCATACAATTACTAAGCAATGCTTAATTTTGTTCAGTCTGTGGTATAAAAGGTCACATTAGCAATTACATAAAAAAAAACACTTAAGCAAAGCATGGCCAGGTCAAAGTGTCTGATTAATTTTGGTCCCAAATTTGTATAAATTGTATTGGTAGTCTAGCCTGACAAGCCAGACCCACATCAAGATGTTGGGTCTGGAAACTCACCATTGACAGGGCTCAATCCGAGGGGCGGGATAAACGGTTGTCTTGAAAAAATAATAAAATATTGATTACGTCATCTCCTGCTCATTGGCATATACAAATTTTGATCCAATAAATTGCTCTCTAAAATGAGAATGTTCAACCCCCTAAAACCATGTCATCAAGTGAAATGGGATATAACAACTACAATGAGTGTCACTACATTTTGGGCCTTTCTTAATACCCACACTTGTGGTCTTGATGCATGCGACAGGAAGTAATTGCCCAAGACTGCTAGGTCAGAAAAATGCAAAGCTCAGTGCCCTTAACACACATTAAATTCATAGTATCTCTAATACTTCATCAGAGCTGTATTTTAGAATGTGTATCCCATTATTCCTCATTTTCAGGAACTCGCGTGTCGAGGAAAAGTTTACAGTGCAAGTTAAAATAATTAGATATTACATAAAATTTGGTTGTAAAATGAAAAGTGGTGCATGTTTTATTGGTACAGATATTAGTGTGTATTTTGTAAAATGTTAGTTTTTTTTAATCACTAGGACACATTTCTCAATATTTAGGTCACTTTTTCAAAACTCTTCACACGGTGGCAGTCTATACGAGCTAAACTGTGGATCATTTATTATTGATTTGGCACAAAATCCATTCAATGACAGCATCTTTCAAAATCACACAACTTTATGTACTATACAGGCCAAATTGAACATGTTTACATACTCTTTTCAAAATTGTTAAACTTAAGTTCAAATAAAAAGACAGAAATTTGCAACATATACAAGATAATGCAAATAACTGCAATGGCAGGTTTCAAACAGAGATGGCAACAAAGAGGCAAAACTTACGGACTGCAGCTTTAAAGGGAAAGTCAAAAATGAAAATTAGCCCATGATTTACTCACCCTCAAGTCATCCTAGGTGTTATAAACATTCTTCTTTCAGACAAATACGATTCAGAAGGCCTTTATTAAACCCCCGTAGCTGTGAGGATTACTTTTATGATGGATAAATGCAAAGAAACAGCCATTCACTGCCATTATAAAGCTTGGAAGAGGCAGGACATTTTTAAATATAACTCGTTTTAAATATAGATTGTATTCATCTGAAAGAAGAATGTCATACACACCTAGGATTACTTGAGGGTGAGTAAATCATGGGCTAATTTTTTATTTTTGGGTGAACTATCCCTTTAAATATACTTCATAAAATTAACTGGAAGTATACTTCTTTTTCGTAAGGGTTCTTCAGTTGCAGTGAGTGAGTGTGAGAAAGTACACAAGCAGAGATAAATGGTTTGATTGGTTAAGTTTTGAGATTGAGACCAAGACAATGTTTGGTGCAAAAATTCAATGTGACAGAATTTGAATGAACAGCAGGTTATGTGTCTTTTCAGACCATTCCAGTCACATGCTGTCAATGTTCTAATCTCATTTCCATTGCACTGCGAAGAAAACTGACCAACCATTAAGAACTTGGTAATGCTCACAAAATGATGTTTTATTAACAAAGTTTGGAAGGAGCACATTCAAATGATCTATCCAAACAACTCGTCATCGTCACCACATCTATCCTATCAGCAGGAGAGGAAGCCTATATAATATATTATACATACTATGTATATACACAGTCGACTCACCGACCTTCCTCGACATATTTCAGCATCCCTCCACCACTGCGACTCCTCATTCTTTCCAGTACTCTGGGTTCGGGCCAAATACCGAGCTCAGAGCCCTCTCCTCGGGCAGCATGCCAAATATGCATACCATTTATTCTATCCGACTTATTTGTAAGTGTTAACTTGTGAACAGACTATTTTAAGTGACAGTGAATAGCAGAGGACCCAACTCTTTCTGTACTCTTGTACTTGATGTTGTTTGATAAAAAAGAAAAAGAAGTGAGAAAGAAAATCTGAACAGCTCTTTATGTAAATTCTGTTTGATTTTGTTTCTTCTGTGACAAACAGGTGTCAGAAATATGAAGTTGTGCAGTGTTTTTTTATTGCAACACTATGAACACTGAACATAATTAAAGAAAATTGTAAAAATATATATCAGTCATAGCAAATCAAATACTAAGATAAACTTTAATAAAAAAGAAAAAATGCAAATAGTGTATATCAGTCATATTATCCCTCTGTTTTCTGCTGTATTTCTGCTTATCTATAAGCACTACTGTCAGAAACTGAAATTGATGGAGGTGGTGGTGGTGATGGCAATGAAGATGGTAATAAATAATTAATGGTTAATTTGCTTATGCATACACACACACTCACACCCACACACCTATACATTTACACATTTTCATTTCACTTCTGGACTTATGGAATTACTAGATTTATTACTAGATTGTTTATTACTGCACTATTTTGGTCTATCTGTTGAAGGGGAGAAGAAAAAAAAAAATATATATATATATATATGTGTGTATAAAGTCAGACTTGTGTGTATAAAGTCATAATTGAATTGTGAGATATAAAGTCAGAATCGTGTGTAAAAAGTCAGAATCGTGTGTACAAAGTCAGAATTGCGTGTAAAAAGTCAGAATTGCGTGTTTAAAGTCAGAATTGCGGAATAGTCCGATTTAAATTGTGTGATAGTCAGATTTGAATTGTGTATATAAAGTCAGAATTGCGTGTATAAAGTCAGAATTGCGTGTATAAAGTAAGAATTGTGTATATAAAGTCAGAATTGTGTGTATAAAGTCAGAATTGCGTGTATAAAGTCAGAATTGTGTGATAGTCAGATTTAAATTGTGTGATAGTCAGATTTGAATTGTGTATATAAAGTCAGAATTGCGTGTACAAAGTCAGAATTGTGTGTATAAAGTCAGAATTGTGTGACAGTCAGATTTGAATTGTGTGTATAAAGTCAGAATTGTGTATATATATTCAGAATTGTGTGTATAAAGTCAGAATTGTGTGTATAAAGTCAGAATTGTGTGATAGTCAGATTTGAACTGTGTATAAAGTCAGAATTGTGTGTATAAAGTCAGAATTGTGTATAAAGTCAGAATTGTGTGATAGTCAGATTTGAACTGTGTATAAAGTCAGAATTGTGTGTATAAAGTCAGAATTGTGTGATAGTCGGATTTGAATTGTGTGATATAAAGTCAGAATTGTGTGATAGTCAGATTTGAACTGTGTATAAAGTCAGAATTGTGTGTATAAAGTCAGAATTGTGTGATAGTCGGATTTGAATTGTGTGATATAAAGTCAGAATTGTGTGATATACAGCCAGAATTGTGTGTATAAAGTCAGAATTGTGTGTATAAAGTCAGAATTATGTGTACAAAGTCAAAAAAAAGAGAAAAAATGGAAAAGGGGAAAATGTTTTGCCTTTTTGACAATGACTTGTGTTTATAAATAGCCCCGTTCCTTTTTTTTTTTTTTTTTGTTCTGTTGTTTTCTGTTTAGTTATTCACTTTTGTATTTTGACTACATTTTGGTATGTGTATACTCTCTTTCCCCTACGAGAGTTTTGTATTTTGCTGTTTTTTGTCAATAAAAAAAAAAAAAAAAAAATACTGAAATTGCATTTTCCGCATTGGTCTGAACAGACAAATCGCTTGTGAAAATCCAGCTAAACTTTTGTGCCGGACATTCATGCTGGTGTGAACAGGCCACTGTGGATACTGAATAGCATCTGCATCTGACTAGCAATGACACATAGAAAATTATGGTTTTATAAGCTTATGTGTGTATTTAAAGTTGTGCTATTTAAAGTTAGACAAGCCCCCTTTCGATAGGAAATACATCAACGCAGAAAATGAAATGTTTTTTTAAAAAAAGTTTCTTTGTGCAGATCTGGAGAAGGGTTTACTGAAGGCCCTGAAGAAGTTGGATGACTATCTAAACTCTCCTCTACCAGATGAGATCGATGAGAACAGTGCTGATGATGTCACTTCCTCCAGCCGCCCCTTCCTGGATGGTCAGGAGCTCACTCTGGCTGACTGCAACTTGCTGCCCAAGCTACACATTGTCAAAGTGAGATGGACACTCAACGGATTGATCCTTAAGCAAAAGAGTTTGAAAATCAAATGCTTAGCTTCTCTTTTCCTTCCTTTAGGTTGTGTGTCAGAAGTTTCGAGGTTTCTCCATCCCTCGCTCTCTGACATCTCTGTGGAGATATCTGGATGCAGCATATGCCCGAGAGGAATTCTCCTCCACTTGCCCCAGTGATGAGGAGATACACGTAGCCTACTCCTCTGTTGTGAAGGCGCTCAAATAGAAGGACACACATACAGTCACACACACGTTACTTATTTCCAGATTATCCTAGTTTTTTGTATTTTTCATGTTGTGTGATATGTTGTGCTTTGCTAGCAGTTGCAAACAGGATGTTGTTGCCACATTCCCCTATTACTGTCCATCCCTCTCGCTGTCATTATCTAGATTATGTAATGCAAATTGTTTAATGGCACACCAGCAACATGACAGCTTTTCACTCACATCTTCTTGAGTCGCATACATTTCATAAACTGGTTTCCAAGTTGTCCAAACTGCTCTTTACATTACATAGATTGATATGTTACAAAATCATAGAAGTATCCTAAAAGTACTCCATATAAATCATGTTTTATATTCCCAATATTCTAAAGTCATACATTATGTGAGATGGACAAACTAAAATCCCCCCACCACTGCACATTTTGTATGTCTTTAACGATATCCCCAAACCAGTACACCACCAACAGCCTGAACCATTGATACAAAGCAGGATGGATCCATTCTTTCATGTTGTTTATGCCAACTTCTGACCCTACCATCTGAATGTCAAAGCAGAAATCGAGACTCATCAGACCAGGCAATGTTTTTCCAATCTTCTATTGTCCAATTTTGGTGAACCTGGGCAAATTGTAGCCTCAATTTTCTGTTATGTACTGACAGGAGTGGCACCTGGTATGGTCTTCTGCTGCTGTAGCCCATCTGCTTAAAGGTTCGAAGTGTTGTGCGTTCAGAGATGCTCTTCTTCATACCTCGGTTGTAACAAATGGTTATTTGAGTTACTGTTGCCTTTCTATCAGCTTGATTTTGTTTCTTTGATTTCGTCACTTAATTCACCTTTCTGCCACATTCTGATGCTGAGTTTGAACTTCAGGAGATCATCTTGATCATGCCTAAATGCATGAGTTGCTGCCATGTGATTGATTGATTACATATTTTAGTTAATTTGCAGCTGAACAGGCACACCTAATAAAGTGGCTGTGAGTGTATAAATGACTACTTAGTGTTTAATAGAGGGTATGCATTGACATCACTTTCCCGCTGGAACATGCCCCCTTAGCCAGAGTGCTGCGTGACTGGATTAAATAGGGGAAACTGAAAACGCAAGTAAAACAAACGATTATCTGTTTAAACTAAATGTTGGACTCGATGTGTTATAATAATGTTCCGAAATTATTCATTATTATTATGTTTTTTTAATTTTTTTATTATTACTATCCTGCTTAGCTTTATGTTTTGTTGTCAAACTCAAAAAGTAGCCTATATTATTATTATCAAAAAGTATATTAATGATTAAAAAATACCATTATTTTATTTTAAAAAGTTAATAACTTTATTTTATTGACAAAATATTTTAGTTTGCAATGGATATTTTTTTGATTATATTAGATAACATTTTAAGCTGTCATTTGGTCATGTTACATTGTGCCCCTCACATGTTATAATGTACCCCACCTATGGGACGTCACATTTCACTTCCATTCCGGGGTAAATCAAGAAAAAAGTATAGCCTACACTGAAGCCTATTGATGAAACAAAACCACATAATTGTACTAGACATGTGTGAAATTAATGTGGGAATAATAAATACTCTGAACCAGTGGCGGCTGGTGATCATTCTTTTTTTTTGGGGGGGGGGGGGGGGGGGGCAGTATTTTTTCGCCGGGGGGGGTTGACAGTGTCTTCACTTTTATCTTTTTACACATTCATTTCCCACATATAATTGAATGAGGAAAGAAAAAACAAAACAAAAAAAAACAGCAACAACAGACTAGCATGTTGACTATTTGAACATACATTTTGCTCTCCTTTCTTTCTGGCCAGCAAATTTCTCAATGACTCTCTGATTAAAGTTAGTCATCTCAGTAGTGTCATGACGTTTGCATTGTTCAGTTAGATATTTGAGGTCTCTTACCCCTGTTGTTGTCCACAAAACTTCAGTACCGACACTTTGAAATAAAAGACAGGGAAAGCAATAAAGGGCATTGCTAACAACACATCCAGCCAGCCACCTACGTTTCTCATAACAAGCGCGTGAAGCTCCGAGTGCAGCTGCGTCCTCTGTCACTGGCCTGCTGCTGGATTAGTAAATCGCGTTGGTCCGGTTCGGGATCTTCCAACGAACGCCTTGTGAAAGAATTTGGTTTAACTACTGCCATCTCTACGAAAGTGATCATCATAACAAGGTTTTGGCGGAGTCGGAGTGACTGTGTCGCCCGTGCACTTTCGCTTTAGTGGCCAAGAGCGGAAAGTTGAATGACAGGTGACGAGAACCAATCAGATTGGATAAAATAACACACATCAAATTCTGATTGGCCAGGGACGCAGTGACCTGCGTCCAGAGGAGGATCTTTAAAAACCAATTGGAGACCAGCTTCAGGTCACATGCTGCCCGTATATTTTTGGACTCAGATAGACATACATTTGTCCGGCGTCCCTCGCGCATGAAACATATTGAAGAACATATTAGTTAACCGATCAAAGCCAGTTTTTATTAAATGCTGAGGCTCTTACTAACATCCGGCACTTCGTATGAGTAAACTATTTTATTTTTATTTAATTTTTATATCATTTTTGTATACATGTATATTGCTGGAATTTTGATGGGGGCGGCGCTCCAGCGCCCTCTATTGACCATCCGCCACTGCTCTGAACTCCAAGTCGATTTAGACAAACTCGATTTACACAAACTGAGACAGTCAAAAAGCGTTAGGTTGTGCCCCGCTCTCCCCTACATAAAGCAAATTTAACGGTGACGATGTACATACATTGTAGGTAGGTCTAATCTGGGTGATCACTTATCATTAGGCTTGTTTGAGATGCGCCTCGCCTCGCCTGAAATTCAGCCGAGACAAGGCGGCTGCAGTGAGGGGAGGAGTGAAAAAAGTGCAGGCAAGCCGGACAGTTCTCTCTTCTCGTAGTGGATCCGACACCTGCGAGATCAAAGGCGGATATCGCGGGATTCACACTCGTGCGCTTTGTTGCTGATAAACTGGATGTAATTTAAGTTCTGTTACTTTTATATGAAAATAAATATTATGAACAAGACACCCAAAGTTTTTGTTATTTATTTCCATTTGAAAGACGTGTTTATCAATCATTTTTACTTTAATTAGGCCTACATACATGTTTGCAATATATTGTAAATCTCCATCCATTAGCCCAAAAACCGAAAACTAATGACGTGGTCAAAAGGAATTCTGCGTGTAAGCCTTTTCAGCCTTTCGGTGAAGTTCTTTTAATTTATTGATATCTCATTTTAAATCTGACTCCATTAATAATTTTATCTGACTCCAATTCTAAGTGACTCCATAAAGTGTGCTACATTTAGAGTTTATCAGCTGATTTTACGATTAGTTGCGATTTAATTTAGATCGTTGATTTTCTTTATATCTTCCTAGTTTTTATATTCGTTCATCGAGAGACCCTAAATCGCACAGAGACATGACGCGTCCGGTTCGCGCGCTCACGGACACAAAACGGTTACTTCTGTGATTAGTCAGAGGATGTAGGGTGAATATTTTACCTTTAAGTGGTTGCACATGCTCACTCAACAAAAAGTGTAATTTTAGTAATATCTACGGACTACAACTTGCTAACCCAGCGATAGTCAGAAATCGGAATATCGCGCACGCTGCGCTCCATGCTTCAGTCGTGGCGTCATCGGTGTGATCTATCATAACCCTAGATTTTGCGGTAATAAAGGACTCTACATCGATCCATACTAGAATAACGATTTCGGAACCATACAAGAGAAATCAAGGTTAACATTTATTTGGCCAGACAGGAAAAGTAAATACGTAAGCAAGAATCCATGGTACACAACTGATCAGCGTAAAAACATAAAACACAATTGCAAAGCAATATGAAAATAATTTAAAGGAGTCATCATGTCTGGCACATCTACATGCAGTTTGCACGGGGGGTCTGATTGCAGAATATTCCCCCAGAGAGTTAGGACATCCAGCCTTAAATACTCCAACCAGAACAAAAGGGCTGTAAATATTTGCATCACCCCCACCTGGTTTTGGGGGAGTGGATCAGATATCTTTGAAGAGACTACTCAAAGGAGAACTGAATTCTCATTAGTTTTCCAATCTTTCTAATACTACCAGTGACTGCAGTGAAACTGAGACCATTTTACCATTCGCACTGAGACCTTTAAAAAGACATCAAACATGAAAAGGATAAAACAATAAATTTACAAATAACATCATCACTGATATATCTGCATTTGGTGACTTGAAACCAGGACAAGGAGAGGGCAAAATGGGGAGGGGGGAGGAATGTTTGTCAGGGTGTTGTCACAGTTTCTGTGAGATCTTTTCCTCAAGATTAGTGACTTTTATTGTTCAATTACTGAGGTGTGTAGCTCAGCTTTTGTCTTAGCACCAAAACCGACTCTTACATATATTTTTTATAAATATGACAACAATCACATAACCCACAGAGAGATCGCCTTTGTTAGAGAGTTTGGGAATATTCACACATAAAAACATGATATCAGAGTTTTAAAATCAAACATTTTAAAAAAGAACCATACATCACGGTTGTTTAAACCAATAAGCATTAAGCTGTGTCGTCAGCAAGTCGTTTCCCATCATGCTTTTGCTCAGCGCAGTCGGTGGAGAGCAGCTGCGCTCGACTGCAGAATCCGACACATCCGCCTTTGCTCGCAAGAGTTTTTTGACATACGTCGGCATGACATCAGAGCAAGGCGGACCGCCCTCGGACACATTTCTAACCGGCATGCATTTCGCGCTGATCACCGGTGATCGGTTCTGCGCAGATTTTGCTAATCTCAAACAAGCCTAGAGAGAGAGCGCCAGATTCAAATGAATAAATAATCACGCCCATGTGACGAATATAAACATGCCAGGTATCGTTGGAATCGTGTGCTCATTGGCTACATTTTCTGTCAGTCATGACGATTCAATGCTTTTATTGGCTCCAGATAAACAGACAATATCATTGGATGAGCACATCATGACATCAGCTAAACCGAGTGCTATAGAGACAGAGCGTATTTAGGCCACGCCCACACCGGGGGGGGGGGGGGGGGGACAATCCAACGCTCTCCATTGACTTTGCATTGCGGGAGGCTGCCTCATTGTCATTTCGGACTTATAACAAAAAACTGAACAATGTCTAAAAGCTGATATGTGACAAGGTGTACAGCAAACAAGCTAAAAAACACAGAAATAAGTTTTTATAAGCTGTCGACTCAAAAAAACGAGCGTTTAAGAAGATAAAAGTGGATACAGGCAATACGAAATGAAGCTTCAGCAGGAAGAATGGGTAAATTTTGGGATCCTGACACTCAGTAGGCCTCAGTATGTCTATGTGTGCAGTAAACATTTTGTCAAATATCCAAATGTCCGTTTTATATATTATATGTACTGTCGCTGATTACGTTATCCTCTAGTCGCCGTAGTTCGCAGTGTAAAATGACCCGTCGCGCTCTGTCTCAATGGCCTGAATCCACTTTTTTGTCCTTAAACGCTCGTTTTTTGGGTCAACAGCTTATACAAACGTCTGGGTTTTTGCTTTTGGGTTTTGTTTAGCTTGTTTGCTGTATACTTTGTCACATATCAGCTTTTATACATTGTTCAGTTTTTTGTTATAAGTCCGAAATGACAAGGAGGCAGCCTCCCGTAATGCAAAGTCAATGGAGACGGTTTGATTGTTTTCCCCCCCCGGTGGGCGTGGTCTTCAGATTATGACGCGTGTCGCTCTGTCTCTATGGTTGGACATTTTGGACTAGATCCCGGCTATCTTTGCATGTTTTTGAGTGCGAGTGGTTTTATTATGTTCGTAACATTCTAAACTATAAACCCATGTCACTTTAAGCTACCGGGAGACTGTTTTTGGTGCATTATTTTATTGCATAACAGTCTAGTATGATACTTCGCTCCGCAGAAATGCGATGTAAACAAAGGATTAACCATCAATATTACACCGTTATTGTTTCGTTGGATTAAAAATGCTTTATGGGATGTTATTCAGTGGACCCTCACCTTTCCATTCATTCTGGAACTTTTAGAAGTGGATGCGTGTGTGGCTCGTAATTAGGACACTACTGGTATGTGCTCTTTTTTTCTTTATGCTTGTTTTGATGTGTATTGCTTACATTAATGCAAAAATACAGCCGTTATAAGCTTTTCATTGAAAAACAGTGGTCTGTCCTCGATGCTTGGCGTTTAGACCTTTAGAATGATATACAGTTTGTCAAGATTAATGATGTTTTTTTACATTAAATCTATTAATAAACATTACACTCGTGCTAAAAATAGTGCTTTACCCATATATAAATAAGCATTTACCAGTAGATATGACCAGAAAAATAAATTTATTTTGGTATTGGGTAAGCTTGTATGAAAAGAAAAATGTAAGCATTTTAAAATTGTATTAACTGACTGCATATTGCGTGAATACAACATGAATTGTGTTAATGGTATGGTCACAACAGATGTATGTTGTGGTAATTGTTTAGAGTTTGAAGATGTGACAACAGTTTGGACAAAAGGCATTGAGGCAATTGCTAGAAATTGAAAAAAAAAACAACTGTTAAGTCGCGATCGAACAGAAATAGCCACATGTAAAAGTCCTATATGTCACCAGAGAGAAGTTTATAATTTTAACCAGTTATGATATTTTTATTAAATATTACGAGGTCAAAAACTAACAAAAATCATATGCACATGGTGGATTGTTTGGAATCATAACATGCATTTAGGAAGTAGATAGGATGGCATTTCTTTTTGTGCAGCCTTTAAGTTAACTTTTACCAAAGAAAAATTTAAGATGTTCCATTAGTGACATCATCATATTAAATTGTCTCAAGTAAAATTAAAACGCAATGTATTGCGTATAACACATCGATAATAATTGGAATGTTTTGTTTTTGTTTTTTTATTCGTTTTTTTCAAAAATATACAAACACTTTTAAACAATTTTCAACAATCTGAATAAACTATTATTATGTCAGTACTGATATTTTAATAAAAAATAACATTTCAAATTCAGCTGTTGCTCTCAGGCAACATTGTACCATCGTGGAACACAAGTATTACCAAACCATCACATCAAGTTATCATGTCAAGTTATCATATCAAGTTATCGTGTCAAGTTATCATATCAAGTTATCATATCCATCTTCATCCTCATCTCCATCTTCGATCTCTCCCTGCCGGATTGTCACTATGACCTCATCTTCCTCATCACATGACACCTCATCCTCACCCTCAACAGTTGTGTTATATAATCTTTTTAAATGCTATAGAAAATGTACAGATCAACAATATGTGCAGTTATAGTATGTGAATTACTAATCGTATATGTGCATTACAAAATCATGCAAAAATGCAAATAAATTTAGAGAATTCTAGCTCTTTTCCTTACAAATATACTATATTTGTATCCACCCTAGTGTGTCTGGTATGGCCTTATGCGATTCCATTATGGTACAATGTTGCCTTGAGGCAACACACAGTTTTTTGTATATATACATTTATATATACATTTATATATACATTTGATGATATATAATGTAAAGTTCTTGAAAATACTTCTTTACTTACCAGTGAATGTGACTCATATTTTTTGTGGGTGATTAACTGGCCAGAAATTAGTGAAAAATGCACTTTTCATTGGAGAAAATATGGAGCCATGTGACCTGTGCACATGTGCTGAAACAGGACACAAAATGGAGCCCTGTGGGTCATGTGACAAATTTTTTGCACTTTCATTGATTAGTATTTGAGTTGTTCTTCCCAGAGATAGGTTTGACCAATAAATTGCTTTTTAATTTTATTCAAAATAAACTAAAATAGACTATGTTGCCTGGAGGCAACACCGTACCATAGAGGGTTAATGTCAAGCAGGGGTGTTGAAAGAAATGATTCTGCAAATGTTAAACACCTTAGGAAAATCATTTGAAATGTTGGTTTGTCAAAAGAGAATGTTTAGACAAAAAAACTTTTCGTAAATGAAAGTTCTGTGTTCACACACACACTTTCCAATGTGAGAATTATGATCTTACTCTGATTTGATCATGTTTTGTTGACAACATCCAAAGAGGCGTCTTCACCTAAAACGAAACAGCCCAACAGAAGAAGAAACATGAAAATGTCATCTGCTATACTGAACAAGATGACTAAATCTAGTAATAGTGTAATAGAAGAATACAAGTAAAATGTAAAAACACGTTTACACACACTTCCCAATGTAAGATATAAAAACATAACTTACAAAACCAATTTACAAACTTTCACAATTGCTCACAAATGTATTTTTGTATTCATTATATATGATACTTTTCAATGTATGTTGGCTTTTCTTGGTAAGGTCATTCTTGGTCTTTTGAATTTAAAAATAAAAGGTGTTTTTGACACATGATTCCTGTATAAAGATTATTTTGAAAGTTATCCATAGCCTTTAAAAGAGTGTGGAACTTTGAATAACAGCGGTGTGACATAACCCCTGAAAAAATATAAAATATAAAAATGCACACAAAGATTTTTAGCACTACTACTACTACTACTACTACTACTACTACTACTACTACTACTAAACAAACATACACACACACACACACACACACACACACACACACACACACACACACACACGCACACACACACACCAAGAAAAAACATCTAACTGTGTATTGTGTCGCTTTGATAAAACATCCCATTACCTGTTTATTTGGGGGTCAAAGAGGATGGTAATAGTTGAAAGATCTTAAGCTCATCTCTTTCATTTTCTGCTGGATGTTAGTAATAAACAACATGTTAACAACATAACAAACATGTTACAAACAAACAAAAACTTTAAAGGAACATGAAACCATAATATGCAATATATTGTATATTTACATGTTGAAGCATACTCACGGAGTGAAAATGACTTCCAGAATATTTTGTAAAGTTCCTAAACGTAATTTAGGGAGGAGCAAGCACATCTAATCTTCCAATCAACAGACATCTTAGGTACCTTGCCCTACATAATCACATCCTATATTTAGTCACTGTGGGGGTATATCAGAGCTCGAGTTGAAGCTGTTTCATCGAGACCCCTCATCAGTGGACAGCAAGCCAAATAGGTTTAACCTAATATCTTAAGATTATATGGCAAAAAAAACTCATTAACTTTTAGTGAACCTTTGTCTGTATCACCCAACACTAAATTTTGTGTTCTGGCCTCACAAAGATCAAACCAAGATTAGCTTTCTTGAACATCACATGTTTGCACTACCTGAAACATAGAGATCAACATGTATCCCTTGTGGTTGTTAAACACCTCAGGTAAATCATCTGAAATATAGATTTGTCAAAAGAAAAAGGTTCAGTCCAAACATTAAAAAGTTTTCTAAGTGAAAATGATGTGTTTCCCAAAAACACATCCAAAGAGTTTTTACTCGACTTTACTGATCACTCCTTAAGAAAAAAAAAAACATGTCACCAGACTGATTTATAAGAATTTAAAGAATACAAATAGTCAAAGTCAAAGTTTTATTAAAAGAAAATAGACAACATGCTTTGCTTTTGTGGCAAACTAACTATATATATTTTTTAAATCGTGTATGTCTTATTTTACTCTGAAGTCAAAAGTGTATTTGTTCTTTTGCAACACACACACACACACACACACACACACGCACACGCGCGCACACACACACACACACACACACACACACACACACACACACACATACACACACACACACACACACACATACACACAGTGTATGGTTGGATTAAAAGCTAAAACATTTATTTGAAAACAAAAATTCTTAAATAACAAAAATAAAGACAAAACTATGTGCACTAAATCCATATAAGATCCCAGAATCACCAGAAAGGTTTTGATAAAATGTCTTTAAACTTCGGTCAACTAGACAAAGTAACTGTCGTAAATCCATTCACACATCTAGGATGCTCTCTTCCCCCACCAGATCGACTCGCAAACACCTTTCATTTTGAGTTAAATAAATGTTTTTAATTATTTTTGTATTTTTAACATTGATCCTATCATTGTGTTTGGAAACACAGATTCAGATGTTCTAGAAAGTTTTCAACATTGTTGAGAAGAAAATAGGATGGGTCTGTCGCTAATGAGGACTCTTTGCTTGATGATTATTTCTGATTCTTTGTCTTAAACACTAACATTAACCTATAGTTCAGGTACTAATGTGGTGGCAATACACACACACACACAGTTGATCTATATAGATCATTATGGAGTTAGAATCATGCCAAAACCTCACACACACACACAACGTGTTTTACTCGCACCCAACGATTCACAAACAAACTCAGCGTGGTTTGCAAATGCAAAACATCACTCACAAACTAATGCATTTTGTTCTGCAAATAAAAAAAACGTACCTATCAAAAATACAGTACGTTTTACATATACAAAGAAACGTATTTCTTCAATGACAAAAAATACCCTCAAGTACAAACTAAAATCTTTCAAGTACAAAAAAAAATCCTTCGAGTAAAAAAAAAACCTTCAAGTGCAAAACAAAATTCTACAAGTACAAAACAAAATCCTTCAAGTACAAAACAAAAATCCTTCAAGTACAAAACAAAATCCTTCAAGTACAAAACAAAATTCTACAAGTACGAAAAACTGTCACGTGACTTTTGGCACTAATTTTTCGCCTTGCTGATCCACACGCAAATGCCTTCAGATCCACACGCATGCTAGTAAACGGTCATGTAATTCGCACTCCACGACAGCAGGTGGCGCTGTTACCGACTTGCTTGGCGCCGCCACGGACATGGAAAGAGAAGAGAAGAAGAAACGCTAGCGTGGGGGACGTTTTTTGAACAAGATGAGTGGCCAACAGGTGAGTTTGCTGTCTTTGCTGGACTGGTGAATAAAATCAAATGTTATAAATGTTAGTAAATATCAAACTCCAGAAATGTCTGTCGTGGGTAGGGTGAATGGCCGTAGCCAGCTATGAGGTCAGGTCACCGAGGTCCGGGCCTCGGTAATTTTTTTTATATTCAAAAATAAAATTTCAAGCTCTCTGAATGATTAATTAGCCTTTTAAACCACTTCATATGTAACGTTAGAACAGTGAACGGGGCTTGAGAGCGTGTTGTGAGGGCGCGGGTGAAACCTCCGTGTTGCCAGATCCACCTATTATATGTCTTTTTGGACTCGTTTTTCCCACTTATTGTGACACTTTAGGAAGTTAATAAAGTGGGAAGTTGAATGTCAGGCTAGTGATATATTCATTTTCTCTCCCAAAACACAAGCGTTGAACTTAGTTCGTATTATTATAATTTTTTTTTAATGTTTTTCGTGGCAGGCATTAAAAAGAGGCTATAGACACACTGTAACGTTAATTGCTGACAGGAAGATACCACATTCGGTAAGACAAATGATCATCGTTATTTTCAGTAAGAAATGAACAACACTATCAAAAACAATAGCATAATACTGATCTGTATGTTACACAATGAAATATGCCAAAAACTGACCAGCAGAAAGACGGCTCCTGCTGTTTAGTTAACCTTTCGCAAAGTCATCATAAAAAACATTCATTAAAGCAGTGTTCATCAATTGGTGGGTCGTTTTGAGTGGGTTCTACTCTGTTTTTTGGTTGTAGGATAGCAGTTTGCACCAATTCTGTAAAAGGGTCGCAGCTTAATGTCCATGGTAAAAAGTGGGTCCAATGGCCTAACCAGTGGAGAACCACTGCTTTAGAGCACAAAATTAGGGCACTATTACTTATCCATATAGCAATGTTTATTATGGAAATCTATTACAGTAATCAGTATTGTTACATAACAAATTGTGATGCAATAAAGAAGGTCTAAATTAACTATGTTTATCCTCCAAAACAGACAGAACAGAGAGTGTAGAATGGCAAAAATATTCCATCAAAATATGTTACATGTAGTTCTTAAAAAAAAGAGATTAAACTGAAAGATCAGAAAGATAGATATGAGGACAAAGAGGAGAGCAACAGAGAGGAAGAGGATAGAGATCAGAAGGAGACAAATGAGATGTCAAAAAGAATGCCTATTTTAAAGTTTAGGTTATATTGTAATGAGTTGCATTTGTGGGTGTTATCTTAGCACAATTCTTAACACCTTACCTCGGACCTCACTAATTTTCAAACCCTGGTTACGGCCTTGTGTGTGTGTGTATGTGTATATATATATATATATATATATATATATATATATATATATATATATATATATATATATATATATGAAGAGTTCAGATGCAAAAGCCTCTAAATGCCATCTGAAATTTTCTTCTATAATGATCATTTTTATCAAGCTCGTATATTTAAACTCAATAATTTCACTTAAATGGCAATGAAGATAACCTATTAATTATCATTTAAGTGAAATTACTGAACTTAAATATACAAGCTTGATAAAAATGATCATTCTATAAGAAAATTTTAAATGGCATTTAGAGGCTTTTGCATCTGAACTCTTCATATATATATATATATAAGTCACTGAAATAACACCGTACTGGGAGGCTGATAACTTCAGATCCAATCCACTTTATTCATGTAGCCCATTTTCAGATGTGTAATTCCAACATAATACAACATCATTTGTTCACCCAATTAGTTAAGTTTTTATAATAATAATTGTTTATATTATTTTTATACTGCATAAATGCAACTGTATGGCTCTTAAGATTGTTTAGAACATTTTCTATAAAACTGAATTATAATCTGTAATGATAAAATCAAGTGTTTGCATCAGCTACATAGCCAATAATTGTCAGGTAAAATCATGTTTGGCGTTGTTCTTCAAAAAAATATTTGACAACCATGAGCAAAGTGTATAAAAAACGCATTCTCTATCATTTTGAGCATTTATATATTTCTATTTTGTAGCATCCAGTGATGAACTGAAGGCCCTCGTGAAGTTCTGGGTTGGATGGGAGGCTCCTACAACTACCCTCACGTTGGAGGTGACTAACTGTAGACTGCCAAAGTCTTCCACTTGCTTTGAGGTTCTCCGTCTTCCTGTCCGCTACCAAGACTTTACTGTATTCAAGGAAGAATTGATTGCCTGCCTTCAAACATGTGACACTGGATTTGGAAAAAAATATACTATGGAAGTCAATGGGGGCCGAGATCTGTTTGGTTACAAACATTCTTCCAAAAATCTTCCCCTGTGTTCAGCAGAACAAAGAAACTCATTAAGGTTTAGAACAACTTGGGGGTGAGTAAATGATGACAGAATTTTCATTTTCTGGGCCAGCAAGTTTGGGCCACCTAGCAGCCTATGGAGGAGTGATCCAGCACTCAGATTTCATCAAAAATATCTTAATTTGTGTTCCGAAGATGAACGAAGGTCTTACGCGGTTGGAACAACATGAGGGTGAGTAATTACTGACAGAATATACATTTTTGGGTGAACTATCCCTTTAAACAAAGTTAATGTATTTTTGGGGTTGTTCCAACCCCCCAGATGTTTTAAGATTCTATTACAATAAAAATAATACAATCTACATGTCTTTGGTTTGAACATTCATTATATGACATTAAGAGAGCTGAGGAATGCTATGCTTCCTGCTGCCGCTGGCAGTCCTAACAGGCGGCATGTCTGCTGTTCTTTTTGTTACCCAAATGTACGTTTTACTGTAAGCCTAGTAAGTGAGAACACACAAATTCAAGGTAATCCAGGTCAAGTGGCTGCTGACTGACAACATGCTGGAGCTGTGTGTGGAGCCTCTCAAACATTGTTTGTGCAAGCAGTTCCTAGAGAGAGGGGGAAAGAGGAAAAATGTATGAGGTCAAAAATACTGGTATAATTGAACATGACCAGTAGAATGACCAAAAACTACACTTTGCTTTATTCTTAATATCTTCATGACCATTAGTGATAGAGACCTCAAATATTGGCACACGATATTGGCACACATATACATCTTAAACTCAAACCACATGAAAATATAAATAACAGGTGATTGTCATTAAATGACAACTGTGGCCAATGAGCTGTGGAAAAAAAGTTATTTTAATACTATGAATTTGCAGTTTGTAATTAACTAGCTAAACTACATGACCCAAAGTACTTAACTACTGAAAAAGCTACAGAGATTTTAAATGCACTGCAGTTTAACTACAACCAACTACTGTAAACTGTAGATTAAGTGGTAATTGAATATATGCATCATAAATAAAATGGCCAGACATATTTTTATCTTTTCTATTGTTATCACCATCTCATAACTTCGCCACTTCACAGTAACTTGTAAAGGTAATAAAAAAACAAACTTCCTAAAGTGTCACAATAAGTGGGAAAAACGAGTCCAAAAAGACATATAATAGGTGGATCTGGCAACACGGAGGTTTCACCCGCGCCCTCACAACACGCTCTCAAGCCCCGTTCACTGTTCTAACGTTACATATGAAGTGGTTTAAAAGGCTAATTAATCATTCAGAGAGCTTGAAATTTTATTTTTGAATATAAAAAAAATTACCGAGGCCCGGACCTCGGTGACCTGACCTCATAGCTGGCTACGGCCATTCACCCTACCCACGACAGACATTTCTGGAGTTTGATATTTACTAACATTTATAACATTTGATTTTATTCACCAGTCCAGCAAAGACAGCAAACTCACCTGTTGGCCACTCATCTTGTTCAAAAAACGTCCCCCACGCTAGCGTTTCTTCTTCTCTTCTCTTTCCATGTCCGTGGCGGCGCCAAGCAAGTCGGTAACAGCGCCACCTGCTGTCGTGGAGTGCGAATTACATGACCGTTTACTAGCATGCGTGTGGATCTGAAGGCATTTGCGTGTGGATCAGCAAGGCGAAAAATTAGTGCCAAAAGTCACGTGACAGTTTTTCGTACTTGTAGAATTTTGTTTTGTACTTGAAGGATTTTGTTTTGTACTTGAAGGATTTTTGTTTTGTACTTGAAGGATTTCGTTTTGTACTTGTAGAATTTTGTTTTGCACTTGAAGGTTTTTTTTTTACTCGAAGGATTTTTTTTTGTACTTGAAAGATTTTAGTTTGTACTTGAGGGTATTTTTTGTCATTGAAGAAATACGTTTCTTTGTATATGTAAAACGTACTGTATTTTTGATAGGTACGTTTTTTTTATTTGCAGAACAAAATGCATTAGTTTGTGAGTGATGTTTTGCATTTGCAAACCACGCTGAGTTTGTTTGTGAATCGTTGGGTGCGAGTAAAACACGTTGTGTGTGTGTGTGAGGTTTTGGCATGATTCTAACTCCATAGATCATGCCCATACATGTTATTTTAATGGATATAGCCAGTGCTGCATAGGGGTAATGGTATTCCTGTATGTCTTGACACAATTAGTATATACCCTATCAAACACTGCTGATCCTATCCTGCTGAGATGTTAACATAAAGTTAAAAACTTGCTTGTGTGACTTTCACCCCCCAACAATCAAAGGAAACACAATCACAAACAGTTTCCAACAGACTGAAAGGAGCCAGAGAGATGGAAGCTTTAGCGTAAGTTCTGCCAGGAAGACTTAATTGTCATGTCACTTTAATTTTATCTATCCAATCACATGCTAAATACCTGGGTATAAAAGATCGGTACTTACTCATGTCTGAGTTCGCAGATGCTGACGCTCCCATTCACTTGACGATCCGGGCGTTCCGTAGTGGTCGATCGCTGGTCCTACGATAACTAATAATGTGTTTACAGTGGCGTTCTAAGTCCATGTCAGCCTTTCATCTGTTCAATGGGTTACCGCAGTAACAGACGCGAGTGCTTCACTAACAAGAGCAAGTCTCACGTCAGACTCAGATCAATCGCTTCATGAGGACTATCTGGGCATGTTATCAAAGACACGGCTGTGGTTTCATCACCATTCTGGCGACATCACTACATCAGCATTTATCACAGTGATATGCATATGGTTATGCATTCCGATGCCGATTGGGTGTAGTATATTATTTTTTTTCAACTTTGTCGCAAGCATGTCTGTATAGAGCACACACATGCATCGTGTGAGACGCGCACAGGTGTTTGCCGGTCTGCTCGTGCAACGTGATCTCTCGTTGTGACTCGTTTGTGCCCATAGTGCTCGTAAATGATTCGCATGACACCGGTTACCGCTATAGATAGTATTTTGTTATAAAACTGAAACAGAACAGATATGCACAGCATATTTTGACTCTATCATTCTCCCTACGAATGCAAGGAAAATTAACACGGGTTTTAAAGCAACATGCACCCAATTAATCGGGGCTTCATGTTGAACTGAAGTTAAGCTGAAATCGCGATTGGGTTCAGTGTTATCAGATCATTAAAATTGAATTTAAAAACTATGCTGAGCAAATAAGCATATTTAGGTACAGCACCGACATCAGTGCTTTGATCCGGTCTGATTCAATGGCGTTAGATTCATCTTCCAAGTGTTGTGAGTTCGTCACATATGCAATTTAACTGTCACAACAAAGTTTCAAGCTTGAAGTGTTGGCTGTCATCCAGCAGAGTACATATTTTGCTCAAACATACGGGGCACCAAGCGTTGGACCGGCTTCCTTTCGTGATTCGATATGGCTTCCTTCCCTATGAGGAAGATCTGTAGCGTTCTGTGCTCATATAAAGGTGCTGTTTTATGTTCAATCTTCAGGTGCTACATGGAAAGCCTAATGAAATACTCATCCACCTATTCAAAGAAAAAACATCTCAAATTAATTTTCTAGAAATTAAACAAAAGTGTGCTTTGATGAACACAGAAAAACACATTTTGATGGTGAGAACAAGAAAATATATGTAATTCGCTGAATGGAAACATTTCGTTTTTTATACGTATTGTTGAAGGTTAACAATGTTTGCAAGATAACCCTGCTGAAAAAAACAATAGAAACCATCAGAGAATTTGTAATGGTTTTAATGGTTATATAGGGATCTGTATTGGTTTTAATGGAAATTGTAATGGTCCTATTGGGTCTCTATTGGTAATTTGCTTTCTTCTATTGGTGGCATGTTTATGTTTATTTGTCTTTATTGGTTTTAATGGAGACTGTAATGGTCCTAGTGGGTCTCTATTGGTAATTTGCTTTCTTCTATTGGTGGCATGTGTTGTCTATTGGATACCATTAAGGACCAATAGAACACCTTTGGCAAGATTTAGGTTACATGTTGGTATCTACTGGACACCAGTATAAACCATTAGGACTCCAATATATGTAGTTGTTTCTTTGGTTTGATAATAATGATTTAATGATGTACACATAATGTATAGGCTAGATGCAGAATTTTTTTATTTGTTTTTTACAGTTATTACAAAATAGACTTAAAAAACGACACACAAATAAACTAACTCTTTGCTCATTGTTTCAGTTGTTTTAAAATGTTATGGTATTAGACTTCTTATGCAATATGTGTAGATATTATAGCCTACTGACTGTTAAATATATGCATTGCCTATAATTCACAGAAATTGTTCCTTCGAATGGGTAGTGGGCCAGCCAGCATTCTGTTTTTGTCCCTTTCTCCTTGTAACCGCATGGGAGACGTTGATGTAATTTTGTTTTTAAAAGTGGGTGGGACAGATGTGTGCATTCGTGCGTGCACAAAAATAACATTACCATGTCAGAAATCAATTTCAATAGTATACTGAATTTAATTTTATTTCAACGGAACGAATAGAGTCTCTGCAATGGTTAGATTGACGCACGCGTCTGCGCAGGAGCCACCACCACTGATAACAGCGGGAAAGAGCAGCAGCGTGATTTCGAAAAAATAACAAAAACATTCCAGTGTAAGATCGCCTCTTCTGCTAGTCAGCTAGAGATGTTTCATTTTTCTTTTATACATCTGCAAAAGTATTGAGGACAATACCGACCCTGGCAAAGAGTTGTGGGCACATGTCAACTGCAAATTATGCCTATGAGGTAAGTTTTTTTTTTTTTTTTTGGCATTCTGATAATCTTATTTAATCTTGATTGTAATTATCGCTTTTATCTACATATTTCACCTAAATGTGTGTGTATAATGTTATTTTACATACCTGTTTGTTATTTCCCCTTTTTTGAGTTATATTTTTGTCTCAATGTGGAAATGAGAGCACGTGTTCAGCGTATGCATATTTATTTTACAGAGAAAATCAAGGGCAGTTCACTCAAAGGGGACAATTGTTTGTCTGCTGTTTAAGGTAAGTTTTCTGTTTTAAACTATTTTCTCGTTTAAAGTAATTCTTGTTTAAAGTTTTATACAATTTTCTTGTTTTCTTTACTCAGTTTATGTTTCAGTCTCCTCTACCCTTTTGCAACTGCATGGGAGAAAGAATAAGGGCAATTCACTTAAAAAAGGCTGCTTGCTTTTGGGTTTACATTTATACATTTATGCATTTAGCAGACGCTTTTATCCAAAGCGACTTACAACTTGGGGGTACAATAAGCGATTGGTCGTGAAGAGTCGAGTGAGCGCAACAAGTGCCTGAAATACTTGGTCCGTGTACATTTCTCAGTGTAGCACAGGCTAGAGTAGGGCGGGAAAGAGGAGGAAAAGAGGAAAGGAAAGTTTTTTTTCCTTTTTTTTTTCTATCAGGGTTCTATCAGGAGGAAATGAATGCCTGCTGCCCTGTGTCTAATTGTCCAACGCAACTTTTGATGTTTTCTAACTGGTGTCACTAACCCCAGCTATATCTACATGACTGCACATCAGTTCTGATTGGTGTTGTAATCCACTGGTGGGGGAAAAAATATATACAACCGGACAGGCACACAGAAACAGGTGAATTTGAATAATACACATACTGCATATATTACTGTGGACATTACTTTATTAAGTGCATGTTTTGGCTCCAGGTGGTATAGCACCACTAAAATGTATTAAAACACTGTCAAAATGTTTCTTTTAGATCAAGTAAAGATAAAAAGGAGCGAGTCAAATGTATTGTTTTATGAAAACCAAAATAGTACTGAAAAATAATGAACAAACAAACAACAACAAAAAACTATACTAACTTTACATTAACCTGCCAGTTACATTTCTTTCCATATATGCTGCATTTTACTTAAAATTATAGACTGATATTGGCACAACATCTTTAGTTAACATACCTTGACTTAATATTAGTCAACACACACACACCTGACAAGGATTTGTTCTAATCCCTTTCATGTACATTTGGAAAACTGCAAATGTATAATTTGCCTTGCACTTTGATGCCCATGCATTTACTCTGAAGGAAACTAACAGGAACTAACTCTGTTTTAGGCGACCCCAAGCATTGCACAATGGAAATGTGTGGAACAAAACCACAAGGTTGTGGTAGTGGAAAGGCTGAAGCTACCTCAAACATTGTTATTAATAATGCTACGTGATCATCCTCGCCAGAGAAAGAAATAATTTTATTGATCACCCCACATGTTCCATCAGTTAGTTTCACATAGCATTCATCTCGTCTGTGAGATTGGGTGTAGTCTCTGCTAGTATACACCAGGCCTCCTTTGATCATGCGTTTGTGCACTACAACCTCATCAGGTATGCACACGTGAGAGGCACAGAAGGCAGCCTGTTCTTCCTCTGTTACAATGTGCACGCTTCCATTGTCAAGTAGCGTGGTATTGTCACATTTGACAGCATTTTGAACCCTTGGGTACTTGTTCAAATCAGAACAGAACCGTAACACCTCTTCTTTCACCTTGTATTTGGATGAGAAGTAAGGAATTGATCTAAACAGAAGAAACTTCGTAACAATCTGATTAGCCACGCCTTTTGTTCCTTTCACCAAAGTCAGAAGTTTGCCATTTGCGTTCTCGAAAGGAAATGCAGAATGTGTCCACAATGGGCCCCACAACTTGACTGACTTGGCAAGATGACTGAGAAGGTGAATGTTAAATGTCATCTGTGACTCGCCATAGAAGATCTGAAACCTGAATATGAAATCAAGTAACAAGATCTCAGCTCTGTTGATTTCACATGGATCTAGTTCATCCTTCAAAAGCAGCCAAATGGCTGATACAAGAAGGCCAAGATGTTCCATATACTTTTTGGGAAGAATTCCTTCAAGACATGGTAGGCTGTAGAACAGGAGCCAGGATCGCCACTCAGAGGCTTTCCAGTGCACCCTATCGGACATCCCTCTGGGCAGTCGAGTAATCAGGTGTGGAGGCTGGATACCGACAATTCTAGCATCTATCGCTCTCAAAGTGGCCGGACTGCCTACATAATATGGCTGGGTTGATGAAGATGTATCGACAAGGAGTCTAGTCAGCTGTCTTGAAACCCCCAGTAGAACTGCATGCATGTAGTCCGGGACAAAACCCCAGACAACATCGAAGTATGGCAAGTTGATTAGTGGAGAAGGACCTTTTACACCTCTAACACTTTTGCCACCTTCTAGAGCCAACTCCATATCCCTAACCATTTCCTCATTTGCTCTGTCACGGTATTCTTCTGCTGAAACTGGATACTTCACCACCCTATCAACCAGCTTCCCAGGATGCAGACAGAATCCACACCCAAAATAGCCATTAAATTGGGTAGTGTTTTGCATCAGTGGTCTTGCTCTGGAATCAACACTACAACAGAGGCCAACTATTTTGCTGTTAATAACAGAGCCTTCTTTATGCCATGTGACACCAGTGTCAACTAGGTTCTTGGCCTGCTCCACAAATGACTTGAGGAAGATTTCCATCACAGGCTCTTTTGGGCCAAACCAAAGGCCAGCAAGCAACACCTGCTTAAACCTAATTTCAGGGGGAAGCTCATTGATCATTATGTGAATGGGCCATATAGAGAATTTTGATGATTTGAAGACAGGGGCTCCATCTGAGTTAAATATGTATGAGAAGTTGTGAGAAACGGAGAGGATCTGATTTGGGCCAGACAACTGTCTGTACTTCTCCCCATCATAGATGTCTGACAGTGTCTCATTGTGGCTCTTCTGCCTTTCAGACCTGTAGTTCAGATGGGCACACACTTCTGTGCTTTCAAGCAGAGTCTGAATTTGTGGGGCAAGAGGAACATTGATAAAGAAGTTACCACCATTCATAGAACCAAAATCAAAAGTGTTGCCACATGATCCGCATTCATTCATTTGTCTGTCTTTGATTTCCTGGGCCGTTCCTATGTTTGAATTACAAGTTTCACAGTAGAACTGGAATTCTACTTCCTCACAACTGTTTTTAAACACTCTGTTAAAAAGATACTTGGATCGAGGTACAACCTCTTGCCCAAACAAATTATTTATCAGCTGCAGTAGATCATGTAACTGGCAACCAGTTATTTTATGCTTTGCTGCATGGCTCATAATCATAAGCATTGCCTCAGCTTTTGTGGTAGTTCCTGTGGCAGTCAAAACAGTGTCCATGTCAGGCTGTAGGTCGATCATTGACAGGGGATCAGGAGGGGTCTGTCCCATGCTGCCTGTCCTACGGTCTACCTCAGACTCAGACTCTGTTCCACTACATGCCTTTAAAAAGCAACATCTCTGTTAAAGGTATGGTTGGGGGTAGGTCTGCTCATTCACATATTCAAAATTACATTTTTAAAATACTTTGAATTTAATCACATACTATGAGTCCACCAAAAAAAGAGAAACTCTCAAATACTTTGATCAATCTACAAATTTAAATTGAAAGTACACTTGTACCTGAGAAAAATCAAAACAAGCTAAATAAGTACTCACATGTATTTCGGAGGGCCTACTTGAGACTGATGCAAATTCTACGTCACTAGTGTACACATCTGTAGTATCACAAATAATGTTTTCTGTGCTGTCTCTCTCACTGTTTTCTGTGCTGTCTCTCTCATTGTTCTCTCTGCTGTTTGTCTCACTCTCTACCTCTGAGGACATATCTATTAAAAACACCAGTAAAAATTATTACTTAATTATTGGAAAATAATCATCATTACAATGAATGGACTTAAACTGCGTTGCCATAGCCTAATCCAAACAACAATGTATGTTTTTTAACATGCATTGCAAAGTGTTATATATACATTTGTATAATTTCAAACATCTGTAGTATCACAAATAATGTTCTGTGTGCTCTCTCACTGTTTTCTGTGTTGTCTCTCTCACTGTTTTCTGTGCTGTCTCTCTCATTGTTCTCTGTGCTGTTTGTCTCACTCTCTACCTCTGAGAACATTAAAAGCACCATAAAAAGCAAGAAACATTTAGCTGAAAAAATATCACTGATTATGCTGGTAATCAAGCAATCAGATAAATTTAACAATTAATACATTTACAAATAGACATATACTATTATGTATTATTATTAAATTAATGTATACAAAATAGTGCAAGCTTAACATTTCAGATAATTAATGGACTTTATTGGAAAATAATCATTACAATGGACTTAAACTGTGTTGCAATAGCCAAAATGTTTCTTTGAACACTAGGCGACTGTTTAACAACAGCTCACGATATAGCACTGCATTCAAACTACTCAACTAAAGTTTTTCCCCCCAATACTTTTGTTTTACAAGTAGACCTGTGTGGGGACTTTTATTTTGATATCCGAAGAGAATTCTTCTCCTTTTCTCTGGGTTTTATTTAATCAATTACACAAAAGTTAATCTTTAGTAAGCAAATCAGACAATTATCAATGACCTCTGTCATATGTACTAAAGTTTTCTTTCTTTTTTAATAATCAAATTCATTCAAGTAATCAGGACAATCCTACTGGATGTGAGCTCGAGAGCCTACCTGTATCATTGGCTGTTTGGCTGTCATGTCGACACAGAGTCTGTCTAGGTATCTTTGCCTCACTGTGAGGTTCCAGGTACATCTTATATTTCTGTCTATTTCTACGCATCTTTATTTTAAAAAAAAAAAACTTAATAAAGATGCAAAGTACTCGAGAAAAGTTTTGACGGAGCGCTTATCAAGTACAAGGAGGCGGAGCTTAGCTTGCGCGTGCGTGCGTGCGTGCGTGCGTGACTACAGCGTCAACTGTAAATAACGGTAGATTTTTTAAACTGATCTGCTCTCGTTCACTAGCGTAACCACCCAACTTTTCAGTCAGGTAAGTTAGTGTCATTAATCATTGTCTTTGCTGTTATTTTCGATGCAACATTTAATTTTCTGTTTATATTTTAATAACTTTTCTCAGTCTTTACTACTTTGTGTAAGTTTGAGGTAACGTTAAGTTAGACAGCCGGGTGTTTTACCTCAGTGCCAGAGGTTATGTTCTCGAAGTAAAAAAATACATAATCTAGCGATCTAAAACGAGTCAAAGTGGACTCAAAGTCATTCCAAAGAGATGGAACTGCTGTAAAAGTTTTATGGTTTGACATTTAATCATTTAACGTTAAATCGTTTCTGTCTCGGAATGTAAATGTAACGTACAATGGAAGGCTCCGTGAAGCTCGCGCACTGAAAGTCTGACGAAGACAAAAGACAGCAAGTTACTTAAGTATTGACGTGAATACAATTTGTTGGGAATATGTCAAAAGTAAACTTATATAACGTAACGTTAATTGGAAAAATCTGTGTCATTATCTGTGCATCAGGTCTTAAAGTGACTTAAAGTAAACCTGCTGCTCTCTATCAAATAATGTTAGTTGAACAACAAAAGACATACAATCACAGTTTTTGACTGGATAACTTAAACTATAGTTAATGCATGACTTGATTTAGGCCAATGTGCGTTTTATTATTCAATTTCAGTTTATATATTACTTGAATAGTACTGTTAGATAAACATAATGAAATGTCTATTTATTCAATTTTTTGTATCTTTGTTTTATTTTACTTTTTTTACATTTTGCTTGTAATTTGCATTCTAGTGAAACAAGAGAGCAAGCTTGGCTGTTAAGGTAATTATTTACAAAGATTTTCTGTGTTGTTAATGCAAATTAATCTATGTTAAATGTTTTTATTAATTGTTATTTGTTTTGTTTGTTAGAATGTTTGCCTATGTCCGTTTTCTGGATGACAACATCCGGCAGATAGTGCCCTTGGACTACATACAAGGCTTCTGTCCAAAGACTACAAATGATTTTGAAAAGAAAAAAACATATTATATTTTATGGAAAAAATCCCCAGAGGACCAGGGACGATACTTCAGAGCACAAATATTAAAATTGGCTGGTAGGCTTTTAAAGCTACACTCTACCTCCTAAATGTATTTTAAGTATATTCTTGTACAAAATCTGTTGTACTGCTAGAAACATATGTGGCATTACAGTCCCTGCTACAAAAGATTATGATAACAACCACTAGCATCTAACTTGGTAACTGTCTGACAAAGAACTGTAGTTATTTTGTGTATTTTTTAGATTTTATTGTTGGTTTGTTGTTACTTGTATTTAGTTTCTTCTATTCATCAGAATCTGAAGAGGAATTGACGCGTGAGAGAATCTCGATACCCCCACTCGACAGTGATGAGGAAGACTGTTCATCCTCTAAAAGCTCCATGAATCCATCTGTAAGTTATTTGATGCATATCTTTATTGATAGTGCTGCCCAGTTATTCAGCAGTGTTGGTTCTACTAGTTTAGCTCTTTGCTTAGGTCTTTTTTTATTACCACATAAATTATCCAATCACGCGAGTAATTGTAAAAATAATTCACTGATTTCTCTATTAACAAAATAATTGTTAGTGACAGCCCTATTCTGAACATAGTTTTCCATTAGTTTTTCCCATAGGGAATTTTAAAACATTCTCAAAATCAAAAGCGAACATTTCCAATTTTTTTCCCAGACAAGGAATAAGAGACTTATCTAGCATCCATTTTCTAAAAAAAACTTTTTAACCTCAAATGCTTGTCTTGTACTGCTCTGCGATGCGCCACACATTACGTAATCACTAATAACACCGTGTCCTAACTACACGCGCCGCGATACGTGATAAAAGGTATATTTTTCATTAGCACCGTGTCCTAACAAGCCGCGACGACGACATGCGATGAATCTATTTTAGAAACGGTTTCTATTTCTGCGACGTCGCGGCTGAACAACAACAACATAAAACATAATCTCAGGTAATGTTTATGTGCTTTATTTAATGTTAAAAGCGTGTAATGTGACTTTGAATATCATTTAGTGCTCCCAGCTATGTCTTACTAAAAGCAACAATGGATAATTCACCTCAGATCTTGAAATTAAACAAATGGAAACAAGAACTTAAAACTAAGTTGAAATAATGCAGGCTACCAACTTCAACAGAAGCATATACAATTATAAACAACCTCAACTCACAGTAGGGCTGTTTTTAATGGTTTATAAGTTATAATTAAAAATCGATTTCCCTATGGGTTTTAATTTTCAAACCCCGACTGTTGCACTCTATTGGGACACAATGACAAAAAAAAACGAAAATGCAATAACAAAATATAGAATTATATACAGCATTATTACAGTAAGATTGGATAAAGATAGTGTCAATTTGTTTCAAATGTCACAATCTGTATATAATATGAGTATTTGACTTTTTGTGAGAATTGGACATTGAGTTATTATTTTCTGTTTTTTAAAGTGTGACAAGACAAATGACAGAACCAAAAAAAAGGCAGCAGTCCAAAACACACAAAAAAAGAAGACTTTAATGGAAATCCTAAAAGAAAAGAAAAAGGTTGTCCAGAGCAGCTTTGAAGCACACGTGGAACATGTCCCTATGGCTGTTCACAAGGAACTACAAGAAAAATACTTCAACGTCAAAAAAAGGATGCGAGAGGAGGAGATAGCAAATGAAGAAAACGAGAAAAATATAAAATGTTTAAAAGAAGAGAAAAGGGACATGAAGACTGAACTGCAGCAACTAAGGAGGTTAAACCTGCATCTCCAAGAGGAGCTCTTCCTAAACAAAAAAAGTGAGCATTTTCTGACTGTTTAGCCATTAATTTAGCATAGATGGTTCTTAGAAACAATTGGACACTTTTAATTGCAACTTATAGCGTGCAATTTTTTATTTTTTTTGGCAACAAAACTAATAAAAGTGATGCTTAATATCCTATTACAGTAACGCAAAACGAGACCTCTTCTGCAGTCCACACTCCACTCTCACAGCAGCCATTTCATGGTCCAGAAAAACCAGCAGATGAGCAAACAGCCATAATACCCAAAAGTGAGCATTTCCAAACTGTTTGGCTATTAATTTTAAATGCATGACTAATTCTTTTTTTTTTAAATGATTTTTTGTCCCCTTTGTTGGCAACAAAAATAAAAGTATTACTTTATCTGATATTACAGTAACACAAAAGGAACCACAGACCTCTTCTGCAGACCACACTCCACACCCACAGCATCAAGTTCATGGTCCAGAAGAACCAGCAGAGGAGCTAGCTGCGGCTAATCTTCGGAGTGGGCGGGTCAGTAATAAAAAATAAAAGGCCATTACCTACTCCGCAAGAACAGAGAAAAAAATTCTCACTCCCAGGGCTGCGAGATTTTATGTAATTTTGTTCTCGGAACCCTGATTTGGGAGTTCTCGCAGCTCGTTCTCAACACAACATCTGAGCAGAACTTTTTTCTTGTGGGTGTCCGAGAACTATTGTGTGATTGGTCAGAATTTAAAGTGGGTGGGGTTAATGCAGTGAAACAACACCTGTTCGGCACCTGCTTTGAACCAGAAAGTGAGAAAATGAACACATTTCTTTGTTCTTGTGGAGGATGTAGCAAGCTTAACATTCTGATATATTGCGGGTGGGTCACGGGTGGATATGATAAATCATTAATGACGTAAATATTAAGTGACAGAAACAGTGACATTCCAGTTTAAGTTTCAAGGAAGTAAAGCCTGCGTTCATGCCATTAAGAAAGTTACATTTTGTCAAATAACTTTTGTTTTAAATAAATTTAAAAGGAGCGTATTATGTATTATGTCAGTGTATTATGTTACCATTAGAGATGCGCGATCCAGCTCTGGCTTTGCCGTGTCCGCTGAAGGTGATGATCCATTTACCATATCATCATGCTTAACACATAAGAATAATTGTAATTTGATGATTGGTTGTGGGTGGGTATGGAAATCTAAATCAGAGAAAATGATTTGTGCGGTTGGGCGACAGGTGGATGATTTGTTTTTGGCCGTGGATTCAGTTGACGTTGGAGCTGATCCGCGCATCTCTTACCTTCTGTTCTGTCCAGTACTTGTCACCTGTTTTTAAAATACTAAAGCCATGATGAAATAAAGGCTTTTTATATTTCTTCAATAATATTCGTGTGCCTTATTAATGATTATCATCCCTTACATCCAAAGAGCACCTAGATAAGAACTTGAACCCCGCGCAGCACTTTTTTGCATTTCTTGTTTTAATGTCTGTTAATGCTTTATAAATGATGAATTGACTATTTTTCTAATGCTTAACTAATGATTCATAGCGTGAGTTACTATAAAGTGTTACCGAATTGTCTTATTCTGCATAGTAATGTGTTTTTGTTTTCAGGATCTAGGACATGGAGTCATGATACCCACAGAAAAATGGGACATTGTGAGGAGAGTTGAGGGTGACTCAAAATTCTGTAAGAGCCTGGCTGTCATTATTTGGGGTACCACGGTCCTCAAACAGAGGAGCGTGACCGGCATGAAATGCAACGCTAAAAAAGCTGCT